>NC_072894.1:2500000-3750000 GCF_027943255.1 Anastrepha obliqua
GAATTTTAAAATGCCCCTTTACACATACTCACAGATCTAGAGAAATGATTCGACTATTCAAATTTCAGTGTGGATTTACGCATTTATTTCCGTTTTCGCCTGTGGCATTTTGGGTCTGGTTGGCGTGGCTATCATACCGTTTATGGATTCGAGGTATTATAAATATATTATTCAATATTTGGTAGCACTGGCTGTTGGAACTATGACCGGCGATGCGTTGTTGCATTTACTACCACATGTGAGTAGAAATACCGAAGTTTTGGTATATCGCGATTCTGATTTAAATGTCATTCTTATTTTCACAGGCTCTAGCTGGACAGAGCGAGAAGAATATGATACTTAAAGGCCTTGCGTGCATGTGTGGCATTGTTTTTTTCTACATGACCGAGCATGGCCTTACGATGATTTCGGAGTGGCGCAAACGCATAGCCAAGAACGATACGACACAACAGTCACGCGCAAAGGTTGTGCGTGATCCTGATTCTTCGGTCAATAATTCAGTTGCTGGCGATAAAGTTTGTAAATCCAAATACAGCTCCTATCCTTATTGCTATGATGAAATCGCGATGGACACGAAAAACGATATGCATTTGCCTGGCTCGAAATTGAACAATATTTCTGATTTGTCTAACGACTTAATAGGAGTTAGTCATAACGCGGAACGCAAGCGCAACGGGAAAGCCGACACAGAGGGAAACGAAGCTGTGGCGCAGTCTCTAATACCTGTGTGCCATCACAATCATCAAGATCGTCATCAGCAGCAACACCACATTCATCTGCCTGATAGCAACACAATATCCACGGATTTGGATGGGCATTCTGTAGGGGGAGGTGATGGGCATAGTCACGCTTTGACTTACAACCCCACGGTGGCGACCAATGGCAATGCTAAGGAGCGTTTTTTCGCCAGCGATACATTTCCAACCGTTATATTGCGTGAGCATGAATCATCGCATCATGGACACAGCCATAAGCACGGGCATGTGCATTCGCCTCCGGAATCGCTGAGCGCCGTTGTCTGGATGATTATCATGGGGGATGGCTTACACAACTTTACTGATGGCATGGCAATAGGTGCGTCCTAGTTGAAGTATAACACTGAATTTAAAATCAAACTTGCTTCCGAGAACGAAGGCAATTTTTCAGTATTTAAATATCTATTATGCAAATAATATCACAAAACAAATGCTGTAGTTAATTTCAAGGGGCTTGGCCTCATATTAATTACATCTGACATTTTTTATTTTTTTTTATATAAATCTTCACTGCCTTTGCAGGTATGCTACTTTTCCACTACAAGCGTAAACCTGAATGTAGATTTTAATTTCAGTGCTACACTTTGTCGGTGTTAATACACCGTGCGACAACAGAGTATGCAAATGCATATGCAATTTTTCCTGGATGTAGAGTTGATTTTTGTCAGGTGTTACACAGCTTAATATGGGCACATACATATTCATATATATATATATACCTGTGTATATTCAAATCAGGCATAAGATGAGAGCCCAGAAAGAAAGAGAAAGAAACTTCGGAGTGCACATTTAGAATTGCATTTTTTTTTATATATCAAGGTTAAGTTTAATATAGAGGCTTAGGTGTTGTTGCCATACCCTTCGTTGATATTTATAATAACAAAAAACGTTTTGCTTTCTTTCTGATTTTATCTTTAATTAATTTGATAAATACGATTTAGTCTTTCAAACAAACCCTGGCGCATGTTATGTTGAGAACCATATCATATATAAGTATATATATTACATTGTTTTCACGACACCATGGTGCAGATCCAACCTGATCAACTCCTGTTAGGGGGAGATCAAATATCTTGTGTGTGCGGGCAACATTTCTCTGACCTGGGCTTCAGAACATAGGAACATAGAGGGAAATGAAAATGCCAGGAAGGGGGGGCCGACTAAATTGGTCTCAGAGATCTCCTACCCGGTCATCATCACCCCCTGACTGTTGTTAAAGGAGAATTGTACAACTTATTTCTCAGGAAAGCGCAGAAGAGATGAAGCCGTTGGCCCCAGTACAATAGACCCTGGGGATTCCACATCATTCAATTTCCAAACTCGTAGTTTAACGGTCATTGGACGATCGGCACACACGCAGAAAAGCTAGGTTTACCATTTAATCCCCCCTTGGAAAAGTTGTGGGGGCTTTTCAGAAAAGTAGACTGTTGAGCACTTCTGATGCTGATTTCTTTGACAGTCTGAGGCAGTGTTCCAACCTAAATTCCATCAACCTTCTCCGTTACATCAACTGCTCTGGCTGGTTGTAGATATCTGCCTGTTGAAGGTCTCATAATGGTATTAAAACGGCGCTTTACTGGTACTAGTGCCAGACTGGTACTTCAACCATTTCAACTACAGGGTGGCTGATGAAAGCCGCTACCAAAAAAAAAATTGAATAACTTTTTTTCTTTTTAAGTTATCTGTTCCATTTTTGTTTTAATTTGCAGATTGATCTTTAAAATTTATTAAAATGGATAACTGGGACACGCAAACAAGAATTTGAATAGTCCGCCGCTATCACGCACTGGAGTCCGTAGTTTTGGTATAGAGAGAGTACAGGCGGATGTTTGGCGGCGATCCCCCGAGCAGATGGACCATAATGAGACTGGTGAATAATTTTGCTGAGCAAGGAACAGTCGCAAGAAAGCCTTATCATCGAAACCCACCAGTTCGGACGGAGGAAACGATCGCTGCTGTAGCTGCAGCTATACAAAGCAATCCAAGGATTTCAACAAGAAGCTTATCTGCTCAACTTGGTGTCAGCCGACAGCCTTTGCAAACAATAATGCACAAAGATTTAGACTTATTTCCCTACAAAATTCAAATGGTTAACAAACTGAATGCAGCAGACTTGCCGATTCGGAAGAAGATCCTGCAAATGGTGGAAGAAGACCAAAACATGTTAAACTGCCTTTTCATGTCTGATGAGGCCCATTTCGATTTAAACGGCAATGTGAACAAACAAAATTGTCGAATATGGAGTACTTCTAACCCACAGATAATCCACGAGACGGAATTGCATCCTCTTCGCGTGACAGTGTGGTGTGCGGTTTCTTCACGCTGCATTGTCGGGCCTTATTTTTTTGAAGAAAATGGTCACACCCTTACGGTTACTGGAGACCGTTATTTGAAAATGCTGAAAGAATTTTTCTATCCAGAACTACGCCGAAAGAGAATTCCTTTCAACTCTGTGTGGTTTCAACAAGATGGGGCAACGTCTCACATAGCCCAGACTGTTATGACAGAGTTGCGACGAAAATTTCCCAGTAAACTGATTTCAAGAAACTCCGAATTTCGTTGGCCCCCCAGGTCGCCTGACCTTACTGCACCTGACTTTTTCTTGTGGGGTTTATGTAAACAAGAAGTTTATAAAACAAAGCGAACAAATTTGGATGAACTAAAACAATCCATTCGGGCAACAATTGCGGCTATTCCTGTCGCAACTCTCAAAGCAGCAATGAACAACTTTTTACTAAGATGCCGCACTTGTGTCAACGAGCATGGGGGGCATTTAAATTCAATTATTTTTAAAACTAGTTAAGCTACATTTAATAAAATTTAATGACCTTCAACTTGAAAAAAAAAATAAATGAATTCCATACACTAAAAAAAAAGTTATTTGAGTTTCTTAATGTAGCAAAATTCATCAGCCACCCTGTACTTGCCTACATTGCTCTAATCGCAGCGAAAGAAAGTCAAAAACTCATTATAGGCCTCTGTGGAATTTTTGCTCGGAATGTGCTAAATATACTAAATAAAATACTAATCACTAAAAATATATTAAATAAATTATTTATAAAATTACATTTATTTCAGGTGCTGCATTCGCAGAGAATATTGCTGGTGGCTTCTCGACATCGCTGGCGGTTTTTTGTCATGAGTTGCCACACGAACTAGGCGACTTCGCGATTCTTATAAAAGCAGGCATGTCCATCAAATCTGCGGTATATTACAACTTATTAACGAGTGTACTTAGCTTCATTGGAATGATAATTGGTATTGTTTTCGGACAATCGCCAAATGTAGCCCAATGGATGTTCGCTGTTGCTTCTGGTCTCTTTATCTATATTGCACTGGTGGACATGGTAAGTAGACCCAAGGCCAATGTGCCATTTTAAAGTGTGCCAAGTATATTTGTTTAATTCGTGTGACTTTTAACAGATGCCTGAATTGTCATCAGCTCACAAGACACCGAAACAATTTGTGCTGCAAATTTTCGGCATGTGCACCGGTGTATTCATAATGCTGCTAATTGCATTGTATGAAGAAGATCTGTTAAGCCTGTTTTCTTCATAGTCAACCACTTCTGCCCAACATAAGCATTAATAGTGTATAATAGATGGCCGAATGATCTTAAAGCAGACAAAAACTCACATGCCATACACACACATACGCACATTGAATGCGACAAGCTTACAACTTCCACCACTTACATGTTTAAACTACTCGCATGCAAATACTGTACGACGTATTGATGTTTACGTCTAAGTATCTGGAAAGCTGTGGCATACTCTAACTGTAATTTCATTGGATTTGTATTGGGAATTTTCGGAATTATGCCGACAAGTTAGGATTTAATGGAATGTTTTTCGTAATAAGGTCATAATTTTTCGGCTTTGCATCAAAAAGGATGCCATTTTTTATGAATAATTTATAGCGATTATGTCATAAAAGCAAGTGAATAACTTTAGTCTTAAGCGAATGAGAAAGTAGTTGATTAAAATCAATTGAAATGTAAACTGCGGAATTTAACATTTTTCCGCGTTTTTGCTAGGGTACTGCATTCTTTATGCAAGATTATATCATTGTATATATATGTATAATTGTAGGTGCGCAACAACACCAAAAATGTATTTTGGTTTATAAGTGGAAGAAGAATACAAAGCAAAATACAATCTAAAAAATGTAGTCAAGCAATTGAAGCAAAGTTTTTTACTCTGTTAAGTTGCGGAATAAAATTCACTAGCAATTATATTTTGTATACTATTTTATACACCTACAAAACAATGTACTAAACAATGTAAAAAAGTCTTGCAGCCCTTGCAAAATATGTTATTTAAAGCACGTAATTATATCCATAAACATAAATAGTAACTGAACAAAAACACTGTTATAACACTCACGGTATATTATGTAACACTCAATTATACGCACTGTGTCGTAGTTTAATTCGAAGAGTATTAAGAATATTTTTCAAAAACCTATGATTGAAATTGCCCTTCTGGCGCGAGCCGGGAGCACGTAGTGTCAATTGCATTTTTACAAAAATTAAATTCACTACCATTTAGCAAAAATGTTCATCATTATAAATATTTTTCAATTTAGTTATTTTTATAACTTCATGCACTTTTCACATCTCACACCTCATTATTTACTGTAGGTAGTATCGTATTTTTTTAAATTAATTTTGTACTTAGCTTGGCTCTCAGCTCACTGCTGATTAAGTATTCGTAATAGTTTTAGTTAAGTTCGATTTGAAATCAATAGTTAAAACATTGATGTGTATTTCATAATTTACATGTATTATATATTGAAAGAACTTAAACGTATGTATTTGTATACAATCAAGCAATTTGGCAGCTCACTTAAGCATAAAATATTAAATAAAAATAGTTAAGCTTTCCTAATTTACCAATATTTGTAGTTTTATATGCTTATCAGAATCTTTTCAATGCATACATAATTATTTGTGTTCAACAAAACCTACCAATATTTGAAAACATGCAAAGGATATCCTATACGAGGTGTAACTGTGAAATTTAAAGAATGAAAAATAACGAATACAAATTGTGATGTTTACCTTTAAAAGCATAGATTACAAAAAAGAAAAATGCATGAAATAATTATAACTATGAAAGTATAGACTATAAAAAACGAAAAATTCATGAAACAATATTAAAATATTGTAACTATAACTCTAAGAATATTCTGGTATTAAAGAAGCAAAGCATAATAAATGGCAAAATGAATGTTTTCTACTACACCTGCAAACAGTAGACTTCCTAAGGAGTTATCTAATTAAGTTCCAAATTACGGTATACGAGTACATACTTATATTATATGTATATGAATGAATGCACGTTTGTAAACTATTAAGAAAGTTGAATAAATTGAATTTTCTCGGCGAAATGTGATTTTTAAAAGGAATACATACTTATACGAGGGAGTCATACCGTATATGCGCAGATGGCTCCCTTACAGTGAAAACTGGTTTGACCACTTTTTATGTAAGAGATTTTCATAAGTATGGGGGACAATGACGGCCGCCGTAGCCGAATAAGTTGGTGCGTACGTTCGATTCTCCGTGCATGAAACACCAAAATGATAGAAAAAGTTGTTTGTAATAGCAGTCGCCCCTCGGGAGGCAATGGAAACCTCTGAGTGTATTTCTACCATGAAAAAGCTTCTCATAAAAAAATAACTACCTCTCGGAGTCGGCTTACAATTGTATGCCCCTCCATTAGTGGAACAACAAGAAGCCGCACGCCGCAGAGGAGGAGGAGCTCAGCCAAACACCCACAAAGGGGGTCTAAGCGCCAATTATATTTGTATATGGAAGACAATGTAAACGTCCACTTGTGAAGAAACCCCACATGACATTCTATATCTGCATTTACTTCTCCAAAGTGCTATATGTTTCGAAGAGGCGAGAGGTGGTCGCTCACTTTTGAGCATAACAATATCTTCTATTAACGTTGCGTAGCTTGCAATATCAAGATATCTCGTGAAGTATTTGGCTGCTGCGAAAGTTCTTTTACAAGACTGATAGAGGGTTAGTTCGCGATTTATCTGTGCTGGTGGATTTCAAAGGTTTTGTAGTGAGACCGTACTTCTTGCTTTCATTTGAGAAGTTGTGGATATTTATGAGGTATTAAATTCCCGCTGGACCCAATTGAAGTTCTCAGATGTAGGGATCTCACCCGAGAAGCTAGATATAATACGAGTATACTACATATATGATCGTCACCGTAGTCGAGAACTCAACACGGCAGCACTGACCATAAGTACAGTACGCATCAAACTTAATTCCTTTGATAAAAAACCGTGACCATGAATGATAAAGTTTCATTTTACAACACTTAGAAACTGTTGGCAGGTTTGCATGTTCAGCCAACTTCAAGCGAAACAAAAAGAAAATAGTGTATGTGTCAAATAAAAATGTCAGTCACCATATCGCTGCGCTCTTACAGATTTTCCCAAATTGTGGTAATTTTGCTACTCCTAGTGGACTATCGTTACGTCCATGCGAATGTGAACAATCACTTGGCTGGCGTGCATCGCCGTTTCGAGTATAAATATTCATTCAAACCGCCATACTTGGCTCAAAAGGATGGTACTGTGCCCTTCTGGGAGTATGGAGGCAGTAAGTACACCAACAATGATGAAATGGCAACGACAACCGCTGGCGAAGCGGCTAACGCGTTTGACAAGCTAGGCGACACGTCAGCTGTGGTGCGGTTTAATCGCACAAGTGCGAGTGCGATGCAGCATCTTCATGACAGAGTGGCACATGAAGTGGCTGTCAATAGCTTTCTTTCAGTGCGGGACACTTAAATGTCTAGCAACTTTAATTTGTTTAAATACGATGCCGAATTGCTACAATTTTATATATATTTATTACTTGTTTTGAATACATATATGATGCGTACAGACAACTTTATTCATGCAAATATTTTTCAGATGCGATAGCCAGTGCGGAAAGTGTACGAGTGGCTCCATCTTTGCGTTCACAAAAGGGTGCTATCTGGACAAAGGCTCCGACGAATTTTGACTGGTGGGAAGTGGAGATAGTCTTCCGAGTGTCTGGTCGCGGCCGTATTGGTGCCGATGGTCTGGCATTCTGGTATGCTACCCAAAAAGGAGATTATAATGGTGCTGTATTTGGCTCCTCTGACCGCTGGAATGGCTTAGGCATCTTTTTCGACTCCTTTGACAATGACAATAAACATAATAATCCATATATTATGGCTGTGGTGAACGATGGCACCAAGCAGTTTGATCACCAAAATGATGGCACCACACAACTGCTGTCTGGATGTTTGCGGGACTTCCGTAACAAGCCTTTCCCGACACGGGCGCGCATTGAATATTATAACAATGTATTGACTTTGCTTTTCCACAATGGCATGACGAACAATAATGAAGATTATGAAATGTGCTTACGAGCTGATGGTGTACAGTTACCCAAAAATGGTTATTTTGGGATTTCGGCTGCGACTGGAGGCTTGGCGGACGATCATGACGTCTTCCACTTTTTGACTTCGTCACTGCATCCGCCCGGTCAAGTTCCATCAGACCCAGTGAAAGTTCCAGAGAACTCGGAAAAGTTGGCACAAGAATACAAGGAATATCAAGAGAAGCTGGAGAAACAGAAGCAAGAGTATAAGAAGGAGCATCCGGATGAGGTACGATAACAATAGCCTGATTGGAAGTTGATTAATTTTTTCGATTGACGTTTTTTGTTTTTTTGAAACAGTAATTTTTAAGAGACTAAATATGAATTTTTTGAAATATTAGGTTAAAGACGAAGACGAATGGGAAGAATTCTTTGAGTCAGAAAATCAACGCGAATTGCGTCAAATATGGCAAGGACAAAGTCAAATCTTTGATCAATTGCGAGATCTATCACGTAAAGTAGATGAGGTAATTGGACGCCAGGAAAACACTTTGTCGTTAGTATCAAGAAGTGCGGGGGCTGCAGTGCAACAAGTAGGTACAGGTGGAAGTGCTGGAGTACCACCTGTTGCCACAGGTACGGTAAGCGGAACTATGACACGACCTGAGGTGGATCTCGTCATGGCCAACCAAAATGCATTATTGGCGACAGCGCGCGAGCTTCGTACATTGATTGGAGACATTCATACCCGCGCCGACACAATTATTAAGAATCAACAACGCGCGCCCACAGCTCAAGTGCAAGCAGCCGGTTATGACATCCAGTCCGTTATCGCTGAGATGCGAGATGGTATGAATCAGGTAAAACAGGGCATGGCGCATGTTGGACAAAAGTGAGTAGAGATGGATGTGTGTATTTTCGACAACCGTTTTGTAATCCTTGCGACGTTTGTTTAGGCTTGGGTCGCCACAGGCTGGTGCACAAATAGCTTGTCCAACTGGGAATTGTGTCGGAGTAACTTTGTTCCTAAGTGTGACTGTTGTGCAGCTTCTGTTGGTTTTTCTGTACAACTTTTTCAAGTGAGTTTACTTTAGAAATAGCTATAGTTTGAACTCACAATTAACCACTGCCTCTCATTTCAGGAGCCGCAGTGAAGCTCAAGCGAAAAAGTTCTATTAAGCCAAATTCAAGAATAATAGGAAATTATGTGGAACACGAAAGTTGAATTTTCTCTACGTGTAATATCTATGCCCTTTTTAATTCGATTTAATTGCTATGATATGTTTCTTTACCTTCTCTGCGTTTTTTAGCAGACTATTCGGAACAATTTGTGTACCAAGAGAACAAAAGAGTTTAAAACTAAAATACATGACAAATGGAGTAGATAAAAATTCAACATAAATACCGTAGTAAATGGGCTTTTAAAATTTGCATTAACACTGAAAATATTCATGTTTGTTAATGTGTTTTATGTTTGGCCGATATTTAAAGTTAAATGTATAGTTTTTCCCGCCCGATGCTTCCTCATTTTGATGTTATATGTAGGTATATCTCACTTCATTCGACAATGTCGTTATTACACGACTCTTCGAGAGAGTTGGCAGGCTAGGAAAGTTTGTTAAGATTAGATTATCGTAATTTCTCTATCTATATTTTTTATTCTTTCTCTTGTTATCTGTTTTTAATTTTGTCAATTCTATCAAAAACTGTGGGTAATCACTTTGATTTAACGAAAACGTGCTGAAGCTTACTTAATTTATTTCTACTTCGTAAATATTAAATAAATCATTCCAATCTAATGGGTAATGAGAAAATAGTTTATCAAACTTTAAAATCGATGTACGTATATTAAGTCGACTATGAGCATTGAATTTTGGTTTGAATTGCGGTTTTTTTCAATGAAATTTTATAATAAAATCTGAAAACTTTGAAATTGTTTATCTAAAATTATTTATGCACGCGTGTATGTGGTGCAGTGAATAACGCCTAGTTAATATTCGTGCACACCCTACCGATTGGACTGTCGAAATCGATGATAATTGATTGAGTGGTCTCAGAATCGATAGCCCAAAGTTGGTATCTTCTTCAACATCTAATTAAACAAAATCCTATTAAATTCTGATTTCGATTAATCCCGCCCAGTCACGACAAGAAAATGGTAAGTGCTGGCTCCACATGCACAGTTGATGGTAGCACAAAGGAGAAAAGTTCAATCATCATCATTTCCCTTATCTCCCATTAGAGCACAGGTCTCAATAAAGCATTTCCACCTGGTCCTGTTTTTGTCTAGCAATTTTAGTGCGTTTCATTATTTGCCGCATTCACCGACTTCTTTTTGTAGCGATCCTCTCCATGTAGTCTGCAAAATTTCGCGGTGTGTGGCCTATCCACCTCCACTTTCGTAATTTTATATAGCTGACCAAATTTTCCCGACTCGACCCACAGAGCGTCGAGTTTTGCATACATGTCAGAATGCTTTACTGATAATAAGCAAAAGTTTTCCCCATAAGCGAGGTCTTCCAAATGTTCCGTAAGGTTCCAGTAGATGCCTCTTCTCCGGGGTTGGGCATAGTTTAGTGCACTTAGCGGTTAGCTATAAGCGGATAGTTAAAACACTGAAAAATGTTAGATTTAGTGATAATGAAGCCCTCATTAAAAAAAAACTAAAAACTTAGTGGTAGTGCAAAATGTCCGCCCCTGCTGTTATCTTATCATCTACGGAATGGTGTAGGATGTCATCAATGACTTCTCCTTGCGGCGGAAGTAAACATCCTTGTCGAGCGCCTGCGCTAGTTGTAATGCTGTTTGAGAAAAGCTCAATGGAACATTGTTAATTATTGCATCCTTAAATATGTAATATTAAGGAGCCTCTAACCCGATTGGAACATTTAATGTCCATTTGTAAGGTTTGTATAAATCAAATCATGGCGGCGCGAGGAATCGGGGGTTAGTTCGTAAATTAATAATTAATATTAATAAATTATTTCTTCCAATATTCAAAATTTTGTTTGCTACTGCACACCTGACTTGCAACTGCTAAAAGATCCTATTTTCTTGGCCTACCGTTAGGGGAGTTTGGCTTCATTGACCTAAGCTTTGATCTATAAGCAGCTATAACAGTAACAACTACTAAAAAACATTCCCACGGCAGTCGGTGCTACGTTACTTCAACGAATTTTATATCCGGCCAAGGATGGTAATATCAGGAGCACTCCACACAATTTATAGGGGAATGTTTTATGCTGTTATAACTTATCAAAAACTTTTGATGCAAAGGTCATAGCGTATTTTCGAACAAATATGAAACTACTTATATAAAAACGGTCTCATATTTCTTGAGAGTTCTTAAAAATAAATCAGGAGCCGTGGGGAAATAATTGAACCTCAGCCGACGAAATGTGAAATATGCCTATTTTTTTTACTAAAACTATATTTGATTGACACGGTGCCCGCTATTAACATCATAAATTTTAATATCCATACATTTACACATAGCCCTTAAAGTCTGCGTACACCTTTCAAATATTTTTAAATTGACTAAAAAACAAGGCGCAATCATTAAAGGTGGTGGCACCAGACCAACAACAATGACTTGTACGTTTGATTGTGAAACCAAATGGCAAAGTAGAATACAAGGAATGAATTTCTCTTGTTTCATTCTAAGCTGACAGCCATATGGACATGGCGAAAGATTTACCGATACAACCTTAATAGTTTTGCCTTGTTAAAAACACAATACCAATTTATAGTTGAAAACATATTTTATGTATTTACCTTTCATAACATTTTCAAGTTACAAAAACAAAAGAAAATAACCAGATTCTTCACTTCATTCTTTACATAAGGGTAAGTACGAGGGGCGCCTTTTATATGTCGGGATTTGGCAACCCTGGTATTGCAATCTGGCAACTGATAGTTGTATTGCAAAGTTTGACATTTTTTGGCTTTTACGTACTCAGAACGTTTTGAAATACCAGCGCTATTTGTGTTGTTTACAGTAACTTAAAAGATTCATCTCGGTCCAAAAATGGAATTAAATCGTGAACATTTTCGTGCGATTATTTTTTACAACTTTCGACGCGGATTAACTCAGCAACATTACATGGATGAACTTAACTCATTTTTTGGCGATGAAGCTCCATCAAGGACCAGTGTTTATCGATGGTATGGTGAATTCAATCGTGATCGTAGTTCACTCCAAGACGAATTTCGTGAAGGTCGTCCAAAATCAGTTGTTGTTCCGAAAACCATTGATGGTGTGCGCGAACTGATATTGCAAGATCGTCATGTGACCTATCGTGAGATTGAGACAATCTTAGGCATTAGTGGGCCCAGCATACATTCAATATTGCATAAACATTTGACTGTCAAAAAAATTTGTTCGCGTTGGATCCCACACAATTTGTCAATCGCTCAAAAAAAGGCTCGTGTCGATTGGTCGAAGGAAATGCTCAAAAAATACGATCGCGGGGCTTCGAAACACGTCTAGGGGGGCTTCGTAACATCCTCACAGGTGATGAATCATGGATTTACGCGTATGAGCCCGAAAGTAAACAGCAGTCGACTGTATGGGTGTTTCAAGATGAGCCAAATCCAACAAAAGTTGTTCGCGCCCGAAGCACTTCCAAGCAAATGGTTGCCTGTTTTTTCGGAAAAACTGGACATGTCGCAACCGTACCACTAGAACAACGCAGAACAGTAAATTCTGAGTGGTACACAGCCATTTGTTTGCCAGTTGTCTTCCTAGAAATTAGGAAAACCAATCGCCAAAGACGGATCACGCTTCACCAGGACAATGCGAGCTCTCACACATCGGCTCAAACAACTGCATTTTTGCGCACCCAAAACATCGAATTAATGGGTCATCCGCCGTATAGTCCTGACTTGGCACCGAATGACTTCTTTTTATTCCCGTACCTAAAAAACAAACTGAGAGGTCAACGTTTTTCGACACCTGAAGAAGCGGTTGCGGCATTCAGAATGCATGTTTTGGAGGTACCTCATTCAGAGTGGCAAAAGTGTTTCGACAATTGGTTCAAAGGCATGCAAAAGTGTATAGATCTTCATGGAGAATATTTTGAAAAACAATAAAGTGATTTTCGATGATTAAAATTTGTTTTTGTTCTCTAATCCCGACATATAAAAGGCACCCCTCGTACAATAATTGCAGCAAAATGTAAATATAGCAACCAGAAAGTCTGCATACGTCATCTAACGGTTGGCCCAGGAAACGTGTTGTTTCAACAGGCTGGGTCCAGAGGGAGGGATGTGAATAGGTGGTTAGTATTGAGCGGTGTACCTGCACATGTCGGACATATAAGTATATTGAGCAATTCGGGTCGATGCTGGATAGTTTGGGGTTTAGTCTGCTACAGTATCCAGACCGTAACTGAGTCAAAGGTACGCGAGTCTCAGGAGGCAGCTGAAACTTTTTGTCTGCAATAGGTGGTGGTTGCACTCCGATAACGGTATTCGGGGGTCGGGAGTTTAGGAAGGTGGTGAAAGTTTCCCGGCTCAGTAGTTGTAATTGTGTTTGGTCCTGGATCTCGTCGGTTTAGTTGAGAAAATGTCTCCTGACTCGCCTGGGAGGTGGCTTAGGCTCTAGCAAATGTATGCAGCGGTGATTTCTACGGTAACACCCAAGTAGTAATTGCTTGCTGTGAACCTTAAACGGAAGCATGGACGCATTGGGACATTCTGTGGCCGTCCTGATAGCAATGTTTTGACAGGCCTGGAGCTTAGTTCATTGTGAATCATCCGGACCAAGCGACCAGACAGGTGCAGCATAATTCAGTACCAGCCGGCCAATTACTTTAAATATCTCTAGCAAAATTTCCTTTTCTTTGCTTTAAGTGCTACCGGCTAGCGACTTGAAGACGTTGTTGTGGTTTTAGACTTTAGTGGCAATTGCGGTTGTATGCGCTGAAAAGGAGAGCAAACTGTCGAAGGTGAGACCCAGAATTTAACAGGTGTCAAAGGTCGATATTGGTTCGTCATCGACTTTCGCCTTTAACCGTAGCTTCACCTCCTTCGTGGTAAGGAGGCCATCTTACACTTGTATTTTATCTTGCTCGAAAATATCTCGAATGTTGACGTTCTCTAAGAAGCTCAAGAGAACACTGCTAACCTCTATTGACTCATATTTTGACTGAATCATATCAACGAGATAGCTTCCATCAAACGTCGAGATTGCTTCAATCGTACATCCAGGTGCACTACTTTATTTAATTGCATCTCAGCAAAGCTGCTTGGAATATTTTCATGATCTTGAGATAGTAAATTATTCAAGCACTCATAAGAATTACAAATAAACAGAAAATGCATTTCATTGTAACCTTTTTATAATTGAATTAAAAAATTATTACAAATAAAAAAAAAACAGTTTGTCAAAAATAAGTTTATGGGTATATTTTTTTAGTTAAGAAACAACAAATTTATTTTGTTCGATTTACTTTTTTAAATTTATTGAGCTATAAAATTATACAAATGCTTCGATTTCTAAAGATTATGAATAAAAAGTTTGTTGTCGTTTAAAAAGTTAAAAAGTGAATTTTATGGTGTGTTCTATAACGATTAGTCAACACTGGATTTGGGCTTACATCCGTATAAAATCGTGGTGAATAATTGAAGCTGGCCAACCATTGACAAAGAGCCGATAATTCGCTAAATGGGTATAGGAATTGTTGGCCAGACAAATCATCACTTTCTTGGGCGGGACCCTTATTTTGGCTTAGCGGATATGTCAGCAAGTAAAATTGGCTTTATTGGAGCGAACACACTATACGTTCTTTCGAAATGAGTAGAGAGACATTTTTAACGGAGCACATTCTCTTCTTCTTAATAGAGCGAAGTTAACAGACTTTCTGCGGCCAGATCGCAACAACATAAATATTGTATACCCGATCTGTGGTTCCAAAAATAGGAGCCATATGCCATACATACGACACAATACTTACAGTTGTGAAGGAGAAAGTTGACGAATGGGTCATCTCACGACGAGCGTTCATCAATTGACCAACGCGTTAATGTTACTTGGCATCCCTCGATTATTTCCTATGAGACTACGTGAAGAATTTAGTCTACGCTGAGTTCGAGGCTAAAATTCGAGACGCTATTGGCGGAATATCGGCGGACATATTTGACCCAATCATCTAAAATTGGACCGATTGTTTGAAGTACTGCCAGCGAAGTTGAGGCAGTCATTTGAACGTCAATGTATTTTTTTTTTTGATTCAGTAATTCGTGCGACTTGCGACTTGGCGGCCACCGTAGCCGAATGGGTTGGTGCCTGACTACAATTCGGAATTCAGAGAGGACGTAGGTTCGAATCTCGGTGAAAGACCAAAATGAAGAAACATTTTTTTTCCAATAGCGGCCGCCCCTCGGAAGGCAATGACAAACCTCCGATTGTATTTCTGCCATGAAAAAGCTCCTCATAAAAAATATTGCCGTTCGGAGTCGGCTTGAAACTGTAGGGTCCTCCATTTGTGGAACAACATCAAGACGCACTTCACAAATATCTATATATATATAAGTAATTCGTGTGACTTGATTTGATTGGATTGCTTTGTGATGTAGTTGCGCCACTACTGGTGCAGTTAGAGTGCTCCTCAATCCTAACACATCCGTTCCCACAGTGTGGACAACGTGTGAAATCTATATGCGAGATACCATAGCCAAGACGTACAAAGCTTTTTTCTAAGAGCTTATTTCTTCTTCATAATTGGCGCTATAACCGCTTACGCGATTTTGGCCGAGTTTAACAAAGCGCGCCAGTCGTTTCTTTCTCGTGCTAACCGGCGCCAGTTGGACACACCAAGTGAAGCCAAGTCCTTCTCCACCTGATCTTTCCAACGCAGAGGAGGCCTTCCTCTTCCTCTGCTACCACCAGCTGATACCGCATCGAATACTTTCAAAGCTGGAGCGTTTGTATCCATTCGGACGACATGACCCAGCCAACGTAGCCGCTAGATCTTTATTCGCTGCGCTATGTCTATGTCGTCGTAAAGCTCATACAGCTCATCGTTCCATCGTCTGCGATATTCGCTGTTGCCAACGTGCAGAGGTCCAAAAATCTTACGCAGAATCTTTCTCTCGAACACTCCAAGCGTCGCTTCATCGGATGTTGTCATCGTCCAAGCTTCTGCGCCATACGTTAGGACGGGCATGATGAGAGTCTTGTAGAGTGTTAGTTTTGTTCGTCGAGAGAGAACTTTACTGCTCAGTTGCCTACTTAGTCCAAAGTAGCACTTGTTGGCAAGAGAGATTCTACGTTGGATTTCAAGGCTGACATTGTTATCGGTGTTAATGCTGGTTCCTAAATAAACGAAGTCTTTTACAACCTCGAAATTATAACTGTCTACAGTGACGTGGGTTCCGATACGCGAGTGCGCCGACTGTTTGTTTGAAGACAGGAGGTACTTCGTTTTGTCCTCGTTCACCACCAGACCCATTCGCTTTGCCTTCCTATCCAGTTTGGAGAAAGCAGAACTAACAGCGCGGTTGTTAAGGCCGATGGTGTCAATATCATCGGCATACGCCAGCAATTGTACGCTCTTATAAAAAATTGTGCCTGAGCGATTCAGTTCTGCGGCTCGTACGATGCTCTCCAACATCAGGTTAAAGAAGTCACACGACAGCGAGTCACCCTGTCTGAAACCTCGTTTGGTATCAAACGGCTCGGAGAGGTCCTTCCCAATTCTGACGGCGCTGTTGGTGTTGAGCAACGTCATCTTACATAGCCGTATTAGTTTTGCGGGAATACCAAATTCAGACATAGCGGCATACAGGTAACTCCTTTCCGTACTGTCGAATGCAGCTTTGAAGTCGACGAAAAGATGGTGTGTGTCGATTCTCCTTTCGTGAGTCTTTTCCAAGATTTGGCGTATTGAGAATATTTGGTCGATGGTAGACTTTCCAGGTCTTAGCTTATTTCATGGCTATAATTTTAAAACCATGCAAGGACAGAAGACGGACTCCTCTTTGTGGTAAAGGTTACGTGTTGAGATTTACAAGTATTTCCGTTCACTTTTAGCCGCCAGCTCCGGAGCCATTTGATGATTTTATTTGTGCTTATTTGGAGCATAGAAGAGGCTTCTGCGGGATACACTGCTGTCGTCATAATTGCAGTGTCGCTAATGACAGCGTAAAATGATTATTATCTCAGTCAGTTTGTAAACTTACAAGATAGTATGGATGACCACTGGAGTAACTGAATGGGCGCCATAAGTCTTATATGAGGTTATAACATAAAGTTGCCCAATA
Organism: Anastrepha obliqua; assembly: GCF_027943255.1. Lineage (NCBI taxonomy): Eukaryota > Metazoa > Arthropoda > Insecta > Diptera > Tephritidae > Anastrepha > Anastrepha obliqua. The sequence continues at coordinate 2,517,398 of NC_072894.1, forward strand.
CGAGTGTCACCAGCTCCGCCAGAGTTAAGAACGAATTTTTTACACCGAGTATCGCTGACTTCTTCCATTTGATGTTGGAGGAAAAAGTAGAAGTTTTCAGGACACATATTTGGACGTGGGTGTTAAAAAGCAGTACCAATGAGAATGAATGTGTGAAAAGAAGACTATTGGAATGAAGCCTCAATCTTTCGGAATACTTGAGATAATTCAAACAAGAAAATCAGTGCCTATGAGGCTTTCAAGTAACTTTTTGGTTATTGCTTCCTTTGAGAACGAATGCTTACATTCCAAGAAATTTCGTTACTAGATAATCGGTTCTTTACATTAACCACATCCACAAATTAGCTTTGTATGTACTCGTCTGTTTTAGAACTGAAAGGAAACTTCTATAAAATAAAGTTCCCGATAAATGAATCAGTTTGAGGTGGGTGAAATAATATTTTTCTGAATACATACATATTTGCTTATATATTATGTGAATATGTATATACTTGTAAGTATGTATGCGCGTGAAGTTATATATTTTCTGAACCCACTCATCCCTCCCCGTTTGACTTTCGCTGACATTGCCAATAAAAAGTTTCCCACTCGTTCGCGATTTCACAAAAGAAATCAGCAATGCGACAAAAGAGGCGCCGACTTGTCGGAAAAGTTTCACAATAAAAAAAGTGCCAAAGCTGCTGTGTTGGCAGAATTTATGATGACACAATTTGGACCCCGAAAAAGCTACTGTTCCCCATTCAACAAACACAAAAAAAAAATTGGTTGCGTCTAACAATACAAATATATGTATGTATGTTTATACAAACATAAATATGTATGTGGAAATGCAAATGTTATATATTTCACGTATACATATATATTTTTAGTCATGGCACACATAAATTTCAACACATGTGCACCAGCTGTATTTTATGAGAGACAAAAGTGGTTTACATATGTACTTGTGACCAATCCGGAGAGCTTCCGCACTTGGCGCAGGGCAAGTAGCTTAACGCAAATTTACCAGCTTAATGTAAATGCATACGTATATGTATGTGCATATGTGTACTTGGCTGCACTGCGATACATTAAATGGGGAAACAACCGACGCCAGCCAATCAGATTAGCTTTCGCTTTACCGAAAACAAAATGGCCAACTACATTGGGGTGAATTTGAATTACATTTGTGTGTGTATGAATGCTTTGCTCTTGGTTTATGACTAAGAGTTTTCGATACTAGTTTCTAGATTTTGCTAGTCAATTTTGGAAAGTTAGATAACTGTGTAAATAATGGCTTAGCATTTGTCCACTTAAATTTTTTAAATTTTTTTCGAAAGTATGGTACGGTGAGTTTTATTAGACTTTTATGAATTAACACTTTTAGTGTAAGCAGATAAAAAAATTATTCATTACATACATATGCAATGTATGTATGTACATATTTCATTTACCAAAAGCCTTAATTTTATATTTTTATTTACAGCGGCATAATTTGGCTAAAGAATTTGATATTTCTCCAACTATATTTGCTTCAATTTTACAAAAATGGAGTTCATAGTGCAAGCACCTTCGCGTAGATAATTAAAAAATTCACAATGTTTCGTAATTTCTTATATACACATCACCAAATCGAAATCACGCTAATTCGTAAAACTCATTTGTTGCGGGGAGAATCCTGTATGCGGCTACAAATCTGTTGCGGGAAGAACAAATAATGTTGCAGGAAGAACAAATAATGTTGCGGGAAGGACCAATAATGTTGCAGGAAGAACCAATAATGTTGCGGGAAGGACCAATAATGTTGCAGGAAGAAATTGTTGCGGGAAGAATCTTGAAGGCGGCTATAAATTCGTTTGCAGGGAGAATCCTTAATTCTTAATGTTGCGATAGGACCAAGTTGATTGAAGCGATGAAATATCCGGCTCGAAGGACCAAAAATGGTGAACACAAATTCCTGTTGGTTATTGTAGCGATGATATTGCGGCAAAAATTCCCAATTTAAAATATGTTGCTTCTGATTCAAAATTACAATTTTTTTCTCTCCCTTTATTTTACAAAATGTTCCGTATTTATACACATTTCTTTACAAACAAAACCTACTTAATTCACAGAAAATTATAACAAATAACAAAAGTTGAAAAACATTAAAGTATTTTAACTAATATTAAATTGAACTCAACATCATTAATAAAATAGTAAAAAATAGTTCTTTGCGATTACGAATATTCGGGATTCCACTATACATACATATATGTATGTATATAAGTACTTAGTCTTGCCATAAAACCTGTGACAAATTTTACAACGCATACGGCGAGATCCAATTCGCAGAAAAAAGTTCCCTTATTTTTGCTTTTGCTCGTATATACTGGTAGCGTCTACTCATAAATTATACTCAGTTTCGTGGCAAATTTTGCTTGTTAACAATGGAGTGGGGAGCTAAGCAAAATCGCATTGCAGTGATTGCATTACATAAATGTGGTAAAAGTGCAAGTGAGATTTGCGAATTGCTGAAAAAACTGAATATTTCGAGAATGTTTGTTTACCGCACGACCAATCGTTTTTCCCAAACGTCTGAAGTGACAAACAGAAAAAGAAGTGGTCGTCCCTGCGTGGTCGAACCAGTGCAGCCATAAAAGCCGTTCGAAAAAGAATTCGCAGAAATCTCCTTCAAAAGCAGAAAATCATGTCCAGAGAAATGAATGTATCGTCCAAATCCATGTCAAGACTAATTCGAGATGATCTCCTCATGTAAGCCTTCCGTCGCTCCACTGGTCATCTTTTGACAACGCGCTTGAAGAAAATTAGACTCGACAGATGCAAGCAGCGCCTTCAGTGGCACGCCTTCAACGGCCATGAAAATATTCTTTTTACGGATTAGAAAATTTTCACTGTTCAAGAAGTTTTTAATAAGCAAAAAATTGAAAAAAAAAGTATTTACAAAATAACTGTTTAATTTTAGAATTTTAGTATTGTAGTATTATTGCAATGAATGAATTAAAATAAAGTTTGCACCTCGACCTCATATAATTTTATGCTCCCTACTCATCACAGTGTCCCATCCAAACTCAGTTCCTTTAAAAAACCTAAGGTAGAGCTGGGTTAGGCTGATCGTATGTTATGTGTTTCTCTTGTATTCGGAGAGTAGCCCGAGACTCAGAAAACGAAATGCTAATCTGCATATTCCCATTTGAATAATATATAATTTATCCGACAAGGAAGTGGTTACTTGTACAGGGAACTTGGAACTTGTACTTCAAATGCTTTGACCAAAGATCTTGTTGAACCTATTCAAAACTAATAATATCAAACTAAAAATATTACTTCTCGTATTTTAACTGAGCTAAAGTAGCATAATCATATTCTAGTATTTAAACTAAACACCCTTTTTTGGGGTTTGGCGTAGATCCTTCTCTTAATTGTGGTGGGCGTGACGTTTTTCAGCAAATTGAGGGACCTACACTTTTATGCCGCCTCCGAACTGCAGATAATTTTTGATGAGGAGCTTTTTCATACCAGAAACGCACTCGGAGGTTTTCTATCATTTGGTGGTTCATGCCCGGTGTTTCGAACACGGGCGCTATTGAATGACAGCATTGAGTAAGTAATAACATAATTAGACTGTCCCTCTATTTTTTACCTAAAGTAAGGAGTATAGAATGAGAGGATACGCAAATCGTCGTGTGATGGTCAAAGAGTAAACGACGCAAACTGCAAATAAATAATGGGCAGAAATGGATGAATTTCCATACAAATTTGGTGGGCTAGACTACGATAAATCCTTGATATTCTGGCTTGTTTTTTTGGTTTTTCGTAGCTTTTATATTTTCGATAAAATTAGGGGGTCCCGGTGATGTAGAATTTTCAAAAAATCCATTTTTTTGGTATTTCGAAAATATAGGCTTATAAGAATATACTGTCAAATTTTTGGAAGGATATTCCTAGTATTTTTGATTCTACAGCCGTTTTAGCAGGTAGCGGGTAGAGTCAGATTCGTCACGCGGCAACTCTCAAAACTTTAAACTCAATTATCTTCATCATCATCTTTTGGCTCTACAGCTCTTTGTGAGCTTTGGCCTGCTGCACGTGGGACCTCCATACGTCTCGACCGCTTGCAACTTTTTTCATGATCGTTATACTAAGTTTCTTGATTTCGTCCTCTAGTTCGTCGGTCCATCTTGTTCTCGGCCTTCCTCTCGCTCTGGTGTTGAACGCTCTGGCTTCTACGATTTTCTTCTGCGTCCTCGTACCGTCCATTCTTGTAATGTGACCCAGCCATCTTAACCGCTGCGCTTTGATGAAACGTATAACGTTTTCGCCCTTTTTCAGTTGATCTAGCTCGTCGTTCCATCTTATCCGCTACTCGCCGTGATCTTTGATTGCTCCGAAAATTCTTCTGAGTACTTCTCGTTCGAAGGCTTGCAGTTTTGTTTTATTTGCTTCAATTAGTGACCACGATTCAGCTGCATAGCATAATACTGGTCTAATGATGGTTTTATACAGAGTCAATTTGCATTGTCTGTTTATTAGTTTTGATTTGAAGCATTTCGTTAACGACTCAATTATCTTAAAATAACTTTTTTCGGCCTGGTGTTATCAAAAAAAAAAAACACTATTCAACCGAATCGTCTGAAATTTTAATATATTATTCATAACATCAATGGCTATCGCCCGCACTAGAATCCTATTATTATTTCAATTATTTCGTATTTTTTTTATTAAAAAACTGAAAAACCCCCGAGTTTTAGAGTGTCGAATTCAAAACTACGCCATTTTGTCAATTTTTTTTTAATTAGTACGGGACATAGCTACAGTCATACTGAATAATAATTTTTTTTGGTTTTTGTGTTTCAGATAAATAGGAGAGCCAAAATGAACAACACCGCCCAGACCCAATTTCTCGGGAGGGTCAAATTCAGCGCCATTTTTTAAATTATTAAAAATTAAAAAAAATATTTTTAATTTTTGTATGTAAAAGAAGTTAAAAAAGCCTACAAAATTTAAATATCGTTTTAGATTTTCTTTATTGTAAAAACAAAAAATTCTTGAAAATACACTAAATTTTCGAGCTCTAGACCACCGGGACCCCTTAAATCTAAAATGAAGTTTACACACTTAAATGGTTAAATGAAGGTCATAATTGGTCGTGTGATGCTCGTGGTAAATGGAACATATTACTGAGTCTAAGGTTACGAATGGGATAATTAAAAAGTATTAGCTCCAGCAAGAAGTGACATTTGATATGGTTCGTAACTATGTCCCTTAAAAACATTACCGATGAAATTCTACCCACATTTCTAAAGTTGGCAATGCTGACAAAAGACATCTACTTTTATATGCAGGCAAACTGCAAGGCCAACGAAGTGAATGAATAGCAAATCTAGTGAAACGTTTTTGAACCTTCTCTATTCTTAAAGATGAACCCATTTAGAAGGATCCCAAATAATGTTGCAATGTTCGATGTTTGATCTCACAGAGAAAAATACAAATTCCTCAGCGTAGAAATATCATGGAACTCCCTTGAATTCCTCTTTACAAAGCCAAGTATAGATTTAGACTTGGCAATCATGAAGTCTATATGTTTAGAAAGTGACATTTTCGATGTAAATATGACACCCAAGTCTTTCTTTTCATGAATTTTTGAGGGTGGTAGTGACCAACTTGTAATCGAAATAAATCGTAACTATGCGTCTACTGAATGACATATGCTGACATTTACCAGCATTAAGAGGTAAGGAGTTATCATCACACCACGCTTCCAATCTTGTTAAGTCTTCATGCAGTCAGTTACGTCCTCTATCCGACTGTAAATTTTCAGGTCATCTGCATACATCAGACAACGTGATGTCTCGAAAACGTTTGGAATGTCATTAACAAACATTTAGAACAATAGTGGCCAAAGATGGCTACCTTGAGGTACGCCTGAGGTAAATTTGATGGCATCATCTATTCGCCACTTGTGAAGTCTTGGCGAAAAAAGAGGCCTTATCTAAACGTTACATTACAGCAAAAACAAAAAAATAACAGCAGCAAATCTGAAAGTAAATGTTTAACTTCACGGCTATTTTACATATTTCGTACATCTTTTATTAATTGTATAATCCCATACGTATATCTTAATTAAGTATTTTCCTTGTATATGAGAACAAAAAGGAAGGGATTTTAAACTTTTAATAGCACGAAATGTCGAAGACGTAAATTTGCTCAGTGCATAGGCAAAGACCAATCGACAACGCATTCTTTGTGTGTACTCATATACGATCAAAGACATGGTTCTCGCCAGTTAGAGCTCGCCACTAAGTTTTTCCTTACTCTTCTTTTCACCCGACCGATCGCATCAGTATGCCCCGTTTGCAGAACCCAAAACAAATTGTAATTACGTCGGTAATTATAAAACAAATTACGATTGGAAATAAATTAAAAAAAGTGCGTGCAGTGTAGTACACATAACATAAGTGAAACTTTCAAGGCAGACAAAGAAAGAGGGAGAGACCCGAGAGAGAATGAGAGAGATAGAGATAAAGAATATATATCTAAATAAACACAAAATAATCACAACATTTGCAGAGAATACAAATAGACAAAATTTACAAAAAACGCAGAAGGGTCGACCGGTGTAGGTAAACGCAGAACACAAGCCGTGGCAACAACGCGCACAACTCCGAGCGTTTATCACCCGCACAAACGCAGCGATCCCAGGACCGCAGCAACGGCGCAAATTACCGCAAGGCACTACCAATAAATCCGACGCCGGAATGGATAGCACTTTATAGTACGCACAAGCACTAGCCAGGAAACGGAAATAAGCGCCAACGGAGTGAGGACCAAAAAACGCCCCAAACAGTAGGCATCAAGGAAATATAGCGGCAAAAAGTAGGCACCAAAAATATATTTCCTACAAGTTTGCGCCAACAAACAAGCGCCAAAAAGTAGGCTGTATTATTTCTCACTAGAAATTAGCAACAACATAAACTCAGGAAAAATAGCCTAAAGTGGATCTAAGATATTATATATAAGGTTGACTTGACGCAAGAAAACATTTTTGCCCGTATGGATGCATGCGAATCGCTTCTGAATCGCAACAAAATCGACCCGTTTTTGAAACGAATGGTGACTGGCGATGAAAAGTGGGTCACTTACGACATCGTGAAGCGCAAACGGTCGTGGTCGAAAAGCGGTGAAGCTGCCCAGACGGTGGACAAGCCTGGATTGACGGCCAGGAAGGTTCTTCTGTGTGTTTGGTGCGATTGGCAGGGAATCATCTACTATGAGCTGCTCCCTTATGGCCAAACGCTCAATTCGGACCTGTACTGCCAACAACTGGACCGCTTGAATGCAGCACTCATGCAGAAGAGGCCATCTTTGATCAACAGAGGCCGAATTGTCTTCCATCAGGACAACGCCAGGCCACACACATCTTTGGTGACGCGCCAGAAGCTCCGGGAGCTCGGATGGGAGGTTCTTTTGCATCCACCGTATAGTCCGGATCTCGCACCAAGTGATTACCACCTATTTCTGTCCATGGCGAACGAGTTTGGTAGTCGGAAGTTGTCCTCAAGAGAGTCCTGTGAAAATTGGCTCTCCGAGTTTTTTGACAATAGGGAAGCGAGTATCTATAAGAGGGGCATTATGAAGTTGGCATCTCGTTGGGAACTCGTCATCGAACAAAACGGTGCATATTTGACTTAAATCGCATTATTATAACCAATTTTATGAACAATTGAAAATTCAATAAAAATACCGCAAGACTTTTTTGACAACCTTATATATAAGATATAGCTCTCATTCTCCCTTTCCTCTACGTTATATCTTTTTTTCTCTCTCGCGGAACGAAAATGCCCAAAACGTTGCATGACCTTGAAATTTTACTCTCCATTCTCGCACGTCCATCGACACCTAAGAAGTTTCGCTTCAAAAAGTTTTATTTCCTGTGATTTTTCAAATAAAAAATTGGATGGCAAAAAAAATTCTTCATACAAAAAATTCCCAAGTGCAAGTTTGTATTAAAAAAAATGCATTCATAGCATTTAAGTATATATTAATTTTCTATTAACTTCGAATTAATTAAAGATAGTTTCTTTTAAAATTTGGGGATCTCAAAATTAAATTTTGCCCAATAGGAACAATCGAAGAGCAGTGACTCAAAAATAACTTGGCTAAGGTAAACACCGAAGGAAAAAAGTGAAACGAATGGAACTATTGGTGAATGGAATTAAACCGTATACCATTTGCGTATTGTCTCATTGTTGAATTCGGGATGGAAGCAATGAGCCCATGATAGAATCACTGCTCGCTGAATGATATTGAGATCATTTTATGAGAGCTGCAGGTTACGTAATCTCTTCCTCAGTGTTTATGACCCCCATTAGTTTTTCTATTAAAAGCCGCACCATGAGTAGACCTTCAAAGCGTTATTGAAGGAGTTATTTTGCTTAGTGCATTCGAGTATATGTGAATATGTAATATATGTATGTATCTATTATAAGCATTTATGCGCACAAGCTTACATATACACATACATGCATATATGAATGTAATAAATATAATAACATTGATAATTTTCATATGTAGCAAATGTGATTTCAGCTCATGGAAGGATACTCATAGCCTTCATCCATTAACAAAATTGAATTCATGAATCCGCCAGTCTAGCAGAGATTTGCAAAAATTGCAACAGACGGCCGAATCGCACAATGGGGTTTAATGTTGTTCATAACAGCAGTTGAAGAGTTCGCCTTTAGCCTAAGTGAATTGCAGAGATTGGGAACAACTTTACATTGAACTGAATCTGCAATGAATCAAGCTAAATATGACAGCTAAGGAATTAATATTAGGTACAGAATTCTACCACAGTCGATTCCATAGATCAAATAGCTAAAATATGTATGTATCTGCATACAAGGGAGTGTAAACAGGAGAAATTCCCCCATTCAGTTCAAGCCGAATATTTGCTTAAAATGAACCTTTTTTGGAAAAATATTGCATGATAAATAATTTTATATATTTATATGTAAGAGTATATGCACTTATATTTTCTGGATGTAAGTAATGCAAATTTTTGTATTTGAAGGGCAGTGCGGGAAAGAGGTTACCAGCCACATGAATCTCATGCATCTATTTTACAATATTTGGGGTCGATCTATTTTTGCATCCGATACCATAAATAAAATCGAAGCAATAAATTAGGTGAGGCTCAAATACGGTTTTATAGACAATTATCTTAAATTCTTTATTTATAAATTTTAAATTTTTTTTCAGAAACCCAACTTGTTTAGTTATCTTATCTACAGTATACTGAATATACTCCTCTAATTTGAGTGAATTCAAGCTAGGAGTAAACAATTTTTAGTTTATTTATGTAGCTCTTATTAATCGTGTAATTGCTCTAAACATAAACTTAAGTTATGTAAGGCCTTAAACCTGTTAACTCAAGCGGCCAAATCAAATTACGTATGCAGCCACATGACAAATAAATAAGAGCATCCAATTTTTCCATAAGTTTTTCCTCTTAGTTTCATTGAGTTTCCTAGTTTGCTCTTAGTTTCAATAGGTTATTTGTTACTACATAGAACTCCAGCTAGACGTGAGTGGGTTGACAATATACCTGATCGAGGAAACTGCTTGCTTTCTTTACTGATGGATCCAAGCTGGACGATAAAGTTGGCTTAATGTCTACTGTAAGAAGTCAAAAGTAAGCGACTCGGCCCGTCTTCTTAATCACTGTAAAGTATTTCAGGTTAGAAAAAACTAGTCTGGTTAGAAATTTGCTACCTTTAGAAAAATCTGGGTTGTCACAAATTCTAACATTGCTAGCTAATGCCGGGCATCTCTGAACGAGAAGGCGGAATATTACCGCATCTATTTGAAATGGGTGACAGGGCATAGCGACATACAGGGGAATTGTAAGGCAGACAAATTAGCACTCGCCACTCTCTTGGTATGGAGATGGTTGGTATACTCCTCTCAACCTTAAAACTGCGTAGTACAAGTAGCATTGCCACTTCAGCGAACACAAAATGTGTTGATAGTCTGACATGTAACGCTACAAAAAGAATTTGGCTAGAATGGGACGTCAGGCGCTCAAAGGCGCTACTTAATCGGTCACCGAAAAACGTATCTATGTTATTTGCTTTGATCACAGGCCACTGTCTCCTAGATCATTTATGGAGATATGTAATGGACGTAATTTACTCGTTTCTGATATTTCTCATTTTCTCAGGTTTTTCCTAAATTTGTTAAGGGGGAAGTCTACTGTGACAAGGGAAAAAACAGGCTTATTTTCCGGATTTTATTTCTAACAAAATATTGCTCGTACATAAAATCTATTTAAACTCTTATCTTTATTATATATTTAAGTTTTTGAAAAAAAAATTTTAAGTCAAAATATTCAAAATGGCCGCTGTGGCACTTCTGCAAGCGCAGGTCCGCTTTTCTTAGGTGCCTAAACGATGTACATGAAATCTTACGTTTCGGTGATCTAAAACAAAAAAACAAAATATTGTTATCATATACATAGTATTGACTCTCGTCTGACGTAGGATTATGTCGATAAAAAATTTTGGCGTTGAAAAAAAACTTCTTGAAATTTTTTTCTTTTTTTTTGCCTAAAATTGATGTTACTATTGTTTATAACAATTTAACAAATAACGATATCAAAAAAATCCTATGTCAGACGAGAGACACTATTACAGAGAATATATAATTAAATTTTTAAGCTGATTCATTTATCAGAACTCGAGATATCGTGTACACCGTATACAAAAACTTAGTTTCGAGAAAAATGCGTTTAAAGTTTCATGTGCCGCAGGTACGCGCTTTGGAGCGCTTCGGGAAAAGGTCGAAATTTCAACGAAGAAAAATTTAGCCAGCTGTAACACATATTGTACCTTATTTAAGAGGGTTCAAAGTATTTTTTAAGCTAATAAAAAATATCGATTTTTTGAAAAATTCACAGTAGACTTCCCCCTTAAATTACGTATAAGCCTAGAGTAATTACACTCTAATTCTTGTTTGAGAGCCTCTCGCGTCATCTCAGGGGTTGAGATATTAGTCACAATGTATGATATAAAAAAATGGTAATATCTTATACCAAACAAAGAAAAACATGAGGCTTTCAAATAAAATAAGTTATTGGCATTCTCATTGATCGTTGTGGATAGCGTTTTGACCTTTCGGTCAGATTGACTAAAAACAAGTTCGGATGAAAACGATTGCTTATATACCCACGTTTGAACTACTCGATATGTTGCTTATGAGAACTCCTGCTTAAAAGTTTTTGAGAATCAAATTTCTTTTATCTTTTGAAGGCTCGAGAACAAAGATAGAGTGTCACAGACATCTTCTTTCGACGCGTATCCCGATGGCAATGCCCTCGCTGTAGCGCCTAGTGGGATAGGCTATTATAACGTAGTTTGTAACAGCCTAATGGAGTGGAAATAGGTGTAAGCAGGCAGATATATACCAAAAAAGTTGGGAATAACAAGTGGAATTTAGCCATGTTTGTTTCTTTACCCGCTATACAAATAATTTAAAAATTACAAAATACGAAATTTCAATAATTATGTAGAGAGAAATTTTCTAATATTTCTTACGCGGGATAATATTAGAGCAAAAGGGGCGTAGTATTCTCAACTTTCAAGTAAATATTTTACTTCATCAAACTCTATCATATGAAAATTGTTAAAATAAAGATTTTTTAAAATGTATCCCCTTTATCTGATATCCTTCTTTTCGACGAATTGCTTCACGTAAATGTCTCATAACGCCTAAATACCATAATAGTTCTATTAACTGGCTGACCTTCTAGCAAAACATCGTGGTGTACAATATCGACTGCAAACGACGTGGTTTTTTTTTGTTCTTGGTTTATTCGGAGCTCTTCACTCACTCGCTTGATGTCGGATATCTCATATACCTACGTCTCGTCTCCAGTAAAGATGTTGAGTTTAATGAATGTTGAGTCGGATTCAGCCTTGGAGATCATGTCTTGATATCCACGCGGAAAAAAAGAGCATGATTCTATAAGCAATGTTCAAGCTCGATGGACTCACGATCTCTTCTGAAGCGTTTATGCCACTCGGAAACGAATGATTTCTTTAGAGTATCATTACCGAAACATTTTCATATCATTGAAACCATTTCAACGCAAAATTTTAAATTCATTTTTCAAACTGTAGAGATAGAAATGTTAGTCACGGATGTGGCAACCTAACAAAACATAAAATGGAACTCAAATTAATCGACTTAGATTGTTCCGGGAACTTTTTGATCACGGGTTATTTCGTCACTACGCCGTATGAAAATGCGGCGCAGAACGGATTGGCATTCTAAGCGTTCGTTACGATTTTGAGGCAAAGTCAAATGGTTTGGAAGTCTGGAACCACATCAAATTGTTTTATGAAATGTGTTTCAAACTTCATTTTTGTTTTATTTTATTTCCCAAGAAAGTTGTTGGGCCATAAACTCACCAAAAAAATAAATTTTAAGTGGAGAAAGTTTTTGAAGTGAAAACTTCTTTAGAATCGTTGGGAGTGATTTGGGAAAAAGTGAAACGAAAAAAGCGACCAACTTGGCTACGAAGCGTTATATTATATGTTGATATAAACGTAGCGACGAACTAAATAAAAGTAACTTTTATTTTTTCTTGTGATTCGAACCAAGGATTTTGGATCGGAAGCTCACATTGCTAGTCGCTCGGCTACCGCGTCATGCTGTAGGTGCTGGCCTAAAAGTTATTTAGTTACGAAGCGTTATATTATATGTTGATATAAACGTAGCGACGAACTAAATAACTTTTAGGCCAGCGCCGACAGCATGGCGCGGTAGCCGAGCGACTAGCAATGTGAGCTTCCGATCCAAAATCCTTGGTTCGAATCACAAGAAAAACATTTTTTTATACAGTTATTTTATTTTATTTTATGATATGTTTATGAGGAGCTTTTTTTCATGGCAGAAATACACTCGGTGTTTTGCCATTGCCTGCTGAGGGGTGAGCGCTATTAGAAAAATAGTTTTCCTTAATTTTGGTGTTTTCACCGAGATTCGAACTGACGTTCTCTCTGTGAATTCTGAATAGTAGTCACGCACCAACCCATTCGGCTACGGCGTTTGTTTAATTTTACTGATGCAAAAATGAGGGAAAATATTTGAATAAAGTTTGCTTACTGTTTACACATTTTCCAAAGGTGACGGAGAACCAAAAAAAAGTCGATTTTCAAACAAATACGAGTGCATATGTGTAATTGTGTTAGAGTTTCGGTCACGCCCCAGCAAAACCTGCGTGCATATGTGTTTGTAACATTCAAAAAAATGTAATTGTGTTAGAGTTTCGGTCACGCAGGTTTTGCTGGGGACGCTCATAATAGCAACCGCGTGTGTATTTTTATATTCGTAAATATTTTCATTTTTAAATATTTACCGCAATTATGCCGAAAAACAATGCAGAAAAGTGTCGTGAATATCGACAGAAAAAAAAATCAATAAATAGCATCACGGAATTCATTCACGAAAATTTAATAAAGTATACACCAGAAGTATCGCGGATACTTAGAAAAGATTACGATAAAGTTCCAATGATTTTAAGTGGCGATTTTAACGTAAATTTTGCATTAGACACAGCGGTTCCTTCAATTGACTTTCTCAATACAACATTCAATTTAAAAATGTGTAACAATCGCACTGAACCGACAACACGATCAAAAACAACAATTGACGCGGTATTTCAAAGATATGTTGACAACATCGAAACCAAAGCATTTGTATCATATTTTAGCTATCATAAGCCACTCGTATCATTTGTTGAAATTGAACACATTGAGGATGAATAATAATAAAATGAAGAAAATAAAATATGAACTTTATAGCAATATTATAATGAACCTATAATTATCCCGCCCCTAATGCTGCTTTCGTCTCATTCTCTCTCAGTTTGTCTTACGGAAGGTTTCACTTCTATCCCGTCTAACCGTTAGACTGGTATTTTTTTTTTTAAAGATATTTCTCCCCCTAAACCGATCCCACGATCTGTCACTGCTTTCACACATACAAAATGCACATGCACACACTTGGAAACCCTTGCGCTCATTTCAGTCAATACTTAATTTAGCTTGTATTTGGCTGCTCGTCTACTATAGCCATTAACGCAAAGTAACTGTCTGTCATAAGCCCCTTTGTGGTTCGGCGCTCTGAAACGAAACCAGAACTAAAATCGATGAACAAGTAGTTTCTGGATTATTTCACTAGCATAACGAATCCAGGCATACTAGTAACTCGTGATATTAGATGTCAGTTGACAGTGTCCTTCCCCTTTCCAAATGTCAGTGAGATTCAAATCCTTCTGCTGGCTTCAAATGGAAATTGTTGCTATCTACTATAGTGCTCGTATATGTTTTGTTGTCAACACATCCGCTAAGTGCGCAATCAAGCATGTAGCGATTCAATAAGTGAACTTTATTTATCAACACCCATGTCGAGCATTAGTTGTGTTTACAAACTTTAAGACATGACCGCCAAGGGGCGACGAACACTTCATTGTGCCCGCGACCGGGGTGGTATCTGTGACTGATTGTGTGCTGTGTGGCACACCCTCTGCATTGCGGATTGCGGTGGTAGCTTTGGGCACAACAAAAGCGCAGCGACGCTAAAAGGCGCATCACAAATATTAAATCGAATCGCATAGCTTCGTAGTGGGAAAAGCCCGGCGTATCGATACAAATTTTTATTTTTATTTATGAGCGTTTAGTTGGAACATTTTCGCATTGCCTACCCATGTCAGTCGCCCGGCAAGAGCGAACGGCTCGTCGTAAATCTTAAATATGCAATTGTGGGGACCAACTCTTCCAAAAAAAGGGGATGTCTATGTATAGATACATTCATACCAACACACACACACACAAGCAGCACAAAGTGCACTCTACTCTGTCATTTTAATTGCGCGATCCTGTTTAAGCGTTGCTATCGTCGACTACGAAAGAGCAAAAAAAGTCATATATAAATAAATGCGCAGAAAAAGTTAAGAAAGATGCTTCATAAGGGAGACTATTTAGATTAAAGCGTTTGATAATGGTGACATCAATTTGAAACTCAATTGAGCTAAATGTCCTTGCGCTGACAAATGCCACTATCAGTAAAGCTCATCAGGATCACAGGAGTGGAGGAAATAAAGCGAGGTTCAACGTGGGTACATAAATTACATGCGTCGTGTCGAGCTGCAGTCACATTAAGGCGTTACAAGTGTTTACAAGTTAAATACTCGAAATATGGTATATCGATTGACTTTGTGGTGCAATCAATCGGAAATGGAGTCAGCCTGCTGGATGTGTGAATACTTCATGAATATGAAAACAATTTATTTAAAACTAATCTCAACCAAAATCAATTTCAAATACAGCCAAACCCTCTTATTACACAGTCTTTTTTATATGATTTTAAAATAACACGGCTCACAAATAAAATTTTTTACACGAACTTTTCGTTCATGCTCGAATCTTAAAACTAAAAATGTTTTCTAAACAAAACATAATTCCTGAAAATGTCTTATTAAGTAAACACTTTTTGGTAGTAAGAAATGTGCAGAAAGTACATTTTAGAACTTCCCAAGTCCGACTGTGCATTAAAAATTCAACAAAATCTTTAGGTCGCGTGTAGCCTAGAAATAGCTAATAGAGGTGAAGAACCAACATATGTGGGACCAACCTCGAAGAATGTACTCGATTTAACACTCTACACAAGCAGGCATGTTATGGTTCAGGAATGGGAAGTGTTGAGTAGGCCCTCATTCTCTGATCACAGATACATAAGCTTTCAGGTCATATTCCGCTCAAAGAACAAGATTACATCCTTTAGAAATCCTAAGAATACGAACTGGGACTTGTATAGGGATATACTATCAAAAACACCAATAATACCCCGGAAATACAAGTCACACGTCGCACTTGAGAAAGGGGTTGAATTGTTTGCAACTACTCTCGTCAAAGCCTTTAAAAGATCCTGCCCTCCAACACGTAATAAACGCAAGGTGAAGCCTCCCTGGTGGAACAGGGAATTAGGAGCACAAAGGCGTAGAGTACATGAATTCTATAGGTTAGCCAAAGTGGCTGACAATGAGTTCTGTTGGAAAGAGTATAAGGATCTACTAAAAGTATACAAGAAAGAGATACGTAAAGCCAAGAGAGAATCTTGGAAAGACTTCTGTAGCAGTATGGAAGACACTAACGATGTGGCTAGACTCAGGAAACTGCTATCCAAGAATACGTCTATGCCAAGAACAATACGAAAAATTAACGGGGAGTGGGCTGACAGCTGTGAGGACTCTCTAGAAGACCTAGTCAGTACACATTTTCCAGGGTGTGCGGACATTACAGATCTCGAACCTAGAGGAGATATTGTGCACGAAATCCCGACGAACGTAATTACAACCAACAAAATAGAATGGGCTATACAAAGTTTCGACCCATATAAATCGCCAGGACTGGATGGAATCTTCCCAGCCATGCTCCAAAAGGTAAGCCACCTTGTGGTACCATGGTTAAGAACGATATTCAGGGGATGCCTGAGGTTCAGCTACGTTCCTGTATCGTGGAGAGAAGCGAGGGTTGTGTTTATTCCAAAAGCGGGAAAAAGCAACCCTCTATACTCAAAAGAATACAGGCCCATTAGTTTGACTTCATTTCTCCTGAAAACGTTAGAGAAGATTCTAGATACATACATTAGAGACACAATTGCGCCGGACGAATTATCCAAAGCGCAGCATGCTTACACTAAAGGCAGATCCACTGAAACTGCACTTCACTCACTTGTACTAAACATAGAAAAGGCGTTAGAATATAAGGAGTATGCTCTAGGAGTATTTCTAGATATATCAGGGGTCTTTAACAACGTGACAAAAGATGCTATTTTAAATAGCATAGAGTCACTTAACGTGCAACCCGCGGTTTATCTATGGATAAGGCAGCTACTAGCTAGCAGAAAGATAAGAGCGGAGTGGAACGATGCGACCGTCACCAAATATGCATGCAGAGGTACTCCGCAAGGTGGGGTACTATCGCCGCTATTATGGCTACTAGTAGCAAATGAAATTCTTAAGAAACTTGACAGAGGGGCACCTAAACTAGTGGCATATGCCGATGACATAGCTATAGTAGTTACAGGAAAGTACCTGGACACCATCAGTAATGTGATGAACAACACTCTCAAAACGATACACCAATGGGCATCTCACGCAGGGCTAGGGATAAACGCGGAAAAAACGGACATGGTACTTTTTACCAGGAAGTACAAAGTTCCGGCGTGGAACCTCCCGAAGCTAGGCAACAACGAATTACTTCTCAAAGATTATGCAAGGTACCTCGGAGTAATATTGGACAGCAAATTGCTGTGGAAGCACAACGTTGAGGAGAGGGTGAAAAAGGCCAGTAATGCGTTGTACGCATGTAAAAGAATGCTGGGCGTTACTTGGGGTCTATCACCCTCCCTGATGCATTGGTGCTACACAGCAGTAGTCAGACCGATATTGCTGTACGGAACCTTAGTATGGTGGACTGCGACAAAAAAACTGACATACTTAATGCCGCTGGAAAGGATTCAACGACTCGCTGCTCTGTGCATAACAGGAGCGATGAAGACCACTCCAACGGCGGCGCTGGAAATGATACTCAGCTTGCCACCTATTGACCTCATGGCGGAAAACCTGGCAGCGAAATCCGCGAGAAGGCTAATGGCTGCGGGGGTATTCATCTGCAGAACCTTCGGTCACAGCTCAATAGGAAAGTGGAGCTCAGGTGGCACAGACTACATGACTCCGTACTTTAATTGGGAGAGAAGGTTCCGTACTACAATTGAAGAGGAGGGATGGCATAAAGGCATGAAGCCTGGCCATAGAACCTTTCACATCTATACAGACGGCTCGAAAACTCCAGACGGAGTAGGAGCGGGTATCTACTGCTCAAAACTAGGAATAAGGCAGTCTATCAAGCTGCCAGACCACAGCAGTATTTTCCAAGCGGAAGTTTTTGCTGTGGGGAAGGTCGCGGAGCTAGCCTACACTAGAACAAGAAAGAACTCAACAATTAACATATACGTGGATAGTCAAGCAGCAATAAGAGCAATAAGCTCATATTGTATTAAATCCAAAAATGTTCGACGGAGCAGGGAGGCCATAGAAAGGCTAGCCGAAAACAGTAGGCTGCATATCTACTGGGTACCTGGTCACAAAGGCATTATAGGGAACGAAATAGTAGATGAGATAGCAAAAAGTGCTGTGAGACTACCATTTGAACAAGAGAACGACATACCGAGACCGCTAAACACAATATACAATGAAATGGACGACCACATGAAAAGGCAAGTGAAAGCTAGGTGGACTAACCTGACCACATGCAAAACAGCAAAACTCATGTGTAGAACCAACGACAAAAAACTCACTCAATTCGTACTTACGCTCTCGCGAAAGGAATGCAGAACTATCATAGGTATGCTAACAGGTCACAATCTATTGGCTGCACATGCGTACAAGATAGGGATTGCTAACACGGACAAATGCAGAAAATGCAGAGAGGATGTTGAGGAGACTTTAGAACACCTTCTGTGCGTTTGCCCGGCATTATCAAAAACGCGACTAAGATGCCTGGGAGCCCCACTGTTTGAGGGTCTGGAAGACGTCTCAAAAGCGGAGCTCCCAGACCTACTTAGATTCGGCAAAAGCGCTGACATCCTACACGATGTCTACTTTAGGGATTCATAGAGGTCGGTCTCCATCTGGTATTGCTAGGGACCAAAAGGTCTATGCGTGGCTTATTGCCAACCAGGCTAACCTAACCTAACCTAGGTCGCGTGTATTGGTAACATGTATTGGTGGGACAAGATTATTCATTCAACTTCGTTTATGAAACATTTTTTTTACTGAATAAAGAAAATATTTTGAGTGATGGAAATCTTTATTTGACCTTTACGCGCTCCATTGCTTGCCTGTTTGTATACTGCAGGTGTCTTGTTCACAAGTGTCAAATATGACTGAAGTACGATGCCATTTGCAAGAATTATTAATTTTCCGATAAGGTGATTACTTTTGTATAAAAAACTCGAGAAAGCAAAAAAACAGTCGCTGATAACAGACTATATTACAACGAAAAAAACAACAGAAGCCGTTGATAATTTAAATAAAACCCGACAAATGGGTTGTACACATCTGACATAGCATCTAAAATATCTACTGCTGACAGCATTTTTGGTTCAAGTAGCGATTAACGTTGCAAAATTAATTTTTTTACACTGTTTTTTGCTCACTTTTCTAAGGAACGTATCTAATGTACCGTGTAAAAAAATAGAGGGGGTTGTATAAGTAATACTATCAATTAAACGATCAGACAAATTTCTATAAAAAATTACTGCTTAAAGGTCGTTTTCTCAACTAACTTCAGCTCTCTTTGTAGTGCCGATAAATACAAAAGATTGTTAAACTTTCGGGCCGATATATTTGCAGTCTTAAAGCTAACCGAAATTACCAACCTTGAAAATACAGGGTCCGGCGCTCGAAGTGTAACCAATTAAAAAGGCCATACATTTAGTTTGAAAAATTACTTTTGTTCTATTCAAAGTAAAGAATGTCTGAAAATAATTCAAAATTAATAATCAATTTACTTTTGCTCGATATGACCATCTTTTGCCTTGACTATGGCCTTGAGACGGTCCAGAAACGAATCGCAAGCTCTCCGAATGTGACTTGCAGGTAATTTGGCTCACTCGCGGACAGTGGGAATGACGCTTGATACAAAATTCTGCACATTAAAATAAAACATGCCGCATTAAACCTTAAAAAGCAAAAGTAAAATTGTGCTATAGGAAGAAGTTCACTTCTTTCCATTCAAACTAAACTTTTAATTTGTAACCAAATATTTTAGCCTATGTGGGCTTTTGGCATACAGCTGTGGGGTAGTGCTGAACAAACACATATTGAAAGATATGCAAATAAACAGCATTTAAACAAATTAGTTTAAAACGTCCATCTTCTTCTTCTTGATTGGCGCTAAAACCGTTTACCCGATTTTGGCCGAATTTAACAAAGCGCGCCAGTCGTGATAACCGGCAACAGTTGGATACCAAGTGAAGCCAAATCTTTCTCCACCTGACCTTTCCCCGCAGTGGAGGCTTTTCTCTTCTTCTGCTACCACCAGCTAGTACCATATCGAATACTTTCAGACGCTTGGAGTGTTAAAGATTCTGCGGAAGATTTTTGGACCTTTGCACGTTGGCAACGGCGAATATCGCAGGCCATGGAACGATGAGCTGTATGAGCTTTACGACGATTTTGACATAGCGCAGCGAATAAAGATCCAGCGGCTACGTTGGCTGGGTCCTGTCGTCCGAATGGATACAAATGCTCCGGCTCTGAAAGTATTCGATGCGGTATCAGCTGGTGGTAACAGAGGAAGAGGAAGGCCTTTATTGCGTTAGAAAGATCAGGTGGAGAAGGACTTGGCTTCACTTGGTGTGTCCAGTTGACGCCGGTTAGCACGAGAAAGAAACGACCGGCGCGCTTTGTTAAACTCGGCCAAAATTGCGTAAGCGATTATCGCGCCAATTAAGAAGAAGAAGACCGAGCCAACGGCTCATACAGCTCATTGTTCCAACGCCTAGTATACTCACCGTCGCCAGAGTGCAAAGTTCCAAAAATTCTTCGCATCAAAATCTTTCTTTCAAACACTCAAAAGGGAGGCCTCATTGGATGTTGTCTTGTCCAATTTCTGCGCCATACGTTAGGACCGGAATGATGAGAGCCTTGTTAGAGAGTGTTGATTGTGTGCGTTGAGATTGTATTTTACTACTCAATTGTCTAATTATTTCAACTGCCTACTTATTGGCAAGAGAGATTCTTTGTTGGTTTTCAACACTGGCATTGTTCTATGTGTTAATGCTGGTTTCTAGAGAAACGAAGTCTCTTAGTCCATCATCGGTCTGAAATATGTTATAAGCAAATTTAGTAAACAATTCCCGCCTATTTGGATATGATGTCCTTATTTTATTATCACGCGCGATGTTGTTTCTTATTGACGGAATTAGCTGAAAACCAGGCATTTTTTTATAAATAGTTATTTAAAAGAAAACAGCAACAAAGATACGCTATACTATGTCTCAAATATTATTTCTCTTTTGTGTCGCGATTTTATTCATATCAAATAAAACTCGTGATACCTTTTTTAACCTTTCAGTGAAATTGGAAAACAGTCATGTGAGAGCCAAATGTGTACCCTTTACCACAAATTGCTAAAGCATGGAGGGTGCACCTCATAATGAATTTTTCATATTGTAAAATTTTCAAGTAATTGAATATTTAAAAAACTATAAAAGACAGTCAATTATCGCACTTTGTTATGGCCTCTTTATAGATGTGAGCGTTTGGATATACCAAATTCATACATCTATGAAAAATGGCCTCTGCTAAAGCAAATACTTTTCATTTCCAGCGCCTATAGTTAAAAAAGGAATGAAAATGAAAATAAATACCGAATTATTGCAAACAATATAAAGTGAAAGAAAAACACATTATCAAAAACTAAAATGCTGAGCTGAATAAATAAATAGATTTTCCATGCTTTTAAATTATCCGTAGTACTAAAAAGTCACGAAAATATTAAATATGTGCTTTTGTATGTATGAGTAATACTCGTTTCAGCGGCAGTAAATTGTGAACTGTAAATGGGGACGTGCTTTAAAATTGTGCATCTCCTCAAGCAGAAAAGCATAACAAGGGTTCTGGCTGTGGACGAAACGACATTGACAGCCCAATAAAGCCACAAATTATTTTTATAGCTGCCTATTTCCTACATCCTTTGGTGAGTATTTGCATGGGCATACGAGTATGTATGTATGTGGTCACGTTCATAGTGAGCGAGACGATGTGGTTTGTTAAAGTTTTAGAGCGTTTTTTACCGTCAAGCCAGTTGAAAGAATGTTAAAAATTGTCATAACTAAATTTGATGACTTAATGCTTGAAGAAATGAGTCAAAGAAGTGCATATCTAAAATGGGATACACAGTTTGCAACCCTCGTAGAACTCTGATAACACAATGAAAATTAAACGTTTGTAGTTGTAGTGACAAAAGCAATAAACAAAACATTATGCCTTGTCACTGGCGAATGCCGACCATTAAGAAAGACTAGATGGAAGGATGCGCGGATGTACTGTGAAAATCAACGCTACTAATTTCGAACTGGCTGCAACTAAAGTGATCATAGAGTAGTGAGAATATGTCCTGTAGAAATTTTATAATATATCGGGTGTTTGTTTTAGCTGGATGAGAACTATCGATACTATGATTTGACATGAGAATGGCACATTGAGTTGACATTTCTGTTCAATAAGATTTGGAAAGTTATCATAAATCGCTTAACGCCAAAACAACGCTTCCGAATTATGAAATTCACTATTCGCGAAGGTCATAGAGGTCCTTATTTTTTCGAAATGAGGAAAGAGCCGCCATTATGGTGAATGGCGAGCGCCATCGAGCCATGTTGGCTGAATTTCTATTTCCAAAAATTAATCAGCTAAATATCGACGACATTTCAGCGCGAATTGCCATACAGCGCGCTTTACAATCGATTTATTGCAATATTCAAGCCACCATTGATGCCATGCGGCCAGATTTGTTGGAAAAAGTAGACAAAAATTGGACTAATCGAATGAACCATTTAACTCGAGCCGCGGCGGACATATGCCGAATATTATATTCAAAAAATAAATGCCATGAAACAATCAACCATGCAACTTGATTATAGTAAAATACGCGATACATAGATCCCGATTGGTACAGTTTTAATGAAATCGCAAACACGATTACTTCTCCATAAAAGTATCTCTTAAATTTTACATGGCTTTTTGAAAATTTCTCTTGCTTTCGTGGACTAAGTGGCACCTTCAAAGAGTTGGAAGCAAAAAATTAAACAAAAATTGGAGTTTTAATAAAAACTAAATATAAATATTTTATAGAAGAATTTGTTTACTAGCCGGCTGGCGTAGGCGAATGGGATGGTGCGTGACTATAAGTGATAGAAAATGTTTTTTTTCTAATAGCGGTCGCCCCTCGACAGGCAATAGTAAACCCCCGAAAGTCCTTCTGCCATGGAAAAGTTCCTTATAAAAAATATCTGCCATTCGGAATCGGCCTAAAACTGTAGATCCCGCCATTCGTGGAACAACATCAAGACGCACACCGGAAATAGGAGGAAGAGCTCTATCAAAGACAAATTCGCGGCCAAAAATATTTTAAATTGGTAGGGCTGAACTTATTGCCGACTTCTATAGCCTTTTGTTAATTATGCGTTTTGTAAAAACGAGCCTTCAACGCAGGTCGTAAAATACAGGATTAACCGAGCTTGAAAGTGCATAATATGAAACACAATACACATAACTAGTGACGAGGTAAGAGTTTAGCAGGTTAACAGCATGCGCCATTATACTTTGAAAACGAGCTGAAGTGTAAGAGATTCGCGCATCCGAAATTTGTGGTAGAGAATGCCTTCAAAGTACATCTGCGTTTTTTCTGACAGTCAAATAGCCTTTGGAGCTCCGAAATCTCACACAACTACAAACATATTAAACCAGATGAACGATGTCTTACTGGACCCAGCAATATGCAGCGCTATGCCGCATCTTCATTGTCCGAAAGCATTCTGTGGTGTCGACATAGATTTTTTTATCAACTAGGAGAAAGGTGTACCTTCTACTCAAATATGAGCGAGACGGTATCAATAAAACGGTCCGCGGATGACATATGGCAAAAATAAATTTTTTATTTTTTGGTGATAGTAGGTGATATGTCACATAGTTTGTTTTCTGTGCTACTGTAAACAAGTCAAGCTCGAGTGTGCTCTTCGAATTCTCTTTTATGACTTCAATTGTCTCAAAATGTTTTCCACGGAGCGGCAACTTGGGCTTGGGAAACAGGAAAAAGTCACATGGAGCCATATCAGGCGAATACGGTGCTTGCGGAACGATATTAACATTATTTTTGTTCAAATAATCGCGAACAAGACGTGATGTGTGAGCTGGTGCATTATCGTGATGCAAGAACCATGACTTGTTGACCCACAATTCCTTCCTTTTAAGACGAATGTTCTCGCGCAAACGCTTTAAAACGTCTAAATAATATTCAGCGTTAACCAATTTTGCGATTTGTGCGATTTTCAAGCACAATTTCCTTTGCTTTTCCGATGTTTTCGTCGTTTACTGATGTTGGTGGACGACGTTCATGAGGCAAGTTTTCAACCGATGTACGGCCCTCTTTGTACGATTTGTACCACTGAAAAACACGTGCACGGGATAGAGCAGAGTCCCTATAGGTTGTCTGCAATATTTTTAAGGCGTCTGAAGCCGAAATTTTGTTGGAATAACAAAATTTCAAACAAATTCTTTGTTCAACTTGAATTTCCATCGTTAAATTCGAAGAACACACTCGAGCTTGACTTGTTTACAGTAGCACAGAAAACAAACTATGTGACATATCACGCTGAAATTTGCCATGTAAGCTTATAACAGTCCTACCAAAATATAAAAAAAATATTTTTGTTCCTGACAAACGCAGGTTAAATGCTGTATCCTCCCATCAAAACAGGAGACTTCTCAATTTAGGCTATGAACTTTCACTGGGAATTGCTGAATATATTGTTGTCCCCTGCCGCTTTAGCAACTTGAGTTTGTTACATCGCCACTATGAAATGCCAGGACCTTCTACTGAAATATAGAATAAACAGGAAGTGCCAAACACAATAAGCCCCGTATACGAGTATATTTTTGAACTGCTTAACACTTTAATAAAGTTGTCGCAAGAATTTTTAAATGAAACAAATTTTTACCGTAAGTTTTGCTCAGTGTAACGCCAAAAGATATCCGCATCAGTCACATTATTGGATATTTCGGTAACATCCCCGCAGAGCCTTTAAAATTTTAATTAATGACAATTTCATTAAGAGCTGTTGGCTGAAGTCCAAATCACAATTACCCATTGGGGGTGGCCAAAGGAATTACAGACGTAGCGGATAAAGTGCAAAATATGTAAGTTTGATGCAACGGTTATTATCATTTTATATATCTCAGATTTTTCTTTTGTGGAGACTTTTTGTAAATTTTCATGTTTGTGCCCGTGAAGGATAAAACAACTTAATCGTTTAGGCGGACAGATGTGCGAATGCGTTTGCGTTTTACTTTCCGAATTGTACACTTCGCCTTCGGATTCTAGCGCAATGAGTGAATTGCGGAAATTTATGGCTGCGCAAATTGTTTAATGACTTTGTTTAGCATTTACCAATTCTTATTTCGTGCGAGCATCAGAGGGTGAAGTTGTTTGGTTAATTCGCAGGCGGCAAGTGCAACAACATTAATTTTTAACGGCTCGTTGACTTTAAGTGTGAATAAGCTCGGAGAAGACATCGTAGAGTGGAAGGGTGGTAACACTGCCTCATATATGTACTTGTATATCGAATTGCTGCCCTCGCACTTAATATATCAACGTAAATATGTACGCATACACGTATGTAAAATAACTTCTAGAAATAAATTCCGGCCTTATAAAATATTCAAACATAGAACATTTGAGTCTAATAGTTATTGTTCAAAATAGCAGCAGCCAACGGATCCACGGTGAACATGATCAGCAGCGAAAATTTTCTTATTATATTGTATATTTAGAAAAGACACAAATCACCAGAACCTTGACAATTGCGAATGAGTGCTTCCGTAATAAACGTCAACGTATTATTCTGATTATAGACGTAAATGCTTCTTCGTTCTATAGTATTCGAAGATTGCCCAGAAAAATGCGATGGTTTATAGTTTGAAGTCAAAATTTGAGTTGTTTAATAAATATTTTTTTTCAACTGAAAATTTTAAATACTAAAATTTCCAATCGGAGTCAGATACAACTCTATATTATGCTCAACAATTAAGGACACACTGAACAATTATTTATAATAGGACTGCCGTTCGAAAAGTCCACGCAAATTCAGAGAGGCGGCAATACTGGCGCGTGTTGAGGTTATCTTTAGTTAGTAACATCTCTTTGAAGAAAACACGCCTAGTTTTAGCCAGATCGGTATATGTCTTTGTGTTTAGCACTCGTTTGAATCCAGGAAAACGCGTGATTTTTAAAAAATGGACAACGCAGCAGGTCACGCCTCGGCAGTTGTGGTGGCAAAACTAATTGAAATAGATTTCCAACTTGTTTCACATCCCTCCTGTTTTCCAAATTTGGCTCCTTCGGATCCCTCGGATTTTCTTCAAACGAGGAAGTGATTATATAAACGAATGGCTATTTTTCAGACTTGAACAAATTCTATCATTTGGAAGGGATCAACAAACTAGAACAGCGTTGGACGAAGTGTACTCGTATAAGCCTAAAAGGAGACTATGTCGAGAAGTAAAAAATGTTTATGTAGGTAAAACTTTCTAAAGCCAGTAAACGAGCCAGTGTTTGACCAAAACTCTTCATAGGTTGTGGAGGTCTCGCACTGTCCGGAAAATTTGTTTTTCTTTTTGTATTCAGCAATTGACGCCTAATCATCACGGCTAATTACCGGATTGAGTTGGTTTATGTCAGTGAACCGCAAACGATGAAAACTCAATCTCTCTAATCCTTGCCAGTGTGAGAAGCCACTGTTTGAGTTATGGTAAACTCGTATTTTCGATTTGCTGAATATATTCTGGGAACTTTTTGATCATACCATATTGATCACATTCCACACATAATGAAAAATTATAGTTTCGTTAATATCTGAAAAACAGATTTTTTCTTCCATTACGAACCGTTTTTATTGGAAAGTCCCATATTTTCCTCAGTGGGCATATCTCAGCACCGTCAGCAGAGTCATTTATAAATCCCAACGCCAAAACATTAAGTATAGTATTTTATCACCCGTTATTTCAATCTTCTTAAGTGCTTGAAAAAATATCGCAATCTCGCCTCCGTTGCAAGTATTCACTGCGAATTGGGTTCAGAACATCGTAGCCACCGTCGTTTCACTTAAAACTCGTACGGTGGTTAAATTCAATATTGAGTACATTCCTTTGCGCTTTAAGCCATCCGCCAGAGAGAAAGGAGACGCTGAAATGTGAGTTCTGCGTTAATTAGCCATCACCAGAAAAACAAACCGTGTTTTAATTACCTGTTTAGATTTGGGCTCACATCCCTAATTCATGTTAATAAACCAACTTCTGTAGCCGAACTTGAAAGCCATCGTCGGGATAACGAACTCAAAAGATGTATCACTGCAAACAGGCGAGACCGTCATTCGAACGAAGTCTCAAGCGATTACATAACACCATTATTTTGGCTTCCAAATAAATATTAAATTTTCCAATTTTGAGATGTTCTGCGTTATACCAAAACCCAGAGTATCATGCGTACAAGGAAACCACAAACAATTTTTATATCAGAAAACAAACCTTCATTTCCACTTGCACACATTCATATTTCTCACAGAAGGGGGACGACACAACTGGGATCTTTATTTTATATCTGAGGAGATCTGTAAGTTTTTTTGAAGAGTTTCTCTAAGAGAATATTGCAACTGGAGTTATTGAAAAGTTTTCACCCAACTGTCGCACAAGTGCCCTCTTGAGGATTATCCAATGAAACCTCAAGTATTTTTAACCAGTTTTTCATTTTGTTTTTGTAAAACTTTTCGCCATAAATCTTTCTGACCCCTCAGCCATTAGTCGGACAGTAATTTCAGTGTTTTTTGAAGCAACGCGTGGACACTTGCAAATCTATGAGCAAGTATTATCTATACATATGGATACCTATGTATGTACACACATGCAATACGATAGTACTGTGAGTGTAGATTCCTTTGGTAGAGTTCGCTTTTACTTCCGCCAGAGCCGCGCATTAGCGAAAATCAGAAACAAATGCATGCAGGAGCGAGATTTATGGGCGAAGGGTTCAAAGACAAAGCAATATTAGGAGTGTGTAAGATGAGTCAAAATACTGTCAGTGGGCTAGTGTGAGTGTGTGTACATATCACAACATGGAAAATAAAGCAACTCATCTTTCCGTTGGGATCAAAGGGCAGCTTCGAAGGCTGAGCCACTTGAATAGCCCAATGTATATATGGAGTTGGTCATTCAAGTTGGAGAAAAGTCACTGGCTTATCTTGTTTTGCACTTTCCTCCCACTTGTCCGGATGCTGGACGCTTCCGACAAGCGGCGTTGCAGGCAACCATCAGATTTTTCAGCGCTTTCCAGTCGATTGGCGGAAGTGAACGACAGGCGTCCGATTGAGATTAATTCAATTTCACTCCATGCATATCCTTCGGCAGGCGATGCGGATATTTTTTCAACTTACAAAAGCATACATATGTACATATTCATATATAAGCATGTGTTCGCATTAGTACAGAGATACATGATTGGGTGTATGTGTGTGTAGATATGGCACATTACTGAGGGGTATCAATGCTCCTTACATTTTGCCGTTGCCCGCTTTCTCCTTTTACAAATACATCGTAAATTATGATGTGTGCACTAGTATGCGGATATAAATGAGCGATATTTCCGCCCATCTACAAAATTTTATATGCACACGAGTAGATTTGCTAGTACGTATGTACGTATGTATGAATGCATTGAAAGAATTGCGAAAATAAAAATGCTGAACGGGAACATTTAATTTTTTATTTCCTCCCAACCCATGCACACATACATACATATGCATGTGCATATATTACGTACACAAATGTTTATGCATTTGGATAAGTCATATGCTCATACATATACTCGTATGCTACTCCATAATACTCGTACTATTATGTTTTCTAGCGGGTCGCGGGATACCACGCACCCACACGCGCCGTCAGTGGGACAACGAATGGTTTGGAAGTCATGAATTTTATTTTTATTGCCTTTTTGTTTTTCATCAGATTTAGTTTTTCTTACAAATTTTCGTATTTCTTTAGATGATGGCTTCGCAACGATGTAAAGGATACAACAAATTTGTGAGTACAAATTGTAATCGCAAAGGGAAAGTTTTGTCTGAGGCAAGCAAGCGAAGACGAATGAAAAATATGAAACGGATATGACGATCGTTTGCGAAAATTTCAAGGAAGCAGGGAAAATTTGTTGAGTTGTGCAATGTCAGCACAATAATTTTTCATGGATTTCAGAGACAGCAGGAGTAGTCGGGCATAAAGGCTTAAAACGAATAAAATGAATAGAATGGCTCCGAAAAGTTAAATAAATTGACTGAAAAATAATTTTAACTTTTTACGGCTAAAATCAAACTGAAGTTGGTTACATATACATAGGTACAAAAATATCTATGCTTTTCTGTGCGTTTATTTATGAAGTTTTGGTATATTGCGTTATATCTTCTGAAAATATATTAAATTATATAAAAAAAATTAAATTATTAAAAAAATGCAAGCGATTGTTTACCACCACAGTAGACTGCGAACGTTTACAAGACTAATAATACTGATTGGCATATTTTATTCTGCTTTATTAAAAAAATATGCAGCATTTCAAATAAACTGCATTAAGAAAGTTACCTCCCGGTTGCGTATGACTTCAACCTGTTATTTTTTTAAAACTTTAAAATATTTATTTTCTTACAATATGCATTTACAAGTGCCAAGTAACAATTTTCAATTTGTTATAGTTTAATTCTAATGAGAGTTACCGCCTATCATGATTCTTGATTGCTTTTTCATGGCAGAATTACTCTCGGAGGTTTGCCATTAGGCGAGCGCTATTAAAAAAAACGTTTTATATCATTTGGTGTTTCATGCCCGTGGTTTCGAAACCGTACACTTCTGAATAGTAGTCACCCACCAGCTACGGCGGTCGCTTAATGAATTATACTAAAGCCAATTAAATAAGACACGCTTTTGGCTTTTCTTTTGGCTTCCTTAACAAGTAGTGCTCGAAGCTTGGACTACAGTTGAGATGAATTGAGTTGTTGAGTTTTTGTAAGAACACCAAGATTCACCAGCTGTGGTCAACACCTAATTGATGGGCGTGGAAGAAGGTAGAAAAGGTACTTTTTAAATTCACCCGTATCGGCTCCGAAAGTAATCCAACTCCGATGATGGGAGCTCTCATTTGACTACCAAATCGTGTTGAGCGCTGGATCTTTATTCGCTGCACTATGTCTAATTCGTCCGCCGTAGCCGAATGGGTTGATGCGTGACTATCATTCGGAATTCAGAGAGAGAACGTCGTTTCGAATCTCGGGGAAAGATCAAAATTAAGAAAACGTTTTTTCTAATAGCGGTCGCCCCTCGGCAGGCAATGGCAAACCTCCGAGTGCATTTCTGCCATGGAAAAGCTCCTCATAAAAAATTATCTGCCGTTCGGAGTCGGCTTAACACTGTAGGTGGAGCTCGGCCAAACAGCCAAAAAAGAGGGTGTACGCGCCAATTATATATATATATTGTACTATATGTCTCATAAGATGTGGTTACGTTGCAGAGAGCTTGTCGGCTTGTAGAGTAGTACTCTCTGAGAGCAGGAGTGAACGTAGTGACGAACTTTCCTGTATGACGATGTATGTGTTTTACTGTACGAGGGGAGGTGGATCTTGGCTGCAGCATGATAATGATCCAAGTCGGTGCAAGGTCCTGGGATCGTAGGCACATCTAAAGCAGGGCTTCTTAAACTTTTTTATATAGCGACCCCCTTCAAGCTTAGGAAATTTTAAACGACCCCCTCCTCCATATAATGAAATATATAACGGGTGATCAATTAAGAGGAGTTTTTTTCATTTGCGTTTTTTTTACAGATCGCGCGCGAGTTGTGGCAAACTGTCATCGTGGATTTGTTGAACAGCGTTTGGCATTTCATCATGGAAAGACTCACACCGCAACAACGTCTACAAATTGTTCAACTGTATTATGAAAATCAGCGTTTGAAGAAGATCCGCTGTTTTCGAGCAAAATTTTGTTCAGCGATGAGGCGCATTTCTGGCTCAATGGTTACGTCAATAAGCAAAACTGCCGTATTTGGGATGAAGAGTAACCAGAACAGGTTCAAGAGCTACCTTTACACCCAGAGAAAACAACGGCTGATAAACCAGCTACGATTGAAGCTCTGGAAGCCAACATTACGCGTGTTTTTCACGAAATGCTCGAACGAGTGATTGAAAATTGGACCTTCAGAATGGACCACCTTAAGCGTAGTTGCGGCCAACATTTGAATGAAGTCATATTCAAAAAGTAAATGTCAAAGAATGTCCTTTCAAATGATAAATAAAGGTTTTGAACATAATATACATTTTTGTTTTTTTTAACTATTGAAAAAAGCACCTCATGATTGATCACCCTATATTAACCGTAGATGTAGATGTAATATCGCACTATTTTACAATGTAAATAAAATAAGGATTAAAGAATACGTACCCATTCATTTCCCATATATATAATTGGAAACGTTGACGGGATATCGGTCGTAATAAAACACAATAAATAGAATGACATAAAACTATATATACATATATTTATTCAATAGAAAAAATAAACTTTTCTAACAATTTTTTTAATAAAAACATATTATTAACATCAAACAATATTAATGTGACGGATGTGATTGTTTATTTTTACACAAATAATTAAATCTAGGCTCAATTTGAGTTAGTGCAGATCGTAATAAATTTTCAACGTTTATTAAAGTTGAACGGTATTTTGATTTTATGTAAGTTAATGTGGAAAAGGCTGATTCACATAAATATGTTGTACAAAATGGCAGCAATTTGTTCATTGCCATTTCCGATAGTAGGGGATATTCTGATTTGATTTCTATCCAAAATTCATGCACAGGCACTTGAGAAAATCTGAGTCGGAAGGTAGTATCACTTGTTAATTCGGCAAATTCTTCTTGTGCTTTTAAGTTTAAAAAATTAATTTCTTCCTCCTTTCAGTAGTCCCACAGTTTAAGACGCCCTGATCTAAAGCACTGGAAGCGTGCCACATAGCTTGATGATTTTTTTCTAGTTAGAATCTGGTGATGCAGACCATCATGTTTTGGGCCCCACCAAAGTCGATCAGCCTCAGTCCATTAGTGGATGTTCCGGCATGTAAGCTGAATTTTTGATTAAGAGACCAAAAGGCCAAGGATGTTTAAAAAGGAGTGTTAAATATTCAAGAAAGTGTGGCGAATAAACATGGGTCCTCATTCTAACGAATGTAGAGACATGGCAAATTATTATTTCCTGAGATATTTAATTCCAATACCCTGCTAATTTATTACGTACAAACAAAAAAAAAACCAAAGAAGACACGAAATCTTTGTATGAAGAATATTCGATCTCTTTCTAAACACCCTCAGTGGTTCGCATTTCTTGGCATTTTTAATTAGTGCTTAGTTGCATCCTCTTCATGGATTAATGTTGTCAAATATTCCCAAAAAGAGAAATATAGAGGGTTTAAATAAGGCCATTTGCAAGCCATAGCACAGGTTCGTCCATTTCTACCAATCTATAAATGCGGTAATCGAAAAATAAGCTGGAGCACCGTCACATTGCAAGGATCTTTAAACCTGGCGAAGGGATGGTCTGCTGGGATGGGTCTGGATATAAACCCGTCCAAAAGAGCTATCATTCATTTCGCCAGGAAAATAGTTTCACCAGGAATGAGGGAGATCAGCATGGACGGGGTTGCTATTGGTATGGTCAGCGAAGTCAAGTATCTTGGCCTTGCCGCGGATGCCAAGCTTAGCTGGAAGAGGCATGCTGACGCAACCGTGTCCAAAGCAACAAAGGCTCTCATGATCTGCAAACATCTAGCAGGATAATCCTGCTCATGAGAATTCTCACAGACCATTGCAGACTATGCAGTTACATATAGTCCCTTTCCAGGGGACTCCAATGCAGCCAGAAGAAAGGCAGATATGCTCCGCACATAGCCCAACCCATCGGGCTAACTGACGTGAGCCCAGACTCATCCTTAAAAATAAATGGCAAGAAGGTGGGCGTTTCTAGTGTTATTGGTTAAAATTAAACCCTGTCAGTGTAGTGTAAATCACCGGTCGTTTTCGTGTAACTCATCTAACGGTAGGCGCAGGAAACTAGCTGTTTCGACAGGTTGGGTCCAGACGGAGAGAGGTGTTAGATGAGTGGCTTTGATGGGGCATGTGAAAAGGTGGTTTGTGTCGTGCGGGGTGCCTTCACATGCACGGCATATGTTTAGTATATCGGGGTGAATTCTGGATAAGTAGGAGTTTAACCTGCTACAATATCGAGAACGTAATTGGGCCAGTGCTACGCGGAGAAGGAGTGTAAACTGTCAATGGTTACACCCAAAATTTTGGGATTGTTAACAGTCGAAATTGGTGTGTCATCGACTTTTACCTTGAGTTGCAGTGTGAGGTGTCCAGGTGGTAAAGTTGTAGATTACTTAATCCCTAACGGGAGGTCAACTGTGAAATGTCATCTTGTAGTGTGGAATGGGTGAGAGTATCGAAAGCCTTTCTCAAGTCCATCTCTACTAGTTGGTTAAGCCCGCAGCTGTGAGCAGCTTGCGAAATGCGCGTTCGTCTATGCACATATCTATGGGGATGGGAAGAGCGGTGAAGGTGTCCTCAATGAATTCCGCGAAGCCGGGCCAATAAGCTTTGTTGAAGTTAATATAAGACCGGTGATTCGCGGAAACAAAGTCGCCAGGTCTCTCAATCGAGACGATAATGGGCAAGTGGTCTGATACAAGCGATAGCATAGGTCGCCAGGTTATGCTATTTATCAGATCAGCGCTAGCTATTGTTATGTGAGGTGAGCTGCTTCCGTTGTCCACTACCCTGCTTTGGGCGTCGTCGTTCACAGTGCTGAATGTCGAATCGTCTATCTACTCCGCCAATTGATATCCCCTACGATTTTTTGGTAATTTTGAATGCTAAACATCGTGATGTGCATTAATGTCACCTACAACTAATCGGTTTTCACCTCTGATGAGCGCACCAATATCAGGGTGATATCCACTCGAGTATGTATATATTAAAAATTTCGAGCTCGGCATCGCCTGACCGGACAGCTATACCTTGACATTCTAAGGTACTGCCCCTGCGTCGATGTCTTCGTCGCTCCACCACCGTTGTATCGCTCGCGATCTTGTCTGTGCACATTGTAGCCATCTCTGGTTATCAGGGAAGAGCTAGCGCGCAGCTTGGTTTCTTGGACCGCAGCTATTGGGATTCCGTGTAGGCACATAAAGTCGACGATCTGATCTATGTTGCCAATTAGTCCATTTCAGTTGAATTGCAGAAGTTTTAAGCTTCTCGGTGGGACTGTTGTAACTCGGGTTGTGAGGGACACATTTGGTTGTCTACATTGGGCCTGATGTGCGTTGCGCTGTTGTTGTTGCGGCCTGATGGTAGTGGGTGGCCGCGATACGGGGGCGGTTGTGGATGCAGGGCTCTGCAGCAGGGGGCAAGGTAGTCAGTTTTCCACTGACGGGTGATGCCCAGGCCAGAGCATCTCTGATAGTGGCACCAGCCTTTGCAAAGATTGCATTTGACAGATGGCAGGTTCCGAGGTATTCTAGTCTGACACACGGAGCAGACTGTGTGGGAGACCAAGAGCTGCTGGTTTGTCCCCGCACTGGGGTTGGAGAAGGAAGAATGGGGACGGGCTATGTTGGGGGAATTGTGTTGCGCCGATAAGCCCCTTACCGTAGAGGTATTCTTTGTGGTGGTGGTTGGTAGTGCCGGCCTATCAGGGGGTGTAGTAGCCGTTGAGGCATGAGACGCCTGGCAGCGGGAGCAACACGAGACCACATATGGTGTGGACCACTCCCTTTGTGTCTCAAGGCCTGAACAGGTCTTAAGGAGGCTCCAACCGCTGCACTTGTTGCACCGAGATGGAGTTCGGGTAGAGCCGTTTATGGCACACGCAACAATAGAATACCTCTGGCCTAGGGTTGGATTCAATACCAGCTCTGAGGAGAAGTTTTTGGAGCAAAATTGCTGCATGAAATTGCTTCTGGGACGATGTAGGGGGGGATGGTATACGGTTCACTAGACTGGGCTAGTTTAGTGGGGCGGCAACCCGTGGTCGGGAAAAACCCGAGTCATTTCCGTAACGTAGAATCGGCCGCCATGGGAACGTACCGTTTGGATGCTAGCTCTTCCTAGTTACAGAATTCAGAACCACTAGATCCAGTTGGAAGGCAACTTTTTAAGAGATGCCCGCGTTCTATATGGTAAAATTAAATTAGCTACTAATAGAGGATTTCCTAAAAACATCACTTACCTACGATGAGAATATCCGAGTAACAAAGAAGCTAACGAAAAAAGTGTAACTTGCTAAATTTTAATTAAAACTTATTTGCTTCATGTCGTTCATACCATTACAGATATGTTCTTCTATTGAAAACACAGATGTCGCCTTCCTTCTGCTCTCATTGAACGATGTGGTAAGGCTAGCAGCTGTCAATGTGACAGCAACGCAATCACTGTAAATGGGCGTATGTGTGTTTTTCTATTCCCCAACAATGGAGTGAATTCTTCAAAGGCGTTTATTTATTGATATTTAAGATACTTTAAACGTGTTGTATTTCAAAATACATGTAAGTTTAAAAAAATTAAAGCTTTTGGCTTTTAAAAGTGTAAATATGTGAACGTAGTGAGCAATTTTTGTGAAGAAAATGAAGGCATTACATTCAGCTGTTTTGCTTGCCTACGCCATCACTCTTTTGTGTGGCCTCATTCGCTTAATACTGCCTGGAGTTGCTGCTGCCAATTTGGAGGCATAATTTTGTAAATAATCTATAAAGTGGTTAAAACAGGAGCTTTTATTCTTAAAAACGAATTTAAGGATACATATATATATATATATATACATATTTGTATTTATAGCAATAACTCTGGTTAATTTGCTGTGTATACTTGTGGCTCGTATGCACCTCCCCAAGACATAAATATATTAATATATTTCTAAAGAAAACGGATAATAATTATAAGACTTTGAGCTTTCCTTTACGAAATTAAAAAATCCAACAATTTCCTTTGACATATATGTAAACAAACACTCGGTCGTAGTTGATGTCGCGATTTATCCTGCCCTGCTGGTTACGGTGAAGTGACCGATCGTCATTGTTAATCTCTCGTAACATGATTTTTGCACAGAGTGGGTCCGGAGCGAGAGGGATGCTAGATGAGTGGGTTTATTGGGGCACGTAAATAGGTGTTTAATGTCGTGCGGTGTACCTTCCCCGGGTATTTGTTGAATATGTCGGGGTCGATTCTGGATAGTTAGAAATTGAACCTACTACAATATCCTGAACGTAATTGTGCCAAAATAACACGAGTCTCTCTCTCTATGCACCTGCCTCATTGGCGTAAAGTAGTGCAAATTCAAAATACGATTCCCGAACAATTGAAATCTGTTCTGTGACAAATTTATTTTCTTTTAAATTTGCCGCTTCTAAAGGTCGGTAGAACCATAGCGCCATTAAAAACAATTTATCTAAAACTCTGGCTTCATAGACTCACTTATCGCTTATGGAGGGAGTATTTGATATGATCGCAGCGAAGCATATTAAATAATGGATATTTTATGCAGTTTATTATATTTATAATTGCAATGTTACTAAATTTTGTCTCCACTTTTTGTAATGAAGGTGTTGTATTAAAGGCTATTACATGCAATTGCATTTAATTGAGAACGAACATGTTTCGATAAATATCTGTGATTAATTCACTTTAGCTGAATTTTTCACCCGCATATTTTTTCACTTTCTTCCGTTTCAATACCATTTTGCTACTGCACGAAATTTTCAATCTACCATTAAATATTTAAATTAGTCATTCGCGCTCGCGCAGCAATGTGCCGTCATTACATACTATATACTCACTTCATCAGTCACCAACTTTTGCCGGTGCGATCGTCATAAACTATTTGTTTTGTTTTTCGGAGGTTCCACTTGTGAAACTTTGAGTGAGTACGGGTGAGTGCATAGAGTAAGCGGCTCCCAAGAGCTGAGCATTTTAAAGTAAGCAAGCCTATTTATAAATATTTAATACTTGTGGCTGTTTCTCTCTGGCTAGGCGATAGCGTTCGGTTTGCCTTCGGTGCGTCAGTGGCGGACACTGATTTGATGTTTGCTCAACTCAGTTCAGTTGAAGAATCGGTGTGAGCTGCTCCAATACGTAAACGGTGCGCGAAATAATTAGTCCTAAGTTTTTCAAATTGATCATAGAAAGAAGAGACAAACATTAAATAAGAATTAGCTACACTCTAACAGTTGTGTTCTAATTGGATCGGTTTATTGTGAACTAAAGGTACGAGAACGAAAATGAAAATTAGAGTCTGGTTGCAAAGTGTAGTTATTTGCTTATCTTAATTGCGTATAAATGAGTTCGAGCGTTATTTAGTGATTTTGGAAATATAACACATGGTGCTTTATGTTAAATTTGTGTATGTTTTATAAGCAATTTGGAATTTAATGGATTATGAAATATACAATAGCAAATTTTCATTCCAAACGTGATTGGGAAATACATATCTACGTATATGCTCCTGTAAATATACATACATTTACACACTTATGTATCATATAACAAGTGTATGGATGGGCCTTAAATAAAACTTGTGTTCTTAAATGGGAATGATTTCTAACTAAATCTTTCATATACTTTGATGTAGGTCCTTCGCTGGAAGTAATGAAAGTTTGTCAAAAGTAAAATAAACAAATGAAACTGTGCTTTAGTGTATAATTCAGTGTTAGTGGTTGTTGTAACGAAACATAATAGTAGCAAGATGCTATAAGAAAAGTGTATTGAATCATATTTGGTTGACATAAACAAATGTTTAAGAACTTTTATGAAATTGTGCCCAATACAGGTTAAATATGTATGTTTTGATGTATTGTTTTTACGCTAATGATCATTTGGTATAAATTCCAAAACCGAAATTTTGTGTTAAATTGAAATATACTTGTAGTCGAAAATTCATTTTCGTTGCTTCCAACGCCTCCTATTCACTTCTAAACATTAGATAAAAGAAACGAATTACCTCATCGCTACAGCGCTTCAATTGACTACCTCGAATTTTACCGCCCACCCGTTTCGCTGAACTCACTTTGCCTTGCCAGCTGGCCGTTTGTTTATTTACTGGCCTCTTGGCTTGGAGCACATCAGAGAGTCGTGTTCTTTGTTTATTCGTATCTCGATATGTTTCTTTTCTACATATTCATATGCAACATAAACGTATGAGTATTTATTTCATTAAAAAATGTTCTTGTTCTAATTCAAGAGCGGGTTCCACTATACATATACTGGTTATATATTAGTAGGTATGTATCTACTATGACCGATTGTTTTTTGGCTAAATTGCAAATTTAAGCATACATACATGCATATACATATGTTGGCATAGATATTTTACACAAACATATTAAATATAAAAATGAGTTCTATTTCGATATTTGAGTATGGAGTAGTGAACGTGTCTTGCAGTTCTCGAATATGTTATTTGTGCGCCAATTCACTATGTTTAGTATTAATTCGTTAGTAAATAGGTCCATATTTATCCATGTTGTTGTTATAGTATAGTTGGAACTGGTTCTCTTTATGTTTGTTTGTATATAAAAATTACCAAATATCCTAGATAGAAACATCGGACGTTCTCACGTGTATAATTAATGAGGAAAAAAAAATTAAGGAAAAATAATATATCTAATGGCTTCCATGTCTTTATATCTGACCAAGGGCTTTCATTTGAGCAGTACCCCCTAAACATTTATTTATACCTACATATGTGTACGAAAATGTAGCTCCCAACTCCACCCTTTTCATTATTATATGTGCAATGCCAGACTGCTTTGTCGACGCCTATCGACCGCAGGGTACATACGGTTGCGGGGTACATACAGAAAAATAGCAGTACCAAAAAAATGTTAGTTTTTTTTTTTTCAAAAAAATTTAATCCCTGATGTAATTAGAAAGTTTTATTATTATTGTGAAATATTATTCTATTCTTTTACTAAACACATGTTTAAATCGATTCTATAGCAAAAAATATAAACATTTTTATAAATTAATTAAAAAAAAATTAAGAAAACTGCATTGAGAAAATTTGCAGATACAAAGTTGAAACTAATATTTAGTTGAATTTCTAAAATTTTGTTTATTACGGCAGCACAAAAACGAGGCATTTTCACGTAAATATAGGTGCCCATTATGCCATCAATTTTGTGTATGGGCCCAGTGCCATA
The DNA here is from genome assembly GCF_027943255.1 of Anastrepha obliqua. Lineage (NCBI taxonomy): Eukaryota > Metazoa > Arthropoda > Insecta > Diptera > Tephritidae > Anastrepha > Anastrepha obliqua. The sequence goes on from NC_072894.1 coordinate 2,556,564, forward strand.
ATATGAGAAACATCCCCATACCAATATTTTTGAGCCCCCATGGTTAATGGTTTTTAGAGTTATTGTGGCTGATTTCTGGTGTCGAGTGGACGTCTAACATATTGTCATGAACCTGTCGTGAGATACAAAACTATTTTACCAAAACTAGCAGGTTTTTTGCAAATTCCAAATGTTCTGGTATCAGGAGTGGCTTTATTCGTGAACTGCGAGCTGCTAACCCAGATTTCCGTAGTTTTTTGCGTACTGTCATGTCAGAAACATTTAACTTTGCCTCTTTTATTTAATTTATATGACTGACCCCATGGCATTCTCTTTGGGGCACCTTACAATTCTGCGATCGTCTTCCAGGCAAATTTTTCAATTGCCTGCTCTTATTTTGATTGAAATTTTCGTTTGTATGATTTATAGGGAAACAATAAATGACTTCAAAATAATTTTGTAAAGGTACTACTATTTTCATGTTCGCAGCTGTACCTATATATATATATATATATAAGTACTTCTATATGTAAGTATATGTATTTACTTATTTATAAAAAATTGAGAACCACAAAGTATATTATGGATGTGGAGATTTAGTCATTATTCATTACGCAAATATTGTAATGATATTTCTTATGGCCTCTGGTGACGATACAGCATGCTTGACTGCGCTTTGTATGTGTTAGTGCAGTCGGGTGGCGTCGTGTCACACATACTTGTTGTCGGTAAAAATCAAAAATTTTAGATATTAGCGTCAAGCATCCGACACGCACACATATAAAGTTCTTGTCAAACAATGCTTGACCGTCACAAGAGGCCATTAAGTCGAAGCGTAACTGTATTCGAGTGACGAAGCTGTGCAGATATTTAATTTCATTTAAAATATATTCGTTTACTTGCTGTTTACTTCTGATAGCGTAATTTTGTTATTTTCGGATGTGTTTTGTTCTTATTTTTTATGTGCTGATAAAACCTGCCTGCAAATGTTTAAGTATATGTACAAATGTACATATGTATGTATGTAAATGTTTAGTTTTTGTATTTTTGTCAGAAGAATTATTATGGCCGTGAAAAGCAGAATATTTCGTAAGCGAGTTGTTTTGTTTATACCTCTTTTGCAAAGAATTTGAAAATTTTGCGAGCAGGCAAACTGGTTTATTGACTATTCTTAAAATCAAAGTGCGTTAGGGCGTATGTTTCTGTCACCATCACTAGAAGACAGACGTTCGATGGAAAACATATAAATATCTACAGTAGCTAACTTCAAAAATGATTACGTATTTTAAATAATTATCACAAATTATCAGGACGTGGAGTGCGCGTACCAAACCGGTTGCAAGGAAGAAATAAATTTGGTGAGCGGAGTGACATTTAACGAGTAGAAGTTGTAAATTGAAAACTTTTGAACAAATTGGGTTTAAGAATTTTAAAATTTCTGCAAATTACAAATGTAATAAGTCTATAAATTGTTTGGCCTAATTTCTTAAATAAATTGTCCAATTCAAATCTTTTAAGGGTGATAGCACTTCAAAAACAGCAACAGCTACATTTTTTTATATACTTTTCTTTATATTTTTATTTTATTTTATTTGCTTGTTTTTATTTTTTTGTTTGTAAAAGTGATTTTTAATGTCAAAGTCCCCATGGTAATGTAAACGAATGACTTTGACAATCAAGACACAAATGGCAAAATCAGCTGCCCTAGTGCTATCCCCGACACTCAACAAATCTGTCGGTTATTTTCCGTTTCGTACTTTAGGATGTAAACAGTTTAGTAGCGTAGTTTCATTTCTTCTTATTATTTTTAAGAATAAAATAAATAAAATAAAATTATATACCATCGGTACGTCCCGAGATTCTGGAAATATATTATCGAAAAAATATAAAAAAACGAATAAAAAATACGATATAACGTGGAATTGCAATTTTTATTTACTTTTCATATCCTTTGAGTGCCATGATTTGGCGTGACGCGACTCGCCGACGTTGAGGCCAATTCATAGCCCCATCACGTTGTCGCCGTCGTCGATTAGTCATAGCTGTCCGTATTCTGTTGTTTTTACGTATTCTCTTCTTTCATTATCAAATGGCACCGTACGAGTAAAAATGTGTGTGCACATGTACGAGTACATACAAATAAAATATTTAAGACGAATATGTGTACAGATATACGAAATAGTAGCTACGATGTAAGAAGGGGAACCCATTTATGTTTTTTTATGAATAACTCGATTCAGTCGTTTTGCCTCTTGTAAATATGTACATACATATTTATAAAAATGTATAGGTATTTGCACACCACTGCTGCTCCCTCAATTTTGCTCAGCTGATAACAAATAAGCGAATGATAAAAAAAACAATAAACGCTCATTAATCTAAAAATAGTAAGCAGCACTGTGTTGGGAGCGCGTAGCTCAGCTCCGTCAACGAGAATGATGAAAATATTTGTATGCGGTTACTAATATATGTACATATGTATAGAAGTTGAGCCCCTTTATATTGCATCTTACATCCATCTAAACTAAGGCGACAAGGCCAATCCTTTATGTCTAAGGTTCATCGCTAGACATACTTATAGATGCATAGGCAGGTACGGCATGCACAGTATCGGACAGAACATTTGCAACTGAAACAGATAATGTGAATACTATCAATTGGTATATAACCAATTTTTTTTATTTTGTTGCTTTGAATTTTAGCAATGGAAATTTATTTATATAAATAATAAGGCGACAAGGCCAATCCTTTATGTCTAAGGTTCATCGCTAGACATACTTATAGATGCATAGGCAGGTACGGCATGCACAGTATCGGACAGAACATTTGCAACTGAAACAGATAATGTGAATACTATCAATTGGTATATAACCAATTTTTTTTATTTTGTTGCTTTGAATTTTAGCAATGGAAATTTATTTATATAAATAAAAAATGTCATAATTAATATCGTAAACAAAAAAGGAGTATAACATCCATAAAAAATGCATAAAAATTAACATGTTTACATTTAGCGTGACTTATTAACCAACTCACTAATACCTTAGCGTTTTGTAGCAATTTATCTAAATATTTTTGTTGTAGACTCTTTCTTTTATTTGAAATTATATTTTCCGCTTCAGAGAAAAGTCTTTCGCAAATGACAGAGGATGCCACGACAATTAAAAACGCACATGAAATACATTAGAGCGACGGAAAAGAAAGTTTTTTCCCACTCTGTAGGAATTACTCTAAAATGAGGTATTTCACAGTTCAGATAGCGACTCACCTCATCAGTATTAAAAACTGAAATTTACTTGTCCCACTTTGACTTGCTGGAATGTACTTGTGGTAAATGATAGTTATGTGTGTTGCCTTACAGCAAATAGTGTGAAAAGGAATCAATACCAAGTATCAAACTCGAAAAAGCATCGAGTAAAAAATGTCTTGCTTCGGGGGAAAGTATCGTTTACAGGTATGAGAAATCACTATGGACGCTATCAAATTGTTAACGATAGTCTGGGGTTTATTTCTCCACGCATTCTGGACTTGTTGAAAAAATTGATGAGCTTTGTAACATTACTGCAATCAATCTGGTTTTTTTACAAATTCATTACAAATACATTTTCTACAGGGTGAAAGTCTGGGGAATGCGGAAGCCAACCCCTTAGCTTCACTTTTTTTCTCTGGATCCACGATTTAGGTCCTTTGCCGAATGCTTCGGATCATTGTCTTCTTCGAAAACCCATTTAAGTCGTATTTTTTCACTCGGCATCTGGTTTCCATAATATATTTCATATACATACATACATTTCTAAACATATTTATCCATTACTTATAAGCAACTTCTATCCAGGCTGGTTACTGCAGAAATCAGAGGCAGCCAGATGACTAGTGACAGTTCTGGACCCGATGGGCAACTTAAGCTCTTTTACCAATCGTGGAATACTTTCAAACGGCTATTTCTTTATCTATCTTACAATTGCAGTGACGGTTTTTTGGTAAGCTTTGTTTTGGTCGTCCCTACGATGTAATATTGCGACGGTTTTATCTTTTATGAAGCTGGAAATAATTCGTGGAATTTACGAATTAATTTGATTGTATATTAATTTTTCGTATATTTCTTTAGTGTAAGAGATATGTATGTACATATCGATATCCAAATATTGACACCTCGTATCCTCCTCGATTATCAGCTGACTGTAACGCCCAAAGAAGCATTCTCTAAAAAAACTATTCGCTTTTTTAAACCGAACTGTACATAATTGAAAGTGAAGTTGTATTTATTAATTTGCATATTAAGTTACATCCCCGCTTTACTCACATTTATGCACCTGCATGTGCACCCAGAATTTTTTAAAAATTCTGAAATTAAAAGTTGGAAACTTTGATGACAATTTTCTATATTTGTTAAATTTTTTATTAATTTTATACCAAGTTTTGAGCTTTGAGTTATAAGGTTTTAGTTATAGACTGCACTATACTTTTATAAACACATGTAAAGAAATTAAACACACTCATTATTTTGAACATAGCTGTACAGGTACAATACAAGTATATGAAAATATTATATAAAAGTTCATTTCTTCTAAATAAACTCTGCCCGCTCTCGGCATAAGTAAAAGTCAAATTTTCCTATCGTCAACATTGCTCTGCTTGCCTGATTCTTGCCTTGTCGCGAATAACCATACATACATACATACATTGTCAATTAAGAAAAAACATATGTATTTATGTATATTAATAAATGACAGCCTTTGTGGCTCCATAAATCTTGGCTTTGTATTTCAAGCAATGCATTTACAAGTACAGTAGAATCTGGATAAGCGAGGGCTGAAGAGGTTTGATTGCGTTTTCCAGCTTTTAGAGGTTCTTCACGTACTTAAGCTTCTCATTCTTGACGTTAATGAATGGTTTCTTAAAAGTCTGGATTTACATATTTACATCAATCTTTCTATAAAGTGTACAATTTTCTATACAATCATCGAACTCAAAAAACGTTAGCACTGTGATTTTTCCTCTCTAACATCATCAATTTTTTTTTGTCATTGAGACTTTTCAATTATTAATTGAAAAGCATGAACTGAGTTATAACAACAAGCGATAGTGGTGACAGATGGGCAGGGAAACTGACAGCCAGATTCGGATTCCAGAGCTCGCTATTGATAAAAATCTCCATTCTTGGTTAAGTGTTTTTAGCAGCCTTTAGAGATGAACAAAATTAACAGTAAGCCGTTTAGAGTTTCAGGGATTTTAGAGTTTGCTTATCCAGGTTTGACTGTACTTTTCGACCTACAATGCTGCCATATTCGCAAGACGTTGTGAGCGTTGGAATTGCTTAATCAAAAATGCGATTGGAATTGGAATACACATTAATACATATGCGACGCACACCCAATCGCGTTCGGCGTATTGAAGCTAATCGATATTAAAAAGCAGGAAAATCGTGATCGAAATCACTAAACAAATATCCATTTGGGGCATTTCGTGGTGAACTAAATAAGCGTTTGGTTCATTTGCTTATCCCTTTTTGAAAGCTCACGTCACCCTACATATCTATGTATATACCCATATGAAATATGTATGTATATGTGAAATTGCACAAAAAGTAATCAGTTGCTTTCACTGGCAGGAACAGGATGTAAAAATTGAAAAAATTGGCATCATCGGCATTAACAACCGCGCTGGTAGTTCTACAATACCTTTTCCAAACTAGATAAAGAAGGGAAGCGAATGGTTCCGAAGTACCTTCTGTCATCAAACAAACAATTGGCGCACTCATGTATCGGCACCTATGTACGTCACTGTGGACAGTAATGGTTTCGAGGTTGTAAGCGGCTTTGTTTATCTAGGATACAACATTGGCACCGATAACAATGAAGAACCTCTCTTGCCAACAAGCGCTACTTTGGACTAAGTAGGCATTTGAGTAGTAAAGTCCTCTCTCGACGAACAAAACTAACACTTTATAAGGTCCTCATCATGCCTGTCCTACTGTATGGCGCTTTATGAAACTCGGCCAAAATCGCTTAAACGGTCATCGCGCCAATCAAGAAGGAGAATATTAAAATTGAGAGACCATTGAAAATTATGCTGCCGCTCATACAGATCTCTCGTTTATGCACTTTGCCATATAACAAGATTGTGGGTTTACAACTATCCGAAATAATTAAATTTCCTCTCTTCGTCAGTTCGTTCGTTCAAAGATAGCTACTGTTATCAATCAGAAATGCAAATGCAGCCCATCTTTTTCAAATTTCGTCTTGCACAGCATTTAGCAGCTTCACGAAGTTAAAATTCTGTGCACCTGTGGTCCGAGCGTAAACCTTTATTCAGTGCCCTCCAGTTTGAATTTGTCCATCCCACACGCTTGAGAATTATATTGGATTACTTACCTTACAACGGTAAATAATAAATGTATTCTCGGAAGGTATAATCTACGTAGATCTCAGTATTTTGGAAAGTCACAGAAGGGGGTGTCATAAAAGATGATTTCTCCTCATTGCGTTTCAGTCAGAACGAGCACTAACCAGGCTTTGATTGACCGACAACCAGTTATAGCACACAGTGGACTAAGCTCAATGATAAAGCCAGAAATCTCAAGAAGGTGTGAAGCGATCTTGCAACGGAATATTTATGGAGCAAGAAATTATTTGTCAAAATGCCCCATATATGTATGTTTGTAAATAATAATAAACTGCTAAACGAATACTCCTTCGTTTGTGTGAACGTCAGCGTAATTTAAATGAAATTCCCTTGAAATCTTCCGTTTGTTCAGGCTCCTAAGAAGGTTGCGTAAGAACTTTTGTGTGTTGCTTGGTTGAATCGTAATACCGTTTGATGCTGTCAGACCGTTTCTCCCTTCCAACATAAAAAAAATCGTGTCATGAAGGTTAGTCATATATGTAAGAATATTACATAGGTATGTATGTATATAGTGCACATTCTTTTTTTTTGCCAGAACTTCTGTGTATTCGTTAAAAGAACAAGCAGGAAATCTTTCAAGTGCCAACACACTCACAGCGTACTATGCACATAAATACATCAGTACATATGTACATTTCGCATTTGTACCTATCTACATACATACAAACAATTTGTATGAGCTCCTAATGCAATTTATAGTTCGGCCAGAGATGGCCGAGAGGTTGCACACAACCTGCTGCAGTCCTCATCCATTTCATTCGGACTTTATGAACTTGGCATCTTACTCCTCCATTGCAGACGTTGGTATTATTGTTGGCGATGAAAATGCCACGTTTTATAGTTGTTTCCGTAGCAACGGTGCCCGACTGACTGGAGCCTAGGAATTTTATACATCATATTCGCACATTTCCATTGCTCTGGCATGGCAATAGTCACATGTGTAAGCAATAGGAAGCACTTGTCTATTTATTAGATAACGACATTGATGTGACGGAGCAGATTCACGAATTTTACTGTTGACATACGCGTTTGTTACAACGAGTACTTACATGTTTTTTATTACAATTAAAATAAAATAAAAAAATATATACTTTTGTTAGGTGTTTGGCCGAGGTCCTCCACCTATTTGTGGCGTGCGTCTTGATGTTCTTACACAAATGGGTTAAGCTGACTCCGAACGGTAAATGGTTTTTTATGAGGAGATATTTCATGGCAGAAACGCACTTGGAGGTTTGCCATTGCCGTCCGGGGGCCGACCGCTATTAGAAAAAACGTTCTCTATTATTTGATGTCCATGCACGGCTACGGCGGCCGCCAATTTATTATAATTGTCCAGTGCAAAATGTAATGGAAAGGAATGAACAGCAATTACAGAAGCCCTTCTCTATGATGTGGAGGGCCATACCATCGGCATAATTTTTTTAATTATTATTTTTATAAGAAACAAGCCTAAATGCTCGGCATTGTGCTTTTTCTTTCGTGGGAACGATTTCCAGAATGAGCTGCCCTCAAATACTTTACAAATACCTCGTTGTATGTCTTTCTGGTTTTACTGACTTTGAAAAATCATATAAAACACATGGACTGCAGCAACGGCACTTTCTAATACGTTCTTAACTCTCTTCCAAATAACATACATATATAGCTTTATTAAAATTAGTTTTCTAAAATGGGTTCAGGACTTTTTTCTTCTTCTTTTGCCTAGCCTTATCCTATTTCGAGTCGGCTCTGCTTGTGCGATATATGCAGGTCACATGGTGCTGAATCGTCTCTTCACTCGCGCTTTAATTTTACATAAGGGAAAGTAATTGCAGCAAATTAATCTGGATATTCGCAATTTGTAGTAAGGATCTTTCTAAAGTCACGCCTGGATCTCAGTAGTGAATTATTCCTAGACTGAACCTTTTTTATGCCATATTTGACATTCGTGACAGATATACAACTCGTTAAAAATATTAAAACTGATTATAAAAATGGTCGATTTTTAAGAACAAAATATCGTGATTTTTTTGGTGGAAATATTCGTTCGAATGGGTTAAATTTGAGCTAAAGAATTTAGCTCGGGCAACTTGCCACTAATGAGGCTTTAGGCTCATTTGGTCAATTTTTTTTAACCGACTTTTATGTTTTCTTAATATTTAAAAAGGTTAAAGCTTCCGTACTTTCGTGAGAATATTGCCGCTGTACCTCGACGTTCTCAACAATTAGGCATTCATGAATCGACGGCTTGGCGGATTTTACCTGTGATCGTGCTCGTGGTGGGCATTTAAATGATGATGACGCCATTTTCCACTTATACTTGGTAACAGCCGTATTTTGAATAAAAAAACAAAACCTGAAAGAATCTAAATTTTTACATGTTTTTTGAAAGTCTTTTTTTCTTAAACAACATCTAGGCGCGCTCTTTATTATTTATTGACATTATTGTCATCAGAACTTACTATAAAAATATCATTTATGTTGTTTTATTTTCTCAACGATTTCTTTCTTTGCATCCCGTCATGAATATTTTTCTTGGCATAATTTTCAAAATCTTTTAAAAAACTTTTTTACAGAGATTTTTTGAAATGTTGTGAGCCTTTGACGAATAGCCGTTTAATAATAACAGAAAATTTGAGTATCTATTTTTTTTTAGTCGTTTAACCCGTTGTACTCGAAATTTTTTTTCATTCACATCTCGAAGCGAATCTTAACGTCCACTGTTTTTTTCCTTCTGATACGCCAAATTGTTTGTTCCATTCAGTTGTGGATTACAGGGTGTTAATGGAAGTCAAGTAAGAGAAAAGTCGGTAGATTTTACAGTTTTTGTTTGATAAAGGTGAAAATGCAAGACAGGCCGCTGAAATTGTAAATTGTATTTATGATGCCTATACTACAATAGCTAATTACGTGCAATTTTGGTTTCGTCGATTCCGTGCAGATATTTTTGAAGTTAAAAAAATGTCGAAAAAATCGATAAAATCACAGAAATAATCGACCACCATTTTAGTAGTCGTAGCATCGTCCAGGAGGTAAAGATCAACCATAAAACAGTTTTAATCCATTTGCGCAAAAATTTTTCGCAAAAAGAATGGATTCCTTTTTTCCTAAACTAATATATTATAATTTTCATAAATATATAGATTTATAATATATTGGTAATTGCATAGAGAAATGAGTCATATATGGCTCATAAACTTATTTCAAAACGCTCTTGTGAGTCACATATGACGCATTGGATAGAGAAGTTGGTAAGTCAATGTTAAGATGTATACCGAGTAATTCTAACTTTTACTCGAGTTATCGAAATAATTCGAAATACCAATAAATACAACAGATACCATTTTCGATTCCATTATTTGTTACTCGATTTATAACAGTCAGTGTTATAAAAAAACCGCTATGTGAACTTATTGCACTATCACACGAGTACACTGATACGAGGATAAAAATACACATTCGCAGTGTAATAGTGTTTCAGCATCTCCATTACATTCATAGTGTTCGATAGAATAATAAAATATTTTTTTAAACACTTTCTCGATTAGCCGTAGAAGGCTTTCTTTGCACGAACGCGATTTTTGTTGTTGTTGTTGTTTTGCTTAAGGCAGTTGTTTGCCCAAAGCGTAATAGGATAGGATGGCTTGAGAGCAATAAACAAACATTACCCCCTTCTCTATGCTTTCAACAACAATGTAGCCAAAGAGTGTAATAGTTTGAAATACGAGTAAATAAAAGCCGAATGCATTGTTGAGCAAACTAACTGTATTTATACAGTGAGCGCCTCATCACAATGACACAAATCAATCAAAGACTTTAGCTTTTGAAGCTCTATGCGCCTCCCCCGCTTTATAGCCAGAGCTAGATAATATGCGCTAATAGCAACGTATGCGCGCATGGGGGTGTTTCCACGTGCATACCCCGCAGTAAATTGAACTAGCACAAGATACAATTTTGGCATGTAATAGTTGTCAGGCTATAGGTGACGTTTAAAAAGAGATGCTCTTCGCTGAGTCACACACTGGATAGTTGCTATTCATAAATTAACCATCTCCAATTTTCATAACGGCAGTCTTTATGGCAAAACAACGAAAGTTTCATTCTGCATCCGGTTGGAATAGCATGGAAAGTATGAAGCTTTAATTCTTAGTGACGATCCTTAATTTTACTGCGGTTAGTATAGTATAGTAGTTTGTATGTACATACATGCATTTGTATGTATTGCAATAAATACGCACCAAGCATTCACACAAAGACTTGTCAACGTTGTGATGTTTACTTGACTTCGTATCCAGCATAAAAAGGGTTCAATTAGCAGTATTATTTTGCCGACGCCGCCTGCTGATGGTTATCTCGACATAATTTGCCACATTATGAGTATATTATTTGGCCAATTCCATTTGCAGTCTCCCATCGCCATGGTGTGGATGTCAATGAATACAATAAGATTAATTTTTGTTTGCGTGCACTCTCTTTACAGCACTTGTGTTGTTGCTTTAACCCTACATGAAATCTCTTGAAGTGGTGAATTCAATTTGTGGTTCACAACTAGTCCGATTTCACAAATTGTGAAATATTTCCCTACTTCGTCGTGCTTCTGGTATGTAAAAAGTTACTCTCGAATTATACGCCAATACTTTGCTTTTTATTTTCTCAAGATTTGGTGCTACTCAATAAGAATTTCAACAGGAAAAACTGATGCCGTCTAACGAGCTGTTCATATAGAAAAGAGAAGGAATGAAAACTAGTTATGGTTCTGTATTTAGTGCTGGAGAACTTCTAAGCTTAGGAACATAGAAGGAGCCGATAAAGCTGACGAACGGGCTAGAATAGAGGAATCCTATAACAAATCCGAAGCGATAGAAATAGGCTCTCACCAAGGCATGTGCAAAAGGGGAGATCTTGCTCTTTCAGAAGCAGGCCGTTGACAGATGGACTAATACAGATACTTACGAAATAACTAAAAAAACGTGGCCCAATTTCAAGAAATCCAAAATTGACCAGTTGTTAAGAAAGCCACGAGCAGGCATATTCGGAATTACGTCAACAATAACCGGCCACAGGCCTTTGGCAGACCATGCCAGAAAGATGGGTTAGCCATACAACGGTAGATGTTGAAGCTGCTATCAAGAAGAATCTAAGAAAGCAGCATTTCACTATTTACGTGAGTGACCAAGTCTGGGTGCTCCACGTAATAGAATGTGGAGAAATCTCGATGGTTCATAGTCAAATCAAGATGATTCGACTAATAAATAGCAGTGGTTCTATGATACGCCTATTTCAAATGCAACTTGTTTTATTTCAAGAATGATATGTTTACCAAAGATATCTCAAAACTTGATTGCGTTTCTGGTTGCCCAATGTGCTCAACTTAGGGAAATATGTAAATACTCGTACATATTTATAAGAAAATATCTGTTTTCCATTAAAATTTTAATTGAAGCCCATTGTACGCCCTTTTAAACAGGAAATACCGTTTTCAACGAAGTATTGTTCACCAAATAAGAAAATTAGTAAAATTAAAAGACCGATTTCAGGACCTTGCAATTTTATGACAATCTTATTAAATTTTTTTGACATTTTCATATTAAATTTTGTAAAATACTAATCTTTTCGATTCTCGCACACAAACGCACGATGATCTTTAGTTGAGAAATGAAAGAGTGCTAAATTCACAGAACATTTAAATACCTCTTTGTATATGGTTTGCATATTTTTTAATCCATTTTGGTACTATTTCAAATACAATATGAACGTTGGAGAACTAAGGTTGGTTATAAGTTCGTTATCAGTTCGACATTCATATTAGATACCTAAGGTACTTTTCGAACGTTCGTTTCAATGCTTACTGATCGGAAATTGTATTGTATGAACCTGTTGATCGAAAAACCCTGCCATTCTATGCGTAGGGTAACCAAAATATTAAAAATAATTTTTTTGCTGCTTCTTTTGCGGCCTCGTCGTTTTTTTTTTGTGTTTCATATAAAAATAAAAGCCAAGGTAAACAAAACATTTCGCTATTTTTAATCCACATTTTAATAAAAAAAATATGTACATATGTATAAAGCTTTTGGTCAATTGTATTTCCAAACAAATTACATTGCGCGTATGTCATATTCAGTTGTACGCGCACATATTTACCATACATACGTATGTGTGTGTATGCAAATCTTAGTTTGACCAGAGCAGTTTTTGGTTTTGGATCTTTCATGAAAAATTTTATTTTACTTAAATTTGACTTAAGGTGGATTCTAAAATTACAATAACAAATAAAAAAATTCAATGCCTTGCAGGTAGAAAATGCTAAGTTGATTTAAGTTGTTTGGTCAAAAGTCCACCCACTGCCATGTAATTCACTGGCGACTGCGAGATAGCGTTTCATCAGCACGTAAAGGCTTTGAAAGAAACAGACGAGTTCTGGCACACAAATTACGCATTATGATGAGCAAATATCATTGATGGGTGTCTTAGGTTAATTTTCTGTTTTTCTTGTTTTTGTGATTTTTGGCTATCGTTCAATTGGCATCTGCCGATGTATGTGTTGGGGGTTCGCCATATGTTTCTTTCTCCCTCTCAATAATGATGAATCACCATTAAATTTTTAGAAAATGTATTTTTCGTCGAACTGTGAATATTTGTAGCCGGTCAGTTTTTGTGTTGATTCTCAATACACTGCCAAATTATCTATGTATATGAATGTCAGTATTATAATTTTTATTAATTTTCGCAAAAAAAGTTAAAAATTAAGCACACATTAGATTTGCTTAGCTGGTGTTCATTTGAATTTTCTCATATTGCCACTTACAGCGCCGAATGAATTATGAAAATGAGAATATAAAAAACTATCGAATCTGATTCTTGAAGGTAATGAATTACCAGCCAAACAGTTTCGTTTTCAATTATTCATTCGCTTGCGATTTTCACATGAAAGCAATTTTATCTTGTGCTGATTCATAGCTCTCGCTTAAGTCATACTTTAAATGCATACATATGGACATATGAACATATGTATGAATTCATTTATAAATACTCAAACATACTTTTTAAGCGCAATCATACAAATTTAGTCAGTATATGCACACACGAGTATATATTTACGTAAATATGTGCATAAACACGTACATATGAGCATAAGCTTATACATAATATACTACATAAATTTTTCAGAGAATTTATGCACTAAATTATTTTTAATTTTAATCGGTATTTTATTAACATTTTTTCCCAGAAACAAGCATTTAAAAATTTGCTTTTTGACCAATTTTGACAAAACTTCGTAGATATTACGTTTCCACCTTATGGAATAGTCGTATGTATAAGAGATGCTTACTTCCTTTGTTGGTTATTTGGCTGTGCTCCTTCTTACCCAATTTGAAGACTCTTTGTATGCTTTACACCCAATTTGTACTTGTTATCGGGCATCTCGGTGAATTCTTTTCGATTTTATGATTTTTTAAGTTCGCTTTTTAGTTTTTAAATTTTAGTTCGCAAAACTGAGGGAATGTTCAGGTACTCCTTCATTGAATTAGCTTGGAAACAGGCCGAGCCTATGCACCATCGAGACTATTTGGATCCTGCTTACTGTTGAAGTGTAGGAAAGGAATCCCAAAACAATAGTTAAATTGAAAGGAATGAAAGAAAAAAGATGTCACCACAATGCTACAGCCGAATATCTGAGTATTTAACACAATTGAAGGACTAATAGCTAAAGCCGCCGCTTCTACATATTAAGGAAAAAAAAATTGCCGCAAAAACATGTAATTTTTTAATACAGGTTTAGACCAACAACATATTTCACTTTGAAACATTTTAATTTTTGCTTTGCTATGTTTATGGCTTTTAACCCTTTGCGATCGACAAACTTCTCTGATTAGAAAACACAGAATGCGTTGAAACTGATTTATTGTGTTTAATAGTTCTTATCTATATGTAAAGGGTGATCAATTGAGAGGTATTGGATTTTAAATTGAAATAAAACAACAAAAATTCGAATTTATTGGGCAATCTTTATTACGTCTATGTAGAACCATTCATAACATTAACAATATTTTTTAAAGACTATCGCTTTCAAATTTTGGCAGCAACTGCGTCGTAATTCGGCCATCCGTAAACACCAATTTTGAATGACTCGCTGGAGGATTTCGGTCGGTATCTCTTGAATAACTTTAGTAATGTTAGCTGATTCATCCACAAAGCATTTTGACTTTACATAACCTCAGAAATAAAAATCCAAAGGTGTGATATCACACGATCTTGGTGGCCAAATTGCTTATCGAAACGACAACGCAGTAAATCCATTGTTTCACGAGTTGTATGGCAAGCAGTGCCGTTTTGTTGAAACCTATTGTTTTGGAGATCACGGGTTTTAATTTGCGGCGTCGAAAAGTCATTTATCATGGCGCGATAGCGTTGCCATTCACTGTTACATTGGCGTCAGCCTCGTCTTTGAAGAAATATGAGCCGATGATTCCTCTAGTCCATAAGCCGCATCAAACGATTGTTTTCAATGGAAGTAATGGCTTTTCTTGATTGGCTTCGGGTTGATCTTCAGCCCAAAGACTGAAATTTTGCTTACGGCTTCAAATGTGTATTCACTTTTTGTTTTTTACGAAAATACATACGTATAAAATCTATAATTTGTATATTTAAAAAATGTATTTTTACAAAAATGATCATAAAATAGGAGTTAACGACAAAATTTGAACCAACTCCGTTTATCAAAAACGTGCTAGCATTGCTAGTAATACATAGAAATATAAATTTTTAATTGCTGTAATTTTCCAAAGTGTGATGTCTTGCAAAACAATCACCGATATGAAGTCCCGGCTTCCGAGTGCAGGTGTCACAGTACGTGCGTGATTCTCGTATTTTTCCTGGAGTTTTCCTGTCGGAACATACTGCACAGTCTTTTTTAGTTCCTGAGTCAATTATGTGGAGCTGATTATTTAGTCGAATGTCTACGAATGAGGCTGAAGGTTGCGCTGTAGATGGTGTTTGGTGAAATTGCCTACTAACTCATCTATTAAACATTTCACAAAATGTCAGTGTGTTAGTGGCCTTTCGTTCTTCTGTTGTCTTGTTATTTTATACATTATGCATGCATTGATGACGCATATTTCCATGCCCCAAAAAATAATTTCCTCCACCATTTAAGGGATTTTCGAAGGAAGCAATACGATGCTGCATATTGGTCGGCACGATCAACTGCTGTCATTTTTGTAGTATAATGTATAGCCACAGTTGGTTAGATTTATTGTGGCACCACCGCGTGATCTCCTTGTTACCGATTCGAGGGATGCTGCATCGCTGGTGCTCAGGAAAGTTACGATTAGCTTCCGTTCCATGCGAGTACTAAGGTACTTTGTTGAAAATTTATTTACGAGTTGGTATTACTGTATCAGTTAAATGGACCTTTGCTTTTAAAAGCTCATTGGCAACCGGGATACCTGTAAAATATCTATCAGTATACAAATAATAGCCCTCAGCATTTGAAATGTTGTCCAGAAGTTTTTTAACTAGAGTCAACTAGGAAGTTCTGGCTTCTCCAAACCCTCAGTTGTCCAACTTACATATATAGTGGGGCAAAATCATACATACATATCCGTTTCCGCATCCGCCAATACGTAAATTCGTATGCCCCATTTGGTCGGCTGTTCGGGATTAGTCGTTAGAACGCAATTTTCCCCTTGAACTTGGCGATTGACTCATAGACACAAATATCCTTACCAGCTATAAAATGCTATGTAAGCTTGGAGTAGATATTTTGCAAAAAATTGTTTGCCTTTCCAAACCGGGTTCTCAATGTTGTATTAGAGGATGTATTGTCTCGTAGATGTAACATCCAGAATATTTGGCGGAATCGGTCTCTTCTGAATACCTGAATACCTTCGTATGAATGCCAAATCGACTTTTTGGCCAAGTGTTCCTCACTTATCTTCATTTGTGCATATTCATTAGTGGTTTCCACCATTTGACCTATCAATATATCGGTTAAATATAATTTGAAAAAGTCCACTGGTCTTGTTATATTCTGAGATGTTTGTGGTCCTACGATTCGTGGAGTAGTTTTGAACGTGAAATTAGAAGGCAAGTCGTATTTTTCTGTTACGTCCTCCCATTCATCACTTCTACTTGAGCCCTATCTTTTTATTTGTTCTAAATGCTCTTCGTCATCATCTTCACTATTCTCTATGGCACTGCCAATTCTTAGCACATTTCGTCCCTTAGGAGGAACTGTATAATCGTCGCTACTGTCACTTTCACTGTTCATATTCACAATCATTCTTAAACTCCATTTTTGGGAATACGAGTACACTAAAATAAATTTAAATTTTGAAGATAAATTTTGTGATATATTTATGTATACAGTTCTTTTTAATTTTAAAGTAACGCGTGGGACGTGCAGAGTGGCTAGCTTTCTACTGATCTCAACTCTCAACGCTGATCCCGGAAAACTTTCCTTTTCTCTCGGTGCCATCTTGCCGCCGACTGGAGGCACCGACTTTTACGACGATTTGCGAATGTCGCCAATGTGGCGGCATCGACAGCAAAGGGTTAACATATTAAGTATATGTATAAAGTACGTATATATGTATATATATATATATGCTCTGTAAGTAATCACTATATGTAGAAAAATATGCATATTTTAGTTTATGTTGGTTGGTGGTTGTTTTGCTCGGTTGATCTGTTTGCTTGCTGCGTACGAGTGTTCCAAAAATAAAAGTCGCAACTGAATCAAGTGTTCGAAGAAAATTTTTTTATTTCTTGTTTTCTATAAGTTGGTTGAAAAATTGAAATGAATTCTATGAAGAATAGTTTAGATTTATGGAATTTTTGATTGCATTCAAAAATATGTGTAGGCGAACCGAAATTATTATTTCGATTTGCACAACTTCGACAGAATGCACAAAATTGCCTTGGGTAACTTGTCAAAATGTTAATTATCTATGGGAATTTGTATTATGTGTGTATGTATTGTATTTCTACAAGTGCATGTAAACTAATTTACATCATCAGCTACTACTACATAAACGAGTATAGTCTGTGATTGGCTGCCGATGGCCGGTACTTGATCATTTTAACAAACAAAAAAGGTTAAACCCGAACAAATTGCGGTGTCACAGAACACATGCACCTGTGTGCGTGAACGGAACTCTCGGATTTCAGAATAAAACTCGACGCTTACAAACGCACATATGCACATAAGTGCAAGCGAGTTGCTCATAAAAGAAAGTTGAATTCGAGAATACCAAAACACGTGTTGAAAAGATAAGTTGAATACCTCAGATAAATTATTTGCTGTTGGTTTTTTTTCTGTTCATTGGCAAGGCGTTTTATCTATGAATTGCTATTATAAACAATGGGCCGCTAATAGACAAAACATAAATGCATAGTGTGGTCTTTCTTAAGCGGACTCTTAAGAAACCGAATAATGTGTTCGTTTATAAGAAAAGTGTTAAAATGTTAAAAACATTTTTTTTTTATTAAAATAGTCAGATAAAAGTCAGAATTTTTAGCTTGACGAATTTCAAACTCAAAGAGGTATATTTCAATGCCTTTGTGGTCGGCCTAATATAGGGTTTTTCAGTAAGAGCGCTTCAAC
Source organism: Anastrepha obliqua (assembly GCF_027943255.1). Taxonomy (NCBI): domain Eukaryota; kingdom Metazoa; phylum Arthropoda; class Insecta; order Diptera; family Tephritidae; genus Anastrepha; species Anastrepha obliqua. Next base: position 2,574,532 of record NC_072894.1, read on the forward strand.
TTTTGAACTTTTTTGAATAAAACACAAACGGTTTGACTTTTTTAACTAATTTTTTTTTTTATTATCGAGTTTGAACGTATATATTTAAGTATGAAATTCGATTTCTTTTGCATGACCACCGCGTGCACGTTTTACGAAGTCCAATCGTTGAACCCAATTTTCGACCACTCTTTTGCATAAATCGGCCGAAATTCCAGCAATTTCGCGTTCGTGAGCTCACAAATCGTCGCCGGCTTGTTACTGTAGACCAATGACTTCACATAACCCCAAAACGGGACGGCTTGTTAAATGGACCGTAAAATGGCCGTAATGCTCTTAAAGTAGCAGCAACAGAACGATTATTTTCATAAAAAATTTGCACAATTTGCAATCGTTGCTCAAGTGTGTAGCGTTCCATGATGAAATGTATACTAATGAAGTTTACAAATGACAAACGAAAAATAAAAAATATTGCGTCGTTCGCCCTCCCTATCGGAAAAAAGTTGAAGCGCACCTATTGAACAACCCTATATAAAGAAAAAGCTTTTAGTTTTCTTATTGCTAAATAAACCTCTTTACAAGAAGTTGCTTTGTCCGCAATCACATTTTATAGTTTACCTTCAGAAGAGTTGGCCAGCGATTCATGTGATAGTAGAAGCGCTCCTTCGGCTATCGTTATTGGAAATGTCTGTTTTTTCAAGACTAGGTTTTCTAGAATAATTTTTCACTGTCCGTTAACTCAAAACCCTCCTACCCGGTCATCGGCATCTCCCTGACTGGTGTTAAAGGCGGATCGCAAAACTTATTTCTCAGGGAAGCGCATACGAGATGGAGCTCCATTTCTTCATTTGTTATTTCGAAAACCCTTTGGTCCCAATACGATATACGAAGGACTCAGAAAGGACTCTCGCCATTCAATTTCCAAACTCGTAGCTGTGTTTACCAGTCATTGGACGATCGAAACACACGGGGAAAAGCTGGATTTACCATTTAACCCCAATTACAGAAGCTATCCACACTTTTAGAGAAGAAGACTATTGAACTCTTTCTCTATAAATGTCCGGGTTTGGCAGCTAGACTATTAAGGTCGCTGTGTGCTCCTTTCTTCCACAGCCTGCGGCAGTGCCCCAACCTAAATCCCACCAGTTTTATCCATTACATCTACAGCTCAGGCTGGCTGTAGATATCTGCCTGTTGGAAATCTCATAATGGCCATAGTGGTTCTTCAGCCATTTCACCAACCAACCGACCTGTGAAGTCATTTCAATTCAAGAAATGATGCCGATTGGTTCAAACGATAAATAATAAAATTTAATGAAATGATTTTGTGAATGAAACGAAGTAACAGTATTGTAACAGTAACATATCCGCTTATGAGGAGACTGAATTGTCTTTGATAGAGCGAAAAGTGTTCTCCGCTCAAGTGAAAAATTAAAAAAAAAAATCCCTAAGAATTCTTGTGGTACGGAAAAAAATGTCCGCTTAAGAGACAGAGTCCGTCGAGACAGAGTACACTGCAACTGTACAAAAATGCATTCAGACATTCATGTGTTTGTACGCACATAGATATGTATGTAATTGTATTAGTAAATGACGGCATACAAAACTTATAATAATGTGTTGATTTTGACACGCCGTAAGCACGCCAAAGTTCAATTTCACTTTTATGTGTGGCATGCAACTCGTTCGTATTTGGAGCATACACCACAATGCACCACCTATGGCTGTCCGCCTACACACACGTATTCAACAACAACAAACGTGACATTGTTTACATCCGCCAAACAGACAAGCTGCCTGTCTAATCGATGGACGGACATAGTTTCCGTCCCACACGACGGCTACGCATCACTTGCTATGAATGCATATTCTTATACAGTAATCAAGTTTATTTATGTATACCGCTACAGAGGTGCTATTGCCTTTAGCTGAGTGATTTCAATGTGGCCGTTACGCTATGCCGGCCCAATTGGTGCACCAATAATGGACAACGAGCAACGGTAGCGAAGGTAAGGCGTTTATGGCCTTAAATGGGTCAAATGCCTCCGCACCTGCGCTGCTCCTGCTAAATCACCTTTCAGTCTCTACGTTTGTGTATGTTTGTATGCATATGATATCTTTTCCTGCTACCGACTGCTTCTACAGCTCTTGTACACATATTTGTCTATTTAATTTGTGCGTGTTGTCGTGCGTTCGGCACGTGGCCCAAGTCGTCTGGTGGACTGGTTTGTACATGCACCCAGTTCTGAGTGTTGTTGCATTACACTCCACAGGCGCACTTTACTCCACTAGACTTGTATATGTTTCATGTCTGTATGATGTGGACGAGTGCGTATTTATTTGCACTCAAATTATTCGATCGGTTCTCTATTTATGTTTTCGACTTCTAACTCTTTTGACGGCAAACTGGAAAAAGAGATTACGGCCGAAGTAGTCGTAACGTCAAAGGTGGTCGCCACCACTTCTTTCTAATAAAGGCTCTGGTAACATTCCTACACTTGAGAGGTTGAGGTGGACAACTTTGATGCATTTGTCTACAAATGGCTATCTAGTGGAGAATCCAACATTCTATTGAAGGTAAAAGAAATTGGAAAAATAATACACAGTAAAAAATGTTGAAGTAATTACATACTTTTTTAGTCAAACGCATTCTCGGTGCAAGTTGCTTTCCGCTATTAAAGCTATTTCGAACGAGAACGTTGAACCAAGTTGAGGGCTTAAAACAATGCCTAGAAGTGTAAGAGTGTGTAAAAATTGAATATAATAACTTTGACTATCTCTGTCGATTTTTTTCGCTGTGTAGATAACCTTAAGCTTGGGTGTTGATTGATTTTTAGCAAAAGCCTTAATGGAAAAACCTGATGCCACCAATTTGGTGTTTGAAATGTGGTAGCAACGACGAAAGCAGCAGCAGAGTATGCAGCAGCCAATGCAAAGGAGACTTACATTTGTAATGCGCGGCTTGTTCTGCTCCGTTTGATTCGTGGCATTGGATGCCAAGTTGCGGTGGCATAAACCGCATGTCCATTGCTTGACTGGCATTGTTGCCCCGGTTTGCCGTTAGGTTAATGTTTTCTCTTGTTGGTGTGGATATTGGCTGATGGGATTGTACTACGTGTATATCGCTAAATATAAAATTTGAAGCTAATGGAAATTAATATGGAAAGCTAATTTCTTTCACCACTTATGTGTGTGCTCCCTTTACTTCTCTTGCTCAAATCATTCATTCGAATAGATGGGAAGCAGAGCTTCATCAGATCAATTGCTGCATTAACTAATATTTTTTATTTTTCATTTTCTTAGATTCCTCACATCGAAAGTTAACAAAGATAATCAAAACGAACGACCTCAATATCGCAATTTTTACAACTATCGAAATCTATAACTTCCTGCTTTAATCAAGGTGAGTAATAAAGTAATGTAATAATGTAAAGGAAGAATGAGGTGGCAAATTGTTGATAATCTCCTGATAAGAGTGATAAGAAAACGTAAATAGTATGGGTTTATATGGATCGTTAGCAGATATGGCTGTGACGGCGCTATTTCACTTCGTACCTGCTTGTACAAATCTATTATACTTATACATTGTCATGTACAAAAGAACGTCTTGGAATGAGCTAATTACCATTTAGCACATGGACTGAAAAGCCCCGGGCCTAACAAAGGAAGCATGTTTTTTGTTCAAAATTAGCTTTATTCATCAATGTAACTTCCGTCAAGGACAACGCAATCATTCAAGCGCCGCTCTAACATTTCACTAACTCTTAGATAGAACGATTTATCTCTTGTCTCAAATTGGGCCTCCGATTAAGCGATAACCTCTAACTATCTGTTATTTTAAGGTTATTATTAACTGAAAAAGAGGTGAATGCAATTAAATTAGTGCCATCTATGTGTTAGGCCCGGGACTTTTCAGCCCATGTGTTAATTGGTAACGGTAAAAATAATTTGTGGAATATAAATATAATCTTACCCATTTTGACGAGATTTTGAATAACATTTTTGAAAAAGAAATAAGTGCTATCAATACATAGATGGTTCGCAAGAAATTTGACATCATATATGCTTCTACACCTCTCGGGTTAATAGTATAAAGAAAATCAAATCGCTGAGCGAGGATCGTCGGTAGGAGCGATGCCGTCGAGTGATATTCGACAAAGTTTGCATTGAAGGCGAAAACGTGAATCCTAGATTTTTCAAATTGATTCAAATTGATGTTTTAAATATCATGTTTATAAAGTGCAAGGCATTTCTGCAAGTTAGGCAACGCTTAAAAAATAGATTTTTTAATATTTTTCACTTACAGCTGATTTGGTCAACCGGCGGCAATAGCTAAATTATAAATAAATCTATTCTCGATGGACTTCGTTGTCGATTTAATTGTATGCTTTTTCTCACAACTTCTACTCCTTGACTAAAGATAACCCCTTAAGCGATTTTGGCCGAGTTTAAGAAAGCGCGCCAGTCGTTTCATTCTCGCGCCAACCGGCGCCAGCTGAAGGCAAGCCCTTCTCCACCTAATCATTCCAACGCAGAGGCGGCCTTCGTCTTCCTCTGCTACCACCAGCTGGTACCGCATCGAATACTTTCATAGCCGGATCATTTGTATCCGTTCGGACGAGATGAGACAGCCAACGAAACCGCTGGATCTGTATTCGCTGCACTATGCCCATGTCGTCGTAAAGCTCATACTACTCATTGTTCCATCGCCTACGATACGTTCCGTCGGCAACGAGCAAAGGTCCAAACATCTTTCGCAGAATCTTTCTCTAAAACGCTCCAAGGGAGACCTTGTAAAGTACACCATTCATCAATCTTATTCAGAGTCCTCTGTGTTTTTCCACAAATCTCAATGCGAGGTATCCCGGCTGATAGTGTACAAACCTCATCCTCATGAGCTCGGATGTGAACGAAGTCTTCTATTTTTGTTAATAGGGAGTCCACTACCAAACACCAGAAGAGAGGCGAGAGTATTTCACCCTGAGGTAAACCTCTCCCTCCTCTGCTATGGCACAAAGGCCGCTTTGCTCGCCTACAGTCAGCAATATTCTAGAGATTGCGATTGATGCTTTCTTGCCCCAGAGCACATAGAGTCAATGCTAGCATTGTTTAATTTGTTATGCATTCTAGCGGGTGTACCATTTAAGTAATACCAGGGGCTGGATGGCTGTAGATATCAGTCTGTTACAGGTCTCATAATGGTATCAAAACGGCGGTTTAGTGCTACTTGAGGAACTTCAACCATTTCACCTACCTACTTAAAGGTCAGTTGACGTTTAACGACTCGGCGAATAGAGCCGAGAAAACAGGCTTTAGATTATTTGTATTATATTTATTGGTTCTCGTACGAAATTCATTTATGAAAACTTCCACATACACATATTTGCAGACAAATAAGTAGCACTTCATGTATACAATAGGAAAAGAATACCTCGTTGAGAAGTGAAAGAATCGTAGACTTGGCAACTGCTGAAAAATACATGTATTGCAAAATCACAGAAAGGCTCCACGCTGTCGCAGCTTCGTGACATTTTGTCCTTTCAGTATTGAGCAAACAACATGAAATTGCTCGTTCAGTAAAATATCGCACAGTACATACACGCGCAAAAATGTGGCACTCACATACCCTCCTGCATTGGAGGATATTGGAGCTTGTGTTTACGCGTTTCAGACAAAATGGTCGCTAGGCGCCACATTGTCGCGCCAGTAGAGATTTCGTGGCGGCTGCTCTGTGCCTGTGTGCCGTTAGCAAGTATACAAAATTGTATTTATTGCATATGTATGTGTGTGTATGTGAGCGCTGATAGATTTCGCAATCTCTTAGAGGAATATGACCATTTTACGAGTGGTGCGAATGTAAAATTTTTATGTTATGCACTCGTTGGAAGGCAGGAGGACAATTAAGAACTTAAGCAAGAACCGTCAATTAGGTATCACCAGAAGCGAATGCTTTACTTTCCTACTTCACTATACATACTTGAAAGTATATAAATAGCGTCTCATATTTTGATAATCTTAGCTGTGGATCAATTAAGTATTAGTGCCACCGGAATTCCTCTTCATTGATCTTAAACTGCATTAATCAAAGCTTCTTTAAGATGAAGGGAGAAGGAAAAAAGTCGTAGGTGTAGCGAGAAAGGTAAAGAGCTTTTTCGTGTTTATTGCACCAAAGTATGCATGCATATTTACTTTAATTAGATGTTCACACTGCACGACCGTTGCTTTGGGAATTGCTTGCAATATTGGCATCCTGTCGAGTTCTTCTCTACATAAAAACATGACTTCGCTTTTTTGACTTACAATTTTTCTTTACTAAAAAAACGAACGAAATTGAGCTCATTATCCTGTTGGCTTTGTTACTCGAGAACATCCTTTCGCTATGGGTGGCAAGTGCTGAGTTGTCATTGAGTTTTTTGTTGTTTTCAATATACTTCCAAATTAATTTAATCGCTAAAATCAGTTTGTTAGCATTAATTGTATTCTTCGAAGATTGTTTGTTGTCCATGTCTGCAGCGCTGTGACACTCAATCCATCCATCTTATGCGTAAATATACATGCGAGTATATGTCATGTGCGTATGTAAATTCGAACATTGGCGCATCTATTGCAGTGGTATTGTTAGCTGAAAAAGCGAAGCCTATATACAGGCGCTACTGCTTCGAATCTATTTACATTCACACTCACATATTTATTGTGCTTTCTGGCATATGAATAAATGCAGGCATGTATGTATGAATGCATATATGTGAGCGCTTGCTCATTTTTTCTCGCAGCCTACATATTACTGCTGTCTTCCTCAAACTCTTTGGGCAGTGCAAATTTTCAAAGTGGTGGTTGACTTGACTGTCGCGCGTTTCTTTAATCCAACCCCATGAAGTGTGATTTTAACGCTTTATGCGAATAGATTTGCCGCACAATACTTGTTGTTATTGTATACCCACCAAATCGGTCCACCACAAATTTAGCCCAGGCAATTGCTAACCACTTTGTATCAGCGGAGCATCAGAGCATCATTCTACTGCCGCTGGACCATTACTTTTCTCCCCTCTGTGGTCTATTCTGTTGGCTTGACTTGGACTCTGCTCCGTTGTCTTCCTGCCGCCCTTGTCACCACTGCCGATGCTATTTCGAACATTTCTTGTTCCTTTGAAAGCGTTGCGATGCGCAGCTTCCGATGGCGCATGCGCGCTATTACGTACGCTGCGATATGCCGTCATCTTCATCATCGCCGACGCAACTGTGCCATCATCACCATCACCAGGCGTTCAATGCTTACGACTTGTGGAATGGCTGAGTTTTGCGGCAGTGGTCCACGATATGTCGCTGACGGAGCACATCATTCTAGGCCTAACCACAGATCGGAGAGGACATCAGCAGCGTGAAGCAGCATCAGCCGCGGCCGTGATATTAGCAGTTCAGCTGGGAGAAAGTGTTGGCCGCTTCGACGAACTCAGTTGTGCTTGCGACCTGCCACGATGCACTTGTGCAAAATGTAGAACTGAAATATTTTCTTAAAGCAAAAAAGGAGAAAAAACCATAACTAGAATACTCGAACGGTTGTGCTCATCGAATAACACTAACACTCGTTTGTCAACGATTTTATTAGAAATGCGTGTATATTTCACGGGTTTCGCTTTTAAACATTGTTTTTTAATTAAATAAATAACCAAGTGCCTTTCGTGTTACACTGACACGAAGCCAAGAAACACCAATAGCCTTAAGATGCAGATTTTAGTGCCTTAGAGACGCAAATGTTTCTTTGAAAACGTATACATTTTTTATACTAAACGTTGATATATAAAATTAATTTAATTTCGTGTGCCTTAATCGCCCAACAGCCTTAAATCAATCGTCTACTGATTGCTGTTTATCGCGTGTTTTATTGTTTTACTCATTTGTTACTCGCCGTCGCGGACTTAACGTTTTAAATGCTATAGTTGTTGTTATTGTAACTGTAATTGTTAAGCTTCGGTTGTTATCGTTATTGTTTTTTTTATAAATTGTTATACGAAAAATCAACGTTACGACGTCCGTTCTGTGCGACGTAGCGTTGTTGGTGTCACATCACAACGTGCCTCATCAGTTGTCGGGCATTCGGAAGCGTTGAACGGCCCAACGGGTCTACGTTCTCCACGAATCGCTCGATCGAGCTGCAGTAACGATTTAAAAAATCTTCACACAATTGCCTTGCGTTTTGTCCGATGTGCCTTCACGTTTTTAAAGTAAACCAAAACTCAAAAATGGGTTTACATTTTTCAAAAAGTAAGTAAAGATACAATTTATTATCAGACCAATATGTAAACGCGAATTTCGCTTGTTGTGTTTTCTACGTTTGCTACATATTTTTTAGGAACATTGCATTTTTCCTTTCAGAACAATTTATAAGACTCTCATACGCCCAATGTGAGACAGTGGTGATTGCCTAATTAACGTGAATAGATTCACCTACTCGTACTCGATAATTTTTGCAAAAATAAAAATTTAAGTATTCTCATAAATAGAAAAAATCGCGGTATCTCAACCGATATGGGTCTTTTAGTTTTTAAATTTTTTATGACATTCGATGATGCTTTCCAAGAAGTCGTCAATTTTAGAATCAAATATTTCCTTTCTTTGGGGGATTGTTCACAATATCCATTTTTTTAAGTTTATCTTTTTCAAATTTTTTATTAATAACTATTGAATTATATAGGGTTTATCAGTAAGAGCGCTTCAACTTTTGAACTTTTTTGAATAAAACACAAACGGTTTGACTTTTTTAACTAATTTTTTTTTTTATTATCGAGTTTGAACATATACATTTAAGTATGAAATTCGATTTCTTTTGCATGACCACCGCGTGCACGTTTTACGAAGTCCAATCGTTGAACCCAATTTTCGACCACTCTTTTGCATAAATCGGCCGAAATTCCAGAAATTTCGCGTTCAATATTGGCTCTGAGCTCACAAATCGTCGCCGGCTTGTTACTGTAGACCAATGACTTCACATAACCCCAAAACGGGACGGCTTGTTAAATGGACCGTAAAATGGCCGTAATGCTCTTAAAGTAGCAGCAACAGAACGATTATTTTCATAAAAAATTTGCACGATTTGCAATCGTTGCTCAAGTGTGTAGCGTTCCATGATGAAATGTATACTAATGAAGTTTACAAATGACAAGCGAAAAATAAAAAATATTGCGTCGTTCGCCCTCCCTATCGGAAAAAAGTTGAAGCGCACCTATTAAAAAACCCTATATTTAGATTGATAGGGACAAGCAAAGACCTCATGACAAAAGTCTTATAAGTAGCCTTTTAAAAGTAAACGTGAGTAAGGGAAATCAAAATCTAAGGAAGAAAAATAAACATTAAACTGAGTTAGGTCATTCTAAAAGGGACATTTATTCCATAAACAGTTTTAGCATTACCCACATTACTACGGAAAATGCGTGAAGGAACATCAACATTAATTTTAATATAACGAGCAGATACGGACAATATATTGAATCCGTACAAATATCAAAGATAAAACACATCGACAATAGAACACGCCTAGACTCTAAAGAAGACATTAGATTTATTAATAAGCAACGAGAATAAAAGGACGGAGTAGGATCAACAAATTTCATCGAGCGCAAAGCAAAGCGCACAAAAGCTTTCTGAACAGACTATAATCTAATAATATAGACTGCATGAAACGGTCTCCAAACGAACATCGCGTATTCGAATCTCCACTCAAATTAACCTGAATTGAAATATTACTATTCTATAATGACTATTATTCACTGTTTTTTTTTTTTTTTAAAGAAAAACTTTGTGTGTCATAAATAACTCTAGAAATTCTAACAAAACTAGAATGATTTTTCTGAAATACTTTCGTGCAATAACCCCCTCTAAACCCTTTTTTGTTTATTTTCCAAAGCCTCACCCATAACCCAATAAAAGTACACATTTGCAATTAATTTCTGCACTAATATTTTTAACTCACAAATCTGTTTCTCAAATTTTAAATTTCCTTTGAATTAAAATTTTTTTTGTAGTGCTGTATTCCCAAAAGTGTTAAATATTGTGGCAATTCGTAAATTAGGTGGCAGCCCCTTTAAAAATTTCCTTCCTAATTGCTTCCATTAGTATCAATTCGGCGGCCGCTGTAGCCGTTCGGAGTCGGCTTAAAACTGTAGGTCCCTCCATTTATGGAACAACATCAAAAAGCACAACACAAATGAGAGGAGCTCGGCCAAAAACCAAAAAAGGTTGCAAGCGTCATTGTATATATTTACATATATATGGGGCATTCTTCGCCAACCGGACACCCCCATCTGCCCAGAACAGTTTTTATAAAAAAAATGTTTCCCTATGCCGAAATAAAAGTTTATGTCATGTACTTTAATTTGTCATGTGGCACTTTTTAAATATTCAAGATGGACGACGAATATTGACAAATATGTTGGAAAACACCAAAAAAAGAATGAAGTAGTTTGTTAAGAAAAGTAGAGAGAGAGATTCTGGTGCAACGTTCGACTGTTTCATTAACAGCACTAGTTCTTGATGTATTTCACATGTCAAACGGTACAGAAATAATTTGAACAAATTATAGAAAAGTCTAAACGAATAAACTATTAAAAATAAATCTGTCAAACAGTTCTTTTTAGAACTATTATCGCATCTGTTGTCGATATCGCTAAACTTCGTAAAACATTGTTTAACAGTTTTATTGACAGCACAAGTTCTGTATATGTCTTAATCGTTAAACTGTCTGGAGATTATTATAAAAAATTCTGAAAGAATAAATTAATATCTAATACCTGTCAAACAGTTCTTTTCAGAACTATTATCGCCTAAAAAATGTCGGGAAAATCGAGAAGAGATCGATGCATTAATCCTTTAGAAAAGTAGGTCCATATTGAATATTTAAAAAGTGCCACATGACAAATTAAAGTACATGACATAAGCTTTTATTTCGGCATAGGGAAAAATTTTTTTTATAAAAACTGTTCTGGGCAGATGGGGGTGTCCGGTTGGCGAAGAATGCCCCATATATAATATATATATATATATATCAATTATCTGAGTGATCAGTTCATTATTTTATAGTATGTAGTTCAGAATCCAGGTGTAAAATTTATTTGAATGGATTTTTGCTGGTAATCTCAACTTATGAAATAATTTGGCTCCGTACTTATATAGAAACTTATACCACTATAATAAAATTTATTGATGAATTTTCGATATAATTTTCATGGGCATATCCTTTCGGAATATACGTATATTTTTTTAAGTTGATAGTTATTTCAATATAATGCATTGGCTTCTAATATTAACCCTTTACACTCGAGGCCGTTTCCGCGTGGGTTAACCAGTAACTCGAAGTTTTGCGTAGCGCTTTAGGTAAATTTCTTACCTCTTACTTAAAAAGATTACACGCATAAAGTAACAAATACATCTTTTATATTTTAATATTTAATATATCTTTACATTTTTAAGAAGATACTTTCTTGGACACTAGTTTTTGTAGTTTTTCTTTGTATGATATTTGGTGTGACAACTGCCGAGATGCATGCCCTTCGAATTTCCACACCAAAAAAGGTGGGGAGCGAGAGTCACCTCTCTATTTGTGGCATTAAATCATGTAGTGAGTGAGGCTCACCTCTCGAGTACACAGACGGCGTTTTAATGACTGTCCGTACCAAGCGGCTCGTATCATTTTCGACACCCACTGTAGACATGAAACATCAAATGCTAGAAAACGCGTTTCTCTAATAGCCGTCGCCATCAAAACAAGCTTCTTATAAAACCTATCTGCTGCTGTTGCTATCTCGGCATGAAGACCTTCCAAGTGCATACATATGCGCCAGTCTATCATATTTAATTTTACTATATATAGATATTCGCCAGCTATGAGTTTCAAAAAATCGGAAATACTTCCAATGTGCGCCCACTAACGCAGTTATTCAGTACAAAATTGTTATTGAGTTGTAAAATTATTCCGCTGAGCTAACGATATTTCCACTTGTTAGCTATCCATTAGCAACGCTGTGTGAATCTACGATAATTTGCTATTAAAAAGGAATGAATTACATTCCTCCAGCTGTAATGCTTGTTAAAGTGTAAGTATTTTTGTTTTTACATTGGGCGTTTCGTTGTTTGCTCGTTTGTTGTAGTACTCGTTAGAAAGCTTGCTGAGCTTGCTTGATGGACGCACATCTGCTGAGCAAATTACGAGCATGCGGAGGTGACTGAATTCCATTGCTGGCAATCATTAAATTGCAAAGTTGGGCCAAGATAATTATTAGCCACAATTTGCCACCCCAATCCTATCGTCTAGTTCGGCATGTTCGTGTGTGTTAGTGCTGTTTTGTATGGCTTTGCGCGACTTTATTATGTATGCCTTGGAACTATGGGCACTCACTACCGAGCACACTTGGGCATGAAATGCCTTACTCTGGTTGTTTTCCAACTTGTCATGGTGTACTTCCGTGCAAACAAATCATCCATCTATTTGAAATTAGATCCATTGGAATTAAAACGGGCATGGCTTACAAGCGCATTATAAATTGTGTACTTGTGTATGTATGTATATTTCCAATAACAATGTCTTCTATTAATTATTGTACCTATCGATGAGTAAACGCTAATTGAAACATAGCACCGCTTTTGTGTGCTAAAATTGAAATTTTGTTCTGGTTAGATGGTTGGAAAGGGCCATAAAGTCAATATTTGTTAAAGTCGGAAGGGAAGTCCGTTTAGTTTGGTTTCTTTTGATTCCATTGATAACGAATACAACGTGAAAATATATCATTTTCAACCAGTTCTGCTTAGAATGAAAACAATTTTTACTGCAAAAAAACACTTTCACACATAAGATGGCGAAACGCGACAATAACTGTATCTCAAGTTAATTCATTCTCACAGTAGATCACAGCACCAAGAATTTCCTTGATCATAAATAAAGATGCAATGCATGCACCTTTTTAGCTTTTTTTAATCCGCTTATGCTATGTGCCTATTATTTCATTCGTCCCTTACCAGTCTGCATTTCTCAACTGGGTAATAAAATAAATGATTTAAGCTAATCTACGCTTACTTATTGCAATCATGCTCATTGCTTATCAGCCAATAGCAACTTCAGAATGCTCTTCTCACTTAGTGCAATACCTTTTTTATAGAGTCTTTGAGGTGTAAGACTCGAATAAGTGGTGTTCAGCTCATCTTGCACTTACAAGCCATATGAAGTTCAAACCTCATTAGGCCATTTCTACCTAGCCTCCCAAAGTTTTTCTCCTCAATAAATTTTATTAAATGAAAGGGTTTTAATGGAGGTAAATGCTAAATGGAATATTGTTTTTTAGCCACTGCTGGGTGGTTTTTGACTTATGTGTTAGAGCGGAATCTTGTTGGAAGATCCAACGCTCTCCATTGAAGAGAGTACAGTTCAACTGCTTCACCACACCTTCTAAGACATCTTCCTGGTACACTTTTGCCTTGTTATTAACCCCTTTTTCGAACAAAGAGATGTAACGCCTTTACAAGATACTCCTCACCAAAACATGACGGACGCTGGATGGTGGCCACACTGAACCCTTGGAACAACATTTTTGCGTCTTTCGAAGTTTTAGCATAGATTTTGTCGTTTTGCTTATTAAAAACTTCTTGAACAGTAAAAATTCTCTCATCTGTGAGGAAAATATTTTCACGGCCATTGACCGCGTGCCACTGAAGAAGCTGCTTGCATCTGTCGAGTCTAATTTTCTTCAAGCGCGTTGTCAAAAGATGACCAGTGGAGCGACGGAAGGCTTACATGGGGAGATCATCTCGGATTAGTCTTGACATGGATTTGGACGATACATTCATTTCTCTGGACATGATTTTCTGCTTTTGAAGGAGATTTCTGCGAATTCTTTCTCGAACGGCTTTTATGGCTGCACTGGTTCGACCAAGCAGGGACGACTACTTCTTTTTCTGTTTGTCACTTCAGACGTTTGGGAAAAACGATTGGTCGTGCGGTAGACAAACATTCTCGAAATATTCAGTTTTTTTAGCAATTCGCAAATCTCACTTGCACTTTTACCACATTTATGTAATGCAATCACTGCAATGCGATTTTCCTTAGCTCCCTACTCCATTGTTAACGAGTGAAATTTGCCACGAAATTGAGTATAATTTATGAGTAGACACTACCAGTATATACGAGCAAAAGCAAAAATAAGGTAACTTTTTCTGCGAATTTGTTCTCGCCGTGTGCATTGTAAAATTTGTCACAGAATTTAGGCACCTAGCATGAAAAAAGTTAAGAAGGACAAGTAGGTAAGCACTAAATAAGTAAGCACAGTTGACTAATGAAATGTAAATGTTCAACACTCAACCTTCAGTTTTTGGTCTTCCAGTGCTTTTTCTATTTCGATAGAATCAGGTCCTTGAAATTTTTTCACCAACCTTTGAATTGTCGACTCATTCGAACATTATTTCCAACAAAAAATCACGAATTTTGCGATATGTTGCTCTTAAAGAACAACCATTTCCATAATAAGTTTGAATAATTTTATAATTTTTTATAAATGAGATTTAGACAATTATATTTTTTATAAATATTTTTCATACTTTTACCATACTTCGAAGTCCTGAAGCGCGGTATAGCAGTGCAAGGGGAGCATATTGACTATTTCACCTTGGGTGCTACCACGAATTTCGGCCGTCATCTGACACTTCTCGAATGGCGTTTACGCATTAATTTTTTCTGGCCCATCATTTCCGTTTTATCAGCGATCTGAAAAATGTGCTTTTGAATAATTTTTCTGGAAATTAACGCTCGTAAGAGTGTCAAATACTTACACCAATTCCCAATGCTGAGGCACGCGCGCTTTTAGGCCACACAAAACAATTATCTATTTTGTGTTCTGACATTATTGGGTGAAATCATATAAATTTTCTTATACATTTTTTTAAATGTGAAAAAGAGCTGAGCACTGGTTTATATCCAAAGCAAATTTATTGAAACCATTTGTAAATGTACTGGTGAAAAAATGTATGTAATATTTTCCATCATCCAATTCTTGCAGGGGACATAATTTTACATTCACTAGTGGTCTTCGCGAGGTAGCCGTCATGCTTGCAACATTCGTACTCCTACATTCAAAGTGGCTCCACACATGCGCTATTTTCGAAACTGTTCAATCGACGCATATAGATCAGCCACATCAACCGCTTCATACGGTTCTCCACTTGTGTTCAACTCAAACAAGAATGCCAAGCGTAAATGTAATTTTCCAGTTCTGTTTCTCTGTTCTCTGTAAAATTTCTGCAATCTCTACAGGGGTAGTTTCCCTGCTATAGCGTTTCCACTATGTAGCATTTGCTTTTCCAGAACTATGTGGTTTTACAGCGGGAAAATGCGCATAAGCATTGCGACTAGTTCGTCGTTTAAGACTCAACGTGTGGGGTGTCAGTGATTGTTCCAGTTCGCCATACAAGCTTCACAGCATCCATCCCCCAGAAACGTCATGAGCCGCATAAAATTCAATCAAACCGCATGTGTTTGTACGGGTGTGCCGTTATGTATGTGAGCGCGCGCGCGCTTGTGAGTGTTTATAAGTGAGAGGTCCTGGAGATGAAGGAGCATATATTTCTGCTCTGTGCGTGATTTTCAGTTGTCGTGTGGATTCGGTGACAAAAGGTCGTCCCGCTGGCGAAGATAAAACACAAAAAAACAATTTTTTTAGAATTGAAAAGTGATTAATTCTAATTTTTGGTGAAGTAGTGGTGCCTGCCTAAGCGTAGAAAGTGGGAGTGGTCGAACTCCTTCTGGTATCTTAAAACAACATATTTACAGCCTCGTTTGTCTACTTTCTACTAACAGGACCTAGAAATGACTTCGAAAAATGGAAAAAGTAAAAATAAAAAAACGCCTCACTTTGTTTTATTTCCACCCATTTTTGATTGATTGTGTAAATCCACAAAATGTGTATATTTTATGGAAAATATGGCGTTAAATGCTGTAGAAGCGATAAAATAAATATAATATTTTTTTTTTTTTTCGTGCGAAACCTATATTCATTTGTGTATAATTGTGAATACATACATATTCTATGTGGAAGCAAATAATGACTTTTCTCCACCCCGTTTTTTATTCAAGTGACCGAGGAATATCGATTTTGCTTTATGCCTTCCATTCTTTCAATGGTTTGTGTAATCTGTTCTACGTGCTTTTTCTTGATTTGCTTTTAGCGCGGTGGGCTTGGCCAGCAATCCCAATAGGCAGTCATAGTCAGTCGCACAGTTATAATAGCAGACAATGGCAAGGGTTTGCTGAGATTGCTGACATAGTTTATTTCAGTGTATCGCCAGATATGCTGCACTTTTACCTACGCTTTCGAATATTAAACATATACATACACATTTCGAGCTTATCATTTTTAACAGCCTACCGAATGGATTGCTTCCATGCCGTTTTGATCACATACAAGCATACAAACACACACAAGGCAAACTGATGCCTTCTGATTTTTTATTCAAGAACTTCATTTCCAGCATAAACAGGAAAGAATCGAATTAGAAAATGGCAAAGATTTAACTGAAAGCTTACATTGAGTGCATCTAAAAGGGGTTGTGTTGTGTGTGAGGGTACTGAGTATGAGCAAAAATTAAATGAGAGCGCATTGCGGTAAGTGCTCATGTTAAAATGCAGAAAGAAGCAAGAGGGGTGGATGGCACTTTGCCAACATCGGCGATAGACTATATCGAACGGCATTAGCAGGTTAACTAAGAATATGCAAAATAAAAGTTTTGTTTATTAGTTACTTTTCTTCACATGCGACTACGTTATAAGCAATTAATGTAAGCAATGCAGTCTCAGCTCTACTGCTCTACTAAATACAAACCCAATTCCATCTATCCAATATCCTTCTATTGAGGTTACCAAAATTAAACCTTTGATATGCCACACCACGCAAATAATGATCTCCATCAAGCGGTTGCAGCGTTGTAATAGATTTATATATCGTACTACAAATGTGCATATATTCCTATTATAAAATTTACAAACAACCACAAAAGGGAGGGTTTTCTCTCCTCACAAAATCTTATCTTATTTCGCCCACCTTCTCGCTTGCCTACAAATAATTTGGGGTGGATTCTGTGTCGGGAATTTAATGGTATTTTTCATTGTGAAGAGCCCAATTCAGTAAATAAATACATATTAATATATTTTTTTTTAGATTTTAGATGTGCTGCATTCGTCATATATGAATTCTTTATGTGTTTCCCCACTGAAATTAATAAATTTTACTTTTCTTTCTGTGTATCTATGTCTATGTATGTATGTGTTTATTTTTCATGATTTCTTCTTCTTTCCTTTTACAGTGCCTTTTACAACTAAGTCTATAATTTTATTATCGAAAAACGCAAAAATCAACATCATTAACAGTAACAGCATAGTCAGCAGACATATTCACATCTACACGCATAGAAGAAAAAGTGACGACAGCGATAAGTGTAAAAATGTCAACACTATCGTTGCGTATTCAGCTAGAGGGCGGCCGCGTCACAAAGACAATACAATTCCATCCGAATACGACAGTATTTGATGCCTGCAAAATTATCCGGGATAAATTCGCCGAAGCTGTTCAGGGACAACGTAAGTACATATGTACATACACACAAATCCATAAACACGTTCAAATGTACACCCGTATGCCACACCACAGCCACCCACGCACCATAGTCAATTGTATTGTGTATTCTTTATTTCTTCTATGCACATAACATTTTCTTTTTTCTTCTGCCGCTTTCTTTCTACAGCCAGCGAATATGGTCTATTTATATCGGATGAGCAGCACCAACAGGGTGTTTGGCTGGAGGCCGGCCGCACACTCGGCTATTACATTCTCCATAATCAGGACACCCTAGAATACCGGCGCAAATTGCGCACTTTGCGGGTTCGTATGTTAGATGGTGCCGTGAAGACGATACTGGTTGACGACTCGCAGCCGGTGTCGCAGCTAATGGTGGTCATTTGCACAAAGATCGGCATTACCAATCACGAGGAGTATGGCTTGGTGCGTGAGGATACCGAAGCGCAGAATGAGAATCTGCCGGATAATAAGTTTGGCACATTGACATTGCGTCGAAAATTCACCGAAAAAGATCGCGATGCAAAAATGGAAAGTCTACGCAAAAAGCTGAAAACCGACGATGAAAGTAAATCAATTATTCTTACATATATTTCATATTTCATAACTAAACTCTTTAATTTTTCTAGTCAATTGGGTGGATGTCGGCAAAACTCTACGCGAACAAGGCATAGATGAATCGGAAACGGTTTTGCTGCGTCGTCGCTTCTTCTTCTCGGATCAAAATATTGACTCACGTGACCCGGTACAATTGAATTTGTTGTACGTGCAGGCACGTGACGCCATTCTAGATGGCACGCATCCAGTGACACAGGAAAAAGGTATGTGTGTTTGATTTTGCTGTCTGGTAGCTGCAGACAACTATTTGATTTTGTTATTGTGATTGTGATTGTGTTTACTTGTATGCTTGTCTTTTTCAACAAAGCGTGTGAATTCGCTGGCATCCAAGTGCATATACAATTTGGGCCTCACAATGAAGCAAAGCATAAGCCTGGATTTTTAGAGTAAGTTCCTTTTTTTGCTTGTAGAAATTGTATACAAATATATTTGCCTTCTTTCTACTCCACAGTTTAAAGGACTTCTTGCCGCAGTCCTATGTGCGTGTGAAGAACATTGAAAAGAAAATATTTGCTGAGCACAAGAAACACGTTGATCTTACAGAAATCGACGCCAAGGTGTTGTATACGAAAACGGCACGTGAGCTGCCTACCTATGGCGTGACTTTCTTCTTGGTGAAGGAAAAAATGAACGGTCGCAATAAGTTGGTGCCGCGTCTGCTGGGCGTGACGAAGGATTCGGTATTACGTTTGGATGAACGTACTAAGGAGATTTTAGTTTCATGGCCATTGACGACAGTACGCCGTTGGGGCGCCTCGCCGAATACCTTCACTTTGGATTTTGGTGATTACGCCAACCAATACTACTCGGTGCAGACGACGGAGGCCGAGCAGATTGTGCAATTGATAGCTGGTTATATAGATATTATTTTGAAGAAGAAGCAGACCAAAGATCATTTTGGCATCGAGGGTGACGAGGGCTCCACTATGGTGGAAGAGTCAGTTGCGCCCTCAAAGTAAGTATAAAATAGAATAAACAGTCCACAAAGATTCTCATAAAATAAAATTTGCAGGGCAACATTTTTGCAGCATGAAACAAATAAAATTGGTAAAATCAATACTGAGTCACTGGCACACCCGGAAATTCTACGTGCATCAGATGGTGAGTAGTTGTCCGCAGTGGATTTTTTGCTTTACGCTTCTTATATAATTTATGCCTTTTATTTTATCGTTTTCGATTTTATAAATTTGGTGTATCCGTATATTTTTTCTTGCACCAATTATCTGTTCACTGCACAAATAAATGAAAAAAGGCGAAAGAAAATATACGCAAGGTGAAATGCAATCAGTTCAATATGGAGCCTTCGTTGGGCAAGTCAACCACGCTCATCAACCACCAACGGTGAGTACACGCAATTAGTTTTTTGTTTTGTTTTGTTTTCTTGCCATTTAAGCCTGTTTTGCCATAAGCTTTCTATATATCGATACATGCATACATAGCTCAAACCATGTTGAAACTAGAGTTGTAAAATTCTAATAAAATTAATTTCATTCAATTCATGCTGCACTCAAAAAGGCCAAACCAAATTTTATAAAGTAGGTCACATTGAACGCGACTGTAGTTTGAAGTGTATTTCTGATTTTTCTAGATTCAAAATTTTCTAACCACGAAATTTCTTTTTATAGACGAAGGAAGTGCGCATAAGTACTGTAAATCTCACAGAACCGCAGCGTGCGCTGCTTGGCTATATCTCGGCTGGTCAAGACGTCTTGATGCGTGCTGACGAAGAGCTTAGAACTAAGGTGAGTAAAATTCACTGGAAACGCTCTTTTATTGCAAATAGCTAATAACCTTTCACCTCACCTTTCTGCTGCTTTGTAGGCCCCAATACAAGAATTAGGCACTGACTTGCGGTCAATCGAGTGGCGTGAGAATACTTTGGATACTTCTAAGCAAGCTGTTACTAGTCACGTTGCTACTATGAACGCGGCTACCGCACAAATTATAACAGCTTCTCAATTCGATGAGGTCGACACAGAGGCCATCTCCGCTTCGGTTTCACAAATAACGCAAACAATTCCGGAAGTTACTAAAGAGGTACGTCTGATCGCTGCTCTGATGGAGGATAGCAACAATGGCGATCGATTGCTTGATGCAGCCCGTAATTTGTGCAATGCTTTCAGCGATTTGCTGAAGGCCGCCGAGCCAGAGAGTAAAGAACCTTCCCAGAGTCTTATCAACGCCGCCAGTCGTGTAGGCGAAGCAACAACTCACGTGCTTAGCACAATCGCTGAAGAAGAAGTGCCAGAGAATCGCGATTTGCATGATATGCTCTTGAGCTTGGCCAAGGCAGTGGCAAATACAACTGCTGCTTTGATGTTGCGCGCCAAATCGATTGCTGCCAGCTGTGAAGATGAAGAGTCACGTAATCGCGTTATTGGTGCTGCCAGTCAATGTGCTTTGGCTACCAGTCAACTGGTCGCGTGTGCAAAAGTCGTGGCTCCTACTCTGCATAATGCTGCTTGCCGAGAGCAGCTGGAAGCCGCTGCCCGCAATGTAGCGCGAGCTGTTAACAATCTGTGTGAAGTGTGTAACGATGCAACCACCGATCCGAAATTGAAAAATGATTTACTTGCTGCTGCGCGTGATGTCTCGAAGAGTTTGAGTGATATGCTGGACCATGTGAAGTTGAGCTCACGCGAATACGCTATTCGCACAAGTCAGGAGATGAGTCCGGTGGAGAATGTGATTATTGGTACTGACATATTGGTTGCATCCAATGACGCGCAGGAGATGGTTCGTCATGCCAAAACACTAGGTCAAGCAACAGCCCAATTGATACAGAGCATTAAGGGCGAGGCGGATCAACAGAAAGACGAAGATATGCAGCGTCGCTTACTTTCGGCTGCCAAGCAACTGGCAGATGCTACGGCAAAACTTGTCGAAGCGGCTCGTCTCTGTTCGGGTAATCCACAAAACACCGAGAATCAGAACGCCTTGCGACGTGCTGCTGAAGAACTGCGTGAAATTACCACCACGGCGGCTAATACGCCAGCCATAAAACGAAACCTAATCCATCGTCTAGAATACTGTTCAAAGCAGGCCGCTTCGGCGGCTACTCAGTGTATATCAGCCGCACAAAATGCGGTGCAGCATAGCGACGACCATCAAACCAAGGAACAACTGCTGCAAGACTGTAAACGCGCAGCCGACACAATTCCACGTCTTGTTACCTCGGTGAAGACAACGCGATCGAGCCCAGATGATCCAAATGCGCAGCTGAATCTAATAGAAGCTGCTGAACAATTCATTGAGCCTGCCATACAAGTATCGCGTTCGGCACGAGCTCTACAACCGACTGTTACGGATATCCCGTCGGCTACTCAGCTCTCAAAAAGTGCCTTATACCTGGGTCAAACCGTGTCTGAGTTGAACTCGGCGGCCCAGCGTGCTCGAGAAGCCTGTGGCGGTCAGGAATTGGAATCGGCCTTGGAGGCGGTGCGTAACTTACACAACGTTCTGGATGACACTCGCAAGGCAGCGCAATCAGGCAGCATTCGCCCACTTCCTGGGGAGACTATCGAAAACACTGCTCAACAGTTGCGAGTATCCGCTAAAAATGTAGGGCTTGCGCTTAGACAGCTGCTGTCGTCAGTTATACAAGAGCAACGTAGGTATGCTGGAGTGGCTGGCCGCGACACTGCCTTGGCACTCGGGGATTTCACAAAAAGTGTTCATGGTGTAGCTGCAACAACGAAGAATCCTACAGTAATTGACTGTGCCGACGAGGTGGTACTGCATTCGGCTCGCTTGATTGAAGAAGCACAGCGCACATTGCAAAATGTCGGCAGCACAGATGCATTGACTCAAGCTGGACGTGATGTTACTGCAGCTATTTCGAAGACAGTCGACTGCATACCTGGTCAACGTGAAGTGGACAATGCTCTGCGCAATGTAAGTGAATTGAGTGAGATACTGTCAATGAGTGAATTCCCACCATCGGATCGTAACTACAATACGTTGCAATCGGAGCTGAAGCAGGTGGCAGAAGGGCTTAGTGTGGCCAGTGGGCACATTGTGCAGGCTTATGATAGTCCCGCACAGCTAGCAGATAGAAGCCAGAACTTTGCAGCAAACTATCGCGATCTTTTAGCTGTCTCAATGGAGATGGCCGGCCAGACGCAGGATGAAGTGGTGCGTTCAGAAATGATTGATCGGCTTCGTAACGTCTCGACGCAATCCTGCTCTTTGCTATCTACTGCGAAGTCAATCGCTGCCGACCCGGGACAACCAAATGCGAAGAATCTATTACACGCAGCAGCACGGAGCGTCACCGAAAGCATAAACAAACTTGTCGACGCCAGCATACAGTCGGCACCTGGGCAAAAAGAGTGTGACAATGCGATGCGCAATATCGAGGGGCTCCGAGTAATGCTCGAATACCCACATGAACCAATCAATGAACAAGGCTATTTCGAATGCGTTGAAAATGCGACTAATAAGTCACGCAATCTGGGTTATGCCATTTCGGAAATGATTAATAATGCCAAACAGTCGAACCACGTTGGCTTTGGTCAATCGGTAAACACCGTCGCAGAATCAATTCACGGCTTAATTGAATCATCTGCACAGGCAGCCTACTTGATAGGAGTGTCGCACCCGAGCAGTGTGGCTGGGCGACCAGGCATCATTGATCAGGCCCAATTAACCTGGGCATATCAAGGTATCCGTCAGCACTGCGACATCGTTAGCAGTGCCAAGTCAACGAAGCAGCAAAAGATTTCGGCACTAACAATAATCGCCAAGCATACCAGTTATTTGTGCTCTATATGTCGTCAGGCCAGCATGAATACTAACAATCCGGTGGCAAAGAATGAGTTTATTGTGTTGGCCAAGCAGGTTGCCACAGCCACATCGAACTTAGTGCAGGAGATAAAGGGCATTGACGATGAGCCTTCGACACCAACACGTGCTCGTCTTGTGGAGCCATTACTAGAGTCTGTGAAAGCAGTGAGGCAATATGCTTCCAGCCCCGAATTCATTTCTGTGCCTGCTAAAATCTCAGCAGAGGGGCGGAAGGCGCAAGAGCCTGTTATTAATGCGGGACGCGGTGTGATCGACGGTGTAATAGAAATGGTAAAAGCTGCAAAATCATTGGCACTGTCACCCGACGATCCTCCAGTGTGGCAGCAGCTTTCGAATGCCTCTGCTCCCGTTTCCGAGTCTGTGAAACGTTTGGTGGATAACATCCGCGAAAAAGCACCCGGCCAAGCACAATGCGAGCAAGTGTTGCACACACTGAACACATGCACTCGTGAATTGGATAGCTGTGCAATGGCCGTGAGCGCTCAGGGACTAAGTCAACGCCGCGATAATAATCTGCACGGGTTCAGTGGCCAGACATTAAACTCTGCAGCTGAGCTAATTGATAAGCTTGAACCCATTCGAATGGCTGGAAAAAACAACGCTGAACAACTGGGCCATGCTGTGGGCGAGATCTCGCGCTACATTGTGCCAATGGTAAATGGTGCGGTCGGCGCTTGTACCCATATCGTGCACACCAACCAACAAATGAGTCTGATCAATCAAACTAAGTCAGTAGTAGAGAGTGCTGTAACCCTAGTGCAAGCGGCCAAAGATTCCGCCGGAAATCCACGATCCACGCACGCTCATACTCATTTGGACGAGTCCGTTGATTACACACGGCAGGCTATGCAGGAACTCACTGAAACAGTCGAAAAGATCAACGCTGAAATGGGTGTTGTAACGGGGCTGATGGAGCAAGTGAATCGTGCCATTACACGTTTGACCGACAAGCGCCAATCACTTCTTAACGCCTCTTACTCGGACTCATTTGTGGATTACCAAACACGCATGGTGCAGTCGGCGAAGGAAATTGCTCGTCTAGCTAATGAGATGAACGCCAAAGCTACTATCGAGCCACAGCTGTTACCGCAACTTGCCCTAGAAATGACACAGCAGTACACACAACTGACTCAGGATTCGGTAGGTGCATCTACCACAACATCTACTCCGGATGTAGCCATGCGTATACGATCGACTGTGGTGGATTTGGGTCGCTCGGTAAGCTCAATGATACAGTCAGGTGCTGCCGGAGCCCGTCCCAATGATACATCGGCCCAGAATGAAATCGCACGTAATGCACGCGATGTCTCGGAGAAGGTGGCACAAGTTTTAGCTGCGCTGCAGGCCGGATCGCGCGGAACACAAGCTTGTATCAATGCCGCACATACAGTGTCGGGCATTATTGGTGACCTTGATACGACTATAATGTTTGCCACGGCCGGCACTTTGCATTCAGATGGCGATGGCACATTTGCTGACCATCGCGAACACATTTTGCAGACCGCTAAGGCTCTTGTAGAAGACACGAAAGTGCTAGTAACAGGCGCAGCTGGCACACAGGACGAGTTGGCTAACGCAGCTCAAAATGCCGTCTCTACCATACGTGAGCTCACTGGCTGATTTATTCTTGGCTTCTTAAAACCAACTTATACGCTTTCTTTACTTTCTATAGTTCAACTTGCGGAAGCCGTTAAAAGAGGTGCATGTAGCCTCGGCTCTACACAACCGGATTCGCAAGTCATGGTTATCAATGCAGTGAAAGATGTAGCTTCCGCTTTGGGCGACCTGATCAATGCCACCAAATTGGCTTCTGGCAAACCCATACATGATCCTTCGATGCAAGATTTGAAGGAGAGTGCCAGGGTAAGTAGAGTTTCAACTATCCAACCTTTAGTACTAGAAACGAACTTCTTAATTCACATTATCATATTTTATACATCGATTTTAAGACGTCAATTCAATACAATAAGTCGTGAGGCTAATTTCAAAGCTTTAGTTGTTGTGGTTCTTTTAATTTTAATATTTTCCTCATTAATTATTACTGTTTGATTATAATGTAATTCTGTATAAACACTGACTTTCCGAAATTTTGGCAATTCGTGTTAAATATTCACAGAAGAAATAATGTTTAATTATCAGTAGCTTTTGTGTTTTGGTACTTTGGTCTGTTTCATTTCATTGCATGTGTCATTAAAATTTCACCTTTAGCTAGCTCCGTAGAGTGGCAGAGCTACAAGCAGTCAAACAAGGAAGAAAATAAAAAAAATATTTTGCTGTTATACATTTTTTAATTTGTTATGAGAAAGCTCGAATTCTACAATATTTAAATTTTCAACTTGATTACTACATATAAATCTTGGATTGAACAGGAAGCTCACAAATTTATTCATGCCTGCAAATTAAAAGTTGTTTTTTTTACGTTTGTTTTATTAAGATTAAAATTGAATGCTAATTTTTAGAGTTTCTATTATTGGAACTTACTTTGACTAGATTTTTTATTGCAACAAAATGAGAGTATTGAAGTTATTTTAGTCTTTTGTGTGAAACTAGGAGATTAGATAGACAAATACTCCCTCGAGGTTTATCGAATAGGGTGCATTGCATAAGTTTAAAAGGTAGCATAGCTCGAATTCTAGCTATTTGTTTTGTAGAATGTGAAGAAACAAAATTTCTGTGGTTACCTTAACCACAAAAATTTATAATATTTTCTTACATGACAACTATTGATATGCGCTTAATACTTTTTGTGTCTCTAGAAACACATTAGGTGCACAGAATCATTTTTATAAAGTAGTTGTAAATGTTTATATTTATGTATACCTACACTCAAATGCACTAAACAATGTAATCATTTTTCTTTTTCACTAAAAGCTGCATATCACTCACTTTGTAAAAACTACATCGTTTATGTAAAATAACTTAATGGCTTTGGCACTTCATTTAATGCTTAAATAATAAGCATATACATATACATTTGTAAAAGATATTGGGTGCTCCCTCAAGTTTTTTTGTGTGAAAATGTGGAGGAGCTTACTGAGTCACTTCTTATCATCTCAAAATGTGTATAGCTCTTTCAATGAAACTATTAAGGAATTTATTAGATTGTACAAAAGCCCACTATTTTTTGTTACTGACTGTATAATAATTGTCTTGTGGTGTTGTCGTCCTTTTATTGATCTATATCTAAGGTACACGTTTGTATGTCTTTAATGCCTACGTTTCTAATAAGTAATGCGCTCCCTGCAACTAGTAACACACTTGGCCACAAATGCATTCATTTATTCAATATCTTAATTGCTTAAATACGGGTGCAAATACGCACCACGAATGCTCCACTGCCACTTCACACTGTGTACAAAAAAACACACACATTTGGTTGTATGGCTGCAGATCGCTGGTAATAAATGGTTCTAACAAACTTGCATATAGATCGTTGTAGCGCGACGGCCATAACATGTGTTCCGTGCAGCATCCTTGCACGTGCAGCACTCGCTTACTTGCACGCTCTTTTGCTTTCTGCCTTAAAATCTACTATCTACTCTCTTCTCTTGTTAACAACTGAATACCTCCTGCTAAGTCTTTCGCTGTGGTTTCTAATTGCTTACGCACAAAACACTTCAAACATTTGTATAACCCTTTAAGCCAGAGCAATTGATAATACAAACATACATACAAGTGTTATCCGCATACTGTCATTGCCTTCTCTCTTTTCTCTTCTTCCATTACATTGTACTTGTCACTTGTTCGTGTGCCCATTTGTCCTGTATAAAACAAAAAACAAAACAAAAACGATAAAATCATAATAAAAAATGCCCTGGGGGTATCACAGACGCTTAAAGAAATGTGCACATCTGCTGCCGCAGTTGCTGGTACTAACATGAATGGCCAGCGCCATCTACATCGCCAGTCACACATAAGTTATGGAATCCTTAGCTCTTAGACCACCACCACGCCAAGCCAAGCAACAAGCAAGAAACCGTTATAGCGCAGTGGCTCCCTGTGCACGATTCTTGCTGCTAAACACATCCGCGACGAATTCATCTCACACTCCGCCATC
The DNA here is from genome assembly GCF_027943255.1 of Anastrepha obliqua. Taxonomy (NCBI): domain Eukaryota; kingdom Metazoa; phylum Arthropoda; class Insecta; order Diptera; family Tephritidae; genus Anastrepha; species Anastrepha obliqua. The sequence goes on from NC_072894.1 coordinate 2,601,595, forward strand.
TGTAGCACCATCAGCCAATGAATTAAAAACAAACAGCTGCTGCTGCCACAAGCGCCTGCTCTTATATTGTTTTGATATTTTGGAAAATATATTTAATACTAGTCGACCGACAAGCACCGCAAAATCAAAATTTAATGCCTAAAATGAAGCAACTGGAGATACTAAAAATATTTGGGCATAAACTTAAAAATTACTAATAACGATTTTTATACCATCATCCCTATTTCGGCTTTGTAAGAATTTGCGGATGCTGTTGAACTCGACTTGCTTTACGTTTTGGTAGGATTTTTTTTTTTTTTTTTTGTTTTTTCTTGCTAGATTGTCTCAGCTTTATTGCACACAAAAGTAGATGGCACAATAATCTGTATGTAGAATTGCTATTCGTAGACCGGGGAAAAACTAAATTATGCAGACTGTAGCACAAAACTATTCTACTTAGCTTTTATTGGTTGTTGTTATTGTAACCTTTTTGAAAATACCAAAAAACACTTGGAAAAAGTTTCTATCAGCTTTGAATGTCCTAAAGAGCAGTGCTTGAAATATATCGGAGAAAGGCCTGTAAGGCCTACGCACCAGTTACTTTTGCTTGAATACACCGGAGTAGCTGAAAGAGGTCTACATGAAATATTTCTGGCACAAACCGAACCAGGTTGGATGATGAAAATCAGAAAATTAACTCAAGGAATGCATTTTGCTGAGTATCAAATAATTTTGCACAGGGATCGAAGAGAATAGTTATTTTCGAAATTTAATTCGTAAAAGTCAGTCGAAAAGAATTTGTCTATTTAACATTGGTATATAGCAGAGGTCGGCAAAGCTACGCTGGTAATTTTCTTAAACTACAGTGGACATATGGATATATGTATGAATAAAATTATTAAAAAAAAAATTAATAAATTATTATTATAAAAAAAATTGGCACACATCTATTAAAGAAACGCGTGAATATAATTCCAGTAGACATTACAATATTTTTCATAGGCATTTGACAATTTTCAGGGTTTGCGGAGGGGTAATTTGTTTACTGGAAAAAAAGAAACTATTGGAAACTATTTTTTTTTAATTTTGAGCATAGTTTCGAAGACATTAAGGAAATTCAAAATTGCTTTGAACTCTTTAATCACCTCTTTACTTGGGATGAGAACAGCTAAGATTTTGAAGTTCATCCAGAAATAATAATCCTACGAAGCGAGTTAAATTTTTATAGTAGAAGCGATATAATTGAGTTATGCAGAATTTTGGATAACAGTTTGTATCCTTAACTCAAAGAATTTTCTTTTAAGATGTTATCACTTTTTACTTCCATTTACTTTTGCGAACAAATTTTTTCTGATTTAAAATTTATGTGTTCCAATCTAAATCTAATTAAAAACAGGTCATTTAAAAAATATACTTCTAACCAGAAACTGTTTCAAAAGTATTATATTAATAATCATTAAACCACTATTTTTTAATAAACAAGGGTTTTCATTGTTGACACATTTGGTGTTTAAATTTTACTCTTTTCACCACTGAAGTGCAGTGCGTTTACTCTGTGCTTGCCAACACACTCGCAGAGTCAATTTTGCCGACCTCTGGTAGCCAAGGTTATTAATCCTATATGGTTTAAATTTTTTTGATTTTTTTCCAAAAAGTCAGCTACTAGCCATTCTTTTTGGGCCGATATGTTCTTAATCAAAAATAACAGTTAATTTGACTTTTATTTCTTCCGCCTTGAATCTTCGGTTAAATCCTAAAATCTAACTTTTTTAGTTTTGATATTTAAGGTTTTTCTTCTGGCGTCCCTGTGCATTTTCCCCATATAAGGAATGATCGACATTTTTTTACATATATGGAAGAAGAAGACACCAAAAATAATTGTTACAATTCAATAAGCATCAAATAATTGTAAATTGTCGAAGCTTGTCAACAAGTCCCGTTGTTAGAGTTATTTAGCGCACTGTATCTATAACAGCGTTGAAAATGCTAGAGTTGTAAACTTTTTTAAATTCTTTAAAGTAATTTCGCTATAAATGGACATGTTCTACAAACGTTCCTACCCGAAGTGGTTATTCTTTTCAAACAACGTAAAGAATATGACACTTAGACCGATTATTTGAAGGAGTAGAAGTTGCTTAAATTAAAGTACGTAGAGTACTTAGGAAACCTTAGGCGATCTATCTCAGGTTATTACTCTTTGTATAAATTTATTTAGTTTGAAGCAATTAATTAGCTACCATGCATCATTAAGATGAATACACATATCTTTATGTACCTATATCTGTGGACTTCTGACAAAACGAGATATTTCCCTGAAGTAGTTTTTTGTTCTAAGCTTAATAAATCCTGATCGTTCATATACAAATTTAATATTTTAATTGAAATTTCATTGGCATTGGCTTTTAAGCCACAGCTGTGAATGACTTTAGTTTAAATATTTCACTAAAACCCAGCTATGTATCAGGTGTTTTCTTAGCTGCATGAGAACTATCGATATCGGTTCTGCAACAGTTGAGAATGCTGAACTGTGTTGACATTTCGGTTCAGTAAGGTTTGATAAGTCCTCATGAATCGTTTAACGCCAGAACAACGCCTCCAAATTGTGGAAATTTATTAAAAAAAAAAAAAATCTGTTGGCAAAGTGTTGTGATGTCGTAGTCGCTCTAGATTTCGCGAAGTGTTGAAGAAGACGTCGAAATGTCGATTCGTTGTCGTTCTCAACTTGTTGGCCTTTGTCTTTCGGCTACGTGGAAAACTTTACGTAAGGAGCTTGACTTACGTGCCTATAAAATACAGCCAGTGCAACAATTGACACCAAGTAACCATCGTTGCATCGCATTTTTGCTGATTGGGCACATTTAGATTTATTATTCAGATTTATTTATAATTCAAAGGTTGTCAAAAATCTGGCTGATCGAAATGAAATTTAAAGAAATAAAGATAAAGATCGAATTGTAACTCGGAGCCGCGACGGAAATATGCTGTATATCATATTCAAAAAATAAATGCCATGAAATTATTTACCAGATTATAAAAAAAATATCATCCGACAATATTTCTGCTTTGTTTGATCACCCGATATACATATATGAAAGTGATTCATAGCTAGGAAATGCAAAGTCGGTGTAAGTTGTGTCATATGTCCACAGATATGTAGGTATGTAAATTATTTTAGTAACTACTCAAAATTTGACAGTCTAGCAGCCTTGCCCTTAACAATAAAATCGATAGTTGTTCTCTCAAAATTAATTACAACCAATGAGCGATAAGTGCAAAAAAGATACCGACTTTCCCGATGAAGTCATCAAATCGCGTACTGCAGCATCTGCAATTTCAAGTTCATTCTGCTAAGTTTTGTATTGTGAAAATCATATAGGCATTATGTCATACATTTCAGCCTAACATAAAAACTTGTTTTTGTATTAAACACTAAACTCAATAAAGAAATTTTAACTATCATTTAGATCATAAATAAATGGATATCTCTCCGATGTATTCGAAATATATTATTTTACACTCTTAAACTTGGGATTTTCTTTATTAATATTCAAAATAATGAAGTGCCATAGCTTTTCGAAATGAAAAAGATTAATTAAATTTGCAGTTTATACCCAATTTGTCCCTTTATACGTAATTTCGATTATCTTTTAATTTTGTCTTTCATCCTAATCTAGGTAATGGTGCTAAATGTGTCCTCTTTGCTGAAGACCGTAAAGGCCGTAGAGGATGAGCACACACGTGGTACGCGTGCAATGGAGTCCACGGTCGAGGCCATTTCCCAGGAGATACGCGTGCGTTCGATAAAAATCTATGCATTCATACTTCTATTTTTTAAACTAATTTTGTTGTTGTTTGTACTTGCAGGCCATCCACTCGCCGCCTCCACCCGGTAGTGCGCAGTGTGGTCCTGAAGACTTGATACGTGTCACGAAGAATGTAACGTTGGCAACCGCCAAGGCAGTTGCCGCTGGTGCTTCCAATCTGCAAACGGACATTGTGGCCGCCGCCAATCTGGGTAGACGTGCCATATCTGAGATGCTACTGATTTGCCGCTCCGTTGCTTGGAATTGCGCTGAAACGGAGGATTTGCGCCAACGTACACTTGAAGCGGGTGCTGCTGTTGGCGAATCATATCGTGAACTTCTGAACGGCATCCTTCACAATTGCTCGGCTGACGATCGTGTGCACTTGTCTCGTCGTGTTGCCAAAAGTGTCACCGATTTGGTTGCCATGGCACGCCTGTTGAAGGGTTCGGACTGGATCGATCCCGAAGACCCGACAGTGATTGCTGAAAATGAATTATTAGGTGCTGCCGCTTCCATTGACGCTGCTGCGAAAAAGTTGGCATCGCTGCGACCACGTCGCCAACCAGATGTGAAGGTAAGACATGAAATCTGTATGAACAAATAGGAAATAATTCTTAACATTAACATGGTGGTGGATTTTCGTATGTTAAATTTAATGTGATATCTTATCTGTGCATTGGTGATGGCTGCGCTAAAAGAAAATAATTACGAAAAAAAGAGTAACTCTCCTTTCGTTTACGTAACCAAAAGTTAAATTTATGGTGTGTGGATTTGTACTGTGTCTGTCCCTTACTAAACGCTAATAGTTCCAGTTAGATATGTTTGATATTCTTGGTTGTTGCATTAAAAGGTTCACCCAGGAATCAAACATATTATTACTGCGATTATTAACATTCTACTAAACAACACTAACTCAAACAAGAAGTTTACAAAATATGCCTTGCGCTCTAATATGTAAAATAAAAATATACCTGTCTAACATAGATTTTTGTCTAATGCTGTATAGAATATTTAATTTATGTAATTTTTCTGTTTATAGATTGAATTGGACGAGAATATGAAATTCGATGAGATGATTCTTGAGGCGGCAAAGGGCATAATGGCAGCCTCGTCGGCTTTGGTGCGTGCTGCCAATGCCGCACAACGCGAATTGATCGATCAAGGCAAAGTGGCACGTCGCCCACTCACATCTTCGGACGATGGTCAATGGTCCGAAGGGCTCATATCTGCTGCTCGTCTTGTGGCTGCGGCTACTCATAGCCTTGTCGAGGCTGCACAGAATTTGGTGCGCGGAGTAGGCACTGAAGAAATGTTAATTTCGACAGCCAAGCAAGTGGCTGCATCAACTGCCCAACTACTCATCGCATGCAAAGTGAAATCAAACCCGAACTCGGAGGCTGGACGTCGTTTACAAGCCGCAGGCAATCAAGTTATCAAGTCCACTGAAAATTTGGTGCGTGCAGCGCAACAAGGCCTGGAAGATGAAGAAGAGAAAACTCTGAAAATCAACACTTCGATGGTTGATGGTATGGCACAGGAAATTAATGCACGCTCCGATGTACTGCGCATGGAGAAGCAGTTGGAAGAGGCCCGACAAAAACTCATCACCATTAGGCATGCACGTGCGCTGCAGAAAAAGACACAGGGATTCGCCACAGACGAAAGTGATTCGGAGTATGCGCATTCCACCTATGGAACATTGCAGAAGAGCCAAAATAATGTATGAATTAATCCTCATTTGCGCTTATTTTAATTTGGTTAATTCTTTTGATTCATGTAGCTATCTTTTGAGGAAAAAGCTCAATGAGAGAGTGGTCAACACACTGCCGCTAAATTAAAAGAAAAAAAAAAAACAAGTGCAAAAACATAATTTTTCATATACATAGAACAAGAAATAAATAAGTAAACGATATTGGCAACAATTGGCGTAGAAAAAAGTGTGTTAATCGCCGTAGTTTAAAAGCATTCTTTATAAATACCAGTATTTCATTTAATACATCTAGACTAATAGCATTTTGTCGTATTAAAACAACTAATATTTGTACTGACTAATTAAAAACCATTCAACTTCATGATCTAACCCATAGACACTAAACCGTTCGGGCTACCCTTCGGATATGCCAACATCACCGAGCTATTACAGTCAGCAGCAACAGGCCAAGCATCATTATAACTATGCGACGCATCCACAACACTTCCACCACCCAGATGCTGTGTCGCCGCCCCCCATGAGCCACCAATATTCTAGCGGTGCTGAGGTTAACGGTAGCATTGAACTACCACCACCGCCTCCGCCACTTTCGACCACCCTGTACAACATGCAAACAGCCACAGCATCAGGCGGTGGCAGTACTTTTAGACCTAACCCAAAACTAACAGCCAACGCGGTGCCACGCCCCTACCCCGGCAGTCCAGCCGCTGGTGGTCCCAGCAGCAGTTTACTAAGTACTAACGGTGGTGGTAGCGCTAAACTCACTCAACCCCCCTCTTCTATAGCAAATGTCAGTAATTATCAGCAACAATCTTTTGAAAACACAACAACATCAACGTCTACCAACGCGCATCAACCGTCGCTGACCACTCCGCAGTCCACAACTCAGAAATCGACATCTGTTAACCGTAAACTGGAAGCTTGTGTGCAGGATTTGCACGATAAAACATTTGGCCAAGGCGGCGTGGTGCAAATTACCAGCGGAGGAGCATATCCTGGCCAAAACTATGAAGGTTACACTTCCAGGTGGGTTAAATCTAAATGCAATCATTTTTCTTTTGGAATTTAAATCGCAATGTTAATCCCCAAATGTTAATTATTTGAAGGAGCTCCTTTAATTTTAAGTTTTTTATTTGAAGCGATTGTTTGATTTGTTTAACGTCTTTCGGAATTTTAAAATGTTTTTTGTATAAATCAACTGTTATGTTTGGTAGTACGGTCCTGGGCCGCCGTCACCGAATAGGTTGGTGCGTGTCACAGGTTCGAATTTCCGTGCATGAAACAAAATGATAGAGAAAGTTTTTTGTAATAAGGGTCGCCCCTCGGTAGGAAATGGCTAACCTCCGAGTGTATTTCTAAGAAGAAAAGGCTCCGCATAAAAAACCACCTTCCACTTGTGGAAAGCTTCAAGACGCACACAAATTGAAGGAGCTCGGCTAAACACCCAACTAAGGGTGTAATCTTGCTATTTATTTTTATTGTTATTTTTAGATACTCATATATAAGAATTTTGAAAACTTTGTTCGAAATTAATGACACGAGTTTTCTATTATCAGATATGAAACGCGCAATTTCGAAAAGAGCAACGAAATAGTCGACAAACCTTTGGATTCAAGCTTCTCGCAGTTGACACTTAGCACCGATGGCGGTAAAGTCAGCATTATGGATCAGGGCTCTGAAAGGTTGACGTCGATGACGCAGCGTGTAATGGAACGCAAAACGTTTAGCACCACTACCGAGACGCGCTCGGAAAAGAAAACAGAGTCGCACAGTTTTCGCATGGAGTAGATTTAGATTTAGATTCGAATAAAAAAGAATACATACACATAAATACATACATATGTAAATATAACTAAATTGGCAAACATATTGGTGCTATCCTCAGCGGTGACAGCAGCCTAGTGTTTGCCTCGAAGATTGCTTATGGAATGCCACTTCGCCACAAAAGGCGCTTAAGAAATTGCCAAAAGTGCTTTTAACTGAACTAATTTATAATAATCTATAATAATGGAATGCTGTGTAGGTGTTAGTGAGTAATAAAGGAGTTTTGATATATTTACCGTTTTAATTATTGCTGCCAAATACCTGCAAAGAAAACGTGCAACTATGCAATTCCGAATCGGTCTTCAAATAGTTAAAACTCTTTGTAGGTATGGCAGCGCAGTCGAATTGTACCGTTACACTAAATGTTCTTTGTTTTTTGTATAACTTTGATGTATTTCATTAAATGTCAAATTGTGTATCTGTGTATTCATCTAGAATTTTAATCCATAACGAAAGTTTGCAACGAAAATATTTGCCAAGATGTTGCCTGTAATTGCATAACAATATTAAAAATAACACAATTAACTGTATTAATTATTTAGAAATCATGAAAATGAAAGCGCCGCCTCCAATATTATATGAAAATAAAACAACAAAATGTGAACAAATGTAACGCAATCATTGACAATTATTTATCGAACAGAAAAATTCGTGGTAACTAAGTTAAATACAGGCACAGTTTTGTGTCACATTAACCGTGATTGATTTTTAAAAATGATGAAATCTTTAGTTTTTAACACTTTTGTTTCGCTCTACAGATAATACGCCAGTTTAGAAGAAAATAGATTTGTATATGATTTTTATTATCTGCTGCTAAATGCATTATTAGCCTTATTTGTACATACATTCATATACTTTTGGCATACATTTATTTACTTACATACATATGTGTATTACTAAAGATTTTTTTCAAGTATTTGTTTTTGTACAACAAAATAAAATAAATTTAAGTATTGATAATTGAGTTAGAAAATCAATTTTCGCTCTGATGTTGTTAGGTTAGGTCTGATGTTGTTACTTTGCCACACTTTCGAGAGTTTGAGTGAATACTAGTATTGTTGTAGTCAGTTTTCACTGCCATTATATGTTAAGTAACAACAGTTGTATGGCGCATACAGCCATCATAGGTTAAGGTCGAGCATCCATAACAAATTAGATGTTGTCCCACAAATGTAAAAGCTCGCAATTTATGCCCCTTTCGAACGGCAAACGGATTTTATGGGAAGCTATTTTGTAGTATTTCAGCGAAAGACATCGAAACCATGTTCTTTACTGATACGCCTCGCGAAATCTGCTCAGCTATATACGCTCCATGGTATATAACCCAAATACTGCTTCAATAATATCCCGGTGCTTTAATTTTTTCTTGATGCATGGACGTAGAGTTTTGTGACACCTTCGATTGTCAGTTGAAAAAACGTATTAAAACTTAAACTCAATTGCAAACAAACACTAAGACCGGTTTCAACTTACGGTATACAGTTTTGAGGATGCGCCAGTGAAAGGTACATCACCTCTATCCAACGTCTGCAAAACAAAGTGCTGTAAAGCTTAGTACACGCGCCATACTACATAAGGAAAGGCGATCTTGGTGATCTTGACATACCAACTGTGACTGAGGTAGCGAAACAATTTACCATAGCGCACAAACAACGACTAAAAATCATGTCACCGATGCAGCATCCAGCTTACTTTGGCTGAATTCTTCTCAAAGACTTTTAAAACGCACAAATTGAAAAAGTTGTTTGATACCTACAGAAAATCAAAAAGAAAACTTTTACACTAAAGGGTTTTGTCTTTGACATGCATTATCTCTAAAACCGCTTAAACTTTAAAGTTGCAACCAAAATTAACTAAAAGATAATTTTACTTTCTTTTAAAACAAGACAAGACAAGAGCACTTGCGAAATAGGCGAAACTGAAATTGTCGAAAACCACACAACAGTGCGACATATTATTTCCAAGTACAAGAAAAACGATGAAGCAGGAAGACCAGATAGTAGCGGAAGCAAAACAAAATTTGCACTCCCCAAACAGAAAGAAAAATTGCTCGTTGTATTGAGGAGGTCTCGGAAACTTCCACTGTAGTTATCACCAAAGAGAGCAGCTGCTATTACAGAAGTGAAACCTTAAACTGTGCGAAATTTTTTACATTCTCTCGATTTTAGGGCGTGTACATCGCTCCACTAGCCATATTTATCAACGAAGAGGATAAACACTCAAAACATTTCGCCGTACTAATTAAAGAATGGCTGTTGTATTGCGGTAAGAAAAGTACTCCCGCGTCCTACAGTGTCTCGAACTAAACCCATTGAGCACCTGCGGCCGTACATGTAGAGCAAATTACGTGAGGGCCACGTAAGTAGTAAAAATGAAGTGAAAGTTCCTCTCCTGAAAGTATGGGAAAATATACCGCTCGGTGTTATAAAAAACTATGACAAGAACACTGCAATCTATGTTAGACATCAGTGGTGACCACCCAAACTCTGGTAACCACTCAAATGAATACTCGTCGTAACACTAAGTCCCCCTCCACTTGAGTCAACAGGATATGTGAATAGTGTACTCTCTTTTAAGCGGACACCTAAGGGACTGAAAAATTTGGCTGCTTATGGGAGGTATCGCTTAGAGAAATGTGTAAAAAAAGTGAATATGTTATGGGAGGGTTGTTCACTCAAGTGCACTTTTTTTTTAATTCTTAAGGATTCGTAGTATGCATTGATAAAAGTGTCCGTTAGGAGAACTACTTAGTACTTCAAAGTACGATATAAGAAATATAATAGAAATTGAAGATTTAAATTTTTTTCGTAATATTTTGGTGGTTCATCATTCGCAATAAATAAAAGAGATGGCTTCTGAAAAATAAATTGTATAAGTGACTTTATTAAAAAATATTCAATTACAACAATTAGAAAATAAATGCAACAAAGTCTGTTCGTCAATGGTAAATTTGTAAAATTGATTCCCTAAAGGCACAGATCACAGCGAATAGATCATCTTGCAGTTTACTTGTATTCCTCATTCAATTGACGTCCGATCAGCCAACGACGAATCTCTGAGGTGCCTGCACCGATTTCATATAATTTGGCATCACGCATTATGCGTCCTGTCGGATATTCATTGATATACCCATTGCCACCAAGTATTTGGATGGCGTCTAGCGCCACCTGCGTTGCCTTCTCTGCACAATACAAAATAACACCGGCACAGTCCTTAGAGCTGCGCACGCCAGTGTCAGCGGCACGTGCAACGGTGTACAGGTACGATCGACAGGCACTCAAAGTGGTATACATGTCCGCCATTTTACCCTGCATCAGTTGAAATTCGCCGATAAGTTTGCCCTTTTGTTTGCGCTGATGGGCATAATCGAAAGATACGTCAACAGCAGCTTGCATCAGTCCCACTGGACCGGCAGCCAGCACGAGGCGCTCGTAATCCAAACCTGACATCAGCACATACACACCTTTGTTCTCCTTCCCCAATATATTTTTTGCAGGGACCTTGAGATCTTGGAACACCAATTCGCATGTACTGCTGCCCCGCATCCCAAGTTTATCGAGCTTTTGTGCCACACTAAAGCCCTCCCATGCAGTCTCGATGATAAACGCCGTAATGGCATGTTTATCAGCGACGCCACTATCAGTCTTCGCGTACACTATCAAGGTGTCAGCATCGGAACCATTGGTGATCCAAAATTTAGTGCCGTTGAGTACATAATAGTCGCCCTTTTTCTCGGCGCGTAGCTTCATAGAAACCACATCGGAACCCGAACCCGGTTCAGACATGGCCAAACCACCGATATGCTCCCCACTGCACAGCTTTGGCAGGTACTTCTCTTTCTGCTCAGTTGTGCCATTCTTGGTGAGTTGGTTCACGCAAAGGTTTGAATGGGCACCGTAGGACAAGGCGACACCGCCTGCAGCTCTGAAAAAAGGTACGTACATATGTTATAGAAATTATAATTATAGCATACACATAGCATGTAAACAACTGTTTTTTTTTTAATTATATAAAGTTGTAAATATACAACAATATCATTATCTTGAACGTGCCGGCAGATATTTTCCTACCGCCAATGCCATATACAAATTTGCGAAGCGCTCGAAAAACATTTCATCTCTTATTAAGAAAGATGAGGGCCTTTAAGGTACATATGTGTGTATGTGTGTAAATAACGATTTGCTTACCGAGAAATTTCTTCCATTATAATGCAATGATCCAGATAGGTCCCACCGGTGCCTCCGTAATCCGGTTCAGCTGTGATGCCTAGAAAGCCCAGTTCACCCATCTTCTTCCAAAATGACCGCAGATCTCTAAGCCGAGTAGACAGAAAAATATTTATTAAGCAAATGCGTTGCACAGTGCGCTTGCCACATTTTTTTATCCAAAATTCTCACGTGAAACTGTCATTTTTGTCGATTTCTTTGGCGTACGGAGCCAGTTCTGTTTGGAAGAAATTAAATGCAATATCCCGCAGCTTTTGCTGCTCCTCATTCAAGCCGTAAAACTTATCGTTGACTGGATAGCATGCGGCTCCCCTTGCCTGCTGAGATAAGCCCACACCGACACATCTCGGCAGTCGAATTAACAGAGAGTTTGCAAAGAAACGTAAACTTGCAGACATATTAAATAAATAAATAGGAAACAAAGAGGTACTTTTCGCAAAAAAACACTTTAAAAATACACGAATTGTTGAAATGCAGTTTCAGAAAAGTACGTAAACTGAACACTTCTAATCACCACAGCTGTTGATTACCTAACAGCGGACTTATTATCAGCACAGTGTTGCCAGGAATGCTCAATGTACAGAAAGTTAGCAACAAAAAGATTTTAGTTCGTGACGGTTGGAAACCAAACGTGGAATGCGCATTTCGTGGCAGATTAATTTTTTCAAAAGATATTAAATGATCGCAAAAACAAGCGATGCACATATTTACATACTTATATAGAGTGTATTTGTAGCTCTGTACAATATGTTGTACTGCTGAAGTGCGGAGCGAAAGAAATAAAAATAATATTAAAAACATTGGTTTAAAGTAAATTCTTAACTATAGTTTTGAATAATAAAAATTTCAATATTTTCTTACTTATTGCATCATCACAATAGTAAGAGAACGTATGATTGTGAAAAAAAGTTTTCAGAGCAAAAAATTATATGAAAAATCACTGATACGTACTGTTGATCCGGAGGTAAACTTTTTCTCAACTTAAGGGGTAACACCACTGTACACGCGTAAAATAAACACGATTTTTAAAGAATTTTTTTGTATAGAAGGAAAGGGAAAGCAATCACTCTGATTTGGGAAGTAATTACTCATATACTAAAATACAAAACTACAAAGTTTGATCGAAAAATTTTACAAAATGGCGGCATTGGAGACTTTTTTGTAATGTGGTTTCTCTTGAAGGAGCTCCGCGGCACGCAGCACAGGGGGTGCAAATTTTAATCTGGAACAAAGAAACATTTTTTTTCTTAGTCTAGATAAGAATAGCTAGAGAAACACGTAGGGGATTTAAAAAATATTTTTTTTTTGTGGAATTAGCAAGCATTTGAAGGAAAAAACTCTATTTTGGACTAAAAAAACGGCACTTAAATAATAATAACAGTCGTTTAAATTAATCTATCGAAAATCCCCTACGCTCTTCTCTTAAGAAGGTTATTATACAGACGTAGTGAAAAACCCGATTAAAAATATTAAAAATTGTTTGAGTTATGCTGCGTGCCAATTTCAGAAAACGTGTTTTGAGAAAAACGCGTTTAAAGTTTGGAAATTTGGAGAAGTCGTTAGGTAGCAGTCACTAACGCTTGGTTAAAAGTTTAAAACATTTATGAAATAAACTTCGGTAACGTATAAAACTTTTTGTTCTGTATTTTAAAAGGTTCAAAGAATTTTTTAAGCTTATAAAAAAAAATCAATTTTTTGAAATTTCTACAGTGATGTTACCCCTTAACTATAACTTTACAGGCTATTTTATAGTCGCGGTAAACGTATTTTCGTTCTCTAAAGCGCTTATTTAACTCTCCGGCCGATATATTTAAAGGTCAGTTGATATTCTCTTTAAAATTTTGTAGTTAGGTTCTAAATTTTTCAACTCAAATATTGAAATAAATTATTGGTACGTTGCTATAGTTTCGCAATCGACAAATTTTTGTTTGACGAATGGCTGAGTAAGCGAAAAGACTAAAAGGTCACTTTAAAATGAGGTTAGTAAAGACAAGATTTTCTGTAAGAACAAAGACGGCGATCTGGTGACTGACATCCAGAGTGTGCTTGAATTATGGAGGGAACACTTCTCAAATCTGCTAAATAGTGACAACCGCGCATGTCCCAGATCTCGATACCCCAATCGTTGACGACGGAATTGTCGTTCCGCTACCCGATCATGACGAGGTGAGAATAGCGATAACGCGGCTAAAGAACAACAAAGCCGCGGGCGCCGACGGACTGCCGGCTGAGCTATTCAGAAATGGCGGCGAGGAGCTGGTAAGGTGCATGCATCAGCTCCTATGCAAAATATGGTCAGATGAAAGCATGCCTGCTGATTGGAATTTAAGTGTGCTCTGCCCAATCCATAAGAAGGGCGATCCTGCAATTTGTGCCAATTACCGCGGGATTAGTCTTCTAAATATCGCCTATAAGGTTCTAGCGAGCGTATTGTGTGAAAGGCTGAAGCCCACCGTCAACCAACTGATTGGACCTTATCAGTGTGGCTTCAGACCTGAAAAGTCTACCATCGACCAAATATTCACAATACGCCAAATCTTGGAAAAGACACATGGAAGGAGAATCGAAACACACCATCTTTTCGTCGACTTCAAAGCTGCATTCGACAGTACGGAAAGGAGTTACCTGTATGCCGCGATGTCTGAATTTGGTATCCCCGCAAAACTAATACGGCTATACAAGATGACGTTGCTCCACACCTGCAATGCCGTCAAAATTCGGAAGGACCCCTTCGAGCCGTTTGATTCTTTTTTTGAGGTTTCAGACAATCGTGTGACTTCCTTAACCTGATGTTGGAGAGCATCGTACGAGCCGCAGAACTTAATCGCTCAGGCACAATATTTTATATGAGCGTACAATTGTTGGCGTATGCCGATGATATTGACTTCATCGGCCTTAACAACCGCGCTGTTAGTTTTGCCTTCTCCAAACTGGGTACAGAAGCAAAGCGAATGGGTCTGGTGGTTTACGAGGACAAAACGAAGTACCTCCTGTAATCAAATAAACAGTCGGCGCACTCGCCCATCAGCTCCCACCACACTGTTGACAGTTAAGATTTTGAGGTTGTAAAAGACTTCGTTTATCTAGGAACCAGCATTAACACCGATAATAATGTCAGCCTTAAAATCCAACGTAGAATCTCTCTTACCAACAAGTGTTACTTTGGACTAAGTAGGCAATTGAGTAGTAAAGCCCTCTCTCGATGAACAAAACTAATAAGATTCTCATCATGCCCGTCCTCGTATAACGCAGAAGCTTGATGACAATATCCGATGAGGCATCGCTTGGAGTATTTGAGGTTCCGCGGAAGATTTTTGGACCTCTGCACGTTAGCAACGGCGCGTATTGTAGGCGATGGCACAATGAGTCGTACAGACTTAGTGCAGCTAATAAAGATCCAGCGGGTTCGTTGACTGGGTCATGTCGTCCGAATTGGATACAGATGCTCCGGCTCTGAAAGTATTCGATGCGGTACCAGCTAGTGGTAGCAGAGGAAGAGGAAGGCCTCCTCTGCGTTGGAAATATCAGGTGGAGAAGGACTTGGCTTCACTTGGTGTGTCCAATTGGCGCCGGTTAGCACGAGAAAGAAACGACTGACGCACTTTGCTAAAGTCGGCCAAAATCGCGCAGGCGGTTATCGCGCCAATTAAGAAAAAGAACGAGTAAGGGTAAGTAAATACTTTCAAGTTTTGATTTCAGCTATGGCCAAATCATACAGGATCTAGAATGTGTGTTGAAAGTGAAAACTATTTTGCGTTGAGAGTTTTTGTTTGAATTTTAAGGCAAGTAATTATTGAATAAAATCACTCATTCCACCCGTATCAGCTGTTCATCTGAGGACCTCAAAATCCAGGCGGAAAATATGTAGATACTAATCAATTTATATTGGCGGCCTCGGTAGTCTAGCGTAACTGCACTAGCCTGCCATCTCAGACGTTGTAGGTTCAAATCCCACGTAAATCACGGTCCTCGCACTTTTTCAAACTTACCTACTTTTCTAGTTTCTAAAACAAAAACATCAAAAGCAAAAAAACAAATGCATCTTTCTAATCCTTACTCCCGCACAAAAGTCCGCGCATTACTTCCATTGTGCCTGCTAAAACAAGCAAAAAAAAAAAACGAAAAAGACACAGTTACATCAGTGCATCAGTGGCGTCAGCAAGAAGAAGCGGGCAATCGCGGTAATAGCCCAGACACACCAAAATTTAGCGAAGTCCTCAACCATCTGTGTGATCCTTCTGACAGAACAGTTAGAAGGTGTTGTTCCTAAGCAACAAGTGGACTTAGGACTGGTAGCGGCAGGCTAATCACCTACCCTGCCAGAAAGCAAAAATAGATTAACGAAACCAACATAAGACTGAGTCTTGTCGAGGCCCTATACTCCCTAAAATAAATTTATATTAAAGTAAGCTGGTTTTATGGTTCCACATCTAATCCAAAATATTTAGCAAGGGCTACTTGGTACTAGTGGGGCTTTATACTCATTTGATCGATTTTTGTGTTTTTTGCATATTTGAAAAGGTTAATGCTTCCGTAATTTTGTGTGAAAATAACAAACGAGAACTGAGAGAGTTATAGAACTTTGACTGAAACAGTTACACGAGCTGTTTAATTCAGAGGAGTTTGTACTGGAAATAATTTACGCGAGCATTGACAGTTAAACGTAAATAGTGACTGATCAGACAGTGGCATAATAACGATCCGATAGGAGTTCAAAATTAGGCTTGCGAAATTTGTAGTGGGTGTCTTGAGGTTTCCCCACATAATATGTATGATGACTAGTCAAAATTTATTTCAAGGTTTTTGAACTTATCCACAGTTTGGAAGGTATTATTAGAGATATTATATGATGATTGGAAAACATTTTTTAATATTTAAAGAGATGCACGAATATGTACAACAAAAAGCGAGTTTATTAAGGTCGGCTTGAAGCGCAAGTACTTCCTCTAAGTTTCTCATTCCTACAAACTGTTCAAATAGTCTGCGTATAATGAGTATCTGGCAAATGAAAAGCAAGTGCCTATGTTATAAAAACTGAGGGAAAGGCATGAAAGCCCGATTTACATACACAAAAGTGTTCTATGTGGCACAGTATTAAAAACTTTGGAGAAAGTCCGGATGAAAATGATTCAGTATAATATTCACTTAATAGCCGAAGGCCTTAGCAGCCAGTGCTTGTTCCTTTTTTTTCTTACCTTTAAGTGGAATAATTATTTATAATTATTACTCTTTTCAATAAATAAATAAATAAAAAAATATTCACTTAAAGCGATCGAGTTGGACCATGTACATAGATCTACCTGTTACAAAACACAAACACAACAGACCGCGATACCTGCTGTGAACGAGAGCCCTTGGGAAATCACTTAACGTTTAGACTTCTAGAAAGTGTTGTAACCTTAGCTTTTGAACGCCCCAAAATTGCTGTATCTATACATGTACGAGTATTGTTTAATTCTATATACGAAGTTGGCGGCTGCCGAAGCCGCATGGATTGGTGCGTGACTAGCATTCGGAATTGCGTATGTTCGAATTTCCGTGCATGAAACACCAATTGACAGAAAAAGTTCTTTCTAATAGCGATCGCCCCTTGGCAGACAATGGCAAGCCTAGGAGTGTATTTCTGCCATGAAAAAGTTTCTAACAAAAACCATTTGCGGTTCGGAGTCGGCTTAAAACAGTAGGTCCCTCCATTCGTGGAGCAACATCAAGACGCACGCCACAAATAGGAGGAGGAGCTCGGCCAAACACCCAAAAAGGGTGTAAGCGCAAATTATATATATATACGAGTATATTTACATGGAGTTGCTTGTTGAAAATTGTTCCAACATACACATGTTTGTCTGCGACCTCAGTTCCCCTTTGAACCGCATAACCGTTTGTCCACAATGCAGCCGGACATGTAATGGATGTTAATTTGTAGGACAAGAATCGCAGTCAGCTGGTAATGGCTAACACCATGTTTGAACAACAAATGGCTGCAACAACAACTCACAATATCTAACAAGCGCATACTCACAAAATATGTGAGGTTGTGTGCATGTATGTACGTACATCGCACATGTTTACAAAAAATCAAACCTCAGTCAAATCTATTTTTAGCTTCAAAATATATTATTTACTTGGTGCGTGCCATGTCCCACCAGGACTATAGACGGCGAAAGGAGGTGAACTGCGATTCCCTCGTTTTCCGTGTTCCGTGTGCTTTGAGCTTATCGGACAACAACAACGAGTGAGAGCAACTAACGTGCGCATGACTCAACAACATGAGCTGAAGTAGCGGAGCTACTTTGATGGCTCAACATATGACCATCACAACATTTACATGAAGTGCAAGCTAAGAATGCCGACACAGTACAATTACAGTAAAAATGCGGCAGTAACAAAAACAATCAAAGACCAAACAAAACAACACCGCAAAGTGGCAAAAGGATACCATAACCAAGCAGGCTAAGAACTGGCGCTGCGTTCGCGGGCTGTCGAAAAACAAATTTAAAATCATATTTTAGTTGGACTCGCGTCATGCAATTCGTCTGAGTAATGGACGCATCGCTGCAGTGAGGATTCGATAAAAAAATAGATTATGTGTATGTACACACACACACTAACATAAATGAATGAAATTAGAAGGATACGCGCTCGGCAATCGGTTTGCTTTATAGTGCTGTGAAATAGTGATGAGGAAGCAATTAAGTCGTGGCCCAAGCTCAAGGATTACGCGAACAATTGGCATTGAATTCATTTTGAAATAGTGCAGTAGTGTAGAATGCCTTGGCTTTAGTATGTGTATAGTTAGAAGATTGCAGAAAATGCACTTGCGCCCACCCATGTACATTGATTAATATTCTAAAAGGATGGGCGAGCTTTGTTATTCTGGAGTAAGTGAAGTTGGTGACAACAAATCAGAACTTTCCTATGAGAGTCGGTTCTACGCTGCCGTAGCAACACGGGTTTATATCCGGCCGGGACCTCATTCCATAAAAAAACATGGGGTATAGTTTACGCTGTTACAATAACAAAATTAGTGCATATAAGTATAAAAGTATAAAATTGCCGAAATCAATAAAGGCTTTTAATGAGTTTATTTTGGACAATGATGTACAATATATGTGCGGCCTGAAGATGCAAAAAGAAACGCACGTTTATGCTGAGGAACTGAAAATTATCTTAACATTCGAAGGCGCTGGTGAAAAGCGTATCGAGGGAATACTTATGTAAATAAAAGAGTGTTGTGGATATCGGTGTGAGGCACAAGTTGCAAGGGTTACAGGCGGGTGTGTAAGTGCATTTGGCTGGCTGTAAATACAGTGGTTTAATTGTATGTACGTGTCGTATGTATGTCGATTGCTTCTGTTTCCAATTACAACACATTCGGATTTCACTATCAAGTCGTATTGCCACTCAATGTTTCGGAATGTCTGTGTGTTTCCGTTTAATATTTTCGTGTCTTTATTACTTTTTCAACCTGTGTACGCGCTTTTATTGCTCTAATTATGCTTTTGTGTCGTGCCTCGCTGTAAAATATAAAATATTTGTACTTTTTTATTTCTAAAAGTCTCTACATATATAAGTATAAAGGTTTGAATCATGGAACCACTCTACGTATACGCAACATTATGAATACTCTACACGAGCGCATAGATACAGTACAAGCTCGCTAAACGCGACGGTCCATCACTACAGTTCAATTTTTAAGTATTTATGCGTGGCTCTTTTATTTGTCTGCATTGCTTTGTGGGATATTTAGTATATATTAATAATTAATTTGTTTTTTGCTCCACGTTGGTGGCTAAGCCGAGGAAGAAAACTAAAACCTTTTAACGATTGCTAAATTTGTAGAAGAAGTTTCTCCAGAACACAACTTCATAAATTGGATGCAAGAAAGATCCCTTTTGCATATAGCATGGGTTTCTCCCTAATAGATATACAAGCTCTAATCTTTTATTTATAACGAATCAAATTTTTAATTTCGTGTACAGAAATATCATGTTGATGTCATATATACACTCTTTTCTAAAGCTTTTGACAAAATCAATCATTTCATTCTTTTACGTAAGCTCTCCATATACGGAATCAAATGTTTTTTAATCGAGCGGAACAAAACACGAGGGGAATATCTACACCGAAAGTAGCACCTCCGTCTTCACTGACGGCTCCAAGATGGAATCGAGAGTCGGAGCAGGGGTTTTCTCTAAATCAGGCAATTTATCTATTTCCTTAAAATTGCCGAATAGTGCTAGTATTTTTCAGGCAGAAATCTTTACGATCCTGCAGGCATGCAAAATACTTAGGGAACGTGGGAGCTAACATTTATTCCGATAGTTAAGCCGTGATCAAGGCTTTGACGATGCCTTGACGTAGATTCAAACTAGTCAACTCCTTTAAGGATGAGATGAAATCTCTTGGGTGTACAGGAAATATTACTCTGGTCTGCGTTCCAGGACATAGGAGCATAGGGGGAAATGAAATTGTTGATGAGCTTGCCAGGAAGGGGACTGTATCGGTTTCAAAGACCCCCTACCAGGTTATCGGCATCCCCATGGCTATTGAGAAAGGGGAATTGCACAACTTATTTCTCAAGAAAGCGCAGAAAAGTTGGAGCTAGATTTGCTCATGTGCTATGTATTTCGAAAACCCTTTGGCCCCAGTACAATAGACGGAGGACTCAGAAAGTCCTTGGGACTCCACGCAATGTCATGCGACGCTCGGCATACACGCGGAAAAGCTAAGTTTATCATTTAACCCCAGTTGCAGAAACTGTGGGTGCCTTTCAGAGAGGGAAACGGTTGAGCACTTTCTCTGTAAATGTGAGGAGTTTGCCAGCTAGACTATTAAGGTCACTGTGTGCTCCTTTCTTCCACAGCCAGGGGCAGTGTGCAAACCTAAATCCCACCAAGCTTTTCAGTTACAACTGGTCTGGCTGGCTGTAGATATGCACCTGTTGTAGATCTCATCAAAACGTCGCTTTAGTGCTACTTGGGGAGTGCCAGACTGACTCTTTAGCCATTTCATCTACCTACGTTAATCGGGCGGAAGCTTTTAGTGGAAGTAGATCCTAAGAAATCTGACCTCACCATCAATGGGTCACTGCTGTTTTTCTCGTTCATAGACGATTTACCTCAGCAATGTGCTAATTTCCTGACGATGTCAAAATCTATCGGCGGATACGTAATTTAATTGATTGCCATAACCTGCAGCCTGATCTTACTGCACTTCAGCAATGCTGTTCCGAGAATATTTTGTTCCTCAACGCAAAGAAATGAAATGTGGTTTCATACAGCAAAGCTGCTGATCATATTATAAATATATAAGTATAATTTATATATTTATATATAATTTATTAACGATTCTTATTCTTTTTTTAGAAGCTTTGTATAATTGCACCTAGTATATAAAAACTCAATTCTCATTTGATAATTTAACTTGCATTTTACAATATAATCACTATTCGCTCTCCATAAGGTTAGCTCCCGTTGTCTAAAGGGAGCTTTGAGAAGAATTTAGCCAAAGTAAGTTGGAGTCTGCATTGTTAACATGATTTTTAGTCACTGTTTGCGACCAATGGAAAATTGTTTTCTTAGTTCAGTCCCAGTTGGTATGTGAAGATTATCAAGATCATGATGAAAGCCACTTTTCCTTATAAAGAGTTTTCCAAGAAGAGGTGTTATTTTGGTATTCACAGAAAAATGCTATTTTTTATACGCTTACGCTCTTTTCTTATTACGCTTACAGGACAATATTCTTTTCATGAAATGTTCTATAGCCTCACGAATTCCATCTTTGAGGTCTTAAATCGACCCTGGGATGTTGGCGTAGACCTTCTCTTTCACGTGGCCCTAAAGAAAAAAGTTAAATCACAAGATCTCTTCGAGAGGTAACACGGTCCGGAAACTTTTCCCACAAAAGATCAATGGTTTCGTTGCTTGTGTGGCACGTAGCGCCGTCTTGTTGAAAAAAAACGTTGTCCAGATCAATACCATCCAATTTCGGCCATAAAAAATCGTTAATCATCTCTCGATAGCGGAATCACATTCAAAATAATACCTGTTATTGGAAAACTTTTTATATTATGGCCTGTTTACTAAACTCCGCAGGATTTTGCTTTGCAGACGTTGGATTGAGGTGATGGCGAGGTTGTATAGAGGTTATCGAAATCATATTCTGCCTTAGGCTTTGTACGAATACGACGGAATAGCTCCAATTTGACGGACCCTTATACCCTGAAATTGCTATTTGCTGCATTCGTTGGTTGGAATACGCCGTCCAGGTTGGGATACGCCGCCTTTATTTGGTGGTAATACCACAAATATTTAACCGACGGGATCGAAAGGTTTCTCTGAAACTTATACTAAGATCAGTACAATTTTCTGATCTCAAATCTTACACATTGCCATTGATAAACTTGAAGTCTTTAAAAAATAGAAGATCTTGCTTTTTTGTCCCTTTTCAATATTATTAAAGATGACATTGATTGCCCATTTTCCGTTCAATGCATTAATTCCCTTTTTAATATCTTTTTAATTTCTATACAGATTATGATCGGAATTATTCTATTCAACGTTCCCTTTGTGATTTTAGTGAGAATTCCAATTCTAACTTTCTAGATTTCTCATGTTCGAAGAAACAATTTTCTGTACTATTGAACTCTATATTTTAGTTAGTTAGAGGTAAGCTTGCATATTTTTTTTGGTGTAAGTATGTAATTGAATTATGTACATATTTTCATTATTCGACTTCTTGAAAATAAAAAATAAATACATTACGTGTATTCTCTGTCTTATATTAGAAATAGTCTGTAAAGTTATCCTGTAGGCTGAAGAAATAAGTAAATAAATAAAATAAAGTTAGAGCAGATGATGCAATAATACCACTTAGCATTTGTATCCAATGGGCAATGGAAAATGGCAAACCTACAGTGTCCATATATGAGCTATGTAATGCAGCAGTTGGAAGGGTCAGGTTGCGAGGAACTTGGCTTCACTTGGTGTGTCCAGCTGGCGCCAGTTAGCAGGAGAAAGAAACGACTGGCACGCTTTGTTAAACTCGGCCAAAATCGCGTAAGCGGTTATCGCGCCAATCAAGAAGAAGAAGAAAAATGAAGCGGTTAGCTTGAAAAAACAATTAAAAAACTTAAAATTATTTTCAATTTAATTAAGGATAATACCTAATTTTTTAATTTTTTTTTTTATTTAATTAGACGCATTTTTTATTTAAACAGACTTGGACGCACAGCTTGTGTTTTTAATTAGTCTCAAAAATCGAGATTTTACTGTACATGCACATGCACTTGTCCATATCGACATACATATATAGTATGGTATGTATGAGCATACGTATGGTGCTCATAGAATTTAGATATAATTCCGGTTGAGAGGAATGAACACTAATTACGACCAATAAAATCAATATTGTATTAATAACAAACAAATTCGTAGTCATTACTTTCTTAGCACAACACAATACAACATACACAATACCATCCGAAGAAATAAAAATCGAAATGCCAAATGTAAATAAAAGGGACTAGTGTTGGGCCACTCCATCACGATATGCACGTTTTAACACAGACTAGGGACCAGCAGGAGGATCAAATAGAATTTTTTAGACACAGTTGCGCTTTGGAAATTTTACGAGATTAATAAATAAAGAACTTCTGTATAAACGAAGGATTTCGGTATAAATTAATTGACGAAAAAAAAATGTGCAGATGTAAGTTTATAGTAAATGCTAGAATTTTCCTATAATCACTGAAGTTAAAATGCCGCTCTTACAAATACGTTTGTAAGCTGTCTTCCTAAAAGAGCGCAACTTTTTGAATATAAATCATAGCACTAGGCTGACTAGAGCAGAGCTGTTGTATCTGAAGTAGTCGTAGCGGCATATTGCTTCATCGGTACAAAATGAGTATTGAACTCACTCCTCAAATAAGATTTTATTTTCAATGTGAAGAAACATTTACCAAGCTTCTCATTTGATGAAGCTCAATGTTAACAACCCATCCTGTGATAGATTCCATGAGTGGTACGAAGGTTGCTCGTATTGGATACTCCAAAATTAGTAATCAACGCAGATTCTAAAATCTGCTTATGAATTCATCAAAAATCAGTCGAAAATATTCATTAGAAACTTATAAAATCGAAATTTAGCATTTCAAAGAAAAAAAAAAAAGAATTCTTGTCTTTTTCGCGAATATTTAGGCAATTGAAAACTGCGTGCATGGTTAGATGGCCCTGTAGGTGCACATAATTTTTGCAGGTTAGCCAAAGGCTTGTATCGACATGCTACAGGACATCTCGTAAATGGAGTGGTTGCATCTTATAATGAATGTATGTATGTAAGCCCACTGTGAAGGTCTATTAATTTGTTTGAGTCCAATAGGTCGCGCTGAAGTTGTGATATTGCCAAAAATGTTATTTAGGGGCCAACTCGTAATTTCCAGAATATAGACTGTTAGGATTTTAGTACGTTACGATAACTGGGTTGTTAAATAAAAGTCTGAAACTAATGGCAACACAATTGCTGGCTTTATTTTCAGCACTTTATCTTCTGCTTGATTCGTCTACACGCTTCCTCGCTTATTTTAAGTCTGCACCCGATGGTTACTTGCCAACAATTCTCTACAACAACTCTGTCTAACTGAGTCCTGAATCACTGTCTATTACTGACTGTCCTAACGACTGTGTGCATGTGCCAGACATGGCGACGTTTCTCCTCTAAAACATAAAAGAAATAGTGTTTGCTTTGGGTCGCTTTCCGCAAGCGCGCATTTATTTTGCGCCAGATGTGTAAACTTTTTCTTTAGGTGCTCAATGTAAGCTTTTGAAAGAGTTTGTGTAGTCCCGGAAGCATTATCCATTATCATTATGTCGTCACCATCTAAATTGTTTCTGAGTAGCCGTCTTAATGATATTTATGGTCGCCAATAAAAGTGTTATTGGTTTTCCCACTTTTGTTCGCCATCTGGATTTAAGGCGCATCTATGTTTTTGTAACAATATTACGAATATTTTCGTTGCATGAGAAGAAATATATTTGTCCGCTAGATGGCAGCGGCATCGAGACATGTTTAAGAATTTACATTCCGAGTTGGCTCATACCCACCGCAGTCAAGTGGACTTGTGCGTGACTACCACCCAGTGCGTCTGGTTTCGAAGCCAAATTATAGAAAAAGTTGCTTTTCTAACAAATTGGAGGAGAAGGCCCGATCTTCGATATAGGAATAAAAAAATAAAATTGTTTTCATTTTGTTGAGATAAACTACATCGAAGCCTATGAGTCTAATATTTTTTATGCTGATAAGTTTTTCAACTTATTTCAGGGTTAATTCAATGCTCATACGTTCCAATGGTGTCTACTGTAGTCTTTCAAAAGGCAAAAGAATGAGTCGTAACGCAATGGCGGAAAAAAATTAATATCGAAACTAACCAAATACTTCAAAACTCTACTCAGCTAAGACATGCAAATAATAAAATTTCGAGAGGTTGCTCAAGTTATCCTCAATAAGACGCAGCATAGGAAAGCAAATATGAAAAAATCATCCCTTCACGCTTCTTCTGAATATACTTACTTGTACGTGCATACGTACACTCGTATGGAAGTATGAAATCCGTTTGGTTCTCCTGGCTTTATTTATTAATGTGTTAGAAATAGTAAATTATTCTGAGTTCTTTAGCGACATAGTCGCTTCATTTAAACTCCATCTTTCAGGTAGCTCTACAGAAAATAGTCCGAATAGCTCAAATTGTTGCGGAATGTAGTGACATTATTCTTCTCGGTAATTTCATTTACCTTAAATTTATTGTTTCGTTGGTTGTGTGGCATGTCGCACCCTCTTGATGAGACCACATATCATCAATATCCATACCGTATCCCATAGTTGGTCGAAAAACGTTGTGAAAATATCTCGATACACATCGACGGTGAGCTCTATTTTAACCTTCTTCTTCAATGGCAGCAATATTTTTTAATTGAACGTCCGTGCACTGGTACTTTTGTGTTCTGTACACAGCCAATCGACTCAGGCTTTTCAATTAAATTTTTTATTTTGGGCATTGCTGAACGACTTATTTTGATATGATTCTCGAGCGAAATCAAGCTCATTCTACATAGTTGAACATTTTTTTATCTAACGTCTGTCAAAAGTGGGACAGCAACAAAGTAAAGATACTGCAAAAAACAATTGTAAAGCCTCTCCCACAAATGGCAGAAGTCAATTCTAAATAAATATTTATTTATTTATTATTTTCTTTTTCAAATTTATATTTATTTATTTATTTTTTATTTCCATTTTTTATATTTTTATTTCTTTATTAATCTTTTTCTTATTTTTATTTATTCATTTATTTATTGCAGTGAAAATTAGTCAAAAAAAGTTGTCTTACAGACTAATACATATACAAAAAGAAAGAAGATAAGAAACTATAAAAAAGATAATAAATTAAATTATTTATAAGTATAAGAAGGTTAATGGAAGAGTCTTTAGAATACAGACAATCTCACTCGACAGGTAATGGCAAACCTCCGGGTGTATTTTTTCCATGAAAAAGCTCCTCATAAAAACCATTTTCGACCCCGAATCGGCATAAAACTATTTTTCAATATGGGAAAATCTAAATTGCGAAACGCTCTAAATGGGGTATTAAGATAGATTCGCTCCAGAAGGGAGGGGACATCCACAGCACCTTGAATAATATCAAACACGCACGATAAAGACACAATAGATCGTCGAGACTGTATATATTGATATTGAAATTGATAAGCAGGCATCTCGAATAATATGAGGGTATGGGCTCACGAAAACGAACGGAGCGTGGAGCAAAGTCGACTTATAAGGTATAAACAAATTTTCCAACTGGGATGCGACATTACAATTTTTTACTCTTTCTCAGGTATATGTACATACATACATACAAAGTATTACAGTACTTAGTTATGTGCGATCTTTTCGTGCTTGTATGTGTGCCAATTGTATGTATGTATTTAGTTGTTAGTGACTTTTTTATTACACTATTTCTCCTACTCAGAAGTATTTATATTTATTTTCTTGAAATTTGGCAACAGTTTGTCCACAACAAACAACCACAAGTAACAAGGGGCAGAGCACAATTTTAGCTGTTCATCTGTTGCTGTTGCTGTTGAATTGTTGCTACTAATTGCACCTATTCCTCTTCGTTGAATACTGTCGAACTGATGCCGTTACTTCGCTATGTTGTATAAATAACTGATAAGAGTGCAGTCTGTGCGCTGTGTGGATATTTAGTATGTGAATTCTTGTGAATGCAATGAGGTGTGTTGCGGTCACCGCTCTGTAGAGAAGCAAATGAATTAAAATTTTACTTGAAACTACTATAAATAAAACGCATTTTGAATGCATCGCAAACATCGACTGATCGTTTTAAATTAGTTGTCATTGTCGAAAGGCGAGGCCGAAATTGCTCACCGGCAATGCCTGCGCTAATCCCCGTTGCAGTTCACGCATTAATACGCATACGTTCCCTTTGAGTACTGTTTCCACTTTAATAAAGTGAATTTGTTGACAGTACGAGTGCAGTGATAGCCGTTTCCTATATATTTGAAAACGACGAAGGCCACCACGGGTCCATAAAATATTGTGTGGTACGGTTGCTCGATTTTTTTCCATCGGAAATATTCGAAATGTCAGAGCAAAATGGACTGTACTGAGTCGCGTTCGCTGTATCTGTAAGCTAGTACATATGTATGTGTGCAAATGCGTGTGCTTACTAGTGTGTTTGTCTGTTTTAAGGTAAATTTAATAAAATCGTGTCCACTGGTGGTGACGTTGTTGCGACAGCTAAGAAGCGCGGAGCTGCTCAGCAGAGCGACGAGCCAACCAACACACGAATATTCTTACGACCGAAAAAGTCCAAAATGGTGAATAGAAATCTAGGCGGCCAGGCGCGGAGTGATTTTTTTTTTCGTAGAGAAATGGAAATGTGAAAAATCGCAGAGCTCCAATGATCGTCGCCTGGCACGATCAATGACAACAATAGCAACAGCGACTACTGCAAATAGCGGCCGCTGGTCTGCCAGCCCCATCAGATTTATAATACAACGAACGACGAACGGACGCACGTTGGAATGAACGCTCCGCTCCGTTCAGTAATAGAAAATATTTCGACAAATTTTAGCAGTGATTGTGCGCACTAAACAAAAAATTTAGTTAACCGACAGTGTGAACCACAGGCAAAAGTAAACTAAAGCGAGTGTTGCAAAACCAAACAAAGCCTGAGTTTGCTTAAAGAGTCATAGTGAAAGACACCGACCGACGGAACTTCAAAGAGTTAAAATAAAAACGCAGCAGTGACGTCGACGGTGGCGATAACGGTGACGAAAACGACGACATAG
Source organism: Anastrepha obliqua (assembly GCF_027943255.1). Classification (NCBI taxonomy): domain Eukaryota; kingdom Metazoa; phylum Arthropoda; class Insecta; order Diptera; family Tephritidae; genus Anastrepha; species Anastrepha obliqua. The sequence continues at coordinate 2,629,505 of NC_072894.1, forward strand.
AGCAGTATGAAAGCTACAGCAACGACATTAACTGGAACTGTGAGCGAACGGCCCGGCTTCAGTTAATACGATTATTGATGGGAGCACACAACTTAATGCAGCTGAACACATCCAGCAGCCGATTAGTCGGCGTTTAAACGCTACGCTGAGTGGGAGCTGAGCAAGTCTCTGAACACGCGTGTTTATCAAATTTAAAATAATATAACAGTCTTTTTGTGTAGTTTTTACGTTTCATAAAAAAGTTCGTTCAGTTAGTCTTTTTAAATTTACGGTTTTTTGTTTTTGTTCAATGCTAAAGCTAGCAATGAAAGAAATAGCAAACAACCAATAAAATTGTGCCAAATGAAAAGCCAACAAAATGATTATTTAAATCATCACATTAAAAATAACTCGAGAAAAAGAAAAATAATCACCGTGCTAAAACAAAAACAAAAACCCAAAAAGAGCGATAAAAAATAAAGTAAAAATATAATATAATACTATTTGGGAAAGTGTGTGATCGCGGAATACATGTATATGTATATCCATATGTGTGTATATTTATTTGAAATTTGACAAAAATAACGCAATTTCTGTGGTGACGGCGACGCAGCGAAAAGCGCAACTGAAAGCTCTCCATTGGAGAACTGCAAATGAATTCCCGCTCATAGACTAGAGCGAATGGAAAATTAGCATCATCTGCAAAATTAAATTGAAAAAACGAGTAAAAATAAATTTATGCGAAATTCACAAAGAATCGGCGCGTTTGCATAAATCCATAATTAATAGACATATGCATACACATTCTTACGTACGTAATTTTCGTAAAATACCTGTAAATTGAAACGCGAAAAAATAATCGTGCGAAAATACTTAATCGCATAACAATCAGGTAAAATATTTAATTGTGTGTGCGTGTCTGAGTAGCAAATACAAAAAAACCACAATTCAGCGAGCCAACAGTAATCTCAAATTTCAAGAATTTTCAACTGGTCAACTAAGATAATGGAGGAGAAACAGGAAGAGAAAAAGCAGAGAAAGCGCAACGGCAAGTCTCGCCGACCTAAACACCATCCTTGGGACGAAGGTACGCATAACCTCTGCGGCGTATACTTTACAGCAGATCATTTTGATTACGCATACGCAGCGTTGTGCGCGCAGTGTTGCATTGATAATCAAGTGGTCGATTTCCACAAGCGTGCATACATATGTTATGTATGTACACATATACCAAATACTTTCACTTATATTTTAAATACATATTTTACACACCAAATAGTTTTTTTCCTTTTCAAAATCTATTTTTCACTGCAATGAAAGTAAAATTACTCATAGATACCTATAAATTATTGAGTTATGCACACGCATGCACCTTACATACCTAAATAAGTATGTACAAGTTATGAATATTCTAAGTAGATAATAAAATAGGTACCCACCTGCATGCTCTTCGAAATTTAAAATACTGTTAAATGAGTTTCAAATATACATATGTCTGTATGTACATTAGGGTACATCGATTTTTTCGACCTAGCGTAAAGCAGAAATATATTCTAGAAGAGAACATAGTTCTAAAATCAAAAGCAGGCTTCCGATAATTCTAAAATTGTTGTAGAAAACTTATTGAAATTAGTGAAAAATAATACAGCGTGATTTTATATGTTTGATTGATTTAAGCAGTTGAAAGCATGCGTTTAACTTTGGCTGGTTCCATTTTACCTCAACCCGATATCCAGCTCGGAGTCGTTTGCAATCTCCACTGGTTGTTTAAATTTGGAGTTAGATTGTTTATCATCCATCCATTCATAGTGTTTTTGGAATACCAAGTGACTTCTGCGAGCTTGATTTACCAAACGTACGCGATGTTTTGAAGTACTCCTTTTTTGAGTGATTGTTCCAAAAGTAAGAGTTAAAGGCTTTTGTACGGATATCTTTTTTTTTATTAGATATTGCTATAATCGGTAAGAAAAGTGTTGTGAAAATGCATATGTAAGTCCTTGTTCAATTGGACACAAAAGAATCAAAAAATTCACATCTGCAAGCTAAAAGGCTTTCTTCGACACAATGACGCACATGAGCGATGTATGTATGAGAAACTTTTGTACTTTCGTGTTACCCTTTGGGATCTACGTAGATGTGATAGATTTAAGTGATGGTAGTACGAGTATTTTGTCTGAATCTCCATTCACTGTCAATATCATTTGCGAGCATTTATTTGCAGTGCATTGAATTTGATGATACACCAATTCCTGATCGAGAAATACCAGCAAATGTTCAAAAAACTGAGCGAGTGTTTCACAACGAGCATTAGACAAAAATCGTGATCGAATTATGGCAGTTACTGCAGAGAGCCGTAACGAAACTCCACGAATGAGCATCAAAAAATACTGAATTATAAACTGAATTCGAAAAACTAAGTGGGGTGCTATGTAAACATGTTTCTTCAGACATTTATAAAAAAACTAAGGGTAGCTACCATCAAGCGAAAAATTAAAAAAAATAACCCTGACGTGTTAGAGAAAAACAAAACCCAGATTCGCGATCAGCGCCTTCAAAACATAAAATGACAGACTCAAATTCTGCTGAAGACTTCTTCATTTTTGCGACACTGTGTTATCCAACTCTTCAATATCTTTACCTGGGTACAAAATTGTTTCCAGAATCGCACATATACTGCTAGCAGAGAAAATTTTCTTTTGACTTTAAATTTCCTATTCAAATGCCATATTAATAGTTTAGAATCATTTTATTTTCTAGTTGAAAATTAGAAATTTGGTTTTGATTTTAGAACTTGAGAAAACTTTCTTAGAAATTTCCCTAGACCGTGCTTCGTAAGACGATTTGTCTAGCTTTTTCAACCTGAACAGATGCCGAACAGATGCCGTCTGCGTCGCATATTTTGAAGTCAGGCTAAATTAGGTTAATTGTTAACTCTTAATACGTCCAGATGCACTTGAACTGAAACAAAAACACTTTGCCCAAAAGAATTGTGAAATTCAAGAATCAGCGCATAAAAATCATTCGACAATATTTCCGTGACTATTTAGTTTTAAAGATAATAGTACACTTTTTAGTGGCATTTTTGTTAAAAATGGCGATATATTGTTATCGTTTCTAGTAACCGGTATTCTGGTAATGATTAATAACAGCGGCGAACACACCATAGGGTGTGGTGAAAAAATTACGTCCGGTTGTGAACGAATTTGAAAGAATCAGCTGATTGGTTGACGTAACCAGGGGCATGACAGCGGTTCATTTACGAAAAAATTGAGATTGTGTTGGTGATATATGAAAACAATCAGCACCATCTTCGCTCATCGTGCTTCGTTGCCGTCTGAACAACGACTGATTGGGCGAGTGTGTGAATACGTGTGAAATGAACGGCCAGAATTCTGCTGTCGAGTTCCCGGTGGCATGGCAACTGAAATTACTCTGCCAATTTCGAAGGCCAAACCTGGTGACATATGTGAAGTTAACAACTTTTGCAGTGAAATTTATACGAAGTTGGTTATGAGTAAAGTTTTAAGTTTAATATTTAAATTTGCTATAAATGCTATAATATTCCTTTCGATATGTCCAATTTTTCAAATAGACATTCGTACTTTTCTTTTTTTATAGTTCAGTGATCATCAGCTATTTTGTCATTGCTAATATTATATGATTGCCATGAATTCACAGACAGCAGAATACGTAATACGAAATTTCCATTTTGATCTTCTAAAAAAAGAGCTAATATCGAATATACCCTCATCATGTCCTCCTTTTACTTTCAACACCTATTGATTATGCTTATGTAGATTCAAAATACTCCTTTTCCGCCTATTCGATTGCAGAAAAAGCAAAACTATGAAGTCACACGCACAACTTTGCGCATTACTTTGTCCGAGCAAAGTTCTCTTGAATAAATTTTTGAAAAGCATCAATTATTTGGATACATTTGCGCAAATGTACCAGTCGAGCGCATAATGCCAGTTTAAGCGATTATTTGCGCCACACTAAAATCTATGCGAATTGGTAATTAGTCACTTGTATGGCCGCTTATTAGTGGCTGTCAGTCCCAGACTTAACGATTGCAATACTAGACTTTAAAAAAATTAACATTTTTTTTAAATGCCAATAAAATTATAATCACTTGCTCGCTTGGACCGACATTAAAAAGACAAGCTGGAAGTCTTAAGACTGCATATACTCGTACTTCTACTATTTTTATTTTTGCCAATCGTTTCTGTTTTGTTATTTCTTCGCTCGTTTAATTATGAATCGCACAAAAAAGCTGAATGTTTGCTTTTTAATGCACAAATGGCATGCATATCTATATATATACTTATACATACATACATCTCTACATATTTTATACAAGTGCGCTGTTGTGTATCCCTATACGTGACCGGCTTTTTATCTAAAAGGTGATTACGAGTAGTTCACTATTGCATACTGGTTTTTTGCTCTCAGCGCAAACAAAAGATCACAACATAAACAATAGAACAACTTCAACTGAACATTGCGCTTGTGGTAAAAGATGGGAGAGGGAGCTGTAGGCAATCACACAAACATACATACATGTTTGCATATGTGGTAAAGTGACGTGCACTTTGTTATTCGCGTCAATTCATAAAATATCTAATAATGTGAAAAACCGCATACTCTTAATAAACCAAAAACAAAAATACATAATATCAATATCCGCAAGTATCACTTAAATACTGACTTACCCACATTCATATGTGCACACATGCATGCGCACATCTGTATTCACGAAATGAATTAGACACCGAAGCGAGCACTAGGCACTAGATCACTTACTGTGGTATGTTTGGTATTTGTTTTAAAATTAGCGGCTCTCATGAGATCTAAGACCTTTGGTGAATGGATTGGTGCAGACATAAATAGAGCGGCGAGATATCGAAGAAACACTTTAATGTTTTCAATTACAGACAATACGCATAACTCCAAAGTCAAAGGTTGTAAAACTGTTCCCAAGTCAAAAGTTTGCAAAACACCGTTACGCGATTGACGAAGGCATGAGTTAATTTTTGATTTCACTAAAAATGCTTATTATACATCCATATTTGCACAAAAAAAAATTGAATTTAAAGTCCATCTGCACGCAAGCCACTTGATTAGAGGCAATAATTTTTATGGAAGAAATGGTTCTTAAAACAACCGCATTTCATCTAGTAACACAAGGGTTTTTGATAATTCAAGTGAAGAGTTTACTTTGCTCAAAAATAAACGTGAATCAAAATAGTATGCCACCGAAGGGTATTTCGCAGTAGTAAAACTTCAGCAGTTTTAATACTGGGCTTGATTCATTGGTTCACTTGAATAGAGGCCTACATCATTTGTACATTAAGGGGTTAGGGGTAGTCAGAGGCCCGAAAAAATGATGATTTTCACGAATTTTTTTTGCTACTTAATTAATTTATTTAACAAAAATAAAAACATAGCATAAAAACATCATGTTTTAACTTGACTTCACCAAAATTCCAAAAAAAAAAAAATTAATAATTGCAAAAGTTATCGCTGTTTGTGTGAAGCCCGTTTCTCCAGAAGTCCCTTGCGGTGAACATCAAAAGTCCTTGCAGATTCATCTAAAACCAATCGGACAAGAAAAATTAGTTTTATTAATAGATAATCTTGTGCCTGATCGAAGCTTTTTTTTTTTTCAAAATGAACAAAATGGCGGCCTCAGAAAATTTTTTCCAGATTTTAGAGAAAAAAACCAACAGTTAATTGTTAAAAAAAATCGAAATTTTTGAAAAAAAAAAATCCTTCGATCAGGCACAAGTTTTTTATGTTTTTCAAAAGCTGTATAAATTTTATTGAAATATACGTAGCGGTTTTTAAGTTACAGTGTTCACCAGTTTGAAAAACATAGTTTTGAGAAAAACGCATTTAAAGTTTTGCTATCGGCTCCGGAGCGGCCGAGCGCCCTTTGTTAATTGTTGAATAACTTGAAAAGTATTTGTCGGATTCACTTCAAATTTGTACACAATATTTTTAAAACATTATACTTTAAGAAAATGCAAAAAAAAAATCAATTTTTTGAAAATTCTGACTACCCCTAACCCCTTAAAACTGTGAAAAGGGATAATTTTTTAAAAAACTCAATGTGTTTGGTCGAAAACTTATTAATTATAATAAAATGGGAAAGCAAAAAGGTTTAACAGATCGCGAAAAAAGACAAATCGATACCTTGAGGTTTGGTCGATGGCCAAACGTTGTGTATAGTGTCTTTACCGGAAACAAAGTGACTCCTATGGTAAGCATTACAAAGGCAGAACTGGGATGGATTTGACATCGAAGGAAACGCGCAAGATTCTTATTCTACTCTTTCAACAACAAAAAGTAAAGAAACGTCAAGTGTTTTAGACTATTCTAAAAGCGCCACGTCTAAAGCTTAAAGATACACAAAAAAACCACCTCTGAATAAATAAATCAAAGAATGCCGCCTCGGTGTTGCAAGGGGAGTCTTGGAGTTCTGTAAATGGAAAATACTAGGGACGAAAAGAAATTTAATCTAGATGGGCCGAACCGGTACAATTACTATCGCGATGACATAAGTAACGAGAAAAGGTACTTGAGTCGACATCATAGCCGTGAAGAGGGTGTTACGGTATGGGGAGCAATATCGTATTATGGCGCGTTCGAATTGAAAATTGTAGACTACAAAGTGTCGGGAAAATGTTATAAAGCTCTGTTAGAATCATCTTTTGCCGAGATTCGTGAAAAGTTTGGACCTATTTATTGGATCTTTCAACAGATGAATGCACCTGTGCACACATTAAGTGTGGCCAAAACTTGAATTGTGTCCCAAAACGTTGAAATTTTAGCATATCCGCCGTAGTCCCCATATCTGAACATTATTGAAAATTTAAGGAGATGGCTTGCTCGTAAGGTTCATAAGAATGGCCAACAATTTGAAGACAAAAATGCTTTAATTCGAATCATTAAAAAGCTCTGGTCTAAAATTTCATTAGGCTATCTAAAGAATTTGTACAAATTCATTCATCAACGTATTTACGAAGTAAATTATAAACAAGGTGGCAGCATTAACTATTAAACTATAAATAATAAATATAAAAAGCAAACATTTCGTATATTGTTCTTATTTTTTCTTATTTGGTTAGTGCCTCTATTCAAGTGAACCAAATAATCAAGCCCAGTATTACAACTGCTGAAGCTCTGCTGCTGCGAAATACCGTTAGATGCAATAATATTTTGATGTATGCTTATTTTCTAGCAATATTTTCTAATAAGATATTCTAATAACGACGGTATATAAACTGAAAAACAAATTTAAGTTAGGTACATCGTGGAATATCAATTACAGGACAGGTTCCTCTGAATAGACTAAAATACAGCCAAATTTTTTAAGTTTCAAGAACATAACTATTACTACCTTAGTATTTATTAATTACATTTTAAATAATAGGGTATCTAGTCCTAGTTTATTTATAAAATTTACAAGCTTCAATTAAAATTTAATAAAAATAAATAATTTTAAAATTTCACCTAATAAAATTATACATACTTTATTTATATAAAATTTAACTTTTACCAAAAATATTTTATTTGTATTATTTGTGTAACCGCGGCTGCTGGCACAAATTTAGCCAATACTATATAAAATTACTAATTCCAAATTTCTTTGATTTATGAAATTAATTACTGAGAATAAAAAAAAATTGGTTATTATTAAAATAAATAAAATTTCACACAAAAATTTACATATAAAATAAATCAATAATAAAAATATAAGCCAAAATAAAACTTTAGTAACTAAATAAATCAAAAAATAACTTAAAAATTTAGTTAAATCTATTTATTTAGTAACATTAATTAGTTATTAATTAATATATAAATATTAAATAAATTTAAACTAAATAAATGTTTAGTAAATTCTTAATTATTAATAAAAATAAATTTAAAAAAAAATAGTTAAATTTATTATAAAATAATAATTAATTAGTATTTCTTCCTTAATAGTAAAAAGACCCCTAATCAAATTTACTACTTTTCATTAAAAAAATTCAATGAAAACAACCTATTTCATTTCAAATAAGTTCATTGAATCTAATAAATTAATAAAATTTAAATAATATAAATAAATTTATAGAAATAATAAGTACAAAATAACTATATTTAATTTAAATTATTTATCATAAAAAATTTAGTTAAAATAACAAAATAAAATGAAATTAATAATTAGGAATTTACTAAATAAATAGATTTAACTAAATTTTTTTTTTTTTATTAAATTTTAATATTTATTGATAAATAATCCTCTTATTTTTTAATTAAAAAAAATTTTTTTTTCTTAAATAATATATTTTATAATAATAAGACGTATACTAAGTTAGATCATAAAGATTTCACTTGAATTATCAATAAACCTTTGATTACTATATCAAATACGGTTGCTTTAATAACCTTCTTTTCCAAAAAAATTATAGCCGCTAATCAAGTGAACCGCACTGTATGTATATATGCATATATATACTGCTGAAATTATGTGAGTATTTTAGTCAAAATTATTCATTGCCACAGAGCATTGCCAAATGTGCTTATATCTGTTGATTTGCGAATCAGAGGCGAATCAGAGGCACACAAGGCACAGCTCAACTGTTACTGTTTGGCTATTTTTGTTGTCTACTCGCGGGCAATTGAAATTGAATTGGCCAAAAGCGAGAAGAAATTTGAAGACGTTTCGGTCGTTTCTATTGATGCATGCCAATGTTCGAAATAATGGAAATTTCAAGTATTTCTAATCACACACATGCTATTTCAGAAATGCACATTTAATTAAAGTGGAAAAATAATTCCTGTTTCTAGTAAATCAAGTTTTTCAACGCCATCCTCAAACCATACAATGCAGCAAAAAAATTAGGTTTGACGTAATGTCCTTACTGTCTAAAAATTTCTAAAAGCCAACGACTTGCTGATCTAAACTTTTAGCTCATATTTACAGCGGCTTAGTTCAGCTATAAGGATTAATTATTTAAATAATTACTTAGCTAATTACTTAGCTCTCGAGTGGAAAATCCAAAATATTTATTTAGTTTTACAGAAGATGGAAAAAGTATATATTGTATCCTAATGTGGTAAAACAAAATACTTTGGCGTAATGGCGGAGCAACGCATGCCGTGTATTAACTAGTGTACTATATATAGTAAATATGTATTAAGGCGGCCGCCATTGGCGAAGTGATTTGTGCGTCACTACGACGCCCACTGTAAACATGAAAAACTAAATGTTAGACAATTTTTTTTGTAATATTGGATTCTCCTCTATAAGTGACAAATCTGCGAGAGTATTTTGATCATGAAAAGGCTTCTCATAAATATCGGGTGTTTTTCAAGCTGCATAAGAACTATCGATATCCATAACTATGGTTTGACAGCTAACAATAGCAAACAGTGTTGACATTCAGTCTGTCTGTTCTGTACAGTTTGGCGGTCATCATGAATCGTTTAACCCGAGAACAACGCTTCCACATTATGGAAATTTACTTGGAAAAAATACAAATCTTTCTCGAAGTTCATAGAGCAGTTCGTCCATTTTACGTACGGTTTACACGTTGGCGGCATCATCACTTCTTTTTTTTTTTTTGAAATGAGGAAGGAGCTGCTGTTACGGTGAATGGCGAGCGCCATCCAGACATGCTGACTTAATTTTTGTTTCTAAAAATTAATCAGTTAAACATCGACGACATTTGGTTCCAACGAAACGGCGCAACTTGCCATACAGGGCGCTTATCAATAGATTTATACGGGCAGATTTATTGGAAAAATTACTCAAATATTGGACTGATCGAAAGGACCATGTAACTCGTAGTCGCGGCGGACAAAGCCGAATATTATATTCAACAATTCCAACAATTTTTCTGTTTTGTATTTATTATCATTTTATCAGACGACCTAAAACTATAAGTCCCTTCATTTGTTGGAAAATACTGAAAGGCAACGCTGAAATATATGCCCTACACTATTTAAATAAATTATAAATTGTAGTATCGGTTCTCCCAAGTTTCAAGTGAACTTGCACATCAATTTATTGCAGTATTATTGCATCTAACGTTAAAAAATAAATAATTGGCGCGTTCACTGGTGGTAAGTGTTTGGCTCAGCTCCTCCTCGTATTTGTAGAGTGCGTCTTGATGTTGTTCCACAAATGGAGGGACCTACAGTTTCAAGCCGACTCCGAACGGCAAATGGTTTTTTTAATGAGCTTTTCCTTGAAAGAAATACATGCGAATGCTTGTCATTGCCTGCCGAGGGGCGACCGCTATTAGAAACAACTTTTTGCTGTTTCATGTACGGAGATTCGAACCTACACACTCCCGAATGGTAGTCACGCACCAAATCCATGCATTCGCAACATCTGAGAGTCGCTGCAAGTCTACAAGATGCAGTTATTTCAAGTTTGACGAACTTGTTATTGATTTGCGCAGTAAATTGGAATGATTTTTAAACTGTTTACGAACGAAGGAATCAGCTTCACGAAGCAATAATTAAAAGTGATGTAGGATGTCTAATTTTCAGCCTGTATCTTCCTTTTTAAGCCAGTTAATAATCCATGGTGTCCTCTTGGAATAGCTATTTTTTATTTCAAAGCAAATTCTAAAAAAAAAGTATTCAAGAGCATAGAAAGTTTTTTTGTTGTGCCACAAAACATGGGCAAAAGAAAGCGCTAAATTTGTTCATGGCCAAAAAACAAAAAACAAAATGAAAAGAAAGAATTGGGAAAAATCGAGCGCCACTTCATTGAAACCCGGTGTATCACTCTTCGGCAACGGATTTCAAGATCGGGCCTTATCGAAAGAGGGCAAAGTTGCCTAGTGGTGCTCATCTGATGCCTATCGAAATTTCGCATTGCTGGAATGGCCATCCAATAGTGGAAGCTTCCATGCCAACATAGTAAATTCATTTTTATTTAAAAAGTGTAGTTTTATTTCAGCGAATTTCGATTTAGATCATATGCTGATTATCGCATGTTTCACCTTGTAAAAGAATTACCCCATCTTAAGGAACGACTTCTAAAACTGGATAAATTCAAATCCAACGTCAGTCGAATACTTTCTGAGGGGCAGATTAAAATGTAGGAAGACCCAACCACAACATTTCATTTGGCGAAAGGGAACAGGCAATATCCGAAATTCGTGGATTAACATAGGACTTCTGAGAATGAGAAAAATATATATTTCGTAGGAAACTTATAGTTTTTTAGATGTAGGTTTTCAAAGCTTTTGTGAAGCGTAAGTTGTTAGAATCTAACAATCAACATGAGTTGAAAATACTAAGGTATTTCTGTAAAGATTTGGCTATCACAATTCCTTTTCAAACTTCGAGCCTTTTTATTTAGGATATTCATTTCTCTAAAGCCGGAAAAATTATAGCAAATTTGGGAAACAGTACAGCTTTACAAACAAAAATGTCATGAAATACTCTATACTTTAGTATATAAAGAACTCGATAACTAGGCACATATAGCTGGCAATCACATATATGCGTTGTCACCCTTTTTGGGTGTTTGGCCGAGCTCCTCCTCCTATTTGTGGCGTGCGTCTTGATGTTGTTCCACAAATGGAGGGACCCACAGTTTTAAGCCGAGTCCGAACGGCAGATATTTTTTTATGAGGAGCTTTTTCATGGCAGAAATACACTCGGAGGTTTGCCATTGCCTGCCGAGGGCCGACCGCTATTAGAAGAAACTTTTTCTTCATTTTGGTCTTTCACCGAGATTCGAACCAACGTTCTCTCTGTGAATTCCGAATGGTAGTCACGCGCCAACCTATTCGGCTACGGCGGCCGCAGTCTACAGATTAGATTACCCAAATTAAACTTAAAAAAATGGCCTGATTTTATTAAAAATATAGCATCTGAAGATTATTGAAATGGATCCCTATATATTGTAGGTTTTTCTAAGCTTACAGTGAATTTCTGACAATCGGACGAATTTGTATTTCATTGCACTCCGCATACACCTTTGATGAGAGGAAAGCGTCACGAAACGATTGAAACCATTTAACTCGCTTAGACCGACCCCCTAAACCACATTTCTAAAAGGTACATAGAAAGCACGTTTAATAAATTGGAAAAGCAAGCAAATTTGTGTATCAAAGTAAGAGGCAAATATTAGGTTTAATAAAAAAGGTACTTTTTTCCTATTTATACGAATTTCGATTTTTTGGTATAGAGGATGTGCATGGTCGCTGTACATTTCGGAGCTCTTGGCCTGCGAAATGTAGAAAGAACCAAAATCACATGTTCAATTAGCGACTTACGAAAGTAATCAATGAACAGCTACACATCACCATTAGCAATGAATTTCTAAATAAATATGTACATATGTATGTATATACTAAGCAAACGGTTTGGCAGCAGAAGAAAAAGATTCTTCAGGCACAACTACAAAATTTGAAGGCGAGAATTAAAGCAAATAGTTGGGCAAAAAGGGCATAAATAGTTTTATCTGGAGATGTTATATATTTTTTTGCTAAGAAGAAAATAATTTGATAACACCGTAATTCACTTACTTTAATGAAAATATGTATATTCTAATATGTTACAGAAATTAGAGACCCGAAAGTGGGATGTGGAGCAACGTTAACACGATTTTTGGTTTGCATGGCACCAGTTATGGGTAAATTATTGCGAAAAAACTGTAATTATTTGACAATTTTGTGAGTCTAGTGTTTTGTGTAATCGAATGGGGAACAAATTCGATTCGTTGTGGTTCTCGTAAATTATATACTACAAATTAATACATACATACATATATCTAGGTATGTGTATGTGTAAGTCATTCTTGTCATCATGTAAGCGCATACATTGTAAGTCTGTTTTTACTCAAATGTACTGTGTAAAGGTATATACATACATATGTGTGTTTGTATTGCACAATAGAGAGAATAAATTTTTGTGAAAAAAAAATGTAGAAACAACAAGTCTACAATTCACTTGGAGTAATAATATTTACGTAAAAAAATAATAGCCTCAATTTTTCAAGATTTTTAAAAGCATTTTTTATGAAATATCTGGCAATCCAGTGGATGGGCAAACATAATATTTTATTTGTCGAATCTTCTAAATTTTCTAGCTTGTTATAAATACCACATTTCTCCTGCGATTTTTTGGGTCTCTTTGCAACAGAGAATCTGTGAATTGTTTTATGCTAAGCAACGCTCCGCCTTAATGTACATTAAGTATTTTTAACTTGTTATGTATTACTTCTCACAAGCTATGCACTGAGTTAATCATTGATAAACACTTTGCGGTGTTTTCGCCTTTCACTGTTTCTTTATTACATTTATTATTTCGTCATTACCTTTTGACTAGGATAAATAAATAAATTCAACAAACATAGCTGGAAATTCATCATTAACATATGTAAATATATCAATATTATACATTACACTATATAAATAAATACAAATACCCACACACATTACATTCATGAAAATGTGTCATCAAATATCTGTAAATATAATACATTTCTTACACACCTACCTATAATTTCTTATACACTATAAGGCACTTATACATACATATTTCTATTAACGAAGAGGATTTTCGGCCATTTCATTTCTCTTGTTAAGTGGGTGGATAGTTGAGTAGGGGTGCGCATCCATCGCTTATAGCCTCACCAAAATGAGTCCGTTGCGTTGTGTGTACTGCCGTATTCAAAAAAATCAACCGTTGTACTCTCTACACAAATACAGATACAGGTACAAGTACGGCTATCAGTCATATGTGGTGCCACAATGGACCAGTTCTGGCGGTTGTAGTATTATAACGCTTTTCTAGCATCGAAAGAAATTTTTTTAATTATGGTTTCCCTCTGAGGGGTACCACTTTGATCAAAAAAGTTCTCGGCATATAAAACTTAAATACAAATTTATTTCCCAAAGTAATATTATGGCCTTGAAGACTCCCCATCAACTACAACGCACTTATGCCAGCGTTTGATCCAGCTCTCGAAACATTTGTGGAACTCTGTTTTGTGTATAGAGCCGTCTTCCACTTTTCCATTACTTCATTTAGGCTGTTAAAACGTCTCATAACGCCCAAGTAATAGCCTTTATTTTAACTGTCTGACTTTCTGGAAAAAATTCGTGGTATACCTATAATACCATGCTTCCGGTAACGTAGAACTGACTGTCGTGAGAACGAAAATGTCTTGTAACTTGAGCCTCTAAAGACAGGTTATCGCTCAATTTTGCCCATTTTATTTTCTTGCGGCCAAGACCTCTTACTTGCTGCCGAAATTATAAAAACATGTCACTGGTCTATTCTATTTAACAAATCCGTTGTTATAGTTCTTTAATAATTTGGCCAACCTTCACTTGCTATCTTACAAGTTTGTTTTGTATATGTTCGTGTACATATACTTATATATGAAACTGGCACGTACATCTTTTTATTGGGTATTTAGTCGAGCTCCTCCTTCAATTGGTGGTGTAAATCTTTATGTGGTGCCACAAATTCGGGAACCTACAGTTTTACGCCTCCTCTGGACGGCAAATGATTTTCACGAGGAGCTTTTTCGAGGCAGAAATACACACGAAGGTTTGTAACTGCATGCCGAGGTACCACTTCTATTAGAAACAACTTTTTTAGAATTTGATGTTTCATGTTTATCGGAATGAGTTTCGAACCCGTGACTATTCAAATGGTATACCGATATGGCACGGCACGCATAAGCCTGTTCGGCTACGGGTTAGTGATGAGAAATATCCCGTACTTTGTACAAAATTTTTAAGAGTCAATCAGCACTTAAGTGTCGTTTGAATATCTCATCACCTCCTGTTAGCCAGTACAAACCATTGCATTTGAATTTATATTTGCTTTATTCCGAGTGCAATCGCTAAAGAGTTTTCCAGGCAGACCCCCTTATTACCCAATTCATCCGCTCCCTCATTTACGTCGATATTCCTTCGAACGAGAATCCAGGCTTGAAATGATCAATTCCCAAGATTCTTAGTATTCTTCCATTTTGCAGCTGACATTGCTTGGGGTAAAATGCTATCTTTCGTTCTCGCACAATGAATTTAATTTTTTATTGAAAAATTCCGGTTTCCTAGATACATATGTATTATACATAATTATTTTAAGATAAGCAGTATTTTCTTGAAGAATTTTAGCATTTGAGAGAGTTCAAAATTTTGCGATGTTCGGCTTATTAACTTTTATCTTTAAACTTCTTTATTTTAAACCTAGAACAAGAACATACCTATCATGCAACTCAAATCATAAATATTCCGTCTGTACTCAATATAGAGCCATATGATTTCTCAAATATCTCTCCTGAAAGTAACACGTTTCAATTTTAATTTTAAAACATGCAATTTCGAGAACCTTTAACATCTCATACTACATAGAATTTGAATTATTCAAATCTAAGCTTCATAATTCCGACTTTTCCAAACAGAAAGAACAAGATTCCGAGGTATACTAAAGAATTGAAGCGTCTCAAAAGCATCTGAGAAAAGTTTTATAAAAAAATAATTTTCTATTTCCAAAGTTATAAGTTCTGAGTATGGAGAGAATGGAAGTCTCCGAAAAAATGATATTAAATAATTTTAATCACTCACACTTTAATTCTGGTTTTCACTCACTTGTTCAAAAGTGAGGTTATTTCGAATTTATTTATTTCGAACTTTCGTTAAAATTGTTTCAATCATTTTATAATACTTAACTTGAAAATAAATTTGAGTCATGAGCTCATACTTTATGCGAGAGCATATCAGACAGGTGGTCATTTCTGACAAATTCTCTAAAAACGACAATTATGCAGCAAATAAGCGATATGTACGCACTTATTTATGTCCTACTTTTATATTTTTAACACACTAAACAAAAAAACTGTCAGTCTAAGAACGCATTTAAGCATTACTAACCTATCGCATGAATTCATTCACAAATAGATTTAGAAAATTTTCTGTTGCTTTTAAAATTTTAGAACTTTAAATGAGAGGAAAAAAGTAGGTTATGGCTTGCCAACAACTAAGAAATAACAAAAGTGTGCGGTACTTTGGGCGAAGGTTATTTTTGATTCCAAAGATCAAAAGATCAATTCTGAAGACCATTGTTTATTACGTGTAATTGCTATTGCATGCAACAATAAAAAACCATGTGCACTAATATACCTATGTTTATGGAACGTTCAAGGCAAGTTATTGGAATTAATTCTTGGTTCATGCCAATTAGTTTTTCTAAAGCGAACGTAAACGAATGCAACCGGTTTTTAAAAAATGAAAAAAAGTTTAATCACATGTTCAATAGTAATAATTTACCATGATTTCTGAGCCTGAGTATCAAATACAGCTCCTCTGTACCGCAAACTGAATTCGAGTGAGTTACTTTCGAGTGAAAAAGAACAATAAGAGCTATAAAAGAACAACCACCAGCTCGAAATCCTCCATAAAGGGCAAAACAACTGTACGTCACTGTTTCGAATCAGACGTGAGCTAAATGATTAATTTGACCCTTAGTTAAAAGTATATAGAAAATAAAATATAATAATTTTACGAGATTAGCAGTAGAATAAAAAGCCATAGTATTGGTTTAAAATTTGTAAATTCATACCTTTAATATTCAAACAAAACAACGATTTACTTACTACATATGTACATGTATAAACATACGTACATACATAAATTTAATGAATACACTTGCACATATATAAATTCATTGCATGTAGACGTTCCATTGATTAGTATTTCATAGCTAAAAGCTTTTGTATTCTCCCCCATCACATGAATTTTAGCGCACAATCGTTGATTATGTTATTGTTATTGTTATTGTATTCTGCTTATATTTATTTTGTAATGTATGTTGACGTTGTTGGCACCACATTTTAGTTTATTCGTGTCATCGGCCAAAGATGAAATGAAATGTGGAAGCAATACAAAAATAAAAACTACAACAAAACCAAAATGATGACAGACGATGATGCGGTTTGTACAGTGCACGAAAATTTGCAAAATAATAAAAAGCAAATTGTTTCAACTTACAGCCCACATTTTCGAGAGAGCGTCTGATAAAGAGAGAAGTGGCTAAAAGCCCGAGTGTAGCTCCCACACTATTACTAATAACAGACAAGTTGTTTAAGGCAAGAAAAAGCTCACTGTTCTGCTGAGCTTTGACTGATAAGCATACGCGATTGCCTGATTATTTATTGTCTGCGATCAACAAGTTTGCGAATAGCTGAAAATCATGCTGCTTCGTAAGGGGTAGGTACATACGAGTACATTTGAGCCCTGAACTAAATTACGTGACGCTGCTGACCTTGAGAAAATCTGAGAAGAATTTGGAAAATCACCGATGATATCATATCTCAGAAGGGGGTCATGTTCTTCTAAATCTGTTTCGAAAGTTAAAAGCATTGTACATATTTATAGTTATTAAAGAAAAAAGCTAAAATATGTACATAAGTTTCGGGTGTTTTTTTAGGTGCACGAGAATTGTCGATATCGATAAATATGATTTGACTGCTGAGAAAGGCGAACTGTGTTGACATTTCTGTTTAATAAGGTGCGGCAAGACATTATGAAGCGTTTGACGCCAGAAATTTGCAATACAGCGCGCTTAGCAAATGATTTATTTCAATATTGGATTGATCGAATGCACCGTATACGAATAAGTCGTAGCCGCGGCGGACAAATACCAGATATTATATTCAAAAACTAAATGCCATGAAATTATCTACCAGATTATAATAAAAAAACTTCATTTCAAAAATATTTCCAGTTTGTATTCCCATTTCAAGTTCTTAAGCTCCTAAAAAACACCCGATATATAAAATATATACCACATGTATGTAAATGCATCTCTTAAAGGAGATTAATTAAGAGCGCATCGAAAAATGTTAGCTTCCTTACAAAATATACAGTCAAGCGCAAAAATATAGGGCCACTAGAATTTAAGTCAAAAATATTATATGTTGTGTACCAACATACATATTTACATATGTCTTTTAATTTTTTTCATATTTATTTAATTCTGAAGAATAGTACTTAGACAACCAGAATCACTCTTTTACTAATTAAATTTTTGCACAGTCCCGTGCAAAAGTTTAAGAGCACCCTCTGCATTTTTAGAAATAGTTTTTTGTCAGTATTCAATAAGCAGTGTCTAGTGACAAAGTAATGTTTTCTTAAATACAATATTCAATGAAAATAAATTCGTTCAGCCTCTAAAATTCTGGCCACTTTACGAAGTGCGGAAACCCCATTATCGCGAGAAGAAAATACAAAGTAGTAGATTTTTTAGATTTCCAGATTTTTAGAAACCATTCCAATTAAAAAATTAAAAAAAAAATTACGCAAAAATAATGGATTTCTTTTGAGAAGTCGCCTAGGTTTCAAAATCATCTTCTATGAAGCCAACAACTGCGAGCATTTCATATTTCGCCTTTGCAATCAAAGCCCTGACACCAGCACCAGTGGCCACTGAGTTGAGTATACTTGTACATGTATAGCTACATATGTATTTCCTTTCATTTCGCCTAATTTAGATTGTGTTCACGACCACCAAAAAATAGGGTCATTCGATTCTAAACAAACCACCTCTAAATTCAGTACGAACCTTCCAGTTGAAGTGGCTATCAGTAGTTCTATCAGCACACAAACTCTGGAATTAGACTCTCTGGCATAATTTATGCAATTACATATCTGCATACCTATTTAATAGCCATATGTGTGCACAATGTTTTTTGTTGTACAAAATTATGCTAGTAAATATAATTACGACCAAAAAGACTAAATTATGGTTTGAACGCTCGATCAATTGAAAAGAAATTTGAATTGACAAGCATCAAAAATATATTTCTTTGACCAAATGATTTTTTTTACGTATTTACATTTCCCAATCGAATTGAATTTTTTGAGAGCGAAGAAGCCTTAAAAAGTTAGTGATCAGCTGTCTCACTTCTATTAAATGTTACGTATTTTAGAGATAAATTTAAATAATTATAAATATCAATAAAATAATCTTGGGCGGATGAAAAATGAATGGGCCCAGTTCACCTTGAAAGGAAATCATGCATGTCCGACATAAATACACATATGTATATACGCTTGAACATGTAAACATACATACACAAACAACGTCGATGTGTATGGGCAAAAGTCGAATATGCGGTCTATGAAAACCAGCGACGCGCAGCTAACTTAACCGGTAAACCGGCAGAAGGCGGTTGGGCAGTTGGGTGGCCAGATTGCATACATAAATTTATTTGGATACACACAGTATATATACATACATATATTTGCATACGTATTTCACATGCGCTATAAGTACGCATTTGCATAATGGGCCAACGTACGAATGCATGAACCTAGGCAAAGAACGCAAACACCGCACAAACAAACAAATTTAAAAAGAAATTCGAATGCCGTTTGACGCCACTTGATAATATATTTTTTTTTTTGGCTGTTCTATCTAGCTTTTTCTGTGTACTACACCTTACATATGTATGTACTTACGTGCTGTTGCAGTTTGTTCGAATAAAGCGGCACTCGTTGACAGCTGACGGGCAGCTTGATGGCTTCGTCGAGCAACGGCTTGGTAGTAGTATTCAAAACGCGATTAAACGCTTAACATGTGAAGCCGTCAGCATCGGCGAGAGACGAGTCGCTCAAATTAATTTATAGTTTTTTTGTTTATTTATTTTTACCAAAATTAATAATCATTATTTTATATTTGTCTTTGTTGATTACGTAAAGTCGCACTAATAACAAATAGGCGCAAAACAAAAATATCTACGAGCTCAAATAAAACAAAAGCAATATCCATAGCGTGAAAAAATGGTTTATGTGTTCCTTAGTGTTGCGGGAAATTACGGTGAGTGGCCGCGGCATTTCCTTGACCTACCTTCTCGTTAGTGCATAAATACATACGGACAGTGTTTAGTGTAAATTACCAACACAAACACGTTTAAGAACATTTCAGAATCAGTAGATTTTGGAGTTAACAACGTCCAGTCTTATCACATCACGGCACAAAAATAAACGTTACGTATACGTAGTGTGTGACAGGCATTGCCTACACACACATGTGCATGCACGTACATACTCGCTTCTGTAGTTCTCTGTAGTAGCGCCAAAGTGTAGATAGTTCAAGGTTTCAGCAACCAATTTTTACAGCTGCTTGAGTACATCGCCGCTACGCATCTGCCCTACATCCAGCATGGAATGGCACCCAAAACGAGTCGTTTATATGCCCATATGTGTATAGCGAACATACACACACACATATGCACGGCTTTTAGCGCGGGCGCAACACAAGTGAAAGAGTTGTAAATTTTGCAGTGTAGTTGTGAATTTTGCATTATAGTTGCACATTGAACTTGACTTTGAAGCGCCACTTGGACATGTGAGAAAATGGAAAACTTTGATTGTAAACGCAATGAATAGTGAAATCAGAAAATGGGAATAAATAAAAAGTGAAGCACTTCGTAGTAGAGAAAATTTATTTCCGCTAGACTGAGCAGCAAGAACTTTGTTCCTCTCGCTCTTCTGATTGCCTATAGTTTGAGGTTATAAACTTAGGAAAAGTTAGCATTTACTTGCGTGTATCATATATCTATATTTGTACTTGTAAATGTGAGGTTAGATATGTATGTGGTATACTTTGATACTTGAGCAAAAAGTTCCCGGAATATATTCAAAATACAAGTTTATTCCTCAAAAGTGATATTATCGCCTTCAAAGTACTCCCCATCAACTGCCAGCGTTTGATCCAGCTCTCGAAACTTTTCCCAAAGTCTATTGTTGGTAGTACCCATCAGTGCCGTCGTCGATTTTTCCATTACTTCCTTTTGTCTGTTAAAACGCGTTCCTCGTATTGTTTTTTTTGTGACTCCATCAAACAGAAAAACATCGCAGGGAGTCATATCAATTGAGTTCGATGACTGCTGGATGGAAACATCTAAAAAGGGTGTACACGCCAATTATATGTATATATATTAGCTGCGGCCGCCGTAGCCGAATGGGTTGGTGCGTGATTACCATTCGCAATTCACAGAGAGAACGTCGGTTAAAATCTCGATGAAATAGCAAAATTAAGAAAAACATTTTTCTAATAGCGGTCGCCTCTCAGCAGGCCATGGCAAACCTCCGAGTGTATTTCTGCCTCATAAAAAATTATCTGCCGTTCGGAGTCGGCTCTACACTGTAGGTCTCTCCATTTGTAGAACAACATCAAGACGCACACCCAAATAGGAGGGGGAGCTCGGCCAAACTCCCGCGCCAATTATATATATATATACAGTAGGTTCTGTTTTTATGCGGTAGATACGTTCCGCAAGAAACAGCATAAAAAACAGCATAAAAAAAGCTACTAGTTCTATAGTAAAACTATAGATACGTTTCAAAAATGCTAAAACCGCATAAATCTGTAATATAATGTAATAAAATCGCATAAAAAAGGGCACTAGTCCCATATTATAACTATAGATACGTTCCATAGACCGCATGAATCTGAAATAATTAAATAAAATCGCATAAACAAAATATTGTATTTTTGAAAATTATATCTTTATTTAAGAAACGTCAGAATCGAAAAATAAATTTAAGTCAGAAATAAAATCAGACAATACCCACATGTTGCGCGTTCGTTTAGGATTTGGCGTAAAATCACTTTCGTCACTTTAGGAAATATACACGTCTGATCTAGATAGTTATGCAGGCGGTTCCATACTTGTAGGGTTAGCATTTCTGATGTATTCTGTGATGAGTTTTTGCTTAGCTGGCTTAGAATCTTGTTTATATGTCCAATTCCCGATAGGTCGACATGCATTTTGTAATTTAAAAAAAAAAAAACCGCACTATTTCAAAACCGCATAAAAACAGAACCTACTGTATATATATTAGCTGTTTGATCTACGGTCAAAAATTCGTGGTGTAAAAACATAGTTCTCTTTTTTAATTGAAAACGACGTCGTTTGTTTTGGTCTCGGTTCATTCGAAGCTCTCTACTCACTCGCCTGATGTCTGAATTACGGGTCGTATTCATAAGGTCACGTCTCATCTCAAGCAATGATGATGTTGGGTTTGATGAATGTTGGGTTGGATTCAGCCTTGGAAATCATGTCTTTCGCAATTTTTCATGAGATTCAGGTATTTTGCGACCAACTTTGCCGCAATACCACGCAAACCCCAATCAGTAACTACAATGTCCAGAACGTGTCCACAAGCAATGTTCAAGTCTGCCGCCAGTTCTCTGATGGTTAATTTGCTGTTATTAATCAACTTTTCGTTCACTTTATTAAAGTTTCCATCAGCTGTCGATATCGATTGCCTCCCACCACATTCGTCACCCTCGATGGGCTCACGATCTCCTCTGAAGCGTTCATACCACTCGTAAACGGCTGTTTTCTTTAGAGTATCATTGCAGAAACAACATTTCTAAGCTTTTCGCACCATTGAATCCATTTTTAATGGATTTTATTAAAAACTCTTTATTGCAAATTCTAACTCAAATTCAGACTTTAAAAAATCGAAAACACGTGCACAGGTAGATTTACTCAAGACGACGTAACTTTTACAAATGTCAAGCAATGTTGACAATTTTGGTAGGAATATTGATCACAGAATACAGAACTGAAATCAATTGATTTAGAGCGTCACCTGGCAGTAGTTCTGAGAACTTTTCGATTGAGGGGGTATACATGAATGCTATAATAATGTGTCCATATGTTAGTACACACACACATACAAATATATCTAAAAATCGTTATTGCTTAATAATTACCATCTTGGCCCATATTTTCGACATTTTCATTATTAATTAAAACTTGGCGCTGCCAAATAACGGACACATGCACAAACACACATCCGTATGTGCTTACTTGTATTTTATATGTGCGTGCAATAAAAATAAAAGGAAAGCAAACTGCCAAAATGATTTTTATGTTTATTCATTATTTAAAAGAAAAAAATTCTGAAATGTGTGTACTAAATAACTGAAAACTAAAAATAAAGTAATACCGTTTATAAAATAATGAGCAATACCTACGTTGTAACTGAAGGGGAATTCCCAAAAAGATAGCAAACGCCTTCTGTCTAAGTCATTATAAAAAAGTGGTTGTATAACACCCAATAATCCAAACCCAAAAAAAAATCACTGAAAATTATTACGAAATTCAATTGACATACATAAGTATATATGTATGCGCAAAAATAAATAAACTGAGCGAATGAAAAACACGAATTCGCTAGAATTTATCCAAAGTATTTAAGCGACTGGCCTTTTATTTCGTTCATTGTCATTGAGAAAACAAGAACAAATGGTTTCAAATTAGGTGAATAGATTTCGATTAAATTTTGTTTTAGTTTATTCTGTAAAAATTTGGTCTCGCCATAGGCTAAAAGCTGATCCGATAATTGGCGTTGCATTCAATATTAAGAGTTAAGACAATATAAGAGTTAAGACAAATGAATTGGCGAGAGAGGGCACCAGATGGAGAAACGTATCTATGTTAGCTACTTTGATCGCAGGTCACCACTGTCTGCTAGGTCGACATGCTCAAAAATTAAATGTATCTCTTTTCAAGTATTGCAGAAGCTGCAGGATTGAGAAGGAGGAAGACCTTAGGGATATTAGTGTCACCCAGATCAATGGGTTTGCATTCTAATCAAAATGGTTTAACGAGGTGATTTAAAAATTGGTTTAAAAACCGATTGTCACTTCCACCTACCTACCTCCCTACCTAGATGCACTAAATATATATATGCTAAACGTATATACTTCATGTGATTGATTGAGCTCCTCCTCCTATGCTATATGTGGTGTATGCCTTGATATTTTCCAAAAATAGAGGGACCTACGATTTTATGCCGGCTCCGAACGGTAGTTGGTTTTATTAGGGTATTAAAATGTTGGCGGCCGCCGTAGCCGAATGGGTTGGTGCGTGACTACCATTCGCAATTCACAGAGAGAACGTAGGTTCGAATTTCGATGAAACACCAAAATTAAGAGAAACATTTTTCTAATAGCAGTCACCCCTCAGCAGGCAATAGCAAACCTCCGAGTGTATTTGTGCCATCAAAAAGCTCCTCATAAAAAAATATCTGCCGTTCGGAGTCGGCTTAAAATTGTAGTATGAGCACTCTTTTTAGCGCGTTTTCCATGACACCACGTAATTTTTCTGGTTGAAGGTTGCGTGTTATCGCCTCGAATATTCTGCTTCAGTTATCTAAAAGTCTTCGCCTTACTAACATAAACTTAAGACTTATTTCTTTTAAATATTTACTTCCCTATTCGGATGCAGTTAAAACAAATTAATGAGGTGACCATGGGGAATCTGAGTTTTCTGAAATCAAACGTTCACGAAAATTTCGCGCAGTAGGTCCATACTTTGCTTTGTAGTGTGAGCAGACGCTGCATCTTCTTAGAGCCACAGGATGCAGCTACGCCGTTGCCGGCAAACAGTCGTGGATCATGGCACTCTAAAAAACCCCAGAAATCGTGTTTCGCGTTTCATGCTCATTCGGCCAGAAATATGAGCCGATAACTTTTTTAGTCACAACATCGCACTAAACGGTGCATTTGGAAAGAGGTCTTGGATTTTCAGGGCACCACAATCCACTCTTTTGCTTGTTTAGATACCCACTTAAATGGAATTGCGATTTATCCAACAATAAAACATTATTTCAAAAATTAATTTTTATGGCTAATTGTGTGAAATAAATAGCATAATGGAATCGTAGTTGGTAATCTTGCCTACAAAATTAGAATTTTATGAAATTACCCCCAATTTTGTGCTGGAAATGCCAAATATGCAACACTCTGCCGCTCGGCTTCCTATTATCCGTGCAAATAATTTTTCATGAGCACCTCGGTCGGTCACTGAACACCAACCAACCTCCTAATTATGTGGAAACTGATTTTTAATTAAAATATTCTCAATAATTTTGCTGCGTCATAAGAATTGATCAATCACAAGAACAGAAAAAAGAAGAATTTTAACGCATTCTTTAACTTCCTAAGAATCCAATTATAACCTTTAAAAACAAACAAAAAAATGTAGTTATATTAGAAAATCTGATTCGTATTTAACTTTTGTTGGCATAATGTAGCCCACCCTATATTTAGAAGAAGCGTATTTATGGTCCAATTCGGTTGATATTCATGATATTAAATATTTTTGCAAAAATTGTAGAAATAACTCAACCCCACTGCCTCATACCGGGTTTTGATCGAAGCAAAATGATGCATTGTTATAAGGAAATGTTTTAAATAAAGTTTTCAACAATTAACACTTTAAATTCGATTCAGTACCTTTTTTACGCTTGACATTAATTGGTATAGCAAGCAACGGGACTGTGAAAATTTAACTAACCAGGTCTGACAGTGGCTACTGCAATCGGAATTTCGGAGAGACAATTTCTCTTGCTCCGTCTTTATAGAAATTCCCTTAATCTAATAATTTTTCATAACACAGTATGTAATTCGAACTCAAACATCCCTCTTTCGACCATCTCAAATAATATACACTGTTAAACGTTGTTATTTACCTCTGCATTCACATTCGGCAAAAAATTTGAAATATTTTATCTATATACGAGCTTCTCATTTGGTTAAGCAAGCTTCGCCTAAATTTGGGTGGAACCGAACATTTTCGAAGGCCGAAATAAAAAACAAACAATGACTTTTTAAAAATTCCATATTTTTCTGAGCAGCAGATAGATATTTAAAGCAATTTTTTCCAACGGAAAATGTGGTATTGATACAATATTCAACGATGTTCCAATTTCTTAGGAGAATATTCAATACTCAATAAGATAAATGCCCGAATTAATGAAATATAATTTTTTTTTCAATATTATTACTGTGTGGGGTATCACAAACGTAACTCTTCGTAGCAACCCTTTTTGGACTAGTGCCATTCGTGCCAGTGAATAGTCATCCCGTAAACATAAACAGCTGATATTGAAGTTTTATTAGTGACAACATTTGCATTTTGTCATAAAAACACGTATAATTTTTCAATTAATTTTCGTCGGTCATTTCTAATATTTAAATTTTTATCGCAAATATCAAAACAAATGGAGAGTATTTCACAGCTGATTACGGTTACGTGGAAAACCCAAAATTCAATAGATACCTACGGCTACTTTTATGGTTACGGCCTATAAGCGCTTACAGTGATGCTGATATGTTTGATCAGAAGAGCTGATTGCCAAAGTTACCAAAGGCACCACTAATCGCAGCTTTAACATAATCAACTTAATATATGTACAGGGTGGGCCATATAACGTTTGCTTTTTGAACCACCTATTTTTTTGATAATGGTAACACAAATGACATGTCAAATGTATTCATAACGAGCCATAACCGCCGAAAAAATGTATCCCACAAACTCAAAATTTTACAGGGGAAGGTTTTTTTTAAATTAAATCCGTTTGAATAAAGCCATTATTTTAAAATTTATAATGTAAATATGTTTTTGTGCAATACATTTAATTTTAATAATTTTAAATAGATATTTGCATCATAAGGGTTGTTTTTGTGGGATACATTTTTTTTGCTTTCCTTCTGGCAACATATTATTAAAAAAGTGTGTGGGTTACACAAAAATTTATTTTAAGGAAGTGACTTCCCGTTTTTTTTTTATTTAATTTTTTTACTTAGTCCTTAAAATTAAATTACATTTGATTTAAAAAAAAAATAAATGTATACATTTCTTAGTATATTCGATAAAACAAAAAAGTAATGTAATTCATATATTTAAAGTTTTCCGTTAACAAAGTAATGTTATTCATATTAAAATCTTGTAAACTTGAATAACGATAGATAAAAATATATAAAGAACGCTAAATACTATCTTCCTGGTCGGTTTCAGGTAGCAAATCTTTAACAGATCCATCCCATTTGAAATTTAAATACTCGTGTTGGAATTTTACGGGTAAAGATTTTCTATCGCATTGTAGAATGAATATTTTCTAGAATAGAACAAAGTAACACTTTTTCCATAGGGAGTATTTAAGACCTTCTGCAAGTCGAAACTTGTACATAAATAAGCCGGATTCTCTTTGCATAGCTTTTGGTCCTCCAAAAATATTTGCTTACATTTCTCTTTGTCCTTTAGATGAATTTGATACTCTTACATTTATCTTTTTTAGGTAAATGAAAGCCTAAATTGAAACTGTTTCTAAAAATATTACGGAATACTCTTAACGATAACTGACTATTTTCTTTATTAATAGCTTTCAAATGTTTGACATAATGCTGATATACAGTTTTCATGTTTCGAAATTCTTGAGGTAGATATAATTTTGTACTTTTATTCCTGCCATAATGTGAAGGAACCGCTGGTAATTGTTCTATAAAGGATTTTACTAGCGATATGCTTGCTTCCTCAGATTTGTTGTGTGCAGTTGGCTTTTTTATATTTTCAAGGCAAGTTTTATACGAACTTCTATTTTTTATTACGGATATTAAAATCGTTTGTGAAGTGTTCAACGTTTACAATAAAAATTGTTGACAAACTTTAAAACTGCTATTATTGATATTGATAAAATAATTAAAGCTGCACTTTTTTCTGTCACTTTTTCCATATTGCCTTTTAATATCGACTTGTTTAACACAAGAAGACAGCCAATCTTTCTGTCTAATTTTGTTGCCGATTCCCCAAAAATATTCATTTATTCTTACTCTTTCATCTTCAGAAATTTTATCATGACACGAATTTGGACATTTTTTCTTTAAGCACGGGTTGAGCAAAACACTCGTATTTTTTTCTTAACTTTTTACAGCCTTTTAGGTGTTCTCTTTTGCTTTCTGTAGCCCCTTTTCCCAACACACGTTTCCTTCTCGACTTCTTTTAAACTTTCCAAACCATTTAAATCAACGAAAGATTCATCTGAATCGCTATACGGTACCAGGGAGAGCTGTAAAAATATCCAATAATTGAAAACAAAAACATATTTTGCAAAAAAACAAACTCATACCTTCGACATATTGTTCTAAAGCTTTATCTTTAATTAAAGTTTCAAAAAATTGTTTTTTTTTTATTTTTTCCCCTTGTGTTGTCATTTATTTTAAAAGAGAATTTAATTGTATCCCACACAAGCGTTCAAAGAAAATGTAAACAAGTCACCATATGCATTTACATTAAAATTGTTTTTGTTATAAAATCATAACGGTTTAATCTACAGCCATGAAATTTCGACAGATGATGTAAATGATGCTGAACTATCGATTTCGATAACAAAACAAAAATCGATTATGGTGTGGGATACATTATTTTGGCGGTAATGGCTCGATAATTTACTTAAAGGTTTGCCATTTACGAAATAAGACGCTATACGCTTGAATAAAATTGGGAAATATTGAAAACCTATTTCCAAAGTCAATAAGCAAAATTTTCGGATTTGGGGCTCAGAAAATCCACACGTTACTGTAGAGAAGCAAATGCATCAACGAGTCACTGTTTGGTGCGGTTTTTGGTCTGGCGGCATCATCGGGCCATTTTTTTTCGAGCCGCGGTTACAGTAAATGGCGAGCGTTACCGTGACATGCTCAACGAGTTGTTTCCAAAAATTGAAGAGGATGACATGGACGACACTTGGTTTCAACAGGACGGTGCAACTTGTCACACTGCCAAAGTTACACTCGAACTTTTGGCTACCGTTTTTGAAAACCGAATAATCAGCCGAAATTCCGATATCAATTGGCCGCCTCAGAGCTGTGATTTAAGCCCGTTGGACTATTTTTTGTGGGCAGTCGTTAAGGATAAATGCTATGCGAACCATCGAGTTGCCATTCGAAATCGAAGTTGCCATTCATGAAATTGGAGCACAAATAATCGAAAATGTGCTTAAAAATTGAGTTAATCGAATGGCCTACTGTAAAACCAGTCGTGGCAGTCATTTGAACGATATTATTTTTCATTCATAAATGACAATGTTCAATCTTCAAAATAAAAAAAAAAGTTTGAAAAAATATTGATTAGTTTTTTTTTATAGCCTATTCAAAAAGCAAATTGTACATGGCCCACCCTATACATATAATCATTCACGTCCTAATCGTGGCTTTTATATATTCGTGCAGCCGCAACTGCAATTCATATCGTTATTATGCAAAACCCAAGACATTTTTGGAATATTTTCTGAAGGAATAAAAATAAAAGAATATTCGTCGAAAGTTGGGCTTTCTTTTTGGCGAAACCGAAACCGTTCGGAATCGGTCCTTAATTTTTTCACCACTACTTTCGCTTTCTGTGGCTGTTATTTAATTTAATTGACATATCTTTCCGATACGAGAGTTCGGTAGTTAGCAAAACATTAGCTCCTTACCGTGTTGTTTTTATTTATTCTGCATTGTAAATATTTGGCTTAACCACACAAGTGGGAATGGGAAAAAGAACAAAAACATACACACACACTTTCCAAACGTTTGATCTAATTTAAGATCGCGGAGCTAAACATTGGTTTATCCATAGGCGTAAGCATGTGTGTCGGTATGTTTTCGTTTCGTTTGTACTACAAACACAATACGTGCATATTTACTCAACCAATATTGAGCACAAACAGACCATGTCCAAATTAACTTCTACATATTAATGAGTATAAATATGACCAATTCGCATTCGGGTTGCATGAAAATGGCAATTGAGAGAGCCAAGGCAGATATACGAGTATGTTTGTATGTGCATGTGTGCGTATGTATGTTTTACAGAGCAACCCATGAAGCATTCAATGGAGAAGAAGTTCATACATGCACACACATACCAAGTCAAACATGCAACCGCATACGCAAATAGACAACAACTAACAACTCAAGTTCTTTAACATTCAAACAGACGAAATCATCGAGCAGAAATTAATATTACATTCAAACACACAGAGAAAATTCGAAACAAAAATACATAGAAAAGTCAAATGAATAGAGAAAAGCCAACATAAAACACAATAGAAAAATTAAAAAAATTCAACTTGTTTGCCTAGTCGCGGAAAAGAACCACTAGCGGACAGCAGCAACAGCAGAAGCAAAAGCTACATTAGCCGATCGAACAGCGATTTCCTGCGAATTTCGTCTAAATGCCCATCAGTGTGCTTAAGGTCATAAACGCGATCGGGGCGAACGTTTACGGAAAATGAGTAGAGCGCTGCTTCATTTCGAAATTAGTAGATGAAGCATTGTAGTTTTCTCATCATTCAAAAACATAAAACGAAACGAACTCAAAGCCTAGATTTTTAGAACGAAAGTGAAAAGGTATTACATATTTGCAATTATGCTAAAAATATTACCAGCTCTTGAATCATATAAGTAGATGAATTTCAATTTTACGAATCTAAACTGCGATGAGAACAAGAAATTTTAAAAATTTCTGACTTTTAGTTTCGCTCCGAATCTGTTCGGGTAATATTTTTATATATACAAAAAAACTTGGGTATTTCGTAATTACATCTTAGCACTAGTCTGTGCACATACAGATGGGTGTGCTGGTGTGCAGTGCAATGTATTTGAGCGAAATCAGCGAAATAGTGCCGTATACCAGACCGCAAAGGATATACACAAAGCCAACATAAATTTACGCTCACATTTGGAAGGCAGTTATTCAATTAGGTCAGCAAAAATACCCGTGGAGTCCTCCTAAACTTACTCACAATACTCATTTCCAGAGAACAATTTAACTTCTTCGTCATTCAAAGCCATCCATTCTTATGCAACACGCCCTATTTTCTACATTCATGTCGGAGCGCTCGTAAAATAGTTGTGCTGACGTCTCATGAATTTTGTGTATTGCACACTTGTTTCTCATTTCACGCATAAATTGAATTGTTGTGGTGAAATGTATATGGAAGAGTTCTAGTTCTGTTCAACTAAAATTAGACCTGATCACTGCGGTGTAGTCTATTGATTTCTCATTATTCTCTTACTTCTAGTGTCATTACCCGGTGCTGGAACTAGTCCAACTGAGCAGCAAACTATACTTCAAGTGCTCAACAATAAACATTTACAACCGCAAGCAACAGAGGTAGCATCGGCAGAGGCGGAATCAGAATCTAGTGCAACAGCCGGTTCATCAGCAGAAGCTGAGGGCACATCAACCGCAGACAAGTCTATACGTGAAGTGGAGACTTTAGAATCAGCGGATACAAACGATGATCTAGTCAACAGTCATAGTCCAACTAACACCGAAAATAGTTTTAGCAACGAGAGTGAAACGAATCAAATACCCATTTCGACTGTAACGTCAGGAACGCTGAAATCGGCAATAACAACAGAAGCAGAAGCAGAAGCAAAAGAGACAGTGACAGCCGTTGCACAGCCCTCGACGTCCACAGTGCCTGCGAGTGGCACAGAGGCGACGAAAGAGACGATTTCACCGCCTGCCGTTGACAGACAGTCTAGTAATAGCGGCAGTGCCGATCAGGGTCATGTACTTGATTTTGAATCTCATTTGATAGAGACGTACAACGAGTATCAAACACCCGACGATAGTGTTGGTATTAACGAATTACAACCTCAGCAAAATGAACTGACAGTGGGTACGTCGAAAGTGGAGACGCATTCGAATGTACGAACAGTTATTGAAGTGGAACCAGCCGGGGCAATATCGAAGAAACCTATTGAAATAGTAGTGCAGACGAGTCAATCACAGCGTATTGAATCTGGCATTGAAGACGCTGACAGCATAAAAGTTGAGCCAGATATTGAAGTGAAAGCTTGGGACAGAGTGGAAAAAGGAACGGAAACGGAAACAGAAACGGAAACAGTCACGGGGGTAGAGCAGGAAGCAGCCGTCTTTAAAGAACAGTGGGTGCCAAGTGACGCAATTAAAGAGACCGCAGAGAGGTTAGTAAACGAAATTGAACGTGAAGTGTTAGAAGCACTGAAGAGGTGTGAAGAAGCAAAAAACGAACTGAAGGCTGAGCCTGAGGCTGAGACAGAGAAAGCCACTGAGATAGAAGCCGAAACCGCACAAATACTTAGCAACAAGGTAGTCTCAGAACAAGATCAAAAAGAAGAAAAGACTGAACAAACTGCATCATTACTAGATGAAATAAGTAATACACTATCACAAAAGGTCGACGCACAATTGTCGGAAGTTACAAGCATACTAAAGTCATCGAAACCAAGTAACGGTGAAGCCTTAAAAGCTGATGCCGATCAAACGAGACACAACGAGCTTAAAATTGTGAACGTGCCTTCACCAAAAACCCCATCGGACGAGCATGAGCGTCAGCTGTTTCTGGAATCTTTACCTCATATTAATAGTAACGCGGAGGCGCAAAAACTTGTCGATGATTGCAAACGTGAATACTATCAGTCACTGAAGAAGTATCTGATACAAAGTCCCAGTGATCGCCCACCAGTTCCATTGCAGACGTATAAGTGGGAGGATCTGCGGCGCGCAAAGGAAAGGGTAAGCAAGAACAGTCATAAAATGTAAATATTCAGTTAATTAATAATATGCACTTATATTTACATATTTTAATATATAACTTTGATTAGGGCGGTTATCCTTGGACCCATTTATACAAACGACCACTTGGACCAGATGAGGAACCGGAAATTGTTTTGCTTTTGCGCAAATCACAAGAATTTCGCTTTGTTTCGGAATCACCTAAATCTTTGAAGAAGGTCCGTATTGACGAACAAGTTGTTGTAAAGCAACCCGAACGTTATATACAAGAACTTTCGGAAGGTGAAGAAGACTATCTACAATCTGCACCAGAAGACGAAGAAACGCACAGCTTACGCAGCGAAAGCATTTCATGTGTCTCGGACTCGGTACTGGCAACTGGAAAACCAAGAAAATCTACACGGTTGGAGAAAATTCGTGGTTACCTCAGGCGTCGGAAAGGCGGACGTACTAACGAAGACGCACAATCACTGCCTTGCGCATCGACCAGCAGTAGTCGACGACATAGCCAGGAAAATTTAGCATCGCCAAATCCACAGATACTTATAAACGGCAAAAACACAGAACAGAAGCATTGCTATCCCATTATGAAGAAATTAAAAAGCATGGCGGACCGGCAGAAGAAGCGTCTGAATATACGTCGCATTCATTTGGGCAAGGACGAGAAGATTGTACTCGGAGAAGAAACAAAAATCCTCAAACTAAAAAAATCCCCAAAGGCAGAACGCGGTGAAATACCTCACTTCATAGAAAAACAAGATTCTGACGACGTTCTAGAAATAATGGAATTGGATGAGTCACCAAGTCGAAAGCGAAGAGATGACAATAGACAAGAAGACGAGAATTCTCTGAAAGATAGCAAAGTACATTTGGAGACAAATCATTCAGAAGCGGTTGACATTGTTGTTCCCGATGAGATCATAGAAATACCCGACCTGCCGGAGAATAACAAAGACACACCTACAACAATAGATGCAGCAATAGTAAACGAGGCTGAGACACCGACAGAACCAAGTGAGGATACAACTATTTCAAATGTAATTGCCAATACCGTGCCATCACCAAAGAAAGCACCACGTCTCCGACGGGAACATGTATATGAAGAAATAGAATCGGAAATTCAGCCAGAATCTTTGACTCAGCCTACGGTTACGGACGGTGGCATTCTGGAGCCAGGTGCTGTTGAGGCACTCAAGGAATCCTTGGCCAAACAGAACAGCTCTACCTTGAAACATATTGAAGAGGGGGTAAAATCTCTGCCGCTTGATCGAATGGGTAGCAGCGAGGAGGAGCAAATTGCAGCTGCCAGCGCTGCTGGAACGTCAGCAACGGATAAGCCAACGATGAACTTACTTGCACCGCTATCGTCAATCGACTCCGCCTCATCTGACGAAGATCGCAATCGAGCGCAACTATCTCCAGTAACGGAGGAAAGTGACGCGACAAGTATTGTCGAGGATAATCTACGCATCGTCGAGGACAACGAACCAATAGATCTGAAGCCAGCCATCAAGAAGGAGGCATCACCAGCGCCGTCCGACAAAAAAGTAACATTTTCGCATGTCGAAGATGAAGCGGAACCGCATCGCGAAGATATCGAATTGCCAATGGAAGTCCAAGAAGCCACACAAGAGGCTGCTCTGCGAAAAAAGTGGACGAATATGAGGTAAGTCCACCACACTAATATTAAATGTGTGCCAAACTTGCCGCTATCAATGCTAATGTATGTATGTATGTGTTTATAAATATGTACATTGCTTTCAGAAAACATAATTTGCTAATACATTTCATTTTGAAACTGTTACTAACTCCACGCAACTCCAGGCAATCAAACGAGAAAATTGCACAATTGTCTGTCCACATAGTCATAACCAACACCCATACATTACTATGTACATATGCACTCATACGAAAATCACCAAAAACACAAATTGACATCGCACATATACCACTCCAGCCAGAATACACCAAAGGTGAGTCGTCATTATATTTTAACTATCGAGACGTGAAGCCACGAAACGATTTGTGTAGGTCCTTTTTGGCATCCGTGTACACCAAAGCTTTATTACGATTGCGTCCATCTCAGCAAAAATTAAATCTATCAAAGGCTAACAAGAGTTCAAAACATACAATACATATGTGGGCTCCACGGTGTCTGACGATTATTAGCATTGCAAAATTTATTGATCAACGAATATCTGAAATGTACTGTTCTAGTGTCTTATTTTAAAGAATAAAAAACTATGCTTATCAACCTATCGTAAAATTGTCGGGGGTGGCAAAACTTTCTCCAAGTCTGAACCAGATATATATATATATATATATTTATATATAATTGACCCTTGCACCATTTTTGAGTGTTAGGCCGAGCTCCTCCTCCTATTTGTGGCGTGCGTCTTGATGTTGTTCCACACATGGAGGGACCTACAGTTTCAAGCCGACTCCGAACGGCAAATATTTTTATGAGGAGCTTTTTCATTGCAGAAATACACTCCGAGGCTCGCCATTATCTGCAGAGGGGCGACCACTGTTAGAAAAAACTTTTTCTTCATTTCGCTGCTACGGCGGCCGCCAATCTGAACGAGATAAGAAGATTAAATATGTCGCCAGTAAGCTTTTGAATCCAATCCGCTTATCATCGGAAAGACCGGCGAGCGGAGCTACTTTTATGAATGTCATTCGAACCCGTCCCGTCCATAAGTAGGCGTAGTAATTCAGAAAAATTTATTACACACTGGCTGATGATGAAATGCTCTGACAGCACTTACTTTCACTAGGCACAAAAGGTCGTTATTTCGAAGTGCAATCCTCAAATCTATCGCTGTGTCTACCTACTTCCACTTCTTCACAGCTAATAACCGCCTAATCGGAAAATTATTGACGCGATAACCGCTTACGCGATTTTGGGCAAGTTTAACAAAGCGCACCTGTTGTTTTTTTATCGTGTTGGAAACACCAACTGAAGTCAAGCCTTTTTCCACCTGACCTTTCCAACGCAGTGGAGGTCTTCCTCTTTTTCTACTACCACCAGCTAGTACTGCGTCGAATACTTTCAGAGCGCGAGCGTTTGTTTCCATTCGGACTTATGCTTACGTCGTGGTAAAGCTCATCCAACTCATTCCATCGCCTACGATACTTGTCGTCGCTAACAGGCAAAGGTCCCAAAAATCTTCTGCGTCGAAATTTTTCTCTCAAACACTCGAAGTGAGGCCTCATCGGATGTTGTCATCGCGAAAGCTTCTGCGCCGTACGATAGGACGGGCATGATAATAGCCTTATAAAGTGTTACTTTTGTTCATCGAGAGAGGACTTTACTACTCAATTGCCTACTTAGTCCAAAGTAGCACTTGTTGGCAAGAGAGATTCTCCTAGATAAACGAAGTTTCTTACAACCTCGAAATCGTAACTGTCAATAGTGACGTGGGTGCCGATGCGCAGTACGCTGACTATTTGTTTGATGATAGGAGGTACTTCGTTTTGTCCTCGTTCACCACCGGAACCATTCGCTTAGCCACCCTATCCAGTTTTGAGAAGGCAGAACTAACAGCGCGATTGTTAAGGTCAATGATGTTAATATCATCGGCATACGCCAGCAATTATACGCTCTTATAAAAAATTGTGCCTGGGCGATTAAGTTCTACGGCTCGATCTTTTCCAACAGCAGGTTAAAGAAGTCACACGACAGCGGGTCACCCTGTCTGAAACTTTGTTTGGTATCAAACGGCTCAAAGAGGCTTTCTAAATTTTGATAGCGCTGCTGAGATTGAGCAACGTAATTTTTCGTAGCCGTATTAGTTTTGAGGAAATGCCAAATTCAGACATTGCGGCGTATAAGCAACCCTTTTCGTACAGTCGATGATGGTCGATCCTCTTTTCATGGGTCTCTTGCAAGACCTGGCGTGTTGTGAATATCTGGTCAATTGTGGATTTTCCAGGTCTAAAGCCACACGTATAAGGTTCAACCAGTTGGTATTATTATAGGTATTAACTATACAAAAAGCAATAAGTAAAGCCAAAATAATTCTAATTAACAACCAGGTAAATGTAAAATTACGCTAGCAGAGATAACAAAATTCTTTCTTAGTCGGCTTAGGCGGTTATTGCTTGCGATCACAAAATTTTCATCAGCCTGTGCACTCAATTATGCACCTCGGCTGCAAGGCTCACGCTAGCAATGCCCCCAGCCGTCGCGCACAAATAAATAAATGAACCTTAAATGTTTAGCTTGCCAAAAAAACGATAAACAAATCTTTGTCTCCAGTGTCTGCAATAATTTAAGTATGTTTTTTAGAAATTGATTACATCACAAACACAAATTTCATTGCGATTCGGAAAGTGATTACAAAGACCAGCACAAAAAAACGGTCGAATCAATATATTTAGGAGCCTGCTGGCAAGTGTGTCTCTCGACAGCTTGGAGTACTCGTACAATGGCTGTTTCTGGCACCACAACCTAGTCTAAATAGCAAATATTTCAGCGAATGCTAAACACAATTATTAACATGTTGTATTTATATTTAAACCATTGATATATACTTAATTTTATTTTACTTCTTTTTATGTTTTGTTTTGCCGCTCGTTGGCGCTGAACGGAGAAGTGAAATAATTCAAATGCTTCTCTTTTAGCTAATTTTAAAATAAAATGAATTACATTTTCTTTGCCTTAGGCAAAGACGACAAAGACACAGTCTTCGCCAATTCACTTCTTCGTCAGCTTGGCTATTCGGCAAGCGTATGAAAAGCTCTCAGTCCTGGCTGAAATTCGCAACGATGCGGACATTCGTTTAGCGTTAGACGCTCGCTGCAACTGGCAGTTGCGCTGTGACAAAAAATAAATCTATTTTAAAACTCCTTAAAATACTAGCAAATACGATGTGCCACCTACGAAGAAGCAAATTGTTGGCTGCAAGTGTCTAATACTTTTTAGTGATAGTTCGTGCAGCCTTATTTTTTATTACCGTGTCTTCATTCGCCAGCATACATGCATACGTAATTGTTCCAACTTAACTGCTCTTGCAGTAACCGTTATAACCGTTAATCGCTGGTGAATTGAAAAAAAAAATAATTTGTTTTAAATGTCACATAGTCAGACCACCGAGCTAAGAAACAAACAAAACGAACAAGAAAATTTATTTATTTTTATAATATACAAAAAATCACAATTTTGAACAAAAATTTGTTATGCCTGCCCGCGGGCGTATGTGTGTTTAAAAATAGCGAAAGCCAAAAAACAAAAACAAAAACAAACTGAACATATACGAACGAAAATCTGCGTCGATCCTTGACTGATTGTCGGCAGTAGCCACAATTACAAAGTAAATTGGTCTACAATTACCTTACCCCGACCTGGCTGTCAGAGCGGTATTCCCCGATTTAATCTATTCATAACAAAGCTTTTATGAAAATGAACCCCCGACGATCGGCCTCAGTTGGCGCTTTGCCGCGGGAAAAGAAGCATTTCGTATCGCGAAACGAAAGCAGTAGTGGAGCCACACTTGACGTTCGTTGCGCTTGTCAATACTTTCAATGCGACTCGCTACTCCCCGAACGGGTAAATCCCGTTGGTGACTCACGTCCCACTTCGACCATGGGTTTCCATAGTGATCTAGGTAGTGAACATGAACATCTGCATTCCCCAAACCACTTTCAGCCCGTTAATTTGGACACTACAGCACAATTGGATCAGTTGTCTACGCGAAGTTACAATATCGGAGGGCACTTGCACATGGACATTGATCGCCTGTCAATGCGAAGTGTGGGTGCACAACGCGCACTTGATCATAGTACTGCACAAGTAGACGTTTCTTTCGTAGATAAATATCCCGAATTAGAAGAGGTGGCCCGCTCACGTGGATTGGTGGTTCGTAGCATCTCTGATGCGAAAGAAAATGAAATGGGTGGCCCAGGCACATTTATGGCAGGTCAACGTGGCCGTCAGATGTCATTGAGTCGAATGTCCAATAGTGGCATGCGTGACCCAGACACTTGGTCAACGCGTAGCGTTACTTCATTGCGTCGCATCTCCCGATCTCCATCCAAATCCGACCTATTCGTGGCTGATATTAATATACCAACAACGCGGTCGGAGAGATTTGAGATGCGCTCCACTAGCACCAGTCGTCGCACTTCCAACGTCGATTTATCACACTTTGTCTCACATCGAAGAGCATCTGCGTTTATGCCTACTACTGATATTTCACCAGTGAGTCCGCTTGTTTCCTCGCCACAGCCTCAGCAACTGGGTCAGCAGTTGGCAGCGCCCACACTGAATCTAATAGCGCCCACGCCAACCATTAATGCTGTGGATATGCGGCCTGACTTTGAACGTGCAACGGCATCAAGACAAAGGTCGCCCTCTCCGTCCACTACGGATTATCGTATTGCTAAGCCACCCGTATCCACAGACTATATGCGTCCAGACGAAAATAAGGAAAATATGCATTACACTCCTCTGGGCGATGTGATGCCTCAGAACCGGCCGATCGACGTATCACGCTTTTCTTCCTATCCGGATAACAATGTACGGGAGATATCTCCGCAGCCGGCAACTAAACCCACAGTACCATGGAGACCTTTTGGAAGAGCCAATTCACCGAAACCTATTGTAAATGTGCCAATTACCACCTCCAAAGATCCATTGCAACAAGAAGTTGCCGAGTTGGAAAATATAGCAGCAAACAGAAATATTGAAGATATTTATGACAATATTCGATTGCAGACAACACAACCTCCTTCACTTGGGGGAGATAGAGTACACCCTCCGTCATTGCATCCTGTTGAGGAAACGAACATACAAATAATCAGCAAAATACCGACTGTAGATATCGATCAGCTCGTGCGAAGCGAGACACAAAAGGCAGTCGAGGCCAGGTTGCGTTCGAAGTCACCTTCGCCAAATCGACCCCAATCGCCTCATATAATGGACACATTGCAATTGCCCGGTACAGATTCTTCAGCTACCTTATCCCTTGGCGCAGTTAGTAAGCAACAAGCATTGAAAAGACAACGCTCTCCAGAACGAAATATATCGCCGGATCGTAGTAAAAAGCCTGCCACTAATTCTCAGCGCATGGAAGCACAAACCATTGAAATGTATTTCAGCGATATAAATAATGAAATGCCGCTGCAAGATATACCACCAGAAATGAAAACCTCGTACACATCGCGCTTTAAATCTATGTTTACGTCCAATAAAAGCGGGGAAAATTTAACAGCATTAGGTGAACCGACTTCTACACTAAGGCGCCAACAGTCCCCATCGCCTGTGCGTGGAAAATCACCGTCACCGACTTCACCGAAGCGCGAGAAGTCACCTTCACCTTCACCAGTGCCAGTCAAGCTGGTGAGCATATTTTCAAAATCCAAACGTACGCCAATGTCCATAGTCGCTGGTAACTCAGCTGTCGTTACAAAACCTTCAGAAAAAGAACCAATGTCAGTGAAAGTGACGGAGACCTTCTCCCTCAAAGTTGACGAAATGGACCAATACAACGCTCGACCATCTAAACCACCACCGAGTTCCGTTCAACCTACACCACCCATTACGGCATACAGCAGCCGTGAAGACTTTTTGACTTCAGAGCAAACTTCCTCAAATATAGCAGATACGTTTGCACCCATTGTAATACCTTCAATACGCAGGGATCAGTTTATGGCCGGAAACAGAACATTTTATTCAAGCGAAATTGATTCACATTCGCGACGCAGCGAGTCCGAGCTTAATAGAGCTAGTAAGGAACCATCTATAGGTAGCGGAAGTGGTATTCACTTCCACATTCCCAAAGGTACACTAATTTCCGTACCCATAAATATCGGCAGTGGTAGCAGTGGAGATTTGGGTCA
Source organism: Anastrepha obliqua (assembly GCF_027943255.1). Classification (NCBI taxonomy): domain Eukaryota; kingdom Metazoa; phylum Arthropoda; class Insecta; order Diptera; family Tephritidae; genus Anastrepha; species Anastrepha obliqua. Next base: position 2,669,709 of record NC_072894.1, read on the forward strand.
TCAATTACCACCACTTGGAACTTCACAACACAGCCTGCCACGCCCCCCATCTGCCGATGGGCGGATGGGCAAGTCAAAATTGGTACGTAAATCATCCTTTATGGATGGACGAACACAGTCGCAAGACCGAGCACGAAAATTGCACGGCTCGCATGAAGATTTGTATAGTACGCGAATGACAAAAACGGTTAGTTTCAATTTCGATGAACGCAAGTCGCGTTTGTCAAGTTTCGAAAGCTCTAGCCAGTCTCATCAACAAAAAGATAAAAGAGAATTTCTCGAAAGGACGTACTTTTCTCGGTAAGAATAAAATCCAATGTCGTCCCTCTGACAACTCTTTGAGTGAAAGTTTTCTATTCTTACATATATACTGAAACAAAACAAACAGCGACACTATTCACGAAAACTAAAACATATTCCCCTTATATTTGTATGTACATCTTCATACATATAATATATTTGATTACCTCATGTACGGTCATTCATTTGCTAGCTCTCTACAATACTAACTGCACCAACTTTTTAAAAGTTTACACAATTTCTTTTATTTCGAAAATGGTTGTTTTATTTATGGTTGTTTTATTTTTTAGTGATCATGAATACGAACCGATCGCATCCCCTCCGAGTGAAGAAATCACCTCAACGCAGCAGTCTGAAATATCAAATCTTTCCCGGAATATTGAGAAGTTGCACGAAGAAATCAAAGAGGCAGAAGATCTTCAGCAAGATTTGGAGGAACGTTATTTAAGTTCAGAAGCCACAACTCCTCGTACGGAGTCACGTACTGATTATGACATACACACTAGTCAGGTCGATTCAAGTGCCTTGGAAGAGCTGCCGTTAAAGTCAGAAAATCGCAAAAAAGGCTTTATGGCCAGCGCACAGGATCGCACTCGCAAAATGCAGGCTGGTATAAAGAGTCAGGCCGGCAAAATCAAAACAAAGTTGCGTACGCCTGCCAAGAAACCGGCATCATCGAGTCCAAAAGCTAAAGAGCGCAAGCGATTTAAGGCACCCGAGTTCTCGAAAATTAAAATGCCAGAAATTAAACGTCCTGACATGTCGAAACTTAAAGACTTCAAACGTCCAGAATTCACGAAATTCAACAAACCAGATATGTCGAAATTTAAACTACCCGACAAATTCTCTACACTTAAACTTAGAAGGAGTAAATCTTTTAAGGAAAATGAGGGTCAGGACGAAGAATTGGAGACAGATACCACACCTGCTACGCAACCACAGAAGAAAATGTTCGAATTCAATTTCGGCACCTATCCAAGAGCATTCCGCAAGAAGAAGCCTGTAGAGTCGCAAGCATCAGTTGGACCTGAAACTCCCACTGAAGGTGTGAGTGTGATTCCGAGCACTGAAACACAACCATCTCTTGAATCATCTAGCTCCCCACAGGGAGATCGAGGTCCGGGACCTGTGCGCTCACGTTGGGCCGATAAGTTCTCAGACGTAAGCTATAATGATAGCGAAGGCTCCCGTTACCGTCGCTACGGAAGCGAACAAGAGAGCTTTGACCGAGAATCGTCACTGGAGCGGCGAATGAAGGATGATTTAGAAGAGACTGAAAGCGAACCACAAGAATTAGGAATAATGGGCGGCGTTGCTGATACAAAACAATTTGCTGAGTTTGATGAGGAAAACCGAGCTATACACGAAATTTCCAAAATGCGTGCTGGAGAATTCAGGAGACGCCCCATAGTTCATCAAGACTCTGATCTTCGATCAGAAGATAGTAAAGAGGTAGAGGGATGGACAGAAAAAGAAATTGAAAAGAACAAATTGTTGCGCAAAGCTGAGCTAGAGGCAGAAGCGAGTTATTTGAAATACCCCTCCGACGATGGATTGCCACAGGAAACCCAGTCAACTGCCAGCTCAGGCAAAAAAGTGGTAATGGAAGAAATCGACGACGATGAATTTTTCTTACGTAAGCGAGGAATCTCCGAAGATAACATCGAATTACGGCAGTACATAAGTAATGCCATACGTGAAGGGTACGATAGACCAATAAATGCCTTGGAGCATGTAGGACAAACCAATGAACAAATGGAGTATAGGGATTACGATATTCCACCACCGAAACCAAAGCGATTACATAAAAGCTCCCGACCACAAGATATATCACAAGATATCGAATCCCAGCGCAGCGAATACGGCGATGACCTTTCTTTGTCGCAAAATGGCAGTGACTTCTTTACTGCTCCAAAACGTCCATTGCGAAAAGGGCGCAGCCGCAGCAAATATTCAATGGATAGCCAAGATTTTCCGGTCGCAGAAAACATACGTCACGAGTCGTATTTTGATGATGACGAGGAATATTTGCGCCCACCACGTAACAGTTACAAAAACAACGATGAAGAGGAAATGAATGACTTAAACATCGTCGGTAAACAAGTTTTCCCAGGGGACATTGAGGGTGTCAACGATGGAGCGCCGATACCACAAGCACCACGGCGCCGAAAACGGGACACAAGTGACAATTCAATGGATAAGGATTCGTATATGAATGGTTTTGGTGGTCGTTCGGTATCAAATAGTCGTTTACAACCAACCGAAGATGTAAGTGCGATCACCGCAAAAGCAAACACCTTAACGGCTCCTTTAATATTATTAATCATTTAGGTAATAGTTTATCGCACTGAGCATGAATATCCTATTTCTCTTACTTCACCTGAGAAATTCACACCCACAATGGAGAGCCGAAAATCCAGACCGACTTCCAGATTTGAAGAAGAAGACCGAACTTCGCATGAAGCCGAATCAATGAGATTTGATGAAAATGGTGAGCCACAGGGAGACAAGTTTATTATCGATATGATGGAGAACGATGGGTAAGTAAAATGGCTGTATGTACTATGTCGCTATTCAATTCATTTGTATTTTTTTTTTTTATACACATTACTTGCCGAAGTTATGCGATCGTACGGAAGGAACATTTGCCAAAACCAACACCACCAGCTCGCAGAAAGAAATTTTCACGATCGCCAGGTGAACGTTTCACTACCATATCTAGTGGATTTGCCAAGGACCGCACACCGCCGCCGCCAGAGCGACCACCGCCGCCGCAGGCATATACCCCGTCCACAATGGAGGAACCAGTGCCACCCCGACGAAAGTCAACTTCTAGCGTAGATATGACGCCGCAAATGTAAGAACGACAATTGAAAACAAGCTGCTACTATTTTTAGTTGTCAAACACGTTTGAAGGCAAAATTTATAAAAAATTTTAGTTAAAAAAAAATTGTATGCATTGCTGTGTTGGCTAATTTTTTATCATTGAGTGCACCTTATTTTTTATGCTTAATTAACTAAACGTCCATTTTGTTTTATTTTATTTTTTGTTAATATTTAAAGTATTTACTTTTATATAACTGTATATATAAGTTATGTTATGCAGATTAAGTGCATACGGCAAAAATTTGAAGGGGGCCAAAACAAGTCGCATTGCATCACTAATAATAATTATATGTAGTCTATTAATCTTATGTGCCTTTGTTTATGTGTGTGTGTCGATTTGCACAAGACTATCAGCTTTCGAATTTATAAGAAATTCAACATGATTTCTATTTCACATAAAAAATAGAACGATTGTCATTAATTAAACACCATTTGAATAACCTCCACCAAAAAATCTATATGAGGTAATACACTGCACTCAACTGGTTCTAGCTGAGTGAGAAGTGGCCTAGTCTAGCTAAACAATAAAAATTCTCTGAACCTCTGCCCTTAACTTTAGAAGCAAAACGTGTATGCACCGACCGATAACGGTCGGCATACGTTGTAACTGTTTAAGGTCCAAGGACTCCTCCAGTATGACGCCCATACCAAGCTATTATATAGTATACCTCCATATAAAGGGCGATCAATTTAGAGGTATCGGATTTTAAATTGAAATAAAACAACGAAAATTCAACTTGATTTATTATTTTTGTGTAGAATCATTCATGACATCTATTTTTGACCGTAACTGCGCCGTAATTCGGCCATCCGTAAATACCAATTTTGAATGACTCGCTGTAGGACTTCGTCCGGTATCTCGTGAATAACTTTAGTAATGTTGCCTTCCAATGCCTCAACCGAAGGTAGTTTATCCACAAAGCATTCAGATTTTAAATATATATATATAATTGGCGCGTACACCCTTTTTTGGTGTTTGGCCGAGCTCCTCTTCCTCTTCTTCTGGTTCGAGACGAGAGATAAATTGCTCACTTAAACGACAACGCAGTAAATCCATTGTTTCACGGGCTGTATGGCAAGTAGCGCCATTTTGTATTAACCAAATGTTGTGGAAATCACGTGCTTCAATTTCCGTCTTCAAAATATAGCGTTCGCCATTCACTGTTAATTTGGCGCCAGCCTCATCTTTGAAAAACTATGGGCCGATGATTCCTCCAGCCCATAGGCCGCACCAAACGGTTGTTTTCATGGATGCAATGGTCTTGAATGGCTTCGGGTTGCTCTACAGCCCAAATACTGCAATTTTACGTATTGACGTATGCTCATCGCTGAACCAAATTCGGTTTCTGAGCGTGCGATGAACACTTTTCAGAGAGTGTCGATTTTCTTAATACAATTGTACGATTTGTAAGCGGTGTTGAGGCGGTAGACCTTTCCATGATGAAATGTCAAAGAATACTGAAAAACATTATGTGTTTAGTTTGACAGTAGTCACGCGTAATCTGTCAAAAAACCCTATTGAAAAAAGTTCCTCCAATCAGATCACCCTTTATAAATAGATATTGGCGCGTAAACCTATTGGGTGTTTAACCGAACTCCACCTATTTGTTATATACGTCTTAATATTGTTCCATAAAAGGAGCGACCTGCCGTTTTAACCTTTTTTATGAGGAGAGTTGCCATAGCAGAAATACACTCGGAGGTTCGCCATTGCCTACCGAGGGTTGAGTTCAAGTGGTGAATTATCTAACTCTCTATTGAATTAATTTTGGTGTTTCACTGAGATCCGAACCTACGCTCTCTGTGAATTCCGAATGGTAATCCCGCACCAACCATTCGGCTACGGCGGCCGATAGCGGTCGCCCCTCGGTAGGCAATGGCAAACCTCCGACTATATTGTATATTACTGCCATGAAAAAAGTGCCTCCTAAAAAATACCAGCCAATCGTAGCTGGCTTGTAACTGTAGGTCCCTCCATTTGTGGAACAACATCAGAACGCACATCACAAATAGGAGGAGGAGCTCGGAAAAACCTTAAAAAGGGTGTAAACATCAATTGCACATACATACCCACATTGAATTAATAGATGTATAATTAATGTGATAAAAAACTAATTTCCTATTGTTGAGAATGCTGCGCTAAAATTTCAGATAAAACCATTTTTTTATTTTATTTTTAGCTTTGAATTTCCTTAAAAAGTTGTATGTTATTGTTAGAGTGCATAAAGCACATACATCCTGGGCAGGTCTAACTTCTTCCCCGGTTCAAGATGTCGATGTTGTGCTACTTATGGGGGTTGCTAAAGTTTCACGCTGCTACTAAACGACAGATGGTATCTTTTAAGAAAAGTTCCCTTGACAGACATGCCAAGGTCTTCATTTTGCAGTAGGTTTCGATCGCACAGCCTACTGCCGATATTTTTTTTCAACAACACAGTTTAGACCTGAGCTCTTCTTTGTATTAGACCGTGGTCAATGTCTTTTTATTAGTTCTAACGTGAATTTCTTGATGCATGTCTTCATTGATATTTGTTGCTATTCTTATTCGCATTGGCGAATAATACATTTTAGTAAATATTTGCACCAGGCTACTACATACATACATTCAAGCATATGGCATGCTGTTAAAGTTGAGGGTTTTCAATTTTTGATCTAGACTCGTAATTGTATGCATATTTCTGACTGGCTGTAGCCTACTAACGTTAGGTTAGGTTGAACTGGTTGACTTGCAGTCGCGCATCGGCGCTATCGGTCCATATCGATACCAGAGGGAGTTCATGTGTTTGTGTTTTAAAATAGTCCACCCGCATGGTACCTGTTGCTATTGCGAATTTAAGAAGGTATTTCCAACTTGCTGCTCAGATATCTTAAAATCCATATTCTTCTTCTTATTCTTTTATTATAGGTTTGCCCCTGTTTTTCTTCACACAATTTACAGATAAAAATGAGCAATTTACAGATACATATAACATTACTAGCATTTCCCAATGGGCTTCGCACCACCATACATAAAATTTTTTTTTTATATCGCAAGAAATTTGTCATACTAAGTTTTCTTTATAGAACTCGTAAAATGTTTAAACAGTTGAATTAGTTGATTTTTTTCATTCAACATGCTTTCTAAAGATGTCACAATAGCCTTTTCTGTACTTTTTTAAAATTTGATTGTGGTGGTCACCTATATACAGGTAAGGTGAAAGAGCCGATAAAAACTTGTAATTAAACTTTGATTCTTTAATTTCCATTTCAATTTTTTACGCTAAATAAATTATGCTAAAATAAATAAAGTTAAAAATGTTTTTCCAGTTCCTTGAATGCTCCAGCTTTTATTATATTTTCGTCCAAAATTAATATTAACATAATACACTTACAACCACAACAGTACAACAGAAACGCTCATAAGCGGCTGTGTATTTGTTGTTGTTTTTCCCATACAGGCATTTCGTATGAGAGAAAGCCATTACTCACATAAAATGTCATAACTCAGAAACGGCTGCACCAATTTCAATCAAACTTCACACAAACCACCTCCTCAAAGATAGAAAAGAACTCTAAAATTTTTGTGTCAATCGGTTCGGCGGTTCTTGAGTTATAAGATTACCAAGGAAATGTAACTTCTTTTTATATATATAGATGTTGGTTGGTTGAGGTGGTGATTCATTCAGAACCCAACTAACTAGAATCCAACTTGTTTAACGGGTATTTACAGCATGACTATGCATATCCAGTCTGTGCGGTTCAAGAACCTTATTGGGTTGTTGACATCTAAACCAGACAGTTGTTCGAGACTCTCTCGAACAGCCCTTGTCACATGGTCGTTCTTGTTCTGCTAAACTTAACGATGTCGTTTATTCCAGTTTCGGGTCGGATTACATCGTTTCTAATGTAATCTAATCGTGTTTTCCTGCGATTGGTCGGGATACTTGCATTTTAGTTGAACGCATCAGTTTTGGCCATGTTTTCGTCTAGTTCATTGTTGTTCATATTCCTTGTTAAATATTCGTACTGACTTTCGTATTTGGCAAAATGCGAGGATAGAAGAGAGACCCCGTTTTCCGCTACATCGTCCGCACATGACCTGTAACCCAATATAAATGTAGCTTACAGACGATGTGTAAGTTTGCCATTAATATGGAATTTACTGCATCTCTATTGCTCACAATTTTACATGCCTACCTAAGGTTCAGGAAAATATTATTGTTATTAATAAAAAATATTTATACAATTACGCTAATATAGTGCAACCAAACACACACGCAAACATACAAATGTACACACTACATCTACATGCAGACCTGCATACATTAATATATTCATACACACTTCCATACATACATATCTACATATAAGTATGAGCATACAAGAAAATAAAAATCAATCAACGCAATGCTTTTTCGTTTGGTGTTGTTTCTTTGTTTTTGATGTTTGTTAAATTATTTTCTGTGGATGCTTCCTTTGTTTTTGGTTTAGGGCTTGGCTTTTTAGTAGCAGCAGCCAATGTATTAATAGTATTACCACTTTTTAATTGCCTCCAATTCTCACTTTCCGTCCTTTCAAACGAAACTCTCTGTAGACTGGATGACGATTATGAAGAGCCGGAAGCGTTGCAACAGGAGCGTCCGGAATCACCACGTGATTTGCAATCCGGAGAGATTATAAACAAAATGAAATTCCGACCATTGCCACCTCCTCCTCGGCCGCCGCGCGAAAAGCGCCAACGCACCGAAAGCAAAAGTTTGGCGCACAGTGCGTTCAGTTCGCTGCATGACCGCGATATCGGTGATGAAAAAATTGCCACATCCTCCACTGCTGATAGTTACGATCCGACCGATGTTGATTTAGATGAGGAAGAAACGCATATACCTGAAGTTGAAGTTTCCACACAGACAGACCCTTTGCCGGACGACTTTGAATGCGAGGAATTCGAAATTACCGATGATATGAGAATTATTGAACCGCGCATAAACAGCATGAGAAAAACGTTAGATGAGTTATTGAGAGAAGAGGAGATGAAATCTAAAGATTCTGAAGAGTCTGCACCTCAGCTCACCGAAGAAGAGCAATTGGCGCGCGGATTACAACGATTCCGCGATGCTAACCAACGAAGCATGTCAGAGCGATCACGCGCATCCTCGCAAGCCGATCGATCCAAATCTCAAAGTCGCCCACAGACACCCTCTGCCGTGGTTATTGAACGACGCGTGTCAACGCCTATACCTAGCCAACAAAGTGAGACAATGCTGGAAGCGTCGCTAATTGTACGACCAATTGACGACCTAGATCTTGAAGAGGAAGAATTACGCAGAGAAGGCCTTCTAACCGATAGTTCACAACAAAGTAAGTCCGATGTGGAAGCAACCTCTCATGAAGAAGAGGAAGAGTCAAAACATGCACTTAGCGACTATTCCATAGGCCCAAGCTCTGAAGAACTAAATGCTGCACTTGATGAGCTACGCGCTCAAGGTGATAGTAACTATGAAGAGGAAAAGGTTGAAAGTGAGAAGGGCGAAACAAATGAATATGATTACAATGAAAAGATTTCAGACGAAGGTACACTTGCTTCAAATTATGCTAATTACTTAGGAGAAGAAACGTCAGGGAGAGAGGATGAGGATGAGCAACACGAAAGATACGAATTACTATCTGAAACCAAAGAGATGGAAACGCTTCCATCTGCTTCTGAAGATGAGCAGAAATTAAGTGAGAGCGAAAGTGCACCAATAGAAGAACGGAACCTTGTACAAGAGAAGGTGGACGTTTACGAAGCTGAAGGTGGCAGCCTAGACTATAAATTGGATTCAACGAACATTGTGGCATCCGAGTGCATAGAGGAAAACAAAGTTGTCGAAGAGCCACCATTACCCCCGCCGCGCCGCAAGTCAACAACAACAGTTGATATACCGCCCACACTCACTTTATTGGAAGAAGCTTCAAAGGAATTAACACCTGTGCCATCGTTGGTACCTGCGGCAGCGGTAGCAATATCCCCTCAACCTCAACTTCCCGCGCACTTAGGAGAACTTGAGGTTGAACGTTTACGTGTGCATGCACTTCAAGCTGGCCAAATTATGGTTGCACAGCTCCATGGCACGCAAATATCGGCCGAAGAATTGGAATGCAAATCGGGAAATTTGATTGTGAACAATATTGCTTTACCGGAAGGCTTCATTGAAGATATTGTAGGGCGCGTGCGCAGCTGCGACCGCAGCCAGTTACTCACGGTGGAAACACAAACTAGCTTGCAAGGGAGTGCCGAAGCGATATCTGCCGAAGAAAGGTCTCCTGTGAAGGAAGTTATCCCGCCTCCAAAACCGCCACGCCAACGTGACTTAGAAACAGCCAAGCGAACGACCGGTGCTTTCGACGAAATCGCTCTTCAACAGCTAAGAAACTACGATGAAGAGACTCAAACTGATCCGGCGTCGTTCCCAACTAATGTCAACGTCCCACCTCCAGTATACACCACGACCGAGTATCTGCAATCATTACCGCCCTTGGGTTTCTATAATTTACGACGGGGCGACGAGCAACCATATAGCGGCAGTGGCGATGGTAATGAAGCCCCCCAGCATAGGAGACATCACCATCATCATCATCGTCATCATCGCAGATGCGACTCGTCTTGTTCAGAATGTGAAGACTATGATGACTTGGCAGAGAGGGAAGAAACGCGCTCTCGTTCACATAGCAGACGCTCCCGCAGCAGTACACGCCCACCTCCCGAGCAACAAACTGTAACAAAGGCAGGCAAGCAATTCATATCAGCTTGCAGTTTGTCGATTGTTCAAATGATAAACCGTTTAACTGCCGCAATTCGAGGCGGGGAGCCAGACAAAAATATTGAAGCGCAAATACACCATATTCCGACATTGGTGGCCCTTTTCGTTGTCATATCGTTTACATTGATTGTATACATGCTTTCGGGCAAAAATGTGCACACTCATCATTGGGACTTTTTCAACCCACCAGGGAATGGGCCACGTCAGTCATAGAATTATGTGGGTCAAATATTTTTTAGTTCCTGTTTTTCCAGAGATCGAATAAGCAATGCCCACACCAAGCCAGTGATAAGAGTTTTTTGCATTTTATGTTTTGGTGAAAATTCTAATATGAAATGGAATGGCCACGGGCTTATCTAAAGATAATCTAAAATATCAAACCTTAAGTGACTGATCTGAGACCGGTAGGAATTGAGTATGATACGGCGATCTCTTTTTTAATGATTTCGGAAAGAAAGCTACGAAATACAATTTATTCAAAATCTCTTATCATTTTATACGAAAACTAAACGAAGGAGTTTAAATCGACGACGAGCAACTTACTATGCCGATGGCGATTTCTGGAACTAACTCACACTAATTAACATATTATATGTATATTGCATATATATTTGCATACCAATATGTAAATATGAATAGGATATATATTTTTGCAATGGAATTTTCAATACGAACCTAAAATTCAAAACCATATTACTGATGGCAACTCATATACATACTCGTATACAGGCATATATTAACGATAAAATTAACTCGCATTGACGCCGTATCAAGTATCATTCATTATACGTTTCGTAGTTTGTTTAAATTATTTATTTTTGAAATAATCGGTTACTTGAGTTATTTATTTTTAAGCAATCAATAGTGGCGTATTTATTTGATCGCTCATAATTTATGTATTGTTATCTAATCTACAATATTTATTATTTAAAATAATTGTATTCAAAATTCAAACACACTCATATTTAGAAATACTGAAAGTGTACATTTTTTCAATAAAGCAAAGTTCAAACAAACTACATTTGTATGCTCGAGCCGTCTTACTACCTTCACGTTTAAAATGTTAATTTAAACACGCGCAGAAAAGGTGATTATTAAGTTTTTATATACATATATATTTTTATAGAAAACGACTTGTTTACAACTGGCTTACAGTAAAAAGTCCTCGTCATACTGAACCATCTCGCGGCGGTCTTTGTGACTGCCCTTCTGTGACGTGCTAGCCGCTGCAAAGCAAAGAAAGAAAATGATTAAAAGTTCATAAAAATGGAGATGTGAATATTCAACCTAAATACATACTATACGTATGTATATATGTAAGAGAACACAACTATAATAATATGTAGAACTTTGACTTTGTGATTGAAAATGTGCCAGAATTTCGTAGTTCAACCCTTCGTTAGGAATTAAAAACATCGTACGATATTTTTGGAACAATTATTCAATATGTCAAGAAATTACTAGGATAAAAGTGACTTTACATATAAAATTGTTTGCTCACCAATGGACGACCACACTGCCGATGACGTAGCATCGTTAATAGGCTCAATCTGTGGCTGTCGTCGCGCCAGTTGTACTTGCAAATTGATTCCGTTAACACTTTTTCCATGCATTTCCGCAATGGCGCGATCAGCAGATTCCGCTTTCGCAAAAGACACGAACCCTCGACTGCATAAAAATCCTTTGTAACTTAATGAAAAATAGATACTTCCCACTCACCATTTTTCGATTTCCATTGACACATTAACAATTGTGCCATAGTCATTGAAGGTTTTTTTCAAGAATTCTTCTGTTACCTTATTTCCTGACACAAAAATAGTATTGCCAGCCCGTGGTTTCTCCGACTGAGTTGAGTCCAAAGAGCTTTTATCATTCAGACCTCGTTCTTCGCGATCGCGTTCAGTGGCAAATTGCTGATAGAGATTCTGTATTCGCGGTTCTTCTTTTATTATCTCACTAATGATTGTCTCTTGTGCAACGTCATTTTGTGTAGAGGAGAATGGTTGATAAGCCGCAACACTTGCTTCTGGTGCGCGTTTCGCACGTTCTTGTCCCTTGGGGCGTTTAAAAGAAGTCTGATCCTGCTTCGTTTGCTGCTTTTGAATTGCGGGAATAGCACCACTTTTAATAAGTTTGCGGGCAACCTCCCGAGCATCGCGCGCATCTGTAGGGCGTTTTAGGGTAAGCGGTTTCTCTGGCTCCGGTTTTGGAGCCTTCAGGGCCTGCAATGCTTTTTTCTGCAAGTACGCAACAGTTCAAGATCGCTTTCAACCGAGCAACGGTGAAACCCATATTACCTTTTTCTTCAGCTTTTGATATTTGGCTTGAAGCATATGCTCCTCCTCTGTTAAATTTGATGGAAAATGTATGTAAACCATTATACGAATTAGTTATTAGGAAAAAATTAAACTCCTCACAATTACCACTCTAAATGTTTATTTCTGTTTGGCTTAGAATTGTCCAAAAAACATCGATGCAATGAAAAATCGATGTTTACCATTCGATGCATCGACAAAAACCTCAAGGGATGTACGCTTCCAATTGTAATATATCGTAGCATCGATATAGTTTTTTCTATGAATCGACTTTTATGCTTACAGTACATACTGAAATATTGGTAGTTATTAGAACGTTGTGCAGAAAATTTCAGAATATGTGAAACAGTTGGTTTAACACACCATCTCTAAAGGGCTCTTCTATTCGCCAATTCTCTGCTCGGTTCACTTGACGAAAAATTTGCATGTGAAAGCAACAAAAAAGTTATCGAGCAAGATTAGTCGCTAACAAGTATGATTATACTTCATAAAATTGGTATATTTCGCTATTTTACAAACAAATAGAACTCTTCTATTCGCCATATCTTCGCTTGATATCTATATACTTAATATGATTATTTATACCAGTTGCTTCATCTATATGCCAATTACTAACGCTTGACGAAAAGGAGAGGGCATAAATATCTTTATAGTGATACAGGTTCTGTGGTATTGAACAAAACTGCAGACTTGTGAATATAGCATTGTGATGGAATAAATGAATTGGAGCAAGAAAAACAGGAAAACAAATCAGCTGCTGTAGCCAAGACACCTCGTGCACCCGGTCTGTGACTATAATGGTGTAACTTAAGAATCTTATTTTCATTCTTCGCGTACAAACAACTTTTGATATATGAATTTCAATTGAAAATTTTGGTTAATAATTTATGATTTATATATTTTGAAGTGAAACTTCTTAGGCGTCGATGGACGAGCGAGAATGGAGAGAAAAATTTCAAGACCCAACGTCTTGGGCATTGTCGTTCCGCGAGAGAGAAAAAAGACATAACGTAGAGGAAACGGATACATACACTTTAAGCTATTTTTCCTGAGTTTTTCCTTGTTGTTGCTAAATTCTAGTGACAAATAACACTGCCTACTTTTTGGCGCTTGTTTGATGGTGAAAACTTGTAGGAAATATATTTTTTGTGCCTACTTTTTGGCGCTTATTTCTGTTTCCTAGCTAGTACTTGTGCATACTATAAAGTGCTACCCATTCCGCCGACGGATTCATTAGTATTGTCTTGCGGTAATTTGAGCCGTTGCTGCGGTCCTGGAATCGCTGCGTTTGTGCGGATGATAAACGCTCGGACTAGTACGCGTTTTTGCCACGGTTTGTGTCCGGCGTGTACCTATACCGGTCGTCCCTTCTCCGTTTTATGTAAATTTTGTCTATTTGTATTCTATGTAAATGTTGTGAATTTATTTAGATATACCTATATTCTTTGTCTCTCTCTCTCATTCTCTCTCGAGTTTCTCTCTCTTTCTTTTTCTGCCTTCAAAGTTTCACTTCTGTTATGTGAACTACGCTACACACACTTTTTTTGCTTTTTCTACAATGTTTAACAATGGCAATGACAATAAAAGTAGCTTCTTCAGTTTATTCGCTTTTCAACAATTATCAACAATTGTGGCATTAGATTTATTATTGTATTGTTTTTAATTTTTATTGGTACCCACAAGCTAATTTCTCTTCTTTTTCTTGCAAATTTGCTGTTACGTCCCAACCAGAATTACTTTCACGATCCTCGCAATATTATAATCTATCATTCTTGCTATTTGCGCTTACAAGCCAGTTTTGCTTATTTTACTGCTTTAATATGAATAAACCCGAGAATGAGAGAATACAAGCTTGCGTTATTCCAATTCCCGTAACGTCAATACAGTGAATAAACAACAAAAAAAAAAAGGAAGAGTAAGCGAAAACAAGGGAGAATTGTCAAACATAAGAAGTTATATATCTCTTGCCACGGTGCCATCGCCATAAATAGCAAAAAGTGCTTTAGAGGTATTGTTATAACTCGTTGTTATAACTAAACTTGGAAAGGGCAGGATTACAGATGGAATTTTTCCCGAATTCGTGACAAGAGACTATTTCAGCAATACAACAAACGATGTAAATATTTCTCGAGGGTACGTTCATGTAATAGTGCGAGCTAAAGCTAAAATTTCGTATATACAACTTCAGCGAAGGCCCTAGTAGTCAGTGTGCTTGTTAAGTGAGGGTTATATTGTATATATCCCCTAAAAATAATAATAATAATATATGCAACAATTTTACTTGTGACCCTGCAGCATTAATTGGGCAATACCATTCCTCTTTAGTTTGAGGACTTTTGTTTTTATCGTTACGGTATTAAACACGATCTTATGCCACGCTGTTAGTACCGCATCACTTTGAAGCGGCCTTTATTATTGTTATCAAAAAGAAAGGTATCGGTATATCGACTAAAAGTATCGATATAAAACTAAACATTTTGATATCAGCTCACAACGCGGTCTTATTTTACAAACCTTTGCTTTCGTATATGAAGTAAATTCCTCTAGTTATGGGGAAAGATCGAAAGCCTTTTAAGAAACAAAGCGGTTGGCGTCCACCGAAGCGTACTAATTATCCATCAGCGTCCAGCAAAGATGGTTGCTATGGTAAAAGGGAAAATAAGCATGCAAGCATGCATAAGCGCGAGTAAGTCACACATGCTTATAGTCCTCCATGCTCATTGATGAAATGTGTACGGGTTGGTTACAGATACGGTGTGAATACCAGGCTGAGTTTGCGTGAGGATCAAGTTGGCATAACTGAGTTTGTTAATGAAAGTGCTGGGTTCACTGGAATTGTGAAGTCACGGTTCTCCGATTTTCACGTAAATGAAATTGATCCAAATGGAAAAGTCTTGCATTTAAATGATTTGTCAGTTCCGAAAGCGCCGGTCGAGAGTATGTGTGCTTAGTTCGACGTAGGGTTTTGTACATAGTAAACACCTTATTATTCTTACAGCTCTCAACGAAGAAGAATTGGCTACTTCACGCGACCAGTTCGGTGGAATTATAACAGCAGATATATGGGAGAAAATTAGTGCATTGGCCGCAATGAAAGCAAAAGATCCAGCAGCTCACCCCATTGATATAAACGTTAGTAACTTAGACAAGGAAAAGCGCACACAAATACATAATATATTGAAACAATTATATGGGCAAAAGTTAGTAAGTTCGACAATTAATGAAACAAAGGATTCTAAAGAAGAGCGGTTCGTAAGGATATCGAAGCCCAAGGGTAAACCAGGTATACTTACATTGGATTGTGTACGTCGAATAATTGTGCTAAATATATATACACATGCTAAAATTTAGGTGAGAACAGAAAACAATGGACCTTCCCTGGAGAATATGTACACTTCTTACTATATAAGGAAAATATGGAAACAAGCGAGGCAGCATCAAGATTAGCTTCACGTATGTGGTATGTTGCTCTTCAAGTTTTTAGCGTTTGTATCAGTTTTAAAAATTGGTATTTAACCTCTCAGTTTGCACCCCTCACAAGTAAATTACTGCGGTACGAAAGATAAGCGCGCAAAGACGACACAGAAGTTTTGTATAAAACGCCGCGAGCCCTCACATATCCTGAGCGCTGCACAAATGTCCAAAGTTCGCATAGGAAATTTTGAGTTTAGTAACGATGTGTTAAAGTTGGGTGATTTAAAGGGAAATCAATTCAGAATCGCTCTACGCCATGTCAATGGAGATGAAGACAAAATCGAGGAAGCACTGCAGAATTTGCGTGACAACGGTTTTCTAAATTATTTCGGTTTGCAACGATTTGGTAATCATCCGGATATACCCACTTATGAAGTTGGCGTAGCACTTTTAAAATCTGATTATAAAACGGTAAATAGTTAAATCTATAGTTACTTTAGTATTAACTCCCATTAGTCGCAATAGGTTGAGTAATTAATCATATATTTTATAGGTTGCTGAATTGATCTTAAAACCTCGCGCAAATGATGTTTTTTTTATGGATAAAATACGGAATAAATGGTGGACAGATCGTGACTCTGCCGCTGCGGCCGCAATGTTTAAATCGAATGATTGTATCGAAAAAAAACTGCTAGATGGTTTGGCGAAATATGGCGAAAATGATTATTCTGCGGCATTACGAAAGGTGGGGCATCTGAATAATGGCTGGATTATAACAAATATTTATTAATGTTTTCTCGGGCGCTTTTGAATAATAGATACCTCGGAACATGTTACTGCTCTATCCTCATGCATTTCAAAGTCTAGTGTTTAATCGTATTGCATCACGTCGGGTACACAAATTTGGATTGAAGCTGATATCAGGCGATTTGGTATATCGCAATAAAGAAGAAGTTGATGGTGTCATTGAAGAAACCTCAATAGAGGCTATTGTCGAAGATAGTAAAGAAGGCAATGAGGCCAAGGAAGAGGTTGCCCCCTCAACAGAAAGTACTAATTCGCAAAATTGCACAGTTGCGAATGAAGCAAGCGATTCTATTTTCAAGAGGAAAGTCAAAGCACTGAGCATAGAAGATATTTCTAGCGGTAATTACACACTTTTTGATGTAGTGTTGCCTTTACCTGGCTATGATATAACGTATCCGAACAATGAAGTTGGGACATGGTATGAGGAAATTCTGGAAGAATATGGACTATCATCGGACAAATTACGTCACAATGTGAAAACGTATGCCATGGCTGGAACTTACCGAAAATTATTAATCAGGCCTAGAGAATTAACATGGAAATTTCGAAAATACGCTTCTGCAGAGGAAACACTAATAGCATCCGATTGGGACTATATTACTGGTAAAGGGGATGGTATCGAAAAGGGTGGTGAAGAAGGTAAATTAAAGGCTTTGCTGTTAGATTTCTGCTTGCCACAATCAGTGTATGCCACGATGTTAGTGAGGGAGCTATTAAAAATGGACACCTCTGCTATGCATCAAATAGAAATGGAATACAATGAAATGAATAAAGCAAATAATAGCAATCAATCAAAATCTAGCCAAAATGAAGACAAGGAACAAATGAGCTGTGATAAACACGACAATGAATCGGATCCAGCAGTCGAAAAGCGAAAGTTTGAGTCTGATGTTTCCGAAGAAGTCGAAGTGAAAAAATCTAAAATAGATGGGTAAATGAAGTGCAATGTTTGCTTGTAGTAGTATGACCCACTAAAAAATGAAACAATTTTTGTGTATTTATAAAAAATATTATACAGTTTTTATAATAAAAACATAACAAAACTATCTAAAACAATAACGTAGAATTATGAAGATGCATGACCCTACTTTAATTTTCATAAAGAAAAGTTTAGATCTTCATAAATATATGTCCCTGAATAAATTTACTCCACGATTTTCAGCATTTAGTAAGAAAAAAAGTGTATAATTTTTATTTAAAAGCCGTATTAATAATTTTATGATGTTTTTAATTAAATACTTATTTATTATTTTCCCGTTTCTCTTATCCCCCCCGTTACATACTATTCAGTTTTTTATTTGCAGCTAGATATGCTTGACATGATTCATTACAGACCTGACAATCGAGACCGTATGCTGGTAAGGTGCATTTATAACGAAGTATTTCATATTTCAATGAGGAGTGTCATGGCGTGTATCGTGCTTCAAATAAAATTCCCCGTATAAAAGTACTGTGCATAAACCCTGTGAACGGACACACAAAATTCATTGACTAAAAATGTTAATGGTTGCAAACAACGACCAACAAGTCGCATTGTGTACTTTTTGTGGGCACTTCAGTGGGAAAACAAAAATAAAAACCTTAAAAGCAACAGAGCGCTGAGGAACGAATTGCTCGGAGCATTGCATTATTCTTATTTGCCAATAGCACTCTTCGCCGTATCGGCGAATTGAGGTGTTCGCTTAATGGAAAGTTTAATCTATTTTGGCCTGCCATGCAATAAAAGTTTGTTTACGTCGCCGTAATGGCCAATAATCAAGTTGAAGGTTCAATGCGCGCTAGTATATACATATTTAGTGGCTTAGTTGAGTCGCTGCAGCTCTCTTTAAATCGTTACCCGAAAGAAACTCAAATCACAATACGTATGCCGTGATGTGTATGTATGTATATACCAACAAATGGCGTAGTGCGCATATACAGACAATAGGATTGACGGTAGGCGCAAATCAGTTACTTTTACACGGATTACAGTACGAAGCGAACATCAGTAGTGACGCAAAATTTTGGTATCTTTAAAAAATTTATTAAAAAAAAGAAATCAAAGTGCGGGCAATAATTTATTTTGAAATGGCAAAAAAGTTAGTGTCCCCTCAGTGATAATAGAGTAGACAGTTCAATAATAAGTTTAATCGCGATTTGTTTTTTGAGTATTTATGCGAGTAAACAAATTTAATGGAGAGAAGTGTTGAAACCTGGCGCCTTTGTGGAAACTTGAAATAAAAGTAAAATAATGAGAAATTCAAACTAGCACGGTTTGTAACATTCTTAAATGGCTTAGCTATAAGCAATAATGTGCGAGTACTTTGAAATTTTTCATATATTGATTTTTTGAGAAGCAAATCAATCAATACTACCGACTGCCACATTAGTACTACTCCATCTGTAAAGTAACAACAATGCTGATTGGAGAAATAAACAATCATATATATATATACATACAAATGCATACTTCTACATATAAAATTAGTATACAAGTGTTTAAACAAATTTGCGCGCAAGCCTAATTAACTGTAATTTTCATTCCATTCCAAACCTCCCACTTTCTTTGCAGTTTGACTTCTTTAGAATATTATCTATTATGCATTGAAGTCAAGCAAATGTGGGGTGGAATATATGTGCGTATGTATGTTTCAACTTGCAAATCATTTTCCCGCTCCAGCACAGACGGCGGTTACAATTGAAGGGCGGAAGCAACGAGTTCAAGTGTGAATCATATCTGAAGAAATCGATATCGGTTTTTAAGGATACATCCAGAAAAGGAAGGACACACTAATAGTAGGGCGCATTATGTACTTGGAAGATGTCATATCTGATTGTTTTTGAAACTATCATTGCAAATGCCTAGAAACTGACTGTAGCAATACCAGCAAAAAACCATTTAGGGAAAAACCACCTTTAATCAGTTTTATTGTTTGGTTTATTGCTTGTGCTCAAATAAAATTAACTTTTTACACCTTACTTCTATCAAATCATAAAGCTAATTTATGATTTATTTTATTTTCCTTAAGTTTTGACTAGTTCTTAAACGTACTTTATAATTAATTTATATTGGATGTATGTATAAAACCGAGATAGGAGTAAAAGTGGAAAATGTTTGAAATGTAATCTTCTTTATATTACTACGTCGTCAATGCTCTCATTCTCCAGCGATTTGAGTTGGCATTTACAAAGATACGCTACAATGCGTTTTTCAGCCTTAGTTCGATTAACAACATCCATACCTTCAAGTAAGCTCTCGATGCGTTTCATAAAAGACGTGACTGGAGGCGAATTCACCACATTATCCGACTTTTTTGTATCAAAAGTGACGGTTTGCTCATCCATAGCTTCTTGTAAAGGATCATCTTCGTTTGTTACTTGTTCAATAAGCTGCTCTGCATCCATTTCAATCCAGCTGGATCGTATATTGTTAGCGGGACATTTCGTACTGTGTGAACTATTTATGAATACATGTATTTGTTGTAATTATTATTTTGGTACTCAAGCGATCCGATATATTAAAACTTCTCACCAGTGTAGGCGTATATGGCTTTCAAGGAAACTCATTTTGTTTAACAAATGCCATGTAGATCCTTTGGGGGTCTTCACGCCGCCTGCTTTGCGGTCCATCTCCTGTAACCTCTGCAATTCGCGGCGAAATTTGTCTCGAAGATTTTTCCATCGAATCACGCAGTACTTTGCTGAAAATACAATAAGTATTTGCTTACATATCTACATACGCATATTTTTAAACACCTTACGCTTACTTTCAACACCTAAAGATGAGGCAATACTTCGCCAAAGTTCTGCTTTCTTTTTCATGAGATTGTATGGCGAACTACGTACTTCCTTTTCATAAAGCAATGGATTTGCTCGTACCAAATCAACTAGTTTTGTATCGAAATCCAATCTGGATGTCATGTTGTTGCTCTAATTAAACTTTATTTTTGTTTTTGTGGTTTAAGGTACTTTCGATTCCGTATTGAGTTTTATTTTAATTAACAGCAAAATGTCTCGCACATAAATGAAATAAACACCTAAACACAATGAATTACAGATAAAAGGCAAACACAACACAGCACAACATTGAAAGATAAACGTCAGTGTCACTGTACCATTGTTTTCAGCAGTGCTGCCGTTTTGTGGTACGTTTTTTACAAATTTACGAAATATTTTTTTCCCGTGGTATAAATTTTGATACCTTTCAAAGCACAAAAAGTTCACTTTCATATGATTTCTTTTTCATTTCAAAATTGTATGCAAATATCGAGTACATCGATAATATTGTGTATATGTATATTGAAATGAGCTTAAGAGCACACTATACACTACTTGATTACATTCGTACTGCTATATAATTAAGGTTTCCATTCATATATGGCATCTCTAGATTGTTGTCGAATAATTTGGAAATTTTGGCGTCTACCGGTTGCTCGATAAAATATTGCCCAAAAATGTTATTATTACAATTATTGAAAGGCGAAAAGATTTAAAAAGAAATCAAATTATTGCAATGTATTTTGTTTTTGATTTTGGTAAATGGAATGCGGAACCATTTAAACGCGGTTTGGCATTTTAGGGTAGAGATTGGGAAGGCGTTTGAGCACTACTTTTCATTATATTTTATATTTATAATATTAGATAATTATTCCTTTGTCGAATAATCATTTGAGTCCAAGTCTCAAATGAAAGATTCATCTGAGGAAGTAGTAAAATAATACTGAATCCGGCTACAACTTTCTGAATGGAGAATATAAATTGAAGTGGGCAACGTGCAGCTGTGCATCTATTCATTTATTCTCAAGTCCCCAAGTTTTTTTACAAAAAAGTTATCAAGCCAAAAGAGTTATATATTTTTTATGAGTACAACAATTTATTTGACCAGTTAAACATGAAATGAATTACATTATTTGATAATCAAATCAAGTGATAATCTGTGATTAGTAAATGCATTGAAAAGCATTGTTTTTCTACAATATATCTTGCGGTCGCGGCAACACTGGCTGTTAGTGTCGTTCAATGGCGCTGCCGTATCGGTTGGCTTAAAAAGCGGAAATGAGCACTTGGTAATATCCTGCACGGTTGAGTAAACCTAACAGATATAATTCTCAAGATAGTCTTAGGAGCTCGTGAATAGAAGAAATAAAAGAAATTGTGCACGATAAGATTACGCGCTTTACTCAAAACTTCTACTTATAATCCGCCTTTTTATTGGATATGTAATTCAGTCATGTAACTCGTTCGCTTTTCCGGTTATAGTTGTTTTAAAATCATGCGGGACGTATACATTGTGGGGAGGTGACAGTGCTTGGACGGATATAAACAACAGTGATACATACACACACACTTAATAATATGTACGCTAGTGCGAGGGTGTTGCTTGTGTCGTTGCTCAAAATTGCAGACAAATTATTGATTTATCGATTTACGTCATTTAGTTTACTAGCGTTTGTGCTTTTTTGACAATGGCGCGTTGATGATGGAAACATAATCGGAAATCATTTACAATTTTAAGGCGTCACCATTACCTTTAAATGTTAGGACTTTTAAATGGTTCATCATGATGCAGTAAACTTTAGTTATTGGTGGAAAGGTAGTGATACGAAGCGGCACGTTGAAGAGAAAAGCTTACATCCAGTGGATAAGTTTGCATCACAAAAATATGGCAGCAGAAAACTATCATTTGAAATGGGACTCTCATTTGTCCTACTTGAACTCCTCTGTTGCCACACTTTACAAGTGAGTGATATGCACGCACTTCATACAATGAAAAGCCGTTCCATCATATGAATTACGATTTGTTTTTTGTTTAGAAATGAAAAGTTTGCCGATGTAGTACTGTACAGTTCCAGCAGCAGCTGTGCCAGTGGGAATAATTCGGAGAATGGTATACCAACTGTGGGTATTTCAGCGCACAAATTTATACTTAGCTCCTGCAGTCAGGTATGTGCACTCAAAAAACAGCAATTCCAAAATAGTTTTATCTTAAATTTTTGTATTGGTCCAGTTTTTCGCAACGATGTTTGAAACAGCTCCGATTTCTTCGCCGAATGGTATACTTTACGTAGTGCTTCCTCCGGATCTAAGCCACCGCGCCATACAAATTTTAGTTCAGTACATGTATAGCGGCGAAGCCACAGTTGCCAACGATATACTTAGTGAAGTGTTGAGAGGCGGCGAGATATTGAAAATTCGTGGTTTATGCCGCACCTCTTCTACATCATCTAATTCGCACAATCCACAAACAAGAGCTGAACCACTAATGGTTAATGGCAGTGATTCACACTACATTCAAAACGCCGCCAATCGCCAACCACCATTAACATCTATTTCACATGCACATATTCCTAGCGCTCATACAAGTGATATGTATGTCGTCAACAAATGCCCAACAGGTGTGAACGGTAACTGTGGAACGCGCTACACCATGGAACATTTACAACAGCTGTCGTCGCAGCAGTCATCGTCTGCACAGCACATCCAGCAATCACACGCGCAGCAAATGCATCCAACTCACAACCAGTTTCGTGGTTTAGGTGCTTCCGTCTTACCCAAGGATAGTCCAGTTATTGTGAAGTCACCGAAATTATCTCAACTTGGTCTACTTTCTGCCGCAACGTCAAGTAGTAAGCACCATATGTGCGGCGGTATATCAGTAAACAAAGAGGTTGCTATAGATCCTGACGAAAAGTGTTGCTATCAATTAAATCAGTTGCAAGTGACGAACTCTTTGTGCAACGAAATGGGCTGTTCAGGTGGCTGCACTATGCCAATCGAAGATAATCAATTAAGACGCCGACAACGAAGTCAAAACGACGAATCCATTCGTACAACCGTGGGTGAGCAGCGATTAGAGAGGGAGTACTCTGATCGATCTCGTCGGCCACCCGATGAACAAGAGCAACGTGAGGATATTGATATGGCCAGTTATGATAGGCATGTGCATCGCGGCAGTGGGGTCAGCGCTAGCGATCGAAGTACGTATTAGAAATGTTAAGTTTTGGTAAGTTTGTTTTGAGTTACAAGTTGAAAATAATTTCCAAAAAAAAAACTCAAAATTTGGCAATTTTAGGAAAGAAAAGATACTATTGAATTGAAAACGGCATCAACTTAACCCCTTCTTTCTTTCCGTTGTGTTGAATATGAAAAATTAAAACGTTATAGGGTATATAGTTTCTTATGGCGTTATTTCGTGCCCTAGATCCTAAATATGTCAAAGCCTGTATAGCCAGGGTTGTGATAAACTCTAGATCATCTAAGCTAGAAGGGCATCAATCTACTGTCAGAACAAATATTAAACATTTAAATTTCAATACCTTAGCTTGTGAATATGCGTGCGTATGTATAAATGAGGATTGGTATACCTTGTAAATATTAAATTTTCTCTTCATACAAACATCTATTTCCATATTCGTGCTATACACGTATATTCCTATTAAGTGAGTTCAGCACAGAGTTGAATAATGATTTCCTTAACTTCCGTTTTCCACTATATTCAGTTCGTGATTACTTCCTATCGGATTCTTACGAACACACAAACTCAACGCCCGCGAAAAGTAATAATCACTTCTCAGAGCAAGTCGGCGGTAGACTGGCAAACACATCACCTTTGTCCCATCCACAAAATTTTATCGCAATAAAGCAAGAACCAGCCGACTGGACCACACCCACTTCCGGCACAGACAATGCGCTCCCAGATTTATCCAGACGATCTAAGACCGCGTTGAATTCCCCCAAACAACCCTTGGATTTTAAAATGCCGCCTGGTGGTCCCAGTGTTAAGCTTGAGGTAAGCGCCCAACCACACAGTCCCCAAAGCGAACAGGAAACAGCCGCGCAAGATTCAAGTGACTACGATACCCGGCTAGCGTGCGAAACGTGTAAACAGTCATTTGATGAGCCTAAATCGTGGGTACGCCATTTGGAGTCACATGCTGTCAATACAACAACAACAGATTCGGAATCTATGAATATGGCATCCGGTATAACGAGCAGCAGTGGCGGAAATACTGCCACCGCTATGACCAATGGAGGGGATGCGCTAGTTAAGGCGTACGTGCCCAAGAAACGCAGGAGGGTGTCGGTGAGTCGAAATAAACGAATGAACAATTCACAATTTACTGAATAGTTTTTAATGTTTTTGGCAGCAGCAGGAGAATAGCACAGGCCATGTTACACTTTGCTGTGACTTATGCTCAATGTAAATACTTACATAGCTCACACGAGATTCTGAATGCAGATCTGAATAACGCATTTTTTTCCATAGATCCTTTGAGACTCCGGCAGACTGGGTGCGGCACTTAAATAACGAACACACCGAAATAGAGCTGGCCATGTTCAACAGCAAAAAAGATAATAAACAAAAAAGGTAAACGCAAATATATAGCACAAAGTTATTGAAGCAAGTACACCTGATTCTCTTTTTATACGAGTTTGATTTAACACGAGTTAAAGAGCAAACAAAAAAGTTTCACACGAATTTTTTTGTTTTAACACGGTTACCATAATTAATTTTTCTTGAATATAATAGAGCAAATCGATTGAGATTTTTCGACGCATGCACGAAGCGTTTAAATTGGTATCAGAAAAGTCTCTGGGACTCGGTATATTTAATGAATTAAAATGTGTAAGCACGAAATAAATTCTTAAGAATTTTTAAATATTGTTTTCACCTAATTCTCCCTTTACACCAAAATTTTGGGAACGCATCTATCGAGTAAAAAGAGAATTAGTTGTAGTTTGTAAAAAATTTCAAAAGGGTTAGAGGCTGTATTTAGGCTTACAAAAATAGGCAACTCCAAATAGAATTTTCTTCATTACAGCTCCAACAACAGTAACCAACAAAATATTCAGCAGGTGCATCTAAAACGATTTACCCATCGTTCAACATATGACCAACCCGCCAACGAAACACAGCCAACTGCAGTGACCTCTGCGGCACCATCAACGTCAAGTTTTTCGGAGCGCTCCGAAGCTTGTGGCAAAAAGTTTTCCACGCACAGTACTGTTTCGGCGCACAAACGCAGCCATAACGCACTCAATGGAATCAGCGTCAGTGTAAGCACAAGTGTAGCAGCATCGTCGCTGCCATCAGGCACCGATGTTAGCGTAATTAGTAGTATGGCTAGCAGCTTACCGAATGGTAAGTAAAAAATAACACATTTAAGCACAGATGAGAATTGAACAAGCACAGAACTTGCCCCACTTACGATTACTGTATAATAAATACAATAAAAATATAAGTGAATTTGTCTTACAGAACAAATAAGCACATCGTCTGAGGCTTGATGTAGTCGTCGATTTAGAACAGATGCACAAAACGCTTGAACAAGGCAACGCATTGCCAGAGATTGCAAGTGGAGTGAGATCGTTACATAAGTCGTTCCAAATCTAACTAATGATAAAATCATACCAACCACACTATTTTAATCAAAATTTTTACAATGAAAAACAAATCAAGAAAACAGTTAGTACGTTTTAAATAAAAACTTTCAAGTAATGTTTCAACGAAGAGATAGTCATGTATATTTGTGAGTTTGATTGATGAAGCACGTAAGAACTTCCGAAGATAAATATAGTCATGAACGTATATTCTTTCCAGTAAACGAAACCACTTGAGATTAAGCTCAATTTGCTAAACACCAAATGTAACAATGACTACTTGCATACAAACTAAATAAAATATTTTTGTGAATTATACCTACTTACAAAGGCTCATATGGATTTACATACATACACACACATTGTAAACGAAAAAGTTTTAAACTTTAAGATAATATGAACACCATTGAATCTTTTATTCAAAGTACGAAACATTTGTTACTCATAAACTTGAAACAAATTATCTGATTCGGTGGATAACTTTATTCAATACCTACTATAGATAGTTGTGTCCATACATATTTAGGCATGCCCCAGTACATGCATGTATGTATGAACATCTCAGTTGGTATGCAAAATGCAACTTTTTTCGATTTTCTCTCTCTCTATGTGTAGTTGATAAAAATAATTGAAAAAACATTCCAAACCACAAATGATATTTACATTTATCGTGATTTTACGTATTTGATGAAATGAAAACAGAAAAATTGGAAATATATTATATTGTATTTAGCTATTTAAGCAATTTATGCGGCAAAGCAGTTTTAAATAAAGTATTTTTCTCTAATGTCATAACGTATTTTTTTTTCTCAAGCCGTGGAATCTGTCTGAGAAACCGTACAGTATAGTGGGGAATTTTGTTAAAAAATCCATTGCTTAATTATTTGGTGTATCAATACGATGCGTATGCATTTAAATAATACCAACAGTGCAAAGCCAAGTATATTAAGTGAATAGAAATATGCGTGACATCAAACCCTTTAAACATTTACAGAAATCACGAATAGGTCATAACAGTTTATTACAAAACAAATGTGCTGTATTTGAGTTCTTTCAGTAAATTGTAGGTATCTACAAAAAATATGAGATGTATATACACATAATGATTTTAGACAATTACAAGGATATGTAAAGCATGGCGCGATGGTTTCCGATTGATTTTATAGACGATTGGAAATCAAGAAAAGTGAATGATGTTTACTTCAAATATTCCAATGTCAAACTAAAAAGCTTTCAATCCTCAACAAGTTCTTTGTCGTTTAGCGTCACTCCTGAAAATGAAATCAGACAAAAATAATCAGTGATTGATAGCCAAAATTTTAATCAGAATCGAAACAAGTATACAAAGACAAAATAAAAAGATTATGATATCTTATATGTACATATGTATAAGTAGGAGCACATCGTTTTTCATAATTGTAGCAATATCGCACAGCGCGTTAGTTACATTACATCATACTTAATAGTTAACACTATGTTATGACGCACGTGGAATGCAACCAAGAAAGTCTTACACGAGCATATCATAGTTATGAACGTTTTCACGACGTGCTTTCATAAACTTTGCATGCGTTTCGCCATCTAAATAGAACCCTTTTACTGCAGGATCGTTTATCATCAAGTCTCGCCATTGGATCTATAATAAGAATATGTCAATTAGTTATTTTACTGAAATGTTTATAAACTGCTTGTGCTAAAGTGTATCTTACTAGTTTTCCAAAGCGATCTTTATCCATTTCATACTTGTCCGGTAGCAAATATTTTAACATTGCAGAACGCTCACACCATGGCCAAATCATGTAGTCTAGCATGCCAGGTTTTTCGCCACCGAAGTAAGGTGTTCCACGCGAGCTCAGCTCCTTTTCGAACACATCTAGTCCCTTCGAGATGTCAGTTAATGCACCTGGTGCCGCTTCGCTTCCACCCAAAAATACCTTGTACATGGAGCTCACCACAGAGTTGAATCTCTCAATGAGTACCTTGTCCAGTGCTTTCTTTATAGGGTCTTTAGGGAAAAGAGGAACTTCGGTGTACTTCTCATCAAGGTATTCAGCAATTATGAGAGACTCAATCAAAGTTGGGTTGCCCTCTTCTTTTGGTAATTGTATTGCTGGCACCTTTCCCAATGGGCTGAATTCGGTCAGCCATTCAGGTTTTTCAGTAAGGTTGATAAATATGGTATGATATGGAATGCCTTTGGCGTTTAGAACTAAATGCGCCCTATGGGCATAGGGACAGAACCGCATGGAATACAACCGTATAACTCCATCGTCTGGTAGCTCAGGTTTCTGCGATCCTAATTGGTAAATATTGTAAGATTGGTAATTATTAAAATATTTTGTAATCTTAATTTAGATATATGTAAAGATTTATAGAAATATAGTGTATAGTTTCCTATAGCGCATATGTACAAAAGTATTGAAAATCCGATGTGTGCAGTTTTCTATAGCGCACATGCACATACATATGTACATAAGTATTGAAAGCACGATTAATCAATGCGTACGATATCTCGGCGGTACTTGTATGCCAGCCAAATGGACTGCATAAATCCACTAAGTGAATTCTATACCTATTATAACTCTGATAACAATGTAATGAATTTTAGGTACGTGCAAATTAATTTGATGCTATCTAAGTATGACGAGACATAAGTTGAAGGTCATGCTGAGTTTAATTTGTACCCAATCGATCGCTGCATACTGCGAGTATGCAGGAAATGCATGACTAAACATTCTACAACCTTCCGAAAATATCAAAATGACTCCTGCTTTAAATTACCTTTAGCCAAATGTCTGCCTCCACTCATTGTCCTTTTTAATTGAAATACACGCGTTGCAATTTCTTTTAAGTAAGAGATGATGCGAATTTCTAGTGAATCATTAATTCACTAACTAACCGCAGTAAAGTCACCAACATATAAATAACGACCGGTTTTGACAATTCTTTCATTTCAGTTCGTTCGCTATTTCTTACAGTGCTGCCAACCTCTGAATTTCAAAAGGCACAAAACTTGCAAAAAGCTTTATACCGCTTTAAAAGCACACGCTTTATTTTAAATCAGGGACTACTTTTATAACGGTTTGTATCTTAGAAAAGTAAAAAATAATAATGCCATATAGGTCATAACCACAAAATTTATTCATTCTTACCAATTCTGTAAAAAAGCCTTTTCCTTCATAATTTTAAATTTGTGGCTACCACATTTCAAGTCTCAATCTTGGCTGTGAAATCTCAATTATGCTGCAGAGTGGTATTCACTGTTAGTGAAAGCTTTAAGCTAAATACACACCAGGCAACCGTTGCAGCAACACGGCCATGTTGAAGCAAACGTTGCCTCGTGTGTAGCTGTGTTGCCAATTGATTTTCGTGTTGCTGCAACCGTTGCCTGAAATATCAAA
The DNA here is from genome assembly GCF_027943255.1 of Anastrepha obliqua. Taxonomy (NCBI): domain Eukaryota; kingdom Metazoa; phylum Arthropoda; class Insecta; order Diptera; family Tephritidae; genus Anastrepha; species Anastrepha obliqua. The sequence continues at coordinate 2,698,971 of NC_072894.1, forward strand.
TAAATTTGATTTTTTGGGATAGGTTGCTGCAACCGTTGCTTCGTGTGTATCATTGTTTACTGCTTTTACTCGTTCACTTCGTTGAAAACAAGCGAAGAAGAAGGTTTGTGCGGAGTAAAATAAAGTGAAAAAGGAAAAAAATGGCAATTGAGAATAATGAAAATTATGTTATAATAATTTTATTAACGAATATAAAAATTTGAGAGAGCTGTGGGATATAAGTAGTGAAAAATATTAAAATAAAAATTTTAGAAAAAAAGCATACGAACAATTAAAAAATGAATACAATAAAATTGATAAAAATTTTAAGTCCGCAAAAGCGTTTCCTGTTGCAAGATACCGCAAAGTTATTGCCAGTCTAATTTCTGCTGATATTGCCTCTCTCATTATAGTATCTTGTTTCGTTATTTTGGCCTTTACGAAGTCCAACAATTTTCTAAACAGGGCTTCGTCTATCCTCATGTAATTTTTATAGTCCGCTGGCTCATTTTCCTTCAGTTCTTTCAGCAGCTTCTCGTTCGAAAATTCGATTGTTTTTAAAAGCAAATTTTTGGACCAAATTTTCTTTCTCTTCTTTTGTTGCATCTCTTCTTCCTCATTTTCGTACAAAAGTTCGTCAATTATAATAAGAGAAGTAATTTTACGTATTTCGTCGATCATTTAAAAAATTTAATTTTACGTATCTTCCGCTTGTACCTTTCCTGCACCACAGTTATACACAATACTGAGATTGAAGCAACGGCCGCAACGTGTTTCTTAAACAATGGCAACACGTTGCTGCAACCCGTTGCTTCAACGGTTGCATCGTGTATATCTAGCTTTATGATTGGGATAGAATGGCCGGCTATAGTTCTTTTTGGCAAATTTTATTCACAAACAAATATTTCTACCAAATTCGTGGTTGCAATAGAGAAACGCATTTAAGGAATCCTTTAATTTATCTTCAAATATTGAACTAAAAATAACAAGAATATACTATCCGATAAAGAAATTAATTTACTATGGAAATATTTCTAAACTGTTTTTCACCCTTTGCCTTTTAATTTTCTCGTTACTTGGTACTCCATATAATATTATTATTATTATATTTTTTTTAATTTACAGAATTATATGAGGCAAAATGAAGTGGTCGAGTTGATGTAAATGATTTGAATTGAACACCGTCAATATATATATAGATATATTCTCTTTTCAATAAAAAATATAACTCGTTTTAATGCCGACTTGTATTTAAAGCAAAAACACAGCTCATATAGCGCTATGCGAGTTGGTATCAGGTGCTGCCAAATTTAGGAATAAAGCTATTGCGAATGGTTTAGGGAAGCACTTAAAAAGTTTCCAATTCCAAAGAAAATTGAAAAAGAAGAAAGCGGAGCAAGTGTAAGTAAGCGATAAAACTTATTAGAAGAAATTCGAATTTTTTCAGAATTTAAATTGAACATGGTGATGCGATCAAAGCAACTAAGACTCTCATTGTGTGCAGGCGAATTCTGTGGTTGTAGCCAAAAGATCTTGAAATGGATGTACACTATCATAATTAGCCTTACGACAAAATATGAGCGCTTGCGTGGGGCTGCCCTAACGATAGTACGGACATGTCTGACTCAGCTTCAGTAGTTGGCATGTGTGTGCATCACTGGGGGTAGTTCTCGAACGAGCACCGCTTCATATATGTAGTTATTTCCGTGGTCAGAAGAATCTCGATTAAATATTAATTATTTATTAAAATGGTCGTGGCTATATTAGATCGGTCCGGGCCGAATTTAGGTTTTACTAATTTATTCATCGTAGTATGCACATGTAAGAGCAAAGACGGCGATCTGGTGACTGACGTACAGAACAATCTTAAATTATGGAGGGAATACTTGTCGAACCTATTAAACAGTGACAGCTGCGCATGTCACCGAGAATGTGAAGATCCCGATACCCCAATCGTTGACGACGGAATTGTCGTTCCGCTACCCGACCATGACGAGGTGAGAATAACGATAACGCGGCTAAAGAACAACAAAGCCGCGGGCGCCGACGGACTGCTGGCTGAGCTATTCAGAAATGGCGGCGAGGAGCTGGTAAGGTGCATGCATCAGCTCCTATGCAAAATATGGTCAGATGAAAGCATGCCTGCCGATTGGAATTTAAGTGTGCTCTGCCCAAGCCATAAGAAGGGCGATCCTGCAATTTGTGCCAATTACCGCGGGATTAGTCTTCTAAATATCGCCTATAAGGTTCTAGCGAGCGTATTGTGTGAAAGGCTGAAGCCCACCGTCAACCAACTGATTGGACCTTATCAGTGTGGCTTCAGACCAGAAAAGTCTACCATCGACCAAATATTCACAATACGCCAAATCTTGGAAAAGACCCATGGAAGGAGAATCGACACCCACCATCTTTTCGTCGACTGCAAAGCTGCATTCGATAGTACGGAAAGGAGTTACCTGTATGCCGCGATGCCTGAATTTGGTATCCCCCAAAACTAATACGGTTATGCAAAATGACGTTGCTCAACACCAGCAGCGCCGTCAGAATTGGGAAGGACCTCTCCGAGCCGTTTGATACCAAACGAGGTTTCAGACAGGGTGACTCGCTGTCGTGTGACTTCTTTAACCTGATGTTGGAGTGTATCGTACGAGCCGCAGAACTGAATCGCTCAGGCACAATATTTTATAAGAGCGTACAATTGTTGGCGCATGCCGATGATATTGACATTATCGGTCTTAACAATCGCGCTGTTAGTTCTGCCTTGTCCAAACTGGATAAAGAGGCAAAGCGAATGGGTCTGGTGGTAAACGAGGACAAAACGAAATACCTCCTGTCTTCCAACAAACAGTCGGCGCACTCGCGTATCGGCACCCACGTCACTGTTGACAGTTATAATTTTAAGGTTGTAAAAGACCTCGTGTATTGAGGAATCAGCATTAACACCGATAACAATGTCAGCCTTGAAATCCAACGCAGAATCTCTCTTGCCAACAAGTGCTACTTTGGACTAAGTAGGCAACTGAGCTGTAAAGTCCTCTCTCGACGAACAAAACTAACACTTTACAAGGCTCTCATCATGCCCGTCCTAGCGTATGGCGCAGAAGCTTGGACGATGACAACATACGATGAAGCGACGCTTGAATATCGCAGGCGAATATCGCAGGCGATGGAACGATGAGAAGACATAGACAAGCGCAGCGAATAAAGATCCAGCGGCTACGCTGGCTGGGTCATGCTGTCCGAATGGATACAAACGCTCGGGCTCTGAAAGTATTCGATGCGGTACCAGCTGGTGGTAGCAGAGGAAGAGGAAGGCCTCCTCTGCGTTGGAAATATCAGGTGGAGAAGGACTTGGCTTCACTTGGTGTGTCCAACTGGCGCCGTTTAGCACGAGAAAGAAACGACTGGCACGCTTTGTTAAACTCGGCCAAAATCGCGTAAGCGGTTATAGCGCCAGTTAAGAAGAAGAAGAAGTATGCACATAAAGGGTTGATATTTTCCTGCTGGGCAACTATCATTACTATATGCACATGTATTTACGAAGGTAAGAACATTCATGTCCAGCAGATTACGCCAACACAGCGCCGAAGCTGAAGTTTCACTGGACGCTTTCTAGCAGTCCAACAAACACAAGTCCGGGATTTTAGTGATATAGTTGAAAAAAAAAACTTGCAACAAAATGAAAAATAGCACGATTAAAAGCTAAAAAATACTTATCGGTTTATTAACACGCTTTCAGAACAACAGTAAAAGGTTCAATGGTATCGGAAATGAAAAAGAATTAGCAATCAAGTTGTTGGTTGTGTGAGGTGTGTGGGCGCACCAATGCTAGGCAAAGCAGGGCGCCGCTTCTTAAGCGCTTTTCGAACGCCGATTTGATCTTGAACGAGTTGCGGAGGAAATATAACCAAAATGAATAGTTAAATAAAAATAATGCCTACGCGCCGCTGCAGATAATTTACATTCATGAGTATACCTACATACCAGCATATACAAATATAAATACAGAACTATATATTTACATATACATATACATATACATATGCGTTAACTTATATAATATATACTCATATAAAAATAACAATTTTTTAGCACTTTGATTACACATTGGCGGCACGCTTTCGCCGCTATCCCTAGCTGAATATTCCACAGAAGATGACATGTGGAGTGAATGGCTTTTAACCTACGCCATTTTATTAGCATCAGCTCATCGGCCCATCTATAAATCACTAAATCACTCAGCGCTTCAAAGCGAAAGATTTACTCAGCCCGCGCGTTAGTCTGGCACATAAAATGCCACCCACCGTCGCGCCGTTAGGTGTCTTCGTTCAATTATCCTCACTTTGGGTTAAATGCGTATCATTGCATTGTTTATTTGACGTGTGTGAGCTTTCAATTTAACCCGTTTATTAACTCTCTTTCACATTGCGTCTTTGTTCGTGGGGTTACACACCTAAATTTTTTTAGAGTTCAAGGTTATGGATTCAGCACTCATTTTCTTCCTGAGCTGTTTTGTTAATTTATGAAGTCGTGCTAAGATTTGTTCGGACATTGACCAAATTCAATTGAAATTTATTTTGGAGTAGCATAAGTTGGCTAATTAACATGCAAGCTGCGTTTATTTGTTTGTCCTCACTTTTATTCGATGAATTGATTGGCGGCACGAAATTCATGATTGCATGGAAAATCTGTAAAAAATAAAGCAACAGTTCTGAAATTAAGGTTGACGCGTTCATTCACTTCTCTGCCATGTAAGAAGCTGCTGCATATGCGCATATGTATATAGATTTGTATGTAAGTGTGCACGCATGTTTGTAATACACGTGCATACACATACACCCACACATATGCAGAATATTTGTCCATTCATATAGAGAATGTGTTTGAAAAAGTTTGGCTGCAAAAAATATTCTGAGGTCATAAAGTGTTCCTACGCCTTCACACAATCACAAAATTTACTTCTACAGCGCCTTGCAAATATATTTTGCTTTCCATAAGTGGTAATCTGCACATCCACACACAACCATGTGTATGTCTGTACATATGTATGTATGTACGAGTACGTTAAAAATGCGACACAAATGTTGGATTGGCATTAAATCCCTAGATTACATTGCCTTTGTTTTTGCCCCATTTTGGTGCATTATTTATGCTTATTCCCATTTTTTAATTATCTAGCACATCGCTACATATGTATTGAATTTCGGTCGCTTTCTAAAATCTCTATATTCGAATCTGTAGATGACGAAAACTAAAAAGACGAGTATTAAACCTCTAAGCAAATATCATATTTTGAATCATTCACGCCCTTGTACAAACGAAGTGCTAACATATTTTTATTTATCGATTTCGGGTGTGTCTTAAAAAACATTGGCGCGTACACTCTCTTGATGTTGCTCCACAAATGGAGCGACCTACAGTTTTAAGACGACACTCGGAAGCTTGCCATTGCCTGCCGATGGGCGACCACTATTAGAAAAAATCTCTTTTTTATCATTTTGTGTTTCATGCACGGAGATTTTAACCTACGCACTCCCGAATGGTAATTACACACCAACCCGCTGGCTGTCTTAGTAAATTAAAAAAAAATTACTTTTCTTCACCATATCTAAACATATTTTTGCGAATTTTTTTGTTTAATAAATTCTCCGCAAGAAGAAGATGTATAGACCCCTTAAGATTTATAAGCTTTATGACATTGACATAGTGCAGAGAATAATCCAGCGGCTCTGATGGGTAGATTATGTCGTCTGAACGGGCACAAACGTTTCAGCTCTAAAAGTATTTGATGCGGTACCAGTTGCTAGTGGGAGGAAGAGGAAGACCTTAAAGGAATGCGTTGAAAGATCAGTTGAAGAAGGACTTGGTTTGAGTTTGTGTGTCCAATTGATTGAGAAACAGACAGAGAAATGAATAGCCCGTTTTGCTGAATTAGCCCAAAATTGCTTAGGCGGTTATCCCGTCAATCGAGACCTAGAAGAAGAATTCCTGAAAAATAGCTGCAAATTTATTTGCTTATATTTTCAGCTTAAACCATAATAAAGAATTTTGAAACCTGACTCAAATGTAGCTCTCAAATTTCTATATAGAATGGCTAAAGACCTTAAAGCTTCTTCTTTTTGAAGGACAATTTAATCACCGAAAAGTTGCGTATATCCCCTAAAACAATTTCAGGGGACCCTGGTAACGGTTTCATCACGATGAGAGGACCTGGGTTCCCTTGATAACCTGTGGTCTACTACTGCAAAGATGGGTCTCGCGTCAACTGAGCGAGAATATCTAGAGCGCGGTTATTGCAAATGAGAATGTCCCTGTACTTTCGCTCTCTGTTACTAGGAATACAGAAGAACTTTTCTAATAGTTTCTTTTTTTCACATTTGAAAATATGCGTTTTGGTCACCCTGTATATAATTTTACTCCATACAAAATATGTATACCTTAGAGTGCATAGAAAACACATACATACCTACATACTGTAGGTTTACACATGGGTAAGAGGCCAGAGCCCACGCTGCTGTTGTTGTACAATGACCACACGGCAATGTGCGTGTTAAGCACATCTTCGAAACATTAAGTATTGTACGAGTATTTGAAAAAATCACTCAATTCAAAGTGTTTTCACTTGACCTACGCTAATAAATTAGTCTTAACAAATTTGGGCAAACGTTTAAAACAAGAAATCAGCAGCAAATCAACAAGAGAACAGTTGTTGGAAAAATACAAATATTGACAAAAAGTAAACAAAATTATGGGAATCTCTAATTTTAGAAATGGCAACATCATAACAAAAGTTCGCTGAACTTCAAGAAAGAAAAACAAAAATAACCAATTAAAGATTTATAATAATAAGAACTTATTAGCAAAATAATGAAATGAATAAAAAATAAAAAGCACCTGAAAGACAAAAGCTAAATAGCAGCTGGTGAAAAGAAGCCACGGAATGCACCATCCATTAGTTGGAACCGAAAAAAAGTCACATAATTCTCAAAAAGGCATTCAAATTGAAATTAAAATTTTTGTAGCAAAAGATATTCTACTCTGCATGGAATTAGACACAAAATGACAAAAGAAGCGATTAAACAAAAATATATTTTCTATTCATTAAAGAAAATATTGCAATGTTAGAACGTAGAAGAGAGAAATGGTGCTTGTTGCCCGAAAACGATCTGACGTAGTACGCAATGACATCAATACATAGGCACGAGGCCAAATGCACGTATAATACTCGTACATACCTCCATGTATAATTATAGGTGAAGTTGCGATAGAAATGCCACCAGCTTCCTACTCTTCAAATCTCTCTATTTGCCGTTAACAATGTTAGTGTCACCAACTATAATTAGTTATTACCAAGAAGGTGAAGTAGGAGTATGCGCATTTCGGCGTGCTCATTTGTTGTTGCCTAGCAAGTCATCAAACTTTCTCCCATATCCATTTTAAGCTATTTACAAAAACAATCTGAATTTAAACTAAATAAAATCACCGTAGAAAATATGTAGACTGCAGAGCAACAAAAATCGTTATTTCATATTGAAATCCAAAGAATTCGTCTACCCTTTTCTCAGTTCTCCTCAAGTTGAATAGCCAGAATGTCGCGGCTACCAATTATCTGATGCAGTAAATTCGCGGTATATAAAATGCTGTTGTTTTAGTAAAAACTGTAAAAATTTGCATACAACTAATAGTTTGAGTTTGACACTGAAAAATCAGAATAAATTAACTTTTTTTGACACTCGAATTAGTTGGTTTGACTGCAGTTTTCTTGTTTTCGTTTCAAACGCTTCATGCTGAGCGACCTTGATTTTGCGTTTTGTTACAGGCGGAAGCATTTTACTCAATCACTTCTCCTTTTATGCAATTCACGCAGGTAATATTTTACATAATTATCATTCCATGGCTCCAAAAAATGTTTTTTTTTTCGGATTTACGCAAATATGCAGGCACATACGAGGTGGTGCTATGATGTAACGAGACTGACGTAAGGAAATTAATTTTGCTTCCTACATTCGCAAGGGATGAAATAAATCTTCCAGCACGCAGTGCTAAATCCTCTCATAATAATAATATGTACATTCAAACTTCATTATGCACCCCTCTTCTTCCATTATTGGGAGCAGTTCTGGAGATATTCTTCATCCAGGAGACATATCGTTTTCTCTTTCATTGCAACAAAGAACTCCAGCCTTGCTCTTTTTAACGCAGCTTCATCTTGGAAAGCACAAATAAGTCGAACTAATCTAAATCCGACAATTAATGCGATGGTTCAACAGTTGGCCAGAAAATCTCCTGAAGGCAATGGCGGCTTCACTACAATTCGGGTCGTCAACAAGAACGCAGTAATGTTGCTCAGTAATCTGATCTTCAGAAACCGAGTTAAGTAGGAAAATTCTATGAATTAAAAAAACAATAATAATTGATTTGAGTTTTGATTTATGCGCAAGTTGGCTCTTCGTTTCTGAATGAAAAGTAAAATACCATTTTCAACGCTATAATACTGTCAGTCTCTTCATTTAATAGCCCTACCTTGTATTTATTAAAAGTTGGTTATCGGTTGAATTATTTTCAAATCAAAAGCTACTTTGAAATTTGCAGCTATTGTGAGCTTAGAAACTCGGTATCACACAAGCGCAGTACAAAGTGGATGGCTTTAGTAATGTTTTTATTTAAAATTTAACTCATAGTTGCCCTAATATCTATTAATTTGTACCCCTACGATTTTTTATAATAACGGGTGTCCATTGCAAAGTAATGACTGCGCCACTATTATATCATTGAAAATGGTTAAGCGCTCGAAAATATGCAAAAACGACACGCCATAAAAACTGTCACTCAAGTAAAATATGTAAGCATACCAAACACTAAAGCTGGATAAATGCAATTATATACATTTTTATTTTTTGCTTGGTCATGCAGAATTTTGGAACGCGGATTTTCAAAATGTGTAGAAATGGAGCGTTAGAACACTTAGCAATTATAATAATAAAAGGGCAACATTTTCAAATGCCGAGCGGTGTAAAAAATATCGTGAAACTGTAAAAGAGAATATAAAGATTTGTAGCCATTAAAAACTAATGCGCGCGTTTATTTTTCAGACGCACGTTTGATACATAACACAACGTAGTATGATGTTTTTTCTCTGCCAAGCGTTTAAGTTGCTCAAATATCCAGTCTCAATCCGTCAAAGGGAGATAGTGGAAAATTCTAAAAATGTCTGATTACATCTCTGTACTTAAATTTTTATAAATTCTCCGATACGTGCAAATAACTGCATAAAAAGTTAATATTAAATTCACAACAGTCACTTGAAGTTTATTTATGTTTGCAAATTAGTGCAAGAGGTTTGGTTATTTATCTCATAAAAGTCAAAATTGCTTCTTGACATCTCTGCATTTTTCCATGAATCTTAAATAATTTCTAATACTTACTGCGACGGGGTTTTTACCCCGAAATAAAGATGTGCCAAAAGCTACAAAGTTCGCCCGTAACCCACTTCCCACAATTTACTCTAATAATCTCAGATCAATTCAGTGCATCAGCTTGCATTGCACGTACAAATACAACAAAACATTTACTTACCTACACATACGTACATGCTTAGACACAAGCAAGTGTAAGTCACTTGGTATGCCTTTGCCAAATATGACCATTGCAACAAGTTATTGTTGTGCGCCGTTGTCAACAAAGATGCAAAGAAAGCAAAATAGTAAATAATGAAAATGTTGGACATAAATTAATCGCAAATATAAAGTAAGCCAACTCTAAGTGCCAACCGATGGTGGCGGTTCCACGCCGACGATCGAGACGGACGGGCTGGCGAAATATGCAAGCCGGTATCAGCGCTGTCGTTACAATCGCGCCACAATTGGATTCTCAGCGACGACGCACAAGCAGAAGCGCCAGCGCTAGCGCCACAGCCATATCATTATTTGCGCATTTTGGTAGCCGCTTATTCAATTGGCCCTCTTTTGGCTGTGTTGCGCGGTAATTGTGCCTGCCGGCTTGTCTGAGACCATCGCGTCACTCGCCAGCACAATTTCTTTCGATTACACAATTCTACGCTCAACACTTTTTTCGCTCGCATTTTGTTTTAAATACATCAACCGAATTAAAGTTTTCGCGGGTACATAATTGTTTTTTTTTCTTTGTGCATGTTGATGTGTATCTGTGCATGTTTGCGCATTTTACTAGTGTTCGACATTTTAGACTTATTTTGAAATTTGAATTTGAGTCACTAATCGTACGTGCCAAAGGTACTTATGGAGTCACATATGTATATATGCACAAGTGTGTATGTAATTATTTCCACAATATATACATATTTTGTTTTGGCAATATATTAAATGCGTGCACACATTTTATTTTTATTTTATTTTTTTATTTACATTTGACTCACACACAATTGTAATTATATACTTTGAATTTGACTTGAATAAAAATCTGGAATAAAATGTTTTACATCATTCGATAAAATAAATATTTCCGCGTTCGGCCAATTTTCGGCGGTCGGTGCGTTGTAATGAATTTTAAATTCGAATAGACGAAATAATTTCGACGCAATGCAAATTTCTTTATTGCTCGGGGTGATCGCACATTTTGTTTTAATTATAAGTCTATATACATTATATGTTTACTTTATACAAAGTTTTTAATTAAAAAAAAAAATAAAATAAAACGCACGCCAACAGTGCAAAATATAGAAACTCATTGGTAGGGGAGGCTTTTGGTTTGCTTCGCTTTACATTTGAACGATGTTGGCAAATTTATTTCCAAAGTGCGCCTTCTGTTACCTAAACTCAATGTTTATTGGCAACAAATTTTGAAAATTCGTGCAAAAATATCTTTAGATTGACTTGCAAGGCTCGCTGCTGTGCGGGTCGATGCAAAGAAAATGGGGCTGCTGTGACCGCAATATGAAATTAAACACCGGAACGTCGACTTAAAACTTCGCGCACCAACCTCAATAAATCTGTTAAAAAAATCTCGTACTATTTGCTAGAATGGTCCGATTTACTTCGCTCTTGAAGATAAAAAATTTGCGTCCTTGAGTTTTGCACTCATATGAGCTCGAATTAGACATCACATTGGGTAAGGGTATATTTTGTATTGACTTCAAACTTGTAATTTTAGTGGGTTTTAAGAAAATAAAGTAGGATATAATAAAAAAACTTTCTATACTTAAAGGTGGAAAATAAGGAGGAAATCGAGGTCTGATGAAGTTTGCACATTAGTAAGTTTTTTTAAATGTAGCGCTCACTACTACCATCGTCAGCTAAAATGTATGGCTTCTTTGATTTCGACAGGACTATACCACATTGATCAAAAAGTTCCGCAAATATATTCAGAAATTCAAAATACTAGTTCATTCCTCAAAAGTGATACCTTCATCAACTGCAACACGCGCTTATGTCAGCGTTTTGTCCAGCTCTCAAAACATTTCCGCAACTCTATTTTCGGTATAGCCATCGGAGCCGTCTTCGATTTTTCCATTACCTCCTTTCAGCTGTTAAAAAACGTGTTCTCCGTAATGGTGTTTTGACTCGATCAAGCAGAAAAAAATCGCAGGGAGCTATATAAAATGAGTTCAATAGTTTTTGACGGTATTGCTTTCGCTCTCGGTCAAAAATTCATGAATAATGATGTCACTGGGCGACGTTGCGTCATCAAGGTACAAAAAATATGTTCTTTTCCCAGAAATTCTTTTGTTTTTAGCGAATTGCCTCACGTGAACATCTCCTTACGCCCAAATAATAGTATTTAATTACTGTGTGACCTACTGTCAAAAATTCGTGACTTGCAATACCGTGGGAATTCACAAAAACCGTGAGCATCGTTTTCTTTTTTGATTGAAAACGACGTCGTTTTTTTTTGGTCTTGGTTCATTAGGAGCTCTCACTTACTCGCCTGATGCCTAAATTACGGGTAGTACTCATAATCCCACGTCTTGTCTTCTGTAATGATGCGTTTGATGAATGTTGGGTCGGATCAAGCCTTGGTGTTCATGCATTTGGCGATATCAACATGGTCCATTTCTTGCATGAATTTCAGTTTCCCAGCATTTCTAGGGGTTTCGCACCATTGAATCCATTTTTAACGCAAAATTTGATACAAACTGGTTATTGCAAATTCAAAGCCTTTCTTAAAACTGTAAAAATCGAAAACATATGACAACCTAATTAACAAAAAAAAAAAAACAACAGAACAAGAAGAACGGAAGTAAGTTGACTTAGAGCCTCATATGGAGTTTGTTCGGGAACTTTTTGGTCACGGTGTAGCCATGTTATGATATGACTTAGCGATGCCAGATTTTTCAGTTAACGAGCGGTTTTCAAAAAATTTAAAGAATTTTATTATTTAAAATCAGATATCTCCATATTATATCTGAAATAGTTACTAGTATTGAAATTAGTATTTTATGAGGTAGGGTAAAAACTTTTGAGCCTAAGCTTTCATGTAAGTAATCAAGTATTTTTTACACTAGAAGTAAAACACATACGCTGCTGCTTTTACACACCCGTTTATGCATAACTTTTTCTCCACCTCACTATGATTAATCACATTTTATTTTCTTAGACATGCGGCCTACACAACTTTTACCATAAAAAGCTACTTATAAAATTATGAAGAAAAAATGTGCTTATAAAAGTTTAAGTAAATCAAACTGAAGTTGACTTCGAAAACATAAATTTTGCACTGAATTTGCATACTAAGGCATATAACTGAAGGAGTGACAAATACCGCACCATATTTTCATATAGAAAATTAGCACAAGCCAAGCAAATGGTCACCCACAAGCCATGCGCGGCTGGAACGGCAGCCTACACCGGTAGCACGGCAGTGGCTTCGCCGATGTAAATATATGTACGTACTCGTATGTATGTGGTACTCGCTGCTAATTGTCAAATCTTTTAACTTTAGACTGAGTTTTAAAATATTGAGCATTCAATTAATCAACGGATAAATAAGTAAAGAGGGACCTGTTAGGAATTGCGCAAAAATTTTAATACTTAAATCGATATCTGGGCAATTATACAAATTAAATTCCCATCAAAATTAACAAAATTAAAGGTAGTCATTAACGTATTGAGTATATTGAGGTGTGTGCATGAGTATGTGTGTATGTGAATACATATATACTTACTCACAGCTGTCGATGTTTACCACTTGGCCTGTAACCTTGACATCGCCCATTTCTTGCTCTTAATCCGCTGCACTTTCAATTCAAATTTCGATTGCTTAACAAGTATTTGTTTAGCTAATTTCCCCCCCAATTGAAAGCAGCCAATAAGGTGCCGCAGGGCATAACGCTGTGCTAAGCTACGTCCGCTAGTTTCAGTATCACCGACAGCAATCTCTAGTTGTAATTATATTTTCGGCATAGCGGCAGTCAAAGGTATTTGCGCACAAAACACGCCCACACACTCATTTGGCGGCGGGCAAAGGTCTTAGTTACAAATTCAACGATACATAGCTACGCGCAACGAACCAAGCAACAAGTACTTGTATACAGCGACTAGCTCCATTGTACGCCATGCGGCACATTGGAATGGAGCAATGCGTGTCTGATAAAATTTGTTTTATCCACTAACAATTTTTAACAGCAAAGTTAACAGTAGAAAAAATGAATCGATTGATCTGGTGGAAAAATATATTTATTTTATAAAGCGAAGTTTTGGCGCCAAAGCAAGTCTGCGCACAATTTCAAGGCTGAGTAAACAGCAGCGAGCATCAACAAAACAGCTGCTGCAACCGTAACCGTATAAATCTATGCATTCATGATGAAAAAATGTTTCGGAATTAGAGATGGATACGCAGAGACGCCTACACAGACGTATCGGTGCAAGAGACAATGCACAGTGAATACTGTTTCTAATCAATTGAACTGTGAAATGGTAGTGGATTTTTCGCTTAGTGTAAAGCGGTTCTACATTAATATGGAAACTTCACCAACTTCAACCCCTCCGTAACATAAAGCAACACCCTTTTAGCGGTCATAGGCAGGTTTTGGATTGTAGTCTTGTGTTGCGGAAAATATTTCCATAAGGCAAAGTGATTATGCGTAGGCGAAAACTGTCAGGACCTACCAAAAAAATGATCACTGCAATTGAGAGTAAAATTGCAACGATAATCATGAGATATTTAGTCTTGGTGTTGAATTATACACCTTTTTCCAAATAAACGCAGGAAAACAATAAAATGGCCTATATTTCATTTTTATGAGCTTAAAATATTTCATAGCCTTTGTGTCGGAATTCAGTCAGCAGTCTCGATTACGAGGGTTAGATCATTATATATATATTGGGTGTTTGGCCGAGCTCCTCCTCCTATTAGCGGTGTGCGTCTTGATGATGTTTCAAAATATTACTTTTCAACTAAAAAGCCCTTATCCTTTCATCCGGCATATTTGAAAAAAAAAAAAAAAAATGTATGTAGTAACTTTTTTCACATTTATGTTTGGTTGAAAATATTTATACCTCGGATTAAGAGAGCTGCCAGTAACTGCGATAGTGGCTAAGAGTTACTAGAGAATCATTAAAGGCACTGACATTGATATCGCTGATATTCCTCTGAATATAAAGGCGCAATATAAAATACCTTGGCATAAAAAAAAATCAATTTTTTTAAGGGGTTAGGGGTAGTCAGAAATTTCAAAAAATTGATTTTTTTTAAACTTTCTTAAAGTATAATATTTTAAAGCTATTGTGTGAAAATTTGAAGTGAATCCGACAAATACTTTTCGAGGTATTCAACAATTAACGTTTAACAAATAGCATTTTTCTCAAAACTATGTTTTTTGAACTGGTGATCACTGTAACTTAAAAACCGTTTGGTAGATTTCAATAAAATGTATACTGCTTTTGAAAAACATAAGAAACTCGTGATTGACCGATGAATTTTTTTTTTAAGTTCGATTTTTTACCTCTCGGTTTTTTTCTCGAAAATCTGAAAAATATTTCCTGAGGCCGCCATATTGTTAATTTTGAAAAAAAAGCTTCGATCAGGCACAAGATTATCTAATAGATAATAATAATAATTTCTAATAAAACGAATTTCTCTTGTCCGATTTACTTTAGATGAATCTCCAAGGACTTGTGATGATCACCGCAAGGGACTTCTGGAGAAACGGTCTTCACACAAACAGCGATAACTTTTACAATTACTAATTTTTTTTTTAATTTTACTTAAGTCCAATGAACGGTAAATACAGCTACGAGTTTGGAAATTGAATGTCGTGGGTTCCCCATGATTTTTTGGGTTCTCCTTCTATTGTACCGGGGCCAGAGAGTTTTCCAAATCGCACATGAAGAAATGGAGCTTCATCTTTTCTGCCCTGTTGTGCAATTCCCCTTGAACTACAGCCCGAGAGAGGAAGGAAGTCTCTGGGCAATTTAATTTCCTTCTATGCTTTTCCAGATTAAGATTATTATTATATGTATTTTTTGTTAACACATCTCTATTGGTCTGTAAGATAATTGATTTTTATTAACTAATTTAGTTTTTTAATAGTGTCCGTTGCCTAAAGAATGCTTTTAGAGTTTATAAATAATTTCATGCGTCTTATGAAACCCGTCCGTTCGGTTATATTTTGTGCCCCTTTTCCAGTATAACCAACTTAATCTCGTTCGCGCCGAATGCTCTCTTTCATCACCAATTGTGGCTCATGACTTAGTGACTTGACGTAACCCTACAAAAGGTAGTCCAAAGGAGTTAAGCAATACCAAGTCATTTGTTCATCAAAAATTCGTTCCGATAAAATGTGAACCATCTCGCTGGCACCATATAGCAAATGGACGATTGGTGTGTGTATTTTGGTATTGGCGTGTTAAACCAAAATATCAAAATGTTTCGTGAGGATTGTTCTCATTTCAAATACAGAAATCTTTATTTAATTTACAGACGAGTTGCTCAATAGGTTTGGCGCACAGAAAATACTAATTTGTGTAAGTCTTTGTATGGTAATTTGTCAGAATATGCTGAGAAAAAATGTTTAAAACATGAGCTTTTATGGAAGCCTGACCTGCCAGGTAATCGTAACGAAAGTTATATGCATATAAAAATACCCGTTACAACCTTCATAATGTTTGGATGGGTTACCGCATGCACCACACTCGCATTTTTGGGAGACTTTAGATTTTGCTTCGCTTTCAGCAAAATGAATTGCCTGGCTTTACAGATCTTTTCCGAAAAAGAGGTACTATGACATGAGATTATTTGAAAAAGGGCCTAAATATCATGGAAAAATATATACATATTTATTTGTGTAACTTTGTGTAAATAACCAAAAGCGCATAGATGAGCAAGCAGCAATAGCAGCTTGCCTGGAATTGGACACTAAAAACTCCCACAATCTTGTATCGATGCGATAATCTGGAGTATCAGATTTGGTTTCTGCTGCGTCTGAGACGCTTAGTTGCTTAGTGTGACGTTTCGCTGCTGCTCGATCAGTCCACTGCTGGCAAATTTTCAGTTTTAAACTCAATATTGTTTAGCTCAACTTTTAGTGGCATTTCAGCCAGCTTCGTTGACGGACGTGTGAATGCAATAAGCGGCTCCGCTTTGTAGAAAACGTTACCAAACCGCGCGTATATCGATCAGACGCGTTTTGTGGCAGTCAAAGTTACACAAATGCTTGAGTGTTGGTGCCTGGTGCAGTGAGTGAAACCGCGAACGTGCGAACGAGCGAAAGAGCGAACCAGCCCACGGGTGATTACACTAAGCGAGTGTTGAGCGCATGAGCGTTTTGCCAACAACCACAGTGAGGCGAACAAGCGCGCCGGTGTAACACCGAACTATGTTAAAGTTGCTCAAATTTTGAACTATTGTTTTAGTTCTAGTAGTGCCATTTTGAAAGGCCCAATAAGCAAAAGTGATTGATTAACAGGCAAATATTGTGAAAATAAGAAATTACATTGAATTCGTTGCTGACGTTTAACGGGTTAATGGCGCATAAACGCAAGCATAACAGCCGAATTTTCCTATACTGAGAAAGTTTTAAAACTATCAATTTGCTAAAATAACTTAGATCGCTGGTTTTTCTTTTGCTTTTTTCACTTTTCATGTGAGCCGAACAATTAAGTGTTTGCCTCGCGACTGGTGTTGCAAGTTGCGTGCAAGAAGCAGTTTATGCAGCGCCGTCATTGTTTTTGTTTTTGTTTTTGATTTTCATCATTTTATTGCTGCAATTGGTTTAGCTTTTCGCTATTTCCGCCGTGCTTGAAAATAGCTTTTAATCGGAAAATTCCCAAAGCGAAAACTAATGCCCGAAGCAAGAAAATGTTAAAAAAATTAAAATAGCAAAAAAGAAAAATAAATAAATTGAAAGTAAAAATTTTAATTTTCCTTACATAAAAGACACGGAAGATATAAACAGTGTTGCGCTTGAAGTAAAAAAAGAGAGAAATTACATTAAATAGTTTAAAATGTGGCTGAATTGTTGGATGCTTATGGCTTGGGCAGTGAGTATTAGAGTTTAATTTGAAAACTATTTATACGATGTTCCTTAAGAGCAAAATTAAAAATATTTTTAAAGTGCACTACGATTATATTTTTACATTTCTTTATTACGCTTCTATATAAAATTATTGGTGCGTTGGTGATTGTTTAGTCTTAAGAAAGACTTCACCAATTGGCGCCATAAAAGTCCAGTTTTTGGTGTGCCAGTCTTCTTTATATCCTCGACAGAACCAGACATTTTTTCACCAATCTTTGAATTGTCGAATTTGCGATGTGTTGTTTTTAACCTTCGGTAAACGCGCCTATTTTTTTTTTTGACGTAAACGCCACACTGGGGTAAGCTTCACCCCACAACAACAACAACAACAACAGCTTCACCCCAATTCATAAACTTTTTCCACAAACAGAGTTAAAGAATTATTTATATATTTTTGTAAGTATTTAGATAAAATATATTCAAAATGAATTGTTTAATTTAATTTATTTAAAAATATCAGATAATATATTTATTTATTCTTGGGTTTTATTCCCATGAAGAAAATTTTTTTCAGAAATAGGCTTTGCATTCTAAAGAAAATATATCGGAAATACTTATAAATAACTAAATATATCGGAAAACTATTTTGGACTTCAGAAAACTATGGAAACTGAAAATAAAATACGAAATTAGCAAATTCATAATATTCAGTTAGTGAATTATTAGTTGTCCATTATTATATATAGTTTTTGTAGTAGTATGAACCATGTTTTTGTAAAAAATTAATTACAAATAAAAAATAAATAAATAGTCAAAAATTATCAATATGCGGTGTACACTTTTCCTTGATGCTGACAGTATACCTATTACGTACATATATGATATTCAGCTTAGTCCCGTCGAAGGTGAACTTTTATCTTTTTTACATTAATTCCATTTCTATAAGGAGTGGTCTAGAAGTCCGCCTCTAAAAGAAAGTGAGGTGGAATATTTTTATTTGATTTTAATGACGATGATAGTCTTCTAGACTTGTCAGTATATGGTGTATACTTTTTTTGACGATGACTGTATATGCAAAAAAATACTCTTACTTCAAACTGGGGTAAATTTCACACAATCACTTTTTTAGATCTGCATAAATACGGTGCGTACCAACTACTGAGGACTTACTTCATTCGACGAGTAAAATAGGCGTTGCTAAAATAATGGCATATTTGCAGATGTTAGAATACTCATCAAACAGTTTGTGGAGTGTCTCAAGCCCCAGTGTGTCTACCGAAGGTTAAAGGTCGACCATTTTCATAATACGTTTAAATAATTTGAACGCATCGTTCTATCGTGTAAAATTGTTCATCTGTCTAGTTAACAAATGTCAAAGATGACAAAAAAAGGTACCGTTTAGGATTGTTATACGAGTATCAGCAAGTATTGTCTAGCGATCGATGCCGAAAGGTTTTTGTAAATATTCAAGGAAGTTTTGAAATTAAACCGTTAAGCTAAGGTTTGGTGCTTTCTCCATGCCTCCGCTTGGGCTTCCTCTGTTCACACCCTTTGTTAACGTGCTCTGATATTACATTAAAGGTCAAGTACAAAACCGACT
This sequence comes from Anastrepha obliqua, assembly GCF_027943255.1. Lineage (NCBI taxonomy): Eukaryota > Metazoa > Arthropoda > Insecta > Diptera > Tephritidae > Anastrepha > Anastrepha obliqua. The sequence goes on from NC_072894.1 coordinate 2,717,978, forward strand.
TTCCGCCCTAATCTAGGCAGCCCGAAAAACTCTTAACTCTTACTAAATTTCATCCAAAATTTGAAAAATTATTTTTATTCCTTTGGTCTGCCTTTTACCTTTATTATTATTATTATTTATGCTTAAGTATTAATGGGAAGCGTACCTCTCAAGGCTTCTTTCCTACCACTTTTACTGCACTTATTGCCTGTTATATTTTTTTCATTTTTTCGAGTTATTATTTTTTTATGTAACAAAATATAAACAAAATTGGATCATAAATACGAAATATATCGTTTACGCAAACCTTTTTTTTTCTCAAGCAATTTTAATTCCAAATACGAATCAAATCGGGCCATAAATAAGATGTTTTAAAATTTCCCGATATCAACGCCATCTAGCGCGAATGGGTCGAATTATTCACTGCACGAATAGTAGGATCTATAAACTTTTTGACGTCATAAAGATAGTTTGGCGAAATACGATACAATGTCTGACTTTGCAATACCAAGCAAAAGAAGGTCTACTTGTTTTTTAAACCCACTCACAATAGCTTGGGAGATTATTCTAATTCCACAATGGCTGTCAAAAGGTTTCTCGCCAAATACAGCATCCCAGAAGTAGATCATTCACTGCGCTAGATCATACGCCGTGCAATTTTCTCTGTTTTCTAAGGAGAAATTATCAAGATCTTTGGGCGCTAAATTTTTGAAAGAGAAAGCTGCGTGCGTTCTGAAAGAGCTGACAAAAGGATATTTCTCGCACTGTTTTCCACAGTGGAAAATTCACATAGAGCGTTGTATGATGGATAAGCGAAACGTATTGACGGTGATAATAGTTAAATATTTTTATTTTATGTTAAATTATGTATGAAATGAAAATAAAATGCTTACAGTGTCAGTTTGATTACTTCATGACCAATCCTCGTATCTCGACTTCGCCGCAACCCGTACCCGATACACGTTTAATGGCCAAAACATTTATTTTTTGCTAAGTCATATGAATGTGCACCGAATTAGAGCATATATGCAACTTTTAAATTGCAACTTTTGGTGGCCGCAGTAGCCGAATGTTGGTGCATGACTACCAATCCGATGTGCGTAGGTTCGAATTTCCGTGCATGAACACCAAATTCTAATTTTTTCTAATAGCGGTCGCGCTTTCCTTTTGCCTGGGGAATTGGAATAGTATCTCTCAAGCAGAGTTTCTCGGGATAAGGGACGCTTATAGGACAATCGGAAATCATCAATAACATCTATCGGAAGCACGTATTTTTTCAGCTAGTCAAGCAGCTATCTTAGCTATAAAGTCACAAACAACCAATTTAAAACCATCAGATAATGCAAAGAAGAATTAAATGCCTTGGCACACAGGACTGACATCCCTCTCATCTGGGTATCTGGCCATAAGAATATAGAAGAGCATGGAAAAGCTGAACAGCTGGCAAGACAGCTGGCTTCTTCTAGAGTATCCGATGTGGTCGCAGGATTGTTCCCGAAGCGTCTACAAAAGAGAGAGTTTCTTGCAATTCCAGAAGCAGGTTGTTGACAAATGGACCAACACCGATACCTGCAAAATAGGAAAGAAAACGTGGCCACATTACAACAAGCCCAGAACTAACGAGCGGTTAAGAAAGCCAGTAACAGACAGCTTCAGAATTTCGTCAACAATAACCTTCCATTGGCTTATCGTAGAGCATGCTAGAAAAATGGGGTGGCCGTATAAAGAGAGATGTACAAGCTGCAATCAAGAAGATTCCAGGGAGACAGTATTCCACTATCTGTGTGAGTGCGCAAATCTGGGAGCTCTATGACATAGAATACTAGGGGAAATTTCAATGAACAACTTGGTAGAGATTGTAGAAAATAAAATAGATGGCAAAGACAGATTTATAGTCAAATAAAGATGGATTGATTAAATAACGGCAGTGGTTCCAAATGATACCTTAGTGGTGTACCAAAATGGTACCTTTTGTGCTAATTGAGTCTGGGATGTGCCACTCATACAGCCCCTCTACCAACCAACCAACCAGTGGTCGCGTCTCGTCAGGCAATGGCAAACCTCCGAGTGTATTTCTCCCATGAAAAAGCTTTTCATAAAAAATATATGCCGTTGGGAGTCGGCTTAAAACTGTAGGTTCCTCCAATCGTGGAACAACATCAAGACGCCCGCCACAAATAGGAGCAGGAGCTCGACCAAACACCTAACAGGCGTATACGTATTATTTTTATATTTTTATGCAACTTTTAAAAAATTTTTCCTATTTCGTATACAAAGCCGTCGGACAGGACAAAAAATTTCGCCACTTGCCAATACAAACTTATCCTTTGAATTTTAGAATAGTTACTTTGCAGTCTAAAGAGCACGCACAGCAGATATGATTCCATTTTCATGAACGTGATTATAAATAATTGCCTGAGTATCATTGCTAATGCCATTTTCCAAAACCTTATAAGTTTTCTTTAATTAAAAAAAAAAAAAAAAAAATTATCGTCGTAAATTAAATAACGTCATGCCAAGAATAAATTGATAAGTGATAAAAATGATTGAAATTGACTGTTCACATCATTTTATCGCTTCACGTGGATTATCAAGCAGTTCCATACAAAGTAGCAATTATTTATTAATTTTGAGCAAATCTCATTACAACAGAACAAATTATATTTCAATAGCAGCGGCCGTCAAAGGCAACTAATTCCGCTTTGTCTTCCATGCATATTTCAGTATTGATTTTCAAGCGTATAATTATTCAATGCATAGATGCAAACACACACATATGCAAATGCAATAAACATAAACAAATAAACAAACAACTTAGTGGATGGAACTCGCCTTTTTTGCTCATCTCCCTACGGTTGCCACCGCTCGACCCTAGACGTTAGCAAACACGCTCATCTCCACAGGAAATCACACATATCTACACACGAGTACGTGAAACTAATTACGATTTGGTACTAAATATTTTCTTTACGCCATTTATTTCTAATTAATATTAATTCTGTTCGTATCGCCACTTTTCGCTTTTTACTAAGCGCAACTAATTTGTTGGAACTTTTCGTTTATCTGTGGGTTAAATAAAGTGCAATTATGTGTAGGTATGCACCCGCTCTCACGGGAACCAAGAGCAAAGGCAATGGGGCGCTCTGATTTCGCATTTAAACAGGAAATAGGGGAATCGCATTAAAAAATCTTATTTAGTACAAAAATATGTGTGTCATATTTTTTGACTCTGGACATTTGTTGTTGCTGGCCATTTGGGGTGTCAGCGACAAAATTGGCACTCATTAATAATCATCGAATAAACACAAAAACAAATGTTGTATTTGCTGAATAATTCATTTGGTTTACTACCATTTGCGTACGAACATACGAACATACAAACATACACATGTAGTAGTGTGTACGGATGAGCGTTATTAGAATTCATTCCGATTCGCATAATGTTCACTATAGGCCTTTCAATGTTGGTGCGTGTAAATATTATTCAGTGTATTTGTGTATAACAGACGATCACTGAAATAACAAAGCAAGAAAGAGATAGTAATATTTGACCCATATTAGGTGGCTGTTTTGGCGAAATCGCCGAGACTTCTTTGGCAGATTTTGCTTGGTGACTCACACAAATGGCGAATAGAGCAATCGGTTACTTTCAGAGCTATGCCTGCTGCTTTGTTTGTATTTTTCTTTTCTAATAGCATTTTTGCAAATTCTTTTGAGCTGTTGGAATTTCAACTTAAGAAACCACCTTCACTATTTGGACCAAAGACGGCGGGTATACATTGTTGAGCTTTACCGCCTGCCGTCAAAGTAATTAAAACTATTCTTTCTTATGCTACATTTTATTGTTGGTTTAGCTGTGAATTTGTTACATCGAAAATCGTGCGATTTCGACAAATGATCAAACGAGAGAAAATAACTGAACATATTTTAACGGTAATTAATTTTGGTATTTGTATCGTTCGGCATCTGAGGAATCCACGCTAGAGTGTCTATGTCAAATTATGTGAGCGTGAGCGCATCTGCAGCGACAACAATGGTGGGAAAGACGGGATGAGCTTATGATGAAATGATGAACACGAACGATTTGCATTTTCAAAAACAATGCCAAAGTTCAGTGGCTTCAGCACACAATACATATGTGCGCATGCATGTTTGGGTGTGAGTGTGTCGAGTGCGCGTCAAATGAACTCGTGAAGAGTTGGGTATTTGGCGCCGACTACAACAATGCTTGGCATGCTGTGGATGTAAGCGCAAGCTGAAGTGCGCTTTAGGCGCTGGGCTGAAGTCGGCTTGTAGACATGTGCCTTTGTTTGCGTTATTTGATATCACATAATTGTGTTTTATGTTACTTCTGCTGCTTGCTGCGATTGTTTGCATTGTTGTTATATCTTTAGCTCTTTACACAATGTAATACAATGGCAATCCGCGTAATCATAGGCACGCGAATAAAACGAGAAACTTAAAAAAAAGGTAACAAAATAAAAAATGTGTAGAGGTTTGACGACGTTAGTTTTCTCTAAATAGGCCATTGCTTGGCAATTATGTCCGCTATTGCAATCGATGGGCAAGGTTAAATCGTCGAAATGTAGCTACGTGATTAGGCATTTAGCTACAGCCTGCAAAAACAAAAGACTTCGGCAACGAACCTAGCAAAAATTATTTAGCATTTATGAAATTTTTAAGCGAAAATACGCAAGGCAATGTGCATCAAATTGAACGGTAAGGAAGTTAATAGTTTGGAAATTCCAAATTGTAATTGGAAACAAACTCAACAACATCAGCGGCATTACCACCAACGCGCCAAATAAGAGCCGCATATATGGCTGTAAAATAATCTCCACGAATCTGTATTTCTCACTTCCGTAATTATTTTGAATTATTAATATTATTTATCTTATTTCTGGCCGTCAATAATATTTTCAAGAATTCTCTAAAATTTTTAAATAAACATTAAAAGTCACTTTTATGCCATACGAAATCTTCGTTTTTGTATATTTTATAAAATAGTATTAATAGTTTTTCCGCAAAATGACGAAATTAAATTTAATCATGTCTAAATTTCAAAATCAAATTTAGTTGTATTTAATTTTTTTTTAATATTTAAATATTACTTATTTGTCAAATTTGGCAATTCAGCAACGTTTCCACTCGAAGACCCTACGAACCCTGGTAAAAGCTCCGGGGTACGTGACGAATGCCCAAATTCATCGGGACTTAAAAAATGTTTTAATGAAACAGAAAATAAAAACTGAACCAGCAAATGCCGGGATCGTCTACAATCGCACCCAAATGAACTGACCTCTACTCTCATGTCACCATTGCGTCTCTTTTTAACGTTGAAAAGGAAACCACCGACCCAGCTCAACTAAGGGCTTCCTATAGAATGTGATATTTATTTACTAGAAAAGATATTTCACAAGAAATACACTTTTTAAATGATTTGAAATATTTGTAAAATGCTTTCCACGCATTATACACAGAATAAAACATAAAGTTTACATAAAAAAGAACTTACAAAATAAAATTTGGTTTTGTAACTTTTGTTGATTATTGCATTTGCATAAAATATAAAAAGGGGAATCTGTGATGATACATTTTCTTTACATAAATCGCCTAAATGTGTGGATAAATAAAATATATTATATATATAATATATAAAAATTATGCTTTTCTGGTTTATTTGTTGTAAGACTGCAAGCGACCAACAAAAATATCCCATCGCTAATCATGAACGTCATCTTGAATAGAACTACATGTAGACAAATCGGTGGTTTTATTTCTTGCGCTATTCGTCTGATGTTGCACCAGGTATAGTTAAATCAGGGCTATGCGCAAGTGGTCTAGTTATAGAATATTTATTTGCATATTTCCTAACATCTTTTGGCCCCATTTCCCAATATTTATTTAGTCAAGCAAAAGTAGCAATTAGAGACTTGCTCTACAGGCTCTTTTCAAATCAAGGGTGTTCCGAAAGCTGTTCCTTTTGCCCAACCTGTACGATTCTTTACGCATGTGGTACATCGTATAGGAGGTGCCCAATCTTTATCTAGATGGGTCACAGAAAAACTAAACACAACACGACGAGTTCACCCGTTCAGTGAAATCTCGTCGCTGACTTTTGAAAGTCAATTGAAGACGTAACAAAAATGAGGATGATTGATGCACTTCCTTCACATGTTGAAAAACTAACAACAATTAGCTAAACTCACAATTTGAAACTTTTTTGGAGGAAAACTTGTTGTGGTGCAACACTGTGGATAGTAATGTTAGCGGAAAACACAATAAAATGTAACAGAAAATAAATAATTAGAAATATTATAAATTAAAAATAATAAGATAGTTGTAAAGGGTGTTTTTTCAAGAGCTTGAAATGATAACAAAAAACAGAAATATTGTTGAAATGATTTTTTATTAAAATCTGCTAGATAATTTCTTGGCATTTATTTTTTTGAATAAAAGATCCGGGATATATCCGCCTTGGCTAAATGAGTTACATGATCTTTTCGATCAGCCCAATTTATGACTACCTTTTCCAATAAATTTGAAGCATAAATTCAAATGAGTGACTCAAACGTGGCCATTTGGCTCTCAATTCTTGCCCGAGTTCTATTTTATTGCAAAGTAAGCCAAGACCCTTAAGTAGAATTTTCCACGTAGTCGAAGGATAAAGGCCAATAAGTTGAGAACGATGACGAGTCGCCATCTCAGCATCTTCTTCAACACTTCACTCTATGAACTTCGCGGAAGTAAATTTCCACAGCTCGGAAACATTGTTCTGGTATTAAATGATGCATGATGACTTGCCAAGTCTTACTGAACACAAATTTCAACACAGTTTGCCATTATCGGCAATCAAACCACAGTTTTCGATACCGATACTTCTTTTGCAGCTAAAACACCCGATACATAGTAAAGTAATAATTAGCGTACGGAATCCGTGTGGCAAAAACCTAGGCAATCAGTGTTATTTTCAGGCCGTTGTATTGCGCCTCAGAACTTTTCAATGCTTAAACGAACTGCGTAGCTATTTTTTGTTTATTTTGCATTCCCATTTTTGCTATTTTCTTTACGAAATTTTTGCTTTTTGTTTTCGATTTTGACGACCACCCGCCTGTCATCAATTACTTAAATTTATGAATTTTGCATTAATTACAAGTCGAACAAATTTCAATGGAGAAATCAATAACAGCAATGAAAAGGCCCCTAAAAATGTATTTTGTTAATCTTTTATTTTATTTTTTTGACACACAAATGGAATGACAAGTCAAAAAACAGAAATCAAAAGATGGCAAAAAGAGCAAAGTATAAAATTTGAAATTTTTGTATACATCGGGAGGAGGAAGTAGCCATAAAACAGCACAAGGCTTACGTCGCTCATCCGAAAATAACTAAATAATTTTTCAATACATCAGCGAATTTGGGTTAACGCCGCTGGACGGAGCCATCGCACAATAATGGTTAATTTCAGCAAACGGCGAGTATCAGATCGCTGAAAATCAACCAAAAATGGCCAATAGTTTGTTCGCATACCGGCTTAAAAGTGTTGCTTGTCTTTGAATACTACTTCATTTTTTTGCTGCCACGAAAAATGCGTTAATTCATTTTCGATTTATTTTGCAATTTGAGGCGAGTCTCAGAAAGTAATATGCAAAAATATGCAGACTCAATGAGTTATGGATTATAGATGAAGAAATGGTAGTTGGTCGAGGTGTGTAATAGTGGAGTGTAATTGGTGGGGTGACAGCGATGTGAATACCACAAACTTAAGCCCCAGCACACCAGGTAATGTATGCATGATTATGTCGATGGATGCTAATGATGGCTGTGATCAATACGAGCTGGCCGACTTTCAGTTGTTCGCAGATTCGCAATCGAACGTAAAGAAACACTTGATAGACAAGATTGAACCACTCCCTCAAAAACATTGTTTTACCTCGTCTAATGGCCGTTTAGTAGCCGCCATGCATATCATTAACATCTCAAGTTCGTGTCACTTACTTCGTTCCAGTGCTAGCCGCAATGTCTGGTAAACTGACTAGCCACTTATCTACGAATCACTGGCCCATTTACGTTTACCTTCAGACATGAATTGAGCAACCAACAAACGACAGGTAGCGCAGTGCATTTATGCGAATGAAATGCGAATTGTTCGCGAAATGAAATCGCTAATTGCCAAGTTATCTTACGGCTCTTAATAACCCAAAGCTAACAGCTGTCAAATTTTCGACAATGTAAAGTGTGCCTAAATGACTTCAATGCAGGTAAACATAAAAATAACTTTCGTTTTCGCGAAATCAGAGCAAACCCAATTAAATGGCGAGCGATCGCCATCGAGTCAAGTACGTATCCAACAACAACAACACTATGGAAAAGGGTAACATTTTAGCTCGGCAACACCCCGATGCGAGGAAGTTGTGGAACTTCATAACGGCAAAAACGATTTAATGTGCTCTGCCTCAATAGTTGGTGATTGCGACCGCTTTTCAAGGCCATTTTGTGCGTAATTTCTTTTTCTGCGGTTTGGCACACAACTTCATACAAAGGCATCAATAGCCGCGCCGCCGCACTTTGCTCACATTCATTCGCTCACCTTCACGCAGTCATTCCAATTATTAATTAAAAAAATTAAATAATTTTTTATAATTGCGAACATTTTTTTATTCTGTAACTTTATTATTTTGTGTGATATGAATCTCGCAATTATGAGCATTTTTTTGCGTTTTTACACTGCACTTTAAACTAGTTCAGTCTGAGTTTGTTTTCATATTACATACTTAAAAAAAAACCAAAAAAAAAAAACACAAAGCAACACAATGCGCTTATTCCATATTTATTGTATTAATGTTTTATTCGGCTCTATAAGTTCGCTACAAATGCTGGTGACATTGTTTTATAGTAAATAAAAGATCTTTCAAAAGTGAAGCCCGGATGTCAGTAGTAAATAATCTCTAGACGGCACCTTTTTTATGCCAACTTTGACACTTGTCAAATAGACAGACCTATAATTTGACACAGTGAAACAATGCGTTAGGTTCGGTTAGCCAGGTTAGCCAGGTTGCTAGACCAGCTGATCAGTCAATAAGTTTTCTACATTGTCTCTATGATCAGGTGCCTATATGAGCTGGAAATCAAAGTATTCGAATACGACCGAGAAGAAATTCAGATATTTGTTTACATATTCATGTAGTACAAAGTATGACTATAGTCTTTTAGAAGTACTTCAACTTATATAAACTTTTTCATGCGATAAAATGTTAACAATAATTGACTTAAATATAAATTGAACTAAAATTGCAATAGTAATAATAGCAAAGGTAGGGAAGAATAAAATGAGAATGAGTACAGGATGAAAGAGGAAAGTAATGCCCTTTTCTGCCTTATTTCGAGCGCACTATCAAGGAGTTAATGGACCCCTTTGTCGCTTGGTTCTTATATGTAAATTTTATGTACCTTTTTTATACCCTTTTTATTACTCCTGGGTATAATTATGATTCACCTATCAATTTTGGGGAGCTCGCTTGATGATGTGATTGACGACAGTTTAGAAGTCAAATCCTCATTCTCAAGTGATGTGGATGGTTACCGTTATTGCATATTTAAGAATTCTTCTGTGACTGCTTACCCAATCCTATTAATCATTAATAAACCATTTGAATGCAATAAAGTCATTGATGCTGCAATGCCATCTACCGACCGATTTCTAAACTTTCAACCCTCTAAAAGTTTTTCGATATTATAGCTAAGGGAAAGATGTATGATACTTTATGACAGGTAGCCCTACCGTAACGAGTCTCGCGGTTTTTCTGAAGCCTGTCCATAGTAATCGAGTTCACCGACTTTTTTAAAGCTTTTGATAAAGTCAATCTTTCAATTTTAGTATCAAAACAAGTTAATCTTACGTTGTATTCACACTTTTATTTTAATTTAATTCACTCTAATTAATAAAAATTCTTTCACAAGCAATTTTCCAAATCCCGATCTCTTATTCTCACTTATTATCACATATTTTGGGGATTTAATGTTAAGCGGCCGCCGTAGCCGAATGGGTTGGTGCGTGATCACCATTCGGAATTCACAGAGAGGTCGTTGGTTCGAATCTCGGCGAAAGCAAAATTAATAAAAACATTTTTCTAATAGCGGTCGCCCCTCGACAGGCAATGGCAAACCTCCGAGTGTATTTCTGCCATGAAAAAGCTCCGCATAAATATATCTGCCGTTCGGAGTCGGCTTGAAATTGTAGGTCCCTCCATTTGTGGAACAACATCAAGACGCACACCACAAATAGAAGGAGGAGCTCGGCCAAACACCTAACAGAAGTGTACGCGCCAATTATTTATTTTTTTTAATGTTAAGCGCAATCAAAGAAATATCCGCTATGTTACCGCAAATTCATACATAGGGAACGATCGAACCTCGGACCGGCCTCAGTATCGGCCACAAAATTTAAGTTCGGTGTCGGGTTGGCTTCGTTGTGAAATATATTCGGCACTCGATACTATTTTTTCCATATCAGAGTGAGTAAAGGTATCGTTATAAAGGTGGTATCGATGAGGATCAGATCATTTGAACCATAATTGTGCTGCAAAGAGACAAGCGCAATTTTATTGTATTTTTCACAAATATAAAGTAATTTCCATTCGGAATTCGGAGAACGTAAGTTCGAATGTCCGTGAAACATCAAAATGAAGAAAAAATGTTGTCTAATAGCGGTCACCCTTCGGCAGGCAATGGCAAACCTCCGAATTATACATAGTATAATTTAGAAGTAAAAAATAGTTTTATTTTCTGTTGTTTGAGGTGATAGCATTTTGGTGCATAAATTTCAGGAATACGTACAATGTGTGTCATTAGCATCATTTGAAACAGTAAAACGTATTTCATAAACGTATAAATACAATAGGGAATTGTAAAACGAGATTGCCGCATACTTGAGCAACTTTTCTCTAAGCACAATCACATTGTGATGTTTGCTACGAGAAACAAGTTCGTTGCTTAAGTCTTTTATTTTGCTGCTTGCATTTTTAATGTTTCCATTTTTAGTGTTGCATTGATGCATTGGGAAAAGTAAGAGTAAAGCTATGAATGAATAAAATGTCTCGGCGGAAAAACCCCGAATTTTATGTCTTGGAATTTAACAGTAAATAATTACCATATACATCATATCTACACAGAATAAATAGATAAAACGATATTTAATTTTTCGAAATTTATTATACGAAAATAAAAGATTTGCGTACACTGCTCAGTATTACCCTGCCTTTACGGTTTCACAAATATTTCTGAAACGCAAGCCAGCGGGGCGTGGTAAATATAGCAGATTTGTTTGCCACTTGTGCCACCATCAGAAGATGTATGAATATTTTACACTCTTAATACTGAGCAGCATCGAAGGACTACGCTGGGCTGACCTCATTCTGAGAAGGTCTAACTTACTCTGTGAACAGATATAACAAAGTTTAGACAACTGGAAACGTTGGAAACCCCTATTTTCGTTTCTTTGGATAAGAACTTTCAGCAAGCACTAAAGAAAAGCTTCGAATACCTTTAGACACAGTAAACCGGTGTTGCTTATCACTTTCAAAGAATCAAAAATTTGTTCACGCAATGACTTTGAAGCTTAAGTCAACACAGTTTGATGCAAGAGATTGCCAATTGTGTTCCCTCTTGTATTTGAATTGATATCTATATTTAAGTTATAAATTTTAGCTGCAATAATTTTACATTTACATGCCTACAACGCATGAGAAAACTTTTAGCCAAACTCGCCACAGTGGGTTTCTGGTACACAAGTGGCCCTGAATGCAAAAACCAGTTAATAATTCGCTTCGTATGCGAGTAGATTAATTTTTTGTTTTCTTTTCAACACAACTTCCAAGGAATGTTTAATTTAAAGTATTTAGAGACTTGCCTAAAATCTTCTCTTCACTGCTCCGGTTATGAGCTGTATGCCCTTCACGCATTTGCACTTCTTAATTTGGCGCTTTTGCACTACGCGCATCTGCTGCTAAGCTAACGCTCATGTAGGGCATTTTCTAAATAGGGGCATACATACATACGTACACACAAAGTAGCAACTTGCGGATGACAAGGCACTGCCTACTTGGATAGCTGAATATAGCACTCTGCTCCATACTTTGGACTCCTTCACATTGGTTTGCTGCAAATCGGTTAAGGTTGCGCCATCTTCACGCCTTACTGCACCATCAACCATGCAACGCGTTCTCGCTCAAGCATACCGTCACCTCTTGTTTCTAATCGCTTAAGTCCATCATATTCTGCAGATGCACAGCAATAGCGCCTTTTTTGTATTTTTTACGACTTTATTACATAATTAATAAAATATATTTGATTGCTGTCGTCGCGGTGTGCATTACCGAACAAAATTTCGTAGTTAAAAGCGAAAGTGTTAAACACTTTTCGTCACGCATGTACGCGTGGCCGGCCCTCAATTCACCACCTGACGTGATCGTGTGTCGAGCTTGCAACCCAGTGCTTATGGGTTTATTTGGTACGTGCCAGCGGTGGCCCTGGGCCTCACCATCGTACTTAGTCGTTAATGAAAGGTTTTGCTACTTAATTTCTACTTTTTAGCTAATGACATAATAAAGAAGGAAGGAAGTAAGTGAGTAAGTGTATATGTATGTATTTAGGTATATTTGTAGAGAGCAAAAAAGTCAACGAGGTCAAAGTGCAAACCTCACATTTTATTCTGTTCCATGCGTTATGTATGCAGGTATGTGTAATTAGAGTTGAAATTTGGGTGATTGGGATCTTAGGGAGGTGCATCATTTGCTTTCGTGGTTACCGCATGACTGAGGCAATACTTTTGTATACTCTAGAATAGAAAAATGTGTATTATTGTTTGATTTGCTTAAACGAATAAAAGAAATTTGTTCTTGTAGAGAATTTCCTCATTAGCGCCAATTTACCAGTGACTCCGCGAAGCAGTTCAGTTTGTCGAGAAAAAAATCCAATTCTCTCAAACATCAACTGATTTGCATGCAACACCTTCAATGTAGTCGCCAAGCATATTTCTATACGTAGATCTTTTTTTTTCTTGATTGTGTTATGTAAGCACAAATGCACAGTTAAGCATTTTCTATGTACATTTGTTAGTGCATAGGGCCAAAATTGATCAAGATATCCGATAAAATGTGTGCTAACCATTATTATTGGTGTTGTTGCTGCTGTTTTTTTACATTTATAGTGGCGTTAAATTTTCATGTAGTTGTGTCTAGCTGTGCAAGACATATCCGTAGCTAACATATGTTAACAAATGTTTGCTAACTCAGTGGCAATGGTGCAATCCACCCATACTCGTAGCCATAACATCCGTCTGTTTTCACACTAGTAAATTATTGTTTTCTGAAAAAATAGCTTTGTGTAACAAGTTTTTGAATTGGTGCATTTCGTATGTTTTTAGACAGGAAATACTTTGAACTAGTTTTTCCATTGCGCTCAACTTCGTTTAATGCTTACAAGCGTACTTCCTATTGCCAAGCATAATTTTTATGAGGAGCTATGCTTTAAGTATGCACTTATATAAATAAATATGTCTATCTCGACTTGAATTTTTGCTTTTAACTCTACAACACACAAAACACAGGGTTGTGCGGAAAAAAGCATCTTTAAAATCTAAGATTATTTTATAATCACGGATTTCGGAGAGAATATTTGTATGGGTAATCTCGCCTTTAATTGCGAATTGTTAGTTAAGCTCGAGAAAGTAGGTATTCCAGCTATATGTAAGCCTCGTATAAAGCACAGAAAAGTAGGGAAAATTTCCACCGTTAAATTCGGTTGTTTTGCTCAAACCATAACTTCCCGCTAAGTGGTCGATATTAGAAGGAAGCTTCTTTGCGGTATCTAAATTTGTACCTGTTGCGAATTTTGTGTTTTTTCAAAAAATATTTATTTATTCATTAATATCTATTTTGTCTCCTTCAAAGTAATCCCCATGAGATATTATGCACTTGTGTCAACGTTTTTTTCAATCTTTGAAGCACTTCAAAAAATCATTTTTTTATCTTGTTCAGCTCCTCCTTCGATGCCGTCTTTAGCTCGTCAATCGTAGCGTAGCGTCGTCCTTTCATGAGCCTTCTCAGTTTCGGGAACAAGAAAAAGTCACAGAGGGCCAGATCTGGGGAGTACGGTGGCTGTGGCATCATGAGTGTGTTATTCTTGGCCAAAAAGTCGCGCACAAGTAACGATGTGTGAGCAGGGGCGTTATCGTGATGCGACAGCCAATTTTTGTTCTTCCACAAATCCGGGCGTTTCTGGCGGATTGCTTCGCGCAAATTGCGCATAACTTGCAGGTAGTATTCCTTATTGACCGTTTTACCCCATGGCAAGAACTCATGATGCACAACGCCTCTGCAATCGAAGAAAACGGTAAGCAAAACTTTTAAATTCGACCGAACTTGGCGCGCTTTTTTCGGTCTTGGTTCGTGCGGCCGTTTCCATTGAGCTTTGGTTTCCACGTCATAACCATAAACCCACGATTCGTCACCAGTTATGACCCTCTGGAGCAAATTTGGGTCGTTGCAGACAGAGTCCAACATCTCATTAGCAATGTTCATGCGATGATGCTTTTGGTCGAAATTGAGCAGTTTTGGTACGAATTTTGCGGCGACCAGTTTCATGCCCAAATCAATGAAAAAAATCGAATTGTACGAGCCAATCGATATGCGCAGGTCCTCAGCAACTTCTCTGACGGTGATTTGACGATTGGCCAATACAATTTTCTTCACTTCATCAATTTTTTGTCTATTGTTGAAGTGTTTGGGCGTCCGGCACGCTTTTCGTCGTTCACATCTTCTCTGCCTTCTCAGAACATTTTGTACCACCGATAAACGTTGATTTGCTCCAAAGTAGCTTCTCCGTATGACGCTGTCAATATTCGGAATACATCTGCGCACTTAGTTTTGCTTTTCACACAAAATTTGATACAGGTTCTTTGATCCATCTTTTTGAATAGGTAAAAATCGAAGACGAGCCGAAACACGTGCAAGCAAAGCAGCTGAACATTCAAAGTGGTCGAACTCGTCGGCATGAGTGAGAGACACGAGTACCAACATATCGCCTCAGAAAAATCGAAATTCGAATATACGTAACCTGCGAAAATTCAAAATTCGCGATACTTTTTGAACACAGCTCGTATTTATTTGCCTAATTCTTAGACATTTTTCCTCACATATCTCCCACTTCGATACGCACACACCAATTTGTGTTGCATGAGGTTTAATTTGTTGCATTATGTGAAATTTTACAATACTTGTTGGCATTAATTTTCCACTTCAAGGCATTTAAAAAATTACTGGCATCGAATATCATCATATCGTGATTTATTTGTTTCTTCATTTTCTTTTTCGAATTATCGTATTGTGATTAGTTTCCCTTTAAGGTGAGCTTTAATGATTCATTGCGCCATAAAATCAAATTCCTTTCCACCATAATTGCCAATTGCAATTAATTAAAATAAAAAAGTACTAACCCAATCACAAGTCTCATTCAGTTACTTCAATAAAATGTTGATTGTAAAACATTCAGAAAAATAAACATTGACAATAATCAATAATAATAAGACACGCAATCAATATACAAGCATACATATGTACGTGTGCGTACGTGTGTATATTTTATGTTCCAAGAATGCTTGCAAAATTATTTGATTGGCTTAAATATGTATGTGTGCACATAAGAAGCACGTAAAGAGAAAATGATTGTTCCTACTCCGCTTCATTTTAAGTCCATTCATGCCCACACAAATTAGACTTAAGATCACATGCCATGCCAGCACTCCGGGTTATAAAGTGTTAAGAGGATTTTCGGCTGAGCTACCGCCCACGCCGACTCGAAGTTCTTATGATCTGCGCGCACTGCTTGTTAGAGTTGGCTCAATGAGTGCGCACTTGCGGCGCCACTAATGCGGTTAACATGAGCCAACTCGTTGATTTCGCAATCAAATTTTGATTGCGCTCTAATGTTACACTTTTGACAACAGCTGTCAGTGGAATTCGATATAGAAGGCGCAGTTTGATTTCAGCTCACAGTTTTTTGTATTGGTTAATTCCAATACGCTGAGCGGTTGCTGGCTGTTGTTATTGCGTTTACTTTTCTAAATGATTTTCGGCTCAGATTCTACTTCCTTGTCGCCGTACGCATTTGTGTGCCGTTGTTTGTGTGCGGTAATTCTATGCGCAATTAATTGAACTGAGTGTCTTAAGTGATTTAATAACTTAGAAGTTTGTGTTGTCAAATCTTCCTACACTGGCTTTAGGAAAATCCGTCTACGGACAAATATTATGTAGACATTTTTCATTCTTCCGAAATTGTTCATGAATGCTTCTTATGTTGCATCATTTAACTCCATTTATTGTTAAAAAAATCCAAACCGCCCACACTCTGCCACATTCGCGGCCCACGTTGGCGAAATTGTTCACCTCACTGACGATAATTGGCAAGTCTTAATTATCACCAAAGCGACAAAGAGCCGTAATTGACGATGCAGCGCTTTGTCGTACTAAGCTCGACAGGTGTAAGATGCGCTGCCTGCACTGCCTTGCCGCTTCGTTGCGTAAAACATTGGAGGAGGGTGGTGCCTGCAATTGCTCATACGCCTTAGTAACCCACATTGTAATTTCTAAAAATACACCAACGCTAGCTCTCACTTATTTGCTCGCACATATCAATTACGAAATTCTACAAAGCATCGAGTGAACTGAGATCTGGGTAGACGGTGTTCGTGTTACAAATACAAAAAAATCTGATTCAGCGGTAGCCGATGGGCGGCAACTGGCGAATTGCGTCATCTCGCAAAGCGTGCAAATAGTTTGAGATTATGGGTACTCGTGTGCATCTATGGTATACATGTACATATGAGTGTGCCATATGATATGGAGTGCTTAATATGTGAAGATATTAAATTATCTGGGAATATTACACTCGCCCTATGTGTTAGTTAGCTAACAGAACAAAAATAAAAAATACTGCAACGCATGCATTGAGCTCGAATGGGAAAATATGATGAGGTCGGAATGTGTTGGTGCTGGTATGCAAAGTGTTTCGGTTGATTAGATATATAAAATTGCTAAATGTCCAAAAGTAATAGAATAAGTTTGAAATATTATTGATAGTTTGAGAGCCGACTACGTAAATTTGTCATGAAGGTCTATTTCCAGTCTATTTCCAATTTGTCGCAGTGTCTATTTCCAATATAACATACAGAATAAAATGTGTTCAATCTGAAATAAATCATGTCAATTATTAGGTGATCTTCCATTTCGAAAGTGGTTGCAGATTGTAATATAATTCATAAATTTTTTTAATAGTTTTATGACTATTTCATCAAATAAATTTAGTAAGTGTGATATTCCTTTTATCAATAATGGTTTATAATTTAGATCGAGAATCGATAATAAATGCTTCCTGTTTTTTTAACAATGGAGCAATCCTGAATGCATGCACGGAGGTTTGACAGATATTTTCTTTACCGATGGGTCCAAGAATGAAATAGGGTCTGGAGCCGGATGGTACTTAAACGATAGTAATAAGTATCACTATGCTATGGAGGAAATGACAACTGTTTTCCAAACAGAAGTTTTTGCCATTCTCAAAGTAGCCGAATGGATGATCGAGAGGAGATGGAGCGGGAAACAGATTGAAGTCTTCAGTGACAGTTCCGCAGGAATCATGAATTGGATCAGCGATTATGTAGGCAATCTATATAAAGAGCGATGGTCCGGTCTAGAAAACGTAGAAGGAAAGACATTCGGTTGATGGTCGGTATCATTACAGGACACAACCCATGGGGTCAGCACATGACCACCATTGGAATCATTGAGGACCCAGTGTGCCTGTCATGCTTGGAGGAGTGAGTGTCCTGCCTTTGCTAGAGCACGGCTACGAGTTTTGGGTTCTAATGTCATGAGAAATATTCGTTCTCTAAAACTGGAGGATATTTACAGATTTGCCTAAGAATCTGGAAAATTCTCACAGGACTAACTACCTCTATCTCTGTCTCTATTCTTTCCTATCTCTTTCTCTGATACTTTTCTCTTCCCTCCTTGACTATCTACCCCGTTTCCAGAGCTTTAAATACAATGGGCTTTTTAGCCTGAGTGTTTTAGGAGCCACCAAATCTCCTGGTGCTCCTTGGCTCGACCTTTTCAAATCTCAATTTTCATTTTCCTGTTTTTAATAAACGTTTCTTCTTGCCTTGAATTTCGTGGCAATCAAGATATGTGGTATCCGCATAGTCTTCCGGGTTTTCCTTCATTGTCATTTCTGCCATTTCTGCCAAGTACGATTTATAAGGCGAAAAACAATTTTCTACGTATGTCCAGTCTTCCTAGTACCAATATTTTGTAACAAATTTTGTTCCCATAAAAATGTCTCAGTATATTATATAACACATGGGCTGAAAAGTCATGGGACTAACAAAGAAAATACGTTTTTTTGTTCAAAATTAGCTTTATTCATCAACGTAATTTCCATCAAGAGCAACGTAATCATTCCAGCGCTGCGCTAACATTTCAATACCACTTTTGTAGAACGATTTATCTTTTGTCTCAAAATGACCCTCAGTTTCAGCGATAAACTCTTCATTCGAGCGAAATTTTTTATCGGCCTATGAAGAGCAAGTAGTCGCTGGGCGCCAAATCTGGCGAATACGGTGGATGTGCCTACACGTTCTCTTGATATCTTTGTGATGCCAGCTTTTTGGTGTTGTCGCCTCATTTGGACGTCCACTGCGTTGTGCATCATCGGTGTTTCTACGACCACGTTTGAAGTCGGCCAATCATCGTTTTATAGTTTTTTCTGAAGGAGCGGAGTGCTTATAACACTTTTCAAGCCGATGCTTCGTTTTTTTCGGTCAAGAAGCGGTGTAAAATTAAATACGAAATTCTTTTTTATCCATTGTTTTGAAATTAACAGCGAAGTATTGTCCATCTGAGCACAATAACTCACGAACTAATGAATATATTATCGTACAATTTTAACAGCTGTCCTTTTAAGGTTTGTACTAACTGAAAATGAGGTGAATGCGTTAGAATGCTGGGGGAATTCTCGACGGTTAATTTGAAATAAATTGCGGAAAAGAACATAGACGACATAGGCAGATTCATAGTAAAATCCAGATAGTTCGACTAATAAAAAGCAGTGGTTCTACAAGTGGTGTAACAAAATGGCATCTTTTGTGCTAATTGGGCTGAGCTGTGTTACTCAGACAACACCTCCACTACCACCACCTCATCCTCAGGGGGTCCCTTACAATTGTTCTGTTCATTAACGATGCAGACAGTTCTTTTTATTTCATAAAGGACCTGAATGACAAGCATAAACTTCAATTTGGTAATTTGCAGCTCTGGTGTACTAAGAATCTCTTTTCTGTGAATTCAAAATCAGTTTTGCAAAAATTCATAATGGTTTGTTGACTCTTTCTTTAGAAACCGTTGATGGAACAAAAATTACGCATTTTTTTAATCGAATTTTACATTTAATAGTCACATTGACCATATCTATTTTAAGGAAATCTTATTCAACATTAGGCTTCAGTTAGGCTTTGTTAGGCGGAACAGTGCACAGTTCTTCGATGCGACGCTGCTATTATCGACTTTTGTATGCTCCAATTTGGAGACCATACCACAGGAATTCTATTAATTGTTCATTCTTATTTGAATTTTTGTCAACCTACCGCCTTCTTAACTCTCGCTTGCTTCTAATAAGCCTTAAGACCGGAGAAATGTACTCTCACTGTTCCTCATGTTTGATGTTGTTGGTCGCTCTTTCGATTGTACTTCCTTATTACATCGAATCAATTTTGAAATTCCGTCAAAAATCACTTTTTATGTTGCTAATTGGAAAACTGAGTACGCACCACGTAATGTCCGACTGGTGCTATAGCATTTCATTTTACTTTAGGGAAATACGAATTTGTTAATATAATACTTTCAACTAAGTTTTTGTAACTAATTTTCAGTGCCTTTAGTAATAAACTTTTTATATGCCCATAGCCTGTAAGAAACTTGAATTTGTATAGACTAATTTATATGACTAAACGGAATATATACTTGAGGAGTAATCCATATATTACTCAAAACTAATTTTTCTACGTTGCCACATGTGCCAAAATTATTATATTGACCTTGAAATGTCTTCATACAAAAACACAAGTTTACGGCTGCGAACATAAAATTAATTGGCCGTTTATACCTGAAAGTTGATTTACAGCTGTCAAAAGGTTTGAAAGGCAGTAATTTAAGGCAACTGTCATTATTCTATGCATATTTTGCTCAAAACGTAACTGAAGTGATTAGTTGTGGGCTAACGTAGCAATAAAAAATAAATAGAATTAAAATTGATGATTTTTTTATTAAACATTTTTGGTTTGAAATTCGGCGCATCTGCAAAAACATTTAAAGTTTCCCCCAATTTTGGCACTCATTTATTTATTTTTTTACCTACTTGTATTGATATTCAACAATAAATGTTTGTCTCAAGCCCATATTTGGTCGGAGCATTTGCTGCCCCTTTTCAGCTGCACACGAGCAACAACAGCAGCAGCTGAGAGCCAAACATTCAACTCGACGACTACAACTCATTGCCAACAATTTGAATTCGTCATTAATTTTTGTTGCCACCGCATTCTTCGTCCATATTGCTATTTTGTTGCTGTGATTGTTTACATTTCAGTGGGCTATCGGCATTTCACAATGCGAACAAAACGTGAATTGTGGCAATGGCGTCAACACATAAATAAGCAATGCTCAGCGAATATAAACAAAACCGAAGAGTGACACATTTTGACTGCCAGGCAACCCAAGCCCCCACCGGCAAACCCACACATACTCCCTGCTACACAACTCCCTGTCGGTTGTCTACTTTGCATTGGTGACTTGAGGTTGCAACGAGCTGCACTGCTAATTGCAGCACCGACAATTTCCATTGTTTTCTAGCCTCACATAGTTTAGCTTTGCTGAAGTAGTTTTGTTAGAAGAAAAAAAAAAAAAAAAAACGATTGTACATGTGTTGTTTGAAAAATGTAGTCCGTGGCAAGAAAATAAGCCGGCCAAGCTGGTGTGTGAAGGCGAAGGTGGCAGTTAAACTTGTAATTAGCCAGCGGGGAATGAGAGACCGAAAAGAGTGAAAGTGCAGAAACAACTACACAATCGATGTATTGTAATTATGATCTTAGTGTTGGTGCTTTTGAATTTTTTCTTTTCGTTATTTAAAAGTTTTGTGATTTTCCTTAGCCACATCTTTTTTATTCCTTTTTTCTATTTGCCCAACTTAGGTGCGCATTATCGGTACATTGCGGTGCAGTTCTCATCGGCCAAATTGCATGTACGCATGCGATATGTTGCAATGTACCAAACCGCAACAACCGCAATCTACCACCAACAACACTATAAATCGCAAAAGTTAATGAACAAAAAGGCAAGCGAATATTAGTATGTTTGTCTGTACTTGTGTGCTCTTTGCTAGAAAATAAAGCAATGCAAAAATAGTAGTGAACTATTCGCAGTCAGAAACGTACGGCGAAATGCCGCACAGAGGCGCTAATGGCTTGAGTAATTTAGTGTTAATTTCAGAAACTCGCAAATTACCGACCTTCATTTCGCTAGTTGCTGTTCGCCGAACGATTATAAGAAAACTTTAACTACTTATCTAAAATCTGCAAATAGGTGTTTAATGATCTTGTTAAAAATACTTTTTAAGACACCTTGAATTAATATTGGAACACAAAATGTATGAAATGTTTCTTTTTTAAGACATCTTTATAGAGAATTTGATCAGATTTATTGAGCGATTTCACTCACTTACCATTTCAGCCTATTGTTTGCTTTTATTTATTTTAAAGGTTTCGCCCAAATTTACACTCGTTTTTTCAAGTGTTCTATTTTAAGGGCATTTTTCCCACCTCCGTTCAGATATTTCGACTTTTACTCAAATTATCCGTTCCAGATATTTTATGAGATTTTCATATTTCGATTAACAAGATCAAATGCAAGTTTGGTAAAGAAGTTTCAGAGATATACAGATTTACGTAAAATTAAAGAAAGAATTTTAAAAGAATTGCATTTACATCTTTGAGAACATTTATTCTACCAAATTGAAAGAAAGAATCTTAATTTTTCAGTGAGAAAATGAAAAAGTACGAAAAAACCGTAAGAAATTTCTATGTGGAAACTCTCATGGAAGGAAATCTGATATAACATATTGGTTATACATCGCATTTACTTGCCAGAATATGAAAAATCCACATAAGGCACCCGAAACAAAGACAAATTTTTCGAAAGCCTCGATTTCAAGTGCAAAAATATACAACAGGTATCTTTTCAAATAATTGAAACAATGATTCCTGAAAGTAGTATCGTAAATGAAACTGTTGGGGTGATGCGTGATAAATTGGCCAATACATACCATATAATACATGGGCTGAAAAGTTCCGGACCTAACACATAGATGGCACTAGTTTTGTTGCATTCACCTCTTTTTCAGTTAGTGCTAACCTTAAAAAGACAGCTGTTATAATTTCATGATATTCTATTCATTAGTTCCTGAGTTATTCTACTCAGAGGGACGATACTTCACTGTTATTTTCAAAACAATGGATCAAAAAGAATTTCGTGTTTTTATTTTACACTGCTTCTTGGCGGGAAAAATTCCTTTCAAGCAAAGTAATGGTTTGAAAAGCGTTAAGAGAACTCCGCTCCATCAGAAACCATCGTTTTATTGTGGTCGTAGAGACATCAATGATGCAGGGCGCCAAAATGAGGCAGTAACACCAGAAAACATCAAAAAAACCCACAAAATCCTTTTGACTGGTTGAAAAGTGAAGTTGCGTGAGTTAGCTGACACGTGTAGGCACATCCACCGTATTCGCCAGATTTGGCCCCGAGCGAATCCTTCCCTCGAATGAAGAGGCTGTCTCTGAAACTGAGGGCCATTTTGATAAAACGTTCTACAAAAGTGGCATTAAAATCTGAGAGTGACGCTGGAATGATTGCGTTATTCTTGATGGATATTGCGTAAATGAATAAAGCTAATTTTGAAGAAAAAAATTTCAGCCCATGTGTTATGTATTTTGTATTTGTATTTGTACCTATTCACCTTTGCCTGCCGCCGTTCCTGAGTGAGTGCATGACTTCCATTCAGTTGGCTTGGGTTTATCAAGTTTTAGGAAACAATTTTTACTAAACCCTTACCGCAACGACAGCAATCCGGTGCTGACATTCTGCTTTCTCAAGAGTTTTCGTAAGCCAAGAAATTTAGCCTCTTCAAAAAAAAAAAAAAAATTATAAATAAAATAAATATATATCTCATATTGCCTCACTTGTTTTAGTTGTAAGCTAAGCAATATTCCTATGACTTACTTGGGCGCTTTTATTGCGTTTTCATTTGCATTGTGATTTGCGTGATTGGAACGCCATTAAAATGCAACAGATTGTTTCATAATTGATGCAGTTTAGGCCTCGGTAGTGCTGCTAATACGAAATTAATCATCGTAATTGTTGTTAGCCGTGTGCTGTAGGTGAGTGTAGCTGCACAAAAACCAAAAAAAATACGGGCATAATAAATGGCTCTACCGGCTAAGGTGAAGGTGGTGGTGCTAGTGTCGGTGTCGGTGTCGGTAGTAGCGGCAATGGCAGTGGACGATTAATGCGTGAGCGCCAAGCAAATGAACTTGTTGTTTTATGACGTTTGTGCGCTGCAGGTAGGTGTGTATGTGGAGGTTCCAAAAACACTTAGCTACACTACCGCTGAAGCGCAGCATTGCCTCCAATTCGTTGAGTTTTTGCGGTCTATTGTGTTGATGGCGCATACACAAAGGTGAGAAACTATCATTTATTGTGTAGCACCAAGATGTTTTGTATTTTTGGCGTGGCAGGCGTTAAATGTTAATAATGGTAATCGTCGTTTTCAACGATCGCATGAAAGGCGGTCTGGTGCATTTGCATTCGTGTGTCGTCGTCGTCGGTGCATAGGGCAGAAGCACCTGTGTTAAAATGAGTGCCACTCTCAGCACGTTCACAGCTTTAGTCTTTCGTTTTGACAGCGAACAACACACAACAAACTGTGAAGAGCGAACGTGGGCGAACTGCATTGTTTAGTTGCCAACTGCCAGCTGCCCGCTGCCCGCTGCCGCTTTCTTTTGCA
Source organism: Anastrepha obliqua (assembly GCF_027943255.1). NCBI lineage: Eukaryota > Metazoa > Arthropoda > Insecta > Diptera > Tephritidae > Anastrepha > Anastrepha obliqua. Next base: position 2,742,119 of record NC_072894.1, read on the forward strand.
CTTAAACAACTTCTATTGTGTTTGTACGCACATTCGCCTTAGTCTAATTTAAACTTCAAATGACTTACTTACATGCTTTTATTTTTATTGCTTATGTATTTATATTTTATTGCTTTCAACTAAATAAATGTGCAAGCTAACCGGGTTAATGTGTTGGGCATATGCGAACAGATTTCGGTCAGCCGGATTTTATTTATGTATACGTTATGGGTTATACGTACTTACGCACATGTTGTATGTTTGTATGTGTGCATGGAGAGTACCTCTAAAGATTTTGCAAGTCAGTTGGCAATTATGCAATGCGAATAAGTGCAGTGCGAATGGAATGTAAATGGTGCTACCGGAAAAATATAAAGTTTACTGTCGCATTCAATTAAAGTTTTATTACACTTTTAAATGCTCTGTGAAATTTAGGAATTCGTATGTCGATATGAGACTATTAAAAAAACAGTGTATCGCGTAGTTCATAAAAACAATAATATTAATGAGTGATATTTTCAGGACAATATCATACGAGATAGGTGCTTTCAGCACAATTTTCGGTTTATATAATTTTGCATACACAACTATGTATTAAAGGAATTGATTATTGCATAGTCCCACACCCTCATTTGTGGCTTGCTGGTTTAGAAAGTGGACAGTTTTTAAAAAAACTCGCGTTGAACGGATAAAAGCGCAAATATTGCCTAAAATAAGATTTGGATAGAGCACATGACAACTCTCTCCTTGCATTCAGAAATAAATGTACAAATATGGTCAAAAATAGTTTTGGGAAAACTCTGAAGAAGCATTAGGCAACTTTGACCTGTAAAAATTCCTGCATTGATAGGTGGAAATTTGAGTGCGAGAGTGGCTACAGAAGCTTTAGGAACAAGACGGTATTAGTAGCCTTTTTCACCGTGCAAGAAATTTCTAAACAAAGAAATTTGGTGTTGCATTATTTCAAATATTACAAAGGATCTTAAAAACATTACTTTAAAGCACTACGCTCTAAATGCACGTTGGAGAGAATAATAAGATGGTGCTTATCGTCGTACAGTTGCTTTGCTCTCAGCGAATTTCGCAATATCAGCTAACTTGTAACTTGATTTATCGTTTTTTAGTTCTCTAGCCGCAGAGTCTTACATCTTTCTTACCGACCTCTTTTAATTATGTAAAATATACATTTCTTTGTAAAGTCTTCGTGCGATGGAACTGCATCAGCAAAATTAAGCAATCTAGAGGCAAAACGAACTCGTTGCGTCTATTAATATGGATAGGTAAATAGCAATTGCAGAGTGTGTGGATAAGACCGGATAAGCGGAAGTGTAGAATAAGACTTAGGCTAGGTTAGGTTAGGTCAAGTGGCAGTCTTGCGACGTACTTAGGCTAAATAGAAACCCCTTGTGATACCACAGTTCCAGCCCATCCTTACTCCAATTGGTCTTCACTTGGATTTTATAAATCTAGTTAGTCTAGCTAATTTTGTATATGCAACATCCGTTATGCTGTCCAGAAAGCGATTCCGAGCAAATTAAACCTTTTTCTACACAGAGTCATGCACCCGTATATAACTGTTCAACTGTCTCTTTCTCGTCTGCATCCCCAACCCTACTGGCATGCCTTCCTGTAAGACAGTGCCCAGAAAGGATTCCTACTAATATTCTTAAGACTTTTCTATTAAATTTAAGTGAACTGATAGTGCGACCCATATTCCATTGTGGGAATGTCTGCCTACTAATGCTTCATGTATTATATTTAACTGTCTCCATCGGCTGTTGGCAATACTTAAGGTGCATCTATCTGGTTGAAGCTTATATGTTGCTAAGGGCATATAAGGGTATATCAACTTTGTCTTGAGTAATTTGGAGCGTAGAGCCCAGTCAAGCTAACTCATCCGCCTTACAGTTACCCACAATGTCAATGTGGCCCGGTAGTAGAGAGGAGTCATAGAGGAAAACTGAGTGAGTACTATGTATTTATTGTTCATAACACTCCATCAATGTTTTCAAAGAGTGTTTCCATGATTGAAGCGATTTTAGGACTGTCTGACTATCGGAATATATGTAGAATATGAATTACAAATTACATAATTTAAATGACTCAGAAAAAGGAATTTTCAATAAAACATTACAACCAGGTCCGAAACTTCACTCAAAGTGATGACAGGTGATTCTTGCTGTCGAATCAACTCTTATATTTCAGGTTTTCGGTTTGAAAAAATGCCATCTGTCGAGCCTTGGAACTTTTTTACATAGCTTCGATTTTGATAAAAACTAATTGGCGAAATATTTTCGCATATCTGTGCTCGTATTTCCCAGCTTGTTGGCGCATGTTGTTGCACCGCATATGTTTGCATTGACTGCAATTCTTGTGGCTCCCATTCGCTCGTAGGTGCCCGTATTCATACATGTGCATGTAAATATGTGTGCATTTGCGCCTACATAGGCATCTATGCATGTATGCGAGCGTGTATGCCTTTTGGCAGCGTGGGCATTACGTCGCCAATCGGCTTGCCTGCAAACACACCTGCAATCATTTTAAAATATTACATGAGGTTTTGGAGCAAAACACATACGTGCGCATACACCCAAACACACTCCAATGGCTGCCAACTGCTTCCGACGATTTCGCTGACCGTTGCCCACTTGGCGTGCGTAGAGTAGAAAAGCCCGTTTGGCCAGTGCACTTTTTGCTGCTTTCAGCACTGCTTTAATTTTTTAATTTGCTACCATACATCCTGAACAACAAAACAAAACAAAAAGCAAGAAAAAATTGAGAAAAATTGCGATACAGATTATCTGGTATCTGGCTTTGAGTGTTGTTGCAAAATGTGCTATAATTTGAATTTTTCTTTTGCGTGATTTTCGATTACGTAAGCAATGCTGCATGTGCACATATTTAACTGCTACTCAATGGCACCTTCCAAAATATTCGTAATTCTGCGCAATTTTCGATCAATCATTCAATTATTTGTTTGGTTTTCTGGTATTGTGTTTTTCTGCTCCCTTTAGCTTTGTCAGTAGCCCATTGTTGACCCAAACATTGTTGTCAACAACTCTATTTTAGAACAAAACAGATCGTGTAAGCCGAACATGCCGAACATGCCAAATCAGACGGTTTAAAAATTGTTCAACGTTGATGACCTCATAAATTTGATCTGTTTGTGCAAGCGACCAATAAAAGCAATGACACAAATTGCCAGCTCAAAATAAATGGAGCCCAACAATGTGCTGGTTTTAATGGCAAATGGCAAAACTCGAAAGTGGTAAGCCAAAAATCAGCAAATTTGGCAATGAGGAAAAAAATCGTAAACGGGAAAATAAGGAAATTACAGCTATAAAATGCATAAAATGCCAGCCGAAATAAAAATATCAAAAAAAAAAAAGTTTTTGTAATTTTATTTTAATTATATGGAGATAAGGCTATAAAACCAATACGAACTTAGAAAAAATTTCTTTCTCTTTTTATGACTTAAATATGGCAACCACTTTCTTATCCATATCTTTTGGGGTAAAATGAATGTCCTATTTAGGTAAAATAACTTACAGCAACTGAAAGCTACTTGAGTTCCGAAATGATATACAATCTTACATACATATGTTTACCCGCTATGTGCCCGATCTTTATACGACATTTCGATTTAACGGCCTTTTTGGATTACGACACTTTCTCGATTTACGCAGAATCTCTTCTAAATGGGGAGCTGCAGTGGAATTCAGTAGCATATTTTGACAATATTCGCATTTTTATTTTTCCTTAACCAAAATTTTAACGATTTCGCTATTCTCTAACCCATCTCATAATGAAAATTGATAAGACAAAAGCAGCTGCTTGGTTAAAATATCTACTATCGCAAACTAACGACAACAATTTTGGTGTGGTTAAATTAAACTAGAAAACAAGGGTTAGTAGTTTAAATTAAAATTTTGGAATTACATTGATAAAATCTTATTAAAAAACACGAATATGCTCTTTGAGTATTTGGCTTATGAATTATCGCGTGGAGATAGTGAACCCTCAAGCGGGGGATCGACGTTTGCTCCGGGATGTGGGAAATCCTTTTCATTTGGCTGCAGTAGAGTTCCAAGAATTATTTTAGTTAACTCCAGGCTTGACTGAGGACCTATTTTCTCAGCTTCACAGGCGTCTTAGGGGTTCCAAAATAACAGCGATTTCGACCGAAAAACGGGTAAACAAGTTACAAGAACTTTCAAGATAATTAAATTCTAAATTGTGTCTTTGATGCAATTTGATGTTACCAACGATCCGTAGGTGAGCAATGAGGATCCATAAGCTAGTCGTCCGTTAGCCCTAGCACCCGTCATATAACATAAGCGAGGTTTTTGGGAGGTTTTCCAAGACCCAAGAGAAGCGGCAAAAAAAATCTTGCTCGGTTGTGGCGCAGCTTCTTTTAGGATGATATCCTAAAGCAAATATACAATATTTTCAAAGATTATTAAGGAAATATTAATTAAAAAAAATTATTTTATGTTACCTTCTTTGTGTAAATATAATTGGAAAGCCACTCCAAATTGAATTTAACAGCTGGGTTAGTTTGTCTCTTTGCTATTCTTCTTTGTGTTATTCTCTCATTTTGATATTTAACTTCACAAAGATGGCACTCTCAGTTTGAATAAATAGAAGACAGCTGTTTAGTAGTTAGTTAACATAAATTTGTGAATATTACAATCGTCAGTGCAAACAACAAATACTGTAGACAAAAATAACAATAGTCAAATCGTTAAAAGTTAATGAATTGCACTACTGATGCAGTAAGTAAGCGAACGAAGACTTGGTGAGAATCAGTCTTCCTTACCCAGGAATCTATTTCATCTGATTTATCATCATATCATTTAATACTTTTTTTGTAACTGTGAAATGGGTTTATTTTTCGTATTCTTCTTTGTTGTGCTGTTTTATTTTTAAGTAAGCATTCAAATAGAACTTAACACTTAACTCCGAGCTGATATTACAACAGATCTGATTTAGTTTGTTTCAATTTTTATGAAAGCAAATGATTTGCTAATCGAATTTTCACTTTACAGACAAGTTTTCCGGAACCTATCTGTGCCGTTGAGCGAGGCATGAGAGTATTCACATATTTTGATTGAATAGTGCGTAGAAAGTAAATTGAGATGGAAAGTCCTAGTGAAAGTCTCTTAAGTAAAATAACATTTTCCACATTCACCAAGTTGACGCTCATGATTTATGATCGCTTACATTAAATGCCACACTGAATGCCACACCGTGAATAATGGAGCATTTACTTTAAAGTGCTGTTAATAAATGGCGGAAAGCAACAAAGCTACAGACATATGGCATTAAGAGAAATTCGCCAGGTCATGGCGTGGCATAAAAGGTGCTAAATAAGTTATAATCGTACAGGTCATCAAACGCATGAAAATAAGGATCGAACATCGATAAATAACTCGTTTTTTTATTGCTACTTTACCTTAAGTGTAAATGCCATGCAATTATCTCCCAGATTATAATAAAAAAAGTTCATGCCAACAATATTTCTGTCTTATGTTATCATTTGAAGCTGTCGAGCCAATGACGGATATTGACTAAATGTGTATTGTCGAACTGTTCTTTTCGTGGCCGAATAATAAAAATTAATATTAATTATATTATGCCCTTTTTACAATGGATTCAAAAAGTAAAAAAATATTTTTTCTCCTTTTGTTGTATGCCAAAATCCTCAATTTGTAGATACAAATGGTCAGAACTAAGAAAGGATTTTATAGCAATCAAATGTTTTCCATTAGACGGCCTAATATCATATTTTCCCAGACTTAGATATTCTCCAATGTTTCCGCTATGCTTTATCATTAAGTCATTTTCCTGAGAGCAGTCGCATAAAGCTGCCGGAATTGTAGAAAATGAATTTGTGAATTTGCGCAACCAAATATTTTGAAGGGATATAAAGAAAAAATTTTCCTCAAATATTATCGATCAGCCACCGCGTTTTCATATTTGAATACATATGGCATTCCTTTTTTTCTACCAAAACTGAAATGATCGTTTCGGGGCATCCGTTTTGAGTCTACTGAATCCTTCCTACAAAATTTGCACACCGCAGAAAAAGCGTCGGAAATGTTTTTAGTAGCTGGTAAAACAAATTTTGTTGCTGCTTAAATGTGGCACATGTGGGCTCAAGAAGTTTTAATTCGTTGGAGATATAATATATCTATTTCAAGCATATTGATGCTGTCGGTCTTAAGCCTTATCGTTAACAATAAAAAAACTTCGAAAGCACGAATTGGGAATTATAAGGTTTTGAAGTTATAACCCATTTTTAAGAAAAAAATTGGATTCGCTCTAATATTTCTAAAGTCAATAAATTTCACAGGTAATTGATGAACAAACACATGTAATATAAAGAAACTCACAATAAAAAAACATTGACACTTAATTTTACTCAACAAACTTGATTTATTGTTGTTAGTGCCATCGTTAGTAGCGATTTATTGTCATTGCCACTGTCACTTTTGGTGTTGTTGTCTCCAATTGTATTTGTTTGTTACTTGTTATTTGTTGTTTTTATCTTTTGATCTTTTATTATCCCTCCTATTGCATAATTTTGCGCTGCACTCAACTCGTTCACTCTTTTTTGATTTTGTAGTTTTCACAATTTTACACTCTGCCGCAAGATGCCAACGCAATCGTTGCCGTTGATCTTCATAACAAACGGAAATGATTTAATGCAATGAAAAATATAAAATAAAACTACGCAAACTCACCAATCAGCAACCGCAGAAGCGCAGCAACTGGTTTGATTTTTGGCGCACTCGTGCGCTCTGTCGAGCATTTTTTGTTTTCTAGTACAGGCGCCACAAAGTCACAACGGCCGAAGAAAACGACAAACAAATAAAATCACTCGCTTTAGCAAAGCCATAAAGTCTGCAAGTTTTTTGTTTACACTGGTAAGTGCCGCCTCTTCTCCTACCTCTGTGTGCTGCCAAGCGCACCTTGGCGTTGCTTCTTCGCGCTCATCTTTTGTTGGTTTGTTGATGTTTTTTGTGGTTTTTGTTGTGCTGCCGGTTTTTATTTGTTTACATTTTCGGTCGTTGAAACATTGTGACTGATCTCGACCCTGTGATGGTTGTTGTTGTTGGCTGCATCTTCAATAGTAGCTTGTCCACTTGTTGACGTCACACTATCAGCGTAATAAAAACTCATATGGTAAAACACAAGCAAAAGAAAAAGAAGTCGTTAATTTTTGTGAATGAATGCCCAATTGACAATAAATTGGCTGAGTGGATAAATGATGAGATGAGAGTCTAAATGGTGAGTTAATAGCCGACTGAGTATGTTTCGATATTTCAAAAATATGTGGAAATAATTTTGCAGTGAGTTATCGCAACTTGAGTAACGGTGGAATACACGTCGTATGAGCGATTTGGCATTGGACTGGCGCATTCATTTGTTTGTGTATTTGCAAACCGTGCATACATACATACGAACTAGAGCTGCCAATATGAGTGATAATTGTTAATTCCTGGGTTTCGATAAATTTTTTTGTAATCACGGATCGCGCGACAAGTTTTGGAATACAATTTTCCTAAATTGCGCAAAAATTTTATGAACTATAAGGATTTTACGTAATTGAATTTTAGTAATCCAGGGCATTAGGGTTTAGGGAGCTATGCGGCCATAAGTTAAGTGTTATGTGGTCATGGAAATTTTCAGCTATCCAATTTTGTGTCTTCATCGTTTCATGGGCTAGAAGCAGAGTATTGCTGAAAAATATATGAACTGCCCCCGCGTGCACTATTAATCCAGGGTTTCACTACTGTCTCGGCAGAATCTCGATATAAGCAGCAAAATTCACTCGAAATCCTTTAGTAAGAAAGTGTGGTTTATTGCTCACAACACCTAAAACAATAAAAATGGCTAAAAACTTCGTGTGCATTACAACAGCAGACTCTGTAGAAGTGGAACATATCCATCTGCCATTTCTGGGTTGGCCTTTTCGTCTTGGTCACATTTTTTCTCAGAAAAAACATGAAATTTAAGGCGCTTCAAGGTGTTTAATTTCGTTTAGATCGGAAAACTCGCTGTTCTCGTGATTGATTCGACAAAAATTGTTTCCTGCGCATAACGTAAGATTTATACCGGAGATCTTAATGGAGAGCTCGACGGATATATACAGGGCCGTAGAGAGTATATCCGGGCCCCGGGGGAAAATTGCAAATGCGGGCCCTTTCCAATTATGTCTAGTTCCTATAATTCGAATTACTCTCGAATCCGGGCCCCTCTGAAAACTCCGGGCCCGGGGTAAAAAGTCCCCGATGCTTCCAATTCACGGTGAACCTTATGAAAGAATGAACGGCAGCCCCGAAGAAAATTAAAGATTTCTATAATAAATCAGAGAGCTATTGTAGGCATTTTTACTTACTTCTTTATTCTGAGTCTGTTAGGTGCGATCGTGAAACAGTTGTTGCTTTACTAACCTGAATAGTGGTAAAAAAGTACACAAACCTTGCAAAAACAAACGAGATAAAAAAAAGAAAAAAGAAAAAAAACTAACTTTACGGAAAGTTTTCATTAATCTTTTCTATTAAATCAATAATCGATTATGGCTGAAAAGTGGACAGAAACTTTTCTCTTATTTTTCTAAACTTCTTCTTTGGTTAAAAATATTAATATAAGTTTAAAATATCTGAATTTATATTTTATTTATTATATTTATGGTAAAACCTGTTCGTAAGCATCCAGTGAGTGGAAATGTTGCATATATTGGTTTTTTGCCCGACTGAAAGAAACAAATTTGTGGTTTGATTATCTTCAATAAATTTATATTTGAAATCATTCCATCAGCTTCATTTAAAAAAGTGTCTTGGGTTTTAAAATAAAACCGGCATTCCAAGATTCTGGGACTGGCATCACTAATATCTACATACATACACAAATTCAAGTAATTTACGTGTGATATCAAATTTTATAACTTGTCCGTTGACAGTCAGCTATAAAACTGTTCACAAATTTTCATAGTTACGAAATGAATTGAAAATACTTGGTGTGTTTTCTACAGATCTCCACTCTTAGTAGCTGCATGTACCAGTAGTAGGTAGATAATTAACAATAAATTTTATCCATTGCGGTGGGCGAACGAGTATCGAGTGGCACTTGAATGGCATATGGCGATTGTTAAGCAACAACATAAGAATATTAAAATTTATAGGTCTGTAATATTACGAATGAATAAATATTATAATAAATAAGAGCTGATAACTGAAGCCTTTAGACATTTTCTGATGTATGTATGCAGGTACGAGGGGTGCCTTTTATATTTCGGGATTTGGCAACCCTGGTGTTGCAATCTGGCAACTGACAGTTGTATCGCAAAGTTTGACATTTTTTCGCTTTTACGTACTCAGAACGTTTTGAAATACCAGCGCTATTTGTGTTGTTTACAGTAACTTAAAAGATTCATCTCGGTCCAAAAATGGAATTAAAACCGTATAGTCCTGACTTGGCACCGAATGACTTTTTTGTATTCCCGTACGTAAAAAACAAACTGAGAGGTCAACGTTTTTCGACACCTGAAGAAGCGGTTGCGGCATTCAGAATGCATGTTTTCTAGGTACTTCATTCAGAGTGGCAAAAGTGCTTCGACAATTGGTTCAAACGCATGCAAAAGTGTATAGATCTTCATGGAGAATATTTTGAAAAACAATAATGTGATTTTCGATGGTTAAAAGTTGTTTTTGTTCTGTAATCCCGAAATATAAAAGGCACCCCTCGTAAATGAGACGTAAGCAATTAGTGAACCAAAGCAATTAGCGGGTTCAGGGTGTAAGTGAATAATCGTATTCAAATTTGCTACGCAATGGTAGTAGAACAAGAAAAAAGTAAATATTATATATGCAATCATTCATGTTCCTAATAGCTTACACAAATCACCAACTGAAGCGGAACTAAAAAAGTTGCACAAATAGGGCAAATGAAAATATAGGGCAAAATGAAAAGCCATTAAATGAGCGCAAGTTTTAGTATTTGCGAGTATATATATATGCCTAGTGGCTTGACCCATGCATGAAATATCTAAAAATAGTTTAACCTTTTCCTTATATCGATCGTTTTTCTTATAATGCTCGAATTCTCTATTCCTAGAAACAAATTAGGGCGTTCGTTACATATTGGGGGAAAACACACTCAACTGCGTTGCTTCTTTATTGTGTGCGATTGTTTTTAGTAAACGAATTTATCTAACAATTGTTCCTTTTCACGAGTACCAAGGCACATTGAACAGATACTTGCAATGATAAGAACATAATAAGGGAGAATCGCTGAGAGGCACTTTCGCCAGTTAGGCGCATGCAAGGCACATTCATTAATGGTGGTGGTACTAAGCCATTTTTGTACATTAGAAATGTCACGTTAAAAGGAAACCGAAAAGAAACAGAAAAGGACGAACGACGGTAAACAGCCGACTTTTCGTCATTTCATTTTATGGTGGCATCCTCATATGCCCGGCGAAAAAAACAAATAACAAATCAGATATTCTACCGTTGTCACCTTTAATAGGTTGGACTTGCAGACCTTGCAGAAAACTTCAAAAAATTACGGCCGACGAATTGAGAGACCGATGCTGGCTTATTATATTTTTATCATAGATTGCAGCAGTGAAGCAGTCGAATGGATTTACCTATATTTATTTGGTCTCTACATTGCCAAATTTTGTTTAGATTTTTCTAAAAGTTCAATCTATGTTTATAGATTTTGACATTTTAGGGACCGAAAACGACCTAAGGGGAAAAACAAAATGGTCTTCTTGTTTTTGTTCTACCGTCACTAGCTGCTCAATGTGTCTTGAAAGGCACGAACAATTCAAATTACAAGTAAATAATGAATTCCCAAAACTACAACACTCGTTGGCAGTTGATATTTAAAGTTATTCAAACATCTTTCAGCCTTTCTGCTCACTTCCCTCTGAGTCGCTACCTTTTTCCTTATCATTCTCTTCTTTTTTGCCATGGTCAGTAAAAGTTAAGTTGACGTCGTATGGTGAATGTCGGAACACGCCCAACGGCGTGTAATTATATGGTATGGGCCAAGTTAGCAAATTGGCTTCCAACTCGGCTGGTATGGATTTGTACATGAGCGCACGACGCTGTACGTTACAGTAGAATCGGTTGCACGACAGGACGAGTTCGATGCGCTGCACCTCAGGCAGGAGTTTATTGAATATGGCTGCTGGCAAAAGTTCTTCCGTATCTATAGTGGGTTTCACCAAGCTAAGTGCTACTTTTGCATTAACCGATCCTTTTAGGCTAGCAGTTTCAAGCTCCCTCTTCACTTTTTCATCTAGAGCTTCACACAACGCGTACAATTTCTGCTTGATCGTCAAGTGTTGTTGACTCATGAGCTCAACGTCGGTAGTTGTGTGAGCCGGAAACTTCTCATTGATGTTAATTGATGCTGCCCGACGGCAATGGAACGTCTGAAAATAAGTCTATAAAATACGTAAATATTCTACACATTTGGTGTGTTGGTATTCGGCGAAACTAACCTCTGCTGTGCGATCTTCGGTGAGAAAAACTTTGTTTGCAAGAAAATATCTGTCAGCCAGTGCACTTAAATGAGCACAGAAACTGCCGACGGAGTCCTCAGCGCACTCGATGAATAGCAAACTATATTCGCCCATGTATAAGAAGAAGCCTGTAGGTTTAACACCCAAAACATTTTCTTCGGCATAGCGCGTGAGAATTCGTTGCAATTCCAGTTGGAAAAACATCTTAAAGTCGGCCGGCTCCATGCGCATCGATGGAATGGATTGGGATGATCGCCCTGCCTGCAACGGAGGTGGAGTTGGTGGCTCCACTTTCATATTGTTCTTGGCGACAATGAAAACCCGTTGATAGAACAAACGACGTGATTGGTCGTGTAAATCATCGCGAATGTAATCGACCAATGGTTTACGGATGGAGTACCACTGCTCCTGCTTCCCATGGACAATGGGGTCGTTATATCGGATGGGGCGGCTAAAGCGTGCCAATTTGTATGAATTTACAGATTCACCAGGCCCAAAAGACGACATTTGGACTGGTTATTTGCTAAAGTAACGTATTTATAAAACTTAAAAATATAGAAATTTATTTTCTTTTCTAGAAAATTTCGTTATTGGCTTTTAACTGAAGTTTGTTATATCAAAGGTTCGCTCAGCATTGTTTTGTTTGTTTGTTTGTCTGTTGAGAAAAAACATTCGTTACTTAGCAATGTACAAATAACCCAGCTAAAACTTGTCTGCTGTTGTAACAGAAAAAGCCTAATAATACGCGTACTAGTAAATTTCCTGTAAGTAACCAATTGATACGCTTTTATGAGGCTCAATAACTCAATAGTCACTAAGAAACCGGGTGAAAGTGAACATGAACAGGAAACTAAATTCCCGTAAATTTAGTATTGGTCCTCTGGAAAACGAATTATTTGTTCATTCTTGAATTCGATTTCGATTCAGCCTAAAAATTAGCTTTACAGCAAAAAATTACTTTTTGAATTAAATATGAAAAAAATTGTGCATTTACTACTTATTCGGTTATTTTAATATAAAGTGGGTCATTTGCAATAGAAGTCTTTAACAGAAAGATTTTGTGCGTTTATTTCAATCCTGTCGAAGTTCGGAATTGGTGAAGGACTTACGTATGTACTTCGGTGCTCACAATTATTGCCAAAATTAAAAAAAAGTTGATTAAGTTCGTATCCAACTATGGTTAACAAAAGCGGTTACCCATTTAAAAGTAATATCCATTCACTTTCAACTTCAACTGGCGACCACCTGAGATTTTTGAAGGAAGATGGCTTGCAAAGGGCTGCAGGAGAAGATAGTTTATTATATTGCAATGGTAGTACAGTTGCAGAAGTTATTGTACGCAAACTAATTATTGTAGAAAAAATATATTTGCTGATGGGTAGAGTTAAGAAAGACGGAGTAAGACCTACCGTACTTGCGTTTATTCGACGTTTTAGTTTATGCTTGTCATATTAGTAGGCTTAAACGTGTCCAGAAAGCCTTTGTGCGTTATGCTTTGCGTTCTTTAAATTTCACTGATCCAATTCCATCCCATAAAAGTCGGTGCTTGCTCATAAATCTAAAATTACTAGTTATTAGAAGGAATATTCTCTCTATTACTTTCCTTTCCAATTTGATAAATGGGGTTATTGACTCCCCATCGCTACTCGAGAAAATCAATTTCAATATTCCTCAGCGAAGTTTACGGAATCATGATTTTTTCTGGTTAGGGATGGTAATGCTTCGATTTCGAGAATTCTGGGTGATTTTAATTCGCTTTCACTGACGTGGCACTAATTGTTAGAGGAAAATTTTTGGATACTCTGTACAACTTGATGCAGGGATATCTGAATGCAGTTGTTAGATGGGCAACGGATTGTGACCTGTCGGTGAATCCTCTTAAGACGGAGCTCGTCCTATTTACGAGGAAATATAAAATACCCAGAGCTCAACTTCCCTCACTAGGGGGCGCTCCACTGATGCTTTCTGACAAGGTGAAGTACCTTGGTATTATTCTTGACAGCAAGCTTACATGGAAGCCCAATATTGAGGAAAGGATGAGGAAGGCAACAATCGCCTTGTATGGGTGCAAGGGGGCAATTGGCAAAAGATGGGGCCTCTCGCCTCGAGTTGTTTTCTGGCTGTATAATACCATTGTAAAGCCTATCTTGTTATATGGAGTCATAGTCTGGTGGAACTCACTAGAGAAGACGACATTGGTGAAGAAGCTGGAAAGAGTTCAGAGGTCGGCACTCATTGGAATCAGTGGGGCGCTTCGAACGACTCTTACTCTGGCGCTCAACGCAATGTTAAATGTGGTACCCGTAGATATCGCAGGCAGAACTGCCGCTACACGTACCGCAATCAGACTGAGGGGCTGGAGCTATAAGCTCAATCTCCCTTATGGGCACTCAAGCATCCTTAGAAACTTTGAGTTCATCCCTCTGTCAACAGACCAGTGTATACCCTCATTTAGTCCAACCGGAACATTCACCACTCACATCCCGTCAAGGGAAGAGTTGACGGGGGGCTACACTTGGGGGCAGGGCCTGGTGAACTTGTTCACGGATGGATCGAAGTTGGAAGGAAAGGTTGGCGGAGGAGTCTTTTGCGAAGGGCTCCCCATCAGACTAAAATTCAGGTTACCGGACCACTGCAGTGTGTTCCAGGCAGAGGTAGCCGCAATCAAGGAGGCAGCTGATTGGCTGCTCAAATGTGTACTAACAGTCAAGAAGGTAAATATTTACTCAGATAGCCAAGTGGCAATAAGGGCCCTCGGGTCTATGACGGTGCATTCGCAATTGGTCAAGGAATGCTTGACCTCACTTTCGACTGCGTCCGAATTCTTTGACATCAGCCTCATCTGGGTTCCCGGTCACAGCGACATTGCGGGAAACTGTGAGGCGGATGAGCTGGCTAGACAAGGGACATGTGAGGTGATTTCCCCGCGGAGGGAGAAAATTGGAATACCCCTGACTACCTGCGGTCTGCTCCTGGAAAGATGGGCATCGCGTAAACTCAGCGAGCGCTGGGAAAATGCACAAACATGCAAAGTCGCGAAATCCTTCTGGCCACGTGTGGACCGAAGGCGCTCGGGTGAGCTTCTGAGGCTGACAAAATATCAGCTCTCCAATCTAGTGGGTTCTCTCACAGGACACAATGCGCGAGGAATGCATGCTGTGAGACTTGGAATCATCTCGAGTCCTTTCTGTGCTGGATGTATGGAGGATGAGGTGGAATCATCTCAGCACCTTCTCCTTAGCTGCCCTGCCCTGGCGGGGCTAAGATTCAGGCATCTTGGCTCTTACTTCTTTGCCACGCCTGCTGAGATAGCTGGCGCTGACATTAAAAATCTGATGAGTTTCATCAGCAGCATTAAGCGGTTGACGCAAACATAGTTATCGTTCATAATCCGCACGCTCCTAACCTTCCCATCACCACCTCTCCCCGCCCTCTCCCTGCACCTCATCGGTCCTTCCCCTCTCCTCACTTCCTTGACAATGGTATCACAAAGGACGAATCTCTCTTCGTCCAAGTGTGCCCACTTCCTGGGCAACCATACGAACCTAACCTAGCCTAATTCGCTTTCAAATCATACTGGCCTGGATTTTTCTTCCACAAAGAATTGATAGTTCAAATTAGTTCTAAATGAATTGTTGAACTAAGTTCTTAGTAACGGGTGATCAATTAAGAGGAGTTTTTTTCATTTGCTTTTTTTTACAGATCGCGCGCGAGTTGTGGCAAACTGTCATCGTGGATTTGTTGAACAGCGTTTGGCATTTCATCATGGAAAGACTCACACCGCAACAACGTCTACAAATTGTTCAACTGTATTATGAAAATCAGCGTTCTGTGACAAGCCACTTGCCATACAGCTCGTGAAACAATGACTTTATTGAGAAGTCATTTCGGAGAGTAGCTGATTTCACGTTTAGGACCTGTGAGTTGGCTACCAAGATCTTGTGATATCACACCTTTGGACTTTTTTCTTTGGGGATTCGTGAAGTCCAAGGTCTATGCTGATAAACCAGCTACGATTGAAGCTCTGGAAGGCAACATTACGCGTGTTATTCACGACAAACCAGTCGGAATGCTGGAACGAGTGATTGAAAATTGGACCTTCAGAATGGACCACCTTAAGCGTAGTTGCGGCCAACATTTGAATGAAGTCATATTCAAAAAGTAAATGTCAAAGAATGTCCTTTCAAATGATAAATAAAGGTTTTGAACATAATTTACATTTTTGTTTTTTTTTTAACTATTGAAAAAATCACCTCATGATTGATCACCCGTTATTATCTAATAATCTTCCTCTGTAAATTATAAGAAATGCTTTTTTTTCTTTCACTCATTATAATTGAAACTAGTTACTTATGGTCTGTAAGTTTAATTTTACTTTGATTAATTTATTTAGCATTAATCTGTTTTCATAGTCAATAAGAAATACTGTATTTTTAAGACTATTAATTAATTAAATAAATAAATAAATGAAAACATCATTTTCTTAGCGTTATAAAAGTAACAAAATCATATGAAGATCACAATACTTTTTATAACAGAAAAGTGTATTTTTACTTTTATTGTTGTTAGTGTTAGTATTAATACACCTCATATATTATATATAATTTAAAATTTATTCACCAAAATCGTAATTTAGTCCGAATGCATGAAATTCAAAAATCTAAATTGATCTGAATAACAACCGACAGTTTCCTTGTGAATTCGTTTCTTAGAACACCCAAACTCATTTTAGAAAAAACCAAATAGCGACGGAATAGTGAGAGTGAATAAATAAAATTTACTCGGAAGTGAATTTCAGAACCAGACTGTAGAAGAATTACATTCGGTGTGGAAAACATTAGAAATTTGTTAACATATTTCTTAGCACCTTCAAAAATTTCGATTTCACTGATTTTCATGTTTTTTACTTTTATAAGTACGGATACTTTATTAAGACCGCCTATTTTAGACACAAAAAATTTAATACACAGTGTTGGTTTGAAAAGTTAGCGATTTTTTTTAATGAAAAGTAAAGGGTCTTGCTGTTTGCTCGCGCCAGATGCTGTTTTAAAATAAAATACGTTAACATTTAGATTTGTTCAGGTTTCACTGTTTTTATTTAAAATACGGCTCTTAACAATTATGTATATGTCAAACATGACATCATTTAAATGCGTACCATAAGCACGTCTACAGGCTGTCATATGAGAATTAAAATTTTCAAAGACTCTCTCACACATTACCGCATTGAGCTCAGCAATCTCGATCCGAATGTTGTGTTTCAGCTCCGGAATCAGAACCAGTTCCTTGAAATTTTTCACCTTTGAATTAACAACTCATTCGGACGATTATTCCCACCAAAAAATTACGAATTTCCCCATGAGTTGTTCTTAAAGATCGACCATTTTCGTAATAAGTTTCAATAATTTATCTTGTTTTCATCTTTGAATTCAAAATTTTAAAATAGAAAATGTTAGAAATATTGACTTTCAGAGCTTTTTGGAACTAAGTTAATGAAGGAAATTTACATAAGGTTTGAATGCTTACTTCTTCAATTTTTAATAAGACGGAATGAAAAGGATCACTGTATAACTCTACTGCCTAGTCTGCGCACACACTAATATCATATACATATATACATACATAGTTTTTATTGCAGTTTGATTATCTGACATTTCTGTTTAGCCACCGACAGGGAGTTATATATAAAGCTTATATAAAGCACTTCTTATTCCACCATTATTTTCCAACTCTAGAAAAGAATTTTTGCTACTACCACTGAGCTGCTTTTTGCATTACAAATTTTGAATAACAAAAATTTCCTTTCAGATTTCTCTGATTGCTGTGGTAGAAAGCTCATGGGGTTCACCGGGTGATGGTCAGTATCACATACAAACAGATGAAGGACCGGAGCGCTATTTTCGTTTTCAAACGGACAATGGACAGTTCCGTAAGGAGCGACGTCTCCAAGACGGTACAGTTGTAGGTAAGCCTGTACTGTAATATAATATATTTATGCTTCTGAGAACCAAACTAATGGCATCAATTCTCATTCAGGTACCGAGGCTTGGATAGACGCTGCTGGCTTTCTACGTCAAAAAGACTATATCGCTGATAAAGATGGTTATCGCATATTAAAGTCGAAGACAGTTTTTGTTGGCAATGGCAGACACATTGAGGTAATAATAATAGCTTGACTCCATGTTGCACATTATTAAAAATATCCAAACTTTTGATTTGCTACGTTCCAGGATGCCATTAAATCTGCAAAATCAGCTCCAGCCCAATCAGGCGTTCTTGTCAATGGCCGTTCTGGATATGCAAATAGTGTTAGCGATGTTGAAAAATCAAAGCAAAACCTTAATGCATACTCACCCACGCCGTCTAAGATTAGTGCGCCGGTCGTTGTGCATGATCCCGCTTCAGAGGCTTACGATGGCAAATTGAATTATCTCTCCCCAGCCGATGCTGCCAATATTGAGCCCTCAGGTAATCTTGGTTTCGATCACTACCCTGATGAGCTACCACGACTACTGCAAGGTGGACAACGGAATGTTCAACTCCAAGCTTCCAATGGGCGTCAAGTTGAATCTTACGACACACCACCAACCAATTCAATCACGGAATATAATCCAGACTCATCACACGCACAAAGCACTAATACCGCCGTAGTGCCAAAAGTACCAACGCTGGAAATGCAACCACCCTTAATAAACAATGGTCGGGCTCGCCAACGGATACGGCCAATTGCCGTATATGATACAAAGCCCGCACCCATTTCAAGCAATGAAGAAGCTAGCGGTTACGAGTATTCTACTCCCACTCCATTTGCGCCAGCGACCACCGAAAGTGTACTCAGCACGAATGGATATTATTACCAACATTCTCCAACGGCACCTTCATATACAAACGCCGCAGCAAATCCTCTGGCGATCAATCAACTTGAAGGTGGACTGCTGCCACCATTGCCACCGCCGACAAGTCGTCGCCATCGTCCGCCAGCAGTCAACAGTGTTGGTGAGCCCGGCGAGTATGATGGTGTTGGAGTGACAGCCAATGGATTCCGTTACTTCTTACCACGCCAATACCATGAGGAAGAACGATTTGAAGGCGACAAACGAGCAGGCAGCTTTGGCTACGTAGATCCATTTGGTATTCGTCGAGTTGTATACTACAACGCGTCGCCCGGACGGGGATTCGTGCATAGGAATAACAACCGGTACGTGGGCCTAGGAGCAGCACCATACGATGCCGCTGTCTAATGTGAAAGAAAGTCGAACAATACCCTGCACTTGCTAAACAACTAAGTACCAAGCGGGCTCTCAAACTGCAAATCTACTTTTTAACACAACACCGACTTCGTCTGGCAGCGAACAAACCCAGGAACCAATTAGCCCAAAGCAGCAATCAACTAGCCAAAGAAGAGACATTGGAGTAATGGCTTAGCAACTTACAAATAGTAATTAGAATTATAATTAGTTGAAGGCAAATGCGCCGGCGAATTGCCAGAGATACAAAAACGATGGAGATTGGAGACGAGTTCGGCCAATTATTGCCTGCATTTGAGGGGTATACAGGAATGTACGATGCATTGTTCGCATTTTGAGCATATGTAAATGTATCTGTATGAGTATGTGTAAATTATGCGTATGTGTCTGTGTTAGTTTGATTTAATTAAAAAATAATTATTGTATTACGTAACAAAATGCAACGGCTCTGAGCTGTGTAACTGAGTAAGATGGCGCCGAACGAACGAGCTTAAGTAGCTAACAAAATCACTTTCATGTATTAATCTTGCCATATTAACAAAAACAAAGATAAAAACAAAGCAAATAACATATGTATGTATTTAAGAAATATAAATATATACATAAAATTCATATTAAAATATATTTAGCAGATAGAGCAATTAAATTACGAATCGAAGCTTAGCTGAAATAATTTATACTCTTACATTGTAGTTGTAAACTAATCGTAATATGTAATTAATTTATATTTTTATTTATATGTATATATTAAATGTATAACTTCGTGCTTATTAACCTGAGGATGCTGTTGATTGACGACGTTAGAAAATCGAGTGACAATATGCATTTGCGTATTTTCGCAAAATACTAAACAAAATATCGAGTAAACATTTTCTCCACTCACTTCCTGGCCAATAGATGTTTATTGTAATTTAGCCATTAGCTTCACTCAATAATAAACTAATCAACTATGAATTATTTGTATGTATGCACACGCATATGTGTGCATGTGATGTAATAGACAACCGTTGCCGGGAAACATCGATTATGTCGAGAAAATGTTAGAAGTTCAATGCTATAATAAATATTGTGTAATTAAACATAGTAAAGTTGTGTTTTTTCTTGCTTTTCTTTCTTTGTTTGTTTGCTTGCTAAAAACTATAATAAGGTAAAACTAATTTACAATGTTTTCGGTATATCGCTGAATTTAAATTTTCCGAGTTCTCAAAAAAAGTAAGTTCACTAAAAATACCACCTTGGCCAAAAAGTGCCCGGAATAATCAGCAAGGGACGCTCTAAGTCAACTGATTTGAGTTATGTTTTGTGTTGTTAGGCTGCCACATCTGTGACTAACATTCCTATCAATTTTGTCACCATTGTTTGGCATTTATAAAGGTTACGCCGTGTTGAGTAAATCTACCTCTGCACATGTTTTCGATTTTTAAAGTTTTAAAAATGGATTTGAATTTGCAACAATGAGTTTGTGTTACAATTGTGTGTTAAAATCGGATTCAATGGCGCGAAAACCTAAGACGTGTTGATGAACTCTTTCGGTAATGATACTCCAAAGAAAACAACCGTTTTCGAATGCCATGAACGATTCAGAAGAGATCGTGATTCCATCGAGGATAACGAACGGTGTGGCAGGCCGTCGACATCGAAACTGATGAAAAGATCAACAAAGTGAAAGAAAAGTTGACAAATAACTGCAAGAGAGCTGGCAGAGGACTTGAATATTGCTTATGGGTCCATTCATGACATTGTAATTAGTGATTTGTGTTTGCAAAGTTGGTCCCAAAGGGCCTGAACATCAGGCAAAAAATGGGCCGTGTCGATATCTCCAAAGACATGATTTTCAAGGCTGAATCCGCTCCAACATTCATCAAACACATCGTTCAAGACATTTGTAATGGAAAGTGAATTTAGGGGGCATTATGTACCATTATTGTGTTTTTACCTTTACCACTATTTATGGGCATTTGACGCGGTTGGTGCGTTGAGGTCCTATTGAAACTAAAAATCTTCCGGCCTTTGATCCCTAACATTTGTGAGCAGACACTGACTCTTGATTGAAGCCAAGCCGGTGTAGACTGGATTAAAAAACAGTAAACTTCATTTGAATTTTATTGCCTCTTTTTATTATCCTGTTAATGAGCTTTAAGAGGCCCAAGGTAAGATACTTTTGCTAGGAACAGCAGTAACCCACCAAAGTTACGAACAGCTGCACTTTTAGTATACCACTCGCCTCATCAGTCTAAATAATTTCCCGGACTTGGGTGAGAGTCGTATCCGTTGTATTTGTATACAGGCGCCATATTTTTAAACGCTGAATAACTTTGTCATTTACCAATCGATCGACTTCAACATACATGTTTTCGATACGTCAATTCAGTAAAATTTCCATCATGGATCGCTTTACACCGAAACAACTGAAATCGACGCTATAATACCCGAAATGCTTGACAAGGTGATGACAAACGCAGAAAAAAGATCGCAGTTTGTGAGTGTTAATAAAGGTGGCCACTTGATTGATATTGTATTCAGTGTAGTTTTAATAAATTGTAAATAACCAAACCAAATAAAAATACCTCACTTATACAAATCACCTGTTTTTTTTTTTCAAAGTTATTCAATGTTTTCCAAATATACTGATACCGAACTGGGGCAATTCTGCCGATTTTAGAACTATGATTGGTTCGAATTACTTCACTTTTTTTATTTGGTATTCGGTGCTTTTGAGAGTTCAGTATTACTAATAAAATCCCTGGCTCAGTTGCAGTAGTCTTCGCGTACTCTTTAATTCGAACCAGTGCTAAATTCGAAAAAATTATAACTACGAGAAACAACACTATAACATTGAAAAGGGTGCAATTCACTAGCTTTAGACGATTCGCCAATTTTATTTTTTGTCTACGGTATTTGGTGTTTGCACTAACGGTTGTGCTATTCAAAAACTTGTCTTAACTAGCACTAAATAGTTGTCTTCTTCTATTTATTCATACTGATAGCGAGAGGCATCTCGGCCAAATTAAATATCAAAATGAGAGTATAACGCAAAGAGAAATAGCAAAGAGACAAACTAGCAGTTAAAGCTGTTAAATCCAATATCGAATTTTTTGTTTCAATTTTATTTGCACAAAGTAAGTAAAATAAAGTAACTGTTTATTTGAAATTAAGATTTACTTAATATCTCATCGACAGCTCCGAAAAGAAGCCACGCCATCCGCTCCATAACCGAGCAACTCAATCACACATTTATTTTGCCGCTCCTCTTGAGACATAGGAAGCCTTACCTTTGCGCAAAACATGGAGCGGCTGATTGCATATGTTATACGACGTATGGTATGGCTAACTGACGACTGCCTGATAGATATTCCCCATAGCTTCTTGAATCTACTGACATAAAGCAGAATTTAGAATTGAAAAGTTAGAAGATAGAAGATTTACCTGTTTTTTAGATCGAAATCGCTGTTATTTTGGAACCTCTAAGTTGACTATTACGATGAGAAATTAGGTCTTCAATCAAGTCTGGAGCTAACCAGAACAGGTTTTGAAACTCCCCTGCAGCCAAATGGAAAGGATTTCCCACATCCCGGAGCAAACGTCGATCAACAGATTGAGGGCTCACGACCTTCTCCCCAATGGGTAAATTATAAGCCAAAAAATGTAAAAATATTGGTTAAGGAAAGATAATAATTCGAATATTGTTAAGATATGTTAGTGAATCACACTACAGACAGATGGGAGATATTAAATTGATTCTGGTTTTACCACATTCATGCTTTTACCTCTGTCTACTTATAGATCGGCACATCATTCAAATGGCTGCCTAGGATTCGCTGCCAGTGCCCAATTTTTGATGACTCAGTTCCATAAGTTCGACTTTATTTAAAGAAAAAAATCAAGGCTCTCAAGTCGCATAACCGCGGCGGCCAATTAAGGGGGAACACCACTGTGAACGCATGAAAAGTAAATGATTTTCATGAATTTTTTTTTATAAGTAGAGATGATTATTTGAAGATCGGACAGATTAGAATTTATTTAACATATATTCAACTATACTAACACAATTTTTTTTTTTTAAATATTAAAAATTACAATTGTTATTAATATTAATGCAATGACGCCATAAAAAACTGATGCCCCTGGTGGCCATGATACAGCGGTGAAAAATCATCTGAAAGCAAAAAACCAAAAAAATGCTTAATCTATACATCAATGGCTATCGTCGTATGTGGCGGTAGCCAATACATGTAAAAAAATTAAAAAAAAGAAAAATTAAAATCGGTTCATAAGCCTTCGAGAAATCGAGTCCACCGTTTTCAGAAAAGTCGTTTTGAGAAAAACGCGTTTAAAGTTTTCATTGGCGGCGCTCAGTGAGAGCATACTGCGCTCAGTATTAAGTAGCGATAATTGAAATGATATGTGAAGTATAACTTCGTCAATTTTCAAGATTTTAAGGGGTTAGGTGGGTTACAGAGGTTCAAAAAAAGGGTATTTTTACTATTTTTTTTTAATATATACAATCATATATTTTATTTAAACAATTCAGCATATCAAAGATACATATTTAAACAGTATTTTGTGAAATTTTTATTTAAAAATTCCGAAAACTCAGCCGTTGGTACCTCATCTCCCTTAACGTCTCACAAAAAAATGCTCTTGCCGTGGACAGCATAACTCATTATTGGTTCATTTAAAATCAAAAAACCAAAAATATTTCGTTAGTACATGGATAAATCTCGTTACTGGACGAAGGAAAAAAAAACATTTAATTTGAATTTTTGACAGACTTTAAACAAAAAAACACATTTTTTGGTCAAATTTTCGTCATGTGTTGGCTCGAAAAAATTAGTTGTAATAAAAATAAAAAAAATCCTTCATTCAATAACTTGATAATGTTATTCCAAAGATGTGTGCAAAATTTGAACAAAATCGCTTCATAACTTTTCGAGAAATCGTGTCCACCGACTTAAAAAATCGAGTTTTGAGATAAACGCGTATACCTGCGAAACGCTGCACTGACATGGCCTGATGGGCGGAACTTCTGAAGGGTCTATCTCGTAGAATTTTACTCGGATCGATTTGAAATTTTAAGAGAATATTTTAAACATATTATACTATTTAATAAGACAAAAAAAAATCGATTTTTTGAAATTTTCAAACCCACCTAACCCCTTAAGTTACAATTTTTTTACATATTTTTGAATATATCTACTTCAAAAAAATGCCAACAAAAAAATCGATTTTTTTGAAAAATCGCGAACAAAATAGAAAAAAATCAGAAAAAAATAGAAAATTTCGTCGCATTCATTCACGTATTTTCAAGCAAAATCTCTTCTGCAAAAGTTTTTTTTGTTAGTATTGGCTACTAAATTTTATTGCAAAAATAATAACTTATCACAAATTTTATTTCAATATTCAAATATATGGCAGGTATCAACGCACGCAGCTTAACTTACAGGTTTTAGATTGTGAATCGTGCATGCAGTGTTATGGTGTTTGTCTTTGCTAAACTCCATTTGCCTTTGCGGTTAGGTGCGAATGCTGACGTAGAAGATCGCATAACCGGCGAGCGCTAGCACAAGCGTAAGTGAACCGATAAATAAAATTGTATTTTTTTTGAATGAACATTTGAATTGTGCATATTTCAACGCAAAAATATTTGAATAAAAGTTTGAAGATGAAAATAAACCGGTCGCTGTTTTCCTTCTCCAGTCGACACGAGCTTTAGCCCAAAAATATTTTAAGTCAACTATTTTTTTCTCAATTACGAAATGTACCATAAACAAGGTTATCGGAACAATAGAGGGCTCTCTAGAGAGCAAACATTATACCATGGCGGCATTCTTGGATATCGAAGGCGCCTTTAACAATGTTAGCACAGATGCCATCCAACGGGCGTTGATAGACCTGGAGGTGGACAGTTGCATTAGTAACTGGGTCATCTCCATGCTAGAAACGAGGATCATCAAAGCTAATATGGGTAATATCAACATAACCAAGAAGTTCCACGGGGGCACTCCACAAGGGGGAGTATTATCTCCACTTCTTTGGCTATGTGTGATCAGCAAAATCTTAACAAAACTTGACGGAGGTGGGGTAAAAGTGGTGGCGTACGCTGATGATGTGGTGTTAATGGTGTCAGGACTGTGCCCAAATACGATCAGTGGGATCATCCAAAGGGCGTTAGGCGAGCTTAACTCTTGGGCCACAGGATGTGGGCTAAGTTTAAACCCGCGTAAAACAGAACTTATGCTTTTTACCACCAGATACAAGGTACCAACTTTCACCCTACCAAATATCAACGGACAAACTCTGTCTTTATCTACCAGTGCAAAGTACTTAGGAGTAATTCTGGACTCCAAACTTAGCTGGAAGTTAAACGTCGAAGAACGGGTAAGGAAAGCAGAAATTGCTTTATATGCCTGCAAGCGTATGCTTGGAAGAAGATGGGGTCTTCAACCGAGGCATACATTATGGCTGTATAAGGCGGTTATACGACCCATTCTATCGTATGGTTCGGTAGTTTGGTGGAAAGCTCTAGGGAGAGAGTACAATACCAAATTACTCGGCAGAATACAAAGATCAGCCTGTGCAATAACGGTCGGTGCAATCAGATCATGTCCTAGAGAGGCTCTCAATGCTCTGACACACGTTATTCCAATAGACCTACATATAAAGAAGACGGCAACCATGAGTGCATTTAGGTTAAATGAAGCGGGTCGCTGAAAAGAAAAAACTTATGGTCACGCTAGTCTATTATTGCGACAAACTCAGTTAACCTCGGTGAGGACTGACTACATCGTCCCGATGGTAACGTTCAATAGGAATTTTGCCACACTCTTTCCATCTAAAAAAGAATGGAATAAGGGATTCTCTCTAAACAACTTCGATACCACAGTCTATACAGATGGCAGTAAAATGGATTGTGGTGTGAATTGGAATTGAAAAATCTGTGCGTCTCCCTAATACCAGCAGCGTCTTCCAAGCGGAAGTACTAGCAATTGGGGAAGCCTGTAGGTTACTAATCGCAGATTTTTCTTTTAAGGGCAATATCGCTATTCTTTCGGATAGCCAAGCCGCAATCCAGGCGCTGGACGCGACTATAACAACCTCTAAAGTGGTGGAGCAAAGTAGGAATAGCCTCACCAACTTGAGTGAAAACCATAGAGTAACCTTGATTTGGGTCCCGGGACACCGGAACATAGAAGGTAACGAAAAAGCTGATGAACTGGCAAGAGGGGGATCTGCCATGAATAGCGCTCTTGCAGTACCAGTATTCACTCCACTAGGTGCGGTCAAGAATGCAATTTCCCTAAAATACCTTCGAATTGCAGATTGTAGATGGAGAGACCAGACGAAATGCAAAATCAGCAGAACGTTATGGCCCACCTACAACCTCAAGCAATCGTCGGCATTAATGAGAATGAAACGACGGGATGCCTGGAGACTAACGGCAGCCTTTTGGTCTATCGGAGAACAAGCAGCCAAAATGGGTATCCCTCACAATACATACTGTCATAGTTGTAAACAACCGGAGGAAAAAGAAACAATCTTCCATTTCCTCTGTGAATACCCTGCCCTATGGAAGGACAGAATGTTAACCCTGGGCAAACCGCTGTTCGATAGTCTCGAGCAACTGTCTGGCGTAGACGTCAGCAACCTAATAAGGTTCCTAAACCGCACAGACTGGATATAGTCCTGCTGCAAATAACTGTTAAACAATTTGGTAACGAGGATGTGGCAACAAAATGGTGCGGAAGCGCTAGTTGGATTCTGGATGAATCACCACTCTAACCAACCAACCAACCATAAACAAAATTATTTGTAAAAAATGTTTACCTATCAATGAAAAGGCAAAGATAGATTTAGCCAAATCACATAATATTTTTAAATGGATTTGCCATATAATTTTAAAGAAAAATATAATTTTAATAACATAATTGAATATAAAATATGAAAACCTTTTTCGATTTCCTAATACTTAATTCATCTGCACCATTATTTATCATTTATCATTTTCGTCTTATACCTTTACGCTACAGATAACAAAATTAAACATTTTGTGTTCAATAAATATAAAATTATGGACACATACTTTAAAATAAATAAAATGTCAACTAAAAACAGAAACTGTACGACTTTCGTTTCAAAAATTCCCCAGCTTGTATATAATATACAATATAAAAACGGCATACACAGTCTGTCTAATGGAAGCGTGACCGGTGAAATTCAAACGTATTATACAAAAAATTAAAATGCTGTACTGATTTGTTGGTGATAAAACTGAAATTTATCGTTGCGTGAAACTGAAACAGTTTGAAGGAAAAGGGGTGTTAAAGTGTCCAAAGACACGATTCGAGGACGCTTACGTGCAGAAGACTTCAAATTCCGGAGAATATTGAAAAAACCCCTGCTGCCATTATCACACATTGAAAAAGGACTTTCATGGGCCAACAGTTGCAGTCGACGGTCCTGTTGTATGTATATACTACTGATAATCGACAACGTCAAGGAATTATTAAGCATCCAGTTAAGGCTTCTATTTGGGGCTGCTTCTCCAATTTGGCCATTTATTAGTGCTTATCGTCAATTTGAACGCAGTTTTTATGAATAAAATTTGCCAAAGAGTGTCTTTGGAAGAATTAGTCAACCTTAGATTTTACAAAGGGACAACGATCCCAAGCATCGAAACGGAACGTCTGTAGAGTGGAAACAACAAAATGGGATTGAAAGTTCACAGTCGTCTGATGCCAACCCTATTGAAAATGTTTATTCAAGAGTTAAGCAAAAACTCAAATGAAAGCAATTTTTCACCCTTTCACTGTTAATTTTTGGAATCCAACAAACTCATGCACGATGAGAGTTATGGCTTTTAACATCAGACGGACGGAAATTCGGTCTTAACATATAAATAGTCTTAACATATAATACGAGTATTTAAGTTTATTTGAAATGAGGTGGAGAGCAATATGAATACTAATATAAGTCTGGAGAGGTTTGTTAAGTTCTTATCGGGGTACACGTATTTATTTCGATTATTTCAAACCCAAAATATAATAATATGTTTTACAGATCACTTAGAGCTAATATGAGCCTAAATTACTACAGATGGTTAAATAAGTCAATTTAAAAAAAGAGTTATTAGAAATTCATAAAATTCATTCTTTGACACCGAAAAGTCAAGCGGAATAGAACTCGAGGTGTCATTGCATTATATTAGTGCATAATTCGTGTTCAGCAATTTAAGATAACATGGGAAAGTTTTGCGTAGAGATCTAGTAGGGATATGCAAGTGAATGCTCTGTAATAGGGATGAAAAATCAATTTGTCCTTTAACTACACTAAAAAAGAGAGTGAGAATATAGATCTTCTACTCTTTAGAGACTGTATGGAAGGTTTAGGATTTGAGAATTTTAACGACGTGAGGGCATATTTAAGGATCCCCTTCTGTACACTTTAAATTCTCTCAATTGCGAATTGGTAGTAATGCTTTCAGATAAATGTTGCCTATTAGAATCTAGAGTGAACAACTTAAGTAATAGGTCTATGAATAAGTTCGTGCGGTTTTTTTTTCGAAATTTGAATTTCGGATCATTCCCATGGCTTTTAAACGTTTGGAAATGGTTGATTGATCAACTCCCAAAGTTTTGCAACCTCTTCTTGCGTTTGAGCCGGATCTTGATCGAGCAATTCCTCCAATTCGGTATCCATGAACTTTGGCGGCGCACCCTCGCGTTCTTCGTCTTCCAAGCCAAAATCACCACTTTTAAAGCGTGCAAACCACTTCTGGCACGTTCGCTCAGCTAGAGCATGCTCACCATAAACTTCCACCAAGATACGATGACTTTCGGCTGCTTTTTTCTTCATATTAAAATAATGAAGAAGAATTCCCCGCAAAAACACATTATTTGGCACGAAATTCGACATTTTCAAGTGTGGTAAAAATATTGTTGTTTACGCTTCAAATAAAAAACTTATACTGACGTTTGTGCCTTACGACAGTAGCTCTCCAATGAATGTTTGGAAATGTGGATCGATGGTTAAAAAGTAATTTGAGAGTGTAAGGGTCGAAGAACTTCGAGCTATTACGCCGTATGAAACCTAAGATTGAGTAAGAAGTGGATACAACAAAAATAATGTAACTATTGAATGAAAAATAGGAGTCAAAGATCACACCTAAATCGAACGAACAGATTGAAGTAAAGTATTAACAATACTAATATAAGATGAAAAACATTATGAATTTTTG
Source organism: Anastrepha obliqua (assembly GCF_027943255.1). Lineage (NCBI taxonomy): Eukaryota > Metazoa > Arthropoda > Insecta > Diptera > Tephritidae > Anastrepha > Anastrepha obliqua. Next base: position 2,771,121 of record NC_072894.1, read on the forward strand.
GCAAAAGTACCATGAAAACATGTCTTCATATTTAGAGTGATGCCAGAGTTACTACACTTGATAATTTCCGATTGCAACATAGAAACATCTTAAGTTTTTCTAATCTATATATATAATTGGCACGTACACCCCTTCTGGGTGTTTGGCCGAGCTCCTCCTCCTAATTGTGGCATGCGTCTTGATGTTGTTCCACGAAAGGAGAGACCTACAGTTTCAAGACGACTCCGAACGGCAGACATTTTTATGAGGAGCTTTTTCTTGGCAGAAATACACTCAGAAGTTTGCTATTGCCTGCAGAGGGGCGACCGCTATTAGAAACTACTTTTTGTTTTCTTAATTTGGGGGTTTCACCGAGATTAGAACCAACGCTCTCTCTCTGAATTCCGAATGGTAGTCACGCACCAACCCATTCGGCTACGGCGGCGGCGTAGAAAATCGCAGAAAATAATTTCAAATCATCGGCATTTAGAAGAAAATTGGCGAACGAAAAAGACGTCCAAAACGAAATACTGTCTTCTGACACCCCTGAATATAGAATGAACTCATCCTCAATCATTGACACACTTCGTCTATCAGATACATAATATTTTCACCATTGAAAGAAAATAAATTGAAAACCAAGCGAGGCTAATTTACGTATTAGAATTTAGGAAAACTCTATCAAATGCTTTAGAAAAGTCCGTGTAAGCCCAAGGCCAATAGAATACAAGGTTGCGCCTTCCGAATTCGCAGTGTTATCAGAGCTCATGAATAAACGAACAAAAGGAATGGAAAATTATTTTTTTATTAAGAGGAAGAATAGCCAAAAGCAATAGAAACTACCAAACACAAGAAGTTATACAAAGGCGTCATACGTATAAAAACACAAAAACACTGCATTTGTGCTTTCACAATTGAAGATGTGTGTCACATTGTTTTCATTAGTTTGTTTAGTTAAAATCTCTTAAATCTCTATATTGCTAAGCCGTTCATATTCATAAACATGTAATTTCTTCTCTTTTTGTTAGTTTCGTTTCTTTGTTTTGCATTGGCAAGGGACCTGACGGCAGACAAATAAAGTAACTGGTATGGGAAGGCGCCACCATCATAACTCAATTCGACTTGGTATAAACACAGTCGACTTGAAAACCTTCGGGAAAAGTTGAAAAACAATAAACAGCCTGGGTGGAAAGTGTAGACCCAAAACTGATTGCGGCATTACCCATTTTTCAAAGTTTTGCATTCATCTTTTATCATTTTTATCACATTTTGGATAAATTCGCTTCATTTATATAATTTTTTTTTAAGTTACCAGGTGGCTGTGAATATTGACCGATTTGAAGCACGCACTCTGTCACTATTCGCACGATATGAAGAGGTTTGTTAGTTCTGAACAAAAATTTGTGTTACCAGTTGAGTTTTTTCCTACGGGGAACATAACTGAACAAGTTTATTACTTATACCTTACAATTCATACGTTTCTTAAGCCAAATTTGCTTTCCCTATCCCACTTTTCATTTCACTGTCACATTCTTTCTAAATAACTTCGTTACTTCAGCAATGCAATCTCTCTCTCTCTCTCTCTCTCTCTCCCTCTTTTATAGTTGTATTCAACAACAGCCCGTCTTCTTATCAGCACAGACTTATTCAACTGTCCATAAATAGATAAGATATGTTCTCTTTACCATTCTCCACTTTCGCCTTATATACACAACGGTCTTTCTGCATTTTCATGCCGGTCTATGGAGCAGCGCCACTCATAAACAATTCAGTTGTTAGCCAGGTCCCACAAAGTGCATATTTAGCAGACGATTACGCGCATCAAATGTACTTGCAATGAAATCCACAAATATACAATTCGTCATAGTGGTGACGCTCTGCGATTTACTTATTCCCGCAAATACTGCGAATATACTTAGTTTAGTCGAGGTGTTAACGCCGGAGCAACAACTTTGGTACTTATAATTGAGCACGCAATGCATGGCAGCTATAATATAATAATAATTTATATTGCACTACTTTTTACTAGGCATGATGCGGTCTACAGAGGACTCCTAAGTAGAGGCCATAAACTTACGATAGTAAGTGGCAGCAGGTTGACCTCAAAACCTCCAGGGGTTGTACAAATTCACTTGGAGGATGTGAAGGCAATATTAGACACCAATAAGCCGCCCAAACTCTTTACGAATCCATGGCTGAGTCCCTTTGAGCGAGTTATTCACTGGTACGACAGACAGATGAAAATCTGCAAAGCTGTTCTTTCCTCAAGCGGGCTTCAGGAGTTCATCGTGCTATCTAGGCAGGCGGAGCCGTTTGATTTGATCATCTATGATGCAACATATGGGCCATCGTGTTTACTAGCATTGGCGCAGCTTTTCGAGAATATACCGATCGTGGCAGTGAGTACTTCGTACATCACACCAGATCTGCTAAAAGTTGCCCGTGGCACGCATATACAACCTGCCACAATACCACATTTCACCACCGTCCACAACGAGCACATGAACTTTTTAGAGCGTCTGCACAACACTATTGTATATGCAATGGCCAGCTTGTGAGTTAGAGTAGTACATGCCCACATTCATATTTTCATGCCCACATGCGCAAATAGGCTTTGAACCTTACATTTTGTTCTCACTATCTTTCGTTCTTATAGCTTTCGTCAATTCACCGTGGAAAGCGTTCACGAGGCATTGTTGGCCAAAAGCGAGGAGTTGCAGGAAGCGCATATAAAACCCCAGTTGGGAAAAATAATTGATCGCATTAAGGTGGTGCTTGTCAACAGTCATCCGGCAACCGACTACGTACATGCGTTGCCGGCAAATGTAATCGAAGTTGGTGGGTTGCAGTTTGATAATGTGAATCGCCCATTATCAGTCGAAATGCAAGGGTTCATTGACAACTCAGAGGAGGGTGTCTTTATTATAACGCTTGGCAGCCAAGGCAACATAAACGAGCTGAAGCACGACGTCATCGAAGTTATACTGAATACAATCGATAGTTTACCCGAGTATGATTTCATATGGGGGGTGGATAAGCTTCCAATACCCACTGAAAGCAGACCGAATCTTTTTGTGGGTAAATGGTTGAAGAAAAGTAATATATTCGGTAAGTAAGTGCACTTGATTATTACAATTTTCGTCTTCAACTCTCGTTGAAACTCAAATTTCTCATAAGAAATATGTATATATTGTATATTATTAAATAATCAGTACCAAATTTCCGACGTAGCGCAACGTAAGGTGAAAGGTTTCATTAGTGGAGGCAGTCATATGGATGTCCAATCAGCTGTCTACTATGGAGTGCCTATTATTGGAATACCTGGTGAATTATATCAGCCAAATGTAAGATCCATTTTTAGTTAGCTAATTTTAAAGTTTTGAAATTTTTATGATATTTTCTTGAATGTAGGCTGCTCAACGTGCGCAGGCGTTGGGTTTCGGAATAAGAGTGGATCTTAGTTCAGACCCTCAAAAGCTTTATAGTGCCATCAATACTATATACTTGGAGCCGAAGTTTAAAGAGAATGCAAAATCCCGGCAAGCTGCTTTTCGTAATCGGCCTCGTGATCCTCTGGATGAAGCAATGTGGTGGATTGAGTATGTCTTGTCGCACCCCGTTGAGAGTGACTATCTCTTCTCTCGGGCATCAGCCGATACAAGCTACTTTGTGATGCATTCCCTGGACGCTATATCTGTGTTAGTTTTTATGTTGGCGATGTTCTTTGTTAATTGCTATTTTGTGTTGAAGCATCTAATTGAATATTGGAATACCAAGGGGCAGCATGAAATCGAAGCGAAAAACGAAAATTCAAAGCGAAAATTGAAAAAGTCAAATAGTAATAAGAAGAAAAGTCAGTGAAATCGGCTATTCCATAGAATAAATGCATTTTCACACTTAAAGATGTAATTTTTTAAAATTTCTAAGTGGGATCCTAGCTCGACCTATTCCTTTCGAGTTCCCGTTTAACTTTCGAGCCTATAATACATATTTCATTGAACTTGAAAAATAATTTTAATTAAAACATGTTGTGCAGTGGACCTTTCGCAGAAGTTTCCTATAATTATTTAGTAAAATTCATTTATTCATTTATTTTTTATTAGATTATAATATAATTATGAATAATTGTATTACATTACGAAAGGTCCTACTAGCTAAGCCTATCGGCCTACAAAAAATTGCACTGTTATTGTTACTTCCCTAAAGAGTAAGGCTCATTTACCACGCCCGACTACAATCCAGACTGAAAAGTAGATTTTTTAAATTTTAGAACAATTTTCCTTTGTACGAAAAGAATATGGCTGTGTATCGCTATGTATAATCGAGTTTCACTATTTAAGGGGGGAGCCTGGTTTATAAGGTCAAAAAAATCAATTTTTTTTTCGTTGTAAGCGATTCCTAATATATTTCAGAATATTCACACAAAGTTACACAGCCTAATTCTCAATATTTCCGTAGATACAAAGCCAAAGGTAGGCGAGCGTTAGGTAGTTACGCAGCTATAGTACAAACTTTATCTTCTTTTCTCGACTTTTCATTTTTACAAATGAACCTTTTGAAATGAATCATAGCTTGTTCCCTTCAGTATTAAATTCTCTTCTAATTGAACTAACAAAATAGATAAAAAAAATTTTTCAAGATTTTTATACCAAGTTGAAGTGAATTTTTTTTTATAGAAAGGCATTTTTTTCTTTAAAACCTCCAAAAAGGTGAAATTTTGGAATTTCTCTCAGTTTTCTTAGTTCATCTAGAATAAAAAATCATGATAATTATAAATCCATTTGAATTTTTTGCTTTAGATAATAATTACGAGTACGAGCTGTATCTTGTACGCCAGTTGGAAACTCCAGCGTTGCAGCGCTCTACAAATTTCTATGTTAAACATTTTTTCAACTTATTTTAACCAGTACAAAATTTTTTTATACTTTTTAAATGTTCATTAAAAGATAGAAAAAACTTTGCAGTGCTAAATCAATTTTTTCCTTAAAAAAAATCGCAAAGAGATGCAATTTTTAGACCTCATAAACCAGGCTCCCCCCTTAAGATGCTGGTTAGAAATACCGCCACAATTTTGAAAGGCCTCAAAGAGACATTCGAGGTTTGCCATTGCCTGCCTAGGGACAACCGCTGTTAGTAAAAGCTTTTTCAATCAGTAGGTGTTTCATGCACGAAGATTCGAGCCTGTGTACTCCCGAATGGTAGTCACGCACCAACTTTTTCGGCTAAGGCAGCTTTTAGCATTAACAAGTGTAAAACTCCTGGCCTTCGAAACGATATCCTCGGCCTGCTCAGACACGCTTTTTACTCAATTTCCCCTAAATTATATGCAGGATGAATGGATATGATGGTGAAATTTGGACATAATATTGGTGGATGATTTATTTCACTTGAGAACCAACATTCATACCAGCCACAATTACATACTCAAACTCCTACGAAGAATCATTTGGCTAACTACGTAGTCCCACTTTCAGCCGAATAGTATTGAATGGTTAAGCACTTGCTGGTCGAACATAAATCATTATTTATATGATAGTAGCAGTTCTTATTGTACGGTAGATTCAGGAAACAAGCTGCTTCGATGGGGAGCTAAGAGACGGAGGGGACTCCCTTTAGATTAATGCGTCTAACGCAAAAAGTTTGTTAGTGTCTTACTATGGAGTTTATCTTACTACAGCATCCGAAACGTAATTGTGCCACATAACGTTGGCCTCACAAGGCAGCTGAAGCTCTTCGTGTGTAATGGGTGGTGATTGGACATTCAGTCATAGGGAGTTCATGAAGTTGGCGGCGGACGGACTTGTTGGCGTTTTGAATCTCACTGGCGTTCGCGGTTGCATGCGCTCTATTGAAAGTGACATCAGTAACTTCGTGTTATTTAACGTCGGAATTGGTGTACCATCGATTTTGACTTCCAGTAATAAAGTAATGGTAGACTTTTATCCGTTATCGTACACGATTTTTGGATGAGCAGACCTTTACTAAACGAAACGGGTTAAAATGTTGCATAAACATACACGCCTTGAAATTTTATTATTTACTCTTGAAGACATTTAGGAACACTTCAATAAAGATAACAAATTAATAATTGGCGCTATCACTCTTTTTGGATGTTTGGCCGAGCTCATCCTTCAATTTGTGGCGCGCGTCTCGATGTTGTTCCACAAATGGAGGGACCTACTCGGAAGTTCGCCATTGCCTGCCGAGGGGCGACCGTTATTCAATGCTCTACTACTTCAATACTCTGGATAAAAAATATGTGGCGTTAAAACAGCAAGTGATTCATTATTCCACAGCTCCTCCTCTTTTCCAATTGGTAGTACCACAGTGATGTATTTTTGTAAGGAGCTTTATTATAAAGGAATTTTACATAGTTTACAATATTTTTCTATTAAATACATTATATAAAATTCTTGGATTTTTTTCGGTTTTCATTAATTTTTCGACAAAATAAAAACAAACTCTGTGTGTGCACTCGTAGTTCTACATACATTCACATATAAACATTTAGCCAGCTGTCACAGTTGTTTACTAAAGTGGATGTTAAGCTCAGCCTAAGCACACATTGAGCTACGCAAATATTTAATAGAGGCTTATTGTGGAAGCTGAAGCTGTCCAATCTCTCTCTCACTCTCACACTCCCTCTCTGTATTTTATATTTTTCAGATTTGTAAATTCTTTTGTTTCCCAAGCAGTTCTGCTTAGTTTGTATTACCTTTGCCAGCGCAGACTATTTTATATTCACTCAAATGTATGTACACCAAAATATTCTGCTTAGAAGTAAAAAATGAAAAGTGGCCTGTGCTTCGATGTTTTCGATAGCCAAAAATCATATGCTGTGGTTCGTTGAGGAGTTAAATTGTCTTGATCGGCGGCGAGCTGTGACTTACAATTGATTTGGTAGCGTATCTCCATGCAAGCATGGCTGCAATTATAAACAACACATTGAAGAAGAGATGTTTCTCGTTAGCTACAGATCGCCCTGATGCAAATGTGTTCGCAAAGCCTTTTAAGGATATACCCGGTCCGCGCGGTCCCTTCGGCCTTGGCATTCTGTACCAATACTTGCCGCTAATCGGCCGCTATTCGTGGCTGAAACTGCACAAGGCGGGACGGGTTAAATATGAACGGTACGGCCCGATTGTGCGCGAAACAGTGATTCCGGGTGAAGACATTGTCTGGCTGTATGATCCAAATGATATTGCAACGTTGCTCAACGAAAGGGATTTTCCACAACGGCGCAGTCATCTGGCATTGGAGAAGTATCGCAAAGATCGTCCGCACATTTACCGATCGGCGGGGTTACTGCCGACGTTAGTATAAACACAAACACATACATACATATATGCATAAATGCGTACTTTACTGAACCATCACTTGCTATTACTTTTTGTTACAGCAACGGAGCGGAATGGTGGCATCTCCGCTCGGAATTGCAAAAGGAAATCAGTGCACCAAAGAGCGTACGCAGCTTCCTTACTGATTTGGACTTGGTAACACAAGAGTTTCTTGAACATCTTCCGTTGAATCGCAGCTTTGATATTCTACCAAAATTAGCTCGCTTAAATGTGGAACGTAAGTCAGTTTGTTTGTGCAATAAGCCCTTGATTACTTCCCATTGAGCGCCTGTTTTAACGCAGTTACTTGCCTGATGACTTTCGACGAGCGCCTCAATGCCTTCTCACCCGACGAACAGTTGCCCACCTCTCGGTCAACCAAGCTAATGCGAGCTGCAGAGACGACAAACAGCAGCATCTTGCCCACCGATCAAGGGCTGCCATTATGGCGCTACTTTGAAACGCCCACCTATCGGCGACTGCGCAAAGCACAGGAGTATATGGAGAGCGTGGCCATCGATTTGGTGTCACAAAAGCTGGCGTACTTCAAAGAGAGTAAGGCCAGTGATAGTAGCAATCAAGATGGCACCATGTTGCGCAGTTCGCTAATTGAAGAATATCTAAAGAATCCCAACCTGGACTTATGCGATGTCGTCGGTATGGCAGCGGATTTGCTACTAGCCGGCATTGACACTACCTCATATACCACCGCTTTCGCAGTGTATCATATCGCCCAAAACGCTGAAGTACAGCAGAAACTTAAGGAGGAGGCCTGCCGTGTGCTGCACTCGCGAAAAACACTCTTGACGCCAGAAGCGTTGCGCGCGGAAGTGCCATATGCCCGAGCGGTACTAAAAGAGGTATTCCGCTTAAATCCAATTTCAGTTGGTGTGGGGCGCATACTCAATAAAGATCTGGTGCTGAGCGGATATCATGTGCCCAAAGGAGTAAGAATTTGTGTAAAACAATGACAGTTCAAATACTTTACTCTCCCTTGATTCTAGACAGTGGTGGTAACGCAAAACATGATTGCCTGTCGATTGGAGAAGTACTTTGCGGAACCATTGCAGTTCAAACCCGAGCGCTGGCTGCACCGCAAGCAAGCAGTTCATCCGTACTTGGTGCTGCCCTTCGGTCACGGCATGCGCGCTTGCATCGCGCGTCGCATGGCAGAACAGAACATCATCGTTTTTCTGTTACGCGTAAGTACTGAGATAAATTTAAAAATGATGTCTTTTAACATCAATCTGCATATTCGTATTATTCGATTTTAATTTGAATACGATTTGAATACCGTGGTTAATTCGACGATACATAGATGATGCGAAATTTCGAAGTTACTTGGATGGGCGGTGAAGCAAAGGTGGGTGTGCGCACACTGCTCATCAACAAGCCCAGCAGGCCGGTTAGCATTCAACTGAAATTGAGGGAGGAAATGGATCAACGGAAACCGATGGCTGATTCAGTTAAGTGATGTGCATACATATTTAGCTTGCTTAAGTTCGTATTTTAGATTTTTGTGTGAAATGAAAAGCCAGTTCATATAACAAAGAAACTGTTTACTGTTTATGCATATGTACATGTGTTATGTGACTTAAAATATTCACGCGTGTATATATGTATGTATAGTACTTAGAAATGTAAATAAAATTTATTTGGGAGTTTCATTTTGATCGATTTATATGCAAAATCGCTCGGGCCACTGGCTGGTCGACGACAAGTTCCTAAAGTAGCATAGCACAAACGCACATCTAAATAAAATGAAATTTTATATGCAGCTTATTTGGATACCACCCACAGAGTTGGACACGTAGTCCGTTGTATTGTAGGAGTGTGGGCCCATGTGAACTTGAAAGTTTGATAAAGAATTTCCATTGTTGGTATATTGTTTTAGAAAAAACTTTGTGACTGCCAGCTATTTTCTTTAATAAATATGGGTATGAAATAAAAATATTTTACTATCTTCATGTCTTATATTGTGGAACAGCATCAATGCGCACGCCCAAATAGGAGGCGCTGGGCCAAACACCCAAAAAGGTGTCACGAGCGTAATATGATTTTAAGGGAAATACTTTGCATATTTTATTAGAGTTAGAGTTTGGATGTACGACGAAGCATACTTTCTCTGCGTTGAAACGACCAAGTGGAGAATGGATTGGCGTCAGTTCGTATTTATACTCGTTTGGCGATACTTGGCCATAAACCTTTAAGCGGGCACTGCGTCTATCCAGAAGAAGAAGAAACAAAATTTTCCTTTGAACCTAAAAATTATTTTGAGTATAAAACTTAAAAATGCTAGCAGTTAGCGGCTGTTCCTCTCTGGGACCTTACGGGAATTATTATATATGTATGTAGTAAAAAAAAGCATTACCCGGAAATATTATACTTGCATACAGTTTGTCAAGGAAGTTTTTTAACATCTACTAATCTAACGAAATTCTTTGAAAATTGAAATCTGAAAAATGCTAGCCAAGAAGCACCGAGAAATGGTAGCTCTTAAAACACTCAGGCTAAAAATCTTATTGTATTCAAAGCTCTGGAAAAAAGGGTAGGTAGTCAAGGAGGAAAGGAGAGAAGTAGCAGAAAGAAAGGGTAGAATAAAGACAGAGACAGAGATAGCTAGTATTGTGAGAATTTTGCAGTTTATTTGGCAAATGCGAAAATATCCTCCCGTTTTAGAGAACGAATATTACTAATTCTCACGACATCGGAGCCCAAAATTCGCAGCTCTAATAAAGGCAGGGCAGGCAGAGAAGATGCTCAGTGCTCAATGATTCCAATGGTGGTCAAATCCTGACTCCGCGAGTTTTCTCTTGTAATAATACCGGGCATCAACTGGACTTATAATATTTCACTTCTCCAGTGCTTGCCTTTTCCGTGGCTGTCTCCACACTCTATCGGGTCGATTGTTGTAATTAGTATAATTTTACTCTCATCGCAGAATATCACCCGGTAGCTATTTGGCTGAGGTAAGTACATTCTAGCGAAAGATAATTGCTTTTTAATGTTAAAATCTGCGTGGTTGCAGCTACTTTTCGCAGCAAAAAACATTCGACGGTCAGATATTTTCCCTAGTCTTCCACTAGCAGATTTTGTCTCTCGCCTATTTTCATTTCTGGCAAGACTAGCTTGCCGAGGCGGGCGGGGGAGCTTCTTTCGTCTGGGGTTAATAGAGCCTGCCCCCAAGGTGGCGTGCTGTCTCCATTGTTCTAGTGCATGGTGATCGATCATCTACTCACCACCTTAAACGATGCTGGAGTCTACACGCAAGCATATGCGGACGACGTTGCCTGTCTGAACATCTGCAGAAAAGTACAGAAAACTCTGGATATGATTGACACTTGCTGCTCTGCGAATGGGCTGTCGGCAAACCCCACCAAAATTGGTATTGTCCTCTTTGCCAGAAGGAGCAAGCTTGATGGACTTGTCCAGCCTAAGCTAAAATTAGTCACAATTTAGCTATCCAAAGAAATCAAATATCTTGGAGTAATCCTAGATAGTAAACTTCTTTGGAAGTCACACGTTGAAACAAATACATCCAAAGCACTGACAGCTTTCTGGCAGTGCAAAGGTGTCTTCGGGAAAATGTGGAGATCCTATGGATCTACACGACTATGATAAGACCTATGATCACCTACGCATCAGTAGTCTGGATGAGTAGACTCTCTCTCGGGGGAGTCAGGAGGACCTTATCGAGACTACAACGCACTGTGTCCATTTGTTTCACCGGAGCTTTCCCGACTACTTCAGGCCCGGCATTAGATGCTCTGATTGGTTTACCACCACTTGATGCTTTCATCCAAGGAGAGGCCTTGAAGGTCATCCTTAGGCTGAAACACAATAGGAACTGGTACGGCACCTGTCCAGCATTGGAAAACAGAGAAGGCATGGACTTCGATCCAACGATTGTCTCCATGCCCCTTGATGCCACCAAGAGTCGTACTTGAAAAGAGGTACAGTGTCGTGCTGCCAGAGTCTCAGTTGTGATCAAACTCTGAAAATGAGCGCGGAAACACTGTTTTCGAATTTTCACGGTTGACAAATGCATGCATCTGTATTTCAAGTGGAGGTGTATGCAGTTCAAGAAGCGATGAACTTTGTTGTGGAAAACCGAAGGAGAGCCAAATCTGGATGTGCCTGCAACGACAGCAAGCTGTCATGACCTTAGACCATGACCCTCTCACCATTTCAACTTCACTTGAGTCTTGTAAACCCAGGCTGAACTATGTCGGTAGTCATAACATCCTGATGCTAAGATGGGTCCGTGGACACGTGGGTATCGCGGGTAACGAGACCTCTGACACACTTTTTCCCTTCCATAATTATAATAGACCGACTGAGTCTCCTCGAACGTTTCCGTTCTCCCGACATACTTGCAACTTTTATAATTTGCGTGCGATTTGATATTTTGTTCAACAAATCACTCTTACGATCATTTTATGAATGATAGATGACTAACGCATGTGTAAAGGCTCAGTGAGATAACGGTATAGTATATCAAATCGTCTTAAGCTGGTCATAGAGAGGGCACAAACCCCAGCGATTTGTGTCTAGCCCGTACAGAAATCCATAAACCATCATTTCGTTGCGATCATCGTGCGGTTAACATGCGAAACCAAAAAGCGGATGACGTGACTGCTCTTGCAGTTATTTACATGTGCAATTTTATTTTCCATAATAATGGCTCATTTTTGAAACACAATAAATTCTTTTCAAAAATTTGTATTAACACTTGTAATTTTTCCGCTTACTTTTATCTCGACGACGGTCAGTAAAAAAAATGAAAAACTGCGCCATAAACTAACAACAAATCCCAGGTAAATGAAAATTTTCAACTACTTGGGATTTGTGCCGGCACTGTGCCAAGCACGATGAGTTTTCTCCGAACTGCATTATCGCTGGGAATTGTGCCCTGTTTGTGGCCAGCTTTAGCACATGCTGCTGAAAATAGATATGTAAACACACTTTCTTGACAGCTGATTGAAACATTTGTTTTGGCCCTGCATTTTTGTTTTTGCTTGCTTTGGTGGATTCAAAAAGCGCACCGTTACGACTTACTGGTAAGTTTGTAAGCAAACGAAATAGTTGTGAAAGGCGCTCCAAATTCAATAAGAAGCGATGATTTTAGTTAAATGACTTGACATACAAAATGTCAAAACATTTTCGTGACAAACTGTACGAGTAGGAGTATATGGATTATTAACAGTACTGTTTCCAAAAACGCAGACAGTCTCCCAAAATGACAAAGCACAAACAATTTTCGATGCATTTATTTGCGTTAAGCCTATTTCTTGTTGTAGTACATTTTTAATATATGGAATTTAGTTAAATACAAGTACATACATACTGATCGGCAGAATTCATATAAAACTCTACTAATGGTGTGTACAGTTGCTCACTTTTGGTACACAAATTCATGATTTTCTTGTTCTACGTAATTTCTAAAGGAGTACGCGTGACACCCTAACCTGTTTTGAATAATTTTCAATACATTTTGGTCATTACTACGGTATGCCAGCATATCATCACCACAATTTTCTTATAACTGTTTGAAATGCGGTGCATAAATCTCTATTTTCAATTCGCAAATCTCTACGAATTTTGAGTGAAATACAAGGCATTTTTCAAATTCTTTCAGCTTTAAAATCATCACATCAACAGTCTAAGTTTAATTCAATGAAATTTGCACACGTGCTTGTGAATATCAATATATACAATACATTTATGTATGTCTTATTTCGTAGGTAAAAATGCGCCTAACTGACCAAATAATAAAATTAATTTCAACTGAAAATAATAGAATACAGCCGAGTAAAGCAAAAAAGAAAACGAATTACAAAATTAAAGCATTAGCTGTATATATCTCGTCATCACTTACACATATATATGCATTTATATACTATCGTAATTGTTGTGAAAATTCCCTAGAGATGTACAATTGTATTCATGTCCTACTAATAAGTGGAATAAAAAATAAATATCTTTTCTACGCTATTTTGCCTGCAATTGCAAGCACTGGCTGACACTTCTCTACTGCTCCTGTTTTTGATCCTTGCGGTTTGCTGCAACCACCAGCCACAGCTCAGCTTATACGTTAACTACGCTATACACATTTACGACTAGCTTACAGACGACTTTTTATAGATACATTAACTTCGTACAAAAACACATTCAAAAATTACACTATAAGGACTTTGGTTGTTTTACACACGTGGGTCTTATATGTACGGTTCGAGGACCAACTTATGTGTAGCAGGTTTAACGCCGTTGCGTTTAAAAGCTCACCCTGTCGATTGATTTCGGGAAACGCGCGAGTATTTTTATTCTCCGTTACTTTTGACCTCATCTATTTTCCCGTGTTCTGTCTACTGTCACTTTAAGCTGTATGGCCGCGTGGACTCAACTGCTTACAATTCCAGTAGCAGAACCTCCTCATGCTAGAGTATATTCAGCGTTGATGAGTCCATCATCCGGTCGTCATATAGGCTAAGCGTCTTTGAGGCTCGCACCTTCCGTACTGAGGGCGGCACGTCCCCCGGTGTTTTTACACGCTGACTTGGATCTCGTAATTTCTCTGTACTGCCTCGCCCACTGAACACCTCTCGGAATATTTCAAGGCTCCGCTGCCGCCTAAATAAGATATCGTCAGTGTTCGGCGCTGTGAGATGACCGGTAGAGTTAGAGACAGGAGCGGGTGTGGCTTCCTTTTGGTCCCGTGAAGGATGCGATGCTCTCAGTTCTGCTTTACTCAAAATATTGTTATTATGATTTACATGTTTTATCAGGCTGGTAGAGAGCGAACGTGGCACTACATGGCAGGGGGTGCTGGTGCGTGTATCCAGTTGCTGGAGATGCACTTTAGCTCCGTTGTCGTTACTTTCCTCCGCTATGCTTTGAATTAGGTTTGATTTGTTGTAAGGTGCAGCATATGGCGGAGCGCTAGACTCTCCTAGTACAACGGCTGATCCATTTAAGGGGCTCAAATCAAGATTATTGGGTCGTCTCGTTTGCGGGTATATATCAGTGAGCATTGTGGTTTTTGTTGTGGCCACGCCATTATTGTTGCTTTGCCGGTCATCAATAAAACTAACTGTTGCTGCCTTTGCTAGTCGTTCAGTGCCATTGTTATCGAGTCCTTTAATAACTGCCGCATACCGATTGTCTACTAAGTTAGACCTTTCGTCTCCGAATCCGAACTGCTGCTGGAAAACGTCAGTGGCAGCGTCGCTTTTACGGAAAAGTTTCTTCTGAATTAGCGCCCGGACACCATGCCATCCTCTCAGTTTCCGATCGGTATTGTGTTGCTTGGGGAAACCTTCTCCCATACTCGATGCATTATCCGTCATAAAATTGCTCATTTTTTTCGAATTGCCACCCGAAATTAAATCTTCGACCGAGACGTCATCTTCTAAACAAGAAAAACTATTCTCTTGCCCGGTCTGAAAGCTGTGCTTTTTGCTTTTCTCAACCAAGATTTGGGGCGGCCGAGTTGAAACCGGTGCCAGATTGCGCTCCAGACATGGATTACGCCCCTGATATGGCTGTAGTTGCTGTTGCGTATGCATCAGATGATTTTTCTCTGTGTGTGGTGCGATGCTCAACTCGCTGCCCACGCTTCGGGCTCGCGGTAATATTTTTTGATTTGGTGGTGGTTGCAGCATCATTGCGGTTTCCGAATGGCACGTTTCCATAGATATTCGCACACCTGAATCTGCTTGATCAGAAACTAATAAATTATTTGCGCTCAATAAAGGACTAGGCGACTGTGCATGTGAGTAGCGAGGCCGTAAACCAGCTGCTTCTTGCATACGTTCTTCAGCACAGAGGGATGTCAGACGTGCTTCGGCGTCGTGATCCCAGCAATCTTCACATGTATCCTTTATTAACTTGGCCGCAGGGCCACCGCCCCAACCTGCGGGAAAGAGTGGTCTTGCCTTGTGCCGCACCACCAACGCCTGCATCTGATCGAAGGTGGGGTGTGTTCCAACTTCCTGTTCATAAGGCGCCTTGTAGGATGGCGTCACTTGCGCAGGCGGATAAAAGTCCGAACATCGTGTAGCCACTTCCCACAATACCAACCCTAAGGCATACACATCCATTTGCTTAAGCGAAGTTTCACAATCGCGCAAATTTACAGCACCTTCCAAAAGCTCGGGAGCCATGTAACGCAGTGTGCCCACTTCATTAATGCTTTTCGTTTCTGCCACAGCCACTTCGCCACGGTATTCATACTTTGAGCCGAACACTTTCAAAGCGAAACCAAAGTCGCCAATGCAGCATGTTTGATCAGCCTTGACTAGCACATTGCGCGAATTGAAGTCGCGATGGGCAACGCATGGCTTGTATGCGTCGCCTCGGCTTATTTCCGTATGCAAATGAGACAAACCACGTGTGATCGATTTAGCCATGCCGCAAAATGTTTCGAATCCCAGGGTATTGGCAATCAACCAATCTTGTAAGCATCCGAGAGGCGCAAGAGACAGTACCAGTTGGTACTCGATTTTACCATCCATCGTATGACGCTCATCATAACCTTAGGAAAAAACGGTGGAACCCAAAATTAATAAATGAAGTCAATAGGCAATTCACACGCTTACCAAAATAAGTCAGAAGCGAGGGGCTGTCCATCATCGGTAGCGAATAGATGTTGCGTTCGTTTATGTAGTATGGGTAATGGCTTTCGGGAAATATTTTTACAGCCACCTCCTGATCATGCAATAAACCCTTCATTACAGTACCGTATTTGCCGTTGCCGAGCATGCAAATTAAGTTGATATTGTCCACATTTCGAAGGTTTGAACTGTAACCGGGACCAGAAGGTGCCAGTGGAGCTTCTTCAGGCATTGACTTGTCCTTTATTTTATGCACATAACAATAGGCGGCAAATCCGCTCACCGACAAGCACAAAATCAATACAAAAATCGCCATTACAATAACGCCCAAGCCAGCATCGGCAATTTTGTTTGGCATATTTTTGCCTATAGTATAAATGGGCTTCGAAAGCTACAAAAACCAAAATACAAAGAGCAATTTTGATTACTTATCAACAAGAAAGAAGTTTGTTGATTAACGAAAAGCATACCTGTAGAGGCGCCGGCTCAACCACGGAGACATTCTTGTTGCAAGAATCACCCGAGCAGCAGCAATAATATAGGGAATTGTTGCGCGATGTGGGCGCCGAACTAGTGCACTCCGTCTGGCTGCAAGTGGCGTTGCGCTCAGTGCTCTCCTTCCAACAACCTAAATCAGTAATAGTCAAAAACTGGATCCAACACGGGAAGAAAGAGTTTCGTAGCTTACCTTGCTTTTCGATTCGCGTGCCATTCTGGGTTTGACGCCAGAGCGCGAAACAAAATGTATAGTCGGTTTGGCAAATGCGACGATGTGACACTGCCTGTTCGGTCGGTGCTGGTTCGACATCCTGCGGATTCAGACTTTCCGCACTGTATTGCATCTGCACACCGTTCGATGAATACTCCTCAAAGTCATCATCATCCTGAATAAACTTTTCGTCTTCCATGAAACTCATGCAGGCGAACGAATGCTCAGCTAGAAGTAAAACGTATTAATTTTGTTTTATATAAACTACGAATAATTGAGTTTGAACTTACGGGTACTTGCTTGAACCCAGGCAAACAGTACCAAACAGCAGACCAATCTTAGAGTGTTCATCTTATAAGTTCACTATGTTGTTGGGTCCGATTGAGTTGTATTAATAAATCATCGCTGATAGTTTTTGTGCTCCTAAGAATAGAATAGAAACGAATGGATGTCTTGAGTGGCTTATGAGTCGAAAAATTAAATGATCATTCTTATTTGTGTTTTTGGTACCCAGTATAACCGTAATCAACATACTGATAGGCACACATACTGGGGACGCGAATACCAAAACTGTTCAGAATAACGGAAGGAATCGAGTTTAAAGTGTATGTAAATATGTGATAATCGAAATATCTCAACGAAACTCTTTACATATTGTATAAGGACATATGTATGTATATCCTAGGTCTAAGAGAGGCAGGTTTTGAAGGTGGAAAAATCGAACCAAAACTTAAAAAAATGTATATTTCGTTTAAAACTGAAGAAAAATTGAATAAAAAGTATTGATTCGCTCAAATTGAGTACACATAAGCCTCGCTTGCATCCAGTTTCATCTTAGAAGAATCGAAGAATTAGCGAAACACAGTCACACCAAATTCTCATACAAAATATTGGTTTGCGTACGTCTGTCCTCACATTTCTGTGAAATTCTTAGAAAGCTTCTTTACGTAGTTTTTGTAAAACTGATGTTTAATTTTTTTCACAAGCAGATGATGCAAGATGATAACCCTATCACCATACAAACATTCATACATAAATAGAATATTTTTGCGAACGGAACACGCCGAGACCTTCGGTGATACATACATATAAGTACATACCTACATATTTATAGCCCCTGAGTCACTACAGAGCGATTATGCATGTTGGTTGACACCTATTAACCAGTAGAAGAATGCAAAATGTATATGCCGTTTTAATATTTCACCTTTCATGTAAATACATGCACAACTTTATTCCGATCTGTGAATTCATTCTTTGTCCGCCTTCGAAGCATTTTTTACAATGGAAAGAACAGAATAACAAGCAGTGATAGATTTCTTTGCTTTGGAAGATTTATCAGCATCAAGAATTCATAAAAAATGGTGAAAGTGTTAAAGGAATTTGCTCTCTCATTTCTAACGGTGAATCAACGTGTTTTAGAGTTTAAAAAGGGTCGTACAAGCGTTGAAGGGCAACCACTTAGTGAAAACAGTGGGAAGTTATCTGTTTGACTAAACGTGAATTTTTTGATACTATAGGCATCTCGTGGCCATCGCAGCCGTAGCTGGTTGGTGCGTGACTACCATATGGGAGTGCGTAGGTTCGAATCTCCGTGCATGAAAAGAAAGAAATAGAAGAAATAGAAAAAGCGGTCGCCCCTCGGCAGACAATGGCAAACCTTCGAGTGTGTTTCTGCCATAAAAAAGGTCCTTTTAAAAATATCTGCTGTTCAGAGTTGGATTAACACTGGAGGGACCCATTTGACGCACGCCGCACACCACAAATAGGAGCAGGAGCCCAGCCAAACCCTAACACCTTTTTTATAGGCATCTCAGACGAGCGAGTGCTCCATATTTACCATAAACAATTACATATAGAAAGACTGTTCTTGTTGTGGTAGCAGCATACACATTCTCCATACATGGACGGGGAATGATGTCAGAGTCACAATTCCTTGGCCGGTTATAAATATGGGTCAGAAAAGTTAGAAAAGTCAGTGTCGTATTCGTTAATAATTCGACAAAAAGCAGTGAAACAGTATTTTACATAACTTTCGAAAATTATTACAAAGAGGTGTAAAATTATTGAAGAATCATTATTTTAAGTGCATCGAAGTTGAGACAGACTATACTGAATAAAAATAGTAATTTGATTTAAAAACTCACGCTCTTTTATTTCTACTCTAATAAAGAATTTCGTCATTGTGAAGTCTTACTTTGTTCTAGGTTTGGTGCATCGTAACACTGCCCGACTTTACTGATACCCACACGTTAAATATTTAGTTAGTAGAGTTTCATCCGCTCATGTCTAGAATATGGCATACTTGTTTGGAGACATTACAATCAACTCGCTAAAGCAAGAATAGAGCAGATACAGAAACATTTTTTAAGTTTTTCTTCGTTTCCTGATTTTTGTGTGCCAGATTAATAAAGCTGAAAACTTTCGAAAACCGTAGGTCTACATACTTTATCAATAACCTTTGTGAGTAAAGGTAATCCAGAAATAATGGACTGCCCTTATCTCCTAGAAAAGATTAGTTGTAATGTTCCGAAACGCAGTCTATGATTCTCTTATCCCTGCTATTGGGCACAGACTCATCCAAGTTTGCATTCAATGCTGCCTTATTCAAGGCAATGTGAGAATTCTATATAATTTCCCAAAATATTACAATAGATTTGCCTTTACCTTTTGTAAATTTCCTATCCACCATCTTTTGATGTTAAATATTCTTTATTACTTTATTTGAATTCAAATTGTAAGTCTGCATATATAAATATGCATCAATTAGTTTGTAAAAATTGTTGGTTTATGGATCTTCTTGGGGATCTCTTCAACGATACGTGCCTAGAATATCTTTTATATACCAATAATTGCAGCGATGGTTGGACAAAGTACATGTCTCGCGGAGTACTAAACGAACTCATATCCAATCATAAACGTTTTCCGAGATGTACGGACTACAGTCGAACAGTGAAATCGATTTGATTGTAATAGTTTCGAGAACCTCAAGTATGACATCGACTTCCTCTTATATTATTTCGAATACTTTTTCTTTTACATCTGTAAGAATATTCTTTTCTCTTTGAAAACCTTAAAGAGTCGTAAGAACTTTCGATAAATGGGTAAAAAAGGATTAAGTAAATGTTGGATGAGGTATTTGGTACTGAGTAAGTTGCAGATTGAAACAACATGGAATTTTGAGACGGTTTTATAGAATACAGCAACCTTTCACCTGTACATGGTACCTTCGCTTAGTAATAACTTTAGAAGTAACTTTAAATTTCCACCCAAACCCATGCTGTTGACGCTGACTATAGGCGCCTTCGATTTGCCTCTTCTCTGCTCGCTATGTTTGGGCTCTGCTCGCTTGATGAAAAATTTGCATATGAAACTAATAACAAAAAAAGAGGTTGTCTGTAAAGTCGGTTTACTGACGATAGTTTAACGTGATAACGTCATAAGAAAATACTAATTGAATGGTTGTATTTTTCAAAAGAAAATTTAAATTTTATTTGTTTGATACATATTTTGTATGGATATAGAGAATGAGTTAACATTAACATAACATAACATAACATAACATAACATAACATAACATAACATAACATAACATAACATAACATAACATAACATAACATAACATAACATAACATAACATAACATAACATAACATAACATAACATAACATAACATAACATAACATAACATAACATAACATAACATAACATAACATAACATAACATAACATAACATAACATAACATAACATAACATAACATAACATAACATAACATAACATAACATAACATAACATAACATAACATAACATAACATAACATAACATAACATAACATAACATAACATAACATAACATAACATAACATAACATAACATAACATAACATAACATAACATAACATAACATAACATAACATAACATAACATAACATAACATAACATAACATACCATAACATAACATAACATAACATAACATAACATAACATAACATAACATAACATAACATAACATAACATAACATAACATAACATAACATAACATAACATAACATAACATAACATAACATAACATAACATAACATAACAGAACAGAACATAACATAACATAACATAACATGACATAACATAACATATCATAACATAACATAATCACGTCAAAAAATAATAATAACATTAAAACAACAGGTATTATTAACAAACTTGGTTTTATTTTAAATTCTTCAAGTAAATCAAATTAATAATAATCAATAAGAAGGCATATGCAAATACAAATACGTCAATTTATATATGTACATATGCGCATATATATACACATATACGCTCACTTAAGTAGGAGAGAGCAAGATGTCGAACGTTGCCGTTCGTTTGCTTTGTTTGCTTTGTCGTTCGTTCGCGCTTTCGCTTGCAGTTCATTCAAGGTAACGGCAATGAGCAAAGGTAACGACATATGAGCAAGGTAACGGCAATGAGCAAGGTAACACTAATGAGCAAGGTAACGACACATTTTTTCGTGCGTGCAGCCTGTTAAATCGAATTATAAGACGTTATCACGTCAAAAATGCTGTCAATACAAACGTTCATACAGGGAAACTTTTGTTGATTCAACTTTGCGAATTCTTGTTTAACGTTCCCGCTATGCTCTCTAACGGCAACTTCCTTGCTTACAATTATTTAGTTTTTAGTCTACGAGAACACAAAGCGTGTTGGCAAAGCACGAGCATCACAAGTAACAAATTGAAGCTGCAAAAGTTGCTTTGCATGGACGCGGTCTTACTAATACTTGTTAAATGCTTCCAAACAAATGTAATTTTTAGCAGCTCATTTCCAGTGCAGCCAATATATGTTCATTTACGCCAGTTGCTTCATCTATTCATCATATAAAAATTTATATATATATATAAAAAATGTTGAACATATACATATCTAAATGAACCCTGAGGTCAAACAATCAATCAAAATTTTCAACCCTAAATAAAATTGCGTAGTTCACAAAGTGCCATAAATGTCGCATTATTTTATGTCGTAAAGTTTAAATGTTTAGAGGGATTGAAAATCGGCTATTTTTAACTGCCTGAATATCCATAATAGGAAACTTATGGCACCCTTATGAATCCCCCATACATATATGTTTACCAAAATACTTCTATTGACGACGCTACAATCGAATGCAAACGAGGAATTTACAAATAAGAAAAAGTATAAAAAAGTCTGAAAACCAGATTATTATTTGTTTTTCTCTTTTCATACATACGAAACTAACGAAGTGGATTAGCCGAAATAAGCTAAATGTGCAAATGTTTGCTATGACTAATCTAATTATTCTTCTAAAGTCTGATCTATCCTTTCAAAGTGTCTTCGGGCAAATTTGATGGTAACTTTTTTCATATAATTACGATTCGAGCAAAATTTAAAATTAGCTCTGTTCAAAAATTTTACATCATTACTTATTTTTTCCAAATTTATTTCAAAATTCCTTTAGAGTAAACTCTCTCTTTCTCTGACAAAATGGACTTAGTATAACGGGATAGGTGCGAGATACTTATGGCACAATATTCTGTATTGAAAATTCTAGCTGTTAAAATTTTGTGTTGGAAAAATTCTGTGCTGTAAAATATTGTTATATTCTGAGAATGGTACGAGTTATGAGAAGAAATGCGTAATATTATTAAAATAATTAGTGATAATTTCAGAAAGGGTAAACTTGAATTTCTGCAGAGCAGCTGTACAGTTTGTAATTCACCACTGGAAATATTTATACATTTTAATATCGATATTTAATGAGTATTCCACAAAGTACTACTTCAAAGTGTTGCTAAATGAATTGCTTAACTAGATTTTAAGTATTCTCTAATATTCTTGCTCTGTAAGCCATAAAAAAAAGTTCATTTCTTCATTGAAATTAAATAACTAAAAGCTTAATTTATTTTTTTAGAGTATTTACTTTACTTTTTTTCTTTAGAGTACTTCAAAAATACAGAATTATGGCCGAAAATAAAAGTGCGCACAGAATTTCTAAACCCAGAATATTATAATATAATTCTACATTATTTTGTCGTGTTCTTACATAATAAATAAAAGTAAGTATTGTATATATTTGACGCGTACGTACATTTTGGCCAGATGAAAAGAAATAAGAGTTCCTCACACTACGATAAACGGAGAAAATTTTTAATAATAATAATCGTGATTTTTGAGCGGCTTTAGCGAGATTTTGCGCCCTTTTTTCACCTTCGGTATGATATTCGCTCGATTAGTCGCCTGGTTCGAGGTCGTAAGCGCAAATGAAAATCTATTCTGCAGATGCGACAAAGTATCAAATGGTCAATCATCGAGTTCTGAGGAACAACCTTTATTTTTTTATGTGTGGCTCATCATTTGATGCTTTTGGCCGGTTAGAAACCATATTTTTCAATTCTTTCTCTGAAATTTTTAAATTGCCAAAACATCCTACAACATAAAATTTATTTCTCAAAAAATATTTAATGTGTTTATTCGAATAAATACATCACTGAAAAACGAGAAAAGGCCAATGTAGGAGTGAATCACCGCGCAAAATTCCCGGCAAAAGTTTTTAGTTTACAAACATTGTCAGTCCGCTAACAAGCACCAAATAAACACGCACAACAACACAAACCCAGGGATCACACAGCAGGGAATAATAATATTTAACAGAAGAGCTAATACATTTGGCATACATATGTATCGGGTGTTTTTTAAGAGCTTGCGAACTTAAATGATAATACAAAACAGAAATATTGTTGGAATGAATTTCTTTTCGAAAGAAATAAGGAGCGTTGATGCCGCCAGTGCTCTATGAACTTCGCGAAAACATTTATTTCATTTTTTTTTAAGTAAATTTTCACAATTTGGAAGCGTTGTTCTGACGTTAAATGATCCATGATGACGTGTCAAGCCTTAATGAACAGCAATGTCAACACAGTTTGCCATTCTCAGCTGTCTAACTATAGTTATCGATATAGGTAGTTCTCATGCAGTTAAAAAAACACCCACTACATATATACACCACGTAGTATACCCTCCACTCATTACATTAAAATACACATGGAAATTATTTAATTTGATCCTATTAATTCCTCTATTCGGAATCGGCCAACTATTATCGATATGCCCCCGAAGAATCATTGTAACTAAAAATCGCCAAACTCATTTTCAGTTAATTAATTCAAAAACCACAAACGTAACTATGAAAACAAAGTAGATACGGGCATGAAATTCGACACAACCGTCAATTTCATCAACTTAAAAAGAGTTTTTTCTATGAGATATAAAGTATTTACGCGCATATTTTTACACATATTCACTATTTTTTAGTAAAAACAAAATATCTGCCAGCCCACTTATCAACGAGTTTATGAATTATTTTTTTGTTTTGTTTTTTGTTTTTGCGAGCGCCAATTGTTGATAAGTTGGAATCACTTCTTGATAAGTGCGAGTGTGTGTGCAATAGACGAGCGCGTCTCACTCCTTTGGCTTTTGCGATATTGTAACAAAAACTATAGTTAAGTAGCCATTTGCATTTTGGTAGATTTCAACATTTTTTTATTGCAAACTTTTTGTTACTATTTTCCCGCCACTGCACAATTTCGTTGCGGGGCCGGCACTCGCGTGACGACAGTTTGCCCAATTTATGCACTTCAAACTCCCAGCAGGCCATTGAAAGAGCTTTTTTCACTAACAATGAAAATGGAAAAGAGAGTTAAATATTTGCTAAAAAAAACTCATTTAAAACAAAAATCCACTACATTTTTCTTTGTTTACTGATTGCTGGGATACTTTTTCTACACGTACGTACATATATATACGTACGTATGTTTACCGATCACTCTTCGCTCGTATGTTTCTCCATCACCCTTTTTATTTCTTTCTGTTGTTACTACAGTTGTTACTTCCAAAATGGTTGTGTCCGTTGAGCACTCGATTTGCACAGACCGAATCAATTTAGGTTGAATTTAGTGACAAATCCCAAGCCATTACTACAAATTGTGATCACTGTCCATGGGGTAGAATGATGATAAAGCGAATGCAAAAAAGTGCACACAGCCGCAGCTATTGGCAGAGGGAGGGTGCACACACGTATGTATGCATGTGTATAAATATCAGAGGTACAGATGAGCGCGCCGATGAAGTGCACAGCAAAAGTAATACGATAGCTTTGTTTAAAAACTGGTTTGCAAATGTTAACCCACCCCTTCCCTCACACGTTTCACTAGCGCCCACATTTGCAAGTAGAATTTCTTCTGGCGCCGTTGCCTAATTACCTCTATCGGCGATGGCTCATTTTATACCCAATCCAAATGGTATGTCTCGGTTTTTGTTTATCTCTCTGCCTATTACACCAACTAGAGACTGCATGTAATATTGCAAAACAAAAGAAAACAAAAACAACACCTTAAAACGTCACTGTGAGGTGCGTCCTCGTAGCGAAATGAATTTTGCAGCATTTTCTTTACACCGCTTCGTATTGCACATTATTTTACATTGCTGTTTACTTCCCAGCCCTGCCGTCTCCCCGCCGTGACAAATTCACAATACACTCATACGTATTTACGACAGCCACTCAGTCAGTCAAGTCGTCCGCAGCAGACTTCGTCTCAAGTGCCTAGCTACTGGGCAGCGACTACACACTTGACAGTGCACTTAGTGCAAAGCCAGATTGCAACCATCGACGTTGGCTTGTAAGCCCTCTTTGCGAGAGGAATTTCCTTTTAATTCTACTTCATCACGCTTTTTTCACTTCATTCTGTTTCGTTCACGGCTTCTTCGCGTGTACGCGAATCTGTATATGGGGGCATGCGGGGACTATCTAAACGCCGCGTAAACGGTTGGGTGGGTGGGTGTTTGCAGTCTGCCGGTGGCGGTTTGCCACACAATATACGACCCAATGCGATGTTGCGACAGCGAGGCATTTATGGCTACGGTGGTGTCAGCCTTAGCGGTACTAACAACGTCAGACACTGCGACTGCGACGCCAGCAACAACAGCGACGACAACGTCGGCAACCGAATGAAGTAAGAAAGAATTGATTTTTCCAGCGCCTCAACAAATTTTTTATATTTCATGCTTAGAGGAAATTTTAAGTTTTTTTATAATGCTGGTGGAGTGTATACTCGCCGAGTTTGTATAACAAACCGCAGATAATAAATTTGCATATGCAAAATAATTTATTTATAATTTTTCTTTGCCTTAATCTGAACTCACTTTTACTGTTTATTTGCGTTTGCCTCGCGTTTTGCATACAAATTTGTTGCTTTCGACTGTGTCTTAATTATTTACATTTATTTATGCGAAATCTTCTGATTATTTTGTGCTATTATTTCACTGTTTTCACTGGTTTAATTGTTTTTTTGCTTTTGGGACACATATTCATACATTTGTATGTGCATTGTGGTTTGGCTTTTGGTTTTTCAGTTGGGCACAACAATTACCCGGCACCAGTGATTTTTAAAACTTGCTCGCCTGCGTTCGTTAACGTTGTTCGCCTTCAACTGTTTGTGGTGCTAGCGATTTCATGCTGGAGTTGAATAGCCAGAGGAATTCGCTCGTTGTTTGGCTAAGCGAACTCAAATAAATGATTGGCTGGACGGTGAGGGGTGTGCTGAGAGCAGGCGCAGTACGTGGTGCGCTCTGTATTTTGACGCCGTTCGCTCTTAAAATTGAAGCCCCCTCTCAAAGCATCTAACAGATATTAGCGCTTTCTCAGATACAAAGGGTGCCAAGTAACTAACGCTTGTACCAGATACTGGTGTGGTAAATTATGCCCTGTAGTCACCCTGTCCTCAGTAAAATGTGAAAAAGCTTAAAGCTACCTTGTCATTAGATATGCGAAATGAAGGCAGAGATGAACCGATTACTAGGTAAACACGAATCCAATTGAATACGTGAATTCCATATTTGTATGTAGATGAAGCCAACCCGCGTTCATAATTGCAATAATAATTACACTGAATTGAAAACTATGCCACGGTGTAACACTTCTTCATTTCAACAGTCGTTAACTTCATCAAGATCTATTCTATCTATCTATCTGTTTGATAAACTTTTACGCGCCCCCTCTCTCCCTCAAATCAGTTTGGAGTCAACAAACCAATAAAAAAAAAACAGGGCACAAAAGACCATGTGCTCGAAGGTCAAACTTCATAAAGAATGCAGAGGCAAGGAAAATTAGGAAAGAAAAGAAGGAAAAATTATTATCAGTCGAAAAAGATGAGTATATCGACTCCAGGAATTTAATTTTTGTCAAAAAGTACTTATAATACGTTTTACTCTATTAACGTTTTTTGAAAATGAATCACTCGCAGTTCCATTCTACTTTTTCACCCACTTGCACAAAAGTTCGTTTATTTCGAAATGTCATAAAATCATAGACATCTTTGTTGCGTTCTATTATTGGTAAATATATATTTGATGGATTAGAATAGTTTGAATTATTCTACAACACTTAATTTGGCAATAAAATTGAATCAAAAGTGCAATACCATATATGAGCTCAAATGCGATAAAGGGTTAAACGTTAAAGGAACACAAATGTTGCAGTTTTGCACTCATACTTTTACATTGTGCAACAATTTTAGGGCCATTTTTTGATGGTGGAATGAAACCAGTTTAAGATGCCAGTATTGGTTTATAAAGGTTTCTCCCTCCGCAGATTTCGTTTCTTGAGATCTTATTGATTATTGAAGTTCCCTGACTATGGGTTTCGTTTTGTTGGATTCACAACATTGATAGAATCTCGAGATCCTTCTCATTTCTATGCATGCAGAAACTTCGGAGCATTGGGTTGTTGTATTACACTAAATAAATGAATTATTACAACCGAGAGTAGTTCCTTTATCCGATATAAAGCGTTTTCCAATAACAGATGTTATTTAAATATATAAAAGGCTATCGAGAGATGATTAACGATTTTTTATGGCTGGAATTGGATGGTTTTGATCTGGACAACGTTTATTTTCAACAAGACGGCGCTACGTGCCACACAAGCAACGAAACCATTGAAAAGTTTCCGGACCATGTTATCTCTCGAAGAGGTGATTACAATTGGCCACCGAGATCTTGCGATTTAATACATTATGACTTTTTCCTTTGGGGCCACGTGAAAGGGAAGACCCAGTGTCGATTCAAGACCTCAAATATGGAATTCGTAAGGTTATCGAGGACATAGGGCAGCTTCTTTGCAATTTGGTTATGGAAAATTTCATGAAAAGTATATTGTTCCACTACTAACGACATGCCTCCCTCTTTATAATGAAATAAACATACGATCATTTATATTAAAAAATAGAATATCAAAATAATACCTCTTATTGGAAAACCCTTTCTATACATCCCATCAGGAAAAGGGCAGAATTCCATGTAGTAGAAAAATCACGTTTCATGCAATTTTTGTATTTTTTTTTTTTAGTTTTTCTGCTGATTGAAATACGTTATTTTATTAAAAGGAACACCAACAACGCATTATTTGAAAGTGTGAGCAAAACATGATATTTAATATTTGCTCCGTAGTCACCTACTATTCCAACCAAATATTTTGCTAAAATCTGAGCACTCGCCTAACATCTTTTTTAATTCTTTTTAATGCTCTTGCTATTTCTGAGTAGTACGAGTGTCAACTAGTACTACAGGGACAATTTTGTTTTCCCAAATAAAATGACTAGTAGTGGATAAAAAGATTTTTGACTGCTAGAAGTTCACACCCTTGCCAGTAGGTGTGAAATCGTTTGCAGAATATCATGCGGGTTTTTCAGTTTCCAATTATACTCGTACTTATAAGGCACTATCATATTGGAAAGAAATTTGCTATGTGGTATCAAACATAATGGGTTAAGCTTTTAACTCCCCTTGATTGCCCGCATAATTAGAACCATCACTTTGCTGTCGCATTCCATACTACGAGAGTCATTTGAAAAGTCCGTGAAAAAAAAGTTAAATGTTTGTGGTAAACCTTTCTATTTTTCGACGTGGTCTGCTTTCAGACTTATACACTTCGTCCGACGCTATTCTAGTTTGTTCATTCCTTCAAAATAATAGGATTTATCCGAGTCTGAAAAATAGCCATTCATTCCAGCAACCAGCTCGTCCTTTGAATCAAATATTTCTCCCGCCAGCCATTTCTTCAAACTGAGGAACAAGTAGTATACCGAGGGATCCGAACGAGCCAAGTGTGGAGAATAGGGGGAAACCCAATTTCCATTAATTTTGCGACCACAGCTGTTGAGGCGTGAGCTGTTGCGTTGTCGTGTTGGAAAAGGAAAATCACCACACTTCCTCAATTCGAACGAATGCCCAACACAAAGAGATAGGCCAGCCTGGCAGAAACTTGGTGTATGTTCTTTCAAGAGACGTTACTAGTTAAACTCAACCTCGCTACGCGACAGAGAATTCGCTCGGTCTATAAACAATATACATTTTTTTGCCCCCGGTTTTGAATTTTAATATTTTTTCCTCGTGCATCTTCAAACGTTGCAGCAAACAATTGGGTTCACAAGCACTAAACTCCCAGATGATTTTTTTAGAGCGTAATACCAACTTTTAATTTATCGTGAGATGTGGCTCTCTAACGACATCTTACAAAAAATGGTTAGAATTTTTTACATTATCTTAGATAAATTTTTAAAAAATAATAAAAAAGATTGTTTAAAGTAATATTTAAAAATTATTTACTATTAATTAAGGCACAGCATTAATTATAGACAAGCTTTACTCTTTAAAGTGGAGTGGCGGGTAAGACTTTTCCAGCGCATTCACCAAATCCAATCCTTACACCATTTCGTTCGCAGTGGCCGCGAATAATGAGCTCGTCTCCGTCTTGCAGAAATTTTCGTGTGGCGCCACCATTCAAACTAATTGTCTTCGAGCCGCGCCAACTTAGCTCCAACATCGATCCGTATGAGTCCTCTGTCTCACCGCTTATTGTACCAGATGCCATCAAGTCGCCCGGACGCACATTACAACCAGTGACGGTGTGGTGCGCAATCTGTTGTAACGCTGTCCAGTACAAATATTTGTAGTTCGATTTGCTGATCACCGTCTCAGCAGCGCCTTCGGCTGCAAAGAAACAAAAAGACGAGAGTATGAACTTTTTAATAGCGTAAAGTACTTAAATAGTCCACAAGAGCCTTACGTTTCAATGAAACCTCTAAATTTATGTCAAAGTTGAAGGGACGCTCATGCTTCAGATAAGGAAGAACTTCTGGTTCTTGCGGAAAGTTATCTACCAAAAAGGGTTCCAGTGCAGCGACAGGCACAACCCATGGCGATATTGTGGTACCTAAGTTTTTGGCTGTGAACGGACCCAATGGCACGTATTCCCATTTCTGTATGTCGCGCGCACTCCAATCATTCATTAACGTAAAACCAAACACATTCTTCCAAGCACTTTCTGCTGAAATTCTTTCGCCCAGTTGATTGCCTGGCCCACCTATAAAGAAGGCTACTTCCAACTCAAAGTCCAAGAGTTTGCAGGCACCGAACACAGGTGGTTGGCCATCTACAGGTACAGTTTGTCCTAATGGTCGTCGAATCGGTGTACCGGACACTACGACAGAGCTGGCTCGCCCATGGTAACCAACCGGAAGGTAACGCCAATTCGGCATCAATGCGTTTTCCTTGCCACGGAACATTATGCCCACATTGGTGGCATGGTGAATGGATGAATAGAAATCAGTGTAGTCTCCGATATTGGCGGGTAAATGCAGTTCGCACTCCGCTTGCGGAATGACGACGCTATAAAAGAGTAGAAACTTGTTCTTAATTATTTTAAACTACCAGAAAATAAAGCAAATCGCGTATACTTTTGTGCAAGTACTGCATTTTCCTCCAACACGGAACCCTTAAGCAACAATTCGCGGGTGCGCGTACGCACTGCATTCCATGCTGAGTGGCCTAGACTCATCAACAAATTCAACGAATCCGAGTTGAGTGCGTCCTTAATTAAATGAAATAAGTAAATAAAAATAAATATACATTTTTTTGGTGAAGAATCTTCTTGAATTTCGCACTGTTTGTTACCTGCACATTAGGTGGATAAAATTGCGCTACGCCGGCAAGATCGAGCACATGTTGACCGATGGCTACACCAATGCGTTTGCGGAGCTGTAATGAGATGAAAATAATATCAATTCACTTGAATAAAGAAACAAAAAAGAATTAGAGAAGGTTTTAGTATCAAAGCTTGTCACAAGTCATCACAAAGACGCAAAACCACTGGTCACAGGCGTGCCAGGTGGGTCGACTATTCGCTGGTCAAACGTGTTTCACATTAATTTCATGCAAATCAAATTCAATTTTTTTTATATAAAGTCGTATTTTGTATTTGTGAAATTTCCACTTAATTGGGAAACTTGTTGAACTAGAATAAAATTTTTCTGAGTTGCGAACAGGACAAATACGAACACTTCCATAGCGCAAATACAAATTTGGATTTCCCTCTATATTTTGAACTGCAAATCCATTTATAAGCGTCACTTACATTCGACTTTGTTGAGAATACGCCATATGGCAGATTTTCGAGTGGAAAATCACTTCCCTCTGGTATATTTACGAAGCTTGTCATTCTTTCGCTCTGGCTCACTCCGATCTGCTTACCCGAATCCTTCACCAACTTTATATGGAAGCAGAAAGTCAGAATAAAAAAAGTGCCGGCAAGAGAAAAATAACCAACTTGTTCGATCGCCAGTTCAGCAACCACTAACAGCGCAACGGTTTGGAAGGCAGACATGTAGACTCAGCTTATCTCACGAGGTGGAACTTGCCGATGAATTATTTACTCTCTGCTAGTTTAAAGTATATAACACTGCTCGTAAGAAAGTTTGTTTTGTATGGGTACCAGGTTGTTCAATAAGTTTTGCGGTTCGATAAGAGAGGGCTTTGCTACTATCATAATTGGTTTTTGTTATATTGGTACACTCTTAATATGAACGTAGGTGAAGTTTAATTTAAATCTGTTGATCATTTTTGTTTAGAAGCAATTTGATATCAACGTGTCACAGTATTTTCTAGAATGGAAAAAATCAAGTATCGTGCAATGAGTGAATTTTTATGTTTCGAAGGTTTAAAAGGAGAGAAAATTCATGAACAAATGTTTCAATGAACAAATGAATCAAATCGTACAGAAGAAAGACCGGTTGCTGAATCTGAACGGGGTCGTACATCCTTGAAAACGATCTACGTCAACGACGTCCAAAAACAGCAACTGCAACAACACCTGAAATCGTAGAAAAAATACAGGATGTCCTATTGAAAATCGTCAAGTGACTAAAAGAAATTTGGCAGAAGCCCTAAGCATCTCATTGAGCAGTGTAATCAATATTGTAAAGTACTGGGTTTCAGAAAGCTGTGAGGCAATGGGTACCGCATTAGCTAACAATGGAACAAAAACAAATTCGAATTCGAGTTCCTCAGCAACATTTAGAGGGGTTTCGAAAGTATAAAGTGAAGTGTGTTTATCGATTCATCACCAAGGCTAAGACCTGGGCCTATCATCATGATCCTAAAACAAAAGAAGAGGCTAAAGAGTTTCGAGTCCAGATATCGGCCAAGAAGCATCAGCATCAGTTTTTTGGGCCAACAGGTAGAACAAACATTCTGAATATTATTGTAACCTTTTAGACCAGCTGGCGGCCGCCGTAGCCGAATGGGTTGGTGCGCGATTACCATTCGGAATTCACAGAGAGGTCGTCGGTTCGAATCTTGGTGAAAGCAAAAATTAATAAAACCATTTTTTTAATAGCGGTCGCCCCTCGGCAGGCAATGGCAAACCTCCGAATGTATTTCTGCCATGAAAAAGCTCCTCATAAAAAACAAAAAAAAAAATATCTGCCGTTCGGAGTCGGCTTAAAACTGTTGGTCCCTCCATTTTGTGAAACAACATCAAGACGCACACCACAAATAGGAGGAGGAGCTCGGCCAAACACCTAACAGAAGTATACGCGCCAATTATTTATTTTTTTTTTTATTTTTTTTTAGACCAGCTGAAGAAAAAATTCGTGAACAAAAATTTTGCAAAAGAAAATAATTATTTTTCACCAGGACAATGCACCGTGCCACAAGAGCATTTTGACAATGGCTAAAATCCATGATTTAGAGTTCGCTTTGTTGAAGCATCCACGGTATTCATCAGATTCTGCCACTAGACTCTTCCATCTGTTTCCAGACCTTAACAAATTCATGCGTGGAAAGCGTCAACTACAGCTATGGACGCGTATTTTGCAGCCCTTCTAAATTCTCACTTCAGGAATGAAAATCATAAATTGCAATCTCGTTGAAACATGTGAATTGATGTTCTGGGAGACTACACCGAATAATAAAGTATATTTCAAACCATAAAATTGTGTTTTTCTCATCGAACCGCAAAACTTATTGAGAAACCTAGTACTTGACTTTATTAGTTGTTCGTTTGTTTACTAGTTGTACAATGCATGTGCTGTTTCACAAATATTTCAGTACGAGCTCACAGGCAGATAGAGATTCTCTTTACTTTGGACTTATTTAATAACCTCGATATAAAATTCCGCTCAGCATGAACAGAATTGTAGAAAAACATAAGCGCGTCGTGAGTACGTATGCATAATATGATAATTATGTATGTAAGTACAATTACTTGTATATATGTATAAGTTTATTAGTGT
This sequence comes from Anastrepha obliqua, assembly GCF_027943255.1. Classification (NCBI taxonomy): domain Eukaryota; kingdom Metazoa; phylum Arthropoda; class Insecta; order Diptera; family Tephritidae; genus Anastrepha; species Anastrepha obliqua. The sequence continues at coordinate 2,804,402 of NC_072894.1, forward strand.
GGGTCAAATTGGTCGGAAAAAATGCTTCGCAACTCATATGGTACTTTCGGTTTCTATAGGTAATTCTAGGAGAAAGGGTAGAGGAAAACATAAATTGGAAATGAGGCGCTCGCCTGCCCAGTGTAAAAGAAAAATGCTTATCTTTCCTCAATATTATATTTTTTCAAATATAAGCCAATTTTAAAATGTATTCGCCAAATCCACGTGAGGATATTTTGCGTGGAAGATATCTACGTAATCAGCCCAGTTGTAGTTAATAACGGCTTTTATACACTTTTAGAAAGTTTAGATCGTATAGTTCATAGTTCATCTTGAAAATGTAAGTTTTTTTTAGACATACCAGGTATTCGTCATAAGTGTAGATATATAAATATTACATCACATCGTCGAGTAACATGCCTTGGGCAAACATTTCTTATCTTTCCCAACGGTGTTTATAATATCTCGTAAGTTTATCTAAATACTTTGAATCGCGAATAAATTTCGATAACAATACAACACCATAAGCCACGAAAGCATACTGAAATACATTGAAATGCCGTGGGACGTAAGCTTTTGTGATATAAAGAGCCAATGCGCGTTCGCACACCGAGTTCGTTCCTGCGTTAACTGGCAGTTTTGCGTAATTTTGTTCCAATACAATCCAACGAAAGCGCCTAAGCGCCAAGTAACAAAGTATCGCGGTGGCCAGCTCGGCACTTTGGTCGGTAGTTGGCAAAATAACAATCAACTGTTTGTCCAAGTTTAAATTTACAATATCAAAAAGGCAAGACAAAAAGAGAAAGTAAGTTATTTTAACAGCCAAAAACTTAATATTTCAACGAAATTTGCTTCGAGTGGAGGAAATGAAACTAATACGCGATTGAGCTGGTGCGAAATATCATTAAAAAAGCATATAGAAATAAGTCAAATAGGTTGTTCACAGCAAAAGACATTTGCCGAACTGCCAACAAACAAACCGCCAAAGTATTGAAATCGAGTATCTCTAATTAAAAACAAAATAATTTTGTGAAATGGAAATTTTTCAATCAAAATTCGTTACCATTTCTCCTAGAATTAAAATTTTATTGTATATATATGTATTTTCGAACTTGACATATCATTTAATTCAGCCCAAAAAAACGAGCTACCCTAATATATACATACATACATATATAAACATTTAAGTTTAGGTAACTTTCGTATACCCAACACATCAAGAGCACCCACAAATCAAGCGCTGAAAGCCGAGCCGAACATAAAAATGGTAAATGCGTGCCTAAATTTGGAAGCATAGAGTTTCATACTAAATCGCGTCAGAGAGAGAATAAAGTTGATTAATGCTTGGAATTGATTTATTTGTTGTTTTAAACAAAATAATGAATGTTCATGTTTTGATTAGTGAAGTTTTTCTCGCTCTGCTTCGGCCTGCAAATAAATGCTATCACAATCAAGTTTTGGTTGAAAACCTTTGGAAGTGAAATTATTGGTTGTTATCCAAACTAATACAGAGCTTAATCCAAAATATTCTTCATCTTATGAGACTTGCATAAGCACACATCAAATTACAAGAAAGCGCCAGATTCAGTGCTGGTTCTTGCATTCGTAATGCGACACTTAATCTTACTCAGCGCCGAACGGTATTAGCTTTATGCTCGGGCCGCCTTTCAGCGTCCACTCTGCGGTTGGCTTAAATCCAAATATTTTTGATTAAATTTAACAATATGTATATATATAATTGGCGCTACACCCTTTCTGGGTGTTTGGCCGAGCTTCTCCTCCTATTTGTGGCGTGCGTCTTGATGTTGTTCCACAAATGGAGGGACCTACAGTTTCAAGCCGACTCCGAACGGCAAATATTTTTTATGAGCAGCTTTTTCATGGCAGAAATACACTCGGAAGTTTGCCATTGCCTGCCGAGGGTCGACCGCTATTTGAAAAAAACGTTTTCTTCATTTTGGTGTTTCACTGAGATTCGAACCTACGTGCTCTCTGAATTCCGAATGGTAGTCACGCACCAACCCATATGTACTTAACCATATGTACCTCCTTTAAATTTTAGAATAAAAAATCGTGGTGGTTCGACCTTACCCATTGCACTACGAGATACAAGGATGTCTTCGCGTCAGGACGAGTGGAACACAAGCTCAACATGGCTACATCGGCACCCGCAAAAATGGTATACAGATCACACAGAATACGAATACAGCGCACGGTGTGTAGGAGCAGGAATTGTAGGGCCTAGAGCAGACAAATCTTTAACACTGAGTACAGATACTGCAATTTTCCGAACGGAGTTCTTCGCCATAATGGAAATCGTATTCGAAAGAGGGTTCGAAAAAGTAAAATACTTGGTTCTTATCTACAAGTGGATGAAGACTTACAAATGCTCCCTTTTAAGGAGCTGGTTATATTCCTCGCAATAATAAATGACTAAAATTAAGCACTGGGCAAGGGCCTTAGCCTAACCAGTACAACCATTACCATTACGATTACCCAATGAACATAACAATTATTCTATCAGCGTACCGCCTCCGAGCTTTCGAGACAACTGAACTCGATGTGTTTCTAAACACCGCTCTATAAGTATCCTGGAAGCATCTCGCAGTTATAATATTATTTTAAAGGCAAAATGTGATGCAAATTGTAAATCATTTCACTAATGTTCAAATGCAAATAACTTTTCATAATATAATTTCTAATTAGTTATTAATAATTTCTATTATACAAGTCCAATCTTCAGAATATCACTTTTCAAATTACAAAACGTATTCTAGTTTAATACTGTCTATGGGCACTTTGTTGCCAAACTTTGTAGGCCGCCGAATAACAGATTTTCTCATACTATAAATACTTGGCAGCTGTTAAGCTTGAACTTTCTCCGTAGTCTGACAGCATTCGAAGGGCACATGGCTTCTTATGAGGCCTGAAAGCGGTAGAAGTACCAAATTTGCTATTTCCTTCAAAATTTCTATTGTTTATCAAGTGAGCGTATTTTAGTTGCTCCCCGATTTTATTGATTTTCAAATCATGGTTAAAAGAGCACAAAACAAAGTGTATATGAATATATAAGTATAAATTATAATATATATATATGTATAAGTGTATATTCTGTTATACCGAAGTATATTAAGGTGGTATTAGTGGTGTTGGTTTAAATTCTTAAGCTTTTGGTTAAACAGAACAAATTCCTCTTAGCTGAGCTCGTGCCCATTTATTTTTAAGCAAATTAGTTGAAGTAAACAAACAAAACTTTTGGGGTCTGATTAAATTAAAAAAGCTAAAAAAATATAGGTACTTACAAACTTCCAGTAGTAGTCTGCTTCTTTCTCTATTTGAAGTCAACCTGTTGCTACGCATTAGTAAAGGTTAGGAGAGCACCAGGCGGGCCCCGATACTATGGTAAAACGAGTTTCTAAATAATTTCATGCAAATGAGGTTCGAGACATGTAAGTATTAAGTATAAAATCTTATTTTGTGTTAGTGGTGTTGAGAAATTCTGCATTCACATTTATGGGAAGCCAGTTGAACTGGAATAGAATTATATTTATTCATTACTTTTTCCAGTTAAGATACTAGCATTAAACTCAAATAATTTTTACGCTAAAACTAAATATATTAGTGCAGTCATTAGCTTACGATATTTTGTGAAACTTGAAACAGGATAATGAGGACTAAATGTTGATTAATAAAGATACTACATACGTCAATCTCACCGACCGAGCCTAACGAGTTATACTATAAGTATCATACATTGTAGACCTATCAAATGACAACTTCACTGTACTAGTCGAAGAAAAAATACTTCAAATATCTCTCATTTTCGGCAGATTGGTTTTTGTCGCCCAAAATTCTTGTCTGCGGTGTCGTATGGCACTTCTACTTACAACGAAGTTCTGCAGGTCATGGCCTAATCCGCAATGGCTGCTATAATTTGCACCGAATCTCTATTAGAAATGTCACGTCTGACTAATCACCTCACCTTCATTTACGGTTCCGCATCTTCTCTGTGTGGAAAATTACACTATTCTAGAATCGGCTCCTCTCCCTTTGATATGCTGCTAATGATTGGTGTAGATTCCAATTCTACATATTTTTCACATTCTAAAAATGAAAAATAAGTGTTAGTTAATAACGTTAATATTTAAATAATAAACAATTTGGGGCAAACACGAACTCACGTACATATTTTTTCTTAATTTTTCAATTTTTGTCATCTCAACTACTTTCCTCGGTTCTAATCGTTGTCGATGCCTCCCATACAGCCACGACGTCCAAAAGAGGACACACAAACTGTCTGCCTTCTTCCGCGATCTTAGTGCTGAGTGCCTCCTGATGAGCTTGACGTTTTCATGGGTTGACTAGGAATATTCCACTTTTTGATTTTGAAAAGCGCATAGAGATTTTGTAGCGGCTTACCCCACTCATTTGCTCCATTTGTGGAACAACATCAAGACGCACACCACAAATAGGCCAAACACCTAACAGAAGTGTACGCGCCAATTATTTATTTTTTTTTATTTTTTACCCCACTCATCATAGAGTTTTGTTACTTTGCCACGGAGGGTTAATTTTCTTTGGTTGGTATCTTTGCTTTCTCCAAAAAAAAGAAGAGCCCCCTTCATTGTAAGTCCACCAGCTTCTCTATTGGTTTATTTAACTTGGCGCACATTATAAAATAAACTACGTAAGACTTGCCAATTGGATGGTAATTTATTGTCAGTTATTTGATGAGACATGTAGCAAATTATTAAAAAAATGTATATTCCTGCACTCCTCATACTAGTTGATAATTTGAAAGTTGGTGGTAGATCCATATTTCTTTAGATCTTGCTAAACCTAATCGAAAAATGTGTATAGCATGTGGGGCATACTCCCACTAAGCTATAGCACTCCTCCTCTTCGACTGATTTCCACCCTGGAACCGCGTTATAATTTCTTCTATTCACGCAATAGGTTCCAGCGTCCACGTTCCACTCCTGTGGGCTTCTGGAGACTTTGCGCCATCGATAGTATCCACTCCTCCCACTGCGTTTATACGCGGCTGTGGAGGAAATGAAACATCGGAAAATATGCAATCCCATACTTACAATTTGTCGTCTTGTCTGCTGTTTGTTACTGTGAGTGTTTGACTCAAACGTCTATATCTGTCGTCGGTTGCCTAAAACGTGCTTAGGACACTTAAAAAAATATGCATATATGTATAATATTTTTTCAAAAATATCGAATTATGATATAGCTAAATTTAAAGTAAGTAACAAGGTATCAAGCGAAATATGCCCAAAAGAACTTCAATAAAAAATATTTTGGCAGTGATTGCCACCTAATTTTTGATTAAAAAGTATTGATTAATTACAAAACTAAATTAAATATAGTTATAAGAAAATGATATCAAACGAGACGAGTTTAAGAAATACTTAATCCGAATATATTTCTGCTTCTAATGCTACGGCCGTTGTTGTTGCAGCTGAAGTTGCAACTGTTGCTTTCGTTTCCTGGCTTTTCTCTCCCAGTCAACTGGGTTGAGCCTTATCACGACTGTAACCGCGAAAGGTTTTACGGCGCCCCATTTAGCGATGAATGAGCACATATCCAGGACAAATCTTGTGTGACACGGAAATATTCGAACGGTTTCTCCAGCACTGCTTGCTCTTCACCGAATATAAGGCAAGGGTTAACATTATCGGATTGAGCTGAAACTTTATAAATTCCATTTTTTAGCGTATTTGCCCATTTTGGAGGGGTGCCGAAAGATATTACCAAAAAAAGAAATTTACCATTAACTTGTAATGTCAGATATACCCTAATGTCAGATACTAAAGATATGAAATATGATCGCGCTGGGCTGATTCATTATTAACGACTTCTGTTGGCCTTTCCGTTGTTACAAAGTCTGCTATTGGTGACTGTTTTTTTCCCCCCCAGTTGCTTATAAAATTTCTGATATCCAACTACGCAAGACCCAAGGTCTGGTTGAAATTTTAATGCGCGTTCCAGTTGGACTTGGCTAGTTCTAAAATGTGCTTATTGCATCGATTCCAGGAATACAAATATGAGTTTATTATTCCGCTAATCGAATGGTTTTTCAGGAACAAGCCTAAAACTGTAAGCAGCTGTCGGTGTCAAAGCAACGAGTGATTCAAAGAGAAACTTCTGTGCATGTGCAAATACAGGGTGGCTGATGAAAGCCGCTACCAAAAAAAAATTGAACAACTTTTTTTCTTTTTAACTGGGACACGCAAACAAGAATTTGGATAGTCCGCCGCTATCACGCACTGGAGTCCGTAGTTTTGGTACAGAGAGAGTACAGGCGGATGTTTGGCGGCGATCCCCCGAGCAGATGGACTATAATGAGACTGGTGAATAATTTTGCTGAGCAAGGAACAGTCGCAAGAAGGCCTTATCATCGAAACCCACCAGTTCGGACGGGGGAAACGATCGCTGCTGTAGCTGCAGCTATACAAAGCAATCCAAGGGTTTCAACAAGAAGCTTATCTGCTCAACTTGGTGTCAGCCGACAGTCTTTGCAAACAATAATGCACAAAGATTTAGACTTACTTCCCTACAAAATTCAAATGGTTAACAAACTGAATGCAGCAGACTTGCTGATTCGCTTGGAATTTTGCCAGAAGATCCTGCAAATGGTGGAAGAAGACCAAAACATGTTAAACTGCCTTTTCATGTCTGATGAGGCCCATTTCGATTTAAACGGCAATGTGAACAAACAAAATTGTCGAATATGGAGTACTTCTAACCCACAGATACTTCATGAGACGGAATTGCATCCTCTTCGCGTGACGGTGTGGTGTGCGGTTTCTTCACGCTGTATTGTCGGGCCTTATTTTTTTGAAGAAAATGGTCACACCGTTACGGTTATTATTTCCGTTATTTGAAAATGCTGAAAGAATTTTTCTATCCAGAACTACGCCGAAAGAGAATTCCTTTCAACTCTCTGTGGTTTCAACAAGTTGGGGCAACGTCTCGCATAGCCCAGACTGTTATGACAGAGTTGCGACGAAAATTTCCCAATAAACTGATTTCAAGAAACTCCGAATTTCGTTGGCCCCCCAGGTCGCTGACCTTACTGCACCTGACTTTTTCTTGTGGGGTTTATGTAAACAAGAAGTTTATAAAACAAAGCCAACAAATTTGGATGAACTAAAACAATCCATTCGGGCAACAATTGCGGCTATTCCTGTCGCAACTCTCAAAGCAGCAATGAACAACTTTTTACTAAGATGCCGCACTTGTGTCAACGAGCATGGGGGCATTTAAATTCAATTATTTTTAAAACTAGTTAAGCTACAATTAATAAAATTTAATGACCTTCAACTTGAAAAAAAAATAAATGAGTTCCATACACTAAAAAAAAAGTTATTTGAGTTTCTTAATGTAGCAAAATTCATCAGCCACCCTGTACTTACCGTTAGACTTATAAGAAAAAAATGCATTCGGATTTGACTTCACAACATTCAACTATATAATTGTTTATTAACTTTTACTTATATTTGTTGTATTTGGAGCATCTTTGAAATATTTATGTGATTTATATGATTTAATAAGCGAACAAATATTTGAGACACTCCTCGTCTTCTGTTGAGTTTTGTGTTGTGTAGTCACAAAAGGACAATTTATTTTATTTTATTACATATCAGCTACACACTTATAAAGTTCTTTTTTGTGTTTGATTTTCGTTAAGGATACTAATTCATTTGAAGATAATTTGAATTTTTTACGTAGCTTATCGCAGATAACAATCAAGATGACTAAACGGTTGCTTTCGAGAGAAAAACAAAGTCGAATGGCAGTTAACTTCTAGATTATAATGCAATTACAATTACAACAAGTTCAATACATACAATTATTTAACAGACAAGTAATTTAATTAAAGAGAAAATAATTTTTTTATTTGTATATTTATATTTATTTTATTTTTGATACGGGGACATTGGGTGCGTGCAATTGGGATTTTTAAGTGCATTTGAAATTATTTTGATACAATTATTCAGTTTTATGATATTTAATAATTTTTGGTGCGTGTGCATTTAAAAGTGGTGCTAAGCGTACTGTGGATCATTCACTTTACCGTTCAAAATATTATCGACGTCAAAACTTGTTTCTCGAATATCTTTGGCTGTGGTCTGAAAATTTGCTTCTACATATGTATGTATATGGCACATAAATACATATGTACCAATGGACAAACATCTGAAAAACCGAAAATTAGTATTTTCTATTTGTATTTGTATTTTTTTTTTTCTATTTTACATTATGTCTTCTGCTGGTTTTGCCCTTTGTGTGCTATTTATATAATTTTTACAAACTTATTACATTCATAGATGTGCATTTATTTTACTCATTTATGTAGTTTTAGACAACTAACATTTATTAGTGTGTTGATTTAATTGAATTTACGCGATTGTTGTTGTTATATACGTATGTATTTATATTTTACTTAGCGCTATGTTGTGATGGAAACTCTCGGAAACAGCTCCGGGCTTTAGCTAGCCACTGGAGTCTGTTGTGCCCGAAGAATTTGCCTTTATTGTCAGTCACAGCGTGGATTTCAGCCAAAATGGCACATCTGCCCCTTCTAACCGCGGATGTGATTGCAGTATTTGGAAAGCTGTGCTTCTTGGTTGGAGCTATCACCAAAATCAAATAATAACTTTAATTTCGGCCTAAACACGTACATTAACTGTGCATATTTGTGTGTGTATTATTACATTCATATACGTATTTGTTTAATATTTTTAATAATTTGGCTAAGTAAAGGTAATATTTTGTGTAATCCCCCTTAAGTATTTTTTGAATATTAACCATTTCATTTATAGGCATGTTCATATACATATGTATTTATATATATATATAAGTGTATTAATATATAACTTTTACATTTGCATGGGTCATTTACTCAAATATTTAAAGTGTACAGCTTTGTCTTCCAAAAGTTAAAATCCCGTCATGGTTTCAAATGCACGGACTTTTCGAAAAGTTTACTTTTCGCAGAAATGAAAAATGTCTTCCAAAACGTTTTTCTGAGTTTTTTTCTTTAAATTTCTATTTATATGTATGTTTATCTTCCAAAGTCTCTTAATATTACTACAAAAAAGTTTATATTCATCGTTTTTATGCTTAGTTCAATTTGTTAACTAAAATAATAGACCTATTTTTCGTTTATTACTTTTTTCGGATTTATTTTGGGTGCAGAATTTCGTTAAAACGCGGGCAATAGTTTGTATTCAATTAAGTGAGCAAATTTTGAAAATAATCCTTACACATAACACATAATTTTTTTGATTTTAGGCCAAATTATTATAACGGGCCAAATTGAATTGTTTCGCCACTTTTTTAAACACAAAAATAGAATAAACAAAAAACCTTTTCCATTAAACACAGGCGGAAAAAACCGAATAATGAATTGTTTTCTAACCGTTGCACAAAATCTCGAATTGCTGCGCTTTAAAAATTTTTTTTTAACCTACTTTTATTCTACACTCTGAGATTTGTATGCCAGCTGGACATTGACTTCCACTTTCGCGTAGCATAAGTCGCAAGTTCCATGCTGGCATCCTGGAAGCCCTTTGGTGATTTTGTTGTTCCTATTTTCTTCGGTAATTTCCTTCGAAAATTGTGCAACACGAACTTGAACAGAAAGCTGATAACTATTGAGTATATGTGCTTGTATCTGTGCAAGCAACTGTATGTGTATGTATATGGAATATTTATGCATGAATTGCATGTAGTTACACTTAAGCTTTTCTAGATGTATACATAGGTATGCATGTGTTTATATATGTATATATTCGCCTACATCTCCGCGTAAGTGCATTTGCTATTTACTGTATCATTATGCCTATAATTGTTTTTGTAATGATTCTTCGTCATTTTAACGCTTTCTGTTTCTTTTTCTTTAACTATAATTCAAATTAATTACAAATTAATTGATTCGCATAGGGATTAGTTTTGGTTTTTTTTTCACTTTTTATTTATTTTTGCATTTCCTTTTTTTCCTTACTCTCAACGCCTCTCCTCATAGCCGTGCTTTAGTGCAAAAGCGAAACAGAACAAAAAGGCTGCCGCTGAGCCACTTAAGTGAACAACAAAGCGCCTTTTAATTTATTAAAGTTAAAGACAATTAATGTTTTCATAAAAATAGAACATAAACTCAAATATGGATGCTTTCATTAATGTAGCATAGTTTAGTGGTCTTTATGGCTATGCATGACTGTGTGTATGTCAAGCCAGTAAACATTTTATATACCAATAAGTTGAAGCAGTTGTTGTCGTCGTCGAAATAAATTTGAATTAAGAGATTGCACAGAGTTGGAAAAAAGTTAACAACATTTCACGTCCCAGGTACAATTTCAGGAAATTTTAGACCAATGACCTATCGATTTGAGCCCGAGTCCTGTTTGTTGGTATTTCCATGGTGAATGTTGCATGCCAATTCGTCGCTCTGCTAGATCCTATAAAGAAATGGCACCAAATCACAATTGCACAAAGACCCGCCATCGCCAGTTTTACAGAGAGCGGCACACAACTTTGTCCAGTCTGGCGTTGTAGTTTCGACCACAGCTTTTTCAAATGTTACTTCCTGATCGTCCATGCAGGGGCTACAGCCATCCAATGTCGCCGCGCTATGGTCACAAAAGCTGCTGCACACATCATCGCCCCAATTGTTTTCGGAAGCCGTTTGTGACGCCCCATCAGCCGAGCAGCTGCAACTAACGTCACCTATTGACAAGAGTTGGGGAAGAGATAAGCGTGTGATGAAATACGAGAATGTGTTAAGAAAGGAGGTATGCAAGGGAAAGCTAAATTTAACTTTCGCTGACGTCAAATGCAATGCATAGTTGCAAAATGCTATATACTGTTATTGTGGGGAGTGAGTTATGGCCACATGACACAATTTTGCTGATAAGTGTAGCAACCGAAGGGAGAAGAATTTATGTCTGCATTGCTAGCTAAGCTGTGCTTAAGTCATTGGTCGAGCCTCTAATTGCTTTAAAACTAAGTAAATTGGCAAACACAGCGAACTTCTTTTATACTGGACATCAGATTACGTGAGAGCACTGAGACATTAAACTTTTGCCTATGATCGGATATGCCTTCGATGTGTCTGTATGAGGCTTTTGAAAGAGATGTTTTGACGAACATCTGAACACTTCAACACCCAATCATATTTATTCGGCTTGTTTCAGGGACATAGATGACTGCATTCTTAAAATCAACCAAAATTAATGCCGCATTAACAAATGGTCATCCGACAATGTAAAGGGTTTTCCGATAACAGGTGTTATTTTGAATTGGATTGCGCTATCGAGAGATGACTAGACAACGTTTATTTTCAACAAGATGGCGCTACGTGCCACACAAGCAACGATTCCATTGATCTTTTACGGGAAAAGTTTCCGGGCCGTGTTACCTCTCGAAGAGGTGATCACTATTGGCCACCGACATCTTGTGATTTAACACCTTTTAACTTTTTTCTTTGGGACCACGTGAAAGAGAAGGTCTACGCCAACAGTCCAGGGTCGATTCAAGACCTCAAAGATGGAATTCGTGAAGCTATTGAGGACATAGGGTAACCACTTTGCCATTCGGTTATGGAAAATTTCATGAAAAGGATATTGTCCTGTATGCGTGGTCGTGGTAGTCATTTGTCTGATGTTATTTTCCACTATTAACGGCATACCTTCCTGTTTATAATGAAATAAACATGCGATCATTTATATTAAAAAATAGCATTTTTCTTTGAATATCAAAATAACACCTCTTATTGGAAAACTCTATACTAACTCTTAACCCTAAGAAGTCTCACGTGCTTATTATCTCGAGAGAGACCCTCGACACTTCAACTTTTCCAAAAATCTTACTTGACGGCATTGCTATTAATTATGTGGATACGGCTAAAAATCTCGAAATCCTTTTCAACCACAGATTAACTTCAGTCACATAAATTTAGTCGTAGGCAAGTTGTACGGACTGCTTCGTGCGCTCTGAACTACGCAACACTTGACTCCTCCAGGCATTCGCATTCTAATTGTTAAGACATATGTTATGACATCGTTATTCTATGGTTGTGAAATCTTTGTAAATTGCGGTTATGCGTGCAAACACAAGCTTAATGCACTGTTTAATAATATTACTCGTTATGTGTTCGGGATCAAGGCAAGATAACACTTTTCTGCTTCCAGAATAACTGCCTCGAAATCAGTGAGAGAGTGTAAACTTCTCGCTGCTAGACACAAAACACTAACGTCAGGAAGACTTTTTCTGGTGCATGCGACTCGACTTTGCAATTATATTCCCTAAAATTTAGCGTCTACATATACATATATAAGCAGCATGAAACTATTTAGATGCGAACTTCAGAGATATATTAGCACTAAGAGAGATCATTTTTATTCATAAGTACAATAATTCATAGGTAATGTTAACTTGATTTGTTCTTGTTGGAAACATAAAATATCTTTGTAAATTTTACCATGAAAATGGTAACCTATTGTGACTAGCACCGATAATTATTAGGTTTATCCTTGCTGTCTTAGGACAGAATCACTAAATAAATAAGTCTATGACGAGTATGACTTGTGAACAAAAATATTTTTCAATAGTTATTATCAAACTTTTTACCAAAAATTTGCAGAAAATGAATTGTTTTCAACTCATAAAACAAAATTCGTTCTACGGTGTTATTTTTCGATTTGTTTGTTTTATGTTTTTCAACCAGACATAAAAGTCTTATTATGACGGAAACGATTTCTGGTTCTCGTAACAGTTATCTTCATTATTCATTAAAAAAAGTTTGATAACTGATTTCGGGTGCCACTAAATCCAATGATGCGATAGGAAAAAGGGGCATAAACAATGCCCCTCTGAAAAGGTAGTAAACAATTGAAAAAAGGTCGATGTAAAACATAGAAAAATTATATAATATGTTATTTTACGAATGGTACGAATTATTTATATTTTTAACTTAACCAGTCCTTTTGATTTGCCACATAAATATTGGCAATGCATTTATTGGCGTCATATGCGTAGTGCCTAGTTATCGAGTTCGTCATATACCATATTTCATGTTATTTTTGTTGGTAAAGCTTTCATTGGTAGTGTTTCCAAAATTTGCTATAATTTTGATCAGGTTTTAGAGATATGAATGTCCAAAATCCAAAAGCTCTTACTTTGACAAGCAATTGCAATAACCAAAACCATACAGAAATAAAATCAACTTAACTTAGTATTTCCAAATTAATTGTTATATTTTAACAACTTTTGCAATTTTTGCCACGCTTCACAAAACTCGCACAGCCTATATCTTAAAAACTATAAGTAGTTGTACGAATTTCGGATATGGGCTGTGCCATATCGGCTCAATCCCTATGAACTGTTTTGGTTGGATCTTCCAACATTTCTATCTGTCCCTCTCAACGAATTTGACTAATGTTGGGTTTGAATTTATCCAGTTTCAAAAGTCGTTCCTTACGTCGGAAGGAATTTTTTCCGGGTGAAACACACGACAATCAGTATCTGATCGAACTTGTATTTAGAATTTTCGGAAAATATTCCGCGAACTTTTTGTTGAAGCAGGTATGATTAAGATTTTTTCTATATCAATGAGTCACATAAAGGTTGTTATGAAAACACCTTCCATGATCTTTGAACACATGTATTCTTATATACTTATCTATATATATAAATTATGCATTTTCCTCATTTTCTATTTTGACAAATTTTCATCTTAATAAAAAGTACATATTTCAAAATCATTGATCCACTTACCGAGCTGCAGCCTACAAAGATCTTCACAAATCTCTTCTTTGCTAGCGTCAAATGCTGGTAGGAGCGACGGCGTCTCGCTGCTGTGGCAGTAGGAAGCGCACGGCGCGCCACCTAGGCCAGCTCTGGAATTTAAAAAAAAAAAAATACCAATAAATATATTAGTAACTTTCTGCAAATGCCACCTTTTGTTTATTAAATTTATTAAAGCTTATTTTCTGCTGAAACTTTAAATTCGAAGTTCACTTAATTGTTTACGTAATAACACACTTGTGTATGTATGCGAGTTAATGCATGTGTGCTGGTATTCATAGATCATAATTGCTTAAAAATGTTTGGCGAATGCACTTTGAGATAATTTTCTATTAGCTTTTGCAAAGATTTTATCACTTTCTGCGTAGTTTTGCCTTGTCCCAATACTTTCACTTTTATCCACTTGTAATTTAAATCATCACACAAGTCCACTCGTATGTTGTTGCATGCACACACACAGACACGAAAGAAAATTCACAAATTACTTTACTTTGGTTGACTTTTCGGCGACATTTCCTGCTTTTGCACAGAATCATTTCAACTGTGACCTACCCGCAGAGCTGCTGACACACCAAACTCCAGTCCTGAACTACACTCGTCGGTGAATTGATGTAGACAGTGGAAGTTTCGTCGTTGCCGTGGTCCTCAAGGCTCAAATACTCTTGCCTTGTAACCGCAAGTGCTGCCTGCTGCTGCTGCTGCGATGAAACGGCGTTTGCGCCCTCTTCGGCAAGGCTGGTGGAATTGTTGTAACTATAGATGCTTTCATTGCGAGCAACCCCCGTTGACATTAATGACGTCACTCGAGGCTTTACCAATTCTGTGGCGTACACATGGCGCGTTTGCGTTATTCCAATCGAGGCAACAGCCAATAGCAACGTGCGGAAGAGAGATGGCATCACCGAACTGTGGAGCAAAGCAAACGGTGGAGTAAATTAGTTTAGTGTGCAGGATGCGACGCCAACAAATAAGGGCGTTCATATGCTTCAAATGTTTTTAGAGGCGGGGGTGGAGAAGGGAAGTTAGAAATGGGTGAATATATTGCGCCGAGCAATATGGCCGCCAGCGGAAGCGGAACTGGGTATGCGGTAGGGGGCATCAGCAGCCTCAGTTGCCTGCGTATAAATGTGTGTGCTTATGTATGTGTGCGTTGGTAATACGGGTGGTATGAGTTACATTAATTGCGCGTTATAACAACTGCAAATGTGTGTGTGTGAAAAACATGCTGCTGGAGAAAAATGCCTGTATGTATAAGGCATATCCTATGTGTGTGTATAGGTATTCACAGCAGTTGATGTGTATGTGTTTGTGCGTAATTGGCGATCAAATGCAATTATTGAGCGGTACTGCATGCAAATGGCGGCGATGCTTTGTGGCGCCATCCAATTGACGCCATTGTGCGGAGCCACTGTTGCGCAACATTGCCATATTGTGTGTGGGAAACTATTTGCGCTTTGTGTGCATAAGTAGGCGCATGTGGGTGTAGGTTCTTGGCCATTGGCATTATTTCACTTCAACGCTTTTCCCCGCGGCAGAATGGGCGCTTTGCTGCTTAGCAATAAATACGTATGTCTTATGTTCACAAATCGGCATATGTGTGTATGGATAGATAAACTGCAAAACGCGCTTTTATATTATATATTGAGGATTTATGAATTTAAATCCTTCAAGCAATCGATATTTGCGAAATTACGTACGTACTTTGATGCATTTACTTGAACGTGCTTCAACGCACTCAGAAAACGAATGGTATTGAAAAATTACAACTAATTCGTCATTTGGTGAATTTAACACTACGTTTAAAGTTCATTGTAGTCGACTACTCACTGTTGTTTTCAAAAGTTTTCTAAAGTAATTCGCCAATTGATGAAAAAATGTTAGATTTTTTTGCAGATCTCCAGCTTTTAATTTATCTACTTTGTATGTATGTACTCACAAATATACATCCACATTTTACATCGTAATATTAGTTTTGGGGGAAACAAATCCATTATTAAACATTTTTGCGCAAATGGTTTAAAACTGTTTTATGGTCGATCTTTAGCTCCTGGGTGTTGCTATAACTACTAACACGCCGGTCAACTTCGGTTATTTCTATCATTTTACCAATATTTTCAAGGATATTGACATTTTCTTTGATATCAAAAATGCCGGAACGGAATTAACGAAACCATAATCGCACGTAATTAGCTGTTACAGTATCGGCACCATAAACACCATTCATAATTTCAGCTGCCTGGCTTGCATATTCGCCTTTATCTAAGAAAAATGTACCGAATTTGCTCTTTGCATCCTGTAACTCACAACTGAATGGAACAAATTAAAAACAGCAAACGATTTTTTTAGTGTGAAATGACGACCTTGACAACGAGCATTAACTTTAAATTATTTAATCGATACTTTGGTTGATCGGGATATCGATCACTACATCCACCTGCCGAGAAAGTAATGGATTTTTTCCCGCTGCAAGTCGGTAGCAAAAGATGCAGCAGTTATATTAATAACGATCGTAAATGAAACTACTCACTGCAATTTCCCTTTTAAAATGTGAACAAATCCAAATTCGTGGTTAAAAACCTTTTTCGTTACCCACTCAGGGAGCAGTTTTTTTTTCTATTCAGAAAGCCATACAAGATTTAGAAATGCGAAGCATTTCTTAAATTGTATTTTATTGCACTTCTTTAAATTGCATAATTTACAGTCTGTCTAACAGCGTGACCGCCATAAGTTGGAAATCATTTGACCAATTCGATTCAAACACACTGCATTGCATGGGCTTATCATTTTTATTATACGCAATATATAGTATTCAATAAAATGTACAGCCATCACGATTAACCATAATGGCTGCACATCTTTTAGTCATATATACATATATAACTGGCACTTACACCCAGCTCCTCCTCCTATATGTGGTGTGCATATTGATGTTGTCCTACAAATGGACTGTAGACTCAGTTTTAAGCCGACTTCGAGCGGCAGATATTTTATTTTGAGCAGCCTTTTCATGGCAGAAATACTCGCTAAGGTTTGCCATTGCCTACCGAGGGGTGGCCGCTATTAGAAAAACATTTGTCTATCATTTTGGTGTTTCATGCAGGGAGATTCGAACTCACGCCCTTGCGAATGGCAGTCACGCACCACCCATTAGGCGGCCAAATTTAGTCAAACTTTGTGTTATTTTCTGCGCATGTTGTGGAAGTAATCGACTCCAAATCAATTAAACTTGCCTTGATAATTATTTACCTTCCATATTTATTTTCTTTCGATTGTTTACTTAACTATTCCCTAAACATTTTCAATAGGGTTGGATCAGACGTCTCTAAGGGCCAATCCAACATTTTAATCTCATTTTGTTGTTTCCACTCTGCACACCTTCGGCTTCGATGTTTGGGTTCGTTGTTTTCTTGTAAAATCCGAGGTTGGCTTATACTTCCATACATCTTCGCAGCTGAAGGCAATGAAGCCTTTTGGTAATATTTATTCATCAAAACTGCATTCAAATTGATGGTAAACACAAATAAATGTACAAATCCTTTATCGGAGAGGCAGCCCCAAACATGAACTTTAACTGGATGCTTAAGAGTTCGTTGAAGTTGTCGATTAACAGCAGTACACCAGGACCGACTTATGCAATTACTCACCCGAAATGAATATTCATCCGTAAGTATTACGTTTGCCTAATTCCCTTCTGAATTTGCCTTAGCCTATGCAAGTCTTTTTTCATTGTGAGATAATGAGCGTAACGGCTTTTTCAATGCGCTCCGGAATTCAAGGCCTTCTGGACGTAAATATCGTCGAATCGCGTTTTTGGATACATTAACACCACTTTTCCATAAAACTGATTCAGCTTTACCCAAGATAAGTTCGGCTTTGTCTTAAACAAATCAACGTCTTCGACTTCTGCAAATATTTTGCTGCAGATAAACGTGACATTTTTGGACCTATAGGGTGTGCACGTTTTTCATGCACGAAACTCATTTTCTAAAAACAACGTACGCATTCTAAATTTCTCACAAAACTAACAAATTGCACAACGCGTATTGCGGAAAGTATACATCTATTTAGCAGTACTTAACGGTTTTTTTATAACGGTTTGGATTTTGCCGGTCACGCTTTTGTAGGCTGAGTGTATAATGAGTTGGCTCAATGTTAGCAAACGGCTGATATTAACTACACACCATCTGATTCCACAAACAAGTACCCAAATATTTAGGATCTACCAAATCGAATAAACTAAAACAAATTTTACCCTTTTATAAAGATTTTTTTGTAAAAATCTTCCTCTTGTAGAACACTTATACTGAAGACCGCAGGAAATATTGTATTATGTTGATAAAATGCACAGTGTGCAGTGCAAGTTTAGCAACCATTCTAATTCTTTTTTTTTCAGTATAAGCCGCAGTGGGAATTTTACATCAAGTGGTTTTAGTCAATGAATTTGTTGGCGAAATTTGTAAATAAGGCAAGAAGGCTGCATTTCAAAGGTGGCACTTACTGCTAACGTGCACAACTTTTCATTATCCCAGACCCCCCCACTGCCGCTGCAAACACAGTCAGCCCCAAATAACGAGCAGCAGGAGCATCCCACAGCCGAACGCGACTGCATCGGAGCTCTCCTGCATTTAGCAAAAAAAAGGGTATACAAAGTACTGCAGTTTCATAGGACACAGTGGCTGAAATTGAAATACTGGGTGGTCAGAAAGTAATGACAACATTTTATATATCAAGAGGTTTACTCCCTCAAAAGTGGCAGGCACCAAGCCTAATTTCCAAGAAATTCATGCAAATATATATCTCTATTTACGGTCAACCCCTGTATCCATTTTAAGCAAATTTAGCTACGAAAACTACCGTTATATAACAACTCAGCATGATTATTGGCCGATTCCTTCTACTAAGCACGTCAGCCTATCTCACATTAATAATAAAATGGAAAAACGGGCATGTTGAAATTAGAGTTTTCGTACGTAGCCGCTTTCCGAGTACGTTAGTTTTAATTATAAATCCTATTGAGGCCAAGTAGTAACACGCTCATAAAATTAGGAAGCAAACCAAAGCGGGGCTCTAGTCTAGTTATGCCCTGGGCATGGCACCCGCCACATGAAACCATATCAATCAAAATTGCCACGAAATACCGATTCTATAAGCAACAAGGTGGGCAGGGAAGATATATTTGGTCACACAGTCAAAAAATTCAGCTTCCACTACGAAACTTTCGATAACAGACTGAGGCTGATAGAGTTCACAAGAATTCAGAAGTAGCAGAAGTCTGTTGGAAGGCAAGCAAGATCTATCAGAAGATTAGCGTTCTCGCCAAATTGATTCGAGCTCACGTAACTCGACGGTGTTTGGCCGAATTCCTCCTCCTATGTGTGGCATGCGCATTGACCTTGTTCCATAAACGGACTACAGTTTTAACCTTTTTCATGGCAGAAATACACGCAGAGGTTTGCCATTGCCTGCCAAGGGGTATCCGCTATTAGAAAAACATGTTTCTATCATTTTGGTGGTTCATGCAAGGAGATTCGAACTTATGCCCTTGCGAATGGTAGTCATGCACCAACGGAGTATTCCGAGTGTATAAGTATTATGTAAAAGACTACAACCTATCATTAAATGATTAGTGCGGTCTCAGACCTCGCAAAGCCACCTTTGAGTTGCTTCATGATACGCCGACAGACGAAAAAAGATGAATTGGCTTGCACCCTCTCTTTCTTGACTTAACATGAGCTTTCGACATTTAGAGAAGGTCTGGTTATATGCCGCCATATCTGAACTTGTACCTCATTAAGCCATTTGAAGCCATATCGCGCAAATTGGTTATTGTTCATGGCGTGTCTCGGCACCCATTTCATTGTTAGCAATTTTGAAGTAGTAGAAGATTTCCTATGGCAGTCGATTCTACGTTACCGGAATGACCCGGATTTATATCCGGCCAAGCACTGTCACTCCAGCAACATTTCCCGAAGCTGTATTTGGAATGTTCGTCCTACTACAATCACAATAAGAATCTCACTTTCATCAAGTAGACTGAGTAAGCAATTGAACTGTAAATTTCTCCTCCGATGAACAATAATCACTCCTTATTAGTTTCTCATAATGCCAACGTACGATTGAGCGGCACTTGGAGAGGTTTAGAAAAAGTTTCTGCGGCAGACTATAAACCAATATTATTATTGAGCGATTGAGGAGTAAAATTAATGTTCTGTAGAAGCTGGGGTAAATAAGATAACTTAATGCAAGTAAGTTGAAAAGTTGATTTTTTGTGCTGTTTTTACATTCAAGTTAATAATTTTTTGAAACTAATACTCCAAATTCACCCCGACTTTTCCGACCACAAATATTATAATTTTGGTAGATTTTTTGATTGATTTTTTGATTGATTGGCAAAAATTTCAATTCAACCCAATGCGATCGACTTTTCCCCTTCAACAAAAAGTAACGAAAATTTTCTTAACAAATTTTGTAAGCCATAATTTATGTAAGCCTTAGAGCTCAGGTATAGTCTAAAGACATAAAAGTGGTAAATAAAGTTAATCTACGAAAAGTTGTAAATCCCAGGAAATGTATTTAAATACAGCTAAACCCACTTTTGTTGGCATTGCTTTTTGCCTGAACACCACTACCACCACAAATGTCTCACATACATGGGGTGCCAATTGTATCCAGAGTCACACTCCCTTTGCCAAAATTCGTGTGTGTTTTACACGAATTCCCACTTCTTGTTAACATCGAGTGGGCAGCGCAGCAGGGTATGCGGCTGCAGTGGCACTACCAGCAGTACATAAGTTCAGGACCGACTCGTTGTTAGCGCCATATCCGCCACATTCGTTAAGCCAACAGCTACAACAGCAGCAGCAGCATCTGTGAAGGCGGCAGTCGAAAGCACTTTGATGAATAACGCTTACAGCTCTTACAGTAATTTGTTGCAGTCATTGTTGCTATATTTAAGTAGCATAAGTACACACACAAGCACTTAGTGGTTTTAGTGTAAATTTTGTGATAAATGTTTATTGTAGTTATTGAGTAGAACTTCTGTTGGCGTGAATACTCACTACTCGTTGTTGCAGTTGTTGGTGTTATAATTGTTTTTGTTGAAAAAATCGCTCGTGTTAGTGAGAGTGTGGTGATTAAAACAACAAATTTTGAAAAAATTTTCTTGCTGCTCTACATACTAACATACACAGTTACTGGGCATAAAGCCGCTTGCCGCTTGCCACAAAGCTTGCAACTATTTTCGCCTATCTGGGATACAAAGCCTACCTGCGCTATCTGAGTCCAGACCGAGGTAAAAATTTACAAAGAAATAATTGGTAGATAAATAATTCTTGAGTAAAAATGTGCCTATATTTATACAGTTAGTATACATACATACGTAAAGAAATATTATGAACATTTGCTACGCTAAAAATTATGTCTGTCATTATTAGTTCAAGGAAAAAGACATACATTTTTTTGGTGTAAAATGTTTGCCCAAATGGTTTAAACCTGTTTTATGGTCGATCTTTAGCTCCTGGGCGATGACGCAACTAGTAAATGCCGCCCAACTTCGATTATTTCTGCGATTTTATAACGTTTTCTTTGTCATCAAAACTGCCTAAACGGAATCGACCAATCCAGAATTAGCTGTTACAGTATCGGCCCCATAAACATCATTCCTGGTTTGCATTTTCGCCTTAATCAAAGAAAAACTTTAAAATATACGGACTTTTCTTTAAATTGTTTGATCGATACTTTACCAGATCGATCACTGCATCCACTTACCGAGAAAAAAATAGATTTCTTTTTCCCCAAACCAATAGATCTAATTCAAAACATATAATATTTATCAAATTATGGTTGCTTTGTAAAACTGCACAAATCACACAAAATTAAATCCAGCATAATTTGAAACTTTATCCAAAATATATTCCCCATAGCCCCCAGTCATCCGTATTTCAGTATTTAATTAAAAAAAAAGTGATTCAAAATGGTTTTAGAGGCTCAAGCTAGCAGATAGCTAAACGTCAATCCGCAATACCTGAAAAGCGGTTTTCTAAAGCTTCTCTTCTAGAAACTATTCTAAAGCTGATTCTCTGTGGTATGAAATACAGCATTGTTTTTTGGGCTATAAAATACCACAACCCATATGTAGTTTAATAGTAATCGCCCGTGATCGAAAATTGGACCAGAAACTAATATCACTGTAAGTAGTAGGTTTCATCCAAGTTCAATTGGACTGTACAATGGGATAAAACATGTAAACTCTTTTCCCAAATCCTGGTAGTGATTCATGAAATAGTTTTAAAATTTTGAGATTTTTGTAGTTTCATTTATTTTGTGCACAGGAAATGAGATTTAAGTTTGTAGTGGAGGTGATATGCCCGCTTTTCACCAAAAGGTACCTGGTGGCAATCAGTGAAACTGTATACAATTTCATCATCTTAGCTTTTGTTTTTCCAGAGAAAAATGAATTGGAAATGTCAGTTTTTTAATGTCAAATGTGAATTTATGCATTCGTATCAAGTTTCAGGTCTCTAGCTTAACTCGTTTTAGAGATACATATATCGGTTTTCATATTTTGGTCTATATGTCGAATGCCACGCCCCCTATATATTTACGCAATTATGTAAAAGATCTCTTTTTAATGAATATTAAATTTTATTCCACTTTTTTAATTCAATCCAAAAGATTATTTTGCGTCAATTTGTTTGGTATCCACTCATCGAACTTCTTATTGAGGCCAGTCTGATGGCTCAAAACCAACTAATCTAACTAATAATTCCATTGATTTAATCGATTGATTTAATTTACCAGAGCGTGTCCCACATTTGACGGCCAAATTTTTATAAATCTTTTCGGCCGACTGCTCCGACTTTTCAGTGGTACTGAAGAATGTTTCGAATTTGCTCTTCTTTAACTCCAATTTGGAGCGTTGATTTCACCAATCACAAAATTATCACAAATCTTTCTTAAAGCGTACTAGAACCTTTAAATCTCCGAATAGTATGAACCCTACAAGGTATACATCGTGAAACAAAGTTCATAAAGGCATTTGGTGAGGAATAGTCAGAACTTTTTGCTTCATCCATATTTTGAAAGGCTTTAATAGTAATCGCTGCTAGTAAAATTGGTCTTAAAATCAACGAAGATAAGACGAAATATATGATGATGTCCAGACAAAATAAACCATCATCAGGCAAACTGAAAATTGGCGATTTTTCTTTTGAAATCGTTGAATCCCTTACCTATTTAGGCTTCAAACTGAGTAGAGACAATTCAATGAGCCTCACCATCGATGAGAGAATTCTAGCAGCGAACAGATCGTATTGACTCTGTATAAAACCATCATGAATCGTGGTTACTAATCGAAGCAGACAAAACAAAACAGCAAATCTTCGAACGAAAAGTACTCAGAAGAATTTTCGGAACAACCAAAGATCACGGCGAGTGGCGGATAAGATGGAACGACGAGCTAGATCAACTGATAAAGGGCGAAAATGTTATACGTTTCATCAAAGCGCAGCGGTTAAGATGGTTGGGTCACATTACAAAAATGGACGGTACGAGGGCGCAGAAGAAAATCGTGGGAGCCAGAGCGTCCAACACTAGAGCAAGAGGAAGGCCGAGAACAAGATGGACCGACGAACTAGAGGACGACATCGAGAAACTTAGGATGACGAACTGGAAAAAAGTCGCAAACTTTTTACTCAGATCTTTTCGGGTATGCAGTTTTAAAGCTCATTTGATTTTAAATCTTCAAAAATCGCATTGATTTTCGACAATTTTTTCTGCTGGTTTTCTTCCATATAAAAAAAATGTTGTGTAGGCGTTAAATGGAGAAAATGCGCAAGACTGCGACCGAAAAAAATTCTAAAAAATCAGTGTGATTTTTTACCTACTTGAAAATTGCCCTTTATATACGAGTATATGTATATGATTCGCGCCTACACCCTGTGTTTGACCGAGCTCCTCCTCCTATTTCTAGCGTGCGTCTTATAGAGGGACCTACAGTTTCAAGCCGATTCCGAACGGCAGATATTTTTTATGAGGAGGTTTTTCATGGCAGAAATACACTCGAAAGTTTGCCATTGCCGGCCGAGGGGCGACCGCTATGGGAAAAAAATTTTTCTTCATGTTTCACCGAGATTCGAACCTACGAAAATTGCACTTTACTACACAAAAATTTAATGAGGTTGGTATAAAATAATTTTTAAGCAGAACGGTCGAAGGACCATCAAACTCTCTCTGTGAAAAATTCTGTAGTTTAGCAATAACTTGGGCGACATCATCCGAAGATAAAAAAATAGAGACAATGTCAACAGACGAAGTCGCATTATACTCAAAGTTACAATCACTATAAGGCGGAGGAATGAAATTGGACTTAAAAAAACCAACGAAAAATAGGGCAGATGGAAAGCTAAAGCAGGGTTTTTTTTAGATTTTATGAAACTCCAAAAAGCTTTGGGATTGGTATAAAAACCATTGTTTCCATAATTCAAAATGTGCAATATGGTGGTAGTCGATCTGTCCTACTATGCGACACGGGAACCTTCACATAAGCTGGCCAAATCGTGGCTTTTAAAACTTGCTCAAAAGCAGATGGCACTAACATCTGAATCTTTCTTAATAAGGAAATAAGTGACTTATCAATTTTTGAGCTTTTAACAACATAGCCAATAATATCTTCACCAGAAACTGTAGTCTTAAAATAGGATATACAGGTATGAATTCATTCCTTCATTGCTATAACATCAAGTTGAGTGCGCCAGTTAACACCGTATCCAATGACTTGTTTTGCTTTCAACCCTTTTACCAGTTGCAGTAGACCACTGTGCAGGAGGCTGCGTAGCAGTATTTTCCCCAACACTACCTGTACTTTGTCTTGTTTACAGCAGCAGCAGTGAATGATCGAGAGTTGGCATTGGCAAAAATGAGAGGAGTTAACGTTAACTCCCACAGTATAGGATGCAGCATAGTCACCAGAAACTTTATCAGTTACAGAAGTAACAGCGGCAGCGGCGAAAGAGTGAGGGGCGCATCAGGTAACCGATGAGAGGAGTTGGCACTGACTCCTACAGTAGGAAAATCAGCAATAACACGGGGAGATGATGCTCAGCATAGAGGAAAGTTTTTTTGCTTTGTTTCATTTTTGTTTTTGCTAACATTCGTATTATGAACAAGTATAATACAGGGTCTTTCGCGTAGTGCTCTAATTTCAGCAGTGAGCGCACATAAAGCTGAAGCCATTTCGCCGCTTCTCAGCTTGCCTTGCCTTCGTATTGGTTAAGAGCTGTATATTATCGCCTCGCAACTCATTAACAATAACAGCAATGCGGCTATTCTCAGCTCTGAGTGCGGCAATTTCAGCTAATGCAGACCACAACGTTCATTGGTCGCGAATGTTAACAGTATCCATATGTCCGTTTTCAATTAATTATTTCTGAGACGGAGAATCAGAATTATATATTGTTGTTGGATGCACTGACGAATTACTCAAATTGAATTTTATGATGAAAAGAATAATGAGATGGCGCCTATCGTGGTCCCGTTACTTTGCTCTCAGCGAATTTGACAATGAGTTACGTGATTTTAGCTCCAGTATGGCTAGATTACCATTTTCGTAACTTGCTTTAGCATTTTTTTTTTTGTGTTATTTAGTCTCGGAGTTTTAGTTCTTTCTTCATGACATTTTTCTAGCCTGTTCTAATTAAAATGTAATGTTTATAACTTTGCAAAATATACATTTTTTAATAATTAGTTAAATAATTCACTCAGTTTTATTTAGCTTTACTTTTTTTTAACATCTGGTGGCATTGCCCGCGTTTGCAGATGTTGTTGGTGTTCTTCTGCTTTCGGCAGTCAAATCTCTCTCTCGCTACTGCAGTGTTGCCTAGCTTTGGATATAAAAACGCACTAAAATGCCCATTCAAAGAAAATAAAACACCAAATGTTTGTTGAATCACTTAGAGAACTTTGTATGCGTGACAAATCTTCTTTAAAATGTGCGTTTTTTTTAATAAATGTGTTATGCCTATGTAGATTTTCATTTATAAGTTTTTTGTTGAGAAAAACTCTTTTGTTAAGGGAACGACTTATTTGCTATATTTGAGGTTATATAACTAGATAAGGTGCTCTTTTTTCTAAAATGTCAGTATGGTTTCTTTAGTATTTTCAGGTATTTTGTGGCTTATTTTTACAATGAATACACATCTTGATGCCCTATGTCCCACTAAGGATTGATGGCCGGAAGAAACGATTACACCTCTATGGTTTTAATCCGCATTCAGTAAATTCAAACGCCTTTTAAAATGTGTAAAAAGGTGTTCAATCTTAAGAAGAGTTGAGAGAGGGACATTTAATATTGTTGCATAACCTTAAAAGGTGCAAAAAATTAAATTCACACTTTCAAAATATCAAATTTTATAAGAACCAATTAATTTTCAATAGCACTAAAATCTTCTCAGAGTGGCATTTTTTAACCTTATTTTGGATAATAATACAGTTTTTTTTTACTTAAGGTTTCAGAAGCTTTAAATTTAAAAAAAGAAACAAACACGAAACTTCAAAATTTTTGCATTTTGAGTATAAAAAAGTACTAAATTTATTGCGAAGAGCAAATGGTTGGCAATACTGCACAACTCGGAAAAACGTGACGTCACGCACTCTCTGATGGGCGCAATCTTCTTTCTATCATTCTTGAAATTGAACCTGTGCTTGGCTCTTCAGAATAGTCAAGCTTTAGAGCAGACGGTAGTAATATTATGTTATATCCAAAGCAACAGATAGCGGTGGTGAACGCAAAAACTTTCGACGAACGGTAGAGCACTTTTTGCACAGAAACTCTTCACCCGAGGAGAGCAAAACCTCCACATCAAAAGGCAAAATGTTTACACAGCTCAGGTGATAGAGTTGTACTTTGCACATTGAATCTTAGGCGACGATCGTTCACCTTTGTGACCATACAGGCACGGCATTTCGAGAAATTATAATAGCTGCAAAATATTTACGAGACTGCGTCTCAATTATGAATTCGTCTTCTCTCTTTTGATTGACGCGATAACCGCTTACGAGATTTTGGCCGAGTTTAACAAAGCGGACCAGTCGTTTCATTCTAGTGCTAACTGGCGCCTGTTGTTCACACCAAGTGAAGTCAAGTCCTTCTCCTGAGCCTGAGCGATTAAGTTCTACAGCTCGCACGATTTTTTCCAACATCAGGTTAAAGAAGTCACACGACAGCGAGTCAGCCCGTCTGAAACCTCGTTTGGTATCAAACGGCTGGGAGAGGCCCTTCCCTATTCTGATGGCGCTGTTGGTAGTGAGCAACGTCATTTTGCAAATTTGTTTTTTCAAATTCGGACAATTCCGTATATAGGCAACTCTATTTCGTACTATCGACTGCAGCTTTGAAATCAACAGAGAGATGGTGTGTGTCGATTCCTCTTTCATGGATCTTTTCCAAGACTTGGTGTATTGTGAATGTCTGGTTGGTGGTGGACTTTCCAGGTCTAAAGCCTAATAAGGTCCAATCAATAGGTTGATGGTGGGCTTCAGCCTTTCACATATTACGCTCTCTAGAACCTTATAGGCGATATTTAGAAGACTAATCCTGTAGTAATTGACACAGGTTACAGTATCACCCTTCTTGTAGATTGGGCAGAGCACACTTAAATTCCAATTGGCAGGCATGCACTAATTATTTATTACTAAGAAACTTCAGGGCACTAATATAAGCACAACCGCACACAGCAAAAATTAAAAACGTTTCCTTTGTCTTTTTCCTATTTATTTGCGGCCACCGTAGCCTAGCTATTACACACATGCCTCCATCTCTCCATAACCTATTGATCTCTTGGATAATGTTGTTTTTGATGATTAGCTCGATCGCGGCCATAGGTATTCCAAATGGTATCACTAAGCAGTTAAAGAGTAATACTTTTCCTGGCTAACTCATCCGCTTTACAAGTTCCCCAATGTTCCTGTGGCCCGGAACCCAAATAAAGCTGACCTTGAATACATAGTTGTTATGTAAAAACTAGACAATGCATACAGTTACATTTTTTTTTGAACTTTAAACTGAAAAAATTAATAGATTCTTAAATTTTTTGAATTTCTTAGCTTGAATTTGTTTAAATTTTTAGTATGCGAATATATTTAATTATAAGAACGTTTACTATGAAATCATGGGATTAAAGCAGTACCACTTAATACTTTTGAAGTAAAAAATCCTGTCTTATTCAAACTCAAATTTCATTTATTCTCAGTATTTTAACTACATATTTTCTACGAAAGCCCGAATATTTAAATAGCAGGCACTTTCCAACTTTCCTATTTTGCAAGAGTTATTCCAATCAAAGATCATCCCGAAACTCAGCGATGAAAACTCGAATGGTCCACACACTTTTTTTCTACACATTTTTTATTGCAAAAAATGTAAGTACAATCTAACTTTTTGGTATTTACTTGTCTACTTACTGCAAGTTTTTATTCTGTTTTAACTGCGACCGAAACGCTTCCCAAAAATTTTCTCTTTCAACTGATCCACTTGCTGTGTGGGTGCGGATATTTAAGTATCAATGCTCAGCCGCATACTGGAAAATCTTATCAGTCCGAAAGTTTCACCAAAGAGAAAAAAACACAGCAGCAAAATCTAAATATTAATTTCTGCTTTATTAATGAAACATCAACTACCAGTTTTTCTTATTAATAGCTTTTATTTACTAGATTCACCGTTATTTGCGCGCTTAAACAATAGCTTTTTGCAGTTGTTTTTATTTTAGCTAAATATTATCGGTGAAATGTGCGCTACTCTACCAGTTTATTGCGTTTTGGATGTGCATACATACAACTGCAAGGTTTTTGTTTGCTCTCCCTATTAAGCGTACCATATTGCCGGCGTATCAAATATTGGCTACGCATTCTCAAGTGAACAGCTTTATCAGTCGGTTCGATACCCATTTGTTTAACTTTTACTATGTCATTCTCATGTGGCAGTGCAACCAGCTGTCTACCAAATTTTTAAATTTGCTTGTTTTTGCATGGGAAAGTTAGCGCTCTTCAAGCTGTTAAAAACTTAAACTTTTTAATGAGTGCTCAAGCGCACGAATTTCTGATAACTGTTAAGCATAACGTCCCATTTATGGGAACATAACAAATAATTCTGATTTGACAAACATACATGCGAGACTGAATCATCAAATTAGGAAACTGCTCGTTTAGCATATCTATCGGAAAAAATTATACCCCGATGAGCCAAACAAATTTTTGACCAACTACAGTCTGCTTGTCATAAATAAAGGGTCTTTCAATAGTGACGCATAGATGTCAGTAGCGAAGAATTCTTAGACAGCACCTTTTTTATGTCATCTTTGGCATTTGACAAGATCACAATTGACAAATGTACAATTTTGCACGATATAACAACGCCTTAAAATTGTTAAAACTTATTATGAAAATGATCGATCTTTAAGAACATTGTGAAATTCGTAATTTTTGGTGGAAATAATCATCCGAATGAGTTGATATTTCAAAGGTTGGTAAAAAATTTCAAAAAACTGGCACTATGGAGTATAGAATAAGGTCAGGCAGACCAAAAACTGGACGTTCTGTTGAGAATATTTTTGTTGCAGCGCAAAGTGTTACTGAACAATTCTCAACATCGATATTTCGACGTTCGCAACAATTAGGCATTCACGAATCGAATGTTTGGCGGATTCTATAATACATAAGGACTTCCATTTGCCTCCTTGCAAATTTCAATTAACACAAGAATTGAAGCAACAGACCATTATTGAGTCAGAAATTACGTGACTGGGTTTTTTGATGATGATTCTGGTTTTTCACCCAAAACCATCTTTAATGATGGAGCTCATTTCATTGGTTTGTCAACAAGGGAGGGGTCAGTTCCAGAAAAATCATTATATCCGCTACAATGTACTGTGTGGGGTGGTTTTTGGGCTGGTGGAATAATTAGCTGGTTTTTCTTCGAAGATGAAAACTAAAGAGCTGTTGCAGTCAATGGGCATCGCTATACACAATTGATTGGAGATTTTTTGTGGACTGAACTGGAAGAAATAGACATAGATAATATTGCATTATTGCGATCTAAATTCCCCACTCGACATTTAAAGGAGGTAATTTTTCTCATATAATTGTTAGGAGCCGTGTTTTGAATACAATTAGTAAAACCTGAAAAAAGTTAAACTTTTACTAGTTTTGTTTTAAAATAACATCTAGACGCGTCTATTGAAAGACCCTTTCTTTGAAGACGTATTCTCTGTTATAATTTAGTCTGGACGTGTCACAGTATTTTCACAGAAAATCGAGTATCGTGCAGTGATTGATTTTTTATTTTGGAAGGTTTAAAAGCAAAGGAGATTTCATAGAAAAAATGCAGGGAATTCTACTGAAAATCGTCAAGTGACTAAAAGAGATTTGGCAGAAGACCTAAGCATTTCATTGGGCAGTGTAATCAATATTGTAAAGTACTGGGTTTCAGAAAGCTGTGAGGCAATGGGTACCGCATTAGCTAACAATGGAACAAAAACAAATTCGAGTTCGAGTTCGAGTTTCTCAGCAACATTTAGAGGGTTTTCGAAAGTATAAAGTGAAGTGTGTTTATCGATTCATCATCAAGGCTAAGTCCTGGGTCTATCATCATGATCCTGAAACAAAAGAACAGGCTAAAGAGACCAAACACCCAAAAACTGTTATATCGTTAGGGGTTCTGGGCTGTTGTTGTTACGCCATCCTATGTGATCTCGGCATCTGCTAGCTCGCGCAACATCGCTATGTGATCTTTGGCCGACCGTGACCTCTGCTCTCTTGCGGGTTCCAATCCAGAGCCATTCTCGTGATGCTGTCTCGTGGTTTTCTAAGCATATAATCTATCCATCGCTACTTTCTGCTATAGGATGGGCTTCTCATTCGTTGATCTACACAGCGCGTCGTTGTTGATGGTGTTCGGCCAGAATGTTTTACAGATGATACGAGGGCATTTGTTGACGAAAGATTTGTAGCCTCTGTGTGATGGTGTTGGAGACCAGCAATGTTTCACTTCCGTACAACAATACTGGCTTCACACATGAGCTGAACCTTCGCAGTTTAGTACGAATGGAGATGGGCCTGTCGTGCTTGGAGGAGCGCATAGCACAGAGCACTTTCTCTGCGAGTGTCCTGCCTTTGCTAGAGCACGCCTACGATGGGTTCCGATGTCGTGAGAATGAGTAATATTCGCTCTCTAAAACTGGAGGATATTTACAGATTTGCCAAAGAGTCTGGAAAATTCTCACAATACTTTTCTCCTTCCGTCCTTGACTATCTACCCTCTTTCCAGAGCTTTAAATACAATGCGCTTTTTAGCCTGAGTGTTTTAGGAACCACGAAATTTCCTGGTGCTCCTTGGCATTCGTCCGAACGCCGTCCTTGATTTGTTTAGCCTGCAGTTGATATCTTCATCTACTCCGCCATCTGTCGTGGTGGCAGAAGCTTTTGACAAATTCCATCGGACACCAGTCAACCGTTATAGATATTGCATTATTGTGGCTGACTCTCATAGCCTTTGTCTTGGCGATGTTGGCCTCCAGTCCGACAGTGCGTGCAAGCGTGACTAGACTCTCCACCTTCGCTTTCATGTCAGTGAGTTTGTGAGAGAGAAGGAAAATTTCATCAGCGAAGCACATGTCCTCAAAATATCCTCCTTGTCTTACGCCTGCGTTGGTGGTGAATGGGTCGCTGACGTTGCCGTTGTGAAGCACTGCCCGTTCTGAGCACATGTTGAATCTCGTCTGATTGTGTCGAATGCCTTCTTAAAGCATTCTAATAATGGGGTTATTTTAACATACTTCCGAACAAATAGTGGTTAAAATCAGTGATTGTCGAGATGTTCCATGAAAACAATAAATTTCTTTTTACAACAAGTTTTATTTTAAACATAAAAACAGTTTTTGTAACTCTTTTTTGATCGTCCTGAATTTGGGGGCCGTATTCATACTTCTCTATTTAGAAATACGTACCTATGTGCAAAACCTATTCTGTATATTACATCAAATCATATATACTGCAAATAAGCCATGGATCAGGTGAGGTTAAAATGATTAATCAACACCACATAGACGCGTTAAGCTGCAGATCTGGCTCGTAATGGATCCGAGTTACGCAACACTCCACATTGGAGCTCCTCACAAAGAGTATATCGAATGAATAATTACCCTGTATGCATAGATATTTTGTTAGTACAACACCCCACACAGCAAAGGGTGAACGTAAAACCCAGTTAATCACATTTGGTAGCTGCTTTATCACACCAGCGATAACATTTATTTTGTAAATAATATTAAATATTATTGGTTGTTAAGAGATAGCTGTGATTTTTGCCCATCGAATTTGAAGAAGCCATCGGCACCATCAGAAGTACCTTTCAACGGATTGATAAGCGGTGTCGATTATATTAAGCAAATCGATTTTTCGAACTTGAATGCATGAAATATACTCCATTTACGATCTAGATAAACAGGTGCGTCAGAGGGCCTGAACTATCGAGCACATATTTTGCATACTCGTACATGTCTATGTACTTATATATTTGTATATACATTTGTATATACCCCAGGCCAATAATTATATGCGTAAAATTGATTCATGTTACAGGTGTTAATGGTACAGTAGTAATTTTTGGTATATAAGCACATATTTTGTTTCGATTGCTTTATGGCTTTATCTCATTTGCACCGTATTCATAGTACTGTTATTTCTAATTAAATTAGGCGAAAACCCCGTATAAAATATTTATATCTGCAAAATGAATTATTTGTCTTCGGACGGCTGCCACCACACAAAGTGGAGAATACGACTCTCAAGTGAGTGTAGGCATAAGCAAAGGTGCAAGATGAAAAAAAGTTATTTAGATGGACCAGATTGTCGCCACAAATATTGGATGGATGTAAGACACTCACGGATGAACAGCATTTTCATCAGGAAGCAAGTCAAAAATATCAACCGTTATAGATATTGCATTATTGTGGCTGACTCTCATAGCCTTTGTCTTGGCGATGTTGGCCTCCAGTCCGACAGTGCGTGCAAGCGTGACTAGACTCTCCACCTTCGCTTTCATGTCAGTGAGTTTGTGAGAGAGAAGGAAAATTTCATCAGCGAAGCACATGTCCTCAAAATATCCTCCTTGTCTTACGCCTGCGTTGGTGGTGAATGGGTCGCTGACGTTGCCGTTGTGAAGCACTGCCCGTTCTGAGCACATGTTGAATCTCGTCTGATTGTGTCGAATGCCTTCTTAAAGCATTCTAATAATGGGGTTATTTTAACATACTTCCGAACAAATAGTGGTTAAAATCAGTGATTGTCGAGATGTTCCATGAAAACAATAAATTTCTTTTTACAACAAGTTTTATTTTAAACATAAAAACAGTTTTTGTAACTCTTTTTTGATCGTCCTGAATTTGGGGGCCGTATTCATACTTCTCTATTTAGAAATACGTACCTATGTGCAAAACCTATTCTGTATATTACATCAAATCATATATACTGCAAATAAGCCATGGATCAGGTGAGGTTAAAATGATTAATCAACACCACATAGACGCGTTAAGCTGCAGATCTGGCTCGTAATGGATCCGAGTTACGCAACACTCCACATTGGAGCTCCTCACAAAGAGTATATCGAATGAATAATTACCCTGTATGCATAGATATTTTGTTAGTACAACACCCCACACAGCAAAGGGTGAACGTAAAACCCAGTTAATCACATTTGGTAGCTGCTTTATCACACCAGCGATAACATTTATTTTGTAAATAATATTAAATATTATTGGTTGTTAAGAGATAGCTGTGATTTTTGCCCATCGAATTTGAAGAAGCCATCGGCACCATCAGAAGTACCTTTCAACGGATTGATAAGCGGTGTCGATTATATTAAGCAAATCGATTTTTCGAACTTGAATGCATGAAATATACTCCATTTACGATCTAGATAAACAGGTGCGTCAGAGGGCCTGAACTATCGAGCACATATTTTGCATACTCGTACATGTCTATGTACTTATATATTTGTATATACATTTGTATATACCCCAGGCCAATAATTATATGCGTAAAATTGATTCATGTTACAGGTGTTAATGGTACAGTAGTAATTTTTGGTATATAAGCACATATTTTGTTTCGATTGCTTTATGGCTTTATCTCATTTGCACCGTATTCATAGTACTGTTATTTCTAATTAAATTAGGCGAAAACCCCGTATAAAATATTTATATCTGCAAAATGAATTATTTGTCTTCGGACGGCTGCCACCACACAAAGTGGAGAATACGACTCTCAAGTGAGTGTAGGCATAAGCAAAGGTGCAAGATGAAAAAAAGTTATTTAGATGGACCAGATTGTCGCCACAAATATTGGATGGATGTAAGACACTCACGGATGAACAGCATTTTCATCAGGAAGCAAGTCAAAAATATGTTTTGTGCCAGGCAAAATAAATGCAGCAATGCTCACAGACTTGTTAGAAAGCGAACTTCTTGATTTTGGTGATAATTAATGCACTGATTCTTGTGTCTAAGAAAGCAAGGGTTTTTTTTCTCCCAAAAAATTGAGTTGCTTTAGTGGTCTGTTCTAAGGACGGACCTTACTCCCATCGATTATGTATGGAGATGCAATCGCGAACTCCACAGAATAATTCTATAAAATATTAAAAAAATTGAATTTTAGGTTCTTTCATATATCTATGCGATCTGTCCATGGGCAAAGATCAAGGAATCTCTGGAATAAGCGAATCTCCATTCTGAGCGGCAGTCTGCCACTCAAGGCACTGCCATCTGTGCGTTTAAGTCCTCACTCATCTTTGCAATCCTGTCCTATCGAGAAACTGAATTTGGTAGAAGCGCAAAATTGCATCCGGCTCATTTAGGACACATAGGCTAGAGGGGCTTACTATAGAATAAAATACCGTCAAGGATAAGCCTAGGAGTGCAGAGCAAAGGCTAAAGGAGGTTCATCTTCTTAATTGGCGCTATAACCGCTTACGCGATTTTGGCCGAGTTTAACAAAGCGCGCCAGTCGTTTCTTTCTCGTGCTAACCGGCGCCAGTTGGACACACCAAGTGAAGCCAAGTCCTTCTCCACCTGATCTTTCCAACGC
This sequence comes from Anastrepha obliqua, assembly GCF_027943255.1. Taxonomy (NCBI): domain Eukaryota; kingdom Metazoa; phylum Arthropoda; class Insecta; order Diptera; family Tephritidae; genus Anastrepha; species Anastrepha obliqua. Next base: position 2,839,328 of record NC_072894.1, read on the forward strand.
AGAGGAGGCCTTCCTCTTCCTCTGCTACCACCAGCTGGTACCACATCGAGCGTTTGTATCCATCGGACGACATGACCCAGCCAACGTAGCCGCTGGATCTTTATTCGCTGGGCTATGTCTATGTCATCGTAAAGCTCATACAGCTCATCGTTCCATCGTCTGCGATATTCGCCGTTGCCAACGTGCAAAGGTCCAAAAATCTTGCACAGGAGGTCAGCTGGCACTAAATTATGAGGCTATGCCAGGCGAAATCCTTACTGGAGGTACAATCAAAAGTAGTTTAGGAAAATCGTTACCCTCCCTAAAAATAAGCTGAGAACGTTCATGAGCATTCTCAGATATGAGAATATGAGCCACTGACTCCTGTCGTTTCTGTGACCAGTCCCCCGGAGATTCCAACACATCTTATCCTTGAATGCGGCACTATAGTGCGGAGAATGAGATATCTCGACCAATTACAGCCAGAAGAAAAGCATATATGCCCTGCCTAACCCAGCTCTATCTTAACCCAGCTTATCATAAGGGAACTGGGTTCGGATCCGGTACTGTGATGAGTGGAGATCACAAAAGACCATAAAAGACAAAAGATCGAAGTGGAAACCTCAAATCTATTCAATCTATCTATGTAATAACACATACATAATTATTTAATTGAGCTACATGCAACTTTGCTCACATAATTAAACCACTTTTCATTTTAATTTTTATAAAAATGTAGTTAATTGTATACCAAAAACACAAGAATGATAGAAAGAAGATTGCGCCCATCAGAGAGTGTGTGACGTCACGTTTTTTCGAGTTGTGCAGTATTGCCAACCATTTGCCCTTCGCAATAAATTTTGTGCTTTTTTATTCCCAAAATGCGAAAATTTTGAAGTTTCGTGTTTGTTTTTTAATTTAAAGCTACCGAAACTTTAAGTTAAAAAAAAAGCTGTATTATTATACAAAAGAAGGTTAAAAAAGGTCACTCTGAGAAGATTTTAGTACTAATGAAAATTAGTTGGTTCTTATAAAATTTGATATTTTGAAAGTGTAAATTTAATTTTTTGCACCTTTTAAGGTTATGCAACAATATTAAATGTCCCTATCTCAACTCTTCTTAAGATTGAAAACCTTTTTACACATTTTAAAAGGCGTTTGAATTTACTGAATGCGGAGGCATTTTAGTGCGTTTTTATATCCAAAGCTAGGCAACACTGCAGTAGCGAGAGAGAGATTTGACTGCCGAAAGCAGAAGAACACCAACAACATCTGTAATCGCGGGCAATGCCACCAGATGTTAAAAAAAAGTAAAGCTAAATAAATCTGAGTGAATTATTTAACTAATTATTAAAAAATGTATATTTTGCAAAATTATAAACATTACATTTTAATTAGAACAGGCTAGAAAAATGTCATGAAGAAAGAACTTAAACTCCGAGACTAAATAACAAAAAAAAATGCTAAATCAAGTTACGAAAATGGTAATCTGGCCATACAAAAAGCTAAAATCATGTAACTCGTTGTCAAATTCGCTGAGAGCAAAGTAACGGGACCACGACAGGCGCCATCTCATTATTCTTTCCATCATGCCAAAAACATTATAAGCCAAAGTTTTTTATAAAATTCACAAAAATTTAACAAATTCCAAGAATTGTAATGAAAATTTTCAACTTTCTAATCGAAATGTTTATAAAATGTTTGGGTATGCAAATTTGAAGTTGCTCAAAAACCCCGTTGATTTTTTACACGATTCCGAGAAATAATACAAATGTAATGCGAAAGCTAATCTTTAGCACATTTTTCTTGTGGCTGACCAGAAAATCAGGGTATGGTTAAACGTCTTTTTCCTAATTGTTATTATATATTATAATATTATCTTATCTGTCAATAAAAGCATTTAAATTAAAAATTCATTTGTGTCGTTAGACTACAGACAACTTGTCGCAAGGTTGGGGAAACGAACTTGATTCAATTAAAGGTATTAAACAACCTCAGTTTAGTTTCCTCAAAGTTTTCGATTATCTATTCGGATTGAAAATATTTTAGGGTTCAAGTAGAGTTTCTTGTTCTAGAACACTAGTCCAATAATTTAGTTTATTCAATGAAACCGAATTGAGAAAGTGTTTCAATCGTTTTTATGCCTAGAAATTAGAGATCAATGAACTATGTTTGACTGGAAACTTTCTTTTAACAACAGCTAACAAGTTCATCATTCCAAGCTGATAAATTTATGATCTTTGACAAGCTGTGGAGCAACCTTATCGTTAACTTTACATTAAAATGTTATTTAAGATGTCGTTGATTGCCCATTTTTTTAAATGTTGAGCTCCAATGTTCCCAGAGCAATATTTGAGTATGAGTATCTGATCTATTTCATTTAGCAATAGTTAAAATGCGAGAAATTAATTTTTGATGCGAAACTATCGTCATCGATTTCTCTATTACAAATCAAATCATTATTAAATCTTCTTCCCACTACTACTGTAATAGACTACTGTACTCGTATTAGCTTGAATAACTAGAACTATGACTCCACTAGTCTGTAAAAAATATTGTTCATAGAGTGAAATAAATAAATAAATGTGTCGTATGCCTTTCAAAATAATACAGATACAATAATCCAAGCACAAAAATATTTGTTAAACTCATTATCCGGATTCTACTTCACTTAATGACACGAATTCTCTTTTTTGTTTTCTGAAAACGGATTCCTCGAAGGTGAGAATAAATCAGCCGGCGCCATATCAGGTGAATACCATGAATACCAAACAAATTTTTTCAGATAAATATTTTATGCAAAAAATACATGGTGTTGATACCTTATATGATATAGCAGTGTCTTCGGTTGGTGCGTGACTAACATTCGGAAACTGTCATTTAGTGATGAGGCCCGCTACTTAGGTCTAATACTAGACCGAAAGCTAACATGGAAGGCAAATGTCGAAGATAGAGTAAAAAGGGCGACAATAGCACTATACTCTTGTAAACAGCTGATAGGACTAAGTTGGGGTCTCTCCCCATCTATCGTATACTGGCTTTATACGGCAATTGTCAGACCTATCCTAACATACGGCATATTAGTATGGTGGCCAGCTTTAGATAAATTGTACATTAAAAGAACCATGGCACACGTACAAAGAATGGCCAGTCTTTGCATCTGCGGGGCCCTCAGAACCACACCCACAGATGCACTAAATATCATGCTTTACATTTTACCAATAGAGCAGTACGGTAAGCAAACAGCTGCCAAAGCAACTCTCAGACTAAGAGAAATCGGCCTACTCAGAACGAACCAAAGAGGACACTCCTCAATTTTAGAACAATTCCCCTGCATTCCCAACACAACGGATTTCTGTAGGACCAAGGACATCAATTTGTATAAATCCTTCGTCACAGTATTTCCTTCCAAAGAGGAATGGGATAACGGGCTCATTGTTAAGATAAATGAAGTAAACATCTACACAGATGGCTCAAAACTGGATAACAAAGTAGGTGGAGGGGTCTACTCCGACAAACTCGGAGTATGCCAATCATTCCGCTTACCTGATCATTGCAGTGTATTTCAGGCGGAAGTCACTGCCATAAAAGAGGGGCTTAAAGAAATAAAAACGAGAGTATTATCCACAAATGAAGTCTTCATTTACTCGGACAGTCAAGCAGCAATAAAAGCGCTGGAATCAAAAACACACTCGTCAAAAACAGTTCTAGAATGTTTTAAACTACTAGATGACGTATCTAAGTGCTACAAGGTGCACCTTATCTGGGTACCAGGCCACAGGGACATTCCAGGAAATTGTAAGGCGGATGAACTTGCAAGAGCCGGTACAACGCTTGATCTCGAACCGGATAAGGCGCTGATACCCATGCCTATAGCCACTTGTAAATTACTTATAGACAGGGAAACCATCAAAAAGGTAAATACAATCTGCCAAAACCTCACAACATGCGAACTAAGCAGACAGACATGGCCCAACTGGAACAGCGGTCGATCGAAGATCTTGCTAAGATTCAACAGGGAATCTATAAGAAAAATGATAGGTGTATTAACAGGCCATTGTTTAATAGGCAGCCACGCTAGAAGGTTAGGACTACCTTACTTCGATTTCTGTAGAAGCTGTCTAAATACAGAAGAAGAGGAAACAGTCAGACACCTTTTATGTGAGTGTGAAAGACTAGCTAGGAGAAGGCTGCGCACCCTCGATACAGCATTTCTAACCGATGTAGCGGATATAGCCCATCTAAAACTAACGAAGCTCTGCTCGTTTATTAAAGCAACCGGATGGTTTGAAAGGGAACACGTAGAGTAAGGATAAGCTCCAGTGGTATCACAATGGACCTGCCGAAGGTCTAAGTGTGTCTTACGACAACCACCCTACCTACCTACCTACCTACATTCGGAAAATGTAGGTTAAACACCAAAATGAAGAAAAAGTTTTTTCTAATAGCTGTCGCCCCTTGGCAGGCAATGGCTAACCTTAGCGAGTATTTCTGCCATGAAAAGGCTGCTCATAAAAAATATCTGCCCTTCGGAGTAGGCTTAAAACTATAGGTGCCTCCATTTGTGGAACAACATCAAGACGCCTGTTTGTCTTGAATTTTTAATCGAAATTACTGGCAGACCCTTTTAAAAGGTTTTATAAACGATCCCGCTGCTTTGTTGATAAAATGTACGAATATAAAGTAGCAAAGTGTTTTCTTCCGTTCGTCCGACCGCCTTTGTAATTAATAATCCAAGTGATAATTTACACATTTGAGTGAAACTGGGGTGCTTATCTACGTTTGTCAGAAGTAGTTTCGATGTTTTACTGAGCAAAATTGGGTAATAACTATACCCATTTTTGTAAACTAAATTAAATTCATCAACTAGTGAAGAATAGTTGTATAAAATCGGTATAGAGCAGAGTCTTTAATGAGAACAGATATTTACATATATGAAATTTTACACATATCAAAAATTACAAAATCAAATCGCAGCGCATCCAATGGCTAGGGCACGTTGCAGAATTCCAGATGAAAGAATACCTCGCAAAGTTCAATATGCGCGTATGCTTGAGGTACAGCGAAGGGAGCATCCGCGGAAGCGATGGTTAGACGACGTTGAGGACGATCTAAGAAGTATAGGAGCGCCCAACTATTGATACCCTATGCCCCACGAGGGATTGAAAAACGGAAGAAAGAACTATGGCTATGGACCGAGGTGCCTGGAGAATAATTGTGGAGGCAGCTAAGACTCACAACGAGCTGTAGTGCTTTAAATGTTGAAGATGAGAATCTCTAAAAAAAAAGAATGTTAAGAATGTGCTATAAGAAATACTTTCCATCGCATGGTGCATTTACGTCACCACATTTCCAATGATCTCATGTAATGGATGACTTTGACTATAACTAAGGAATTCTGTACTTTTCCACTTGTCCCTTGTCGTTTCTTGCTTTGCTTTCACTGCTGGCCAAAATATGTAAAAGCAACATTGATACTGTAAATTTTGTTTGTGGCAACAAGGCAAAAGAGAAAAAGTTATTACATTTCTTGCGCCCTCCATATTCTCTGACAAAAGAAAACAACAACAAATGTGTTCTGGACAAATTGAATGAATGACCTGGTTTGGTAGAGAAAAAATAGCAAAAAGACAACATAGATGCACTTATGCATATGTATGTGTATTTTTTCAACTTCGTGATTTATTTCTTCCTTCTTGCGTGTATTATATAAATTTCGATTGAGGTCAAAGAAAATCTGACAACCCAAAAGACAAGTATGGTAATATTACACTAAATTATTTATTTCCTCACAGTTTTTGATACATTCGATGTAATTACTTCTGAGTTGTTTTCATTGAAATTTCCTTACACAAAATATAATAAAGTTCCGCAGTTTATTTAAAGTTTTAAATTCTCACTTAAAGCTCATATTTTTTGCTTTCGAAAGGCCATTAGTTACGCAATGCCAACTAAATGCATCCATTAGCACCAACTCTTTCCCTGAGAAAGACGTAACACGAAAAGGCGTGTTTAGCAGTAGCTCCATTCCAGCTCAAAACCATATGGCCCACCGCCTCGCTTTTCGCCATCTCCCGCAAGTCCCCCAAATACGTTTCAGCATTTTAGCTCCGCCTACGCAACAAAAATGGCAACAATGACGTCATTCATGAAAATTTATGTCACGTTGATGCTCCCCAAATCGCAGCATACGAGCCGATGCTGGTGGGTGGTGGGGCCACTTTGCTGCGTTGAAAAAACAGAATCGATAATTTCATTGTGTTCGTTTGGTCGACGATGTCGCCACGAAGTGTGTACAGTGCACACACATACATACAAAGCGTAGCGTAATCGCAGCCATTTTGAAAAATTGGCTTCTTAGATGATTCGAATGGATGCTTTGGCACACTGCGCCGCAGATCGTCAAACAGTAAAGCTGCATTCGCGTTCTGTCCGTCCTGGTCAAACGTAGTTTCTCCTTGCTATCAGAACTCAGCCAGTTCCAACTGAAAGAACTAAGTGTGAAAAAATCTCAAAGTGCTGCAAATTCGGTAGAATTAGTTTGTGTGAGCCTGAGGCCTGTCTCTCGAACGAAAGTAGTGAAACGGTTGAAAACGATTAGTGTACCAAGACATCGCTGCTGAAGTATCCATATCGAAAACGTTGTAAGGCACAAAACAAATGTAGAAAGCGCACGCAGAACTACAAGTAGTAAAAGCAAATACGAGATCTAATCAAAAGAGAAAGTGTTTCCCTGTAGTTGGCAGCACACCTTCATACATACCAAGGCCACGCTCTGCCCTCATCAAATTGATGTAGTTAAGCTTAAATAGTTATCGTGCCATCATCAAAACCACCGCATTTCGATATCCCAACAGTCACCAGTCAGTCACTTTCTTCATCACAATCATTTAAATCCAAACAGTCAAAGTGATTCTCCTAAAGCAATACATCGAAGATCTCCGCAAGATTATTGGTAAGCAGGCTTCACCAATAGACACCTAAATGTGCTGATCAACACACAAAATTGTAAAGTGAACTCCCAATAATTATTAGAACACACATACATACGTATGCACGCATTATCACTACATAATTTTTTTCCGCAAAATAAGGTGTAAAATTTATAAAATCTTATTCCTCAATTTAAGGAAAATGTCGATTACATAAACGTTCGAACGCCCTTCGTGGCACCACCTTGAAAATTCGGGAGTTGCTTTTGGCAGAGCCTTGGCGCAACTTGCCACGCGCAGTTGCGAAGCGTCATTTCATTAAACACCTCCAATACTACACACACACACACACACACACACACACACACACACTCATACACACCCATATACTTCGGTTTTCTCCATATAAGCAACCAAATCATTGCCATTACGTAAAGTTTTACTTCTCAAAAGCACTCTTGCCATCTCACTCCATTTTACGAAAGACTTTTTTTTTGTTTTTTTTCTACTCATCTATTCACATTCTGTCCTTCATTTGTCCTTCAAAGTGTCATAGCATTTATATCGAATTCATCTGTTCATTCGTGTGGTATTTTTTCGGAATATTGGGGAAACATACAAGTTGGATAAGGCTCGAAATTTATGTAATGGTAGCTTAAGTTAAAGCAAAGAATATCTATTTAGTGCTTTTTTTGAGATTTTTTTATCAAATATTTCCTTTTACGTAAGAATAATTGCGTACGGTGGTATGAAATCACCGCGATCCTTAATGTGGCGTTCGAAACTGAATACCTTTCACAATAATAAATTCAAATTAAGCGAATTCATTTTTTTTTTGTTTTTTTTTTTTTATTAAATATTTTGTTATTAGAAAATACTTTTTGAATAAATAAAAGTTTACTTTCATCTTAAAAAATCTCAAAATATTCTTTGTGGAAGTATCTGCAAGTTTGGAGCTTCTTTTTATGCACTTTGAGGGATTCACAGTGCATATTGATAATCAAACTAAACAAAATAATTCCTCAATAAGTTCCCGTTAATAAGATTTTTAATTCTCAATCAAATAAATTAGAGAAATATAATAAATGTGTACGAATTTTTTTATACTCTCATTCTATTCCAAAAAAAATAAAATATAAAAATAAAAAATTGGCGCGTACACTTCTGTTAGGTGTTTGGCCGAGCTCCTCCTCCTATTTGTGGTGTGCGTCTTGGTGTTGTTCCACAAATGGAGGGACCTACAGTTTCAAGCCGACTCCGAACGGCAGATATTTTTATGAGGAGCTTTTTCATGGCAGAAATACACTCGGAGGTTTGCCATTGCCTGCGGAGGGCGACCGCTATTAGAAAAATGTTTTTATTAATTCCTATATATTCCAAAAACAAAGTCGAAATATGTTCTCGGGCAACATATCTTTGTACAAAAAGCGTTAGTTTGCAATAGCTAAATGATATCGATACAAATACATTCCCAAATATTTAGCATAATGATGTCCATCTGTCTTACACTTCACTTTTCATATAACAGTAATTTTCATAAACTCAATATTTCTATAGCTACTAAAGAAAATTTATTCAAATTTGATCTCAAGTAGTCCTTCTTCTTCTTAATTGGCGCGATAACCGCTTAAGCGAGTTTAAACGAGTTTAGCCAAGCGCGTCAGTCGTTTCTTTCTCATACTAACCAGCGCTAGTTGGACACACGAAGTGAAGCAAAGTTCTTCTCCACCTGATTCCAACGCAAAGGAGGCCTTCCTCTTCCCCTGCTACCACCAGCTGGTACCGCATCGAACCCTTTCGGTACTGGAGCGATTGTATCCATTCGGAGGGCATGGCCCAACCTACGAAGCCGCTGGATCTTTATTCGCTGCGCTAAGTCCATGTCGTCGTAAATCTCATACAGCTCATCGTTCCATCGCCTGCTATACTTGCCGTCACCAACATGCAAAGGTCCAAAAATTTCCAGCAGAATATTTCTCTCAGACACTCCGAGGGACGTCTTATCGGATGTTGTCATCATCCAAGCTTCTGCGCAATACGATAGGATGTGAGAGACCCTTATTAAGTGTTAATTTTGTTCGTCGAGAGATGACTTTATTACTCAATTTCCTACTTAGTTCAAAGTAGCACTTGTGTGCAAGAGAGATTTTTCGTTGGACTTCAAGGCTGCCATTATTATCGGTGTTAATACTGTTTCCTAGATAAACGTAGTCTCTTACTACTTCAAGACCCTAAACTATCCACCTAACAGTGACGTGGGTGTGGATACGCGAGCATGTCGATTGCTTGTTTCCCATGGCAGCCAATTCTAGAAACCGGAGTGAGTCGGGTTTTTCCCGACCAAGGCTACTCCCAATACTTCGGGTTAGCATTGAGCCTAGCTCTGGACCCAAAGATTATTTCTGCTGCATTTGCCAAAGACGGCTCTAACCAAACTCTACTTCGGATAAATGTAATCAATGTAGTGCCATCTTAAGACCTGCTTGAGCCTTAAGACTTGGGAATAGTCCACACGGTTTGTGGTCACATGTTGCTCTCGCTGTCTAACGCACGTAACCTCCATGACTTCTATTTCGCATAATGAAATGGTGCATTCATAGAGCACTACAATAGAGGTTCCATTTTCCTCGGAGCTCACCAGAGCAATATCTCTCCTGCATCTTTCTGATCCTCACATAGCCTTTTCCGTGTTCGGCATTTGAAGGTAATCCCACGATGCAACTACCTTTTCACATGCACCCTCCAACCCACTCCCCTAACACCTCTCTCCATTTGGACTCAACCCGTCGAAACAGCATATTTCCGCAATTGGTTTCAAATAGTTTCGGAGAGGTCCTTCCCAAATCTGACGGGGCTACTGATATTGCTCAGCGTCATTTTGCACAGCCATTTCCCCAGTGGCTAAGTTTCTCTGAAACTGCTCAAGATTCCCTGCAAAAAATTCGGTTATGCCGGCATCAGGCGCAAAAGAACTAATGCCGCTGCTAATACCACGATTGATATATATATAAAATAAACTATTCCCTTTTGTTTGAGCATGTCTTATGAAGGGAAAAATTGATAGTAGGATAGTCCGTTTTTGAACCAATCGGATAATTACTGCTAATCTTACAAGATGAGAGTTAACTTTATTAGAAAAAAGCTGTTTATCAAACAAACGAATATTAACTACTTTTTTCATTTAGTCGCGATTTGAAAAATAGAGTATCCCAGAGTAATGGCCACGCCATTATATTCGATATTTTAAATATAACAAAAAAAGATAATTATTACGGCAAAAGATGGAGAATTGTATATAACTTTTGTAGATAATAAAATGAACTAAAAATTTTATTCGTATGTGGCTCAATCCTACTAATATTTTATTAAAACATACGTCGATTGGGCCTCACCCTAGGCTTTTGTACACTTATTTTATATTAATTATTTGCAATGGTAATATCATTACTTCTTAGTTGTTGTACTTATAGTATTCTCTTCCTTTGCATTTCTAATTTCAGAGGAGAAGATGTCGATCAATCCACACGGGTATAAATTGTCCGATAAAACGGCACGACTCACGGCGCATGGTAAGTTGAATTCAATGGTAAATATTTGCCCTAATTTGGTTATAAAGGCTGGTAAAAGACGGCATGAGAAAAAACTCTTTTTTTAGAGTTGCCAATATATCAATCCAATAATATTTTTAAATGTGGTAATCCTCTAATTAAACAAAAATTAATTGATAGTGAAATTTAATTAAAGGTTAGGAAATTGGTATCAAAAAAAATGTATCCAAGGCATATACAGTTTGTCAAGCAAGTGTTTCGACATCTATTAATCCAGCGAAATTCAGAAATATTGCTAGAAATATGAATTTTTTCGTGGTTTTTCCCCATGTATGGTTTTACCTATTTGGCTAATAAAAATAATTTACGAAATACACAGAAACAAAAAGCAAAAACAATATACACTCCAAACACATCTGCCATGAAAATCTGTTTAAATTTGAATTGAATAGTTTTTGGTTATATAATATGTTTTAAAAAATGGAATATGAATGAGTACTTTGCACGACTTCTCAAGCGGTAGAGAAATATGTGGCGATATAACAGCCGATGTAATGTTAGGCTCAACCTTTTTAATAAAATTTTGATCTAAACCTAAAAATATTTTGATCGATTCTCGTTCGAGTACCTGTATTAAAGGTGCTTTCGACTGAAAAAGTGCGTTTAGAGTATTGAAGTAATTGAGTACATACTTGAGGAAAAATAAAAAAAATCATGTGCAGCATCGTACACGTGGTAGAAGTGAAACTTCTGTGTGTGAATAAGAGAGAGAGAGAGAGAAAGAGCGAGAGAGGAAGAGAAGGAGACAGGGATAATTTCAAAAGAAATACAACAGTATAAAATTTGTGTAACCAAAATTCGATTTTATTAACTATATATGCATTATGCCATCGTCTGTTGGTGGTTCAATTGGTAATACTGGTATAATTGGTTTGTGATAGCTGAAATATGAAATATATGTACGTGATTCAATATTTTCTAGATAACGTGTGAAAATTGCATCTAGTGTAGTTCCGGATTTTGTTGTTGATTCTTTAGGGTTATTGTTTATCTCCAAACCGAATGTTTCTCGAAGAAATTGAATCAACGGCAAAGAATCATTGGATCCGAAAATTACGTTGAAATCTCCCCCGAGAATCAATGGAATTTTGTCTTCGCCTCTTCCAAGTGCATTTGCACCTGCGTGGCTGTAAACCAGTAGTGAGCGGTGAATGAAATATAATATGTCATCAATATTTTGGTTCGGTGAGAAATATATGGCGGCTATGACAATAGTTTTTCCATTCAACGTTTGACATTCTGCAATGCAAACATCGCCAACTGGTGTGACTGTTGATGAATATGACTGAGACTGCCTTGCAGTCATTTCCATGTTTGGTGTGACGATATTTACGCTATCATCTTGATTTTGGTGGATTGCCACACCGCCAGCTCTAACATTTAGTCGCTTATATTTGATGACGCAATTGAAATTTGGTATACTAACATCCTCGTTATCGTTTAACCAAGTTTCGGACAAAAGTACTATACTCGATTTGCGGATGACAGAGTCTGTTAAATCTGCGGAATGTGCTCGTAGGCTCTGACAATTAAGAGTATATACAGATAGCCCTCTTCTCTGAGTCATGAAATCGATTATTTGTTTATCCACAGTTTCCAGTCTATTTAACGATAGTCTCCGGAATTCATCTTGTAAATGAGACATACTGACTGATGCTCGTTGACCATAGTAGAATCTAAAATCATTTCCGTTCGTTATAATCCACGAGCCTTCAATACAAGTGACTCGTGATAAAGCAACGTAAACTAATGATTGCGAATGTTTTTTATCATATTCATAAACAACTTCAGAATACGTGCTTCCCTGAGACTTGTGAATGGTCGTCGCACAAGCACAAACTAATGGTAAATGTGATCGTTTAGCGTTAATCGTTTTGTTCTTGTTAATTATGCGCTGCAACATGACCAGCAACTTTTTTTTCTGTCGCGTAACATTATGATGTATAGCTCTCCTTCTCTTTCTCTCTATTTTACATATCTGTATACTCTGTCTTACAACGAAGCCTATGTCTTAGGTATAGAAAATGTATAGCTCTCTTTCTCCTTCTCTCTACGATGTATCTTTTTTTCTCTCTCGCGTAACGAAATCTCTCAACGTTACATTTTTTCCAATTCACTCTCAAATATCAGACCGCCGCTAAAGAAGTTTCACTTCAATAAATCTTATTGTGCTGTTTGTTGAGTTCAAATAAAATCGCCTCTGTTGATTTCAATTTGTGTTGCGTGACAGCTTGGTTGAAAAATGCCAATAACACATCCCAGTTTTGTAATACACTTTCGACGCATTTGTGATGAGAGAGCCACCTGGTTGCACAAGTCCGAAGGATTTTCTTTTTCTTCTCGTTTAGCATTTCCTACAGAGCTTCTAATTGCGCGCATCTTTTGGAACTTCTCGAAACGTACGAACCGATTTGCCGCAAAAGATCCTCAGCTCCTATGGGTAGCGTTAAACAAGCCTTACTTGCAATAATTGCTGCAGAATGACATATGCACTTTACAACTATGGCATTTGGTATGTCATTAATTAATCTTCATGCAAAGGAGTGCCCGATGATTACACTGGCACCATCGCTGCACATATCTTAAATGTAATAAAATAAATGTACTTTAATTACCAATTATGTTTTGGAATGGAATTCCAAGAGATAAAATGGATTCTTTAAAAATTCCGTACAGAGCTTCTGCAGTGCAATCAGTTCTTATTGGGCAGCTTAACCACAACTCGCTCGCGTTCCTCGTCGAAAAATCTCTCACACTTATTTTGATTGAGCCCGATGTCTGTGCTCTTATCGATCATTATTATTTAATTTTTGTACTAAATTGTCTTTTTCTCTTTTGCCAATACATTTTTATTATGCTGGTGCACTTATTTCTTCCAAGCTCAGAGTTTTTTATTATTTCTTCTTATTTCTTTCAAGAGAGGAATTAAGCTGTCCACCACTTGCAGCACGACATTATGCTCAGCGAAGAACATGCTAAGTCTTATTTCGAAACCATTTGGTTTACTCGCCTTTTTCTTAAAAAAACTGTTTATTTTAGGTGTATTTTTTATTGTCTTAATATTTTTTGGTGCATTTTTGTTTCGGCGTGCTTCTGCAAATGAGGCTTGCCGCAGTTCAAAACTTTGTCGCACGCTGCGCATTTGCATTAAATCCAGTTTTAACGCAAATGTAATACAAGCTCATTCAAATTCAACAATAGTGATAAAATTGGTAGAAATGTTAATCACAGAGAATCAGTTTACTTACCGGAACCCCTGGTAGTCTAGAGATCGAGGAATTTTTTTTTGGAATAAATGAAAAACGATAATTAAATTTTTTAGGCTTTTTATTTAACTTCTTTTTTACCCACAAAAATGAAAAAAAAAAAAATATTTGGACCTGAACAGTGTTGTCCATTTTGGCTCTTTTATTTATCTGAAACCCAATAACCAAAAAAATATTATTCCTTATGACTGTAGCTATGTCCCGTACTAGAATAAAAAAATTGACAAAATGGCACGGTTTTGACTTTCACACTCTAAAAATCGGGGTTTTTTTCAGTTAAAAAAAAAAAAAAACAAGTAATTGAAATAATAATATGATCCTAGTGCGGGCGATAGCCATTGATATTGTGAAGAATATATTAAAATTTCAGACGATTCGGTTGAATAGTGCTTTTTTTTTTTGACAACACCAGGCCGAAAAAAGTAATTTGGAGATAAATGACTTTAAAGTTTGAGGTACGAGAACGCGCGGACCGCTCTCTACCTATAGGGTTTTTCAGTAAGAGCGCTTCAACTTTTGAACTTTTTTGAATAAAACACAAACAGTTTGACTTTTTTAACTAATTTTTTTTTTATTATCGAGTTTGAACATATACATTTAAGTATGAAATTCGATTTCTTTTGCATGACCTCCGCGTGCACGTTTTACGAAGTCCAATCGTTGAACCCAATTTTCGACCACTATTTTGCATAAATCGGCCGAAATTCCAGCAATTTCGCGTTCAATATTGGCTCTGAGCTCACAAATCGTCGCCGGCTTGTTACTGTAGACCAATGACTTCACATAACCCCAAAACGGGACGGCTCGTTAAATGGACCGTAAAATGGCCGTAATGCTCTTAAAGTAGCAGCAACAGAACGATTATTTTCATAAAAAATTTGCTCGATTTGCAATCGTTGCTCAAGTGTGTAGCGTTCCATGATGAAATGTATACTAATGAAGTTTACAAATGACAAGCGAAAAATAAAAAATCTTACGTCGTTCGCCCTCCCTATCGGAAAAGTTGAAGCGCACCTATTGAATAACCCTTTAGTTAATGGGCTGTAGAAGCTATAATATTGGGAGTTTCCGCATGAAAATTTCATAGTATATTCTTAAGATACTAAACTTTAAATATCGGAAAAAAATCGTTTTTTTTTTTAATTTCTAGACCACCGGGTCCCCTTAAGGCGTCACCTGGTGGCTGTTCCGGAAACTTTTTGGATTGATTTTTTTTGTAATAAAAGGCGTATATTTATAATATAGATTGGAAATGGTTTCAGATCATTGGAGCTGAAGCAACTCCTTTAGTTCACTCATATTTTATATACCTATATGCAACGGTTATGCTACTTTCTTCTTCCATCTCTTCCATCATACGTATACACTTACATATTGTACTTACACACACAATCGCTCGAGAGCTCAATGTAAAAGCGCGTGTTGTTAACATTTTCAAGCACTGGTTAAATACTTCAGTTGCGCCCACATTTGGCAAATGACATACTATTTGCGATTTGTGATTCAACTAATCGTGCAAACAACCGAAAATCTAGTGCCGCAACAACAACCTCACCAGAATTACAATACATAGACTGGAGTTTGCTAAAGGCCCAATTCAGTTTACTTATTTAATTTACCAACAAGAAATACAAAATATACAAGGAATACAAGACCTATAACAAAAAAATATACTTTTGTGTACCAGAAGCTGCCGGTGTCGGACACACTCGTCCACTGAGGTGATAAATTGCCTTGCGACGCACACACTGCGCCTCGCATTACTCCTCCTTTGCGATTCTCCTGCGGACGTATGCTAGCGATGTAACAGATTTGACGCGGTTGCGTGTGTGTGTGTGTGTACGTGAGCCTTCAGCAGCAGCGGCAAGAAGTCAAAGTCATCCCCTTTGCGGCCGCGTGTGCGTGCCGCTGAAATTCAATACACGGCAAACATAAACCGTTTAGTCACAGGATATTACGTTCGTTTACATGTCACTGGAATTCCGCTTATTTATTGGTGGGAGTTAGACGGTGGTAGGTTTGTCAAAATGTTAGTAGGTACGTTATTCCACTTTAACTCGATGAACATCTTTGGATCCAAACAGCCTTATCAGTCAATCGGTCTATCTATGACGTGTGTGTGAGCGCAGTCTTCCTCTTCCTTTTGCAAACCGTTCGATGTTTATCTGCCGTGTACGTGTGTATGTATGGAGATGTGTGGCGTGGCTAAGCGACTATCAACGTGTTTTAAATTGAATTTGAGGAGCAGTGAAAACAAATAAATGCTTTGGCAAAAATCCGCTAGAATTTTAAGAGTAGGAGGAGCCAGATACCGTTGATAATTTAAGAGAGAAGAAACCATCGGAATGGTTGGTGTTTAACATATAATTTCGAGCGAGTGGATCTTCTTTAATTCATACACCACTACAATTGATTAATGAAAAGAAATTTTAATTTCGTGCGTGACTTCACTTGGGGAATTTAAATGGAAATTTTTGGCAATTAAGTTTTATGCCAATGGATCGTGAAATTTTATTTGCCGAAAGAGAATTTTGCTCTCATTCGTACAAAAGGGTAAGAAATCGTTGGGACTTTTTTTATTATCTACAGTTTTAGTAGTGGGAGGGGGGGTTTTGCCTTCTTATATATGTAAAAAATTTTATTAATGTAACCAAAACTATAAACTTGGTGACAACCTCACCAAGAGATTTAATGGCCGCTGAGCTATCAGAATAAATATAGATTTCACTAAAGGTAAAAAACCTCACTCAAAAGTTTTTTTATTACAGTTTTTAAAACATGATGAGTATTTGAATAAAAGTAAACTGCGTTAAAAGTTCTTTTGTTGGCATTGAAAATTATGTTGGGATTCGATAAAAAATGTGTTTTTGAATTTAGTTTTTCTTGTTTGTACTAAAATTCTCTTTATTAAATAAAAAATTATAATGTGGATTATATTAACATTATAATTCGTCTACTAGGAAAATATTTCTTAAGGGGTTACGCCACTCTAGCTACTGTAAAAAAAGCAGTTTTTTAAGGATTTTTTTTACATTGAAAGAAAGGTGCTAGGAAAAAACTTTTTAAGTATATTATTAAGCATGTATTTAAGTGTAATCACAAATATTTTTATTGAAAAATATTACAAAATGGCGCCTTTGGAGTGAATCTCTGAACGCGCCCTGCGAAAAAGGCACTTCACGGCACGCAGTACAACTGACGTAAATGTCCACCTAAACCAAATTAAAAAAATTCTTCTCAATCGACGTGAGTATAGCTGTAGAAATACGTACGGGATTTTAGAAATATTGAAATTTGTGTATTTTGCAGATGTTTGAAGTCAAAAGTAGAATTTTTCATCTAAAATGGAACCGTTAATTGTTTATAAAAATTTTTCTAATTAATTAATAAAAAAATCCGTACGTATTTCAGTGCGGAATAATGTTCTAAAGATCCTTGTACAATTACAAGTGAAAATATTAAAAATTGTTTGTGTTATGCTGCGTGCAGTTTTGAAAAATCACGTTTTGAGATAAACACGGTTTAAATTTGAATAGTCGTGTCAGAGACGTCAGAGGCGCTCGCGCAAAAGTGCGAAATATTAGAGATAAACATTTTTTTCACGCATAGGACTTTTTGTTTTATATTCTAAAGGGTTTAAAGCATCTTTTAAGCAAAACAAAAAAATGTCGATATTTTGAAAATCCTAGAGTGGCCTAACAAAATACAAAACTGCTCTGCGAACGTTTCTAAATGCAAAATGAAAACCAAAATTCTTAAAGCACAATTGTTATTTTTAGTGGAATGCACGGAGGCGGCCGTTCAGCTCTTCTGTTGCATCGAACCTCAAATTCTTCAAATAACTTCACCAACTGAGCAGCAAAATCAAAAAAAAATTAATTTTTAATATGAGATTCAAAGTTGATGAATGATGTTCCCATTCCTGAATCTGGGCGCCAGCTGCGCGACCTTGTAAGGGTCGATTGCCATATTGGCACACTCATCGCCCAAACTCATCGGCCACTTCGTTCCATTCAATCCACCACCACCAACACATTCCATGCCCTCACACACACAGCACTCGCCTTGTTATTGTTATCCCGTTGTTTATGGCACTTCGTTGTAGCAGCCGACAGACGACCAATCATGAAGGGGGAGATTTTCAATCAGTGCACGGTAGCCGCAATTTCCTCCAGCAAACTAACCTTATTTTCATCTTTTATGCTTTGCCGAGTGCTTTTGATTATCATAGTTCGGTAGGAAAGAAAAGCTTTAAAATACAATCTGATTTTTATGGCCACGAAATAAAAAAACAAGCGGATCAGCCACACATAATGGGAAAGATATGCAATATTCATATATATTTATTTCTCAGAAAATGGTGTGGGGTAGAACAAGTCTTAATCGTATTCCAGGAGTGTCCAGTAAAGATCTCTTGCTCTTTAATACGAGGGTTGCTCTTTATATTTTGCGCCCAATGGAAGTCAATTTACTTCTGCATTTGCTTTTACCAATTTTCAAAGCACCTTTGCTACTCAGAAGTGCATAACTCAAAAACGAGCTGTTTAAAAACTTCAACAGCTGCTTCAAGTGTTGAAAAACGTTGGCATTGTTTTTTTGAGGAACAAAAAAAATCATTAGGTGATAAATCAGGGTTGTAATAAAATCGATCTTTTGAGTGCTCAAACATTTTCTTTTGTGAGCTGAGAGCTGACATTATGTTGGTGAAGGGTGATTCGTCTTCGACTTCTGGCAAAGAAATGGTTGTATGCCACTCAGAATTGATTGTTTCAATATTTTTTAGTGGTACAGTTGTGACATGATCAGATTTAAAAAAAAAACGAACATTTACTTTGAGGTGCTTCCTCCACGAAAAATTTCCGTGGATTAAGCTTCCCTTGGAATACCCATACCGTCGATTGCTGTTTTGTTTCCGGCTCCGGCACCATTGTCTCCTCTATCACTTTTTTCCCCCTGTTCACTCCTCTCGGGAGCATAGGGCCTGTTGCGCATTTCTCATCTTTCGTCTTGCAACCATCATCGAGGCGGTCGCTCTTTCTGGTCGTTCTTTTGCTACTCATTCTTAGGACGTGTCCATACCTACTAAATATTTGCGGCTTTATAAGCCGTGTTACATTTCGCCCCGCAATTAAAACACATAGTTCGTGGTTATACCATATCTTCTAATCGAAAGGGACCGAATATTTTCCTAAAGGAGGCCATGTTTGGGGCATTTTTTGGAAGGGAAAATAAAATTCAATCGGTTTGATTTTCTGATATGTTATTAAAGGTATCAGAAGGTGGCCGGCGTGATTTCGTCACTTGTGGTCATCTGAAACAGAAAAAATAAATTGCTTATTAATCAGTGTGCTTGTCGTTCTGGCGGGTAGTAAGATCAAATGATTTTGACAAAAAATTACAAAATGGCGGACTTCGTAAGAAAATTGCCTTTTTTTAAAGTGGAAATCGAACTAAAAAATGGAAAGTTAGGGACGAAATAAATTAAATCTACTACCCGCCAGAACTATTGATGTGTAGAAAAACATATCTAAATTTCAGCTCAATCCGTTGGATAGAAAATTTGTTTTCACGACGGCCATCCGGAAAAAAGTTGTTTTGAGAAAAACGCGTTTAAAGTTTTAGCAATTGAGCTGCGCAAGTACGAGCCGCTCTCATGTATGTGCTATAATTTCGTCAATATTCCGAATTTCGGCCTAAAATTTGCCCAGTATATTACCAATATATCGCACTTTCAAAATATGTAAAAAACCGAAATTCGAAATTTTCAAAATAAGTTACCAGACTACTACCTTAATTAGTTTTAAGGATCCATATTTCACAACCGTAGGTTAAAACTGGTCTTACGATAGTTTTGTAAATCTGAAATTTTTATTTCTTTGATTTAAAGGAAGATTTCTTAAGTTTGATATGTCCAAATATGTTATGTTAGCTGCCTGAATGCGATCTTGTATTGATGAGGACGAGTCTCTCCTGCATGAGCTCGTATGTATAGATCCGAAGTTCGTCCCCTATTACGATGTCATAGATGTGGCAGAATTTCATAAAATTTCTTTGCATCAATCGCCACTAATTCTTTTTTGGACAATTCCCAATTGATACAGTACTCAACGAGCACAAATATTGTATTCTTGACTACCAAATGTTGATGCAATATTTAACGAATGCCCAAAGATGCCTTTATCTCGCGATATGTTACATGGCAATCTTGCGTTATCAATTGACGCACACAAAAAAGAACAAATAAAACTCGTTAGTGAAAACGTTATATGTAAGTTTATGCTAAAAAATACCAAATGTTTCCTTCAAAGTATCGAATTATAGCTTATCACACGCAGTGCTGCAAAATATAAAGAGCAGCCCTCGTAATAGTAGTGCCTGAAACGAAAACTGAGCCAAACAGAAACTAAGAAAAAAGATTTAGTCTTAACTGGATGTTTAATAGAAAAACCTTACATCCTTCGTTTTCTTTTCCAGATCTTTTGCCGACAACAGTCAGTGCTACCGCTGAGACGCGAGAGTTCCTTCAAAAGGTCATTGATGTACTATTGGACTTCGTGAAGGCGACTAACGATCGCAATGAGAAGGTGCTCGAATTCCATCATCCAGAGGAAATGAAGACGCTCATAAACTTGGACTTACCTGATCGAGGTGTGACGTTGCAGCAACTGATTGAAGACTGTGCCACGACACTGAAATATCAAGTGAAAACTGGTAAGTGCGCGGGAGGCGTAAAACTCGAAATTAAGTATCGAATACAAGTATTAAGGAAAATCCGAATTAGCTATCATATTAATTAAGAAACTGTTAGTTGATGGCAGCAATGGCATTTACTCGTTGCCGTCGGCTGACACATATTGACTGCTGCCTCGTTGTGAAAGTGCGCGAATTCCCTCGCCTAAATTGTGTTTGCCTGTGTACTCGTATGTATGTATTTTGTTTGGTGTTAATTTAATTTCGAAATTCAAAAACCAAACAAATGAAGCAAAATTGAATTTATTAAAAACTTTTAATCACACAAACAATAAAAGCAGCAGCCAATAGCAGCGTGACATGCAGGAAGCCACCGTCATCGCTAGCACTTCCGCAGCAAGGCAACCGAATCCGGTTGATGGTGTGCCGTTGGGTTTGAGTATCTCTCCTGCGCCAAACGCCACGTAGTTGTGTGGCACGTCTCGTCTTCGAAGTGCCATAAATACGCTTATTATCGCTACTTCAAACACAATTGCGGTCACGTGGCAAATTCGATTAGGAAGCGCTCGAAGGGGCGGGCAACACCACTCCTTCACAATGGAATCAGTGTGGCATTCATGACGCAAAAGTGCTGAGTTTGGTGAGTTTGGTTGGTGTCACACGACTTTTGGCTTTCAATCCTTTGACGGTATGAGATTTTGATTGATTTGGCACTTATTCCAGCCACAATATTTGTCGAGAAAAATAAGAGATACTCGCTTTTCAAGTATTAGTAGAATACATGCATACAAGCACTCACCCTCTGCCGCTATTTAAGTAAATTTGTATGTGCATGTGTATATGCCAGGTCTGCAAGTGAAAGGTGTAAATTGTAGAGTCTGGATTCAATGGGCCGTAAAATGGCATCAGTGCGCTGATCTGGTTATCTGTCCATTGTTCCCATATTGTATGGCGAACTACCCTAATGCGACCACAACTCAGCCAAGCACGTCTCGAATGTCACTTGAAAAAGGCACCATGCCGTGCAGGGCGAGTGCTGGCACGAGAGCATATGCTACCTAGCGCCTGTTGCCAATAGCGGGTAATTATTATTCAAATATTATGCAAAGACAAATTTGATTTTGAACGAGTGCTAAACCTGTTGTCTCTGAGCAACGGGTGATTGGCACACGAACCGCCGCCACGAATGTAAATAAGTCGGTTTTTGTCCGCCTGTGCAAACATTTCTCACCGAGATAAGTTCTAAGGCTGTTCGCTTAATAAATTCAATTATTCAAAGCAGCGGCATTTGACTCTTTTTTATATAAACAAACACATCGACATTAATAAAATATGTACTTTCCTAACAGTCCATCGCTACATCTACGACCACCTGAACTAATGTTGGCACTATCAATGATTCACCGCCATAATTCCTTCCAATGCTGAAAGATCTTGTGCCATCAAATCTTGAGACTCAAATCAAGAAGCACATTACAGCTGGATAGGAAGCTCCTCTGCCTAAACATCTGCCAAGGCATGCAAAAAAAAAGGTCTTAGACTGTGCGCAACCGGACTAGGAAACAGACTCTCAAGAAAACACGAGTTCACCAATTTTTTTCTAATGTTCATTATATCTGTTGTTGTCATAAAAGCTTAAACATTCCACACAAATGTTTAGGGAACGCGAAGAACCGGTAGTCTTATGTCTTATATACATCTGGGCCTTTCCGGTAACAAAGCACCGACTCCCTCCCTCTCACAGCGTTTACATTTCAGCATATTTTGTACGAGTTTCCTCCGTAACAAATATACTCTTGATGAAGTTTACCAGTACGAGATTTCCTTACTGGCGAGAAATGTTCGGAAATTTAGGCATCAGGTTTTCTTCTTCATCGTTTATTTAGGTTTGATCTTGTTGACAACACAGTTATAGGTTTTTTTATATACAATGTATATGGTACATGCATATTTTATTATATTGTGTATTTAGTTTTGGCGTATAGCTGATCCCGATGTCCAGCACTCATATCAGCGTTTGGCGGTCTTCCGGGTGGTCTACGTCGATTAACTTTGCCGTCTAATGCTATCTTTGCCAAGCGTCCATGAGGTATTCTTAGGACGTGGTCTCCCCAAGCCTTTGTTCGCTTTTTATTTCTTAGTTTGGCTCTCGGCTGCACACGGCATATCCACATGGTGTTTTCATTTCAACTGTCCCCATGTCTTTTGCGTTACAGCCGTGTCCGCCCATATTTCCACAGCATACGTGAGAATTGGCCGAATGCTTGTTTTGTAGATTCTTACTTTGATTTCGGTCCTCATGTGCTTGTTCCTCCTTACAGCCATTCTCAGGCAGCCAGACAGTGATGCTGCTTTATTCGCCTCTTGCTTTTCTTCTATTCTTAGATCTCTATTCCTGCTAATTCTTGATCCGAGATGGGTTAATTCAAGAACCTGCTTTTTCGGCTTGTTGCTGACTGCCGATTTGCATCTTTGGATGCAACCAAGCATTTGATTTTATCCGGAAATATTTGCAATCTGGGCACCTCGGTAACTTGCTCAAATGTGAGGAGAAGTCTCTGTACTAAATTTTGTGCGTAACTCATGATCTTAAATTCGCCGGTTGTCATTCAGAATCCAGGAGAGGTCATTTTGATTTGGCCTATTATTTCGTCTATTATAATCCTAGGCTCAGGCTGTCATCTTGCCAATTCCTGATTTCGAACTTTGATTTTACTTTTGTGACTGTTTTGTTGTTCTTATTTAAATCGCTGCTTATTTCCACCATGGTTGGTTGGTTGGTTGGTTAAAGTGGTAATTCTTCCAGAATCCAACTAGCTCTTCCACACCATTTTGTTGCTACATCCTCGTTACCAACTTCTTTAGCGGTTATTTACAGCATCCAGTCTGTGCAGTTTAAGAACCTTATTAGGTTGTTGACGTCTAAGCCAGACAGATGTTCGAGATTCTCGAACAGCAGTTGGGCCAGGGTTAACATTCTGTCTTTCCATAGGGCAGGGCATTCACAGAGGAAATGGAAGATTGTTTCTTTTTTCTCCGGTTGTTTACAACTGTGACAGTATGTATTGTGAGGGATACCCATTTTGGCTGCTTGTTCTCCGATAGACCAAAAGGCTGCCGTTAGTCTCCAGGCGTCCCGTCGATTCATTCTAATTAATGCCGACGATTGCTTGAGGTTGTAGGTGGGCCATAACGTTCTGCTGCTTTTGCATTTCGTCTGGTCTTTCCACCTACAATCCGCGATTCGGAGGTAATTTTGGAAAATTGTACTCTTGACTGCGCCTAATGGTGTGAATACCGATTCTGCAATAGTGTTATTCATGGCAGATCCCCCTCTTGTCAGTTCATCTGCTTTTTCGTTACCTTCAATATTCCGATGTCCCGGGATCCAGATTAAGGTAACTTTATGCTTTTCACTCAAGATGGTGACGCTATTCCTGCTTTGTTCCACCACTTTAGAGGTTGTAGTAGCCGAACCCAGTGCCTGGATTGCAGCTTGGCTATCCGAAAAAATAGCGAAATTGCCCTTAAAAGAGAAATCTGCGATTAGTAGCCTACAGTATTCCCCAATTGCCAGTAGTTCCGCCTGGAAGACACTGCTGGTTTAGGAAGACGCACAGATTTCTCAATTTTAAGTCTGTGAGAATATATATCAGCTCCAACACCGCAACCCATTTTACTGCCATCCGTATAGACTATAGTGTCGAAGTTGTTTAGAGAGAATCCCCTATTCCACTCCTCCTTAGATGGAAAGAGAGTGGCATCATACTTCTCGCAACATTTCTTTTAGTCACAACGCCTTTCAGTCTGACCCTGTCGAAAGTTTCAGTAAGATCTGCAGATGATCAAAACTGATCTCCGACCGAATGTCGCAGATCCTCCTGTCATTAAGCAGAAGGGACTGTAGGCAGTTGATTGGACCACTTTCTATGGAAAGGGTGGACATTTCAGACAGCGCCTCTGCTCAGCATATGGAGAAGAAGGTAAGACGGCAGGCCAATTTTTGTAGGTCTACCCTGTCTTTGGCACTGATGTGTTACAAAACGACCACCTTGGCTCCTTGGTACCATAAAATCTACTAAGATTTCTTCGGAGGTCGGGTAGATTTCAAGAAAATTTCAAAGGGAACCCGAGTGCAGTACAATAGACTTAATGTTGTACCGTACAATGGACTTAATGTTGTGTGTGTGCTGCGCTTGCTAGTTGTGCCGACAAAAAACAAAAACATTGAACTGGTTTGTTCAATGCCAACGATTTTCTACAATTTATTTCATTATGAATATGGCGTCTAAAGTCAATATGTTTTTCCAGGAGCCTTGTTGCTCTTTATACAAACGGTGTTTTGGTATTTCCGCTGCAATTATTTTTGTGAAGAGGTTTGACATTGAGCAAGGTAAGTAGTGATGCCTCCCTAATTATTTGGTTCTTTTTTGTCACCTTTTGAATACTGGGATGATAGTACCCTACAAGCCTCTGGTATGGTTTTGTTTTTTTTATCTTGATTAAGAAAGAGTGATGTTGCCCTGTAAAACAACGGTCTAAAACCGAGGTTTAAGAATTAATAAAATACTTTTGTTTTATAATTTGATACTTTCATTTTACTAAACCTACGCAATTTTGCACTCCCATCAGTTTTTAAAGTACAAATGATGCTGTCTTGCACAAAAAGGTAATCCACAAACATTGACTTGTCTTTTTTCAATGACTTTTACGTTTAACTTTAATGTGCGCGCCATCAAATCTCACCTATCCTCTCAAAACTTCTCCGGCAGGCACACAAATTCTCTTGCTATTATTTCGTAACTGCGATAAAAATCCCATTTATGATCCATAATCCCACGTAATCCCCCGCACTCCATATTGGCAACATAATATGCTGCTGCCAACCCTCTTTTACACACATACACACCCACACTCACCAAAGACTCTCAACCCAACTGCTCACACAATTTCCCTCTCCATAGTTGGCATCAAGCGGGCGCACATGTCAGTATGACAATACGTTGGAGTTGTACTTCTATGTATGTCGACATGTCCATATCTTCGACTGTGCCGGAGAAGAGAGCTTTAATCAAAATCCGTTGTTATTTTCTGACTCGCTGCACGCTGATCCTTTGATGCGAATGAATGGTTGAATGGACGAATGAATGACTGGCAGAGAGTACAGAGGACGTTTGCAGTAGCAATAGCTGTGCGGTGTGGAGAGGGTGAACGGAAGTGTAGCTGTGCATTTGGCCAACTGTGCCACTGCCGACGACACACCGTGCAAATTGAAATGTTTGCTTTCGTTAAATCATACAGATCCCGTCAAGACAAATGGTTCACTCCATTTGGAAATGCTGCTAGTTGGACGCAGCTGGTCCGCTGCTTGCTTGACATGAATGACGCTTTCAAGGCTTGAGGCAATGGGTTTTTAATCACACGACTTATGGCACCCGGCATTTAAAGAGACAGACTTAAGACGAAGGGTTCGCTCATCATCCCCTTGTGAAGTTCACTCTTTTCTCTTCCTCTTTGTCGTTGTTCATTCAATCTAACTGGGTTCATGTACCATTTACAAAGCCGAGTGTTGTGCTTTGTTTGCTGTTTGTATTTTTGTTTACTTTTAGATTTGTTTCTTGTTTGTTTGCGAATTCATTCAGTGCGCTGTTGGGGATTTCGCCTGCTACCCAGTTGGTTGCTGTGGTGCAGTAATTCGCAATTAGCCACAATAAATGAGCAATTTATGAACCCACTAGCACTACTGAAATGTGGAATGAGTCTTATGCAACACAATGGGATTTAGAGCACTATATTTAAAATATTGAATGCTTACTGTCACTTTCACATGCACTCAGTTGCCTCATAATTTTCTTTTCGCATTTTCCATATACTTATACATACACACATACATGCATATAAACTGTATCGATTTTACACTCGAAATAATCAGACCTAAGCGGAAACGCCAGATGCGCCGGAGTCTGGCGACTGTTGGCCGACCTTGTTAGGGCGGCCTCGGCCTCGAATATGTATAGCTGCATTGAACTGCGCTCATGCGTGTTTCCCGACGCTCCACAAAAGCCATACAATAAAAATATGAGTACTCATTTTCATCGGTCGATGCCTGGACGCTTTATTGTCTCAGTTAAACGTGGTAGGCATTATTTCCGCTTCTTGATTGCATTTAACGTTTTGCTGAGAATGGAATAGAAATAAAAATTGCAATTTTCTATTTGACAGTAGAAAGCCGTTTCATTCAAAAAAGACTCGCCTTGGAGAGGGTAAATTGCCACGTAGCTGCCAAGCACATCTGCTGCCACGTTAAGACTCATCGTCACTCCTCTATCGCCTCTCTCATGCCGTTCAAGGCGCAAAGAACCTGCCGCTCCAAATAATTACGCTGGGTGACGTTGTGACAGACAGGCGCTAATAATGGAAAGGCCTCTTTAAGTTGATGCCTCTGGAAATATTTAGTATAAGAAAGTATTTCCATTTCCAAATGGTGTTTTTTTTTTCATATGTGATTTTGGCAGTGACAGCTTTTTTCGTTGGCAAAAAGCCAGGAAAATATCTCAGAGGAACGAAATGCATCACTTTACGCATAAACAACGTTGGGAAATATTGCAAAATATTCCAAATGAATCAGCAATTGAAGGCACACTACCATGCGCTTCGTTATCGCTTCGCAGCTTTGGTCTTAGAGCAGCTCGTATTGACAACAATTTTACTCGAGAAATCATTTTTTCTGATTTTTATCTCGGCGGCTATTTGAACGAGCTAAACTCAGATCAGAAACCTTGCACGCAATCATCAAGAAGTAAATGCATGCTCATATATTGACAGTTTGGTGTGAATTTTTGCAAATGCTGCTGGAAACCCCATTTCGGTAAATAGTGAGTACTGCAGATACCCGTTTAACGGAAATTGAAAGCACGAGCTTGGACTTGATTTTAGCAAAATGGCGTACCATGCCGCAATTGATCTTTTGCTCGCCAAGTTCGGTAATCGCGTTATCAGCCATGGGGCTGCGATTTGACGCCGTTATACTTTTTTGTGGGGTAACGTGACGGACCGATATTATGCAATAAATCCAATCCGGCCATTAAGACGAGCCTTTCGTGAGATAGAGTCAGAAAATTGGGAAACTGGGTTGACAGCATGCGCTACTGCAAAGTCCAGCCGAGCCAGAAACATGAATGAAATCATTTTCTTAAAAGAACTTTGGGAAAGTAGAGGCTAACGCAGTATGAGTAGTCGAAAAGTCTATTCAGAAATTTTTTTTTGGGAAATAATATCTTTGTTTTTTTTTTCAAAAGTATTTTGTGTATGTATGTGTATAGTATGACTGATATGGCAACTATTTCAGAATATCTTCAGTTCGACAGACTTTATGAGAGCGTTTTCTTTGTTTAAACGAATTTAGGATTAATTTGGTATTCTACTCGCCTTTAAGTATGCAGTAAATTGCGCTTTTTGTTTATCATTTCAGTCGCTTAGAAAATTGGCTTATGAAGCAGTAAGTTGAAAGTGAGCACTGCGTTAACCCTACATTACTGCGTACAACATCAGTGAAATAAATTTTTAAGTAATCTGAGGCACGCTTTAGCTAAGTACTATTGATTAATCTGGCAATATATATAAATGGCGTTAGAGGGGTTCATTACCAAAAATGTTTTTAAACTCCTGACGTTTAATACTCATGGTAAAATATTTCATATTTACTCAGTCGGAAGATTGACATTTGAGGTATATCGGGTTCACAGTATGCATTTTCAATTCATCAAATCGTCCCCTTAGTATTAAAATAGCCTATAAATTTTTTGATGTTTTGAGAAAATGAATTTCAAACTTTTTGTCGAAAGTAGCTCTCACTCAAATCTCGTTATGTCTGTAAATATTTATTATTTTTTGACTGACGTTTTGACTCACTTTGTGGAACTAGAATTTGACAAAATTTTGACCACATATAAAATCGACGACGAAGAATCCAAAAATTCAATAAAAAAATAATAGCCTATGAGCACATAGGCTATTGTTATACTAAGGGGACGAAATACCCCATGGCGTATTTCTAGGCATCACCAGCCTCTGCTGTGGAATACGTGCGCGTCATGAGTCGTGCGTTTTTTTTTTTTTGTTTTACTCAAACGGCTCAATTCGCTAATCGGCACAAATTTTCAACCAAGTTCTAAAATATACTTTTTCGAAAGGTTTTCATAAGCTGAATCCGAACCTAAGCTCAAAGCACGTCAGAGTTTTCGAAATATTTTGGTTCATATATAAGTAAGATCCTTAGTCTTGCCATAAATTCCATGACAAATTTTACATTGCATACGGCGAGAATAAATTCGCAGAAAAAAGTTCCGTTAATTTTGATTTTGTTAGTATGCATTGTCTACTCATAAATTATACTCAGTTTCGAGGCAAATTTCGCTTCTTAACAATGGAGTTGGGAGCTAAGAAAATCACATTGCAGTGATTGCATTACAAAAGAGTGGTAAAAATGCAAGTGAAATTTACGAATTGCTAAAAAAACTGAATATTTTGAGAATGTTTGCTTACCGCACGACCAATCGTTTTTCCCAAACGTCTGAAGTGACAAACAGAATAAGAAGTGGTCGTCCTCGCGTGGTTCGAACCAGTGCAGCCATAAAAGCCATTCGAGAAAGAATTCGCAGGAATCCCCTTCGAAAGCAGAAAATCATGTCCAGAGAAATGAATGTATCGACCAGATCCATGCCAAGACTAATTAAAGATGATCTCCCCATGTAAGCCTTCCGTCGCTCAACTGAGCAAGAGATGAAAAAATGTTCACTGTTGAAGAAGTTTTCAATAAGTGCAGATCTGAATCCATTGGACTACGGTTTGTGGTCAGAATTGGAGAACAGCGCCTGTCGAAGACATCACAGAAATTTGGAAAGTCTCAAACAATCTTTGATTGAACCAGCGACGTCAATACCCATGAAAAGCGCGCGTGCTGCATTAACTGAATGGCCTAATCGGTTAAAGGCTTGTGTAAAAGCAAATGATGACCATTTCGAATGGAAAATTAAAATTTGTTTATTATTAATTACATGATTAAATAAAATTAATTTCATTAAAAAAGTATTATAATAAAACAGACTTAACTTCTAACAGAACTTATGGCAAAACTAAGTATATATATACATAACGGCCGCTTACACCTTTTTTGGATATTTTGGCGAACTTTTCCTGTTGGAGGCGCCAAATTGAAGGGCCTACAGTTTTAATCCGAATGGCAGATGGTTTTTTATGGGGATTTTTTGAAGACGGCTTTGCCATTATATGCTGTGAGCTACTAAGTTACTAGGAAAAACACTTTTTATCATTTGGTGTTTCATGCCCGGAATTTCGAATCCGAACCCTATTGATCACCAATCGTGATCGCCGTGCAGTGATCGCATACTACGGTTTAGAAGTACAAAAATTTCGATCATTAGTGATATATATTTGAGGTTATGTATCACCATTAGTCCTCTCCTAAATCCATTTTAATTTGTGAAAATCTTTATTTAATCCTCTACTGATTTTTCGGTGTTAGATTCGTATAAAGTGCCCACAAAAAACCTAAGTAGAAGTAGGTGAGTTCGTACGGTAAATTCACTGAGAAAGAAAGAACGCTCGGAAACTTATTTTATAGTTCTCGGCTCTATAAGTCAGACAGGTTTTGGCGGCTTGAATTATTTTTAGTATTTAGTACTATGACAGCCGCCATAGGAAAATGGCGTTTTGCGTAACTACCATTCGATAAGGCCCGGGTTCGAGACCCACTGAAACACCAAATTATAAAAATTGTTTTATTTTTAGCAAGAGATCCTCGACAGATAAAAGCAAACCTCCGAGTGTATTTCAGCCATGAAAAAGTGCCTCATAAAAAAACATCTGCCATTCGGAGGTGCCGTGAAACGGCATTAAAACATATGTGACATGCACATTTTCTCTTGCAGCTGGCCAGTGAAAAAAAAACATTTCTGGTAACAGCTCAGAAAATCGCTAATTAAACTAT
The DNA here is from genome assembly GCF_027943255.1 of Anastrepha obliqua. NCBI lineage: Eukaryota > Metazoa > Arthropoda > Insecta > Diptera > Tephritidae > Anastrepha > Anastrepha obliqua. The sequence continues at coordinate 2,869,812 of NC_072894.1, forward strand.
GGAGGAGCTTCCTGTACAAGCAGCTGACGGCATTTGGTCTTAGCGTTTAGTGGTCTCAGCTATCCAAAACCAAAGGCTCTATGCCTTTCCACCTTTTTGTGGGCGACAAAAAAACCAAAAATTACACAAAACGCGCAGTTTTCTTAAAGATCCAATTCGTCGCTGAAGTGTTAGAAGAAAGCAAAATTTCAAATTTAATTTCACTCCCTAACAAAATTATTCAGCATCATTAATTTTCAATAGAACAACTCCAACTGCTGCTTTTGGGCACATTCTGAGCGTGGAAATAGTTTTCTGTGTCCATTCCGCTCTCACTAACTTTGAATATAAAAACATTTGTATGTTATTGTAGCAAATGTTCATGCTTGTGTATACTCGTACAAGTATGTGTGTACACAGTTCGATTCTTCTATTATATTACTTTCTAACCATTTAGGAATGTATTCGCCTTTCTTCATCATTCACAGGACATCCACACTTCTTCAATCAGCTTTCATGTGGACTGGACATCATCTCCATGGCTGGCGAGTGGTTGACTGCAACTGCCAATACCAACATGTTCACATACGAGATTGCTCCCGTTTTCATATTAATGGAGAATGTGGTTCTTTCGAAAATGCGCCAAATCATTGGCTGGGATGGTGGAGACTCTATTCTGGCACCCGGTGGCTCGATCTCCAACTTGTATGCATTCTTGGCTGCACGCCACAAAATGTTCCCCAACTACAAGGAACACGGAGCCGCTGGTCTGCCCGGACAATTGGTCATGTTCACCTCTGATCAGTGTCACTACTCGGTGAAATCATGCGCTGCCGTATGTGGCCTAGGCACGGATCATTGCGTTATGGTGCCCTCTGATGAGCGCGGCAAAATGATCACGTCGGAGTTGGAGCGTTTGATATTGGAGCGAAAGGCCAAGGGGCACATTCCCTTCTTCGTGAATGCCACCGCCGGCACCACAGTATTGGGTGCCTTTGACAACATCAACGAGATAGCAGATATTTGCCAGAAGTACAACTGCTGGTTGCACGTGGATGTGAGTAACTGAGAAAAGTGAAAAAAAAGAAAGAAGAAATGTATCAAAAGAGATTTGCAAATATTTGTTTTCACTTATTGTATTTCCTTTCTTGTCTACATTTCTTTTTAGGCTGCATGGGGCGGTGGTCTGCTCTTGTCGCGCAAATATCGTCATCCTCGACTTTCTGGCATTGAGCGGTACGTATTTTAATGAAAGGATAAACCCATGTTTATATTTATGTAAGTAGTTATAATACAAATGAGAGTTTCATCTCAGTGTGTATGGGCTGAAGCCAAAAGCAAAGTCATAGAGGTAAGCTTGATTGATTATAAATGCACAACCACATGGCCTCGGGTCATTGCCATGACACTCAGATTTTACCTTTGATTTGAAACAAACTTTTACTCTTCTCCCTCTTGTATATGACAAGTCACTTTGTCAAATGATTTATTTTGAACGCACGAAGGATAGTTTTCCTAATTATCAGGTCAGTCCATAAGTTCGTGCGTTTTTTAAAGGTGGTTTTAAGATTAATAAGAAAGATGTTTAAAGTATTTATTAATCAATATTTTCCTTCATTATTTACCATGTCTTCCCAACGTTTAGGCAAATTTTTAATTCCCTGCTCAAAAAATTTTTTGTCCTTGGAGCCAAAATACGCTTCGATATCCCTTTTTATAGCTTCTTCTGAGGAGTAGTTCTTGTTGAAAGAGGAGGTGATAATCACAAGATGCAATATACGGATAGTATGGTGGATGCGTTGTCGTGGTGAAACAAAACTTTGCGTCTATTCACTAAAGACGGCCGATTTTTGTTAAATGCCTCATTCAGGTTTGATAGCTGATGGGAATAGTAATCAGTAATTATCCTCTGGTTTGGTTCCAGAAGTTCATAATAAACAATACCGGCCATATCCCACCAAATAGACAGGAGAATCTTCTTGGGGTGAAGGTCATCTCTAGGGGTCGGTTCTGGTGTTTCATCTTTATCTAACCATTGGCGTTTGCAAACAGGGTTATTGTAAAGGACCCTTTTTTCATCACCAGGAACGATACGGTTCAAAAAACTTGCATTTTCAAGCCGTTGCAGCAGCTGAGAACACACATTCACTATCTGCTGACGGTTGGTGACGGAAAGTCTATGCGAAACCCATTTTCCCAGCTTTGAAACCTTTCCCAACCGAACCAGTTGCCTTTGAACTGTTCGATGCGATGAATTTAACCTCTGAGCTATCATACCGACTGTCAAATTTGATAAAAAAAATGCAAAATATGCCTCTTATACGCGTTCGAAGTTTCCGCGATCAAAATCACTTGTTCAATGCACAATATATCAAAGAAAATATATTATAAATAGTTCCGTTATATTCCGCGAATAATTTTTTGTATGCAAAAATCGTACAAAAGTGAAATTATGAGTAAAATACGCACGAACTTGTGGACTGACCGATATTTATAAATGAAAGTGAGAGCATTTCAGGCCGCTCATGGTCAAGCGCATTTGTTCAAGTATCACCAGCCTCTTTGTGTTCACTTACTTCTATTCCTAGTCCACTTTCGTAATGTCGGCATCCTCATCAGAGTTTAGTCCTTACTTATGTTAACACTTTGCTGACCGGTAATTTTACGCAGAAACTATGCCATGTCACCGCCTATTTTTTTGTAATTGAATATGAAAGTAAAACATTCTTTCACTATCGGATTCTATAGCATTTCTTTTTTGTCGTTTTGGTGGTATAATGTCAGATTCATCACTTTCGGAATCACTACAATTTATTTCGAAATCACTCGGACAATCAGATAAACTACCGCGTATAATTCATTAAAAAAGTTCTTCGCCGATACGTTCCGTCATGGTTGAAATTCTTGAAATTTTACTCAAATTGTGATAGAAATCGAAATACTAAGAAAAGTAATTTTTTTGTTATAGAGCGGACACGACTAAACCCGATACGCCAAGTGTTTGCAATATTCTATATCGCCCTGGGTGTCAAAAAGTGAAATAGATAATGCAAGTGCAATGACGAGTTAACTCGTCACCGGTCAACAACGTTTGGGCATGAAAAGACGAGTTAACTCGTCACCGGTCACCAAAGTGTTAATAAGAGTGCAAATTTCAGCGATAGATTAGATTAGGTTAGGTTGTCCTCACTGGCTGAAAGCCATCACATACACTTTTACGTTTCTTTGTAGTAGACTTCTTCAAATCTAAGGAAGCCCTGAAGCTCAAACCCTGAGAGGCATTCTAACTTCTCATATTGTATGTTAGAGCTCCTAAGCATTTCATTCGGGTTCCAGCAATGCAGCACAAGAGGTGTTTTAGAGTTTTCCTCTTTTCCAGTTCATTGCAAAGAAATGCAGTTATCCTTGCTTGTGATTTCTATCCTGTATGTGACGCTAGCAAATTGTGGCTTGCCAGTATACCTACGATATTTTTGCTTTCCTTTCTAAACAAAGCTAGTACGAACCTGCCATATTTCTCTAAATAATGTGCACACATGATTTTCGTGGTTTTGCAAGTGGCTGGATTGCTCAACCTCCTGTCTATCCGTATTTTCATGTCCGCTACGATGCCATTGTATATCGTATTTAAAGACTTCAGTATGTCATTTTCTTCTTCAAATTCTATGTAAACAGCGCTTTTCGCAATCTCATCTACAATTTCCTTTCCTGAAATGCCTTTATGTCCGGTTATCCGGTTATAGATGTGCAACCATCTGTCTGCGGCCAATCGATCTATGGCTTCCCTGCTGTGGTCAGGGAGGCTATACAATTCTGCTACTATGTCACTCGGTGGCAGGTTGAGTGCTCTTTCAACGTTCAAGCGCTTTCAACGTTGAATACTGTCCATAGGGATTTCATATGCCTTTTTTCTTAACGCGGTCTACCACACTAGAGCACCGTAGAGTAATATTGGCTTTACTATAGCTGAGCAGATAGGCGATAACGCGGGAGTATTTTCAAAATTACGATGCTGAAGTTATGATGGATTTACAAATGATGGCGTAACTAATGCCAATCTTTGAACCAACAAAATTTGAAGCAAAGGCAGCTAATAGATCGATTGTTGTGTGAAGCAAATGAGGAAACCACTTCATCAACGAAGATATGCTAATGGTTTTTCAAGATACCATTTTTACCACAGCGATAAAGAACTCAAAAAGAGCCTAGTAAAGTTTGCAGCCGCTAATTTTAAGGTTTCAACGACGGATGCAATTGCATCCATTTGCTAAAAGATGTGCCAAATCAATATTTCTGCACAGCAATACTCGGCTACATATTGAAAATGTCCTAATGGAAACTTTGGTGGCCCTTCAGCCGGGTGCATGAAAGATGGGAAAGGTCATAGGGTTATTCTCTGAATAAAACAGAGTGCACCATTTTTTCAGAGCAAATTTTCCAAGTCATAAATACAAAACCATTAAAACTTATTTGTGCACCCAGTAATAACAACAGGGCACCAACATTCTGCTCAGGTGCTTCTCCCCCGATTTGTGATACGCGAGGCTTTTTAATTTTATGCAATTTGCGAATGATTTCCTTGAGAAGATTTTCCATAAGAGAAATTCGAACAATTTCGTCTATGGCGGTGGAAGAAAGGGCGACTATTTTAATTAATTTTTTTACAAATATATTCGAACTGAATCTTTTAGGAAATTAAGTAAAACAAATATATTTAAATCGATTAAATTTAAAGAAGCTCAACACTTAACCGTGCACCAAATCGCTTCAAAAGCAGTCGGCGCTTTTCACTGTCACCAAACAGCCATTAATCAAATGTCATGCAATTTTCGCAGCTACAAAAATGAGTTGGGGCCTGATGCTTGTCAAGTTCCTTCAATTAATGATACAATTCGAACGCTTTGCTTTGAAAGCCTCAATTAAAACATAGCTACAACCAAAGTAGATGCATAGCACACACACACGAACCGCTATGAACGACGACCAACTTGCATAACCACAACTTAACATAATTGAACTCGAGCAGCAGAAGGCGCATAAATGCCGCCAGATTAGTGGTTACTCTCAACGAAATACTGCAATGTCGTACTTGGGTTACTTTATTCTAAGAGTTGGAAAAATAAAAGCATGGCATTAGGCGCCCAACGGGCGTTGATGGATATGGTAATCAATTTGCGAGTACTTAGGCCATTTAAGGATTAGCGTTGCCGCAGTGCCACCGCAAGCTTTCAAACTTCAACAACAACAACAACAGACAGGCAGGCAAGGCAGCCCATGCCTCCATCTCAAACGAGTTCTTACTCGAGTTACATACATTTTTTGGGAATGGCAGCTTCTTTAACGAAGTGGGCTTAAGTTAAGCTGACAGTGCTTTAGCTGGATGGAATGGGGAAAAATGCATTATATCTACAGAAATAGCAAAGGAGTAATGCACACATTGTTTTTATTGCATTCCACCGTGCACGAATTTAACATTCCAGCTCGGAGTTATTCTAGGAACGCAACGCTTCACTGCAACAGCATCAACTGTATTTCTACAACGAATTAAACTTTTTAATCGAAAATTCCTCAAACTCCCTTTAAACCCTGATGAATTGGTTTCGATACAGTGTTTTGTGACGCAAGAATGTGTGCGTAATTGATGCGAAGTGTTGGCCTTATTTTACATAAACCCAGCGCAATTTCCATCACCACCACCGCCGCCATCAATTACATCACCACTCACTCCTCAATCGCCTTTCTCATCCCGGCGGCTTCATTCCCTTTATTTTGTACTTTCCGTTGTTGCCTTCACTCTGCCGCTGACAGTGGGTAGGCGTTGAAAATACACCATACGTATGTGGGTCTGTTCACCCCACCTCATGCGACCCGCACTTTGCGCTCAATCTTCTTTCTTGTTGTGCATTTTAGCATTAAGAATGTCAGCAAACATCAAATTGGAACAAAAGGATTACAACAACTGAAAAAATCACTCCTTTGCTGTATTATTGTGTTGTTTTTATTGGCGTTGTAGCTACTTGCAATGAGCCGGAGCGGCCGGTGCACCTGGCGAAATGCGCAATCGGAATCTTAAAATCAAATTCCCACACTTCAATGTAATCCACAAGTAAAATCAATATGAATATCGTGCATACCTGCATATCTTCTCATACCATGTACCTTATCATTCGGCACTTCAAAGAAGCTACGCTCCCTATAAAATAAGTTTAAGGAGAGAGAATTGATTCAAAATTGATGTTCGTAGCAGAATGTGCTTCAGAATGATTGTGCTCACTTTCTTAGACCCGGTTAGGGGTAGAAAACGCCCGAAACCTCTAAGCCCGACATCTTTATCATAGGTAATCCCGTTGAGGTAAGGTCACTACACTACGCACGGCGTACTACGATAAATTCTCTCGTTAATAGTTATATGGCCGCAGAAGTCTATTGTGGTGCACAGCCAACTTTTTTCATTCCTATCTTTTCCTACATGTTCATACAGCTTCGCAATCTTTTGATAAATCCAATCAGCTTTTTTAGCAAGTCTGTATCCAAACTGTCTAGATCCCGAAGAAGTGATTCCTCAGAAATTTGAAGTGAAGAGTCGGACATTCGCATAGAAAGTGCCGAATAAATTTAACCACTTCCTCATCTTTACAAATCTGCAGAATAAAATTATTTTGGCTTTCTTCGTCAGTGGTAATCTATCACAAGGCTGATTATACTGAAAGAATTCAGCTTTCAACCAATTCCCAACCTAAGGCAAGGAATATCTATAGTAGGTTAAATAGAACCTGATGTAAGTAGGAATGATTATTCGAGGATCGGACAAAAGGCAATTTATTATATATGTATTAAAATACTACTTAATTTATCCTAGTAGGTGGTCCAATGACCGACACTGCGACCTAAAAGATCTTTTGTGTCAAGCTACCTAATTTAATATGGATGATCCTTCTGATCATCCGCGAAAGTTGCCCGACCACTACATCAGGTTCTAGTTTGCCTAGTTGTTCTCTGCCTTTGGAAAGGAGTTGGTTGAAAGCCATGTTCTTCCAACAATTTTTCTGCTATACGTATAAACCTTAGTATATCTGTAATAGGAGCTTTCTTTATTTCTTCCGGATCCAGTTGATCACGGTGGAAAATTTGCATTCTGGTTCTAGCCAGTGCAACGCACTCGCACAATAAGTGCTCCGTTGTTTCATCATCTTCAAGACAGAGTCTACACTCAGTGTCCCTGAGGAGTTGAATTCTGTTAAGATGATAGTTTAGATAGTAGTGGCCCGTAAGAAAGCCTACTATTTTCCTGATATCTACTTTTCGTAAGTTAATCAGTTCCTTTTTGTAGGTAAAGGGTCTAACCAACCTCTTGGCTTGACGAAGTTTCAGATTATTTTCCCAGTAAGCTATTCTGAGAGTATGTTCCCACTGGTCTACCCTGGATTTAGCTGCCGCCCAGTTGATACCACAATATGGTTCTGGTCCTATAAGGTCTGATGTCGATCCAGCCCTTGCCAGTTCATCAGCAATTTCGTTACCCTCGATTCCAGAGTGACCTGGAACCCAGCAAAGTACAACCGTATTTTTTGTACTTAATTTTTGAAGATTGTTTACACATTCTTCCACTAGTCTCGACTCCAAAGAATGAGACATTAGTGCTTTCAGTGCCGCTTGGCTGTCCGAATATATAGTTATGTGGGCCCCTTTGATACCCCTTTTTAGATTTGTCAGTGCACAGATCGAAATCGCTTGGATTTCGGCCTGGAAGACACTGGGCCATTTGCCCATGGGTTCTGAAATTTTTGTGTTGGGTCCAAAGATCCCGGCACCAACTCCAGTATTTGTTTTTGAACCATCAGTGAACCATATTAGACTTTTTGGGTTAACCCAAGGTCCTCCAATTTCCCATTCATCACGGTCTGAGATAATTATCTCATAATTTCTATTGAAGACCCGTTTCGGAATCATGTAGTCTGTTACTGAACAGCTAATATCCTTATCCGGTATTTTTCTTAGAATACTCATATGACCAAAGTCACTGTATTCCTTATTTGACAAGATTTGCATTTTTAGTGCATTTCTGGCTGCACATTTCCATATGAATATATGCAGTGGGGATAGTCCTACTATCGCTTCAATTGCAGTTGTGGGACAGTTTCGCATGGCACCTGTTATAGACAAACAGGCCTGCCTTTGAAGACTTGCCAGTAATTTCTTGGCTGTTTCTTGTGTGGTTTTGGGCCACCAAACAAGGGACGCATAGGTGATGATTGGTCGAATCATCATTGTATACATCCAATGAATCATTTTGGAGTCAATACCCCATGTTCTCCCCAGGAGACTGCGACATGCCCACATGGCTCTGGTGGCTTTATCTATCACCGATTTAAGGTGAGAGTTCCAATTTAATCTTTTATCCAGAACAACTCCTAAATATTTGACCTCATTGGAATAGTTTATATTTGTTCCTTCGACAGTAATTGAACCAAGGTCCAACTTATATCTGTTTGTGAAGGGTACAATAATAGTCTTGCTGGGATTTATAGAAAGTCCTTCTGCACGACACCAGTTTAGAATGAAATTTAATGTTTGATTCATAATACTGGATATTGTTCTGTCGAATTTGCCATGAATAATCACTGCAATATCGTCAGCATAGCCAATTACCTCCAAGCCTAACTCACTTAGTTTGACTAGGAGGTCGTCAATAACCAGGGACCATAATAAAGGTGACAAAACACCACCCTGGGGGCATCCTTTTAATGCTTTGACTGAGACTGATACATCTCCTAGAGATGAGCTGATTTCTCTGCTTTCCAGCATTGCCTTTACCCACCCTATGGTCGGCTTGTCAATGTTTTTATTTTGTAATGCTCTATCAATCGAGCGATAATCTGTATTATCAAATGCACCCTCGATATCTAAAAATGCGCATAAGGCGATTTCCTTAGAGAAATGAGCTTTCTCTATCCTTGATACGAGAAAGTGAAGAGCTTCTTCTGTAGATTTCCCTTTATTATATGCGTATTGCGATTTATGCAAAGGTGTGTTCTTTCCTAGATTTTCTCTAATGTGAAGGTCCACCAATCTTTCCATTGTTTTTAGGAGAAACGAAGTTAAACTAATAGGTCTGTATGACTTTGGAAGTTCACTGGACCTCTTGCCCGTTTTTGGAATAAATATCACGTTGACCTTACGCCAAACGTTTGGTATGTATTCCATACTAAAGCTATTCCTAAAAATGGCAACAAGTGGTTTTATTAGTATTTCTATCCCTCGTAAGAGTAGGGCTGGAAAAATACCGTCTACCCCTGGTGCCTTAAATGATTGGAAGGACCCAACGGCCCATCGTACTTTGTTTGGGGTAAAGATACGTCCTGACAGACTCCAGGATTTTTTGTTAGCCACGACCCCTTGGTCTGGTGTTAACTGATCCTCCCCCACTGTCGATGACGTATCTATAGATCCCGGGAAGTGTACTTGAAGCATATATTCCAAAGTATCTTTCCGATTTTTTGTATACGACCCATCTGGTCTTTTTAAAGTTGTAACACCGTTTGAGTGTTCCTTGCACAAAGCTTTAAGGAGCCTGGCGCCCTCTGGCGCTTCGATAATACTTTCACAGTATCTTCTCCATGACTCGCGTTTAGACTTTCTCAATTCTTTGTTGTAATTTGTTAGAGCAACCCTGTAGTCGTCCCATACCTTTGTATGTTTACAACGATTGAAAAGTTGTCTTGTTTCTTTACGCATTTTGGCAAGCTTATCATTCCACCATGGGACCTTTCTAGTTACATTACGTGTTTTGACTACGTTGCTTTCGTGGTATGCTGAAATTATTGTATCCCTTAGTTGAAACGCTGCCTCATCTAGTTCACCAACAGAACTTATGTTGATAGGCAGTGAATCAACCTTTGATTCTAGTAATTCCTGATATCGTTTCCAATTTGTTCTTTTAGGATCGAAGACCTCATTTCTGAGATCCCTTCTGCCTGGTAGATCAAACCTTATGTGTAGGTGGTCTGACAAAGAGGCTTCGTCAGACACATGCCAATTTCTCACAAAGTTAGCAATGTATGGGCTTGTTAGAGTAAGGTCTAGTACCTCCTCTCTAATAGCGTTAATAAACGTGGGTTTAGTACCTTTATTACTAATGTTTACGTTTTTGCTTAACAGATAATTTAAGAGAGACTCACCTCTATTGTTGACATCCGAGCTGCCCCAGATACAGTGATGCGCGTTTGCATCGCATCCGATCACGAACTGTATGTTCCGTGAGTGACAGTGCTCAATAAGCGCCTGCACCTCTACAGGAGGTATATCGTTGGAATCGCCCGGGAAGTAGGCAGACGCACAAACAATTTCCTGTGTCCCCTTTTCCGTTGCGATTTCTATTTGGATAGCTGCCAGATCCTGGCTGGCAAACTCTGAAAGTGGAAAGTAGTTAGTGTTATTGTCTATCATTATCGCAGCCCTTGGACGCGGGCAGTGATAGTAAACCAACTTACATTCCTTGCTAGATAGTCCTTTAACTTGACCACCAAATACCCACGGCTCTTGTAGTAGAGCTATGGATATTTTTTCCTCGGCGAATCTCTTGCACATGGTGGCTGATGCCCCTGTGGCATGGTGCAAGTTCGCCTGTAGCACCTTCAATGTGCTCATTTGTGGCTATTTTCTGCCACAAGGTGCTGGAGCCTTGCGCCCCGAGGTCCCTTGTTTTTGTGGTCCTTATGACCCCCCACCGGCCGTGGTTTTGCTTGCTTTGGCACCTGTGTGTGCCGAGCTGCAGCGGTAGCCTTTTTCACGACCTTTATCGCGTTTTGTCGCTCTAACGCCGCTTTGCTTGTTGAGGGTTTCTCCTCTTCTTCCTCTTTGGGTGTCGTTTCATCAGTATGCCCAGCAGCACTACTTACGGATGTTGCGGCAGGTACTACTTGCGCGCCCAGTGGCCCTGCTGTACCAACGCTTTCCTCTGCCTTTACCCCCGCTTTATTGCTTTTGAGGATAAGGCGCACATGGCCGAAGCGATATGCAATCTTGCCTTTCAGCTCTGTTAGCCTACTCAGCGATTCGTCGTCAACCGCCATGATAAGGTGAAGTATGGCACCTTCGGTCGACCTTTGAATCACTTTCCAGTGTTTGGCTGCTAGATTGTTCTGGACCCCAATGGTCGCAAGAATTTTCTCGTTAGAGAGTTCAATACTCTGTGGGAAGAGACCCCTCACGATGAACGCTTTAGGAAAATCATTTTCCTCCACGAGCATCATTTCTAGCCCACATTTCTTCTTAATCAGATCGAAATTGCTTCGCATCCATTTGGCCGTGTCATTATTGGAGCAAAGAAACAGCAACCAGCCGTTCCTGTGTATTGCACCCTCAAATACTGGCTTGTTATTGTCGTCGACCTCGATCATTACGTCAATAACCGTTTCTTGGATAAGAACCAATTGTTCTTTGTTAAAAGGTGACTTAGCTAGATCAGAAGGGACAATACCCAGCCGAACAATGCTAGCCACTTGGCTAAAAGTTGGCCTACCCACGTGCGAAGACGTTTTGGGTTTTTTGCCACCTGGCGTTTCTTTGGCTGACTCTTCCGAGCGCACTCTTTTCGCCGTGGAGGCGTTTCTCGCTATCTCCAGAGCCTTCTCTCTAGAGTGACCACTTGCCATCGCTTGCTTGAAACGCCTTTTCTCAGCTGACTTCATTTTGACGAAGCCAGATGTTAGGTTCAGTTTACCAAGGTCTGAACCAATGACTATGCATCCAGATTTTTCTGAGACAACACTATTGTTGTCTCCACACAGGGTGTCGGTATCAGAGGAGTCCATTGACTCATGACCGGATTCTGAAAGTTCCGACGTTGGCCTAGGAGCCAGGAGAGGTCGGTCTTCCTTAGATTGTGTGGATGTTGATACGGGGATTTTCTTTTCAACAGCACCTGCCAAAGTAGATGCTGTTGAAGGTTGACTAGGCGCATGTCCAACAACGCTGCGCGCAGCCGAAAGAGGGTTATTCAGCCCGATGGCTGATTCGGTCGAGTTGACCGACGACGATTGCCCAGCAGCAGATTCGTCGTGTTTGGTTTTTGTTTTTTCTTTTAGTTTTTCCATGTGATTCCCACGAGTGTTAGGGAAGTGAGGTCACCCACGGCAGAGCCCTTGTACCGCGGGAAGGCATTTGATTAAAACCGGAGGTCACCAGGTATCCGGAGTTCGCATATTCACGACTAAGCACCCTCTTAGCCACGCATCCCTCGGCATATGCTGTTCCGCCTTGGATTAGGAGTCTGTCTATCTTAGCCTTCTGCGTATTTGTCGATTAAAGCATTTGTTAACAAAATAACAAACTACGACAACCAGCAAATACACAGAAGTTTCCAGCCGTTACCGCGTGGAGGTGATAGCTCAGGCTTCCATCAGAGAGTCAATTACGGCACGCTCCAAAAAAGCATGTTATTCCCCTTAACTCACTGATGGCTTAACGGCCAATTAAAATACTATGTTGATGTAAATTTTTATTTAAAAATATTAAAAATTGACAACTTTATGTAAATAAACGTAACGAGTTATGAGTTAAAATGACGTCATCTGGTGGCAGCGATACAGTAATGAATAATCATCTGAAATCAAAAAACCAAAAATTTTATTAATCTACACAATAGTGGCTATCGTTTTACTGGCTAGCCGTTTTTTTTTTTTTTTTTTTTTTTTTTTTTTTTTTTTTTGTTTTTTTGTTTTTTTGTTTTTTTTATTTTGGCAAAATGGTGGGGATTTGATTTTCGATGTGCGTTTTTCACCATTTTTGTGATTTTCAACAAGCCCAAAAAAATATTAGTTATTTTCAAAATTTTTAAACGATAGCCAAGCGACAACAAAAATTTTGAAAAAGTAAAATTTAAATATGTTAATTAGTCTTCGAGAAATCGTTGCCAGAAAAACGCCGCGGCGCGCCATTTCGAGAAAAACCGTACCGACGGTCGCTCACTTAAGTGCACATAGAATCGGGAATAAAGCGAATTTTTATCACATTTTCTTGAGTAGTTATACTAACAATTTACGTAAAAAAAATCGATTTTTTTGAATTTTCACACTGGCGTTACCCCTTAAGGTAGCAGTTCCATTCACACAAAGATCTTTTAGGTCGAAGCACACTAAAGATAGAAAATCATTATTATTAGAGATTACCATGTTTGGCCGTCAGCTATGGTGAAAACCAAAACTCTGAGAGTTACCTCGACTCCCACGTTACAGAGGACAGGGACAGAGCAGCACAATTCGGCCCGCTCACTTCGCACACTTGTCCAATCAGTCGCTTTTCAGAAGGGAACGGAAACTGTGTCGATTTCTTTCGTATATCACCAGGACAATCTCAATTTTTTTGTACACAAACCGTTGTTATGACCTCGTTTAAGTCAACCAAGGAGCTGCTTCTTTCGAATTCGCTAAGAGCCGATTAACCATTTGATCTTAGCCACACCTCTAAAAATGTTTTCACCAACCTCTTCGCAAGGCGTGGACAGAAAAAAAGTAGTGTTCATCTTCATCCATAACTTGTTTTCGCACAGATCGTCCTCATGCTTAAATCTATAAAGGTATGATATAAAGCAATCATGTCCTGTGAGGGGTCCATCTCTGAAAATATGAAGCAGTGTTACTGAATCTAATCCAAAAAGGGGTTCATTCACACTTTCTATTCTTGTTATAAGAACACGTTGGCCAAATTAACGCATGCCTTAGATGAATGGGTTTGTGCGTGACTACCGTACCATAAGGTCCGGGTTATAAACCCACAGATGATAAAAGGATTTTTCTAATAACGGTCACTCCTCGGCATGCAATGGCAAACCTCTGAGAGTACAAGCTGCCATTTAGAGGTCCCTCCATTTGTGGAGCAACATCAAGACGCACGCCACAAATAAGAGGAGGAACTCGGCCAAACACCTAATACGAGTAGAAGTCGCGCCAATTATTTATTTATTTTACAAGTTGGAGCTTGTCCACGTTATCAAATAGATGTTGGTGAAGTAAGCTGCGATGGAAACGTTATATGAAACTTTCTTCAGGCCGAACTCCCATATATCCACTTGCATTTTTTTAGTACTTAAGAGTGGTTGCTTAGTACTTCAAATGGTCTATGATGGTGAAATATATTTCATAAAAAGTTCTCTTTATTATTACTTAGTTATTTATCAAATCTTTATCGAAATACGATTAATCTTTCTTAAACCGCCCAAATACCAATATTTGGCAAGTGTTAATAAAAAAGGTAGCGATATGTCCCACAAGTGAGATGCTGCTCACAATTCACTATCAATTCCCTCTGTGGATAGCAGCAGTGCCTCATGCAAAAACTTTTATTGATGAGCCTGATGAAGAGCACTCATATGCCACTTACACCCAAACGTACACGCAAAAACCAACAAACGCCTCAACAAGAACACAACAAATAGTCGCAATCTGCTTGAACGCATACAAACATGCATGTGGTGTGTATGTATAGAGTTGTGTATTCTGTATAAACGATGCAATTGAAATCTGGCAAATGTCATTGGAGTGTTTACGTACTGCCGAACAAATAAGATAACATCACGGCCTTGTGTAGCAGACTGCATGCCGCCAACGACCTACTCTCCCCGCTGAAGCACAACTACAGCCGCCGCAGTATAGACATTGTTTCCGCACACATTGAAAAGTACAAGCAACGGCATCGTTGGCAGCATCTGTGTGGGAAACCGTAAATAGCTCCCAGAGGGATGTTTAGCAGGCGCACCCCTAGTGAGTGACATTTCGCCCACTTCCCCCTGTAGTGTTGTTTGAATTGAATTAAATGCTGCGGCCGTTCAACAACCATAGCTAGAGTGTAAATATATAGGTGTATGTGTGTATGCATGTGCATATATAGTATCAAGGAGACTGAGCTATGCACACCCATTGCGAGGGTTGTTCTTACCCCTGACTGCTAGCCTGCTTCTCGGACTACCTGTAAGTCAGGCTGCTGGCGTTAATTGCTTATAATTTGTTACTGAATGGCATTTAATTGTGGCAAAAGAAATTTATTAAATTTATTTACTTAATAATTATGCATTCGCAGTTGTGGCCAATTATGCAATAATTCATTTATATTTTTCATTTTTGTAAATTTATACCCATTTTAGAGTTGACTCGGTCACCTGGAATCCACATAAATTAATGGGCGCCTTATTGCAATGCTCCACAATACACTTTAAGGAGGATGTAAGTAGAGCTTTTAATATTTTTACTTTTCCATTTATTGATAAGCTTTTAAGATACATTTTTTGAAAGAACTGAGAACGTTTGCGGAAAACTAACTCAACGCAAATTGTGTTTATTAAACTTTACGACTATTCCATACTTTTTAAGTGAAAATTAAATTTATTTAAGTCGTCGGTTATTTTAAAAGATAAGAAATGCAGTGGCTTAAACGAATTTAGTGCTTAGATATTTTGGTTTCTTGTTAACGAAATGAGATCCACAACTTACAAACGATTTCCTTCCTTATTATGAAAATTTTCGATCTTTAAGAACTGCATATCACCAAATTCGTGGATTTTTTTAAGGAAATAATCGTTCGCATAAGTCGACACTTCAAAAGTTGGTGAACAAATATCACTAAACTGGGTCCGTCGACGAGTTTTTTGAAAATTAAAGTCTCTGTGAATAAGCCAACAGTAGTTCCAGAGCGGAAACACAGCATTCGGATTGCTGAACTCAAAACGATGTTTTGGGAGGGAGTCCTTGAAAACTTGAATTCTCGAGAGTCTGTAGACGTGCTAATGGTGGGCATTTAAATGATGTCATTTTGCACATATAATTGCTAAAAGCCGTATTTTGAAAGAAAAAGTGAAGCCTGAAATAACTTGCATTATCCATATTTTATTTAAAAACAAAATCTAGGCGCGTCTATTGGAAGACTCTTAACATGTACACAAAATTTTACTAACACAGATAAAAAATATTTGAACAAAATCGTAAGCTGATTTCACCGTGGCTAGGGGCCTGAAGATAATTAAAACTTGTTTTTTGGCTCGAACTCTAATAAAAAATTCATGGCGGTATCTATTAACAATGAATCAACAGATAAAAATGTCTGTTATCTTTTACTTAGTGGCGCATGCAATTGAAATTGAAATTTGAAAAAAGCGGGCGAAGAAGCACCGAGAGCCCATTGTATTCAAAGCTCTGGAAAGAAAGGGTAGATAGTCAAGGAGGCAAGGAGAGAAGTAGCAGAAAGAAAGAGATAGGATAGAATAGAGACAGAGACAGAGACAAAGATAGCTAATCTTGTGAGAATTTTGCAGATTCTTTGGCAAATGTGAAAATATCTTCCAGTTTGAGAGGACGCATATTACTCATTCTCAGGACATCGGAACCTAAAATTCGTAACCTTGCTCTAGCAAAGACAGGACACTCACAGAGAAAATTCTTAGTACTATGCGCCTCCTCTAGCTAAGACAGGCAAATCGGGTCCTCAACGATTCTAATGGTGGTCATATGCTGACTCCTTGCGCTGTACCCTGCAATAATACCGTCTTTTCTTCAAGTTATGGAAGAAAGTTCGACACTTTCTGTTCGGACTTGTCACAAAACACTTTGCAGTTCTAGACTCGACCATTGTTCTTTATGTAAATTGCATACATAATCACGGATTCAATTCGTTATTCCTGCAGAGCTAATTCCGATTATTGGCTTTGGTCCCTGTGTGATAACCACTGATCCATAGTTGGCCAATTCATCGGCAATTTAATTTTTTCAAGACCGCGGTGTCTCGGAACCAATATAAGTGCAAATTTATTCCGTCTTGCAACATAATTAAGTTTCTTCTGACATTCTTGAACAATCTTTGAGGTTTGCTTCGCGTCTCTAGGGCCTTTAGTGCAACCTGACTGTCACTAAGGACCAATCTGTAGGGAGGCATAGTGAATTGAAAACATTGGAGTCATTTTTTCTTGGTATTTTGGTTTTTTTTTTTACCTACATATTTTAATGAAAAGGATGTTTTTTTAAGAGCTTGAGATTTATAATACAAAACAAAAATATTTTCGGAATGATTTTTTTTTATTTTTATCACAATCTGGTAGATAAAATTTGTAACATTTAATTTTTGAATATGATATCCGGAGTCCAATTTTTGGCTACTTTTTCCACTAAATCTGAATAATAAATCTAAATGAGCTCAATCAGCGAAAATTCGACGTAAACGTTGGGCATTTGGCTTCAATACTTGCACGAACTGTATTTAATGAGTACGTAAACTTAAAGGTCCTTACGTAAAATTTTCCGCGTAGTCGAAGGATAAAGGCCAACAAGAATGACGACGAATCGATATTTTGGCGACTTCTTCAACACTTCGGTTTTGAACTTCACGAACAGATTTATTTTTTTTTTTTTTTCAAAGTAAATTTCCACAATTTGTAAGCGTTGTTCTGACGTTAAATGATTCATGATGACGTACCAAACCCTACTGAAAAGAAATGTCAACACAGTTTGCCGTTATCAGCATCAAACCATAGTTATCGATATCGATAGTTCGCATGCAGCTAAAAAACACCAGACATTTCTATAGTAATTGATTTAGTAAAAATGTATTCGTGAGTGAAAATTTTACGTAAAACTCAACTAATCGTTGAATTTCGTTGAAAGTTCGCACCGCGAAATAACGCTTAGCATTTACCTCTCGTGCAGACCAACTCTCAGTCTGGTCTGCGGCATGACTTGTGTTTCCTCATATTGGAAATTTCAATAATGTACAACCCAAGGGCAATACAAAATCATCCCCAAAATCGTTCACCAACTTATAACTCGGCAATGTGCAACATCAGCTACATTTACAACAAAAGTCATTCATACAATATGTTCGCGTTGGTCACAGTTGCTGATGAAAGCAAATGCCAGCCGTGGCAAAGTCAAACTGTCAGTTCAGGAATTTTAATTAAAATTTTAACTTGACATATTGCCAAATTTGAGCTGGAAAGCCTCATGGCAGACATAGAGTTATACATATGGTACATAGGCAACACATACATATGTAACTAACTGTATAAGTGAAAAAAGAAAGCATTAATTTTTCGCATTTTTAGAATCATTCTTGTTCGGATCTTTTAAAATCTTTACTACTTACATGCATATATTTGTAGTCCAATACAGCTTCCAGCAAACACTTTTCCTAATCCCCCAAGCAAATAGTCTGACAGCCTTGAGAGGAATTACAATTACAACTACACGCATCGAGTAAACATGAAAAGCGCATTAAATGCGTGAGAACTAAATCTGCTGCGAAGCTTTGTGCAAAGCACTCAGTAATTTTAGCAAACATTCAAACTCAGTATTATTGTCCGTACACTTTCTCCCACACGGCCATCACGCGCCAGCACTTTCCCCTCTACAGTAATTTCACTTGACACCACACTCATTGCTTACTCCTCAACATTTCCGCTCTTTCACACTCGCAGGGTCTACTGATTAGCTGTAATCAGATGTCGGCTGAGTATCTTTTCATGACCGACAAGCAGTACGACATCAGCTACGACACAGGCGACAAGGTCATCCAGTGCGGCCGCCACAACGACATCTTCAAATTGTGGCTGCAGTGGCGCTCGAAAGGTAATGAGGGATTCGAACGTCAACAGGACCGTTTGATGCAACTCGCAGAGTACCAAGTAAGACGTATCAAGGAGCAGCCCGACCGCTTCTATTTGATACTCGAGCCAGAGTTGGTCAACGTTTCTTTCTGGTACATACCAAAACGCTTGCGCGGCGTGCCACACGACAAGAAAAAGGAAGTGGAATTGGCAAAGGTAAGTTAAAAAAATATGAGTAATAGGAAATCTATAGAATACGTCGAGGGTAAAAGTATGTTAAGATACGCTTTAGAATTCAGATATGTGATTCCAAAAATGTCATCCATGTGACGGAATCCTACTTTTACGGACAGTGGCAAATAATACCGATTGTTAAATAATAGTTGATTATTCGGCAAAATTATTCGAAAAAATGTCTGTAGTATATATGTATAAGTATTTATATTTACAAACAAGGAGCTTGGGTCGATACCAAGATACTTCATCGCATACACGTAATGTCAAAAACGAAAAGAAGGCCTTCCTCTTCATCTGCTACCTCCATTTGGGCGATATAACCTAGCTAGTGGAGCCGCTGGATCTCTATTCGCTATATTCGTCTGTATCGTCTATATCGTCGTAAAGTTCATATAGGTTATACAATCGACAAAGTTCAGAGGTCCAGAAATCTTCCGCAGAATCTTTCCCCAAACACACCAAAGGACGCCTCGGGTGTTGCCATCGTTCAAAAGGACGGACATGAGCCTTTTCCAAGACGTGGCATATTATAAATATCTGGTCAATTATGGATTTTTCAGGTCTAAAGTTGCACTGATAAAGTTTGTTGATGGCTGGCTTGAATAGCTCAGCCGGCAGTCTATCGCCCCCCGCGGCTTTGTTGTTCTTATCCGCGTTATCGCTATTCGCACCCCATCATGGTCGGGTGGTGAAACGACTGTCCCATCGTCAACGATTAAGAGATCGGGATTTTCACACTCTTTGTGGCACTCGTCAGCTGCCAGATCGCCATGTTTGTTCTTACTGGAAACAGCCTCGTATAAAACCGTTGCCGCAAAGCGGCTTGAAGAGTACGGTATATTTATGAATTATAAAGAATTTTGCAATGGCCACACCAGAAAAATTACCAACCAATTGAAATTTAACTAAAATTTAATTGTTTTCAGAAATTTTGCTGCAAAGTTTTCCAAATTAGCTAATAATATAACCTTGAGATGTTTAGTTCGAACTGGATGTCCTGGTGCTGTCTTTGGTTATTTTTTTTTTTTTTGCTTTGTTTTGTTTGGAAATTTCTCTGTTTCCACAAAGAATGCCCCCATATTTTCAGAACATTTTTAAACACAATAACTTTTAACGGTAAATCTTTCTAGATTTCAGAATTAGTTACATTAATGACAAAAATAATTTACCTCATGTCTAAAAAATATGTATTTTGTTGAATGAACTACAGAAATTAAATATTATCAATCAACAATAATTCAAAATGTAAAGTGAGAACATATATCAGGACTATCTATGGTATTCATAAGACTTCTTACAGCTGCAATATAAAAATTTCGGCATAGTAATAAAATACATATACGAGTATTCATGTTAACCTCTTCACTTTGCAGATCTGCCCCATCATTAAGGGACGCATGATGCAGAAGGGCACATTGATGGTTGGCTATCAGCCGGACGATCGCCGGCCAAATTTCTTCCGCTCGATCATCTCGTCTGCCGCAGTGACCGAGCAAGATGTTGACTTTATGTTGGACGAAATGCATCGGTTAGGTGATGATTTGTAAGCGAACAAGGTCTCTGAACCCGATGGATCACAATTGCAATTAAGCAGATAAATGGCGCCACTTGCAGTTCAATTCATCACAGAGCTGTAGGCAATGCGTCGGAGGTGAAAATAAATAGTTCAATTAATAAAAAAAATAAAAAAAGAGCATTAGAAAAAACTAGAAATTATTATTTAGCAAAAATCTATACCAACCAAGAACTATCTTTAAGGTAAAAGCATATCAAAGGAATGTTGTTCGCGTTCAAGCAGCGCATACATTTTCATTCTACACTTACTGTATGTATGTATGTAATTAGTTGTTATTATTCTAAGCACTATACATATATACACAAATATATATATATATACTCATGCACTTCTGCAAGTACTACATACTTATGTGCTGTTGTAAACATTGTTAAGTATTAACGAATTCATTTTACATAATTAACTGTTTCAACTGTTGTTGTTATTGTATGCCTGAGACTTTAATCATCGTTTTGTTAGTATGCTAAACACAAAAACCTATACAGACTATACATATACATATATAAATAAACTTGCATATAAATACTAATATATTTACACATAATTAAATATGTATGCTGAATATTAGGAAGAGATAAAGAGAAGAGAATCTCGAAGGAGCAACTATAAATCCCCGACCTCGTTGTCAATTACATCTAGTTAAACGGTGCACACTCTACGCAGAGCTTTCTCTCACGAAGCCAAATGCATTCATACTCACTTGCATGTATGTATATGTATATGCACGTGTACATATGCGCCTACTTAGGTACATATGTTTGGTTGGTTGTGCGTGCGTTTGTTCGTGTGAGATCTGTAGGTTGAGCGAACCGGACAAGAATAGAAAGTTATTTAACTTAATGATATATCAAAAAGCTGTTTATATAGAATTACCTATGAATGTATATTTCATTAAAATGTGACAGCCATGAAAAAATGTGTAAATTTTGAACTTATTGCAATAAAAAATATAGGAACGAACATTAGAAATGTTGAAATCTGCTTGTGATTCTGGCCGAAAATAGTTACACTGAGCGCAATCAGAAGATGAAAAAGTTGTAATATTTTAGCGAATACGCTTTGGACTGTTATTTAACAAAGAAAAACAAAAGGTTTACATATACATGCATGCATACTTATATATATATATATATATAGCATAATTTATGATAATTAAATAATAAATGAGTCAGTGCAAACCAAATGCAATAACACCACCACCAAAGATACACCATAAACACCCACCACCTCTACCACTTGCGCCACTTGCAACCCCTGCCACTGCGAGGGAGCTAGAGAGCTAAGGAACTGGAGCCGAGCGCTTTGCAGCATAGGAACTAGAGTATGCATATGTGCATATGTACATACATACATATATGTTTGCCTACACAAGCACATTTTCAGAGATTTTCCATAGCAAATCGCGTATGTTTTCGGATCGGATATTTAGCCTGACTTTATTCCCGCATTAATATCTTTTGGATGAGTACAAATTTGTGTAATAATATGCTTGGTTACGGGGCACACTCACACATGCATATGCTTGCTCACATTTATACATAAAGTACATTCTTACACAATTACAGCCACAGGTATTTGCATGATTCGTGCGAATCAAGTATTTCGTCCATTAAAGCAAACAGCAAATCGCCAAATTGCACCCATATATGTATTTGAATATTTAAAAATTATAAATTTTAATAAGTCGCTGATTTCTAAATCAGCCTTTTTTTTCGTTGCTCGTGGCATATTAAGAAAATAAGAATTCGGAACTACTTTAAATTTCAAATTTCTAATCAACAACTTGTTTGATCCACGAATGGTTTAAGTTTTATAATTTTGTTTACATGGAAATTATAATTGCTGTGATTTCAATATCTCATTTCTGCAAATAGTTCTTTCCCCATCACTCAAGATATATGATTAGCTTTATAAAAATTTATTGAAAGTATTTTTTTTTAATTTGTGATCACTAAGTTCCTAATTCTAAGTTATTATATTTAGTTATTTATATAATATTTAAGGTACAATATTATTCTCGATTTTTACATTGATAAATTTTTTATAAAAGTTAAATGATTAAACTGGTTGGTTGGTTGGGTGAAGTGGCACCCATAAGGCAGGGCAGTCATAGAGCAAATGGAAAATCGATGAACCTGAAGCCAGTTATCACCGTCCTGAGTCGACAGGCACCCCTTCGTTTCATTCTTGTCAGTATTGACGTTCAGTGGTGTGAATACCGATTCTGCGAGAGCGTTTTTCATGGCAGATCCCCCTCTTGTCAGTTCGTCCTGTTTCGTCTCGTGCTTGCAAGCCCATCCTTTGGGCAGTGCCCCATTGTAACTGAAATCAATGTGCTAAGGTTGTGTTTATTTTGCATTGCGTACATTTAGCATTGAGAGTCGAATGATTCTGCAGGTGGTTTCATTACGCAATCTTCCATTCGCTACTCTTAAAATTTTCTCAAAAATATGTTGCTTACAGATCTGATATCGTATGCCTATGTCCATATCTGTGAACTCATCACTCAACTTAGTGCCAAGTCTCGCTACTTCATCAGCAATGCACTTAACTTCCATGTGCGGCATTGCATATCTAACTTGAAGGTTATCGACTGCTTTATGGAGGATTTTATCACCGCCTGGCTATCAGTGAAATCTTATCCTAATCTTCAATTCTAATGATTGCAAAATACAGCTCTTCAAATACTCACACAACAGAATGGTCAAAAACAGTGAAGTTGACCCACGCTGTGTGTTCATATTGTGCTAAGTTCAGCTCTACTTGAGTTCACTGTATACACATACAACTGTATGCAAGCAACTAATTGGAAAATTGCAGTAAGTTGATTGAAAATGCATTAATCGGGTTTAGAGTGAAATCGCATTATTTTTGCACATTCAGAGTTTATTCAATTTTATTTGATAAAATTAATTTAACTTCATTTATTTAATAATTTAGTTTACTATCACATTGGGTTATGAACCTAGGTGTCTCTCACAGTGGACAACCGCTTCAACCTAACCTAATTGTGTTTATTATTTTAAGCTAATTTTATTGTGTAGTAAGGCCGAAGGAGTATAAAATTACAACAAAAAAATATATATTTATGAAAAACGTCACGTACCTACATATAAAAAAAATATTACAGTTACCTGTGCTTGTTACATGCATTGATTTTTAAAAAAAGTACAAAAACAATTTTTTAATTTCAAATTAAATTTTATAGCCATTTTGTTTTTAATTTAACTTAAGCACGTCAAAGAATAGAAGTTAGTTAAAAGATGTACTGCATAGAATTTAGAGTTTCTCTAGAAATAAAAAACACACTAAAATGTGTCAATTAGGCCACGGAAATGTTTAGAAAGGCATTTCACATTAATTTTCAAAACCTCTTACTTTAATCATTGATGATGCTAAATAATCAATTTGATTTTTGGTTTTTAGTAGAGATAAAATAAAATATATTCATGTTAAAGATGTTTTGCTGATGGGGTTTAATGTTAAGAAAACAAGAAAATAGAAACAAACAAATACATAAATACAAAATACAAACGAATAAGTTATAAATATAATTTAATGGCGATATGCAAGCAAGAAGTACGTCGGATGTTATAGAAATTGTGAGAAAAAAATGAGTCAGTTAAATTGGATGAATTTAGGAAAACCTATTGTGGCGCATCTTATTGGTTTGCTTCCCAAATATTATAAATATTTAGTTTTTTTACATATTTATTGGAGCGCTTTGTGTGTTGCTCGGCAAACTAATGATTCAGAAAGAATCGCTAGAAAATAGTCGCAAATCATACTCTTACATAATTACACGCCAAAAATTGTCACTCATTCGACATATTTACTTTTATTTTTTGTTGTAAAAATATATAATATTACCAAATTGAATATTATTCACTAACGTTCTTGTATGTATGTGTTAACTCCCACAGTGTGTAACGCCGTAAAACAAAAACAAAAAGTATTGGTAACAAAATTTTTTGAATTAATTGAATTGAAATTAAAATGTTGTCGAATATTATAAACAAATAAATGCATATATAAATATAATATAAGTAAATATAAAACATATTTAATTGTGTTTTATTGAAGGTCTTCACATATATAAATGCGAAAGTAGAAAAAAAAATTTGTTTTCAATGTTAGGTTAGGTTAGGTTGGTTAGCCAGTTTGCCAACTCAATTTCTTCATAATCTCCACAGTTCTTGCAGAAGTCACCCATTCTACTGGCTAGGTTGCCAATAGTGCGGTGACCCGTTAAAACACGGGTGAGGACGCTGGTAGTTGATCTGTTGAATCCAAGTAGACGTTTTGTCCTTTTAGTATTCAATGTTGGCCAGGGCGCTTCGGAGACCCTGCAGTTAGTAGTCAGAGACCACCTTCTATTGGTTTCCGCGATTACGCTCAAGTCAATCGTAGTATATAATTCGTTTAGAGGAATGCTTATATCCACTACCACTCGCTCAGAGCCTTTCCGTGCGAACTCATCCACTCTTTTATCTCCTTCCAGTCCAGAGCAATCGGGGACCCAAAAAGTTGTGGTGTTGTGTTGTTGGATGAGCGATCGTAAGGTAAATTTCCAGACTTTGGAAACGATATTCTGGCATTAAACGACCCTTGACAACTTGCCAAACCTTATTGAACAGAAATGTTAACACATATCATAGTTATCGATATCAAATGTTAATCATAGTTATCGATATCGATAGTTCTCATGCAGCTAAACATTTCCCATGTAGCCTTTTAAATGCGTTTATGAGGGAAGATGGTGCCTCCAATTACCAGATTATTCCTAGAATAAATCCGTGAAAAGCTCACGATAGTCAATCATTCTTCTGGTTCCATGGCATCCGATTACATGTTCTAAGTTGCCGTTTTCAAACAAACTTAGATGAGAAAGTTTGAATTATGCGCCAACATTTAAAATCAAAGTAACTTTATGTTTGTTGATTTAATTTAAAAAGAAGAATTTAAACAAAATATATTATAAAACGACCTCACATTTTGTAGTGTGCGTTTTAGTAAATTTAAAACTTCATACAAATTTGATGAAAATTTTTACTAATTTTTCGAGTCGAAACTAATTTAAGACCAGAATTCATAGAGCATACCAGTGTTTTGGTATATTGATATACATATATATTTTTGAATGATTTGGAAAAAATTTAAATATATTACATAGTCATATTAAAAACGACTTAACATTCTTTGCTTCTAATCATCAACAAATTCTAATCGACTGCTGCTAAATTTACATAATTCAGTCCCTTACTGTTAACTTTTGGTGAAAAATGTATGTGTGGTGATTAGTCCTCGCGAAACGAGTACCCCTCAAAACTCCATACGTTCCTGTCATTGAGACTTCTCTGCTTCCGCTTCACAAACAAGTAATTTCTCTCCCTTTTATATGTATATTCATAGCGTTGACGTCACAGCGAATTCGATAGTCCCAATCTTGTATTTTTCGTTTACTCGTTCCTGAATTAAATTTAAAGAATACGAACCACTGTTTGCATAAAGTACCGGGTGCATAAACAAAACCGCCTTCTTACGTCACTACTTTAAAAGCTCCCATAATAATGGAAATATTGAAAGCACAGAGTGAGCTGAATGAAATGAAAAGTTCTGAATGAATGATAGTAAGAAACACAAAAATAAAATGTTTCTTCCAAGCGAAAAGCTAATATTTGTGCAAAGCGGTATGTACAAGGTGGCGGGTTTTGAATAACGTTTTTACTAAATTCAAACAAATGATTTTGAATGATGGAAATCTTAATTTTGAGCTTTACTCGCTCTATTGCTTGTCTGTTTGTAAACCACAGCTGTCTAGTTCACTAGGGTCAAGTAGTGTGATGGACGTAGGAGGTCATTTGCAAAAATTATAAATCTTCCAACTGGGAGATTAATTTGTCGTCACCATACAAGAAAACAAAAAGTTTGGCGTACACCCATGAGTCTAAAATATTTTTGCAAGCCTATTTCGAAAAAAAAAAAATTTTGTTTGATTTTGGTTTTTCAGTCGAATTTTACAGGATAATTTGTCGATGTGTTTGCCTCGAGAGCGAAGCCGCCATGACGGCCACCTATGAATAACGCATAGCTCGCATTCTATCTAAACTCAAGATGGGTACTTGAGGTTAATAAACTTTGCAAGAAAAAAAGGGTATCCTTGAAAAGAGATCAAATAAAAACATGCCCTAATCAATAATTTTCCCCCAAATAAATGAACCTAGAATTATATGGTGGAATTAGTTTCCAGATTTCGTAGGAATACACAAACATTATGCACTAAATAGAAGTTAACATTACCTGAGTAATTTTTCCAAGTACAAATTACACTATGCAACATTACGTTTTACACCAAAACGATGTTAGCTGGTGTTGGTAGATTTTGGTACGCCGAATTCAAATTCATATATATATGTGTATATATATAATTGGCGCGTACACCCTTTTTGGATGTTTGGCCGAGCTCCTCCTCCTATTTGGGGCGTGCGTCTTGATGTTGTTCCACAAATGGAGGGGCCTACA
Organism: Anastrepha obliqua; assembly: GCF_027943255.1. Lineage (NCBI taxonomy): Eukaryota > Metazoa > Arthropoda > Insecta > Diptera > Tephritidae > Anastrepha > Anastrepha obliqua. The sequence goes on from NC_072894.1 coordinate 2,896,709, forward strand.
GTTTCAAGCCGACTCCGAACGGCAGATATTTTTATGAGGAGCTTTTTAATGGCTGAAATACACTCGGAGGTTTGCCATTGCCTGCCGAGATGCGACCACTATTAGGAACATGTTTTTCTTAATTTTGGTGTTTCACCGAGATTCGAACCTACGTAGTCACGCACCAACCCATTCGGCTACGGCGGCCGCCTAAATCAAATTCATACTCGGAAATTTTATACCACAGCAAAAATTCACCATTTTTAAATATATCACCATTTTTTTCACAGTTGTTAATAGATTAAACTTTTATTTATTAAGTTTTATTAAAGTTAGATACGAATTTAAAGGCAAGTGTCATACCAGAGAACCTAGCCAAGAGCTACAAAGAACGTAAGCTGCGTTGGTTAAGTATTGAATCTCGACTGCATCCGAATACTGCGATACTAGATTCATTTGAACCCCCGGTCTCAGTGGCATAGCGGGAAACTGCTGGGCTGATAAGCTGACAAGACAGAGGGCCTGCGCGACGGTTTGGCCTTGAAATAAAGTTATTATGGTTCCCTTGGGATACTGCGGTCTGCTGCTGAAAAGCTGAAACTCGCGTCAACTTAGCGTACAAAGCCGCGAGATCCTTCTGTCCATGGGTAGATGAAGGGCGCTCGAGGTAACTTCTGACGCTAACAAAGCCGCAACTCTCGTGTTTGCTGAACGTTCTTACCGTGAATGGTTCGTTAGGTATCAATGCGGTAAAACTTGGGATTGCTTCAAGTCCTTCTCCCGAAGCTTTCTGAAGGGTGAGGTGGAATCATCTCAGCACCTTCTCCTCAGCTACCCTGCTCTCGTCGGGCTAAGACTCAGACATCTGAGTTTTCGCGTTTTTGCTACACCTGGTGAATTTCATCAGCAGCATAAAGCGGTTAACGCAAAGTAATTAGCCACGGTTTGTCGCTATCCTCCAATCCAAAGTCCCGCTGACCTGTTTTTCCTCTTTTATGGTGCGGTTCCTGTTTTAATTAGATTTTTTGTCCAAGTAGGCCCTGCTTGAGCAGCCATTTGTCCTAACTCAACTTAAGTATCTGCGAAAGAACGAGTGTTGTCAAAATAGCAGGGATTTAGCCAGCCTTCAAGTGCGTAATGTAACAATAATAAGAAATAAATAAGACCAACACCTTCATTATGTTAATAAATTGTATTTATTGTTTTACGTTTTCACATCTCCTCGGACGCATTTAGTTAAAAACAAAAGTAGCTTAGTTGTATCTAAACATAAAAGGACGTTAGCAAGAGGTCGTTTGCGTTACATTAAAATTAAATCGTATATTTATATAATTTAGTAGTGTCTTTTGTTAAATAAAAAACTATTATAGTAAAACAGAGGTTTCTCAATTTCGCATAAAAAACATACTTGGAAAACTATACCGAATATCTTCGCTTTTGGGATCATGAAATTTGTGTTTTGTGCGTTTGAACAATGATTTGTTTAAGTACAGAAAAATACAGCAAAGCGATAGTCTAAATGTCTTTTGTACAATAAGCTTTAAGCTATTCAAGCAACATACAAGAAAATTACTGCATCTTAATAATTTACATTTTTAACTCCTTTTTTTATTTCGAAATGCAGCTTCTTGGTTATAAATACATATGCATGTAAATAATTTTGCTTATATTGTATAATATCAAAATACACACGTTTTTTCATTAATTTCTCGGTTAGCATACATACATACACATTTACTATTTAACATAACTAAGTAACTTTTTACTCGTTCACTTTCCTGCCATTCATTTTATTGTTGGTTGCTGAATTTCGTTGAATTCCATTGGCAAATCTTTTTATTTTTTTGTAGTTTAAGTAACATTTAAATTTATATAAAAGTTATTCTATATAAGTTTATTTGTATGTCTGTGTGTACGGTTGGCAAGTCTGTTACATGCATTTTTTTTGTTTTTTTTTTTTATATGGAATCTAAAACTTCACTTCTTTTCATCTCAAATTGTACATCTTTTTTCGGCAGCAGTTTTTTACCCAATTCTCTCTTTACTTCATCTTTTTCATTGCACCTTAGCTAAAAATCAGCCAGTTTGTTAAAAATTAATAAATTCCTTCAAATGCTTCGTTTATAAGTTAAAAAAAGAACAAACATCAAACCAAAAATGTAGTCATATTACAAAGTATAGTTAATAGCAAGAAATTTGTTACGTAAAATTAATATTCGTAGCCAATTCGGGGGTACACCCCACCAAGTGCTTGTGAGTATACAGAGGGAGTTAATTATCAATGGCTCAGCATAGTCATCGCACCTCAGTTCTTTCAGCTTTTCTTTTTGTTGTATTTTGTGTCTGGTCCCACCACTGGCATCCAAAACTGATCAGCGGGTCGTCTCACTGTTGCCGCCGCATCCCTCAACAGGACGGCACGCGGCACATTCATCATCAGTCGGCCGTCAATTCATCGATTCGACAACGCACGGCATGCTCCACCACCTCCAAACTGGGATAGTCCAGCTCTTTGACAAGACACAAAGTTGCTGACAGTAAGTTTGAGCTCTGAAATTTTCAAGAATTTAATTGAATTACTTCTCAATAATTTTAAGTTGCTGTTGGTCCGTTAATATTAGATAATCAACATTTTTAAAAATCAAATGAAATAATCAAGAAATCGTTATAACCAAGAAATCCACTACTCTTTCCCTGAACCCACCTTGCACAGGCGCTTCAAGATTAGCACCCCGTCAAGAAGAGACCAGTAAGCGAAATAAATTTCTACACAGATGGAACCAAGCCAAGCTAGAAAATAAAGTAAGCTATGGAGTTCTTTCAAAAGAATCAGGACTAGAACTATCTGTTCGAATTCCCGACAACTGTAACGTCTACCAGGCAGAAGTCTTAGCCATAAAGGAGGTAACTGTATACCGTAACACACTAACACACACGCCGTAACAAAAACTACGTAATATCTTCTCGAACAGCCAGGCGGCCATCAAATCAATGGAGGCAGTTATACTAAGATCGGATAAGATATAAGGAATGTCTGGCAGCTCTAAACGATATTAGGCACCGTCTTCTAGGTCAGCCTCATATGGGTTCCGGGACATAGAGGTATTGAAGGAAATTGCAAGGCCGATGAGCTAGCCAGGAGGGGGATTTACCTTCCACTGTTTGAAAACAGAGGCAATATTGGCAACTATGGCAACTTGCAAATTAAAGGAAATAATTGTTTTACCTATGTTATGTGGCTAATTTGGCCACAAATAGATAAGAAATTGCTCAACCTCTCAAGAGAAAACAACTTGAAGGTCGTGGCTTGTATCACCGGTCATAGGCTGTTAGCTAGGCATTCTTCTAGGCTAGGAATAGTGCAAACGTTATAGAGACGAGGAACAGGAAGAGGAAGAGGAAGAAACAGTTGGACACTTCCTCTGTAATTGTCCAGCCTTAGCTTGCAGTAGAACAAGGTTACCAAGAAAATACCATTTTCACGGATGGCAAGGGACTATCAAAGTTTAAAAGTTGAAGAGCAAAACGCACAAATTTGCTTTGAAGTCTTTCAATTCTAAGAGAATGTGAGAAATACATCGGATTCCAGATGACGAAGGCATACTTATTAGCATATGTAGAGTCACAAAAAACCTAATTTGGCATATGCCTTCGGAATAATAGGGTTAATATGGATAATCAACGTAGAATACGAATCAAAAATAACACCAAGATCACGAATTTCATTGACTGAAACAAGGGTTACATTTGAAACATAATACGTTGAGGAAAGTAGGTCATGGACTTGGAAAACGTCATGTGATAGCACTTACTAGTAGTGAGACATAGTTTGCTTTGCAGCGCCCACTCATTCAGAGCATTCAAATCTTCCTATAGTAACAGAGTAACAGTGAAGATTCTGCGAAAAAGTTTCATAAAGCGTCATTTGCATAGAGTAAATATTTCGAATGCTTAAAACAACACCAACTTCATTAATGATTAGTATAGGGTGTGCCATGTAAATTTTGCTTTTTGAATCGGCTATAAAAAAAAAAACTAATCAATATTTTTTCAAACTTTTTTTTTATTTTGAAGATTGAACATTGTCCTTTATGAATGAAAAATAATATCGTTCAAATGATTGCCACGACTGGCTTTACAGAAGGCCATTCGATCAACCCAATTTTTAAGCACATTTTCAATTGTTTGAGCTCGAATTTCATGAATGGCCACTTCGATTTCGTGTTTTAAAGCATCAATCGTCTCTGGATGGTTCGCATAGCATTTGTCCTTAACGGCTCTCCACAAAAAATAGTCCACCGGGCTTAAATCACAGCTCCGAGGCGGCCAATTGAAATCGGAATTTCGGCTGATTATTCCGTTTTCAAGAACGGTAGCCAAAAGTTCGAGTGTAACTTTGGCAGTGTGACAAGTTGCACCGTCCTGTTGAAGCCAAATGTCGTCCATGTCATCCTCTTCAATTTTTGGAAACAACTCGTTGAGCATGTCACGGTAACGCTCGTCATTTACTGTAACCGCGGCTCCTCGGTCATTTTCGAAAAAAATGGCCCGATGATGCCGCCAGACCAAAAACCGCACCAAACAGTGACTCCTTTATGCATTTGCTTCTCTACAGTAACGTGTGAATTTTTTGAGTCCCAAATCCGACAATTTTGCTTATTGACGTAGCGACCGATGTGAAAATCAGAAAACAAGAAGAAGACTCACCACTTTGGAAGTAGGCTTTCAATATTTCCCAATTTTGTTCAAGCGTATAGCGTCTCATTTCGTAAATGTCGAACCTTTACGTAAATTATGAACACATTTTACACGTCATTTGTGTTACCATTCTCAAAAAAATAGGTGGTTCAAAAAACAAACACCATATGGCCCACCCTGTATAAACAGGATAGGACCAAGCATTATCGTAGCATAACGTAGCATTCACGTTGTGGTGCTCCAGAAGTTGACACAAATATATGAGGTTTAGTATTCCCAATTTCAACAAATAAGATTCTATTTGACAGGTAGGATTTCAGCCATTAAACGAAAGCCGAGTGGAAACAAAGATTTTCAAGTTTCCACAGGAAAATTTTGTGCGAGACCGTGTCAAATGCTTTTGAAAAATCGGTGTTAACTTGAGACACAAAACTGAGAAAAAAAGCTAAATTTGTAACAGTAGATCGTCCACCAACAAACCCATGCTGACAAAGATCAATTAATCCTTTGATAGCAAATTGCTTGTCCTTGACCACTTTCTCAAAAAGTTTGAAACAAGTCATACTCTGGCCTATACTCAAACAAAGTTTGGAAGAGAATATCGATTTTTTACTTTTAAGTATTTTTCCCGTGTTTACCATTTCCACACACTTACCCGATTTATGGGTCGTCTATGATATCCGGAATAATGATTAAGTACAGCTGTTGAAACGGTGCTAGCTGAGTCACTGTAACGTCCATCGGGCCGCCTATTTGCATAAACAATTATTTGTTACTATCATACTTATAAGAAAGAATTTCCTAAATAACGGTGTTACCTGGGCCGCGGTCGCTCCGGCTCCTCCCAATCGCCGCCATTTTCCCGCGCGCTACCATTTCGATACGCATAACGGTCACTAACTTCATTTCGACGCGGGCCCCCACTTGGGTGATGCAATGCAGCAGTGCTGCCGAATTGATTGTGCTGCTGATGTTCTTCCCATTCGGTCAGATCGGTTTGGCTGTGACGGTAATGGGCAGGATATGACGGACGGTCAGACTGGTAGTATTCCTGCCAAATAAAAAAGGCAGCATAAAATAGCAACGTATTTGCAAGCACAGCACATTTATATAAATACATACATACATAAAATGATTATAAATTTGTATTAACTAAAAATATTTGCTCACCAAGAAAATTATAAGATTTGGAAAGAAATGCAAGAAACGGAACTCAGGTGAGATATTAGTATTTCCACAACCTCCACTTACCTTCATCGATTGTGTAGATATGCTGGGTGGGATGGGCGCACGTTCTCGGTACCCAACATGCGGACTATCCTGGTCCGAGCCTGGAGAGCGCTGCTATTACCAAAATTTTCAATTCGTTAGAAAAACACAATTTCGTACCACAAGTAGCCACGCGTTTGAACGAACGTTCGTTGGTGTTTTGGTAGTGTTACATATTCGGTGTTTTAGTGCAAAAATTTACATAATAAATAAGTTCCAGTTAGTTTAGTTAATGGGTGCCACGAAATGCGTAAAACAAGTTAAAAGCTGAGACCCTTTGACTGCGAGCACAATGACCAACCATAGCTGGCCTTTGATAATACGAAGTTATTATGTGCGGTCATACGTAATTTGTCATTGCCCTGCCCATATTTGCGTATTCCAAGCTATGCCGGAGGAGGGATGGAGAAGGACTTTTTGAATATCGTAATGTCGCCAACTTCGTCAGCTTACGTAATTCAAGTTGTGCACATACATACATACATACGTATTACACTCTAATAGTAAGTATATACACCTATTCAAATTTGTTCGAAGTATAATTCTTTGTTGCATATCAACGCATGGTTTGTGGAAAAAGCAACTCAAAGATTCGCGTGACTTATACGGTATGCTTTGTAGGTATGTACGACCGCTTTGCATAACCCATAAATCGAAATAACATTTGGAGGGATGAGAGTGGTGGTGCTCCCATTAAAACGTGAAATATACAGTTCGGTGCTGTCTGTTTGCTTAACACATAATCCGGCCATACTTTTTGAATAATTTAGAAAATAGAGCTACTACCGTCAATACGACTGGTATAGAGCAATGCTCTACGAATTTTTGTTCCCAAAAATACCATTTATCAACAAGACCTGGAAATCCTCCGATTTCAGTAGGAAAGTGCCACAAGTCGTACTGCTCGCTAAACCATCGATTTGCTGAAGAAATCTGTTGGTGTTAAGATTATCTCCATTAATGGAGCTTGGCAGATACTGGCTAAAGAAATCGTGTGTTTGGACGCTTCTGGACAACTTTTTTTTTAAAGCTATTTAAGGCTATTGAAAATAGCCTGCCAGCGCGAACATGTCAATAACTCTTATTGTCGCCTTGGAAAGCAAATGCTTAAAAAAGTGGCCCAAATTTTACGCTCTAGCATAGCACACTTTAATTGCTTTCTGAATCGTATTTCATCACTTATATCCTTAATTCATCTATAATTAAAAACATTTTCTTTGTTTTCTCAATTTTCAGTCGCATTCATAAACAACTCGTACCTTGTTAGTCGCACGTTTTACAATCAGCTGTTCTAAAACATCAATTTCAGCTTGGCGAGCCGGGAATACCGAAAAGCATTCACAACATTCACAAGATAACGAACCATCAAATTTTAAGTTCAATGTGAATACAGCTATTATATTTTTCATTAAAGGGAAAGAGATTTTTTACGTATCCACCGAAACTATCCCCGGCCACGGAAAAAGGTTCTGAAAATATGAAATCCCATTCAATTATGCAGAGCTCGCAGTCAATTGATCGAAGCTTTTCGTAATCTTTAGTTTATAAATAACAAAAATTTGCAATGCTCTTACATCATATTGATGATAAGACAACCGATTTACGTTCGTGTATGAATTACATTTCGGTGAAGGTGTATGCACGACTGGCTCCTGTGCGATGGTGGTGGTGTCAGAATAAAAAAGGACGCAAATTGCAAAATGAAAAGTAATTAGTACGAGTATGTAAGTAAAATTTTAATGAGATGTTTTGCTGTTTTTCTGAATGAATTTGATGTATTGTTGGATATTAGACAAGCATTAGTACGACGAAATTTCGAACAAAACGAAACGAAACGTAACGAAAATGTATTTTTGCAAACATTTTGAAAGCAAAAATTTTACGGCATTTTAAATTAAAAAATAACTACAACTTTTTTACGAAAGCAGAAACAATACATAAATGCTTGTGGGAGGGAGCGCGAAATACCTGTGCTGGTGAGGCTGGCTTCGAAACCTCGCTGCTTTTGCTTGGCTCGCTGGCGCTTTCCTCGGTATGTGCCGGACTAATTTGTTGTGAAGACTTTGGTTATTAGGCATTTATTTTATTTTTAGTATTTCGTTTTTTAGGTTGTTGGTTAGTATTGGGAGTTTCGGATAGCGAAGTCCGTGTTGTACGCATAAATGGGAATTAGAATTAATTATCAGTTAGCTTGGAGAGAATTTAGAATACTTTTGAATTTGATTTATTTGTTTCTATTCTAAAAAAAATGAAGAGGTATGGTAATGATATTTTCATAGTTCTAAAGGAATTCACAGCCAATTATAAAATTTTGTAGCTCTAATTTAAGTTTGCCTCATCCGATATGTGTTTGGAATTGTGAGAAATCAGCTGCACCATTTATTATTACAGTAGTGGTCGCATAATTAGAAACATAAACATGAAATAAATGTAGTTAAACCTCTACTTGCAATTTGTTAGTGAAATAAACGGATTTATTTCGATCTGAAAGTTTCTATAATTCTATAAAAAAAATTAAATTTTGGATCCTTAAAGTGCTTTACTACTGATGGACAATATTCCAATATTTTGTTCGTCATTTGTACCTTTTTTTAAATGTCTTTGTTGTGAACACTGTAGCTCACGCAGGCGCCGTATAACACAACCGATTTTGTTCGATTCTCTTTCCGGAACAAATTCATAGCGCAACACATATCGAATATCAAAGAATATTGAATTTCGGGTAAAATATAAATTGAATGTGTTGAAAATTTATTTCAGTATTTGAGGGCGTGCATTTATATATGTAGCTATAACTTTCCGAAACCATATTTTTTTATCTGTTTGCTCTTTTCCAGATAAGACGTGTATTCCCCAACTTAACTCAAGAAATGAAGAGACATGCAGTTATCGCCGCCATATGGGCAAATCACACCGATTTAGAAATCTCTAAAGTGCGCCGTGAATTGGAAGCATGAGGCGACAATGCAAAACCTGTTGCAAAACGCAAAAACAAAACAAGGAGCGTCTGACACTGTCTGGTCTGCAGAATTTGTTCAACAAGTGCGTCGGAATTCCTCCCTTGTGAGGGAGCTTAATGTTTTTGAGGGTCTCACCCGTCGAATTGCCAATGAAGATCTCCGGTATAAATCCTAAGTTATGCGCACAGAAGACAGTTTGTGTCGGAGCAAACACGAGAACAAATTATGCGATCAAAATGCCTACAAACAAAATTAATCACCCTGAAGTGCCTGACGAAAAAAAAAAATTGTACCAAAGCAGAAATGACAGATGGCTACGTTCCAGTACTACAGAGGTTCCTGTTGTCATGTAAAATAAGCTTCCAACCACTGTTATGGTCTTAAGGCATTTGATTCGGGCATGCAATCGTTTCTAGACCCGGATCGAGAAGGTTATTGCTGGTAATGAAAATTTTATTGAATGTTTTTATTGATATAAAAAGTGAATGTTGTGTAAAAAAATCGTGAAGTTTCATTAAATTTTGTCCAAAATAAAAGCTAATTAGTTTTACTCAGAAGTTGTCCTCAGATATCGTAAGCATCCTGTATTTTGTTCTTTACTAGTTTACATTAGTCAACTTTAATTGTGAAGACTCAATACTTCTTCTTATATAAAGAGGTTCCAATTAATTGACCATTATTGTACCAAAATGCTCAGCTAAAATGGAAATGAATTGTTCATTCACTTTTTATGGTACGCTGAAGAAATGAAATCAGGTAAAAATTTGTACTATTCTCGCAGAGAATGCGCTGTTTTCTCAGTTTCTTGGAAGAAGCATTCAGAAGGTAAATTATATCCTACATATTTTTTAATCATTTTCCACACCCGCTTTTCTATACGAAGTGCAGCATTTTTCTGTTCAAACAAAATTTCTACTCCATCAGTATATACAAAACTACGTATGTACATATGTATATGTTAGCGGGCACTTAAGTGGAACCAAACTACATTTCCACTACATTCAATACTCTCTATTAGGTGACAAATAAGTTGAATATGAAACAAGTGTTGTGAGAAGATTTGTGCAGAAATGGTGATGGTACGAGTACTACTACCGTGGTGGCGATGGCAGTCAAACCAATACCTCCACCTCATAGTCTGAGTCAGCATAAAATTACCTCTTTCATTGGGCTAGAACTGCGACGCTGCTGATACTGTTGCGGTGATGAATTTTGTTGGTACTGTGGCGTTTGTTGTTGTTGTCTATGTTGTGGCGGGTAGTGATTTTGTTCATGTTGTTGTTGCTGTTGTTGCTGCTGCTGCTGCTGCGGAGGAGATGGCTGTTCATAACGTTGCGGCTGCTGATTTTGCGCATAGCTATCCTCATACACCTCCTCCTCTTCTCGCGTCCCACCAGAACCACTACCACTGCCACCCCCACGTAAAGCCTCATCGACCTCTTCCTGTGTCACCTCAACATTATCCAACTTCTTCAGATTTGGCAAGGCGCGAAGCACTGTTTGACGATAACTGGAATAAAGAAAAATCTAATTTGCTGTGCCTAAAATCATTCTTGGAAATCTTACCTAGGTCCAACCCGCTCACAGCACGGGTTCTCCTCCAGCCACAGATACTTGAGTGCTGGCAAATTCTGCAGGTAAGCGATTTCATTAATATCTTGGATGTTGTTTCTACGCAAATATAATTCTTGGAGTTTGTGGCAGTCTTCGAATGGTTGCAATGTGGTTATTTTATTGACACTGGAACCGAAAGACAACAAATTCATAGTCAATAAATAGGTTTGATTGAAAAAAGAATGGAAAACTTAATAAACACTTTTTAAGCGCACATACATACATAGAGCAAGGTTTAACAAATGTCAACTATTCTAACATTTTGGGACCCGGTGTCGCGCTTTATAATAAAACTATCCCTAAATATCTGGGATAGTTTTATTATAAGCGACCATATCAGATCCATTTTGACTGATGGAGCTTTCGTGTGGTGAGAGGCGATGCAGACACAATCCTACCTAAAGAACCCCATAAAATTCCAAGGATTGGTTTGTGTAGGAATAACAGGTACGCTCCGATTGACGTCTTAGGTGGCGCTGAAAGTGATCCTACATATTTCACCCATTGATTTATACGAGGTGTATTCAAAAAGTATCGCGAATTTTGTGTTTTTTCAAAAATTATTTATTTGTTCATTAATATCTATTTTGTCCCCTTCAAAGTAGTCCCCATGAGATATTATGCACTTGTGCCAACATTTTTTCGAATCTTCAAAGCACTTCAAAAAATCATTTTTTTTTTTATCTTGTTCAGCACTTCCTTCGATGCCGCCTTTATCTCGTCAATCGTAGCGTAGCGTCGTCCTTTTATGGGCCTCTTCAGTTTCGGGAACAAGAAAAAGTGTCAGGGGGCCAGATCTGAGGAATAAGGTGGCTGTGGCGTCATTAGTGTGTTATTTTTGGCGTTTGTGGCGGATGACTTCGCGCAAATTGCGCATAACTTGCAGGTAATATTTCTCATTGACCGTTTTACCCTGTAGCAAGAACTCATTATGCACAACGCCCCTGAAATCGAAGAAAACGGTAAGCAAAACTTTTACATTCGACCGAACTTGGCGCGCTTTTTTCGGTATTAGTTCGTGCGGCAAATCATTGAAAAAAATCGAATGGCACGAGCCAATCGAAATATCTAGGTCCTCAGAAATTTCGCTAACGGTGCTTCGACGATTGGCCAATACCATTTTCTTCACTTCATCAATTTTTTCGTCTGTTGTTGAAGTGCTCGGGCGTCCGGCACGCTTTTCGTCGATCACATCTTCACATCGGCCTTCTGACAACATTTTGTACGGCCGATAAAGGTTGCTTTCGTCCAAAGTAGCTTCTCCGTATGACACAGTCAACATTCGGAATGCATCCGCGCACTTAATTTCGTTTTTCACACAAAATTTGATACAGGTTCTTTGATCCATCTTTTTGAATAGGTAAAAATCGAAGACGGGCGGAAACACGTGCAAGCAAAGCAGCTGTCAACAATTAGCTGAACATTCAAAATGGCCGAACTCGTCGGCACGAGTAAGAGACATGAGTACCAACATATCGCTACAAAAAAATCGAAATTCGAATATACGTAACCCGCGAAAATTCAAAATTCGCGATACTTTTTGAACACACCTGGTATATTAAAGGGATAGCGCCAAATCTGCTTCTAGGATTAAAACAGGAAGTTGCTAAAAGAAAACTCACGCGTATGCATCAGTTCTACCATCTGTAGAACATTTGCAAGACGCATCAAAAGCAGACTATCTGGTTCCCAAGATAGATCTGAACAGAGATTAAAAAGTACGAATACGCGACAGAAAAGACTGGAAGACCAAAGTGAAATCAGATGATAGTGGTCACCATATTTATACCGACGACTCAAAGATGGACAATGGCACTGGATCAGGAGTGTACTCGGAACAATTATCCTTAAATTGCTCCTTTAGACTCCAAAACCGGTGTAGCGTCTTCCAAGCTGAGATCTACGCTATAGACAAAGCAGCAAAAACGATTAGCCTGATGGACTTACCTCCGGCAAACCTTACCATTTTTTTTGACAGTCAAACAGCGACCAAGACACTGGCCTCCGCGCGCATCAACTCAATATGTGTTAAAGAATGCAGGAGGTCCCGCTTTTGCAAGTATGAAAATGTGTTTATCGGCGTGATGAAATGAGCTGCATTGTTCGATGTTAGTTAAGAAAATGGCGAGTTTTAAACAAGTTGACTGAATTTGATAAATGTTTACATTTTTCGTAAAAAACTTTTAAGAATTGTGTGCCCTATAGCTGCTTGAATGTACTGCTAAATTAGCTGTAACTTTTAAAGTGATTTATTTTTAGACTAATTGAGGGCTATTCTAGGGAAAAAATGTAACAACAAATAATTCTTCCGCTTTTAATGATGACTAATCACTAAACGAAATAACTTTAAGACTTGTGCTCTCTTATTCCTCATGTCAATTTTGTTTTTAATTCAATATTTCGGCTTTGTCATCAGCGAGCTAAAATCGTTGCGCTGATATCATCACTGGTGATGCCTTCAAAATTCATTTAAATCATAATACCCGCTTGTTTTACTGCCATAAAAAACTACTAAATGGAACAGGGAAATATTTAAAAGAAAAGAAATCAAAAGAGAACTCACGAACGAATCAGCTGGCGAACAAACCAGCTTCTCTTAATTGCTGTTATAAGTGTTTACAAAGCGCCGTTAGAGCCAGTCTATGTGTGTATGCTTGTATAAGTACATTTACAACAATGTACACCTAATGTGGCCACCTGCCGCAGTTAACCAAATATTTACGTTCATATAAATGAAGTATTTTTCAGAGTCATCGTTATTTACACATACACAAATACATACGTACATATAACGGGTGTTTTTTAACTTATTAGAGCTTGAGATGGAGATATCTGTACAACCAGCTGCCCGAGTATGGAGCATTTGGAAAAAACCAAACCTAATTCCCGCCTTAAGACTATGTGAATAGGGAACTTATCACATTTGGAGTGACACTGATCTACAGGCGACTCAGCAATTAACGATGCATTTCAGAAAACGCCCGGTCGCAAGGTGAAAAGATTTCAGAAGTTTGGCCAACATCAGACTATTAACCGGCTGTCAGCGCATTTGAAAGAATCAGCTGATAGGCTGTCGAAACAGGGAATGTGTTTGCAAAAAAAATAAGATTTTGTTGTTGATATAGGAAAGAAATCTACACAGTTAACACTCATGTTCGTTGCCGTCTGAACGACTGAATTCTGCTGCCGAGTACCCGGTGATGTGGCAGACGAAGTTGCTCGCGTAATTTTGTTCTTCACCACAGCGGACGTCCAAGCCTGGTAATCTGTCATCCCTGCCCGATCGTTCCCCATAAACTTTTTGATCCCCTCATCAGTAATGAAGTGCTGAATAGTTTCAGCGAGACAGAGAAACAAGTGACACAACATGTGAGGATATCACTTTATTGGGACGAACTTTTACCGACCGAATCATATCTTCTGATCGCTGAGATCATGTACAGGGTGGCTGATGAATTTTGCTACATTAAGAAACTCAAATAACTTTTTTTTTTAGAGTATGGAATTCATTTATTTTTTTTTCAAGTTGAAGGTCATTAAATTTTATAAAATGTAGTTTAACTAGTTTTAAAAATAATTGAATTTAAATGCCCCCCATGCTCGTTGATACAAGTGCGGTATCTTAGTAAAAAGTTGTTCATTGCTGCTTTGAGAGTTGCGGCAGGAATAGCCGCAATTGTTGCCCGAATGGATTGTTTTAGTTCATCCAAATTTATTGGCTTTGTTTTATAAACTTCTTGTTTACATAAACCCCACAAGAAAAAGTCAGGTGCAGTAAGGTCAGGCGACCTGGGGGGCCAACGAAATTCGGAGTTTCTTGAAATCAGTTTATTGGAAAATTTTCGTCGCAACTCTGTCATAACAGTCTGGGCTATGTGAGACGTTGCCCCATCTTGTTGAAACCACACAGAGTTGAAAGGAATTCTCTTTCGGCGTAGTTCTGGATAGAAAAATTCTTTCAGCATTTTCAAATAACGGTCTCCAGTAACCGTAACGGTGTGACCATTTTCTTCAAAAAAATAAGGCCCGACAATACAGCGTGAAGAAACCGCACACCACACTGTCACGCGAAGAGGATGCAATTCCGTCTCGTGGAGTATCTGTGGGTTAGAAGTACTCCATATTCGACAATTTTGTTTGTTCACATTGCCGTTTAAATCGAAATGGGCCTCATCAGACATGAAAAGGCAGTTTAACATGTTTTGGTCTTCTTCCACCATTTGCAGGATCTTCTGGCAAAATTCCAAGCGAATCGGCAAGTCTGCTGCATTCAGTTTGTTAACCATTTGAATTTTGTAGGGAAATAAGTCTAAATCTTTGTGCATTATTGTTTGCAAAGACTGTCGGCTGACACCAAGTTGAGCAGATAAGCTTCTTGTTGAAACCCTTGGATTGCTTTGTATAGCTGCAGCTACAGCAGCGATCGTTTCCTCCGTCCGAACTGGTGGGTTTCGATGATAAGGCCTTCTTGCGACTGTTCCTTGCTCAGCAAAATTATTCACCAGTCTCATTATGGTCCATCTGCTCGGGGGATCGCCGCCAAACATCCGCATGTACTCTCTCTGTACCAAAACTACGGACTCCAGTGCGTGATAGCGGCGGACTATCCAAATTCTTGTTTGCGTGTCCCAGTTATCCATTTTAATAAATTTTAAAGATCAATCTGCAAATTAAAACAAAAATGGAACAGATAACTTAAAAAGAAAAAAAGTTATTCAATTTTTTTTTGGTAGCGGCTTTCATCAGCCACCCTGTATTTTGACTCCTTTGGACTACTCGCTAAGTTTTTATCTAGCCTGGTTATACAGAAAAAAATGGTATGTGGGGCATTTCTATATTTCATTTTATTAATTTTTTGTGTCGTAGCCGAATGGGTTGGTGCGTGACTAACCTTCAGAAGTGCCCGGGTTGAAATCTCCAGCGATGAAACACAAATGATAGAACAATTTTTTTCTACACATCCAAAATCACACCCGTTACATATACATACTTGCGTTATCTAGTGTTTCGTCTTTACATTTGAGTTGTTCGAAATAGCTTCGTTAACCTTTGCCACTCAACATCAAATAGGCGCGAGCTCAATACTCTGAGTTGGCAAACCAGAAATTTGGGCGAAAAAATGTAAAAAACCAATAATGTACCATATATCTCAATGACACAAATAATCGAGCATGGAAGTTATTAACATTTGTCACACGGACCTATTTCCAATAGACACGAAACTTTCGAAATCATGGAGATTCCTGGAAAGTATATTATGTACACGCGTTAACCGTTTTCTTAGCGGAAGATGATAGCCGCATGTGGAGACCCACAGCCATTTACACAAATGATATTGCCAAACGGGTATGCTAAATAGTGGGCACAGGTGGCTGCTGTCGTCCAGACGTATTGCTTCAACAATTCTATAAATGTCCATACCTTTTTTAATTTCAAGCAAAAATAAGTTAACGTAAGATTAAGTTAAGAAATTAAGGGAAATGCAATATGGGAATTCTGTCGAATTGTGCGAGCAACAAAAACGTGCAGCTTTTGTTCCAATGCTTCCTATCTACACCTATAAATAGAGCTGAAAGAATGTGTGTCTGCCTCTACGTATGTATGCGTGTGCACGCAGCGCATGCATATCGTCGAAATTCTTAATTAGTCTTAAATTGGGTAGATACATACTTTGAAGTTAAATTCCAATTCTATTTTAGTTTTCGATTCTTCAATGCGTTCATTCAGCATTTCTATGGCCAATTGAAAACGTTTATCAGCACATTAAAAAATCATTAATCAGTTCAGAAATTGTGTAAGTGCTGCTGGGCCAGCAGGCGATCAACAGCATAAGTGACCAATCATCGAATGGTTTAGTTACACATTTTTTATAGCTATTGTTGTTATTTAACTCTATTCAAATTTACGATATTTCCTTGCATACTAAAATTGATTAGTACAAAAGTTAGAAAAAAATGCAATAAAACTGTGGATAGAATTCGTAATTCGTTCTTCTTTTGGCCACGTCATCTTTCTCTACCGTCGAAGCGTGATTCAGAAATATCATGGGTCGTGCATTCCACGTGCATAACTGTAAAACATACACATCCATATACTATGCACTTGTTAAGGGTCTTTCATTGCTGAGTTTATTTTTTGACACTGTTTTGTTTTAACAGCAGTTCGAATGTGTCCTTTTTTGAAATGAGTAATTTCACGATATTCTACAACTATTTGGACGATTTGAAACATTTTCTGCGGGGCTATTTCAAGGATAAAGTTTATCTAATAAACCAATTGAAGCTTTGCAATATATGTCAATATAATTGCTATTCACCAAAATAATCGACATCCGTAAGACCATTTTCAAACATATTCAGGCCCTTTCTTCGCAACTTAGAACAGTTCGACAATTTAAGCCTTAATCTTAAACCTATTTACCTTACAAAAAATGTTAATTGATTAATTGATTGTCAGATTCTCTATGCAACCCTGTGAAGTCTGTTTAATGAGAAGAACAATAAAACAAAATGTCATTAAAATCATTTAGGAAAAAAAAAACAAAACAACGAATATTCAATCAAATTTGTTTAACACTAAATTCCTCATAAAAATGATACTATGGTTCAATAATAAAGGGTGTGTAATGTTTGGCAACTGATTTCGCTGCTACTTAATCCATTGACGCTATTTGGAAGCAAGAGAAAATGGGGCATAAGTTTATCCCCTTTCTGAAAAGGTAGTAAAATATTGAAAAGAAGTCGATTTGGATTCGTCACATATAAATATTTGCATAATTATTGAGCGAAGAAATAATGTACCAGCTCATCATTTTGGTTTTCGCACAAAACACTATACCACTGATCAAAATTACCACAGAATTGCTCGCATCACTGAAAACGCCTTTGAGAAAAAAAAGATGTACTCTGCTGTCTTTCTGGACCCGTCTAAAGCCAAAGTTTGCCACGGTGGCCTTCTCAACAAAATAAATGCAATATTCCTATATTTTAAATCCAACACAATAGTCTAATATTCTAAAATCGCACGTAAAGGATCGCTGTTCCGAATAAAATACGAGGATACATATTCTGAACTTTAGGATAAAAAAAGCTAGGGTCCCACAGAGCAAAGTGCTGAACATCTTATCGGAGTGATTCAATCAAAAAACTTGAAGAAGATCAAATATCTACCAATACACATAAACGGCGCTAAACAGCTACATAGGTCGGAGTTAGGGTTTAGTAGGTAGGTGTACTGTTTCGCAAGTCCAGTTTAGTAAAATAATACTGACTGTGCATGGGCCCTTAGGTGTAACTTTAGCGAACAGTATGATTCGTACATGCCGTCTATGTTGATGGTATCTATGTAAGATTCCCCCTTCGGATAAAAAAAAGCAAACATCTAGGTATAACACTAGATACCAAGCTTAGATGGAATGCTTACGTTAACAAGAAAAACGAAGGAGTTAGAAAAAAGATTTAGAAATATGTACGGGCTTTTGATCAAATTCAAGTTAAGAAAGAAGCTTAAGAATGTTCGAGCGTAAAGTGCTCCGAAGTGTATTTGGTCCCATACGTTGCAACGACGAGTTGCTGAGCTTATGCCGGAGAGAAGATGTCGTTAAACACATTAAATTCCAAAGACCTTGATGGTTTTTAACAACAAACTCTCTAACGACCCAGGCAAGAAGGTGTTCAAGGTTAACCCGGCCTGACCAAATCATAGCCGAGCTGAAAAAGCTAAGAGTTAGGAGCTGGAAGTCTATTGCTATGAACCATGCAGATTGGAAGAGGATTGTGGACGAAGCTAAAGCTCGCCTTGAGCCGTAATTGCTATTTGATGACGATGACGATTGTCGATTTTGACACCAAGATATTTGAATTCCCGAACAGTTTCGGCACGAGGTTGGCAATCTTTTACAAAACAAAATATACTTGTCACGGGAGCTGTAACATAGCCTCGGATAGGTATAACTTGTTAGCCTTTGTCCTACGACTACTTGGAAAATTTTACGTAAGGATATTGGCTTACGTGCCCATTAAATACAGCTCGTACAAGAATTGAAATCAAATGGCCATCGTTTGCGTCACATTTTTGCTGATTGAGCTTATTTGGCTTTATTATTCAGATTTAGTGGAAAAGGTAGTCAAAACTTGAACTTATCGAATAGACCATTAACTCATGCTCTGACTACGAGTATGCTGAGTATTAAACTGAGTATTAAAATTCAAAAATAAATCCCATAAAATTATCTACCAGATTATCATAAAAGAAGTATATTCCAACAATTTTTTCCATATTAAATATTATAAAATAATTCAAACTATTTTATTCCATCAAATATATATTAAGCAATAATAAAAAAAAGTTCTTTGATTTTATGACATTACAAAATAACCGCACTTTTGTGCAAGTGGGTGAACAAGCAGAATTGAATTTTCAAAAAACGATAACAGAGTAAAACGTAAGAACCTAAAGAAAATATTCTCATGAAGTCGATACCCTCGTCTTTCTCTCGACGGATAATAATTTTCCGCTTTTCAACTGTATATGTAGAACTTTACAACTAGTTTTTATATACGGTTCCGTGAAAATAACTAAAATATTAAACTGTTTCATAATTTTTTTTTATATCTCTTACTGATAATAAAATTAAGCTATTTCCACAGTGAAGCAATTTTTTTTTTTCAAAGCTATATTAACTGGTGCAGCAAAGAGTTAAGCTATCATGCTCTAAAAATACACCCTTTATATTCTTTTAAATAATAATCTTCAACATCTGTGGCGAAGTTTTAACCCACCAGACCTTACTAGTTGACTGTAAAAAGCGATCAAATGTTTTTAGCAAATCGAGAGCTGGCTTAGAAAACTTGTTGCGCGCCTACACATTTGTTAGCTCTACTCAAATATAACGTAACTACGTACATTTGCGAGTACGAGCACATGCGTCAAAAGCGTTTTGACCATATTTGCCCATGTGTTTAGTAGAGTTCGCGAGACACAGCCCGACTTCAGTTTTCACGCCACCCAGCTATTGTTGGCGTTTTTCTTTATTCGATTGTGAACAGATTTTGATTTCGCTCAATTGCCTTTTTTCCACAATTATGCATAAATACATATGAGCACCGTGGTATGTGTAAGAATTACTACGTATGTGCATGTGCATATGTGCGTGGGTTTTCGTAATCACGTTCTGGCCGTAGAAAACAAAGTGATTTAGGCGATGTAATGAACTGTGGCAAGGCGTGGCAGTTGCTGAGAATTACCTCCAAACACAAATGCAAACGAGTGCATATATGTAGTTATACTTTTATACTTTACATACATACATAGAAGGTGTAAGGTACATACGTGGATATGCATCTATCGTCTTAAGCCCGTGTTTTGTACAATAATTATTTCAGATATTTTTTTATAAAATGCTAAGCCATATTTGTTAGCACATCTCCTTCATCTGTCTTACGTCAGACAAATTCACAAACACACATACATGCATGCATATGTATACGAGTATAAGCGTGAGTACGTAAATTGACATTAAGTGTTCACTCGGAAAGCTACTCGCAAAAGTGGCCTTGACAATCAAATTGATTTTCTACATTTTAACACTTTGCCTCCACTCAACGTTGACGACGCCGCTGCCCTTTTATAGTAATGCGACACAGGAAATCAGCTCAAAAGGAAATAATCTCAGGCATTCTTAAGTGGGTGCTCGAGTGCCAGGGCATGTGTGCCCCACTTACTCGACCATGTGGTGGTTGCCGATAGTAGGAAATTGTGAGATCATTCAATTTGCGAGTCACAAATGTGCGAGTCACAAATGTTCGTCAAACTTTTTAAGATCATGTATGTATGTGTACAAACTTAGTTAAGTGCTTAAACTTGGAGTCAGGGTTGAATGAACGCCGAATTAGCTGAACTCCTCGAACTTTTGTACTTGATGCAATGAGCAAACATTAGAAATCGAGAGAAAAATGTGTTATGATGACGTCAAAGCTAATGCAGCCTTGACAAGGCTGTTGAGTAGGCCGAAGAAAACACGAATTCTCTTAATAATTTTTTAATAATTTTTTGTTTTTGTTTTATAATATATAGTAATATATTATTTACAGTCACTCAGAGCTTATTTGATACAGATGCGATATTTTTGTAAAGTGTTCTATATTTCATAATATTTTGCGAAAATGGAAAACCCGAGTATGCAGACATCTTATTTATATTGCTTTAAATTTATTCTGGATTAATTTGGATCCACTCTTCAAGTATCGCCTTTTTAAGATCAGATTTGTTATGGAAGCCATATTTTCATATATTTTTGTCTTCAAAACCGACCACGCATCTCGATGGCGTTCAAGTCCAGTGATTGTGCAAGAGTGTAAAAATGTGGGGGATTTATATAAGTATATTAACCATGTTTGTATTATTTGTGTCTAGTGCCTATGGTTGTTATCTTTATAAAAGTAAAAGTCAGCTTCAATTTATAATTTTCTAGCGCTTTGAACCAAATTAGTTCACTCCGCGAGGATTGCACTGTATTACATATGGCGAGGGTTACCTTTTATATTTTAGGTTTTTGCAACACTACGAGTAATGAGCTGTATTTTTTTGACTAAGAGGCGGTGGAACGCTGGTTCAATAAGCTCTAATGCGGTCATGGAACCTTTCAGGGTAAATTGCGTGAAGGACATCCAAAAACGGTTGGTGCGCTAGAAACCATCGATGTTGTGCGTCAATTGATAACGCAAGATTGGCATGAAACTTATCGCGAGATAGAGGTATTCTTGAACATCAGTGGGATCTGTATATCAAATATTGCTCGAGCATTTGGTTGGTTGGTTCCCAAAAAATTTAACAAAATTGGAAATTTTAAAAATTTGAAAAAATTGTGAGGAAATTCAGCCGCGGGAATTTAAAACACGTCTATGGCATCGTAATAAGTGACGAATCTTGGTTTTATGCATATGAGCCTGCAACAAAACAGCAATGGGCAGTGTGGGTTTTCCAAGATTCGAGCATAATCCAACAAAACAAATGGTCGTCTGTTTTTTCGGAAAATCTGATCGAAATGGTACCACTAAAGAAACTTGGGGCTACTAATTCTAACCAATTGTTTGCAGGAACTTTTCGGGGCATTATGGAGAATCAACTTTCAAGAATCGGCACGCAGAAGAGAGTTATTGAGCACTCAAAAGATAGATTTAATATATCATCCGCCTTAGCGCCCTCATTTGGCATCTAATGATTTTTTGGGTTCCCCAACATAAATTACGGCGTCAACGTTTTTCAACGCCTGATGCAACTGTTGAAGCTTTTAAACAGCTCGCTTTGGAGGTATCCACTTCTAAGTGGCAAAAGGGTTTTGAAAATTGGTTCAAGAGAATGCAGAAGAGGATGTTTTGAAAACAATAAACCGAATATCTTATTATTTTACTGTTGTAATATAAATATAAATATAAATATAAATATAAATATAAATATAAATATAAATATAAATATAAATATAAATATAAATATAAATATAAATATAAATATAAATATAAATATAAATATAAATATAAATATAAATATAAATATAAATATAAATATAAATATAAATATAAACTCATACATATATATAATAGGACTATGAATAAGTTCGTGCGGTTTTACAACAGATGGCGTAACTTGATTATTATTCCATCGATCCACATTTCCAAACATTCATTGGAGAGCTACTGTCGTAAGGCACAAACGTCAGTATAAGTTTTTTATTTGAAGCGTAAACAACAATATTTTTACCACACTTGAAAATGTCGAATTTCGTGCCAAATAATGTGTTTTTGCGGGGAATTCTTCTTCATTATTTTAATATGAAGAAAAAAGCAGCCGAAAGTCATCGTATCTTGGTGGAAGTTTATGGTGAGCATGCTCTAGCTGAGCGAACGTGCCAGAAGTGGTTTGCACGCTTTAAAAGTGGTGATTTTGGCTTGGAAGACGAAGAACGCGAGGGTGCGCCGCCAAAGTTCATGGATACCGAATTGGAGGAATTGCTCGATCAAGATCCGGCTCAAACGCAAGAAGAGGTTACAAAAACTTTGGGAGTTGATCAATCAACCATTTCCAAACGTTTAAAAGCCATGGGAATGATCCGAAAGGTAGGCCATTGGGTACCGTATGAATTGAAGCCAAGAGACGTTGAACGCCGTTTTATGGCATGCGAACAACTGCTTCAACGGCACAAAAGAAAGGGTTTTTTGCATCGAATTGTGACTGGCGATGAAAAGTGGGTCCATTACGACAATCCAAAACGTCGGGCAACGTATGGATACCCTGGCCATGCTTCAACATCGACGTCGGCGCAGAATATTCATGGCCTGAAGGTTATGCTGTGTATCTGGTGGGACCAGCTGGGTGTTGTGTATTATGAGCTACTGAAACCGAATGAAACGATTACGGGGGATGTCTACCGACGACAATTGATGCGTTTGAGCCGAGCACTGCGAGAAAAACGGCCGCAATACGCCGATAGACACGACAAAGTTATTTTGCAACATGACAATGCTCGGCCACATGTTGCACAAGTGGTCAAAACATACTTAGAAACGCTCAAATGGGATGTCCTACCCCACCCGCCGTATAGTCCAGACCTTGCGCCATCCGATTACTATCTCTTCCGATCGATGCAACATGGCCTGGCTGACCAGCACTTCCGTAATTACGATGAAGTCAAAAAATGGATCGATTCGTGGATTGCGGCAAAACCGACCGAATTTTTCACAAAGGGAATCCGTGAATTGCCAGAAAGATGGGAAAAAGTAGTAGTAAGCGATGGACAATACTTTGAATATTAAATTTGTAACCATTTTACGTCAATAAAGTTTCAAATTTCAAAAAAAACCGCACGAACTTATTCATAGTCCTATTATAATAAAAAAAATATAAGCGGCAACCCTTGTATAAACTATTACCAATCCAGAATGCATTTTATTTTCTATATTTTCCGTAATTTCCCAACTTATCTATATTTTCCGTCCTATTTTTTACGAAAACCACACGATTAGTTGGTAGGAAATGAATCTAAATAAAAAAAATTTCCCGAAATCCCGTAATTGATAATTGTCGCTAATATTGGCATCCCTTACATTCATATTACAATACATACACAATTTTCATTTCATAAAAAGAACATTAAATCAATTCAAATTCAAATGTTTTTTGTATTTTTATTATTTTTTTTTAACCAAAAGTGGGACTTCCAAATATTTTCACTCATTTTTACTTTTCAAATTTATTTTTTTTTTTGTGTATTCAACTACACGTGTCTTTTCTAGAGTACTTTTTCATAGTAACATTATCAAACCTTAACGGTAACAAAAATGTTCAATAACTGCAAAATAAACTAACTAAGAAATCTCATGAACCTTCAACTAAAATCTTTATTTCGTGCTTTGGGAAATTAGAAACCAGTAAAATTTCCTATGATATGAAAATTATCATATTTTGTGTACAACTTCAGCAATATTCACGGCTGCAATTCGAACGCCACGCTATGCGAGCGCTGCCTGTAAACATTTATGTACATATAAGTAGTTCTCAATAACTTTTGCTCAACCACTCTCTGCCCCGCATCTTTGAAAATTGTAGAGAGCCACCTGAGTGTTTTATTATAAACACATATTTTTGCATGCCATGAATTATTCATACATATTTCGATATTCTCTACATTCGTTTTTATTTATTTATTATTATTTTTTCTTTTTTTGTTGCGGTTTCTTACCTTAGCGCCAAAACTTCCACACCACGCATTCTTTTAATTATGGAGACATCGCTGAGATCACTTCCCCTGAAAATAGAAAACAAAACAAAACCCGAAGTTTTTAATTCAAACTTGTTATGAATGAGATTATCTATGAGCGAGATTCTTATTTGAGTTTTATATTCAGAAATAAATCAGTAAACAATCGATTTTTCTTGAAAGACTTCTTATAAAAACTATTCGCCGTTCAGAGGTGACAAAAATATAAGGTGGCTTCTTATGTGCCAACCTCTGCCAAGGTTGCTGCGCCACGCTATTATTTTTATTAATACTATTACTTATTATATCATTTTGTAAACACAAAACCGGTAATCACAGCTTTACTGCATACCTTAAGGTTAATGGACAAAAGTTCGTTCGTTTTACAAGTTTACAAGCACTACTCTATAAGCGTTGAATTGGAAATTATATTATATAAGTAAGGGGTGATTTTTTAGCTATTATCTTTTTAAACAGTTAGTTTAAACAGCTGACGCACGTTTCGTGTTTTGTTTCACTGTCAAACATCTTCAGTTTGGTCTATAATTTAACCATAAATCGTCTTACAAACGAACAACGATTGCAAATCATTGAATTTTATTATAAAAATGCGTGTTCTGTTAAGAAAGTTTATCGCGCGCTTCTTCCATTTTATGGTCGGTTTAATCGACCCACTGAAGCGGTTATTCGAGCTATTGAGAATAAATTTAGAACCAAATTTACATTATTAGACATCAGACCACCAAGCCACTTACGTAGACTGCGAGCTGAAGAAAAAATGGCAGCTGTATCGGCCAGTATTAATGATGACCATCAATTATCGATTCGTCGCCGTTCGCAGCAATTGAGCCTCTGTTACTCAACAACGCGGAAAATTTTGCGAAAGGATTTAGGTGTGAAGCCTTTCAAAATACAGTTGGGGCAAGAATTGAAGCCGAACGACCTACCGCAACGCAGAATTTTTAGTGAATGGGCTCTTGAAAAGTTGGCCGAAGATCCACTTTTTTATCGGAAAATTGTGTTCAGCGACGAAGCTCATTTTTGGATCGATGGCTACGTAAATAAGCAGAATTGTCGATTTTGGAGTGAAGATCAGCCAGAAGAATTGCAAGAGCTACCAATGTATCCAGAAAAGGTCACAGTTTGGTGTGGTTTATGGGCTGCAGGTATCATTGGACCGTACTTCTTCAAAGATGCTGCGAATCGTAACGTAACTGTGAATGGTGGGCGCTACTGTGAAATGATATCCAACTTTTTTGCCCAAAATACAAGAGCTTGACTTGCATGGCATGTGGTTTCAGCAAGATGGTGCCACATGCCACACAGCACGCGTAACAATGGACTTGTTGAGAGGCGAGTTCGGTGAACATTTTATTTCACGTTCGGGACCTGTCAATTGGCCACCCAGATCGTGCGATATAACGCCTTTAGATTATTTGTTTGGAAGACAACATTAAAGCATTTATATGTGAGATACCGGCCGAAACATTGGAAAGAGTATGCCAAAATTGGACTAAGCGGATGGACCATTTGAAGCGCAGTCGCCTTCAACATTTGCATAAAATAATCTTCAAAGATTAAATTATATGGACTGTACTATCGAATTAAATAAAAATTTCACGCATTTTTCTGAATTTTACGTGTGTTTTTTTGAAAAGCTTTCCTATAGCTCTTTAAAAAGCACCCTTTATTTGTGTATGTGGACGTTAAGGTAAACCAGTTGAAGGTACATAAATATGAATTCTTGATTGGATATATAATTTGAAGTTGCATTCCACTTATTTATTATTATTAAATTCTTTTCATATAGTTTTTCTATGGCGAATTAAAGGCGTCACATTAAAGAAATCATTTAGCAGTTAAGAAATTGTGTAAGTGCTGCTGAGCCAGCAGGCGATTAACAGAATAAGTGACCAATCATCGGATATGTCGAATTTAAGGTGCGTAAAAGTAGGAGAGTTGTATGCCTGGAAGGGACGCTGTCATTTTGGTGAAATTTTTTATACTTGAGGTGAAAGCAAATTTCAATTTTAAAGTTAAGCATGGGATTTGAAGATACATAACTATTTTATATCGACTCTCTGGGAGACAGGTACCCATACATTGAACCTGACTCGGAAATCTCGGAAACACAAATAGGTCGAAGCTTGTGGATGGTACGGCTGATGCAGATATCTTCAAGTTGAATTTTAAACGATCGATACGCATCGGCGGTTATCCTACAGTCTTTCAAGCGAAGATCCGTAGCATAGAAATTTGTAGCAGAATGCCTTCAAAGAAGCACAACTCAAAAGCGCATCTGCATTTTCTCCGACAGTCAGGCAGGCTTTTGTGAAGTGTAGCTTCACAGAACAACATCCAAACTTATTGAGAAATGTTTCACTATCCTTAATACCTTGACAGAAAAGAACGCCGTTTTGTTGGACTGGATACCAGAGTACGAACAGGTGGACTACCTAACGAAATTAGGTGCTACTTCAAAATTGCCTTTTCTTGGCTCACCAAAGCCCACATAAAGGAAGTTATCAAAGCAGTGAATTCACACTGGCTACTCTATGCGGAAGTTTCTGATATCCTTCAAGGAAACTAAGGTTTTTGCGGGCGGTCAAGCACACAGAGGTCGCAAGGCATTATGGCCCAATAATAAATCTAGATATGGGAAACCTTTTCACAGTCTTTGAGGTTTTCTATGACAACTTTGGAAAACCTTAGGGGCTGTGCTTTGATAATTTTTTTTTGAATTTTTTACCGATTACAATAAAAAACACCCTGCAGTCCCCTTTAGAAGTCGTTATTACAAAAAACTTTACTTTTATGCAACATAAGAGAAGCGAAACCAGAGCAGACGCAAGCGCATAGCCACGCATGAGAATAATTCAAATTGGTCTACTATGGCCACACCGGGAACTGCATTCTGCGCGGAATTGTCGACAATCCAGTTTTCTACACATGTACGCACATACTACATAAGTGCATGTGTACGTGTAGTAATTTATACACATATAAATGCTTATGAATACGTGAGTGTATGTGCATACGTAGGTTAAATGAGTGTGTCACGCTAGGAAAACCGGCAGCGGGTTAAGTGGAAAGCGCTTGTTCACTGACGCGAACTCTGAGTGCATGAAAAAAAACATAAAGATGGGAAAATCACTTGAACTAGAAACTGCATAAGCGCTAAAAAATAAAAAAGGTGTGCACTGAAGAGAAATCAGATGCCTTCAAAACGATGTGATTCTAGGATATATATTTTTATTATTTCAACTAAGCTATTTATGATTTACTTACTCATGAATAATTATAATAATAATAATAATTATTAGATAGATTTTTTGTAATGGAATAAAAATCACTTATCTGCAGCCTTAAAAATCTGATCTTTCTAAATGGCGCTTTGACTGCCTAAGCGATTTCAACCAACTTAAGTTCGACCAGCGCACGCGCCGCTTTTTTCGCGACGTCAAGTTTTCTCCGCATAGTCTATATACCACCGCATAGCGAAAATCAAGTAGTTTAGAGCTTTAAAAAAATTCTCAAAGTTTGCCAAAGTTTGCGAAATGTCTTGTTCCAAATGGATTTTGCTAAACAAAATTGTACTGCCCCATGTTAGGGGGACGCTCTAATTAGCGGGCACCTCCTATAAGCAGACAAATTCTTGGGCAACGAACACTTTTTATATTTTTTCGAACGCGAACCTCTAATAAGTGGGCAATTCTGTCTTTTTTTAATATGCTATTCATTTTTCTTGCATATTTGAGTGCTTTTCGACAGTTCAACGATTTTATTTCTCTTTACTCATTTACTCTTTTTTTTTTGCGCCCTCCCCTGTAATGACATATTAAAATAATAAGTGACAAAGTTTGCTGTAGTTTATGAGTAAGGCATTGAAATGTTTTACAAATACAATGTTGTTGGTCTTGACTCTTGCAAGCATCGATTAAAGAAGTTTTATTAACATTGAACGAAAAATAGCAATAACAAACGCACTTGACAGCGAACAAGTTTCTGGGTGAACTTTAGCAAAACAGTTCAATATCGGCGAAAAGCAATCAGCGTTGATTATAAGAAATAAAGAAAATATCAAACCTCAGTAGCAAAGTGGCAGTGGTCAGTTGTGTTTGGAATGGCTCCATAAGGCAAGAAACCGAAACATTCCAATACCTGATCCATTAGCCAAGTCTAAAGCAATAGAAATCGCTAAACAACTAAAACGGCGTCTGATGAGTGATTGCAAAAATAGCTCAAGCGACACAACACTTCATTTACTTATGTAAATGCCCACTTTTTAATTTGAATTTCAATGCTATTTTTTATGGCATTACAATAGGCGAGCATCGCTCATAAGCGTACAAAAAGTAGGTGACCATAAATGCCCGCTTATAGGAGCTTTACTGTACACTGGTTTTAGAAGTTTTTAACAATTTACAATTTTTAAAGTATGAATGGATTTAGAGTTACAGAAGATCAAAAACTAAGCCCTTTGATATACAGTTATTTTCTGATTCACTGTATTTCATTAAATGATAAATGCCACGCATACGTATTAATTTCAATATTATTAATTTTTACCACTGGATTTTTTCTATCCATTTTATACGCGGGTAATTCTTTGTGGAAGCCAAATTCCTATTTTTGATTATATTCAGCGCTTAAATGCTTCCAGAACTTAAATTAAGTATAAAAAATATTTACATTTAAGAAAAGCCATGCAATTGCCCATGCCTCATGGCCTACAGCACCCTGCTAAGGCACTTGTATGTACATACACATGTACATATGTATGTACGAGTATAGAAGCAATGATTAGTTTAAGTGCATACTTCATGCATCGCGATAACAAGCAACTCCCATAAAAAGAGTCATCTCAGCAAAAAGGAAAATAATGTTAAATCTTAGATTTCCACCATAAGACCTCATTCAAGCTGAGGAGAAAGTTGGGAGAAAGAGTTTGATGGAGGCATACACTTGAACCTTCATATATACATACATACATACATACATACATATGTGCTTACGTGTATGTACCTATATATACAAGTGCATGTGTACTTGACAACAAAAAGCACTCTGGCTTTCTGGTTTGGAATTTGTTGAGTCGAATTTGGCCGTAGACTTTAAAGCCGTAATTAAAGCACTAATCGACTGCACGACTTTACTTTTGCATTGTAATAATCGAATACTTCTGTCTACATACATATATGGATTTTATGCATTTATGTACATATATACGCGCACTCATAGTATTTTAACTATTTTGCGAACAAATTTAAGGTTAATCGTGCGTTAAAATACCCTTTCACAGAACCGCAACTCCAAGAACCGATTTCGGTAGTTTTTTTTAAACTTAGTTTCTTATTGGCAATGGTCTAGTATAAGATTGTAAACATCTTCTTTATTGACTGCCAAATTAATGACTTGCAACTACGGTAAACATGAAATTCCCCTTTGTGATCGCCGTTCCTCCCTCCTTGTAAGCTTGTTGGTCACGAAAGCACCAAAACGTGACAGTTTGTAACAATTGTTACAAATTATCGCGTACGTGAACGCTTGGAGATTGAATTGCTATGCAGGTGCATCCCCTTTGTTAGGTGTTTGACCGAGCTTCTCAAAATAAACGACAACACCAACCACTGAGCAATCAAAATAATGGAAGATTACAAAATTTGGTCATACGAAGCAAAATTGTGAGAGTAACTTTGGCTGCTACGTCATAGGGGATTTGACAGCACAATTGTGCCCGAACATTTCACGCGCATTCTTACGCTCTTCCAATAAGAAAGGTATGACCAATATCAGACCGTTAACAGGCTCTCAGCGAATTCGAAAGAAGCAGCTGATTGGATGACGTAACCCAAAGCGAATTGAATACTAAAGGTGGCGTCTATCCAAAACATTTCTTTTTTTCACGATTTTGACGGGTTGTCAAGTCTGGTCTGATGTCAAGCTCCTTTGCAAAACAAGACAAACAAAAGGAGGCGAAATTACATGTTTGTGAAAATTTCGTGAGTAGCTTGTTAAAAAGGTCATTTGTGAGATTTAAACTAAACTAACTAATGAAAACGAAGCGTCACGTGCTAAATTGTGAAAGCACAAATTAATATAAATACTCCAAATGCATTTTCCCCCCTTTTATATATAAAAATATCGGTTTTTTTTTTTTTGGAGTTGTGTAGCCAAAAGTTGTATTGGATAATTTTGTTTTCATGTAAAGTTAAATAACTCAGTCATAGTATAACCCATTTTTGAAAACAAGTATTCATTTTGTTATTAAACATGCTTGCCTCATATAAGAACTAGTTTAGTTTCTTTAGAAAATAATGCTTAAAAACATCGCCAAATTTGAAACAAAGGCAAAAAAGGTGAAAAAATGTATTTGCAGTGAAAATACGCTCAGAGATTTCTTAACCTTCAAGCATTGTTGGTGTCAATGTGACACAATTCTCAAAAAGAACTGCATATACTTTTAGTATTATATTTTCATTCGAATTAACTTGAAATTTTGGCTCTAGCGTGAAAAGCCTATACGATTTTTGAAATTTTTTATTGACGTATTATGCATTTGCTTCCATATAAGGAATGATCGAAATCTTGATCTATGGAAAAAATTGCGTAATATTGTCAGCAAAAAATATCAAAAATCAATACCCGTAGTTACGCTTTATTATACTAAAATTTTATTAATTTAAAAAACTACATACCCAGAATTTTTTGAAAAAGTTTGAAATGTTGATGGGAACTTGTTGGATTTTTTTTAATTTTGTACATAGTGTAAAATTTTGAGTTATATGGTTTTTATTGTTAATAGTTTAAATTGTACAAACTATAACAAAAATAAAATAAATCGAATATTTGCAAAATGTCGCTGATTTATTATTGCGAGCCCCCCTATACCATTCGAACACATATGTAATAGACCGGAGTGAAATACGTAAATTTTTTCAAATCATATCGTAATAGCAGGGAAAAGTTGCTACATATCAATACAAATTCAGGAAAAAAAAGAAATTTCAAATCGGTTAATATCTTCCGTTCGCGCATTGCATTTAAAATTTACAAATTTTATAATAAATTGAACAAATATTCGAAAAATTGTAAGAGGTGGAAATGATGTTAGATAAAGTTCATTTTTTGTAGACTATTACAACATCAGGTATAGTTTGAAAAGAAAAACGTCTACCGCTCTATCAAAGCCCCTACAGCCCCTGAAAAGAAGTGGAAAATGTCATTTTTTGTATAAATTTACGTAATTGCGGGTGGTTAGTTTCTCTATTTTAATTTTTGTATAAGTCTTCTTGAGTATATAAGTAGAATAAATTATTCCCCTCTTAGCGCGCCCACTGACCACACTATCTTAAAGAAGTTTTGTACAGCTCTTGGCCCGCCCTTTTTGGACGACTCAGAACTCACCGCGTGAAGGTGACTGTACGACGAGTTCCACCCACTCCCTTCCCAACCAACCAACCAAAGATGAAAAATTATTTATTCGGGAGTGGCAAAGTCTGCTTTAGTGTCAAATTGAGGCATCACTGTACGAGAAGTGAGTGCTGCTCTTATAAACCCATCACGTCTCTCGTTCCCATACATTTTTGAGGACGCTTGAGTTACTAGTTTTACGCAACGCTCCACAGCTTGCGTATGGCATGGAATATTTGTTAAATCTATGGTTAATTTAGGTTTTTCTTTATCAGAAATTAATTGCAAGATATCTTCAGAAGATGCGTCATAGGTAATTCATTAAAATGGAGGAGACAGATAGCCCATTGTACTGGTCTTTTTAAACGCGTTTCAATGAATTTTATTGCACCATTCTTCCACCCAGTATTTGTTGACGTACCATCACATCCAATCACTACAACATTAGATTTATTTATACCATTTTCTTCAAAATAATTTACAATGCTGTATGCTGTGTCCTTTCCACTTTTTGGAGTAGGTACTAAATGACAAAGGTACTTTGAGCCTGGTTCTGCTATTACTGAAATGTGCTCTTCTTTTTTTATAGATTGATAACGTTTGTTTCCTTTTTCAACTAAAACTAAAGTGTCATCCATCCTGCCATCAAAATACACACACATCGGATCGTTTAATTGCTCTATTGCATTCCCCGATTCGATAAGTTTTAGTCTACATTTTTCTTTTTCTCTTCTCATTTTGCTTCGATCAACAACAAAAGAAGTATCTTTGTCCGTTATAAGACCAACGTCTTTAAATGCACTAGACACAATAGCTGCTGCTGCTCTATCAGATACTCCAAAACGATCACTTGTTAAGGCCGTTGCTGGAAGTGATAAGCGCATCTGTGCATTTTTGGAACTTGCTGACTGAGAGGAAATAGAGCGTGGGGTCTGAAAATCGGGATCATTCTTATCATTGTCAACTTCAGGAGTTATCTCTGTTTCAGAATCAATACTACTACAAGAAGGTCCAGGTAAGTTGGTCTGACTTAAGTGACGAGCTTTTCTCTGCAATTTTAATGTAAGCTTTTGAGTTTCTTTGGTATCTACTGTCCCAATCTTTCCTTGTCCGAGATATCTTTGAGCATATAGAAATTTGATTTCTAATGGCGGTATCTTTCTATCTTTAGGGCATGTGCAGTTGATAGTTACCGGCCTGGGACAAATACACTTGTCAAAGCTTCTTTGACAAAAGCAATTGAGTGTCATCTCGCACTTGCAGGACGAAATGTCAAATAATGTACTTGAAGATTGTTCAATAAAATCATTGTACTTCTTTTGTTTCTCAGGTGTGTCTTTGTCCCTTGAATAAGATTTACGAAGAGTGTAGTATCGATCATGTAGATGTTTAATCTTTTGTACAACTCTTGTGTGGGAAACTATTGGAATCGAAGCCTTGGAATAAAGGGACTCAGTCTGATGAGCTACAGTATCTGCTACAACTGTGAAGCTTAACTTCTGACCAGAACTGGCAGCAGAAGATTCTACTGACATTTTGTACCTCACTTCTTGCCAACATTGTATAATGTCGGTATTAGTGGGAAGGACCGATGACAGCAGTGGTTTAGGTGCACCAAAAAATGGGCAGTGTATGTCCTTACGAGTAAGAGACATGAATAAAATGTTTCAAGAGATTTAATGTTAAGTAATTGTGTAAACTATGTAATTCAAAAGAACATCGAATAGAATTTTTTTTGACCAAACAGCGCTGTTCGACAAGAGTGAAAGCAGAACTGGTAATGACCAGAGAGTACTAGCTCTTCCGTGCACTTCGTTTATCGGTATGCCAGAATCAAAAGCAAAATGAAAAGGAAGACGATGGAATACAAGTAACCAAGTGGAAGACGATCTAAAGCACAGACGTGTTGTAGTAGCCGTAAGCCGCTTTCACGCAAGCCTCATTTGGCATAGGCTTCCTTAGTAGATTTGGTGTAAAATTGGTAAAAGTTAATCGCTCAGAACCACAGAAATGGATAGATTAGTAAATTAAAAATCTACTACTCAATGCTGAAAGTGCTATGTATAAAAAGGGAGCTCGATCTTTAATCATTTACCACTTCTACAAGTTTTCGTAAATCAGCTAGATTTGGGATAAAATTTGTAAATTTTAAATGCAATGCGCGAACGGAAGATATTAACCGATTTGAAATTTCTTTTTTTTCCTGAATTTGTATTGATATGTAGCAACTTTTCCCTGCTATTACGATATGATTTGAAAAAATTTACGTATTTCACTCCGGTCTAATATGTAAGTAAGTTTTTAGTTCGAGGGCGACGCCATTCGTAGGAATCGGCCAAGCATGACTTCTATAAAACGACACACTTATAGTAACTAAATAAGTATATATGTATGCAGGTAAGCATGTGCGCCACCAAGGGGAGTTTTTGGAGTTCAATGTAATAAGAATAATAGGTCCAGGAATGACACAGTATAGATCAAATGCACCCTGTTTTAAATCTAAGTATGTACATAATTTAGAACTAGAACAAACGGAGAGCGAGAGATAGGGTACTGGTTCTCGCTCGATACTCACACTCAATACGGATCCTGCCACCGTTACTACTATACAACATACAAGCTAGCACCCGAGGCGGATTTATCATAAATAATAATATCATAAATAATTGTAAATTAAAAGTTTTATACAAAATTAATTTGTATTTTGAAATCTAAATTATACACGAATATTATTATATAAATACTTATGTTTCGTAAAGCTGATGGCCTAGTCGCTAATGCTTTTTAATTCATTGTGATTGTAATTCATTACTTTTCCAATTTTCAAATAAAAAAAAAAAATAAATAATAAATTCGCCTTGCTGCCACTGCTTGTCGAAAACCGAGCATTGACCGTTCCATTCTGCATCAGTTTTGTACTAGCACTGGTTCGGATACTCTCATGATATGAATAGTATTATTCTCATTTCTTGCTCCTCATTTCATTTACTCCATCCCCTCATTTTTTGCTACAAGCGAATTTTGTCAGTTCATATGTAAGTGTGGATATCGGGAAAGTCCATAGTAATTAAATACACCACATACAACAACAAACACTAGGAATGCAATTGCCGCTTCGGTGGACAATGGCCAATGTAACAGAAAGTAGTGTGGGCATTTGTAAAAGCGACAGAGTTGACAACGATTCCGCTGGGAAAGAAGGCAATGACACCGTCACCGTCAGCGATGCCGACAATACATAGACGACAACAAAACCCATAACGACGTTGATGATAATGCAATTGAATCAGCCGTGACAGAAACAAGAACAAACAATGATTCAATGTACTCATACATAAGTATGTAAGTATATAAGAATGCATTCAAATTTATTTACTATAAGTGCATATGTACAGTGTTTTGCAACCAGAATTTTATATTTCAAGAGAAAATAAAACAAAGAATTTTAATGAAAATAATTCAGATTTTCATTGTATTAGAAAGAGTAAGGCTTGGCAATTATGAATGAAAAATTATATTGACCATATATCCATCACGACCTGGGTTACAGGTGTTGATTCTTTCATTAAAATTTTCAAACACTTTTTGGCGAAATGGTGGATCTACAAGTATTTCATTAATCAAGCCACGGAATTTGAATTTTAAGGCCGCAAACGATTCGATTATCTCCGTATAGAATATGTCTTTAACATAGCCCTACAAAACTCGCATGATCGGGGCGGCCAATTAACAGTTGAATTTCGAGAAAGTATACGTTATATTGTTGTTAACATCTCTCGATAGCAAAATGAAATGCCCAAGTACGTCTCCAGCTACATCCGATATTTCCACTCCACGGGCCCGTTTGGTGCTGACACCTTATGTACTGACCCTGTCGACTCAAATTTATAATATAACTAGCATTTCCCAGTGGGCTTCGCACCACCATACATAAAATGTTTTTTTTTATATCGCAAGAAATTTTTCATATTAAGTTTTCTTTATAGAACTCGTAAAATGTTTAAACAGTTGAATTAGTTGATTTTTTTCATTCAACATACTTTCTAAAGATGTCACAATAGCCTTTTCTGTAGTTTTTAAAAATTTGATTGTGGTTGTTCACCTATATACAGGTAAGGTGAAAGAGCCGATAAAAACTTGTAATTAAACTTTGATTCTTTAAATTCCATTTCAATTTTTTACGCTAAATAAATTATGCTAAAATACAATAAATAAAGTTAAAAATGTTTTTCCAGTTCCTTGAATGCTCCAGTTTTTATTATATTTTCGTCCAAAATTAATATTAACATAATACACTTACAACCACAACAGTACAACAGAAACACTCATAAGCGGCTGTGTATTTGTTGTTGTTTTTCCCATACAGGCATTTCGTATGAGAGGAAACCATTACTCACATAAAATGTCATAACTCAGGAACGGCTGCACCGATTTCAATCAAACTTCACACAAACCACCTCCTCAAAGATAGAAAAGAACTCTAAAATTTTTGTGTCAATCAGTTCGGCGGTTCTTGAGTTATAAGATTACCAAGGAAATGTAACTTCTTTTTATATATATAGATATCTTGACCAAAAATATCACTAATTTTAAAATGTAGCTGCGACATATGCACCAGTTGCATAATGGCTTCTTATTATTTTAATGCAATTTTTGCGCAAATTTGGATTCAATGTACCAATTGCCAAAGCTTTTACTGCGTACATATGAAAAAATCTAATGTCAAAGCTGTCATGATATAAAACTTTGTCCTATTGAAAAACAAAGTTCCTGTTGCAAGACCCTGTACATTATACATGTGAGGTGTATTCAAAAATTAAGGTAATTTTTCATTTTTCTCGAAAAATGTTTATTCATAAATATCCATTTTGTCCCCCTCAAATATAACACGCTTTAACCAACGCTTATTCTAACTCTCGACCCAACTCTGATCAGAAGGTACCGTGGTATGACCTGAGCTCTACCAAAAATACAGACTTTAGCTCCATAATTGTGTCAAATTTCCATCTCTTCATAGGTATTTTCTGTTTTAAGAACAAGAAAAAGTCCCAAGGAAACAATTATAACTGTATATATCCAATTATAAATGTATATATCCAATTGGCTCTTACACCTTTTTGGGTTTTTGGCCGAGCTTCTCCTCCTATTTGAGGTGTGCATCTTGATGTTCTTCCACAAATGGAGGGACCTACAGTTTTAAGCCGACTCCAAACGGCAGATATTTTTTATGAGGAGCTTTTACATGGCAGAAATACACTCGGAGGTTTGCCATTGCCTATCGCGGGGCGACTGCTATTAGACAAAACTTGTTCTACTCGGTTGGTGTTTCATGCACGGAGATTCGAACGTACGCACTTCCGAATGGTATTCACACACCTACCCATTCGAACATTCTTGGTCAAATAATATACAATAGATTTTTTGATTAATTTTTCAATGGCAGAAAATAGCCGTGCAAACCAAAACACGTCGAACCATTGTATCTGTGTTTATCAAAAACAACCTAAATATGCATGTCAAATATATATGTATGTACATACACATGTTCTTAACACAACAAACAAAAATAAAATAAAATAAAACGTGTGTTGGCCGCGAAATTTGAAAAGTCACCCTACTTTTTGAAGCGCATAAAATGTAACAAACCTACATTTTTATTTAAGCATAAATAGTTATGTACATACATAAGCACATATGTACATTCATGCATACATACGTAAATAT
The DNA here is from genome assembly GCF_027943255.1 of Anastrepha obliqua. Lineage (NCBI taxonomy): Eukaryota > Metazoa > Arthropoda > Insecta > Diptera > Tephritidae > Anastrepha > Anastrepha obliqua. The sequence continues at coordinate 2,934,119 of NC_072894.1, forward strand.
GTACTTAAATTTACTTACCAGCAATTGAGTTTCTTGATAGACCCCAAATCGGATTGCTTGGAGCGGGCAATGACCATTTCCTCAGTGAGGCGTGTCATTGTAATTTGTTTTGAAGTTAGCACTGCTTGGGGTTTCTTTTATAAATATTTGAATTTATATATTTCGTATCTCTTGTTTCCCGTTCTTTTATTGCTGTGGCAAAAGAAATAAAAAAGTCACTTCACTCAGTCAGTTCACTTCCAATTAATTTGTGTGTTGTGACTGTGTTTCGCAAGCGTTAAGAGGCTAAGCCCAATTACACAAGTTAAATGTACAAAAGTAATTTATTGAAAAATACCAACAGGTTTTGGCGTAACGTTTGCTTGTTGCAAAACCATGATAGGCATTTCGGTATTATTTGCCGCACTTTCTCAAACAAACATACATACATGCAATACATATTAACGCATTTATTTTGTAACTTGCAACTGCACAAAGTGCCACTCTGCTGCAACTGTTGCAGCAAAACACTGACTTACACACCCGCCCATCCTCTTGCTGCGAAACTCTTTCCCCGTAAGCGTTTTCGAAATTGAGTGATTCCATAAGTATGCACATATATGTATGTTCATGTGTACGTACATATGTATGTATGGGCGTACTAAGTACTACTTAATTTTTTATATTTGCAATAAAATATTAACTCTTGACGATTTTCATAAAAATCGGCTTTTGTTCGCCTTCGTCTTCTACTTCTACTTCTGCTTCCTCCCATGATTTTTTAATACCGCCCACATGCCAACTTGCAATAATTCGGCATTGGACATTTGTTGTCATAGCTTTGCACTGATTATTGTAACTAAAACTGCCATCTGGGAATGCATACATTCACACATACGTGTATATATTTGTAATTTGTAATCCATATATTTCATTTACTCTCTCAAATCAATTTTTTGTATTTAATTTATTTTATTTTATAAAAGCTTACTTAACTATTAAATTAAAACTAAATATTAATAAAACTAACTAGCTACAGAGGCTTTCGGCTGGAATCGAAATTTTCTTTTTTATCATGCGATCAGCGGTGAGCTTCAGAAAAATTCTAATTTTTTTATTAAATTGTCTAGCCACAGGTGTAAAATAAACTTAGTAAAGGCCTCACAATTCATAGGAAACATGTCAATAAGCACAGAGTGAATTTCCCTAAAGGGTAATATACAACTACAGTATATTGCGCATGTATGCATGTATGTATGTTTACGTAGATTTATAGAAGTGCAGCAGCAACATCAACATCAGCAGCGCGTATCTGACAGACACCACTAATCACTTAGCTTCCAACCCGAAACTTTTTATCTAATCAAGTATCGTAATTTGTTTCGTTTTTCTTTTTTGTTATTCAACAGTTTTTCATTTAGTTTTTATGAACAATCTCTTATTTTAACAACCTCATCGATTTTTTGCACTACTTCGATTTGCTTTTCAATTTTTCTTTCACCGCATTCAAAGGCATTGAGCGCCATTCACCATTCACCATTCAGCACTTTCCACTATTTTCCTTCGTTGAAACAGATTTTGCAAATATTCATGAAAAATTTGAATTTTGTATTTTTACTTTTTAATATAAAGAAGATAAAGGTAACGAGTTTTTCACGGTGAATTTCGAGAATTATTTAAAACTGTATTTGACAAGCAATTTTCCCCAATTATGTTTTTCTCAAATTTTCTTCAATTCGCTTTGAACAGCAAGTGTCTACGCTCGCATCATAGCCAGAAGCATCAACGTCACCGTCACTGTCACTATCGCAGTCGCTGTAGCCATCGCCGTCAACGTCAACGTTCTTGTTGTCTTCTCCCTCGTCACTAATGCATGCGGTTCTTCGGTTGGCCCGTGCTCTGGTGATTGTTCACTCTTATTTGATATATGTACGTAAGTATATGTATTTATGTGTGCCTAAATTTTTAAGCCATATATTTGGTAATTTAATGTCGTCGCTGCTGATAGTGATGCGTGCACAGTAAGCTTCTATGATACTTTTACTATGGCACAATCTGTATACGTATACATACATGTATTATATTATAGTACGAGTATGTATATACATATGTGCGTATTTTTCTATCGTTTTTACTACTACCCACTTGCACCGCTCATTACCCGAATCCGTGATCAACCATACACGCGTCGCGTTTGTGCTGAGACTGTTAGCGCCAGTCAACAGCTTCTGCTGTGGAAGCTAGGCACTCCATCGGAATGTGTGCTCCACGCACATACACAGTGGATACTTTTGTACGAGCTGTTTGTATGAGCTTTTTGCGGCGAATTCATCTTTTGTTTTGCTCCAGTGCGCACGTGAATGGGGAGGCGACTGAAGTTGAAGGAAAGCTGCATTTGACACATGTCGCTGGTTTGTTATGAAAAAGGGCGATGTAGGAAAACTAATAGACACAGGCTGCGCTTAAAAAATTATTGCGATACATTTTTTTATACAATTTTTTTTCATAAATGTATCTTACCGCAGTACTAAATATGTATGTATATGCTTACATGCTTTCATATAATACTTAGGAAATTAAAAAATTAAAAATAAGTTAAAAGTTAAAATATAATGCAAAAAATGCAGTTGACTATCTGCACCTAAAAATTTGTACTGTATATCTTATTTAATATGTATGTACATATGTATGTCTCTACTTGGTCTGATTAACTACTACATACAATATCAAATCATACAAATCGCTTGTTTACTGCAATACTTCGTAACTCAAAAACCCAAATTTTTGAAGAATCCCAGTTTAGATTCGTTATTCCTTTTTGACTTAAGTTATAAGAAACCGGTATTTTTACACTGAGCGACCGCTATTAGAAAAAACGTTTGCTGTTTCATGCACGGTTCATGTAGATTCGAACCTACGCACTCCCAAAGAGTAGTCACGCGTCCATCCATCCCAGTTTCCATAAAATTCACAAACATTTAATAAGTGGGTGTAATGATTGTATATGCAGTTCAAACTATCAACCGAACTGTTTCGGGGGCTGATTGCAAATAACGAAATGTTGCATTTACGGAGCGGATTTAAAAAACATCAATTATTTAGTGCAATCACATTTTATTGACAAAGAAGACTATTTTATATTGGAAGTTGGACAACTTCATAAACAAAAACATGCTTATTTCATTTAAAATTACATTTCGATTTAGATTATATTCAAAATTCAATCTGATTTGATTTGGCTTGGGATTAATATGAATCGGCCTTTTATCACGAAATAAAAATATTCAGAACAAACGACAAAATACCGCGAAGCCCCGCAAGCTTTACTTGTACGCAGAAAATGCACTGAACAAAGAAGTTCATTAAAATGCATTGCTACTGTGCATGCTTTTTAAACGAACCCAAATTTAAGCCGTTCTGAAAACGATACCAAAAAGTTGTTTTTTTTGGAGTAATACATTATCTCTACGAAGCGGTTGCGTTTACTGGATAATTGCCCTTTGAGAGATTCAACTGTACATACATTTGTACACGCATTATTACAAGTATGGTTTATGGGAATACATTTTTCCAAGCCTCACTACTTGAAGATTCAATTCACTGGTTGAAGAATTCGAAAATTGGCTTTTAAAAAGAACAACTCAAACCAACTCCAGCTAGACTGAGCCTGAAGCGAATCATGTTACCTAACCTCAATGCCATGCCCATCGAAATGGTCGGCACAGCGACGATACGAATTGTTTGGTAACCTAGGAAACTCCATAGCTTCATTAATAGGAAGAATGCAAGCGTGAAAAGCCTCTTCGTCCTATGACTAGTAGCAATAATAAACAATAACAACGGCGTAGGGGTTAAAAAATCGTTTCTCAAATAACATAGCTTCTAGTGTCTTCAGCTGTTTGAGTTATTTCCAAAGAAAAATACAATACAAAATATTTCAATCATATAATTTTATAGCTTTCATATAAACACAAAAGATATATATTTGCTAGTGGACTCCATATATGTATGTACGTATTTGCGAGTATTCCAAAGTATTGCCCAATTAACCGATTACAGCACCGGTCGTATACGTAACTTAAATGGTCTCACCTAGAAAGTCCACTTCTGCACTTAGCCTCATACCGGAGGAGCGTGGCAAATTACTACCGTAAGTCAAACGTCATTCGCTGTATATTTAACTTACAAATTTATCATAAATGTAAAGGGTGTCCACGAAGAGCTGTGAAAGTCTTTACTCGAATACGTCCAGTTCGAAGAGTTCAAGCAATAACTTATTTCGGCGCAAACATACTAACGGCAATGCCGGTGCAGGTGCAAATATGAGCCGCCACGCTACACTAATACCTGCCACAACAGAGGTGCGCCAACGGGTGCTATCCGCTCGCCGCCTTCGAATGAAAACATACCAGAACCAGTTGGCCGATGCACAACAAACAATTGCGGTATTCAAATTTGAAAAATATTAAATAATATAGTATACCTACGTACATATATCTTTAAACATGTCGTTCGCAGGATCTCGCTCATGAAAACCGCATACTGCGTACGCTACATAAGCGTCAGGACTCCGCTTTGGCCAAATACGAATCTACTAATGCTGAGTTGCCGAAATTGCTGCACTCGCATGCTGAGGAATTGCGCGTCTGGCAGGCTAAGTATCGCAACCTACAACAGATCAACAAGGAGCTGGAGCATAAACTAAAAGCAAAAGAATCCATCATTCTCACACTCAGCGATCAAAACAAATACTATAGTCAATTAAATAAGGACAGGTAAGCTGCTTATGCTTAAACTATTAAAGCCATTACTACAAAATTCCCACTACTCTGATGCCCCATTTCATCAATCAGTTTTCAAATTTATCAAGGGGTTGAAATTTAAATTTGTACAATTTCAATAGGAAATTTTGCTATTTTAACAGTCTGATAAATTTATAATTGATTAGTGAAACCAGGTGGATATGAACCTCCTAAAAAGTTTATTGAAAAGAGAACATAAGACGTGGTTGGTCAAGGCGATAAGTCGATATCGTCGACACACGTCTCACGGCTTTCCCTGGTATTGTTATTCGCTCTTCGGATTCTTCTCTTACCTTTGGCTTTTAGTACCAAATCAGCTCAGTGGGGAAGTACGCAAGCATGTCCTTGGCATCATTAGCCGCGACGTCAATCTTATTTTTATTTATCTGTTCTTGAAACCTTTTGTATGTCTGGTGGCTAACATCTTAATTCTCTTCACACTCTCTCTTCTCCTTCGCAACTTATTGCTATCCATTTTTATGAACTCCCAATATCTCTACCACGCACACATTTTTATTAACTAAATTTTCTATTTCATTTTCGTTTTTCTTTTTTAATATTTACGCTTGAAGAAATCTGGAGGAGCGACAACGCTTATCAGAGAAATTAGAGAAACTGGAAACTCGTTTGCAGGAGAAGGATAATGACATGAAACTACTGGCACGTCGAGTACAAATCGAAACGAAAAATTTCAAGCAACAAATATTGGCAGAACAGAAGCGCACCAAGGAAGCCCTGCTTAAACTGGAAAAGGCACGATTGGAGCTGTCGGGATACCGAAAATTGGACGAGTTAGGTGTAAGCCCGGATTTTGTTCATTTCTTTCTTGCGTTTGTGTATGTGGATGCTTATCTTCGTATTTGAATTTATTTTTGCAGGAAAAGTTCCCCCCACTCACCATAGGTCGACGTACAATGAACCCAATTGAGGAATCAAAATTGGAAAAAGATTTGGAACGCATCTTGGCTGATGAGGTATTAGAAGAAGAGAAATATATAGAAACGGACTTCGATTCGGGCAATCATCGTTCGACAAAGTGTCACATTAATTCAAAAACTGAAACACCTGTGGGTTTTGGTAGTCGGAAAACAGCTTCGTCTACTGTGGCAATAGGAAAGCCGCGAAAGCAGCGACCAGAAGGCGGTGGCTTGAAGCCCGTCATCAAACAGCACCAATCACAACAGCGACACCAAAGAAAGCCGCAACAAAAAGAAGATGAGGCGCATGAACGTCTTGCCGTAATAACAGCTTACGAAGATGATTATGGAAACGAACGTGACGAGTTCCAGGAAGTAAGCGCACGACACCAAAGCAATCGTAGCGGACACAAATATGTTAGTACTGGCGACGATGACGATGAATTCGCTGACGAGAACGGAGATGTGAAAAGAGAGGAGGAAAATAGCGTAAACGATGATTCTAGCCGAAAAACAGATGACGAAATGGCATCACACAGCACCTACAATGCAGAGTATTTAGAAGAGGATGAACAAGAACTAGAGAGCTTGAATGACGAGAACGGCGATGATGATGATGAACAGGATGTTGTAAGTATTAGTGAAGAATAATACAAAATAAGAGGATAGAATTAGGATAAATGTAGGCACATGCCGCAGGTCCTTGCAGACAAACTGTCATCTTTTTTAAAAGACAAGACAAATTTTATTTAGTTGACAGATCAGATATTTATATGGTCCCTTGTGGTTGATGTTGATATCATCATTTGGCAATTCAGCTCCTGTTGAGCCTTGACCTGGAGACGATTTGTTTCCAGGCCTGTCTGTCACTTGTTCTGCTCTACCAGTTTATGTTCCCCATTTTCATAAGGCCTTCCCCTACCTCGTGCCTCCACTTCAGTCTTGCTCATCCGTTACTTCGAACACCTATTGGCTTAGTACCATGCATTTCTTTCGGGAATCGTTGTGGAGTGGCATTACTTCGCCGTATATAAACCCAGGCCGTTCTATCTGCATGCGTACCAGATGTTTTCGCAAAGCATTCGATCTACTCATTTTGTCTACTCTCTTTGCTTAGGTTTGGAATCAGTTCCTAATGTGGTCCGGGTCTCAAATTTTCTTTGGGTGCAATATAAAATTTTGGCCTAATTTTTCATCCACATAAAATACCTCCATAGAGGAGGTATCGGAGATTTCTAAGTTTTAACTAAGTTAGGTTAGGTTTTTGTGGCGGTCGGTTTAGAGTAGCGAACTCACTTAGCCCATGTAGGTCGGTTGTGGTGCCACTGTGTAACAAGGGAACCTTATTGTTTATGTTTCATGGGACAGTTAGGCTCTCTTGTAAAGCGTACTCCTAGCTAAGGCTGGACAATTACAGAGGAAGTGTTCTACTGTTTCTTCTTCTTCCTCGTCTCTAAAACTTCTGCAGTATTCATGCGAAAATACTCCTAGTCTAGAAGAGTGCCTACCTGACAGCCAACGACCGGTGACACAAGCCACGACCTTCAAGATGCTCTCTCTTGAGAGGTAGAGCAATTCTCCTGATCTTTTCTTATCTAATTGCGGCCAAATTAACCACACAACACAGGTAAAACAAGTATTTTCTTTTAATTTGCAAGTTGCCACAGGAATTCCAATATTGCCTGTGTTTTCAAGCAGTGGAAGATTGGGAACCTTTCTGGCTAGCTCAACGGCCTTGCACTTTCCTCCAATACCTCATGTCCCGGAACCCATATAAGGCTGACCTAGAAGACGGTGCCTAATATCGTTTAGAGCTGTCAGGCATTCCTGAGCAACCTTAGATCTCAGTATAACTGCCTCCATTGATTTGATGGCCGCCTGGCTGTCCAAGAAGATATTTATCGTAGTTTTTGTTACGGCGTGTGTGTTAGTGTGTTAAGGTATACAGTTACCTCCTTTATGGCTAAGACTTCTGCCTGGTAGACGCTACAGTTGTCCGGAAGTCGGACAGATAATTCTAATCCTAATTCTCATAGCCTACTTTATTTTCTAGCTTGGATCCATCCGTGTAGAAATTACTTTCCCTTTTCTCCATGGTCTTTGAGTTTGCCATTCTCTTCTTGACGGGATGCAAGTCTTGAAGAGCCTGTCGAACGAGGGTTTAGGGAGTAGTGGATTTCTTGATTATAACTACTCATAGTTGTAGTATAGAAACGTGACCAAACTACAGTTTTAACTAACGGAAGAATATATTTTTTATTAATATTTCAATTATTTTTGTCCCTTTCTTTGAATTTCATATTAACAGGCTTGCAATACAGCCAAGAAAATGTCACACATGAAAGAAGAGATCTCCAGTATACGCAAACAAATCTCCCATGACTACAAGGAACGAGAGGCCTTCCTGGATACGTTTTGCCGTCAAGCGAATAGCGGCGTTCTACTAGATGAGAAGTCAACAACACGAAGTAACAACTTGGGCCACAATCTGCCAAGCAGCCGTAAAAACAAATTACTTGCTGCGCTCAAAGCCATCGACGATAATAAAAGTCAGGACTGAACAGCTTGCGTACATTTGATGCTTCTCAAACGGCTAACCTGAACTTATTGGCATTCGCGGTGTTGTTTTCATACTATGCGAATACAAAATATAAATATTTTAATAATATGTTGTTTATTTATTCTCCCTGGCCAAAACACTTACATTAATTTATGTTCACATATTTTAGGCTTCTTGCTTTTTACGCATTTTACTTATAGCTCGGGACACTTTTTTTCTGACCTCTTTTTGACGTTTCATTTTCCTCATTTCCTCGAAACGTTTTTCCGCACGGAACTGCTTCTGGCGGACCTTGGTTTCCATCTTATCATTTTTCTTTTTTTCCTTGAAATTGGTTTGAACCATCTTCATCATTTTGGCCACTTTTTGTTCATAAGGCGATCTTATTACAGCTATACGTTCTGATTCCTGCGCCTTTTTGTCCGTTAATGGCCCCAGTTTCGGCTTGTCCTTATATGGTAAAGCGCGCTGTAAGGCTTTGGGTATCGCCACTGGTTTAAATATTTTCGGCTCACGTTTTATTTCCGTATACTGGCTATCGCGTTGCGCTTGATTATGAATATTACGTTCGCGCTTCAGCTGGCCCAAAGTCTTCATACCTTGCCACTGTGACTTTTGATCGGCAGGCAATAGAAGCGATGTTATAGGTGCATAGAAGCGGGGCACCTCGACTCGGAACCAGGTCCTACAGAAAACAATATCACTCAAAAGAATCTTATCCTCGAATGTTGCACGGAATGAACCCTCTGGATCGTGATGTACCTTCTTGATTTGACCGCGAATGCCGGAAACAGTTTTTATTTTAGCTCCTTCGAATTTGGCCACTTCAAGTCCGGTATTAAACATTCCTTTGATGAATGCGGAATTCTTAAATATTTTGAAAGGGTGGCCCACCAGCTTCAACTTTTTCATTATCTGAGCCGATTTATCCATTTCGCTGACACTACCTGTAGCGGCAATTCGAAAACCAAGTCGTTTCATTTCCTCTAGATCATAACGAACTGTTTGCAATGCCAAAAAACCGGTATTTTGTGGCGTGATTGGACCCCAAAAGGTCATGCTACACGTTACATGATTGGGAGTATACTTAAGATACCTATGTCGGAAATTATCCTCTACTTTCGCATATATTGGCACGGTCTGAAAGCGACGCCAACCCAAAGATATAATCAGCGGGTCGCCGGTCTTTAGTATTTTCTTGTACCATCGGTGCTTTTTTACTTTGCAATTAACATAGCCGATATTCTCTTCAGTCATATTTAATCCCCCAACTAACACAGGATAACTGGGATCAAAATTGTCTATAAACTCCGCAGGTATATCACGAAAACCTAAGATAATACATTGAAAATTAACTTGGAATTTGTATAAGCAGGAGATATGTAATTCACTTACCCAAACGAACGTAAAGACCGGGTCGAAATCCCTCAATTTGAATGCGCAGCTCTGGGTCTAGATTCGCAAATTCACTTTTATTCAATTCTGATTGCTTTTGAGCATCTGCTTTTAAACTCTCGTAATAAGCATGGTCGCCTTTAATGCGGCCATCATCTTCTTTTGAAATATCATTATTATCATATTCTGCATCAAATTTAGCCTTTAGCTTTAATTTTTTGGCCATTAATTCTGATTTTGTTAGATTTTCCTCCTCCACTCTAGTCAATCGACGTTTGCGAACATTTTCTTCCAGCTTTCCATCCGAGGTCATATCAACCATAGTTTCTTTTGAGTCAGACTCTTGAATTTGGTCGGCACCGCTGTGCTTTTGACCAGTTTCGAGATCTTCGAAATCACCAAATACTTCACTTTCAGCATCACTTAAATCATCCAAACGCAACAAAGTTTCAGCATCTTCTGATGCCTTCCATTTGCCAGTGACAAAACAATTTTTTAAGGCTGCTTTATTTTCCTCCTCTAACCAATCGCGAGTACCGCCAGAAAAATCCTCAAAAAAGCAGTGTTCCATTTTATTCTTAATGTCTTTTTCTTTTTGCAAGTCAGTTTGCTTTTTAGCTGCTAATTTGAAGATGCCTCCCAATTCACCTTCCGAGTCTGAATCATCATCTTTGTTATTGAGGTTTTCAGTTTTCTAAAAAATATTTACGACATTGTAAAATACATTATTTAAAATTAAAGGCAAGTTCTCAATTACCTTGTTTTCGCTTTGCGAATAGCATCCGTAGACTAGCCGCATAATATTCTTTGCTTCTGAGTGATGCTGCAGGAAGGATTGGCGGGCTTTTTGTGCTAAATTTTCTTTCCAACTCATACTGTTGGCAAGAATTTTCTCTGCTTCTTCGTCGCTGTTTGATTGCTCCTCCATTCTCTCACTATCTTCAACATCACAATTATTGTTTTTTGATTTTAATTCATCTACGAGTTGATATTCCTCATCATCAGATGTGTTATTGTCACTTTCAGGCTGTTCTTCTTCACTGTCTTCACCACGCCAGTCGCCATCGTCGAATTCATCTTCACTGATAACACTTGCGTCATCATCGTCATCTACTCCAGAATCATCCTGAAATAAAAATATTATACATCTAACACAATATTGCAAATTTAATATTCCTACTTCTCCAAACTCATCTGGCTCCTCATCTATGTCGCTGTCATCTTTGTAGTCCTTTGACTTTATAGCAGACCCATCAGAGAAGAGTTTGAATTCTTGCTCTTCAATTTGCACATCTACAGTTTGTTTTTTATCTATAAGCTTGCCAACCAATTGCTCCTGCTCAGCGGCGTCTGCCGTCTTTTCTTTGTGGCTGTGTGAACCTTGCAGCTCTATATATACTGCATCTTTATCGTAAACAATGCCTCCAACTCCCGACATAGGCGCATACAGTAACCTTTCCTTCTCCAAAAGACTACGCTTTTTCTCAGTGCCAGGCAAGGGACATGGGTCCGGTATTGAGCTCAGCTCTTCAATTCTGGCATCCCCTAAACCAGCAATGTGAACAGAATTCTCTTGCTTCATGGGGACACCTCGTACATATCCATATAAAACTACGTCCCTGTCGCATTTCGGATTACGACGAATCAAGTCGGTGTTAGTGACATCCTCAACACGATCCACAAGCAAATAACTATGAGCTCCTCGCCATGACAGTGGCCGAAACTTCATTACCGAGATGAAGCGGCCTAAATTTTTTACTTCGTTCCTCAAATATTCACCATGTAACAATCCCGACAGATAGAATAACTTTGCGCCATCATACACTTCAGTCCAAAATCGATGTTTCAATTCCTTTTTCCTTTTTCTCAATTGCTTTGGATTCTTAATCATATCTAAATGAGTTAGCACACCCATAATTTTTGGCATTCCGTGGACTTGACAAATGTTCAAGAATTCGAAAATCTCCATTTCAAACCCGTAACTAGCATCGCACAAAAGTAATACTAAATCTGCGCATTTGGCAACATCAATCATCGAATTGATATCATTATTGCATTCCAAAAGAGTGATTCGTCGCTTTTTCGATGTGACAATTGTGATGGGGCCCCGAACATCAGTCACATTCGTACGTGTAAAATTCTTTATCAAGTTATTTATTAGTGTTGTTTTGCCTACTTTTGGAGGACCCACAACTGCTATAAGAACGGGAGGAGGTTCATCGGGTGTCTGGTCTACAACTGGGATATGTTGCTTTTTAGCAGTCAAGTCCTCTTTGCGCCGAAAGTTGCGCTCAGCACGTTGGGCAGAGTTGATGGCAAATGCCTTGGGATTTCTTTGACGCGCACTCAAATTCGCATCTTTGGCACTTCCTGAATCCTTCTTAGCCTTAAGCTTTTTCTTTTCTGCCTTCACGCCAGCCTGTCGAGCGCGATGAGATTTCTTTTTATCCATTCCATCATCCTCTGGCATATCGGTTTAATATAAAAAGTCTTTAGATAAAACAATAAAAATGTATGAATATTTGCAAACACACGTGTATATTGAAGACGTCAATGTTGTTTTGGTTATCGGCTACTACTAGAAAAGCAAACCATTGATCGATTTTTTTTTTCAAAGTAATGATCTATCGAACAAATTTCGATATGTAAATTTTATATCGCCAGATACAGGCCTTCGCAAGCCGAAGCGATACGGTACAAGGCGATTTCATGCTGTACGATACAAAGGCCATATGCTGTGATTAGCAATAAATCCACAAAAATTAATCTACCCATTCACATATGGCAGTTTAGCAGCAAAACTGACAATGAGTTGCTCTGACTTTTGACTGTTTCAAAGGTTTTTCTCTATCGAAATTGGTTTGGAGGCATATTTTATTGTTTTTGGTTTGTTTAATGATTATTTACGATATGAAGACAAGGCAAAGAAAAGCATTAGTTAGTTTTTTTGCACAATTTTCTGCTAGTAATAGGCAGTTGGAGGAAATCCGTAAACGTTGTTTGCTGAGGCAGCGAATATTTATGGCAAGAATACGCAAGAGATTTTCGGTTATACATTCTATACTAAGCAACATCTAGCACACACTTTTTTCTGTAATATGGATGCACAATTATGAGTATCTAACAATGTTATTAGAATTATTTCTACAAAGAAAAATTGTTTTCATAACCTAGGTATCCAAACAGTTATAATAACGATTCACTTTTAAACAACCGCTGTTAGTGTCGTTTCTTACAAAGTACCTAATTCAAGAAAATTGTATCATTTGTTTGGATTTACATTTGAATGAAGCGTAGATTATATTAATTTCCAAATTAGATTTCTACAAATTGCGTGCTCTACTGTGACTAGGATTTACTTTGTCGAATGGGTCAGTTGCGTTAAGTCATTTGCCAAATTTACTTTCTTTGAAAAATCATAAGTAGTGAAGAAGGCACTGACGGAATTGTGAATGTATTACTAAAAAAGTGTGAATTGCTATTGCCTTTGCAAAACTCTACTGTGTAAACGCCAAGGAAGAGGCAATTTACATATCGCGCGTTGCGTCTCCTGTTATGTGTGAATCATTATTTTATGGATAATTTTAAGTAATTTTCTGCACTTACTACAGAGAAATTATCTTGGTGTGTTAATTTGTGTGTCGTTTTAATGGTGATATGATAATAAAGGTTTTGTCCACGATGTAGACATTATAAAGCTAGCGTCATCTGCAGTTGCTACTTTGCTCTCACCAATTATTCTGACAATTTAGTGACTTCAATAAAAATAGAAAATAAACTAAACTTTGTGTGCAATGTATGCATGCGCGATATATTCTATTATTCTTGCTTTCTACATACTTTCATTTATTCTTCCTATTATTTGCGATAGTTTATCAGAGAACATTGATGAATAGAGAAGTCTCACGAGCTACGAATAGTGTGAGTTGTCAAAAATGAAGTGAAACGGCGAACACTGTTTCACCTCGCTCAACTCGAAGGCGGGGAAATTCTTAACAGAGCTGATTACAGTGAATTATGTACAAGTACATTGGCTCCGCTCACTCTTTGGTTTCTGTATGAAATCAAGCTGACGAATGCCGGCGGCATTTTGCAAAGAATTTGCTTGTGCATTTCTATGTTCCCTTGAGAAACGTAATTTTATTCACTTTATATTTTCAAACAAATACAATTATGAAATTATGCGCCAACATTCATCACTTTTTGTTTGTTGATTTAATCTAAAAAGAAGAATTTAAACAATTGTAAATTGAAAACTTCATAAAAATTTTATGAAAATCTATATATGTATATAAAAAGAAGTTACATTTCCTTGGTAATCTTATAACTCAAGAACCGCCGAACCGATTGACACAAAAATTTTAGAGTTCTTTTCTATCTTTGAGGAGGTGGTTTGTGTTTGATTGAAATTGGTGCAGCCGTTCCTGAGTTATGACATTTTATGTGAGTAAAGGTTTCCTCTCATACGAAATGCCTGTATGGGAAAAACAACAACAAATACACAGCCGCTTATGAGCGTTTCTGTTGTACTGTTGTGGTTGTAAGTGTATTATGTTAATATTAATTTTGGACGAAAATATAATAAAAACTGGAGCATTCAAGGAACTGAAAAAACATTTTTAACTTTATTTATTTTAATATAGCAGAATTTATTTAGCGTAAAAAATTGAAATGGAAATTAAAGAATCAAAGTTTAATGACAAGTTTTTATCGGCTCTTTCACTTAACCTGTATATAGGTGACCACCACAATCAAATTTTAAAAAAGTACAGAAAAGGCTATTGTGACATCTTTAGAAAGTATGTTGGAAAAAATCAACTAATTCAACTGTTTAAACATTTTACGAGTTCTATAAAGAAAACTTAATATGAAAAATTTCTTGCGATATAAAAAAACATTTTATGTATGGTGGTGCGAAGCCCACTGGGAAATGCTAGTTTTTTATAATTTTTCGAGTCGAAATTAATATTAGACAAGAATTCATAGAGCATACAAGTGTATGGTATATTGATGTATATGTATGTATATCAATATATGTTAGTGTTTGTGCAAAAGTTCAATTGCATCTTCAATTCTTTTAGAGTTTGGTACATACGTGCACACGCACTGGAGCAACAATGGCCTATCTCTTGACGCCCCACCTTATCATATTTACATTGCATATGCATATGCATTCATTTGTTCCTTTGCAAACGAATTTTTTTTCAATTTAGATTTATTACATGGAATAATATATGTATGCATTTTATAGATAGTATAAAACTTTGAAATTTAAAATAAATAAAAGAAACACTTAAAACACTCGAATACCGAAATACACACGGCGCTTTTAAAAAAATGCTTTTGAACCGCACTTAAAACACTCGAATACCGAAATACACGCTTTTAACGCCCGAATAAAGGTCCGCCCTTTGGAATTTGCAAGTCGCCTTTGAAATTTCACAAAACTGAAATCCCGTTAACTTTTTGCGATTGACATTTATTATTCTGGCGCAATTTTCCAAACTCCAAAGGGCGAAATAAATCACAAAAAAAAGCACCTGTAATGTCAAATACATAACGCCCCTCACACAAACTTTTCTAATAATATCTTACATTGCTAATTGCTGTTAATAATACTCACTTGCTGTTAAATTTTCCGAATTGCCTTTTACGCTGTTAACTATTGGTGAAAAATGTGTCTGTGGTGAAATTGTCTTCGCGAGACGAGTACCCCTCGAAAATGAACACTTTCCTGTCATTAAGACTTCTCTATTCATCAATGTTCTCTGAGTTTATTTTCTGTTCTGACGTCATGGCACTTGGCAACCTTGGATTCTATTATTCTGGCGATATACTTATTGACATCGGTGACTAACTCGACTATTACACATTTGCTGTCAACATTCATTCGTAAAAAAGGAAACTGTAAATAACCAGAAAATTTGCAAAGCAGATTGGTATTGGAGTCGATTAGGAGCTGGTAGCTTTTGATGGCAACGAAAAAATCGTTCTGCCACTATTTTCTCAATATTCTCTGCAAAAACCATACATTGTTAAAAGTAACCTTTGATTAAATTCGAAAAGTCGAACAGAAAAGCAAGTGAAAGAGATCAAAAAGGAAAAGCAAAATTTTTCAGTGCCGCAATTTTTCTGTTTGGTCATAAAAAGTGAAATTTAGGTGAGTCAATTAACTATATTGGAATAAGAATAGAAAAACTTCAGCAAGAAAATTGTATCATGATCTTGAGTGGATCCTTTATGATGTGACCATGGAATATATGGGCGTGAACTCGACAAGCTGGTTGGGTATGTGCGGTTTGGTAGAAGAACTGCAAAAGGGGAGAAGGGCATGGAGATGTTGGAGATGTAGCAGCACCATGCCAACAGTATGAAAATGCGAGTTTCTAAAAAAATCGAGTGTTAACAATGTTAGAACGTTACAGCTGATAAAATGTGAATAGTAAATAGCTATACATGTATGTATGTACATGGTACATGATAAATGGTAAATACATATACATATATATGATATGGCTTAGGCATGACAGTCACCGCATTCGACCGGGATGCCTTTGTTCTCTTCATGTAGATGCAAGGAATGATAAAGAAACAACGACGACTGATACTTACGTTTCTATGGATATATGTATATACAAATGCGTACATATGTAATTCTATGAGTTAGTTTTTCAGTTTTTGATATACTATTAAGAGTAACCGACTCAATTACCGATAGGGAACTAGAGTAACCTCAAACACAAAAACAACAAAAAAGCAAATATAAATAAAATAAAACTGCAGTAAATAATAAAACTATACGTATGTAAATATTCAACGCTACATACTTATTTATAATGAAGACAATTATTTGAAAACAAGCATTTTCGTGAACATACAACAATTCAAAAAAAAGATAATTACTGCATTTTTTAAATAAGTATTTTTACACTGTTGGTGTGGTTTTTGGTTGGTTCTTTTTATTCAAGCTATTGTAAAACGACGCAATTTGCTTTCACCTTTTACATAATTTAGGGTCATTTACCTTTTAATCAATGCTGATTATTTAATTCTGTCATCTGTTCATGTTAAATAAAAAGTTGTTGTGTTTTAAAATCTTTCCAATGCAGAAACTACAAACTGTCAGAATTAACTGTAGCGGTCGAGACTCCTAGGCTGGCTGTTCTGTGTACAAAAAATGTCTTAATTTTTTTGATTTGATTACAGGTATGGAGAGTCCTTGCGAATCCGAAAGTTCCCTAGATGGAGGTACTATGCTTCCACCCAGTCCAGTGTCTCGAGAACAGTTGCAAAAGCGCATTGAATCGTTGACGCAACAAAATAAGTATGAACATTAAAAATATTCTGAATGACGCCAGACGAACATTTTGATTAATGATTATATTTTTCAGAGTACTCAAGGCTGAACTAGATACATTTAAGATTAAGTGCAAAGTTGTGCAAGAAGAAAATCGTACACTTAAGCAGGCATCAGTTATAATCGTAAGGATTAATTAACTAAAATATTTACATTTTTGTATATTGTCAGTTATTAAATACATTTTATTTATACACAGCAAGCGAAAGCAGAACAGGAAGAGGAGTACATATCGAATACACTTCTAAAGAAAATTCAAGCCTTAAAAAAAGAGAAAGAGACTTTGGCACATCATTACGAACGTGAAGAGGAGTGCTTGACGAACGACTTGTCACGTAAATTGGACCAGGTATATTTTTTATGACTTTAATTAAAGATGTGACAAGATGTTAAACTTTGACTATGACTAAACTCCCATCTATTCATGGTTACCACAGCTAAGACAAGAAAAGTGCAAGCTGGAGCAAACACTCGAGCAAGAACAAGAATGCCTTGTCAATAAGCTAATGCGAAAAATTGAAAAACTACAAGCCGAAACCGATAACAAACAAACCAACTTAGAGCAATTGCGTAGAGAAATGGTGGAATTAGAAAATACATTGGAGCAAGAACAGGAAGCGTTAGTAAATAAGCTTTGGAAACGCATGGACAAGCTCGAGACGGAAAAGCGTTTGTTGCAGATTAAACTGGACCAGCCAGTATCCGACCCAACTACTCCACGTGATATAACCAATGCCAATGGTGACACTGCCTCTAATTTAAGCGCTCATATACAAACATTGCGCTCCGAGGTGCTTCGATTGCGTTCCAATCTTGCTGCTGCACAAAAGGAGGCAACAAAGAAATTGCAACAATTCGCACAAGAAGAAAAAAGTATACGCGAAGAAAATGCGCGCCTGCAGCGTAAATTAAAACTTGAAGTGGAACGACGTGAAGCACTCTGCCGTCATCTATCGGAATCGGAATCGTCGCTAGAAATGGACGAGGAGCGATTCTACAATGAAAACCTGTTAGGGACCGCTGGCGGCTTGGGCAACGCTGCTGTGAATACTCGTCAACGAACTATTAGTAGCCCAGTATCACACAGTCCATCGAATAGTCGTCCACTTAGTCCTGGAACAGCTCAGCAGAATCGTTGTTACGCCTGTGGACAAATTGTAGTAATTATATCTTACACATATATACACACTCATACTCAGTACAGCAATTTTCTTAACTTGTATTTTCCAGAATCGCCGTGCCAGTGAACGTTTCATTAAACCGGCATTGCCAACACCCATGTTGGGTCTTAATACGTCGGCTCCTAATGTTCTCACTGGTAATCCACTTTTGGGGTCTGTCGGTAGCGCCGCGGGTGGTAGTGGAAACCCCGGCTTATCGAATACTGCTTTGAACTCGTCCTCCCTATATGGAGGCGCTAGTGGAGGGCCCAGTTGCTTCTTACAGAATTTAAACGCTGAACGTTTAAGTATTGGTGGTGTAGCAAGTGGGGGAACTGTTTTGAGTGGGTTGGGCATCGGAGCCCCTCCTATAAGTAGCAACTCGGGAACGTCTCAGCAGGCTTCCAATCCAATGAATATAAGCATCAACAATTCGTCCAACAATTTGCCGAATAACATGAATACCAATAATTCATCGCTTTCTGCATTTAATCCAACAAACACAAACTCGTCAACTTCATTTGCACAGCCAGCCAGCCCAATGGATACTTCTGTTTACAAAGACTAGACATCGTTTTTGTTTTTTCTCACTCGGAAGATATTTACAGATAAAAAGAAAACAAATGAACCCAAGTTGTAATTTTGATATAGATATGGTGTCGATTTGGAATGGACTTAAACCGTACGGACTTTGAAGAGTTTGCCCATTTTCTTCAGCAATTAGTTAGACTGGCCTAGATATAAAATTTTTGGGAGTAGTTCAAAACGAAAAGCGTGCTAAAAATACGGCCAGTAGCTAGTTTTGAAACAAGTACGAATAAGAGAAATGAACGATAAATTTAAAACGTAACCACAGCGATTTAAACAAAAAATTCCTGTTCATAATAAATAACAACGCTCACTCACTCACTAAATATATCTTTTTGCAGCATTCGAATATGAAATTGCTACATTAGCTTTTAAAGGAAATGCATGAATTTGAATTTGCTCAATTTTCAGCAGCAATACCATGGCACCCAAGCACTTGGCGAAAATTTAAAAAATTCTGATTGTTCAACAACAGCTACAACTTTTTTAAACAGTTGTCGCGGCATAGAATTCCCCATGAAGCCATTGAAGTATTGCTAAGCAAAATCTATATTCAATGATAAATGTCCTAAACTACTTGTTATATTGCGTTAATTTTATTCTTATTTGCTACACTTAACTTATCTACATATATGTATATGCTACCTACCGCAAATAATAAGATTATAATTCATATGAATAAAATTCGAAGGGACTCCTTCAATTATATCAGAAACATAAAATTGGCACAAGAAAGTAAAGGTATACTTGGGGGTTTTGGTCGAAATGTAAACAACCACTTAACAATGGAACTGGTCAAATACGAGCCGGACATATAAAGAAAAATAATTTAATTTTTATCATAATTAAAATTAAAATCCAGCTACACGAAAATATGTATCAATGAATTTTTGCCCATTTTACTAGAAACTTGTTTGCAATTAAAGTGAATTTGCTACAAAAAATAATAATACAGCGAGATGTACAAGTAAAACGTTAGTTCAGAGTCGTTGCCATCTCAAAATCGTGACATAGTTGAGTTATTCAATTAAACTTAATTTAAAAGCTATTTGTAAAAAAACAGCTGCTGAAGTTGTCGATCTGGAACATTTAACTTCGTATTTTTCTGCATGTCCCTTAAAGTAAATAAATAAAGTTTACATGTAAAGGAAAATAATTTAAAATTTTTATTTGCTTACGGCAGGCCCGAGGAACGTGCTTCGACCGGATAGATCCACAGGGGAAGGGGTGTTTTATGAGTGGGTTGAAGGAAGCACATGAATAAGTGGTTAGTGTCGTGTGGAGTACCTTCACATGCTTTCTTCCACACGCGTGGAATTGAATTCGGGACCAAACAAAAAAAACTAAAGCTGGCGGTTTCGTAAACAGCATCTCAATTAGCGGATCTAGAAGAGCTAGGTACCCAGGAGCGCCATTTACCAACTTCTAAGCAGAATGCAACAAGACTAACGAAGGGAAAAGATACCAAAGTATCTGGTAATTTTGAATCGACCCTGATGGAAACTATGACTCGTAGTGACAGACTCCGGGATTCCCTCCCTTTCCCTCGGGTAGGCCAGTCAAATGGTTGGTCTGATTGGCACAGATATAAATGCTACCCACACTACCTCAAAGAATGGTTAGCGTCAAAGGGCGCGAAGTAGAAGATGCTAGACCGCGCACAATGTACTCCAGAGGCGAGGAAACGTGGTGCTGTAACTTTAGCAAAAAAAGGTGGACACGAGCTGCAAGCAAGGATAAAGTACCTGAAGCTTCGAGTGCAATAAGTTCTGCCCCAAAAGCTGCGGAGAAAACCAATTCGAACTGCTGGAAACCTTTTGTTAGTTACGCCACCATCGCTAAAGGTTTAAGACTGGCTGTTCTACCAAAATATTCCTCTGCACAAATACTTTCAGAGTAAAAGGGAAAGGCTGAGGAGTTCCTCGTAGATCAAATGTATAAGGGACGCAAAAGCAAACTTAAATTCGCAGGTAGACACTTTCGGCCAGACTTCATACTAGTCCATTCTGTAACCGAGGAAGCTGCCAAATGGTTTGGAAGATCCAAAGTTAGAGGCATGTGACGGGGACAATAAACCGTGTGTACTCTTAATGATTGTGTACGTACCACGAGCAGCTGGTGTTGAAAGAAAGAAGTTTTCATCATCGCCCAGAACAAGCATCTGTGCACATACCTGTGGATAGTACCCTGCAGCAAGGAGCTGAAAAGTGGGGAACTATTAACAATAGGCATCGGCGACCAGTCAACAAATGCAATCAGGAAGAGCAACAATCAGATATCCTATAGATTCGGTACGATTCCCGTCCACTTACACAAAGGACGCGGTGATAGAGAGTTGTGACTGAAGCTAGATTGAGGCTAAAAACCCCAGAAGGGCTGAAGGTTGAACTAAAGAAAGATTGTGAACACCTCGCTGTAATTTCGCGAAAGTGAGGCAATCGGCGACGTTGACAGCGGACTTGAGATGTTGAGGCAACTCGGCATACGAATCTCCGACGGGTATCACTATTAGTGAGTAGATGAAAGTGAAGCTCTAGCACCTTCTCATGGGGATATTGGAAAGCAAAACGTACAGTTTCAGAAGATTTTGTCAAAGAAGTTTATAGACTCTGTAAAGTATTTGCTAAGGAGTAATATATCCTCGACCAACCTCAAAAAAGTAGACAACAGGAAATATAATAGGAATATATGGATTATTGCCAATGAAATATGAACAACATCAAGATTGAAGAGGACGATAACTAGCTTCGAGCTACTAAAATCATCTGGTGTTGATGGCATCTTCCTGGTATTACTCCAAAAAAGCACAGACCTGCTTCTAGAACCAAAAATATGAAGAAAGCCAATTTGTCTTACGTCATTTACATTTGAAATTAAAGAAAAGATAATGGAAAATGCATCAGAACCAGAGAACTGCACCGGCACAGTGTAAAACATTCATACGCTTCGCTTGAACAAAAAAACAGGCCTTTGCGTTCAAACGATCGAACTTGTTCAAATAAGTTATTGTCATTGTTTATTTCAGCTCAATCAAATCATGTGCTGCGTTTTAGCTCTCCGATGTTATCACCAATCGTCTTCATAGCAGCCGTTTCGGGTATTTGCTCGTTCGGCTATACATTCATTTTTTTGAGCAAGAATAAAAGGGCTATAGAGCCAAATGAGCCGGTTTGAACACGTATGATCCCACATGAGTTTTTGCTTGTAACTAACGATAGCAAAGTAAAAGCAAAATTTTAAAGCAAAAACACTATATTTTCATATTTGTTTTTTTTCTTAAAACTTATAATAAAACACGAAAGAAAATAATGTAAATAAGGAAACATTGCTGAAACCAACTAATCCTTTCAAATACGAAACGCAATTTACAGCGTACATTGTACGCCAACGCTCGTTTGCTCGAACATGTGCTATTTACAATAATGACAATTACTTCTTTGAACAAGTTTGATCGTTTGAACGCAAAGGCCGATGCTAATTTCATTCAATGCTGCTTTTTGTTCAATGATTAGATTTGAGCCGAAGACATTAGATCATACGTGTTGACTGAACTGAACTACGCGTTCGCCTGCATGAGCTGACTGCACTTGACCAAATATTTTGGTGCAATTGACTGAATGTGAGCAAGAAATTTAGCGTATGAACAACTCAAGAAAACAGTGAGCCATGCAGGTCTCTGATCAGAACTCACACCTCTTCACATTCATATCCAATCCCAAGCGAGGAGGTTCTTCTAAGAAACAACCAAAAATACCATTGGCTCAAGCATTCATTAAAAAATGGAGTTTGAAATTTTTGCTGAAATATATCCAGAGATTTCAATGTCTTGGGCCGTGATGCTACCAGTGTTCAGTTTTTGTCCAACGCTTCAAGACTGGACTGGACAATAAAAAGACTTAGGAAGGATTATTTAAAATCTGCAATATAACCCAGAATATGACAACGTGGTACACCGGGCTGTGGGAAAAATACTAGGAAGCGGAAGTCTACGTAATATAAGGATTCGCTCACACTAAGTCAAACGCAACTATAAGAACAGAAGCATAGCTATCCTTACTGATAGTCAGGCAGCAGTGAAGGCTCTGACTTTTCCAAGTTACATTATCTTAGGCCAAAACAACCAGGTATCTAGGTAAAGTTGTGTAATTTAGCGAAAAGTTGGTGTTCAACACCTCAAATAAGAACGAAGAGAGACGTTCACTGGGAGGTGGTTTGTAAATCTGCAGTATTTTTTGCTGTAATTTAGAGTTGGGAAACATTTTTAAAATATGGAAATATAAAATCAAGTTTTACAGGAGCGGCGACTAGAAGGGTTTTTGTAAATTTCTAGAATTCTCGTATATAATTTTTTCCGCGTGGGTCAGTCCAACTCCGGCTACGCCATCCACAGTATTTTTGCATAGCACTCCTTTCCGCGTTAAAACCATTAAACCAAAAATTAAAACGTCATATGCGTGTGTGTAGTATGATATTGTGCCTTCATCCCCCATCCCCATCAACAACACAGAACTTAAATACTTCATTTTTGTTCATATTTTTCATTTAATTTGCAAGCATCCGGCAACACTATATTGTTGTCAATTCCAATGATATTGGTAAATGCATTTGCGCTTAATTTTCATTGAAATATTTCGAATACAAGCATAAAAATAAGTAAAAACACACATGTGAGTGTATATTTTGTGAATTTAATTGAAGTTTAGAAAAATATATATTATAATGTGCCAAACTATAATGAAGTTCACGAATGCGCTTCGAAGGTAAATAATTACAAAACTATTATTTCTGCAATAATTGGGAGTTATAAAGGCTGTTCCTGAACCATATCTTCTGAAATTACTTTATTTTTTGTATCATGGTTTGACTCCCCTTTGTTTTGTTTTTCCAACATAAAAAAGGCAGATTTTTTTTAACGAAATGGTACCACCATAACACAATTCCTAAGAAGAAGGGAAACTACCAAATAGAGGCCTTTACACTGAGCTCGTTGCTTCGTCACTTGACAGTTTTACGTACATTTGGTTTTTGTACCTAATCCCTTCTACACCTTATAGAGATTACTCTGTTAAAACAGAAATGTTAGGTGAATGCAAGGCGAATTTATTACAGGTGACAGCAAGATGGATTTATTAAGGTGACAGCATTCACCCAGCTGAATTTTTCACTGTAGGTATGGCTTACGTCAAAATGATATGCTTTGTTTGTATGTATTGGTATGCTTACATTCGTATGTTTACATTTGATTACTGATTTTGACGTGATGCTTGGACAAAACGCAACAACAAATACATGTAGGGTTTTACTTACATGTGTTTGCTGTCACCTGTAATAAATTCCCCTTGGGTGACAGCAAACACATATAAGTAAAACCCTACATGTATTTGTTGTTGCGGTTGGTCCAACCATTACGTCAAAATCAGCAAGCAAATGTAAACATACCAATACATACAAACAAAGCATATCATTTTGACGTAAGCCATACCTACAGTGAAAAATTCAGCTGGGTGAATGCTGTCACCTTAATAAATCCACCTTGGGTGAATGGTATCGGTAAATCAGCTGATTTGTTTTTGTTTTTTCTTTCGCCGTGTCCATGTGGCTGTCAGCCCAGAATGAACCAATACGAATTAATTATTTGTTTTCCAGTTTGCTTTAAGCCTTTTCTTTTTGCCACTTTCCCACTTGCTATCTCTCTCGATTAACTTGACGAAAAATTTGCATGCGAAAGCAACAACAAAGTTATCCAGTAGGACTCACTGCTAGGGGGTATGGCTATAGCTCATTAGACTGGTATTACTCACTGTCATACAAACACATGTAAATTAAGGCAGCTCTATTCCCACGCTGCCACTATATGTTGATTTATACCAGTTGCTTCATCTCGCCACTTGCCGGTAGATGCTAAAATAACAGTCACCTGTTTGACAATTGACCTTTAATGGTTAGACGCGAAATTTTAGTTCAAAATTTAAAAATGTGAAGGACAAGAACAGACAGTAAATAATGTTTGTGTTCAAAATTCTGGGAGATTGAATAGAAATTATGTATATACTGTTAGGTGATTATGCGATTAATTGAAACATACAAATTTACTTACCTTCAATTAAAGTAATTTGCTCTGCAGCACTTATCATTTTCACTTATCATTTTCAATTATCAATTGATTAATATTTTTTTCTTTCTCGTTACATATCCGCATTTTTAGTTCTTACTTGAATGTATATAATAAAATTGTTATAAATCAATTGATGCACGTGAGCATTAAGAAAATGAGGAGAAAAATAGAAACAGCCAAAACAAGGCGAATTGAGTACTCCATTAAAAACAGTTTTGTTCGAACAAAACCAAGAAAAGTAGGAAAAATTACATGTTTGTGAAAATTCAGTGAATGGCTTGGTAGTTTTGTTATTTGTGAGATTTAAACTAATTGAAACTAATGAAAACGAAGTGCCTCCAATAGCAGTTTGTTTGCGTTTTTATGCGTAAGACGCCATGGCAGGAAAGTATGTGTGTATATAATTTCTTGTGTTTGGTTGTTTCCATTGCTTTCGACTACTCTACATCTTGGTAAACTAGTAATTCCCCTTCCTTTTGCTTGTTTATTCATGGGCTCTTACGACACGGCGAATTCGGAAGGCGCAATCTGTTTCTCTATCATTCTTGGGCTCTGACGACAAGGCGAATTCGGATGACACAACCTTGTATTCGATCATCCTTGTAACTAACATACATATGTATTTGATTGCTTGGGACTCTAAAAATATTTATGTCGCTCGGTAACTCTATTAAAATCTGTTTTCTGTTTTAGTGCAGCCCTGCGCTCAAATTCCATGAATCGGCCAGTCAGCTAATCTTTTTAGAAAAGTAGATAAAGTTTTGGTTATTTTTCCGAACACATATTTGTGGTTGGGAGAATTAAAGTGGTCAGTAAATAAGTAAATAAAATGAAATGAAATTTATTATTGCTGATAAAAGTCGCTTCAAACACCCTCTTGGTATGAAAAATATAAAATGTGAGGGTGGTGAAGTTCTCTGTTGCTTAGATTCCCCCGCCTTTGATGTAAGCATATTTAATCGCCTTTCTTTTGTTGTGTCGTTGCAGCAAATTTCATTGCAAAATTGACGTAGGTACCTCCACATACTAAAAAATTGACGTGAATTGTGCATTCTGCCTGATCTTGAGTAAATTATTTGGAGTAACCTAAGCCGAAACAAACCTACAGTTAAGTGAACAACAAACAAAGCAGTAGTAAATAAAAGTTCAGATCAAACATGAAATCATCGCTGCGAGGATTCCTTTTGTGCTGCCTTTTGGCAGGGCTTTTTTCGTCGGGTTGTTGTCAAGGTACGTCATGCATAGATTTTTATACATAGTATGCATTTTTAATATATATATATTTATGAAACTGAATATTCAAAAAAATTTTAAACACGATCGTATGCTAATAATATTACTCAGTAGTACAAGTAATATAATTAATATATATTAGAACAGTCAATAAAATAGGTCTTATGCTACATATATCACAGATATCAATGAAAAACAAATAAAAGTCTCAGCTACTATATGTGTTTACGCATAAAAAAATTTAGGAATGATACGTACTTATGAAGACCCATTGGAGATAAAGCTTATACTTGTAAAGAGAGAAGAAAGAAAGCTTCGGGATTTACGGGTGATTATTCAGAGCTGGTTGAATAATTTAATTTAATAATGTAGAAACTAAAGGGTTGGGCTTAGTATTTTATCTCTTTTTTTTCTTAGCTTGTTGTGCGTCAATGAGTGCACCAATTTGAACATTCAGTTCAAATCATTTGTGTTTATTGAGTGCATGATTACATACAGAGATTATATTGGGTCTAGAATAAAGTTAATAAGGGGAAAAGAAAAAAATAACAATAGGAATACTCATATATAATTAAACTCTTAAATGACTGCCTCTTGATAGAAAAATCAATATTTAACATTTGTGAGGATCTATTAAATTCAGTAAGAGCCCTCCGTATCGAAGATTGACCTCAATAATTAGTTTTAGAAGTATTATAAAGCAGTGAAAAGAAGCGTTAGACTGTGTCAGGTACATTGAAACCGATACGCTCGAGTAATTCCGGGGCAACCTATGAATACATTGTTTACATTCGAGGGAATTTAAATCTAAAAGTTTATAAAGAGCTGTATAGGATGAAATAGGGCCTGAAAACGAAGCGGCTGGAGGGCAAACCACATAAATTTCCGCTAGACGCGTTCTATATAAAGTTCTTGGCAATTATAAAATGGATTCCACAACTTAGTCTACTTTAACTTTGAACGGACAAGGGAGATAAGAATTTTGAGGTCTTTCGCATGCCAAATCATTTAGGCGAGCTCTTCATATAAAATATGACAGTTTGAAAAATTGTAGATGGTTTAGCAAAGGTCACCTGGAAACATTTTTTGGATCTATGCTTCAAGATTAAATAAATCTTCTGTAGTAAACAAGAAACAAACACTCGAAATGATTTGACGTAACATTTTCAGATCATCGGCATATATGAAATAATCAAAATTATTATTGATGTTGTTGTAGCAGCAATACTATTGATTGATCATTGGCTACGCCTCAAAACAACACAATCTTAAGCAGGGTTTACCCATATTTTAAGGGTTGCCACATTCTTGCAGAAATTGTAAAGTCATTAAAAAGTTTGATTAGTGCTCTAGAGTTGAGGAGTGTGCTGCTGCCACTAAATAAATGTTTGCATTAAATTATTGTAACAGCTTAAATATTATTATTTATATTAATTTATATGGGTATGTATACAAATATATTTATAATTTTAAAACATTTTCAGCAAATGTTGCCAATAAATCAACGGTTGTCCCGACCAACAGCGGTACAGAGAGCGCAACAACTTTGAGCGAAGCAACTACAACAGAGGTACCGGCAAACATAACAACTTCAGCGACCCCAAATCAAAATATTACGACGAATGCAACACCAGCACCTGATCAAAATATAACATC
Source organism: Anastrepha obliqua (assembly GCF_027943255.1). Lineage (NCBI taxonomy): Eukaryota > Metazoa > Arthropoda > Insecta > Diptera > Tephritidae > Anastrepha > Anastrepha obliqua. The sequence goes on from NC_072894.1 coordinate 2,961,881, forward strand.
TACTTCTACAACAACAACCGAACCACCTACCAATACAACTACAACTTTACCTACCACTACAACTACAATTCTACCTAATATTACCACTACCACCCCGGCACCGAATACTACTACTCCAACAACCAGCAGCACTAGCTCCACCACAACAACCCCTGTCCCGGACAACAGCACAACTACAACCACGACTACAACTACCACCACAACGGCTGCACCGCCAACCCCCCGGCCACCATGTAATCACTTTGATTTTCCTTCCTTCATTGGGGGCATTGTATTGACTCTGGGCATTTTGGCCATTAGTTTGGTCGCCTACAAATTCTACAAGGCACGCAATGAGCGCAACTACCACACCCTTTGAGCCGCCACTGCGTTTACGTCGGCATTCAATGCAGCAGCCGACACAGCGCCGTCCAACTCAAACATAGACGTAGAACGTGTCCGTTTCGTACAGCCCTCGTTTCCGTTACGATCACCACCCCCACCCCCTCCATCGGCAGAGTCCGCCGGCGCAGCTCCACCTTCGTCACCATCCATTCGACAACGGTTGCTGCAAACATAATTATTAAAAACTGATAATATTCAGATGCAATTAAAGTAAACTATGAATACATATGTAATGTATTGTAATTTCTTTCCTTTCCTAATAACAAGCTATGTGTGTATGCATAAGCAACAGCAGTAATTAATAACTTTTTCTGCACTCTATGTAAAACCAAACTACAAACGCGTAGTTAGACGATACTTTAGAACAAACAAATAGATTCTCGTGTTTTCTCTGCTAATGCCCTAAAGATAGTATATTGAAGGTTGAGAGGAAAAAAATTGCTATATGCTGAACATTAGCCGATTAACTGCTTGTTTTTACGTGTTAATTGAATATAATTATTTATACTATATTTACGGTGCATTATTAAAGACTTTTGACTAAGAAATACAAAAAACAAAAAAGTTTAAATAATTATAACATATTTGAGACTGCTTCATTAGAATGATGTCTGATAAAATCTGAATGTTAGCGCTATCGAACACGCTTCATAAAAAAATGTCTACAGTTCTTTAAACTAACGTAACGATGAGAGCGATAAACATGCAATTTGGTTTCTTAGTGGGTGCCGGACTTATTAGCGATTCTATGTCAAGAGACGCAAGTAATTTGGACTTTGTCTTCAATTCTTCTAAAAGTTGGTTTATTTGTAGGCTGAGTATAAGAAATAAACGGAAAAAATTTTGAAATTTTCTCAATGTTGAATATTTTGATATATACTAATATAAAGTTAAATATCTTCGGTCTTTTTTAACATTTGTATAATTTTTAAGATAAAATATTTAGAAATAAATTTTTTTGGGAAAGAAATTATGTTTTTTTTTTGTTTTAAAACTTTTTTTTTGCGTTTTTGAGAAACATTGCTACTGATTTTTTGGTTTTGTTATCTATTTATAGCTGAGACTATACTCAGTACACCAGTTTTATAAGGGGATTCCCATAATTTTTCGATTTATATTCAAATACGAAAAAAAGTGTTGTTGTTCTTGTAGCAGTATAAACATTCCTCACACATATTTTGGAAATGCTGCTGGAGTGACAGTCCCTGGCTAGGAATACATCTGGGTCGTTTCGGCAATCGATTTGCAACCGGGCGTAAATAAAATAGTAGGATCACTTGACATGGAGTCGCTCTTGAAAGATATATATTTTATGTCACATTCATAAATAAAGTTTCCTAATGTGAAATAAAATAATGTATTGGCGGTGTTTTGCTTATCACAAAACACATAATTTTTGGTAATTTAAGTGAGAAGTGTAGATATTTGTTTTAATAAAATAAAATCTTATAAATATTTAGAAGAAAAGCATACATGCATGTCATATTGAATATACATATGGATGTAATATGCATTAATTTACTACCACCTGCTTAGATGTATGCAAGTCAACTAATACTTTGTTCATAGGTGCGACAAACACCTGTTTGAATGTATTTACTTCTTATTCGCATATAGTTTACTTTATGGTTTGAATAAATCTCCAAATATAACATGCAATTAATTGCTTTGATTTTCTTGCTATATATTCAGAAATGGGTGTTTAATTTGTTCTGTGTTAAAGTTGGTGTATATTAAAATTGGGACGAAACACTCAGTTAAATCATTTCCATAAGGTTTCACAAACACAACAGAAAGGTTGAAAGGACCATTTTGAATCCTATTTAATAACAAAAATTATAATTGTAAGAAATGCGTAAAATTCACGGTGAAAATGGCACGGCCTCATTTGCCTTTAATTTAAAAAGGTAATCATAATACATTGAACAATACAAAGATAAAGGGTAATGTTTAGTTATAGGAAAGATTTTGATTGTTGTGCATAATACTGCAGGTTCATATATATTTACATTAACAAAGTACTATACTTTTCAAAGTAGTAACGGGATGCCCTAAAGCATAACCATTTAATATAAATTTTCAAAAAAAAAAAACAAAAACCTTATACTCGTACTTGGGCAGCAATAAAAACTGTAGCAGAAAACCTTGCAAGTGGGCAACCTGAAAAATCTGATTTTGATAAATACTAATACTAACTCAGTGTTCATTAAAGAGAAACTACAAAAGATGAAGATGATAACAAGAAGATTACTGGCTCTTCACCATCAGTGGGAAATTGTACGTTCAATCCAAAAAGTAGTTAATCCTACTGAACCAACCTGCAATGATTGAAACACCGCAGCAGCGGAATTACTAATGAAATGATGCATATCAATGTTTTTCTATTTATTACATTTCTTATTTTCATCTTTAGTGATCAACTTATGTAATATGTATATTAAATATAAAATCTGTTGGGAAATTTATAACTTAACAAAGTAAACTAACAGGCTTATTTTACGATTTAATTCTTTTTATCACCTTTTACAGTTCTCTTCTTTTGTTTTTTGTTTTTGTTGCTGGCCCCACATTCATTGATTTCTTCTGTTTGCTAGTTTTCTTCAATTTTTTTCCGCCTTTAAGTTGCTGGGTATTGAAAGATACTTTTAACGCAGTTCCACCCAGTGAATGTTTCTTTTTGACTGCAGCACGAGCTTCCATTGTAGTGGGCAAGGTTATTGCCGCTATACTTGAAGCGGTTAATCTACCTTTGCCGGGCTTTATTTGTACATCTACCGCCGTTGGGAATAATCTACGCACTTCCGATACAGAGGCACTTTGAGGTAGATTTGTTATAACAATCGATGATGTGAAATTCTTAGCACGCAATGCTAATTTGCTCGCACGCCTCAAACGCGCCTTTGCTTTTTTCTTTTCTAAAGAATTCACTTTGCGCTGAACAAGCTCCTCAAGAAAGTCAGAGCTCTCCGTACGTGGAATCGACACAACTATTCTTTTCTCACCTTTTGCTAATAATTTTATGGCTTTAAAGGCGGTATCACGATCTTCACGTGAATTAAAATCTACAAGACAAAAACGTGCGTGTTTTTGTCGTGGTTTATGTGCTTTCACAATTAAAGGAGACAGGGACTTGGCCTCCTTCTGAAACTCGGCATCATCTTCTGGGAGTTTATGTGGGAAGCGGATATACAATTGTTTCCCCTGTCGTTCTGAATACTTTTTAGTCAGCTGGTCAGCAACTTTGTCCTCGAGTGATTTTGACATGGCCAGTTCATTATCCATATTCTCATCATCTTCATCAGAATCGGTGTCACTGGCATCTAAATCCGGCTCCTCCTCCTCATGCGATTCCAGCTGACTATCAGATTGTTCACTTTCAGACGATGTCATTATTTAAATTGCGTACATATAAGAACTAAGTAAAAATGAAAGCAGTTGCATTCGTAAACGCACGTGTTATTATTTTGTTTTATGCCGATCTTTTGTTAGTTCTGCTATTGATTTATCGGAAAATTACCATTAGTGCTTCGCACACTGTATACTTTATCGACCGATTGTTTAAATTGCTTCTCTTGAATAACACGAAGAGATACGAAGGTGCTCACACCACACCAACTTAATCGCAGCCGACTACACTAAAAATTCTACCAACCATCGGCCGAGTACTCAGTATCAGAATCAGTAAGGCGCTATTCTACGAGCACACTCTGCAAACTTTTTATTCGGCACACATACACCATAAAAAACGCATGTAAAAATTTTAAATTTTCAGCAAAAGATAGGATTTGTGTAAGGATTAACAGCATTTCCCCGTACATTTATGGGGAATGTTTATGCTGCTACAACAATAACAACAACAACATTGGTGTAAGGTATGCCAAATATGTGATAAAATATGTATATAACATGTAAACTACTTTTTGAAAGGTCTGTAAATTTTGGTTGTGTTTTAAATTTAAATGAATTGTTATGCGTATAGAAAGTGGAAAATCTTCTTGTGTTTGTAATTTTTTAAGTGCGTGGAGTTTTCCGGTTACTAATCGATAGCTATAAACGGAGTGGAGAGACTTCCAATAATCTTTTGAACAACATTTTGTCGAGTTTTTTCTTCGCGAAAAAAATCTCCTCACCACCAATATGCAAATATTGACGAAAAATATGCCCTGAAAATTATGAACATATTGAAATAGATCGACATCTATTCAAGTTTTCGTACAACTATTCCGGGGGACTTGTGTGCATGTGTGCACAGATAAATAAATATCAGGTGAACAACGACCAGGTTGTGTATATTTTGGTGGTAATTTGTTTACGTTTAGCTATTTTGAAACTAAAGTAAACAATATCAAAAATGAATATACTCCTTTTCTTATATCGACTTACATTATTTGTTTGTTTTTTTATTTTCTGTTTATCTTCTGCACTGACGTCATGGGCCTTGGAATGCTAAATTATTCAATCAAAATAAATTAAACTTATAATTTACTTCTTTCATTGTAATGAATGAAAGAAAATGTAACATTTCTTATAATTTACAGAGAAAGAGTATTAGAGAATACTGAGAATTTGGGTAAACCATTCATTTAGTAATAATTTCAAGCGGAAGAAAAATCTAGGGCAATATGATTTGAAAGAAAATTAAATTTCCTCAAAGTTCTAGAAATCGGATTTTTTAAAGCATTGATAGTTCTAACCATCCCTAAACAGAAAATATCACAATTTTGTGAGCTTCCCTGAGGAATATTGAACGTAATTTTCTTGAGTAGCAATGGGGAGTTAATCGCCCCATTTGTCAAATCGAATATGAAAGTGAGGAAGAAAATAGGCCTTCTAGTATCTAGTGTTTTGCGATTAATGAGCAAGCACCGACTTTCGAGTCTCCTCCATAATTCTTGAAGTGCCCCGAAACCTCGGCATACTACCTTATTGACAATATCATTTTTGGCTTCCATTATTAGAATCGAACTTTTTCTGGATATTATTCAACGTTTGTTAATTTTGTTTTGGTTTACTCTTTCGTTTTGGTTTGCCGCTAATTTTGATAGATTTCCGCTAAAAATAAGGGCAGTCAACGATTTGTTTGTAATTCGCAAGGTATTTCAGAATGGATTACTTGCTCTCAAAATTTTGTACTTCAAATTACATAATTTAAAAGTGAATTACTAATGAGAGAGCGAATTACGTGTCGTGGGAACAAAGCATTAGCCTTATTGTCTGGAAGATAGCAACCCTGCTCAATTTTGACTGCAGTACCCTCACTTGGTCGCATTAGTCAACAAATTTATTTAGACGAAAAACGTAAATTTGGTAAAAATTGAAGAAAATATATCTTTGAAATAATAAAGATGACTTTATTGGAAAACGTACGCGAATGGTTCACCTCGGAGACAGCCCGTAATAAAAATTCGTCTTTAATAGCTGGATTTGTGGTGAGAGCAAATAGGCGATGGAAAATCATATTCGTTTTGTTTACAAAAGCACTTACATATGTTTGGTTCGGTTTGTTTCAGTTTTTTGCTGGCTGGTGGGTTCTGATCGATGCTATGGCTGTAGATAACTCCCATCAGATAACTACTGGCCATGTTTTTATAGGGGTTTTCGGTACAATTAGTTTTTTCATGGTGAACACTGTGAAGAATTCTCATGTAAGTAAAATTTTTGGACGTTTTTCTCTAGTAAACTTCTCAAGCATTTTTTAATTTTGCTGAATAGATTTCCGAAGAGAATACATCGGAGTCAGGGGCACGTATTGCAAAAATTTGGCTGCTCATTGGTTTCGTAATGGGATTCGCTTCGATAATTGCAGCAGTGTGGGTTATGATAGACGACTTTATCAATAATAGTAAGTAAACTGTAAACAAAGATTTTCAAATTCTATATAAACTACAATCCTACTCTAGGCCTCTTTGAGTATCCTTTTTAAAAATTGCCTTGGCAATGTTGTATTGCGGGATTTTTATGCCAAATTATTGCCATTAACTTTCAGTACTCAATTGAAGTAAAGATTTCCTATCCCATTAAAATATGATGAAAACTTTCGGTATTCTAAGTTATTATTTTTCTTTTTCAGCCAAAAAAGATAATTGGCCAGGTGTAGCGCTTCTCATGCAGAATGTTCTTATTCTTATTGGAAGCCTTGTTTACAAATTTGGCCGAAACGAGGAGGACTGGAATGAGTAAATGAGACAAACTATCCACGTGTAAAAGGAGTGTTTCACCATATTCATTTTACATTAAGTTAAATAGTAGGCTTACTTTTTCGTTATAAACAACAGTTGCAGTATACTGATGTATCTATACTGCTTTCATATATATATCTCATAAAATGCGTCTGTGTATACCGCATACAAACCGTGATTTTTGTGTCCTCAAATAAAGGTTTAATCTTATTTAGGAAAAATATTTATATCGTTTCATTTGTCTTTAAATCTGTCATCCTTTTTCAAATTCGGTTTTTTTAACATTTTAAAAAGGTATAATACAGTTATAAGTACAGGGAAAAGAACGATTACTATTGCAATTACAAGAGCAAGCACAACGAAAATAAGTATTGAACGGAGTTTCAAAATTTTTCGTCGTAAGCATTGATCGGGCACTGGTTTTCGTTTTGTAAACACCATTCCGGCTGCATCGATTCCGCCCCAATTCCGCGTTCCGTCAAAAGTTGCCGATGATATAACATTCGCGCTTCTGCTTGCCGCCACGATTCCTTTGGGTTCGACCATAGACGTTCGGCTAATGCGCTAGCTCGTGGCCAGAAACGCGAATCTAGCGTGAATTCATCGATTTGCTCTGACCAAATAGCTGCTTCAGCGCCCATTACTTGAGACTTGTACTCTCCAGCAATTCTATCCAAGTCATTATCATAAACCTTCTGCCAGCCAATATAGGGTGAACACCAATTGCTGCCATCGTTAACCCAACCAGGACCACCGCAATCAAAGTATAAAGCATCGTAGTTTGATATTATAATCCGAAATCCACGTTTTAATATGTTGTTTATTTTTGTATCAGCCCCTGTTGTCCATATTTGTATGTTATAGCGGTCCTTATCTAAATATTCATCGATGTAAGGCTCTTCAGTGAGCCTGCTGGTCCACAACGTAATGGACGGTTGCTGATTGTGAGTTACTGTATCTACTCGGTTTAAAGCTTCACTTTGAAAATGATTCCAAAGACGGATAAAATCAGGCTCACTTAAGCCCCACCCCTTTTCTAGCATCCAATTTTGTATGCTTTTACTACTATTCCAACAATTAACTGACACTTCATCTCCGCCCATATGGAAAACGTCGGGATCGAAAAGCTCAAACATTTCCCGATATATATTTTCCAATACTGGATACAATTCTTTAACGGTGGGATCCAGCTGACCACAAGGAGGCTCTACGCAATAATTTTTCCATGGCTGTGCATTAAAACACGTCACCATATTCTTGTGTTGCCAACCTTCCCCAACATGAGCCGGGGCATCAAACTCGGGCATTACACGAATACCTCGCACGCGTCCATATTCCACTATATCGACAATATCCTCATGGCTGTAAATCTTACGTTGTGAATAAGCCCCTAATTTATACAGTTCCGGTTGAGATTTCACTTCGAATGGGAAGCTGTGAGAATCAGTTATATGCCAGTGAAAAGTATTCAGTTTCACCATAGCCATTGCATCTATAAGTAAATAACAACATTAAATGGAATTTATACATTACGTTAGAAAAATTATAAGATTACCCAGGGTTCGCTTAATTGAGTTCACACTGAAGTAATTGCGCGACGTATCTAAGAGTAAACCACGCCATTTGAAGGCCGGGCTGTCTTCGATATCGGCCTTAGCCAAAATCTGTATCTCGCGTCTAATATCATCGTATACCAATAACTGAGATAACGTTTCCATGCCATGACGGGCGCCAAAATAACTGTTGGCTGAAATCATTGCAGTTGCTGTGCTGCTATCCGCTGAAGTAATATGCAGAGTATAGCTCTCATCAGTGTCTAAAGTTAGCCTAGGCACCACATCATCTAAAGCCGATTTCAATTTCACTAACACAATTAGTTGACGACCGCCTTTCTTGAGAACGTTTTTATTCGGTACGCCTGAGTAGAGGAGTTGCATAAAACGATCTTTGATCGCTTCCCAAAGATGTGCCTGCTTGCTCAAGGTGGGGAATCGAAATTCAATATTTTCTGTGTCGACCGCCAACATATAGCTTTCAAATTTAACAAGCCCACTTGGACGTGGCCACACTGTGCCGGGGACGTCGTTGCCACAGAACAGGCGGCATACTGGCAAGCTAATTGCCTTCTCAAAGTTCTGCGCGTCCAACTCAGCTTTGACACATATATTTCTTTGGCATTCATAACCATAAATCAAGCTGAAAATAAAATATTGGCATTTGCAATTAATTAGCGGAATGTGGCTGTTTGCCTTTCGAAATGCGTTCGACCAGCTTTTCTTATATTAAAATTAAAATAATTAAAAAAAGTCAACTCACTCATCGCCTGAAGCGCAGGACTGCTGCACTCCCAAAACAAATATAGCCAGCAATGGTATTAACACCTTCATGTTCTTTGTTCGCCTTGTAATAATTTGCAACGTAGTAGCATTCAGTTATCTCACGGTGGTGGCTGTTACTGGAATGGCCACAAAAGAGCCAACCGATTTTGTACCCGTTGTCAGCACAAACAAGAGAACAACATAGCGAAAGAAAACACGAAAATATGACCACACGTGGACAGTAAGACGTAACAACAAAACAGATTAAAAAGGCACGAATATGTAATTAGTTTGCTTGGACGGTTGGTTATATGTCGCTGATGCATTCGATTTTTGTTCTGTGTAGCGCAGGCGCTTATCGGTTTTTAACATTGAACATTTCCAACACGTTTATTGATAATTGATTTGAATAACAAAAATTACTATGTTGTGCAGATATATACATATAGCAGCGCACAGTGGTCCGACCAGAAGGCGTTGGCGGACAAAATTCAAAAACTCATTTAATTAAGCTGAAAATATATATTTAGGGGTTTTAAGAATCAGTGATGACGAATCTGACCTTAGTTTTAGCAAATTTTAAATTCATTGAATACTAATATATAAATACATTTTTACTTCCGTAATTAGCTGTTGATTTCATTTTTACATTTTTTCACGACCCCAGAGAGTACCACGTGGAGGTTTACGGTAAGGTTATTCTCTCCTCATTTTTTTTTTGTTTGTGTTTAGACTTTTTTTATTTTTTATTTTTTTTTAATTTTTTTTTTTAATTTTTAAATTTTTTTTAATTTTTAATTTTTAATTTTTTTTTTGTTTTAGTTTTTAATTTTTTTTTGGATATTTAGTTGTTTTTTTGTTTTTCATTTTTAATTTTTTTTTTATGATTCAGAATCCTCGGTTTCTGATGAGCTGTTTTCTGCCTGTGGGTAAATGCACAAAAGCTACATTATTTTTAATTTGCGCAACTTTGCGCAACAGGTTTCTGTTTGAAATCATAGCTGAAATATGTGGCTACATCACTCATGTCGATTTCAAGTGGACCGGTGTGGACCACTCGAAAAAATGATCTTTGAAAAAAAATTTCGAAAAATTTTGAAATTAAAAAAAAAAATTGGATTTTGTACCACAACTTAAGAGAATTATTACTGTTTCCGTTAATATATTCAATTATCTTTTGTTTTCTCAATATTTGGTTAACAATCAAATGGTAATATTTATTTGCAGACATGAAAATGAAACTCTTGTATGAAGTGCAATTTGCATACAATTTCATGTTTAAAGTCAAAAAACTACGATGAAAAATTTGTTAAATTAAGTAATATCTGCAGGAAATCTGCCTTGAATATTTAAGAAAACATCTGTATTATCAAATTTTTATTTCAAAAATGTTGAAAAATTTAATTTTGTCCGGCCGCCGGACCACTGTGCAGCGGTGAGGCCAAAAAGAGCCACAACATTTTTTTATTTTATTTATTAATTTAACTGTGGGTATAGTTTTACGCGTCACAGAACATAAAAAAAACATAAACTCAATTTGATTTATTATTTTTTATCTAACAGAAAAAAACAGCATATAAAATAAAGACGAACGCAGAGAACTTTACTTACTTTGAGTAATAGAATCTATGATTGCGCTTTTATTAGATTTTTCGTTCATGTTAGGTATGCAATGTTTGGATATCTTATTTTGCCATTAGCTAATTGAATTTAGCGAATGTTGACTTTCATTTCTTGAGATATATCATAGGAAACACGACTATTTGTCAATAGATAGCCTACGGCTAGTAAAATTTTTCACATATACAAAAAATATAACCGTTAGCTGCCAATAATTTTATTTTTTAATATTATTTTTAAATTATAATATAAATAATTTTTAAACTAATAAACTACAGTGACTGTAAGTATGCACTATAATACATTGCAGTTTTATCTATTTATTCATTAATGTCCAACAAAATTCAGAAAAGACATTTAAGATATAAATTCAGAATAAATACAAACTTGCAATATTTAATATTAAAGAGTGCAATGGCGAAAATTTCTGCATGGAACATTAAACTGTATTCTTTTTAGAAGGACCGCGCAGTCAATTTCGCCATTAATGAGATCAAAGGTAAATGATGCTGCCTGAAAAGTACCTTTGTTACCTAATGGAAAGAGACTAATCAAACGACAGCGGGATTCGTATGATGGTTTCGGGTATGAGAAATTGAGTGAATGTAGTGCGAAACGCACACAAATTTTTTGAACTCTCTCCACTCGATTCATATGGACTGCATGATAAGGTCTCCAAATAAAAGCAGCGTAATCTAATTTGGACACAACAAACGCAGAGTATAATATCATAATAGTATATGGGTCAGTGAAGTGCTCTGAGTGACGTCGAACAAAAGCGAGCATAGCAAGTGAATTGGAAACGGCATAATTTAAATGCGCGATAAAATTAATCACATCGGACGAAGCAAGATATGTATAATTAAGGGTTGGTGTCGAAATTCTGTATGTACAAAATTCTAAAAACAAAATTCTGCTTTTTAAAATTCTGCTTTTTTAAAATTCTGCTTTTTTAAAATTCTGCTTTTTTAAAATTCTGCTTTCTAAAATTCTGCTTTCAAAATTCTGTATTAAAATATAATGTTAACAATGTTAAAGAGGTAATGTAATTATTTAACTTATTATTATCATTATTTTTTATTATTATTCGAGATATTAAATAAAAAATAATAATAATAATAATTTTTTCTTCAGTTTCGAAAGAATCCACAGTATTTTTGCGTAGAACTCCTTTTCGCGTAGAACTCCTCCTCAAAAAAAAAAACACCCTCATCAGTCCAACTCCGGCTACGCAATCCACAGTATTTTTGCGTAGAACTCTTCTAAAAAAAACGAACAGCTGCGAAGAATTATTAAGAAAAGAAATGAATTAAGTCACACTACATATTTAAAAAGAATTCCAAAAAATATTGTAATTGGCTAAACTAAAATATTGTTATCGCTTAAACATAATATGTATATTTATGGAATAAATGTTTATTTTGTTACTTCTTGTATGACGAAAATCACAAAACTTGAATAAAGCAGAATTTTTTGCATTGAACTTGCAGAATTTTGAAAAAGCAGAATTTTGGAAAGCAGAATTTTAAAAAGCAGAATTTTGGAAAGCAGAATTTCAAAAAGCAGAATTTTTTTGCAATTTACAGAATTTTGTCACCCAGAATTTTGTAATACAGAATAATGACACGCTCCCTATAATTAATATGATAAGAGGTATTAAGGGTGTTTTGAAGCTTAGAATATGTGATTTTATGACATTTTTCAATATTAAGAAATAGACGACTCATAAGGCACCAGGAAAATAAATTATTCAACTCGGACTGTAGGACGTCTGAATCACTAGAATTTGTATTTCAGCATACACTTTTAGATCATCAGCATAGAAAAGAAAATTAGCTAAGGAAAACACGAACAGATATTCATTTCCACGACGACAGTCGGTTCTACGTTACCGAAACGACCCGGCAAGATGGCAAGAAAGTAGCGCCATTTTTAATCACTAAAGGTAAAAAAGACCAGATTCAACGTGTTTCAAGAATTTATGTCATTGAAAGTGAAAGAGCCTGGTGCACCCAAGCAGTTATAAGAAAGTGCGTTGATTTGCTGCCACTAATGTTGAGGGGTCAGAATAGAGGTTTACTAGTTTGTGATTCAGCCAGTACTCACCGCGCTAAAGACATGAAAAACTTTCTTGCTGAGAGGAAGATTGATTAAAGAATGATTCCGGCAGGAATTACTGATTACCTCCAGACACTTGACATTACTATAAACAAGCCATTCAAGGATCATTTGTGGATGGAAATTAATGAATATATTGAAAACAGAATGGTGAGAAATCATCGAGGTAATTTTGTAAAACCAGGTTTACAAGAAGTTGTCAATTGGGTAAAAAATTCATGGGGAGAAATAACTGATAGTGATGTTTCCAATGCACTACGAACAGGCTACTTAGACAAGAAGTATTCATTTAACGATAGCTATATCGCAAGACATGAGAGATTCGGACCAATGATTCAACAGGAAATCGATTTGGAAGAAAATCAGAATATAATTCAGAATTTTATTTATGACGATGTTCCAGAAGAAAATGACATGGCTGTAATTGAATAAATTTAAATTTCTGTATTCTGTGTAAAATAAATATTAAATAATTAATATTAATAATTTTTGCTCTCCCCGAAAATAAGCCCCAACGCGTATTTTTGATCAAAAAAAGAAAGTGAGACAGTGTCTTATTTTCGGAAAAAGACGGTAAGGCAGATATGCTTAGAGGCTATTCGAGCAGACACATGACTTTTGCAGAAGTTGTCTAAATGAAGAATAGGAAGAAACGATCTTGCCCTTCCGTGCCACTGGCCCGCCATTAGGTAGACAATTTTTAATGAGCAAGAAGATATCAGCACTAGAAATCAAGGATATTCCAAAATTTTGAAAAGTTCATTAGGATGTGTTCCCAATGCACAGTGGTTCCGCCATAGGACATTGGATGAAAATAGTCATGTTAAAATTATGCAACAATATTTAGCTAAATGTTAGTTCATTAGTCATAGTAACTTAGAGTACAAAAGAAATTTCAACTGCACAAACAATTGACTTATAATTGTGCCTCCAAAGTAAGAGAATTTGAAAAGTGATAGTTAGCGTGGTCTCCGCTCCGTACTTACGCAGTTTCGGGAAGTGTTATTTTTCTAAGCATTACTGTGTTTATGACCTGTTGTAGAATGGAAATTCAAGTTGAAGGTATGTACGACATGTTAAACGTTTTGTTATCTCTTTTAATTATTATTTAATAGGTTTTCAGACCGTACGAAATACGTACTTTAAAATTTGCCGTTTATTTTTTTTTTAAGAAGTTTGTAAAGTTTTAACTAAGTTCGCACGAATCTGCACAAATGAAACATACATTCAAATATTCTTACATATGTCCTCTTTAAGGAAAAATAATTTCCAGCTGCGATGACCTGCGATTGCGCTTGATACAGGGTCTAATCTGTACCTATGTACAGGATTTTGAAAAATGTGATTCTACCAAGATTGCTAATAAAGATTTTTTTTTTGTTTTAGGTGTAAATCTGAAGTGTTCATTTACGCGCATGCATATTCTGGACGTGTCCATTATGTTACAATAGCATTAAAAATGATGTTGATAGATGGCGCCACGTACTGAAGAACATAATTCAAGCTTTACCAAACTCTGAGAGTTTAACCTTAGAAGACGTTGAAAATCGTGTTTCTTGGATCTGTTCACGGATTTCTCGATACTGGAAAAAAGTGCAAAGATCAAAAACAAGGCTGTTTGCCAAGTACAGTAATTGGTTAACTGAAACCGAATTATGTGTGTTGAAAAAGCGGGAGTCGGGCGAGGTGATAAACTCTACGAATCCTTCTCCGAGCGAACACAGGCAGAGACACAGAAAGGATTTTGAGGATTGCAGCAAGAGGACAAAGCGTCGCAGGTTATCCGATCTAGCTAATGTTGATAGTTCCGTTATTCATGCAATACTAAGTTATTCAAAGCAATCAAATTCAAATTCTTTAGAATTCAATACGGACGAAGTTTTGACTCTATTTAATGAGGCAAAACTCACCAAACATCAGTATTTGTAATAAGAGACTTTATTCATTCAAAATTGCCTAACGCTAATCTTATAAAAAAGTTCTTGACGCAAAAAAACGGTGTTGCCCAACAAGAATTGGCGTTACAGAATCATCTGCCAAGTACATTGACTTTTTTGGAAGTGAATATTTTATTGTTTTCATAAATAAGAATAAGTTAACTGGCATCAAAATATACTTTCTGCTCATCCTTTCGGAATTTAATGTTTTTTTTCTATTATTGTTTATAATTTAAGATTTAAGCAAAACTTTAAACGAAACAAGAAAATTTTATATATATATAAATTTTATATATAAAAAATGTGTGTACCTAATTTTCCTTTGACTTTTTATATTAATTATATATTACTTTATTATATACAATATTATTATTATTATATCTTATATATAATATATTCTTATTATATACCTATATATTACTTTTTATACGTCTTAATGCTTTTTTTTTTTAATAAAAACATTTCTCAACTTAAAAACGTACTAAAAAGTCATTTATCACGCCAAAAGTTCTTATGACCGCTCTTCCTACGCGGCGGGACCACTGTGCAATGCGGCATTACAGTGAACTTTGAGCCACAGTGTATCTCATAGTGGACAGCGGCTACAACCTAACTTAACCTAGTATCAGAATTTTCAACTCACAAAGGCCTCAATAAATCATAAATCCTTTGGTACGCCTATTTATTAGCAGACCTTTGTTAGATCTGGATGTTCATCCAGTAGTTTCATTGTAACTATTTTCCGATTATAAAGCAGATTTTTGACATTTCTCTAGGTATAAGCCTTAAGCATAGCTTTCCCAAAACTTTTTATTCATTTTGGTCTTTCACCTAGATTCGAATCTGCGTTCTCTCTGAATTCCGAATGGTAGTCACGCACCAACCACCGTAGCCGAAGGCCGCATTATGCTTCTAAATTGTCACCAAAGTCATTAAGGGCATGGGAAAGACCAATTCTTTTGTAGTGCTGCAGAGTACCATGTTTCAGGCTCTGGCGAAGTCGAACAGCCTCAGTCCGTTAGCGGATGTTTCGTTGTGTAGACGGAATTTTTTGCAGCGCTTACATATAGGAACGCTCCAGGCGCTTATGCGAGCAGTTTATTTTTGTCACTTTGTTCTCTTCCATTGGGCGTAGGCACAAATAAGCGAGATCTTGAAGAATCTTGGTTTGGTGTGGGTTATTGCGAGACGCTCGAAAGTACTAGGGAGCGAAGTCTCTCTAAAACTACAACTCCAGCGCTGAATTTGCGCTCCTTTACATGGCACTTGTAATAGACATCGCAAAGTCAAATGGTCATCTTGCTTTGTCCCGTACATCGCTTCCATAAATGGCGGTGATGTCAGCATTTACTCTTACGAGGACATCAAACTGCCGGGCAGAGGCACCATCTCCAAAAGGGACCGGGCAATCCAGGCGCGTGGCGCCTAGTCCTTAATTTGTTTGCCGTGGTCGCCATCAGAGTAAGAAATTCTTATCCGAGGCTTTGTTTGTGTTTTCATTGGAAAAGGATTTTGGGGTGACGCATTAATAAAAGAAAAAAGGCGGTGAAAAATGGAGAATTTTAAATGGAGAATGTAACTCGAGAATTTAATGCTCCTTATATTATCAAATATGTATTCCATTTCTGCGGTTAGTTATGAAGACATTGAATCAGTAAATCTAGAAACGTAAAATGGAGTGAACTCGGACAGGAACGTAGTATATCATGATGACGCAACATTTAAAATAATAATACAGTTCAAAAGATGTGTAAAAAAAACCCCTTCAAGGTTTAAATCTCCTGTGCGACAGTTTCGCAAAGGCAAAATAACGGGAACGACTATCAAGTTATACCCGAGCAAGTTTTTAGTTCATCATTTGTTAGCTTAGCTGAACTTATACTGAAACAAGTGTTTTAATACACATTATGGAAAATTGTTTGTACTGTATTTCTTCACTGTTTATTTAGTAGTACCACCCACAAATTAATGTTGTATAAACATATTCCTTCGTTGTTTCTATTTTTTCTACCTAAATATGTGCATATCTGAAGAAAACACCTCTTTAAATCTACCCTGCAGGGAAAAATATTTTAGATAGAAAAAGTTTGGTCTTGGAAAAGTATGAAAATAGTTCAAAAAAATATTTTTTGATAAATGTAATAGAATTACGAATGGGTCCGCCGTAATAAAATGGATTTGTTCGTGGCTACCATTCGGTAGTGTCCAAAATTGGATTCTTCTGCGGTATTACTAAAATGATAGAAAAAGATTTTTTTAATCGCGTCTGATTATATAGGGTGATCAATTAAGAGGAGTTTTTTTCATTTGCGTTTTTTTTACAGATCGCGCGCGAGTTGTGGCAAACTGTCATCGTGGATTTGTTGAACAGCGTTTTGCATTTCATCATGGAAAGACTCACAGCGCAACAACGTCTACAAATTGTTCAACTGTATTATGAAAATCAGCGTTCTGTGACAAGCCACTTGCCATACAGCTCGTGAAACAATGACTTTATTGAGAAGTCATTTCGGAGAGCAGCTGATTTCACGTTTAGGACCTGTGAGTTGGCCACCAAGATCTTGTGATATCACACCTTTGGACTTTTTTCTTTGGGGATTCGTGAAGTCCAAGGTCTATGCTGATAAACCAGCTACGATTGAAGCTCTGGAAGCCAACATTACGCATGTTATTCACGATATACCAGTCGAAATGCTCGAACGAGTGATTGAAAATTGGACCTTCAGAATGGACTACCTTAAGCGTAGTTGCGGCCAACATTTGAATGAAGTCCTATACAAAAAGTAAATAAAGAATGTCCTTTCAAATGATAAATAAAGGTTTTGAACATAATTTACATTTTTTTTTTAAGTATTGAAAAAAGCACCTCATGATTGATCACCCTATATTTCTGCCAAGAGAAAAAAGCTCCTCTTAAAGTAGAAATCATTAGAGAGTGAAGCAAAGCAGAAAATAACTTAGCACCTTTTTATGGTTACTCCCATTCTATGCCTAAGTGCGAGTTCATCTGATTTGTTATAAATAAATAGAGAATGTTCCTAAATCCCTGGAAAGGGCCTGTAATCAGAGAATAGAAACAATTTAAATTATTTTTGAGCGTTCCTTGCAACCTAAATTGAGCTGTTGTTGTTGTTGTTGTTGTTGTTGTAGCAGCATAAACATTCCCCATACATAATGCTGCTGAAAAGACAGTCCTTAGCCGGATATAAATCCGGGTCGTTCCGGTAACTTAGAACCGACTGTCGTGCGAACCTAAATTGAACTGTCTAATCTGTTAGTTAGAAGACATCTGACTGACCAGATCCAGAAAGCCTTGGACGACATTCATCGACAGATAATCATCACCTTCACCAACTCTTGTCCTATGAATGCCGTAGTCGAGAACCAATTATTACCTGTTGCAGCTGCCTCGTGAAACTCGCGGTTACAGCCTGATTTAAATAAAACTGATTACCATTTTTTGTCAATGTGGGGTAGAACTTTAAATGCATATTAATTATATTTCACTTTGGTTGATTGAATTTTATTTGGACAGTGCTATGAACTGCTCAATCAAAAATTAAATAATCATAAGAACAATTATTTAAATAATTAATTAACTAACTGTATGTTTTAATTAAGTCATATATGTAGCTTATAACAAATAATGTACCGTAAATTAAATGAACTAGAGCTACAAGTTCTTTAAAATTTAAACCATTTGGAGTTTTTATATGTTCATTGTTCAAATCAACCATCGATAGACGTTTTGCAAATGCCCAACTTAACAAACCACAGTATTTACACAGCAAAGCAAAGTAAATATATTTATATAATATTTATACAATTGTACATATCTTGTTTTGTATGTGTGCATGTGTGTTTTGCCGCATCAGTATGACAGTATGTCCCTGTGTGGTACTGAAAACTGGCACGACTAATTTATATTCAAATTGGCCGGCTCATTTGTAGTCATTTCACGAATAACCGTCAAAGTTATCTGACTGAATACTGATCGTACGAAGAACATGAAGGTTCTAATACCGCTACTCGTTGCACTTGTTCTGGGTGTGCTAGGGCCTTGCGCATCCGGCCAAGAGTGAGTTGTTTTTTTCTTTTTTTAATTACTTCCACTACCAATTTAAAGCTGAGCACAAGTGGCGAGCCGATCGCACGCACTTCGAAAGGCAAACGGCTTTAAATTGATATTACAAATGACTACTATACTTTATTTTTAGCCTAATTTATGGTTACGAATGCCGAAATAATTTATGTGTCAAAGTGGAGTTGGACGCGCAGAACTTTGAGAAGGCAGTCAGTTTACCAGTATGCCACATGTCCTGTGGCACCAATGTCCCCGGCACAGTATGGCCACGTCCAAGTGGTCCGGTTTCTTTTCAAAGCTCTATGTTAGCGGTGAACACAGAAAATATTGAATTTCGATTCCCCACCTTAAGCAAGCAGGCACATCTTTGGGAAGCGATCAAAGATCGTTTTATGCAACTCCTCTACTCAGGCGTACCGAATAAAAACGTTCTCAAGAAAGGCGGTCGTCAACTAATTGTGTTAGTGAAATTGAAATCGACTTTAGATGATGTGGTGCCTAGGCTAACTTTAGACACTGATGAGAGCTATACTCTGCATATTACTTCAGCGAATAGCAGCACAGCAACTGCAATGATTTCCGCAAACAACTATTTTGGCGCCCGTCATGGCATGGAGACATTATCTCAGTTATTGGTATACGATGATATTAGACGCGAGATACAGATTTTGGCTAAGGCCGATATCGAAGACAGCCCGGCCTTCAAATGGCGTGGTTTACTCTTAGATACGTCGCGCAATTACTTCAGTGTGAAATCAATTAAGCGAACCCTGGGTAATCTTATAATTTTTCCTAACGTAATGTATAAATTCCATTTAATGTTGTTATTTACTTATAGATGCAATGGCCATGGTGAAACTGAATACTTTTCACTGGCATATAACTGATGCTCCAAGTTTCCCATTCCAAGTGAAATCTCAACCGGAACTGTATAAATTAGGGGCTTATTCCCAACGTAAGATTTACAGCCATGAGGATATTGTCGATATAGTGGAACATGGACGCGTGCGGGGTATTCGTGTAATGCCCGAGTTTGATGCTCCGGCTCATGTTGGGGAAGGTTGGCAACACAAGAATATGGTGACGTGTTTTAATGCACAGCCATGGATAAATTATTGCGCAGAGCCGCCTTGTGGTCAGCTGGATCCCACCGTTAAAGAATTGTATCCAGTATTGGAAAATATATATCGGGAAATGTTTGAGCTTTTCGATCCCGACGTTTTCCATATGGGCGGAGATGAAGTGTCAGTTAATTGTTGGAATAGTAGTAAAAGCATACAAAATTGGATGCTAGAAAAGGGGTGGGGCTTAAATGAAACTGATTTTATGCGACTTTGGGGTAATTTTCAAACCGAAGCTTTAAACCGTGTAGATACGATTACTCAAAATCAGCAGCGGCCAATTACGCTGTGGACCAGCGGGCTCACTGAAGAGCCTTACATCGATGAATACTTAGATAAGGACCGCTATAACATACAAATATGGACCACAGGGTCCGATACGATAATAAAAGACATATTAAAACGTGGATTTCGGATTATAATATCTAACTACGATGCTCTGTACTTTGATTGCGGCGGCCCTAGTTGGGTTAGCGATGGCAATAATTGGTGTTCACCCTATATTGGCTGGCAGAAGGTTTATGACAATGATTTGGATAAAATTGCTGGTGAGTACAAGTCTCAAGTAATGGGCGCTGAAGCAGCTATTTGGTCAGAGGAAATTGATGATTTCACGTTGGATTCGCGTTTCTGGCCACGTGCTAGTGCACTAGCCGAACGTGTGTGGTCGAATCCGAAGGAATCGTGGCGGCAGGCAGAAGCGCGAATGTTATATCATCGCCAACTTTTAACAGAGCGCGGAATTGGGGCGTCAGCGATGCAGCCGGAATGGTGTTTACAAAACGAAAACCAGTGCCCGATCGATGCTTACGACGACAAATTGTGAACGTCCGTGTAATACTTATTTGGGTGCTCTTGTTTGTACTGTTTTTCATACTTGTAACTGTATTGCTTGTATACCGTTTTAAATAAATAGTGCATGGCTCCTTGAAGAAAATCAAATACCTTACACCTGGTATTTTCTTCCTGATTCTTTAAATATATTGCTTCTAGTCATATAAAGCTAAAAATTAAAAACCCATTATCCAGGGTTTTTAAATCTCAGTATTTTTTAGTAATTTTTATTTACCAAAACATTATATGTTATTAAACATAGAGGTCGGCTTAGTAAATATGTGAATATTTACATATATTTACATACATATGCATGTTCATATACTGCAAGATCTCAGTAGTAGAACTAATCTCACAGTTCAAAGATTTATTTATAAATATAAGCCTACAAAAAGAGGTATTACATTTTTACTGCCACTATTTTTAGTGGGTGTATCGCAAACCACACCATTTGAAAGTTCACGTAAACAATCAAAATTTTAACGGCACGGTCACGAATTGGCATGAATTGTTTATGATCTTAAAAAAGGAAATATAGTTATTGCGTATTTCTAAATACTCCGTACTAATTCTGCACCGTTAAGTAATATAGTTATAACAAAAAACGTATGTGGCCATGAGCTTCGGGTCATGCATTGGCGTTGGTTGAACCTATTCTTACTCGTACCTCATGATAATATTTTATTTGTAATACTTTCAATTAATCACCACAAAAACTGGTTCGAGAATGTCAATATTGTTTCGTATACCGTGGTCCACGGTCCGTGGATTGGACGAGTGTACGAAAACATGTGAAATAAGCGGGCAGAATTCTGCTGCCAGCTGCCCTGAGACGGGCTTCGGATGACCAAACCTTGCAATTAATAATTTTTGAACAAACTCATAAGAGCGCCTTCCTCTCTCTGCTCTCATGATCTTTATTTTAACTTAATAATCTATGGCCCCTATTATGAGTTGCATTCGATCTTCGATATTCGTTGGTTGTCGAAGATCGAAAATCGAATGTCAATTTGGTATTATGAGCGGTGCAACGCAGTCGAAATTTCCGTTGTATACCGAATTTAGAGTGGAATGCAATTTTGCTTTCGATTGTGTAGCGTATTGTGGGAAAACTTGTTAAAATGTACGTTGTTTGCGATTATTTATTGTTTTATAGTAACCAAATAATAAATATATACTAATTTTGTTAATCTTATGCAGGTCGAAAGTCGTGAGTACCAAACAGCAATTAGAAAGGCTAGTTGCATTCATGGAAGAGAATCCACAATTCGCAAAAGGGATTTCCACCAAAGTACAAGCAGGAAAAAAATGGGAGGAATTTACCACCAGTTAGAACGGCAGCAAAATGGATTAAGGTTAATAATGTTTTTGTTTTTTGTGATGTTTATAGAAATACATTTTTATTTTCCCTTGGCAGGTATGGGTTGAAATACGTAGAGGAACTGAAATACATATTGACGTGATAACGTCTTATAATTCGATTTAACAGGCTGCACGCACGAAAAAATGTGTCGTTACCTTGCTCATTAGTGTTACCTTTCTCATATTAGTGTTACCTTGCCCATATGTAGTTACCTTGCTCATATTAGTGTTACCTTGTTCATATGTAGTTACCTTGCTCATTAGTGTTACCTTGCTCTTTAGTGTTACCTTGCTCATTAGTGTTACCTTGCTCATATTAGTGTTACCTTGCCCATATGTAGTTACCTTGCTCATATTAGTGTTACCTTGTTCATATGTAGTTACCTTGCTCATTAGTGTTACCTTGCTCATATTAGTGTTACCTTGCTCATTGCATTGAATGAACTGCAAGCGAAAGCGCGGAAGGAACGACAAAGCAAACAAAGCACACGAACGGCAACGTTCGACATCTTGCTCTCCCCTACTTAAGTGAGCGTATATATGTATGTATATGCGCATATGTACATATATAAATTCACGTATTTGTATTTGCATATGCCTTCTTATTGATTATTATTAATTTGATTCACTTGAAGAATTTAAAATAAAACCAAGTTTGTTAATAATACCTGTTGTTTTAAGGTTATTATTATTAATTTTTTTATTATATATGAAGGAAAATATGTATGGTAATATTTACCATATCTATACTAATATTATAAAGAGGAAAACTTTGTTTGTTTGGTTGTAATGAATAGGCTCAAAAACTACTGGACCGATTTTAAAAATTCTTTCACCATTCGAAAGCTACATCACGAGTAACATGGATTATATTTTATTTTGGAAATAGGGCTCGAGATATAGGTCAAAACGTGGACCCGGGTAACCTTCGGATGTGTATGTACAATATGGGTATCAAATGAAAGCTGTTGATAAGTGCTTTAATACGGGGTAATTTTCATACCTATTGATGACTAGGGTCTGGAAATATATGCCAAAACGTGAACCCGCCGTGTCTTTGCACCGAATTAAACCAAACTTCCACACATTGTTAAGGAGGTATTGAAGATAGTTTCCGTATAGTTTGGGTACATATTGGTAGATATGGTCTCGAGATATAGGTCAAAACGTGGACCCGGGTAACCTTCGGATGTGTATGTACAATATGGGTGTCAAATGGAAGCTGTTGGTGAATGCTTTAGTTCAGAGTATTTCCATCCGTTCCGTGACTAGGGTCTCGAGATAGAGACCAAAACGTGGACCCTAGAATGTGTTTATACAATATGGATATCAAATGAAAGCTGTTGATAAGTGCTTTAATACGGGGTAATTTTCATACCTATTGATGACTAGGGTCTCGAAATATATGCCAAAACGTGGACCCGCCGTGTCTTTGAACCGAATTAAACCAAACTTACACACATTGTTAAGTAGATATTGAAGATGATTTCCGTATAGTTTGAATACCTATTGGTAGATAGGGTCTCGAGATATAGGTCAAAACGTGGACCCGGGTAACCTTCGGACGTGTATGTACAATATGGGTATCAAATGAAAGCTGTTGGTGAATGCTTTATGATATGTTATGTTATGTTATGTTATGTTATGTTATGTTATGTTATGTTATGTTGTGTTGTGTTGTGTTGTGTTGTGTTATGTTATGTTATATTATGTTATGTTAATGTTAACTCATTCTCTATATCCATACAAAATATCTATCAAACAAATAAAATTAAAATTTTCTTTTGAAAAATGCAACCATTCAATCAGTATTTTCTTATGACGTTATCACGTTAAACTATCGTCAGTAAACCGATTTTACAGACAACCTCTTTTTTTCGAATGACGAATAATTGAATAAAAAAAATTTAAAACAAAAATAAAACAGAAACTGTGGCGTAAAGGTTTCTATTTAATACTTTTTAGATTTTTCTATAATATTCTAAGAATTTCATTTCTTATGTTTTCTGCTTCTCCGTTATTTGACTCCACTTCAATATCTTCAGCATCATCGTTGAGGGTCTCATCGGATAACTCTTCATCCGGAAGTTGAACATTATAAAACAAGCAAATGTTGTGCAAAGCTGCACACACATTAATAATTTGTGTTGCTTTTTTTGGAGAATAGTAAAGAGCTCTTGCCTGCAACAAAGATCTAAATCGATTTTTCAGGACTCCTTCTCGCTTGGATTTTTCTCGGGTGCACTGCTGGAACTGGTTTTCTGTACTGGACAGTAGGTTCATAAATGCCTTTTTAGATAATCTAAAGTTCTTTAAAAATCTGTAAGAAAATTTCTGTAATATTAAGTACGTCAACACATTTTGAAAATTCTAAACTTATTCAGTGGAAGCCATTTCTAGGGGGTTGGATGCGCCCCTCAACTGTTTTCTACTTCTAGCTAGTTCCACTAATCTTTCATCGTCCGATGAATCGTCGCACCACAACTCCGTTGTACTCATTTTCACAAAAAATACTTTTTTTAACTTTTAAAAATGTTGTTAGCAAAGAATTTCAACACAATCGGTTTTTCTTTTATTTTGATATGCTGTATCAGCTGAGAAAAAATTATCTATTATAAATGCGTCGAGCGATCGAAATTCACAATAGTCCTATTCTTCAACGAATGCGCACCATAATACCAAATGAAAATTCGTTCGATCAGCACTTTCGACCACAGTCGAAGATCGAATGTTGCTCATAATAGGGTCCTATATTTGTAACTCTTCCTTCACGACGCCACAATGGGAATTAAGAGGGATTTTTGTAGTTTAATTTAGTAAGCTTAATAACGTTTTGGTCCATGGGCTGTATTAGAGCCTCACTCGTCTTCTTTGGGATGGAATGGAGCATTATCAACAAGAAGAGGAAGGAACTCTTTTACCTGCTTATTTAAGCAATTTTTGATCAAAGCAGGATTCTCTGCTTTGACAAAAATGAAGATACCTCTCGAACAAATGTTCTGTGAAACCATTATTCAAATAAAGCTGAGGTCATCCAAGCACTTTTATTTCCTTTGTAAATCTTTTTAATGAACGCGGATTTCCCGTTTCCCAATAACCATTATTTTCACTCTATAGTTTCCAGCAGTTTTTGTACAAGCCAGGAAAGTTTTTCTCTCCTTACTGATTGTATGCCGGCGAACCGAGGTTTCTTTTGAGCGCACAAAAGTTTTATCGGGTAAGCGCTCCGAAAGACTCATCGGCATCTTATATCTGCTCTTTTGTCAAACTTCAATCCACAATTCATTTGTTAAATCTGTTTAAAAATGGTTGGATCCAGTCACCTTTATTTGATAATGTTTCTCTGCAAATTTTATCCATCATATTCCATGCCTCTTTTTAAAGTTTGCAACCCAACCATAGCAAGAGTGAAAGACTCCAGGTTTTTCCTGAATTTTGGCATGTAAAAACGTGGCTTTCTCTTTTACAATATCACTTGTAATTCTTAAGATTTTGGTCCTTTGATCCGAAAACCAATTGTTGTTGTTGTATCAGTATACTTTAGCCTATCAGTGTAGTGTAGATTACCGGTCGTTTTCGTCTAGCTATTTCGACAGGTTGGGTCCATAGGGAGAGTGGTATTAGATGAGTGGGTTTGATGGGATATGTGAAGAGGTGATTAGTGTCGTGCGGAGTGCCTTCACATGCTGGACATATTGCTACAGTATCCAGAACGAAAGTTTTCCATTTTTGGAAACTCAGAAATATTATGACTTTTCCTTCTACCTAGACCGGATTCAGATCGCTTAACAAACTTTCTTATGGACTGTTTATTTCGTTTTAATACGAGTTATTTTTGCTCTATGTACGTGGAAGGTATTAGCTACTGCATTAATGGAAATTTAAGCATTTACTTTGTTCAGAATGCCAGTTTTTTCTTTTATTCTAAGCGGCGTTACTTTTCTGTTTGCCTTTTTGAGACCACTTAAAGGAAAACTTTCACTTCGTCAGCAAATAAATTAGACGGTACTTCCCCTAAATTCACTCAGCTGATTAAATTCAAAAAATTTCATTACCAGGATGACATCGGCGGTCCTTCCCCGAGCCTTATTCTCTCTGAAAAGAGCAAAACAAAAAATGTTGCAGTAAAAGTTTCAATAGGCAGAGAACGTTAATGTATAGAGAAGTCTCACGGGCTACGAATAGTGTGAATTGTCAAAAATGAAGTGTAACCGCCGCCGTGGTATGGTGAAACTTTTAACAGAGCTGATTACAGTGAATTCTCTCCTTAGCATGATATATTGGCACTGGACAGTTTTTTGCTTCTGTAGAAAAAAAATTGGCGAATGGCCGACGGCATACAGTAAAATGCAGAAGACAGGGAATAGGTTCCAATCTCTGCGTGAAACAAAAAAATGAGAAAGTTTTTCCTAATAGCGGTCCCCCTCGGCAGGCAATGGCAAACCTCCGATTGTATTTCTGCCATGAAAGAGCTCCTCATAAAAAAAAATATGTGCCGTTCGGAGTCGGCTTAAAACTGTAGGTCCCTGCATTTGTGGAACCACATCAAGACGTACGCCACAAATAGGAGGAGGAGCTCGGCCAAATACCTAATAGAAGTGTATTATTATTTATTTATTTTTTAAATCATCATCCAATTCTTGTGTACAAAAAATAAAAAAATGAAGTAAAATAAAAAATATTTTTTTCGGCTTTTTAATAATAAATATTTTGAAAGAAAATGCATATAACGTCGCATACGGGGATGCTAGTGTTCTTATATTCATATATCAAAACATCTCTGAATAAACTAAACTAGGTTATTGGTTTACGTAGGATTAACACCTTTTTGAGTTAAAGTGTTATCTTCGTAAGTTTCCAAAACGTCAGCCAAATGCTCATTATCTCTGGGCTTCTTGAATTGCCGTTTCTTGTTTGTGGCTTTCTTTCTTTTTGGCACTGGTTTCTTTGGTCCATGGTCTTGCATTGAACGAATACCTGCAATCAAAATTTTATAGATATAATAACAACAACATACTTTAGATAGGAAGTCACCTTGTTTTTCAAGATACTCATCAATTTTTGCGTCATCCATGGCGTCTACAGTCGCCGAACGCCACAGCTTTTGAAATTCTTCATCCACCTGTGAAGATAATCTGTAATTTAATTTGCATAAATGAGGATTTCAATTAAAAAGTACCATGAAGTTCGCTGTCCTATCGTTGTAAAATAGTATCTTTTTTTTGTCGAGCGGTCGAACTATGAATATTATTTCCGAAGCACGATTTTTGAGTACTTTTTCACAGTGAGGCAAAGATTCCTGTACATCGTCTAGCAGTACTCCACCTAAGCCCTTCAGATCGTGCTGCTTGAGAAGCCGCAGTAAACTTTTGCCATCCTTAATTTTGTACACAGGTTTGAAACTGAAACGTTGGCCATCCGGCGTCGCCTCGATTTTTGGATTGTTTGTGAGTGCTTCGGAGGCTAGCCACTATAATTAAAAGACTAAATATCATTCTCAAATTTAGTAGCCGATTTTAGCTGCGTACATTTTTTACAGATTGTCCAATATCCAATTGATTCGTTTCATCCAAAATTTCCTCAATGGTCAGAGGATGATCATCTCCGTCTTGGTGCCGTGTGCGCATGTGTTTTACAATTTTTGCTAGTACTCCAAACCGATATTGCGAACTTCCCGACATGGTTTTATACCTGAAGTATTTAAAGTATTTATATGTGCACTATAAAACTAGACCAAACAAATATTGGTGCTATATGACTTACGTGCTCGAATCCAATTTAGGTGCACTGGGCGGGCGCATTTTCCTTTTAGCGTCATCTTTAGGTAGGGCTGGTGGGGCCTCAGCTTTTGGCTTCTTCTCCACTCTGGTTTTAAAAATCTTTGTTAATCGGATATTGTAGTAGGTATGTATATTGATATACTAACGTGGGAGTGGCCATGGCCCGTTTTTTGAACGCCTCGCGTTCTCTCAGCAGAGCTGGATCCATAATTTCGGGTTTAGAATATGCGTAGAAATTAATAAAATCCGTTTAACAAGCACAACTATGTTTTTATTCACGAGTCAACAAATACAATTTCCGCAATGCTGCTTCTTTTACATGATTTGTTCACTTTAATATGGCACATCTCTTCTTCTTCGTTGCACTTCGTATTCACCAATTTATATGAACATTCTCACCACAATTTAGAGAATAGAGAAAGTGGCCACGGTGGACAGAATATAGAAGGTGGTGCCTTCTCAAAAGTGCTTATTTATTCTCTCGATTTTGACAGCCGATGTTAGTACTGGATTTAAACAAACGTTTGCTTATAAGTTATTTTTGTAATTGAATTTGTGTGCAAATAGATGGATGTGCAGATATATGTGCACAAGATTTATTCTATATCCTCGACTTTCCACCCACTTTCGCTTATTCTTTCTCTTCCACTTCCTCTTATTTTTATTTTCTGTACTGAAGTTACAGCATTTGAGAAAGAGCAATCTTGTACCACTCTTGCATTCGTAAGAAAAGCCACTTGAGTGAGCGCAGCAAATATAGAGATATCGCATTTTACACTCAATTTCTTCTAAGTTCTTGGAATATCTCAAATTATTTCAGATTTATAATCAAAAGGAGAATAGCAAAACGGGTCGAAGGAGAGGAAAAGTACAGGGTAATCGAGGAAACCTGTACCCCTGAGATAAGGTAGAGTTTTTGCAACTTTAAGTTGGTTTTTAGCCCTAGTTAAAAAAAAAAAAATTGCTAAACAGGTGCGTGATGCGTTGTTTACAATTGTTTTTGTGTTTTATTTGAAGATAAATTAACAAAATTGTATTTTGCAAATTACAAAAAAAAAAAAAAAATGCAGCAATTTCTGAAGGGGTAATATAATAATGGAAAGTTTTTCAAAATACACTCTTCAATTTTTTCTAGAACAAAACATATACAAATTTAGATTATATCAGGCTTCACTATTTTTATTCAATGTCCACCATGAGCACGTTTACAGGTTAAATCAGCCAAACAGTCAATTCATGAATGTCTAATTGTTGAGAATGTCGAAATATTCATGTTGAAGATTGTTCAACAACACTTTGCTGTTTGCAATATTCTCAACAGAAAAGTCCTCGGCCTCTGTAGCCGAATGCGTAGGCGCGTGACTACCATTCGGAATTCACAGAGAGGACGTATGTTCGAATCTCGATGAAATACCAAAATGAAGAAAAAGTGTTTTCTACTAGCAGTCGCCCCTTGGCAGGCAATGGCAAACCTCCGAGTGTACGAACGCTTTGTCCTCTTATTACTTACTATAAAATGTAATAAATAATAGAATATCCCATGCGCTTTGCTACCATAATTTTTTCAACCTCAGTAAATGTCGCAGAACTTAATCGCTCAGGCACAATATTTTATAAGAGCGTACAATTGTTGGCGTATGCCGATGATATTGACATCATCGACCTTAACAACCGCGCTGTTAGTTCTGCCTTCCCCAAACTGGATAAAGAGGCAAAGCGAATGGGTCTGGTGGTGAACGAGGACAAAACGAAGTACCTCCTGTCTTCAAACAAACAGTCGGCGCACTCGCGTATCGGCATCCACGTCACTGTTGACAGTTATAATTTCGAGGTTGTAAAAGACTTCGTTTATTTAGGAACCAGCATTAATACCGATAATAATGTCAGCGCGGAAATCCAACGTAGAATCTCTCTTACCAACAAGTGCAACTTTGGACTAAGTAGGCAGCTGAGAAGTAAAGTCCTCTCTCGACGAACAAAACTAACACTCTACAAGGCTCCCATCATGCCCGTCCTAACGTATGGCGCAACATCCGATGAAGCGACGCTTGGAGTGCTCGAGAGAAAGATTCTGCGTAAGATTTTTGGACCTTTGCACGTTGGCAACGGCGAATATCGCAGACGATGGAACGATGAGCTGTATGAGCTTTACGACGACATAGACATAGCGCAGCGAATAAAGATCCGGCGGCTTCGTTGGCTGGGTCATGTCGTCCGAATGGATACAAACGCTTCGGCTTTGAAAGTATTCGATACCAGCTGGTGGTAGCAGAGGAAAAGGAAGACCTCCTCTGCGTTGGAAAGATCAAGTGGAGAAGGACTTGGCTTCACTTGGTGTGTCCAATTGGCGCCGGTTAGCACAAGAAAGAAACGACTGGCGCGCTTTGTTAAACTCAGCCAAAATCGCGTAAGCAGTTATCGCGCCAATTAAGAGGAAGAAACGTCGCAGACGGATTTCCTCCAACTGTTTATTATTAGCAGCTAACTGCGCAATTAAATTAGCTATTCCTTCTCCTTGTATATTTTTGATATCGTTAATAATAATTAAAGAAACCAAAAACACCGAAATATTCCACCAAAATAATTTCTATGAAGAAAAACCTCTCAAAGTAGTATTGACAGCTTATTGTCAATTTTGCAGGTAATCTGCCATATGTGAACGGATAAATTAATTTGATGGATTTATATGCATATGTGAACGTTTACATCGATCACTGTGAATATTTTTGAAAGCAATTTAAAAAACCTATTGTGAATGCACAAAAAGTGTACATCAGCTGAGGTTTGTTTACTATTTGTGGGATCACAACATGGAGAAACGATTTTTAGAGGTGTGCTTTTTAACAAACCGTTATTCAGCTCTGAGCGAATCATAAATAACGAGCGAATTTGGCAGAATCAGCTGATGGGGGACGTCACTTCGAATGTGCTTACAAAAAAAAAAAAGAGATTGTGCTGCTGATACACTTCGTTACCATCTGAACAACGACTGATGGAATAAGTGTGTGAATATATGTTAGATGATCGTGCACAATTCGGCTGTGACGTCACTTGAGAGACACGGCAGCCGAAGTTCTTCTCACAATTTTCTTTTTCATTAGAGTTAAAGACCAAACCTTGTAAATCTATCATCTTTGTGATGAAACGATATCCATAAACACAAGGCGTATCTACACTACAGCCAATTTCCTCTTTTTTTGCTCGATAGAGTCCACAGTGCAGGTTTTTGCCAATGAGATGAGCATATTTACCTTTCTAATTGATCGTTGTTTAATATCAGCCTAAGTGGTAGTTGGTTGTTGGATGGGAGCACGGGCCAGTGCTTCTTTTTCATTTTCAGACGGTCGATGCCCCTGAAGATAGATGAAGTCTTGTTGGGAGAAATGCCGTCGCTTCATAAGCTGAGCTTGTTATCTGTGCAATTTTAGCAATTGTGGTGTAAAATTGATAACAAGTTCCTGATCACTCATATTTAATTTCTTCTTATCAAATACAAGTGCTAGCCACTCTCTGTTTTGCTTGTCGCTTTCGCTTTCAAAATATTTAAGGATTTAAAGATGGCTATACGGTGACATTTGCAAACAAAAAAAATTTGACTGCCGCTATGTGGCAATGCCAACTTCTCCTACTGGCAAATGAAATTATCGAGGTGCCAAATGCCCCGCAACACAGCACCTACACCCGGACCCACCCACAACCTGCCACCATCACATCAGATGGGACATGTAGATTAACGAGTGCACACGCCCTTGCACATTCGCCACAGAATTTGGGAAACACCAGCAGCCCCCAGTTGTCTGTACATCTTTGACCAGGCACATAATATCTGTCGACACTTCTCTTGCAAACTAAGTCAATTACTCGCACTAAACGTTGGACTCCGTCGACCAATCCGTTGGACATTCTGTACAGCTACAATACTATATTCACTAATTGGAGCATACCACACCATTGTGGGATCATAGTGGCACTCAGACATGAATGCATTTCAGACCCCAGCACCTGTTTCCGCAGCGTATGCTCTTACGTCACCGCCTCAATTATTTCTATTACCGCCGCACACACGGCAAAATGAGGAGTTTAGGAGGTCAAAAACTACAAATTTGAAAAAAATTATTCATTTGCACTTTTTAGGGTTCCTAACCAATACGTTATGAAAAATAATGATAAACAAGAATGAATGGGTACTCGGGAAGCCTGTACCTATTACCCAAAGCACTTCTATTATGTTGTTTTTGCACGTTGTTGGTGTGTGTGTCGTATTATTTATGTACATTAACTACTACATTTTCTTAATTGTATTTGAACTTAAAAATACTTGTAAGTACCTCCTAACTTCTAACCTATACAAACTTACCTACATAACTAAAAAGGAAAAGTGATAGGAGTAAAACAGTTAACAGAAATAAAAAATATTTATTTAGGAAAGGAAAAAAAGTAAGTATATTTCAATACCTATACATGATACAATACTATATAGGTTGGGTCCTTATTTAGGTATATCTATAGTTTATAATGATTAATAATTAGGATGCTTCATCATCATCTTCATGTTCTTGGCCATCATCTTCGTTTTCGTCATCATCATCTTTATTGATGACGTTTTCTATTGAAGGATTTTCCAACATTTCTAAAACCTCCTTAGCAAATGGTTTCCTTCTTTTATAGTGGCTCCTCCTCTTCGATGCAATTATAGGATCGGAAGCTATAAGCATCCAGTGCGCAATGTCGGTATTGGTGTCGATCCTGGAGGTCTTTCTAGTATGGAAAAGCCGTACGCTTTTAAATTCCTTTTGGCTGGTCTCCAATACATCTTCGGAGAATAAACCTACAGGTAGTGGCAGCTCCTTAATAATATCTGCTCCATGTATCAGGAGTTTGTGGACAGAAGCACTCATTTTGTACCAGCCATACCTATCAATGCAAAGTTTTGCAGTTTCAATACTGTAATTTTTGAATTTTTCGTGATTTACGTTGAATCCGCATGATAATACGCTTAGGGTGTTGGCGAATCTTTTGATGATTTCCGTATCTATACCTGTTATATTAGACGATTTGGTAGGCTCAGCAAAAAATTTCCTGGCCGTATTTCCGTCATTGGAATTCCCCCCTCCTTGTTTCGGTTGATCCACCACCAATCCCATTTCTTTGTAGAACTTTTCAGTTATCTCGTTTTTTCTTTTTTTAATATTCTCTTTGGCTGCTGTGCCCCTGGCTTGCCATTGCTGCAACTCTATTTTATACGAGATGTGGAGTAGATACTCGTAACACCTTAAGTACGAATGGAGCACAGATATACCAAACTTGAACGGAGCCTTGGAATATTGTTTTCTCAAAAGCAAATCTATGTTGTTTAGCTCATTGGGTGATGCTTTACATATGTTGCAAGCTTGCGTTGATGATGTGTCAGTTAAAACGTTGCAAGTCTTGCCATCCATCATTGTACATACAGGATAATGTTTGAAAGTATATGTTTTGTCGTTAAAAGTTACTTTCGTAACCTTTAACCTCGATATTTGCTCTTCAATTTCGTCGTAATGCAGCTTCACAGATTCTTTTGTCTCTTTCTCAATTTGCAATCGAATAATGCGGCTATATCTTGAGGAGGAAGGACTAGGGTTTTGCCATATAATCTGTTTTCCATTCCTTGTTGTGTTCTCTGACATTTGTAATGGCACAATAGTACACAAAATAATGTTAGTGTCACCATATAATGAGTTGTTTACAAAACATTGTTTGTATGTGGAATGGCCGCCACTCCCGTCAATACCCCATTTGTACACCACTTTAATGGGTGCGTTCTCTTCGTGATCGTGGTGTGTAAGAAGTACATCGTGCTGTACATCTGCAAGTCTGCGTACCGTGTGGTCAAGAACATCTTGGACGGGGATTTGGACTTCTGTTTCTGATATTTTTATATTGTCAGGGTAGCACTGTTTCTTTGTCTGCGCTATAACATTGTATGCAGGATATATATTGGCACCCCGAGATTTCGCCCCTCTTTGCATGTCAATGTAATCTTCTTTACCCATATCAGAGTCAATGATGAACGCTAAAGCCTCCTCAGGGGAATAGGGTGTGATACCAGAAGTCTTTGGTGTATCATGAATTTGTTTTATGCGTTTGTATTTGTAGATTTTGTTAGACTAGCTTCAGCGGCAGCACACAATACCTCTGGAGTTATTTTAGCAACAATTGGTTGAACACGTCTTCTTTTTGTTCGTACAGAGCCCTCTTCGAAAGATTTTGATGGTCTGCCTTTAACACTTTTTAGGTTTGAAACGTTGCTCACAGTTTTCACTGCTGGTAACTCCAAGTCGTTTTTTAACCATGCTGAATTGTACTTGGTGAATCTCTGAATCTTCCAATTCGAGTTCTTCCATTTTTTCAAAAGTTTCGAAACAAACACTTTGAGAACACATTTTATTCGTAACGCACTGTCTTCTGATTGTTTATAAATACTATGATTGTCCAATATGTAACTAGTTAATCGTTCCACATACTTAGACGATGATAATTTATAAAAGTTTTCATTTTGTAGCACTAAAATCAGATCCATTTTTCCAACATGTATTTTCGAGTGACTTTGATCACTCCGGCTACCTGTAAATAAAAGAGGATAGTGTCACAATGAGTTCGTTTGAGTTCTCAAAATTCACAATAATAACGGCCAACTAACTGTTAACTGAAAATATCGAAGACAGAAAACGGTACTTAGCGGAACTTTTTTTGTAAGTCTAAGTAAACATGAATTATAAAAGGAAATTTAACTAGACATGCAATATAATATATTATTTAAATACTTACGATTACATTATTTTTAATTTTACTGTATTAATAAAATGTACATACCTGTAGATTCCATGTTATTGACTACTGTTGATATTTAAACACGAGGCGAAGGAAACAATGCGTATTGTTCATTCGACGGTAGAAAGCAAATTAAACGTACAATCATTTCGCTTATCTGCCGGGCCCTCCCACTCCTTTATTGTAAACATATTAAAGGTGAATTATTCGCTTTGTGATGGAACGACTATCAGACTCGAAAAATATAAACTAATTTAGACTTTATCTTCAAGTTGATAAATCGCTTTTTGACCTCCTAAAGTCCTCATTTTGCCGTGTGTGCGCCGTCAATGAAGTGAATAAATTCACTCACTTCTTGAAGGCTTTTCCTGAACTACTAAGTAATTTGTCAAACCGTATGTGAGCCATACACTCAGCTAGACACCACATTCCGACCACTGAACCACCGTGAGCATAGCGCGACCTTCAATTGTGTTCTGTACGTTTGCAAACGGACAAATTTTAGTTCTAGCTGGTGGTCGAACTCTGCCAAGTCAGAGCATCAGAGCGCCCACTCGCTCGTTATATATGGCCACAAATAAAGTTGGTGACTGGAGATCATACTGGGTTTACCGAAGACTCAATGACCAAACTATACCAGACTGATATCCTACAAGACTATTCAGCAGCGCTGGAGGGCAAGTGGATCTTTACCACAACTCCACGTCTTCGTCGAGCGTTTCACCACATCCCAGTAGCAGAGGAAGAAAGTCTTAAAATCGCCTTAATCACCCCGTTAAGCCTATATGAACATGTTAGACTAAGACCTCGCATTATTTGTTTCCAGTTGGAAGTGTTGAAAGCCTTCCTAATGCCCAGCGTAATAATGATTTTTGCTTGGTATTTCTTATCCATCTTTTCGTTTTTATCGATTATTGTGCTGTTGAAGCCACCTTATTTAGCGCGTACAGCGTTGATTGAAAGCAGCTAACCTTACGAGATAAATTTTTCCACTTTCCCTCTAGTGTCTAAGAGGCAGATGGGCGATATGAGTCTGACATTGCGGGTGGCTTTCTTGACTTCGGAGTTTCCCATGCCTTGAAAAATATACCTTGTTCCAGACACTTATTTATGGTGTGCGCAAACATCTGCGTTTTTTCCCTGATATCTATGTTTAGTACTTTGTTTGGCACTTGGTTCGGGCCTGAAGCTTTGTTGTCTCCAAAATCTTGGCTAATGTGTACGACTTCCTCTACGGTCCCTTTTAGGACGTTAGCATTGTTTTGAAAGGAGATGGTAACAATAGACTCGGGCTGATATGGAAAGAGCACAATTATAGTTTCGCTTAGCTGCTCTGGCCATTTTTCTGTTGAATATAAGTGGCTACCATCCGGTAAGCCCCATCCCTCCTTTGCGTCCCTTAAACAGTGCCTTAACAATTTAAATACATTTCTGCGACTTATATTTCCAGCTGCCGGTCTTTTTACAAACAAAACGTGTAAGGGTGGTTAGTTGAACACAAACACATGTCAAAGCCAGAATCTGGAGAAAAAGAAACAGCATAATTTGTTTTCAGCAGTTTTCACGCTCCATTTTGCAGCTATATTTTTCAAAAACATGTTCAAGGGATTTAAGACAAACGGTGTGGAACTCAACTACAGCAGTTCAAGGCAAGAGAATTAGTGAAAAAAAATTGATGAAAAAATGTTGGCGATTTCTTTAAAAATATTTTAAGCATGTCCAGAATGGTCCTACTGACTGTTAGTGTGCTGGTGTGGTTGAGTACCAGAGATGAGGGATCGAACAGAGAATTAAAATCTATAAGCTTGAGAAGAATTGAAGGGAAAGCCCTATCGTGGGAATGGGGCAAGGAAGATCCATGAGTTACAATAATAACAGCCGTTTTCAGTGTTTTAAAAATCCTGCTAAGCGTTGCAGACGTGAACTAATCGAATAAGATAAAAATAATGTTTTTTCGTATTGCTTAACCCTGGAGTACGAATGATCGACGATTCGACGAGCATCGTTTTTTTTTTACTAAATTGCTTTTAAATGTGTGTGTCTAATACTCTCAAATTTTGCATGGTGTTAGTAGGTCATTGACTCTTGTTGCAAGCAGTCGTGTTTTTTAAATCGCGTTGCTAGAACATTACTTATTTTTGTTTTGTGCTCGTCGAATCGTCGAAGGTTAGTACTAGCGTGACTTTTATGTCTGGATTAATATCATTGCTTATTTGTATTTTTATATTGCGGAATTATTTACTTTGTCCTTTTTTACTTTAGTTGAAAAACAAAATGGCTTATAATAAAAACACATTAACCGATAATGAAATTGAAAAGTTTTTTGAGAGTTGTGATTATTCTGAAAATGAGGATGTAATTGAAAGCGATGCAGACGAAAGCGACGTGGTGTTAAGTGACGACAGCTTTTCAAAAACTTCTTCTGAATCAGAAGAAGACAATGTTTCCCCGTTTGTTTCTAGAAACTCAGACAGTGATATTGAAATATCAAATGAAACTGAAGAAGTGACTAGTTCACAAAACTTGGGATTAAGACCGAATTCACACATCATAACATTTTCGAAAAATATATTACGTGGAAAAAACCTCCACAAATGGTCAACCGTTAAGCCTAAATTTCATCATATAGCATGTAACATAGTGCACAAAACTCGTGGACCTACTCGCAACTGCAAAAATATCGTTAATCCCCTTAAATGTTTTGAAATGTTTATAAGTGAGGAAATATTAAACGAAATTGTGCAATGGACAAATGCCGAAATAAATTTAAGACACAATAATTCTAAACCTGCTACAGCCACAAATAGATTAACAATCGCAAAGGAAATAAAAGCTCTGCTTGGAGTATTAGTCCTCTCAGCTGCAAGAAAAGATAATCATCCCGCCGCTAGAGAGCTCTTTGATAGTACTCATTATGGATCACGATATGTGGCAACCATGAGTAAAGACCGTTTTTTGTTTCTTCAAACACGTTTAAGATTTGATGACAAATCGCAACGTATCCAAAGAATCTCTGACAAATTTGCTCCAATTAAAAACGTTTGGGATTCTTTTATACAAAAGTGTATTGAAAACTATATTCCAGGTAATTATGTAACAATAGATGAACAACTCCTGGTATTTAGAGGTAGATCGTCTTTTCGCATGTACATACCCAACAAGCCAGCTAAGTATGGCTTAAAACTTATTATGATGTGTGACAGCGGCACTAAGTATATGGTTAATGCTATACCATATTTGGGAAAGGATTCAAGTAGAGGAAATATACCGATTGGAGAATATTATGTGAAGGAACTTACAAAAAGCATTAAAACCTCTCAACCGCAGACAATTCATGAAAGAGCTCCACAAGAGTCTTGTTGAACCATGGCAAAAAGAAAGACTGGAAATGCCAAAGGTACTTAGCAAGACAAGAGCAAATATTGAAAATATTGTTACTCCGAATTGCAGTAAAAAAAACGGGGAGTTAACCAAAAAGGATAAAAAAGAAAATAAAAGAAGTATGTCCGTACCAAAAACGACGAATGACGAAGTCAAAATGTGATAAATGCGAAAAACCTATATGTGGAGAGCACAAAGTTGAACTGTGTGACTCTTGTTCAATGTGAATGTTTTTTGAATTTTTCTTTAACTTTTTTTCAAGCTAAGAATGTGTAATTTTTAAGTTTTTACTGCTTTTATTTTTTTATTTTTGTTTTACAATAATATTTAGTTGCTTTTTTTATGATCTCAAAATTTTGTACAACATGAAATGAGTTAGTACAAAAATTAATAAATCCGTTTCCTATGAATAAAAATTGAATTTGTAGTTTATATAGATTAATCGGATGTCAAAATAATTAAAATCATTTATTAACAGAGTATGTTTGGTTTTAAGCTATAGCTGTAGTCAATTAAAAAAATACGTCGTCGATTCGACGATCATTCGTTACAACGTACGTAAAATATGTTTCGTACTCTAGGGTTAAAACCAAAAAAAAAAAAACAATGTTCTGGAACTTCTATGATTCAACCAACATGTTTTCATTTTCCAGAGACTGGCAGTAATTTTAATATTTAATAAGTTTATAATAATTATGGATATACATTTAAATGCAAAGTGCATTCAGAATGCAAAACAAGGTTACAATCATTTAATTAATTTCGCACTGCTGAATTTCTAAATAGTTTGCATTACATACATACATACATATATGCATATGCCCTATACAAAAACATGGTTTCGAAACGAAATTCTTCTAGTTGCCCACGATAACTTGAGAAGATTACACAATGAATAGATTGGAGGAATTGTCATTTCGTATATTTCCCTCTGATCCAGCAATCGGTCAAATTGGATCCTTGCAGTATAATGTGTGGCTAGCACAGTTATTTGGCGTTCCTATTGTGGGCTTGAAAGCGGAGTCACCTCCAATGAGGGCCGCACTTGTAGTGTATGGATTCCTAGCTACTTTAGTGGTGACAT
This sequence comes from Anastrepha obliqua, assembly GCF_027943255.1. NCBI lineage: Eukaryota > Metazoa > Arthropoda > Insecta > Diptera > Tephritidae > Anastrepha > Anastrepha obliqua. The sequence continues at coordinate 3,000,893 of NC_072894.1, forward strand.
TCCTTTACACGGGGTTCGAGATATACGATCTGATTTTATGCTGGCCCAATCTGGATAGCCTTACGCAAAATATCTGTTTGTCATTGACCCACGTGGCTGGAGCAATAAAGGTGAATATGAAACAAATTTAATAAACAAATATTAATCGCAAATATTTTAGGTTGTTAATATTATTTATCGCCTCGACGATATCGCAATTGTGGTGCGAAAGATAGAGTATGCGGCAAAGACTTATGTAATTTCGAAGAATCAGGTTAAGCGACTCGTCAAAATTCATATCGAAATTCCTAATTCATGAATACTTTTATAGTTAAAGGCATTTCTTCGTGATGAATTTAAGAACAAGATCCCATTAACAATTTATGCCTCGCTGGTCGGGTTTACTGCTGTTTTAGGCATTATCTATTTGTTTTACAGTAAGTCTTTTTTACATGGAAAATTTATCATGAGCCAATAACTTATTGCATTTCTAAATCAACATCCGAACAGATCCTAAAGAAGTAGCTGGCCGAATATTTCCATATCGTGTCAAATTGCCTGATTGGATGCCATTTGGTATGCAACTGGTCTATATGGGCCTCAGTGTGCTGGTTGTTGCACTGCAAATCGTCGCAGTCGACTATCTGAATGTTACTATGATTAATCAGATTCGATGCCAGCTGAATATACTGAATTTGGCTTTCGATGAGTTCAAGCTGGGATTTGAAGCAGAAGAGGGAACTATGGACTCTAGGGAAATCAATCCTGAAAATAAGTTACGAGCTATAATTGAGCATCACTGCCTGCTAATTGAGTGCGTTATGTTGAGGCAGTGGACTACAATTAACCCAAATAATTACTTACATACATTTCGAATTGTTTTTAATTTTAAAGGTTGCGAAATGAGGTTGAAGATATTTTTCGAATGCCACTTCTCATACAATTTTTCACGTCACTCGTGATATTCGCCATGACGGGATTTCAAGCCAATGTCAAGGCGGAAGATCCAGACGGCGCTTCTCTCATCTACTGTTATTGTGGCTGTATATTTTGTGAGCTATTTTTTTACTGTTGGTTTGGCAATGAAGTTTCAGAACAGGTGAACTTTTAATATTTTCCGACTGAAAATTCTTTAAATTTGTATTTTTTATAAACATTATTTTCAGAGCAAGACATTGGCCACAAGCGGCTATGGTTCGCCTTGGTATGAGTTCGACCAGCGTTTCAAAAACTCGCTCTTGCTTTTTCTTTCTCAGTCGCAAGAACCTTTCGTATTCACGGCCGGCGGTTTCATGTCCCTTTCCTTGCCCAGTTTTTCGGGAATTTTAAGCAAGTCGTATAGCTTTATTGCATTTTTGCGACAGGTATATGGACGCTAAGATGCGAGGCACAAATCAGAGGAGGAGCTGGGCCAGCCACGACCATTTATATACATACACTTATTTCACGGGATCGTGACATTAAATCACAGGTCGGCAAAATTGAGCTTGCGAGTGTGTTGGGGAGCACAGCGTAATCGAACTGCACAATGGTGAAAAGAGTAAAATTTAAAGACCAAATGTACTAACAATGAACAATTAATACTGTTCCACTTCACTATGGTATATATACGCCTAAAATTAAAATTTATATATTATATATGTATGTAGCTTCTGCTCAAATATGAACGAGACGTTATCAATAAAACGGTCCGCGGATGACATATGGCAAAAATAAATTTTTTGTTTTTTGGTAGGACTGTTATAAGCTTGCATGACAAATTTCAGCGTGATATGTCACATAGTTTGTTTTCTGTGCTACTGTAAACAAGTCAAGCTCGAGTGTGTTCTTCGAATTCTCTTTTATGACTTCAATTGTTTCAAAATGTTTCCACGGAGCGGCAACTTGAGCTTGGGAAACAGGAAAAAGTCACATGGAGCCATATCAGGCGAATACGGTGCTTGCGGAACGATATTAACATTATTTTTGTTCAAATAATCGCGAACAAGACGTGATGTGTGAGCTGGTGCATTATGGTGATGCAAGAACCATGACTTGTTGTCCCACAATTCCTTCCTTTTAAGACGAATGTTCTCGCGCAAACGCTTTAAAACGTCTAAATAATATTCAGCGTTAACCGATCGGCCTTGCGGAAGAAACTCCGAGTGCACCACACCTTCGTAATCGAAAAAAAACAGTCAGCATAACCTTAATTTTTGAGCGACTTTGGCGTGGTTTTTTGGGTTGATGTACGGCCCTCTTTGAACGATTTGTACCACTGGAAAACACGTGCACGCGATAGAGCAGAGTCCCCATAGGTTGTCTGCAACATTTTTAAGGCGTATTGTTGGAATAACAAAATTTCAAACGAATTCTTTGTTCAACTTGAATTTCCACCGTTAAATTCGAAGAACACACTCGAGCTTGACTTGTTTACAGTAGCACAGAATACAAACTATGTGACATATCACGCTGAAATTTGCCATGTAAGCTTATAACAGTCCTACCAAAAAACAAAAAAATTTTTTTTGGCATATTTCATCCGCGGACCGTTTTATTGATAACGTCTCGTTCATATTTGAGTAGAAGGTATAATAACATAAGAAATATCGATTCTGAAAGAAACTTCAATAAAAAATTAAGCAATTGAACCACTCCATACCATTTATTTTGCAGAAAGGAAAGAAATTGAATTGACGATAAGGACACCATATCCTTCAAAAGGTAGTTTATTCCATATTAATATTTATATGATACTTTTGGCACAGTTTCTGGTTAGAAATATATTTTTTAAATGATTTCTATTTAATATATTTCTTTGCTTGGAACAAATCAATTTTAAATCAGAAAAATGTATTCGCAAAAGTATGTGGAAGGAAAAAGTGATATCTTAAAAGAAAATTCTTTGAGTTCAGGATATAAACTGTTTTTTCTGACTTCTCCAGAACTTAATTATCTATTATAAAAAATTATCTCTACCAGCACATGACAAGTAAGTGGTGATCTCTGCAATTCTGAATTCCCTTTATGTCTTCCAAACTGTGCTCAAAATTAAAGAAAAGTTTCTTTTCTTTCTTTTTCTTTTCAGTAAACAAAGCATCCCTCCGCAAAGTCTGAAAATTATCAAAATACAAATTATTGTTATTATAGTCATGTGTGGCACACATTTTACCAAACTCATGTGGAATCACAAATGTTTTTTTTTCAATCATTTTATTCATAGCATAGCACATGGGCTGAAAAGTCCCGGGCCTAACAAAGAAAATATGTTTTTTTGTTCAAACTTAGCTTTATTCATCAACGTAATTTCCATCAAGAGCAACACAATCTTTCCAGCGTCGCTCTAACATTTCAATACCATTTATCTTTCATCTCAAAATAGGCCTCGGTTTCAGCGATATCCTCTTCATTCGAGCGAAATTTTGTACTGGCGAGCATTTTTGAACAGCCAGTAATCCCTGGGAGCCAAATCTGGCGAATACGGTGGATGTGGGAACAATTCGAATTGCAATTCTCGTAGTTTTGCCACTGTTTTGATTGACTTGTGACAGAGTGCGTTGCAACAAAATAGTGAGGAAATGCGGCACACACTTTGAACAGAGCTTTCTCATAGTCAAATGCTCAGGCAACACGTTCTTTGATATCTTTACGAATGACAGCTATCTCACCTAACTTCATTTTTCGATCATTCAAAACGATTTTGCGGACTTTTTTGATGTTTTCTGGTATTACCGTCTTATTTAGACGTCCACTGCGTTGAAGTCAAAAAACCATCGTTTTATTGTTGTTTCCGATGGAGCGCAGTCCTCATAACACTTTTCAAGCCATTGCTTCGCTCGTACGGTATAAAGAGTTTTCCAATAAGAGGTGTTATTTTGATATTCTAAGAAAAGCGCTATTTTTTAATATAAATGATCGGATGTTTATTTCATTATAAAGAGATGACCACCACGACCACGCTTACAAGACAATATCCTTTTCATGAAATTTTCTATAACCGTTTTCCATATGTCCTCGATAGCCTCACGAATTCCATCTTTGAGGTCTTGAATCAACTCTGGGCTGAATTGCGACCACCTCTTCGAGAGATAACACGGTCCGGAAACTTTTCCCGTAAAAGATCTATGGTTTCGTTGCTTGTGTGGCACGTAGCGCCGTCTTGTTGAAAATAAACATTGTCCAGATCAATACCATCCAATTCCGGCCATAAAAAATCGTTAATCATCTCTCGATAGCGCCTGTTATTGGAAAACCCTTTATTTTCACATCAAGAAGCAATTAATTAATTGGATCCATTGGTTTTAGAATAACAAAAGTAGCGCCACTCTTAGCACAAAAATTCACGAAATAATGAATAGAATAGAATAAAAAAGAGGTGAATGCAATAAAACTAGTACCATCTATGTGTTAGACCCGGGACTTTTCAGCGTTGCGTATCTAAACAATTTATAAATTATGGACGAATATCGGAAATGATTTTTCAAAGGCAATTTGATGCTAATTGTTAGGTCATTTCCATAGGCCAGGTGTGGCATTGTATCCTTTCAATTACGCAATTATGCAATTTCGGCTCGTTAACACCATAACACCTTCACAATTATATTTAGCTAACAATCGTAATTGATTACATATGCAAGAGTCCGAATGTTTGTTGAAACTTAGAATCGACTGTCCGCTTAGAGCGGAAAGTAGCAAACTGACTGAAGCACTTCTTTCTGGCCTTGTGAATTTTCCCATCCGACGCTGACACAGGGCAAATCGGTTCACACGAGCTCAACATTTGGCAACGGCATTTGGCTTTTGTAGACGGCGAGAGTGGCTTTGTCGCCGCCATTCAAGTTATTATTAGACTGGCGTTTGCTTATCAGTGGAGCGCTCATGTTGCACAAAATCCTGTTGAGGTTTAATTCGTTAAATTCGTTGGATACGATTCCAGAGGCCTATGAGTTGTGCATCTGTTGGCCAGATTTTTATACCTTTATCTGTTTTTTGTTAATGTAGAAAAGGCAATTTCTGAAATGAAGTGTGTAAAAAATTTTAAAATAAATCTGTTGTTGGAAAATAAAAATAATTTTTGTAAGGTTTTAAAAATACTTCTTAAGGTTTTTGAACAAGTCTTTACTGGTTTGAAAGAGCAGATCGAAACATATGCACATACAAATCGAAATATTGGCTTTCTGCTTTGTAGAAAAAAACACTTTCGTTGCCAGGACACGGTTCGTTTTGGTATTATTACGATTAAAGATTTCGGAAGTCGCAAGAAAAAACCTTGTTTCCTATAATTTCCAAAATGGGTCGGGTGTTTTTTAGCTGCATGAGAACTATCGATATCGATAACTATGGACAAACTGTGTTGACATTTCTGTGTTCTTTAATACCACAAAAACGCTTCCAAATTGTAGAAATTTACTTTGAAAAAAAAAAAAAAATCTGTCCGCGAAGTTTATAGAGCACTGGCGATATCATTGGCACTTATTTCTTTCGAAATGAGGAAGGAGCTGCCGTTGCGGTATATGGCGAGCGCTATCAAGCTATGCTGACTGAATTTTTATTTCCAAAAATTAATCAGCTAAACATGGACGACATTGGGCATTTAGCGCACTTAACAATCGATTTATGGCAATATTTAAGCCACCATTGACGCCATACGCTCAGATTTATGGGAAAAAGTAGTCAAAAGTTGTACTCTCCGAGTGGATCATGTAACTCGTAGCCGCGGCGGATATATGCCGGATATCATATTAAAAAAATATATTCCTACCAGATTACAATAAAAAAGATTCAAAAAACACCCGTTACAAACATGTATATTATTTACTTAAAATAAATTGGGGCACTTTCAAATTTTTGCTTTATTTTGTAAACATTAATGCAGAAAGTAGACACCTCCGTCAGTAGAATTTCTTCTGCTCTCATCGCAGACAGAAAATAGCTTTTAAGAAATTTGCCTTGCTGGTGACTGATGGATGCTTGCACATATTATCTGCACATGCACACATACATATGCACGTTGAATATCCAGAAACATACCCTGCAAGGTACTGCTGAGCACTTTACACCCTGAGTTTCTTCTTGCAAAACCGTGGTACCAATTGCAAAGTCGTGTATCCCATGCGAAGAGACAACAACAAAATGCAAGCGAAAAGATATTTGCAACACTTACAAAGTTTGCAATAGCGCATTCAATGCATACTTTTGGGCTGTGAATTGTAGCGTGACAATGCGACCCTCTGCCAGTTGTCTAATGCTATAATTTTATTGTAACTTTGCGGAGCGCAGTGGGAGTATTCTGCTCTGGCATATTTTAATATAGGATTTTTGCATTAAGTTTTGTCTAGTTTGTAGCAAATTTTTTACTGTAGATTAATAAATAGATAAATATCTCAAGGAGAAAGTACTCAATTTTTTCTCGAGTCTTGAACAAAGATGAGTCGTTTGGTAAGTGTATTTTTAATGAATTATAATGAAATATAAACACTTAGTTGATACTCGGCTGTCTTGCAATGTACCTACCTATATACTTCACACATATGTATGCGCGTTCATTAATTTCCGAACGATCGTTTGTGAAAATGTGTAGACTGGCCATTTCTTTCTAAATCGGCAAAGACGAGCACCCAAGATAATATAAGTAGTATTGTTGTTAGGAATAAAAATTGCATATAATTCTAAATCGCAAACAATAAAAAATTCAGATTTTTATAGAATTTTTAGATTTTCATACATTTACACTGCTCCTCAATTCCCATAACGCCCATGCCAATTTTGCTTTCAGTGAAGCAGTCGTGTAAGTATTTTGCAGTCAGTTTCTTCAGCACGCGCGCTGCTTTTTCCCCAAAGCTTGAATGGACTCGTTCTGGCACCTTTGAATACAAACAGATAGATAGGTCGTAGGGCAAATACGAAATATTATCTGGATTTTGTGCGATGCTTGAGAGAGCAATTTCGTCGAAAAACACGCATGGATTTTGCATCACGACAAGGCACCGTCTCACAAGGCTATTGTAGTGAACGAATTTAATAATAGCACTTCGAGGCATCCGTTTTCAGCTGATAGAAGTCATGAAAGTGAATTTCCCACGAACACTGAAGTCCATTCTGAACATGATGACTGGATTATTCGTCGGCATAAGTGTATTGATGAATGATACAATAAATCGCTCTGGTCACTCCATTACTTTGATGTATGTATTACATCATCGCGTTGGAAGACCATATCATCAATGCTTTGTATCGGGCCTGTTGGTTGGTTGGTTAGAGTGGTGATTCAGCCAGAATCCAACTAGCGCTTCCGCACCATTTTGTTGCCACATCCTCGTTACCAAACTGTTTAACAGTTATTTGCAGCAGGATTATATCCAGTCTGTGCGGTTTAGGAACCTTATTAGGTCGTTGACGTCTAAGCCAGATAGTTGCTCGAGACTCTCGAACAGCGGTTTGCCCAGGGTTAACATTCTGTCCTTCCATAGGGCAGGGCATTCACAGAGGAAATGGAAGATTGTTTATTTTTTCTCCGGTTGTTTACAACTGTGACAGTATGTGTTGTGAGGGATGCCCATTTTGGCGGCTTGTTCTCCGATAGACCAGAAGCCAGTTATGACTGCCGTAAGTCTACAGGTGTCCCGTCGTTTCATGTTTATTAATGTCGACGATTGCTTGAGGTTGTAGGTGGGCCATAACGTTCTGCTGATTTTGCGTGTCGTCTGGTCTCTCCATCTACAATCTGCAATTCGAAGGTATTTTAGGGAAATTGCGTTCTTGACCGCACCTAGTGGAGTGAATACTGGTACTGCAAGAGCGCTATTCATGGCAGATCCCCCTCTTGCCAGTTCATCAGCTTTTTCGTTACCTTCTATGTTCCGGTGTCTCGGGACCCAAATTAAGGTTACTCTATGGTTTTCACTCAAGTTGGTGAGGCTATTCCTACTTTGCTCCACCACTTTAGAGGTTGTTATAGTCGCGTCCAGCGCCTGGATTGCGGCTTGGCTATCCGAAAGAATAGCGATATTGCCCTTAAAAGAGAAATCTGCGATTAGTAACCAACAGGCTTCCCCAATTGCTAGTACTTCCGCTTGGAAGACGCTGCTGGTATTAGGGAGACGCACAGATTTTTCAATTCCAAGTCTATGAGAATATATACCAGCTCCAACACCACAATCCATTTTACTGCCATCTGTATAGACTGTGGTATCGAAGTTGTTTAGAGAGAATCCCTTGTTCCATTCTTTTTTAGATGGAAAGAGTGTGGCAAAATTCCTATTGAACGTTACCATCGGGACGATGTAGTCAGTCCTCACCGAGGTTAACTGAGTTTGTCGCAATAATAGACTAGCGTGACCATAAGTTTTTCCTTTCCAGCGACCCGCTTCATTTAACCTAAATGCACTCATGGTTGCCGTCTTCTTTATATGTAGGTCTATTGGAATAACGTGTGTCAGTGCATTGAGAACCTCTCTAGGACATGATCTGATTGCGAGGACCGTTATTGCACAGGCTGATCTTTGTATTCTGCCGAGTAATTTGGTATTGTACTCTCTCCCTAGAGCTTTCCACCAAATTACCGAACCATACGATAAAATGGGTCGTATAACCGCCTTATACAGCCATAATGTATGCTTAGGTTGAAGACCCCATCTTCTTCCAAGCATACGCTTGCAGGCATATAAAGCAATTTCTGCTTTCCTTACCCGTTCTTCGACGTTTAACTTCCAGCTAAGTTTGGAGTCCAAAATTACCCCTAAGTACTTTGCACTGGTAGATAAAGACAGAGTTTGTCCGTTGATGTTTGGTAGGGTAAAAGTTGGTACCTTATATCTGGTGGTAAAAAGCATAAGTTCTGTTTTACGCGGGTTTAAACTTAGCCCACATCCTGTGGCCCAAGAGTTAAGCTCGCCTAACGCCCTTTGGATGATCCCACTGATCGTTTTTGGACACAGTCCTGACACCATTAACACCACATCATCAGCGTACGCCACCACCTTTACCCCACCTCCGTCAAGTTTTATTAAGATTTTGCTAATCACACTTAGCCAAAGAAGTGGAGATAATACCCCCCCTTGTGGAGTGCCCCCGTGGATCTTCTTGGTTATGTTGATATTACCCATATTAGCTTTGATGATCCTGGTTTCTAGCATGGAGATGACCCAGTTACTGATGCAACTGTCCACCTCCAGGTCTATCAACGCCCGTTGGATGGCATCTGTGCTAACATTGTTAAAGGCGCCTTCGATATCCAAGAATGCCGCCATGGTATAATGTTTGCGCTCTAGAGAGCCCTCTATTGTTCCGATTACCTCGTGAAGCGCTGTCTCCGTAGATTTGCCTTTAAGGTATGCGTGTTGTGCACTTGATATATGATCGGGCCTGTACTGTGATAGAATAAGCAACTCCATAACATGATTTAACCTCCCCCATCTTTAACGCTCTTGACGGTGTGTTGTGGCCTTCTTGCGTGCTGACGCCGACCTTTTGAGTTAGAAAGAACCACTTTACTGTCGTCCGACCAGAAATATTCAAAATTTTGAAAGCGGCCACTGGAAGTGAGGTTTAGTCTCTTATTTAGGTGCCATTTTGTCCAAACGTCTACGCACTGTCACTGCATTCACACTAAGCCTTAACATTTTCCTAATCTTGGCTACCGTCTGACTAAATTAATTATTTTGTTGGTTTGCTGCTGGTTTCGGGATGATTTCTCAATTTTAAAACATTGGACACATTCTTCACTCAACAGTCAATTATTTTCTGCATTTCTTTGTAGCTTTTGTTTCCCTTTCACAAGTTTTTTGATAAGCCTATGATTTCACTCGTTTTGTTTGTAAGACCAAAACATCCGATGCATGTGTATGTATGTATGTACTCTTAATTGACAATGGGCTTTTGTTTTACGGTTTCCAAAGACAGCAGTTATGAAAATGTCAGATACCATACAGTATTTTACTAAGTGCACATAGTAGAGTATTGTACATACATATTATATTTAAATATGCAAGTGATACATGAAGGGTGATCAATTTAGAGGTGTCGGGTTTTAAATTGAAATAAAACAACGAAAATTCAAATTGATTGGACAATCTTTATTATTTTTGTGTAGAACCATTCATACCATTTATTTTTTATAGATAATCCCTTTCAAATGTTGGCCACAACTGCGCTGTATTTCGGCCATCCGTAAGCATCAATTTTCAATGACTCACTGGAGGACTTCGGTCGGTATCTCGTGAATAATTTGAGTAATGTTGATTCTTATGCCGCAATCGAAGCTGGTTTATCCACAAAGCATTTAGACTTTACATACCCACAAAAATAAAAGTCGAAATGTGTGATATCACACGACCTTGGTTCCACTGGTTCGAGTCGAGAGATAAATTGCTCACCGAAACGACGACGCAGTAAATCCATTGTTTCACGGGCTGTCTTGACATAGCCATTAAGCCAAAATGGGCCTCATCGCTAAACACCTTAAGTGGGCCGCGATGAGTACTTTTCACATAATGTCGATTTTCGCAAAAGAATTGTACGATTTGTAAACGTTGTTGAGGCGTAAGTCCTTACACGATGAAACCTCAATGAGTACTGAAAAACATATGTATTTAGTTTGACAGTAGTTACGCGTGATCTGTCAAAAAAATCCTATTGGAAAAAGTACCTCCAAATACAAATATTATTTAATATAAATATGGATATCCATGGACATGGCTGGACTTCGACGTTAAACATTGTTTTGGCCTAAAAGCGTCTCGTACCCGGTTGAATGTAATCTCTTAGTGCACATATACACACATATATATCATGCTATATACTTACACATGTATGTATGTATATATAATATGTATGAATGGACTCACACTTAAATATGTATGTAGGTAAGCCTTTCTTTTGAATGGATACTAATATTAGGGCATTGCACAAATTGAGCAGGCGCGTTTGGCGTGAACTTGTGCTACTTTCCCATTCAAACATGCATACATACATGCATGCATATGTAGGCACATATGTGCCTTCCTGCCAAGTTGAATTTAATTGTAGAAGGCTTGCGTATAAGCAACCACACATATGTATGTAGGTACATACTCGTATAAGCGATCATGATACATACAGTTATACATTTAAAAAGTTTCGATTCAGACTCTAAAAAGCATGATCCCGACACATTCCATTACGTTCGCACTCACATACATACATATATGCGCATATGGCGCAATACGTTTGTGTGCATGTGCGAATTTTTATTTGGCCTTTGTTCTTCCACTGCGAAGGAACGTTCGAACAGTTGCGAGTGATCACTTGGCTAGTTAACAGCGCGAATGGTGCGAATCAGATTTGGTGCTTTATTGTTTAATTCATTTTCGTTTTTTTAATTTAGTAAATACATATAAATGGAACGTATATATAAAATGCCGACTGGATTACCAAATTTATAGCAAACACGTACACATTGAATTTTGTTTAATTATTTCGATTCGTTTAAAAGGTAAACAACTTTTATTGTGATATTTTAGATAAGTACAGATGTATGTATATACATGAACACATACATATGTATGTAAGTTTGAATAAGCAAGCAGTGCGGTGGGCGACATGCATTAGTGTTGGCAAAAGCTGCACGAAGCATGGCGCTCAAGAGAGTTGGTGTCTCTTAAAAGTAGACATGGACGAGTATGTAAATTTGTATCTCTTATAAAACAAAAAGTATGCGTTGTATTTGTAGGCGCTCACAAACTTACAAGTGCATAAGTGTACACCGGATGGCGAACGATTGCAAAATGTGTTGAATTTATAGTAAAACAACGTCGCAGGATCATTAAAAGTGTAAACCTATAAAAAAGTGTCGGTTTTTAGTTGTTTTTACTGCAAATTGGTTTTTATCGAAATCGACAGTGTTTTCTCAATAAAAAGCATTTAAAATATGTGATGGTGTATACATACATACATACAAATGTACAAATGTAGCGCTCAACGTGTAAAGTGCATACAGCGAATGAATCCTGAAATTTTGTCTCAGTTTTTAACCGGAGTCATCGAAGTGATAAAAATAGCATCAAACTGAATTTTTAAATTAAATTGAGACATTGAGTTAACGAAAAATTTATTAATTTCTTTCAATTTACTTTTGTGTTTAAGTGTGTGTAAGTGTTTATATCCCATAGATTGTTTCCAATTCAAAAATGTACAGTATTGGCCACAACTAAAGCACCACCCTTACAGGATTTCTAATAATGCGAAATAATTCAATAAAAACCACGTGAAGTATTACATTTTGTGTACCATATTTTTCTTATTAATTCTGTATTAATGAAATAGGACAAAAATTATTCAAAATTTTTGATAAGAAGTATTAAAATTGAAATTATCCATAGCATTCCCCCAATTTTTTTTTTGTTATGACAGCGCTGAGTGTTGCTTGAATTCTCTTACTGACGGTACATAAACCTGGGTGTGAGTAGCTGTAATTTTTTTACGAATTTGACAATTTAGTACTCGTAGAACGGTGCATAAGGGTAACTCAATAAATGAGGCGAGAAATATATTATCCAATGAATTAAAAAAAAAATTATAAGTGTTTGCAGAAGCAGATTATCACGACACAAAATTTGTGAAATTTATCCGATAAATAGCAGTGTAATTTCGCGATTGTTTTTTTAATTTCAACGAACGGGTTGTGCTTCTACAACGCATAAAGTGGGAAGGCCACAAAAAACTTCAAGTCACAATGACTCCTTAATTAAAAGAAAGATTTAAAGCAATCTAAAGTTGTGTGGTAACTACCAATTTTAGTTTTTATGATATATTAAAAGTATTGAATAATTTTTACTATGTTTACACCGAATTAATACGAGAAACATGGTACAAAAAATGGAATATTTCACATGGTTTTTATTGAATTATTTGGCATTATTAGAAATTTAGTAAGGGTGGTGTTTTATTTTGGTCAATATTGTATATTTTTGAATTGGAAAAAATCTATGGGCTTAAAGACTTGCACAAAAACAAACAGCAATCACAATATTTCTAATTTGATCATTAATCCCGTCAACATCGCTTCTATTATCGCTTATGATAGTTACATTATTATGCTGGTAAAAGTGACACAGTCATATTTTCTTCAGAAAACTGTTTTCTTTTTATGTATGTACGTATGTATGTAAAAATGTGTATTTATTTTTAACCGACGAAGCTCCACATGTGTTGCGGTAATGAGATTTTTCCTTGCGGTCAAAGATGCAGAGTAATTGTCACATAACCGGCAGTGTATTGATATTATTAAAAATAAAATAAAAAACTGTAGTCATAAAATTTGTGTAAAACGCTTTTAACCAGTTAAGAGGATGTTACGCATGTGCATACATACAAGTGAACACTTACAACGTCGAAAATTATAACGGTACACCGGAAGTAAGAGGCACGTGCCAGAGGTTCAACATCTGCTGACAATATTTTTGGATCACAATATTTATGGAGCGTGTAGCGTGGCATATTGACGGATCGTGATCCATATCGCAAAAGAAATCCATTAGTACGGATCGCAAACTGTTAATAATTATTGAACGTGTGAACGTGAATAATTATACACTCACGATCCTTCAATATCCGAGAGATCTGTACTTGGTGAAATAAAAACAAAATAACACAAATTAAAAGGATTTAATTTATATTTGTGTATTTTGCGACCAAACTTTTAATGGCTCACTTTTGGTAGTATCACAATCTTGTAAATACCGTCAATAAATATTGAGCGTGTAGCACACTCGCCATCCATGAATATTTTAAAATCCATAAACATGGCTCGCGGTCTAAATATCACAATAGATATTGATAGATATACGTCTACCATGAGCCTTAAGCAATATTTGAATCTTGCAATTTTATTTCATTTATTTAAGTCTATGAATACAATTACGTCTTCCGCAAATGGAGGGACCTACAGTTTCAAGCCGACTCCGAACGGCAGGTATTTTTTATGAGGAGCTTTTTCATAGCAGAAATATACTTGGAGGCTTGCCATCGTCTGGGGCGACCGCTATTAGAAAAAAACTTCTATTATTTTGCTATTTCATGCACGGAGATTCGAACTGTGCGTAGGTATTCACACATCAACTCACGGCTACGGCCCTTTCAATTCTATTTCAATGAGAGGTATAAATTGGTTTCCAAATCAAAGATGCATATACGAGTTTAGAACAAACTAGGAAGTGATTTTGATTTGAACATGAAAGGGTTAAGAACTAGATTGTAAGCTATCGTTTAAAAAAATTTTAGGTGCGCAACTAAGTTCCCGCTGTTTGTCAGTAGATGCCGCCAGCGCTGTGTGTTAGACGATTCTAACATAACCTAAACGTCATAAACCAAGTCTAGACATATGGTAAACAAACTGCTTCGATACATTTGTGATTTTGTTTTGGTATCATATACTTTTGGTTTTGTGAAAATGTCTGATTTTATTCGAAAAAACGGTGGCTGAAGCGCATCGAGAGCTACAAAAAATGTATGAAGATGCTGCTTTAAGTGAAACAACGTGCCGAGATTGGTTCCGTCGCTTCAAATACGGTGATTTTAATGTTGACGACCGTCCGCGTGAAGGAAGGTCAAAAACCTTCGAAGACGCTGAATTGTAGGCATTGCTCAATGAGGATCCGTGACAAACGCAAGAAGAGCTTGCTTCAGTATTAGGAGTTATCCGCCAATCCATTGCCAAGGGATTGCATGATTTGAGAATGATTGAGAAACAGGGGACTTGGGTTCCTTATGAGCTAAAAAAATGGGATGTTGAACGTCGTTTTTTCGCCTGTGAACAACTGCTCCAGCAGCAAAAAAGGAAGGGCTCTCTTCATCGCATCGTGACGGGTGATGAAAAATGGATTAATTACAGCAATCCAAAGAAAAGAAAGCCAGGTCATGCTTCTACGTCGGCGAAACCATCACTGGGAATCGATATCGACTTCAGTTGATGCGATTGAGCCGAACACTGCGCGAGAAACGGCCGCAATACGCGGAGAGGCATGAAAAAGTGATTCTACAGCATGGCAACGCTCGGCCTCACGTTGCCAAACCCGTTAAAACCTACCTGGAAACACTGAAATGGGAAATTCTACCCCACCCGCCATATTTTCCAGATATTGCGCCGTCCGATTATCACCTGTTCCGATCGATGGCACATGGCCTAGCTGACCAGCAGTTCCATTCATATGAACACATCAAAAAATGGCTTGATCCGTGGATAGCCTCAAAAGATGAACAGTTGTACCGCGACGGTATACGAGATCTACCAGAAAGATTGAAAAAAGTAGTAGCCAGCGATGGGCAATACTTTCAATGAACATTATTGAACATTCTCGAAAATATTACCGAGGTTTCTGGTGAAATACGGCTACCGCGTCTAAAAAACTCCTTCCCCTTTGAACGACGTAATATTTTATGTTTTCTCCGAAATGGAAATGCTGCGCAGCCAGCTCCTGAGTCAACGAATGCATTTTTTAATTTTCCTTCCATATTCGTGCATACCTTCGGGCTCCATGAGTTATTTGTTTTATTTTTTTTTGCTTTGAATTATCAACATCGTTAGACAACTCTTGGCTTCAATTCGCAAGGCATCTAATTTCAAATGATGGGAAATGAGTAGTTCAGTCACGACCTGTCAATCTGTAAATTGCTGTTTCGCCTACATGGATCCACATCCACTAATGCTCTTTGTAAGTTCTCGCAATTAGTGAGGAAAGTTTTGCCAAGCGAGTCAATTGCACGAAATTGCAATGCCTGTGGGTGTTCGCAGCGTTTAAACTGTGATTTGTATAAAAAAATGCATTTGTACTATTTTGTAAATTATTTTGATATTATAAATGATTCATAATGAATGACCAAAATAGGATAAGAACACGCATCGATTTGATCCATTCGATTTAGAGGAAGAAGTATGCTAGACAAAGTCACTGAACAAAAATAGTTCAGTCTTATTAAAAGTTTTATATGCACTTATATGTGTACATATGTACAATATACATATATCTACAGTTAGGTGATTTTAGTTGAATTCCCTTTTTGAATTTGCAACAAAAAAAGTTTTACCAGCAAGGCATGCAACTACTCGGAGTCCTCTTCAGCACACTTTTGCATTCGCGCCCATGAGCAATTTGCGCCTTTAACTGCCCTGCCATCAGCAAATGCCGCTTATTCACTATCCACCAAACAAACCACAAGTACATACGTTCGAGTAAACATAAGCGCAAAAACGCGTGTTTGACAGTTTTGAGCAATCGATTTTTTGCAGAGTAATGGCAGTTTCCGCAAAGTTAGTTCAGCGTGTAGTATGGCACCAAACTGACTGTGATATACTTAAAAATAAAATCGACTTATCTAAAAATTTAGTACTACTCTAACTAAAATGTGCTCTAAGTCAGGACTATGATTGTGCGCCATTGTATAAGGTTGTCAAAAAAGTCTTGCGGTATTTTTATTGAATTTTCAATTGTTCATAAAATTGGTTATAATAATGCGATTTAAGTCAAATATGCGCCGTTTTGTTCGATGACGAGTTCCCAACGAGATGCCAACTTCATAATGCCCCTCTTATAGAAGCTCGCTTCCCTATTGTCAAAAAACTCGGAGAGCCAATTTTCACAGGACTCTCTTGTGGACAACTTCCGACTACCAAGCTCGTTCGCCATGGACAGAAATAGGTGGTAATCACTTGGTGCGAGATCCGGACTATACGGTGGATGCAAAAGAACCTCCCATCCGAGCTCCCGGAGCTTCTGGCGCGTCACCAAAGATGTGTGTGGCCTGGCGTTGTCCTGATGGAAGACAATTCGGCCTCTGTTGATCAAAGATGGCCTCTTCTGCATGAGTGCTGCATTCAAGCGGTCCAGTTGTTGGCAGTACAGGTCCGAATTGAGCGTTTGGCCATAGGGGAGCAGCTCATAGTGGATGATTCCCTGCCAATCCCACCAAACACACAGAAGAACCTTCCTGGCCGTCAATCCAGGCTTGGCCACCGTCTGGGCAGTTTCACCGCTTTTCGACCACGACCGTTTGCGCTTCACGTTATCGTAAGTGACCCACTTTTCATCGCCAGTCACCATCCGCTTCAAAAACGGGCCGATTTTGTTGCGATTCAGAAGCGATTCGCATGCATCCATCCGGCAAAAATGTTTTTCTGCGTCAAGTCGTGTGGCACCCATACATCGAGCTTCTTTTTGAATCCAAGCTTCAAATGGTTTATAACGGTTTGATGACTCATGCCCAGCTCTTGGCCGATGCTACGGCTGCTACTATGCCGGTCTCTTTCGATCAATTCAGCGATTTTATCGCAATTTTCGACGACAGGTCTTCCGGACCGTGGCGCATCTTCGATCACCTCTGCACCAGAACGAAAACGTTGAAACCATCGTTGTGCGGTGGAAATGGAAACTGTATCGGGTCCATAAACTACACAAATTTTATTGGCAGCATGAGATGCATTTTTGCCTTTATCGTAGTAGTACTGTAAAATATGCCGTATTTTCTCTTTATTTTGCTCCATGTTTGCGACGCTATAACTCACGAACGACTAAAAGCAAACAACAATTAATCAAACACGTGTTAGCACGTGAAAAGGGCTTTCCAAAAAGCACTAGCGCGAACCGATGCGACGAATACAACTAGAACTACGCGCTTGCAAAGACAAGCTTGCGGAAATACCGCAAGACTTTTTTGCCAACCTTATATTTAGTTAAATTTCTCTACAATTTCCAAAGTCAAGGATGAGGAGTAGTTCACATATCACTTTTATCAATAAGTTCCCGGAACAACCGCCAGTAGACGCTCTAAGTCAACTGATCTGACTCTGGTTTTTTGTTAGGTTGCTACATTTGTGTTTAAAATTCCGGTGAATTCATCCATTAACCGTAACTGTTGCTCCAGCTTCATTTTCGAAAAAGTAAGATCCAATGACTCCGCCGGACCATAAACCGCACCAAACCGCCACCGAGGTGGAAATGGGCCTCATCACTCAAGATGATTTTTAGATTGAATTGCGGACTATTTTCATGCATTTCAACGACCCAATCAGCAAGGACACGACGTTGTTGATGATCGGCCGGCTTGAGTTCTTGTGTTAACTGGACTTTATAAGCCTTAAGACCCAAATCTTTATGCAAAATACGGTGTAATGACGTTTGTGCAATGTCTAATTCCAAAGAACGATGAGGAATGGACAAGCCTGGGTTTTCTTCAACCCTTTTGGCTACAACAGCAATATTTTCGGCTGTTCTTTAGCAACGTGCACGGGTTTTATTCTTCACATCACTAACTTGTCCCAATAGTTCGCATTTTTTCACCAATTTCTGTGTTGCGGTCCGAAAAGGTGCTGCACGATGACCCAAAAATGTTCGAGTTTTAGGACCCGTCTCTGCCAAATTTTTACGATTTTTCTGGTGAATTTTAATAATTTCAGTGCGTTGCTTAAGCGTGTAACATTCCATTTTTATTAATGGTGAAGTTTCTACTTGTCAAATATCAAAAACTGACAGCTTCAAAAGTGACATCTACCGAAATAGCGGGCTATTAAAAATAACACCTGTTATTGGAAAACCCGTTAGTTAATGATTGGGGTTTGGGCCGTGTTGCTATACTATAAAGGTCATGAGATTTGACCCCTAGCCTTTTGCTTGTGAAATTTTCTTTTTCTTTCATGCAAATAGGCCACAAGCTGCCGATACCTTCAAAGTCAAGTTAACCCAGGTCTTAGCTCAATTATACTCGTTAAAAATTTGACCTCTCGGATTCGCGCCATCTTGTAAAGGCGAAGCATACCTCACATGCCGTTTGTTTTATTTCATTACGACCCACACTTATTGTGGAGCGCTATTTGCAGAAATTATGTATGTAAATGCAGTTCCATATATTCCTATAAACCTACTCTTAATTTTGGTTTTACTACCTTCTCTCTATTTTCTCAATGCATTGCTCACAACAACTTCTAACTCATATTGCTTGTCAAACTGACGGAAATTTAGATTGCGTATAAAATTCCAGATTCTTTGTTATACCTATATACTTAAATCGTTGCTTTGTATATTAAATATCACGCTTAAAATAAAAAGGTATTTGCTTATACACACCTGAATAAGGGGTAATAAAAATATTTTTTTTGCGTTAAATTGATAATTGGTAATATTTTTTAACAATCCAAGTGCAAAATTATTTTGATAATGCGCTTTTTAAGATTTTTATCAAAATGCCAAAGGGATAGTATATTAATAATTCTGAAAAGGTCCAAATCAGCCTGTACCATATAGAGGGCTATTCAAATCGAGAAATCGGGCGAATAGTGAGAAGATCAGAGGAAGTGGTGCGCTCTTTTTTAACACACTTTTATTAGCTCGGGTTGTATGTATGTAACGGAATCTTTGAGTTTAATTTTCACTGGCTTCTAAAAATCTGATCGACTTGGAATTTTGCACACCTATCAAGGACCGATGACAATGCAATAATTTGGAAAAAAGTTTTCCATTATCCTTATTAGGATTGCCAGGATCAATATTTTCTTTTTTTTTTTACTGTGGGCAAAAAGTAAGGTGAATTTGGTTGTAAAATGAAAAATCTTTATTTATTCTTGTAAATCAATTTCATCCCCTTCAAAATAATCCCCTCTCGATGAAATACACTTATGCCAACGATTTTTCCAATCCCCGAAACATGCCAAATAGTCCATTTCCAGTATAGCCATCAGCACCTTCTTCGATTCAGCTTTAACAGTTTGGCCAGGTGGAAGGAATTCATAGTGCACCACACCACGAAAATCGAAAAACTGTCATCATGACCTTTCTTTTTGAACGACTTTGACGTGCTTTTTTCGGTCTGGCCTCGCCTTTAGCACGATATTCGCTTGATTGGTCGGTTGTTTCAGGGTCGTAAGCATAAATCCAAGTCTCATCTCCCGTAATGATGCATTTGAGCTTGTCCTGATAGTCTGAAAGCATTGTTTCACACACATCAACGCGACGACTTTTTTCCAAGAAATTGAGAGTTTTCGGTACCAAACGAGATTTGACTTTTCGTAGGCCCAAATAGTCTTTCAAAATGGTTTTCACAGATCCTTCTGATATTTCGATCATATCGGTAAGATCTTTAACAGTCAACCAACGATTTTTGAGCACTAACTCCTTCACTTTATTGACGTGTTGGTCATCTGTTGTCGTCGATGGTCGTCCGGAGCGCTCCAAGTCATCAACACGTTCTCGACCCTCTTTGAAGTCTTTGTACCACTTATAAACATTTTTCTGCGACATGGTCGAATCACTAAATGCCTTCTGCATGCTAATCGTTTCCGCAGCCGAAACTTCATTCCGCAAACAAAATTTGATGGCACTTCTCTGCTCAATCAAATCAGACATTGTAAAAATCGAAAAATGCACTCTTGGTCGTTTGGTAAACACAAGCGTAAATATATTACTGATAATGACATTCACATGAAAGTTGGTCCAGATGTTATTAACAGTGCTGCCAACTCATGAAAAAATAACTAGAGCGAAATTTTAATCCCGCGAACTTTGACAAACACCTTACTTTTTGCCCACGGCCGATACCTGCATAGCTTTAGACTCACAGTCGATAAGAAAGGAATTAAATATAACACGAATATATCGAATCATTAATTCACTGACTGCAATGATAACAATAATTTTCATTCATAATAAAAAAATAGTTTAAAAAAAAACTAAAAAAACACGCTTTTATTGCTAATCGAACTAAAAAGTAGAAAATAAATAAATGACAAAGAGACCTATAATGAAGTAATAGCAAATCGAACGATCAGTCATAGTCAACTAATATACATCAGAACAGAATTATAACAAAAATTAAGATACAAATAGAATAATTCAAATTAGAGTTAAAAGCGTGGGATGCATTTTGCTTCACTTTCATAACCCTCTGTACATAGGTAGTTGCCAATAGAATGATTGTAATATAATATTTACTATATCAAGCATCCCACGCTTTTAACTCTAATTTGAATAACCGAATAAAATTATTTATTTTTATAACTTATTTATTTATTTGCATGAAATATGATTATAAACCCAACTGAAAAATCTTCACTATTTTGTGAAAATATTTAACTTATTTAAAAAAGGTTAATAAGGGTAGAAGCGCGAACTAAAATGATTTTGCCTGTAACGCCGCGAATTGAAAAAGAAAACACCGTGCACGTCCGATTACAAATTCAATAGTGGAGTTTATTACACATGTACTGTCCTTATATTAGGCCCTAAACTAAGATACGAGAAATAGCGGAAATGGAAGAACAGTAAGTGGAGAGTTAGAGAGAGTTTGCAGTTAGTAAATAGAAATAGGAAGAACGGAAAGTAGGTATAGCTGGAAAAATAGAGTCAATGCTCGGAAGTAAATAGAAACAGGTAAAGAAATAGCGACAGCGAGAAACAGTAAAGTATACTACATACCTACTTATAAATAAACAATATAAATAACTTAATATTAAGCTTTAATACAATTTCAATTTTTAAACAATATAAAATAACTTAATATTAGGCTTTAATACAATTTCAATTTTTAAATTCAATATTATTTAATTTATATTATATTATTAGTTTGCCAGAATCTGGCTTAACACCGGCCACCTTGAAGGAATCCAACAGCCTTCAATTCTTGTTTTCCACTGGCAGCACGGCGAGTTTGTGAATAGGGCGTCGTACTTCACCCGACCTAGTGGTGATGTCTGCGACTCGAATTTTGCCGTCCGCTCCGGGAATGGTTGCGGTTACTCGACCGAGCACCCAATGCTGCGCTGGTACGTTGTCTTCGTGGACGACGACGAGTTGGCCTGGTTGGACGTTGCGCTGCGGGTGCACCCATTTGTTGCGCTGCTGAAGCTCCAGAAGGTAGCTCTTCGACCACGCGCGCCAAAATTGTTGCTTGAGAGAGCAAACAAGCTGCCATCTCTCTAAGCAGCGGCTGAGGTTGACGGGTACCTTCTCCGGTGGCAAAGCTCGCAAGGGGCAACCGATTAGTAGATGCGCCGGCGTTAGCGCCTCGCCGTCGTTGGGGTCGTTGCTGAGTGGTGCGAGCGGTCGGGAATTCAGTACCGCTTCTACTTCGACGAGAAGCGTTGCGCTTTCTTCGGCGGTTAACAGCGCGTTGCCTACGGCGCGCACCAGCAGATGTTTGGCCGACTTCACTGCTGCTTCCCACAGGCCGCCGAAGTGGGGTGCCCTCGGAGGTATGAAGGCGAAGATGAATCCTTCGTCGGCGGCGTATTGGAGAATCTCCTCTTTCTGTGCCAGAAAGGCTTCCCGGAGCTCCCTCAGCTTCCTCTCTGCTCCCACGAAGTTCGTCGCGTTGTCGCAGTATATTTTGGCTGGCATCCCTCGGCGCCCAATGAACCTTTTGAGAGCGAAAATAAATTTATCAGCAGTTAAATCAGTTACAAGTTCTAGATGAACTGCCTTTGAAGCGAAACACACGAAAATGGCAATATACATTTTCACGGGAGGGCGACCGCGAATTTTTAAGGTTATTTGAATGGGCCCACAGTAATCTACCCCACATATTGTGAAGGGCCGTTGGGCGCGTAATCGATCGGCGGGTAGATTGCCCATGATCTGACCTTGTAATTTTGGCTTATAACGAAAACAGTGAATACATTCTCTTACAGTTCGACTACAGGCTTCTCGAGCATTTACCAGCCATATTTTTTCTCGCAGAAGCGCTACCAATGCCTTTGGACCGGCATGGTGATTACGAAAATGTAGGAACCGGATGTATGCTTTCACAAAGTGCGAGTCTTTGCGTAATAGCAAAGGGAACTTAGCATCATAGGGGATTGGCGCGTTTAATAAACGGCCACCTACTCGAATCAATTTAAACGATAATGATGATTCCGAGTGTTCATGCAGAAATGGAGTTAATTTCTGCAAACTTGAGGGAAGTACGTTATTTTTCGATAATTTATTTATTTCATCGCTAAATTCAAAATGTTGAATTATTTCGACAATTTTAAGGAAACTCAATTGTAATTCCTTTGCCGTGGGTATTATTTCAGATTCTGCTTTTCGCTCTCGTATTTTTCGAAGCCATCTGAGTATATAAGCGAAAATCCGAAGCACTTTTCTGGGAGATGAGAACCTATCAATTATTTCGAGAAGTGGATTTGTTGTGGCATTGATTGCGGTTAACGTAATTGCGTTCTTCTTCTTCTCGAGTGCTTCTTGTTCTGGAGAGAGACTGAAGTTGACATTTTTTGGCCATGTAGCAGGGTCTTCTAGGAGGAACTGTGGACCACTAAACCATATTGAATTACCCAATTCGTCCACGTTACAACCCCGAGACACTTGATCCGCTGGATTTTGTTTTGTGGGCACATGACGCCACGACACATTCTGGGTCCACTCTTGGATCTCGGACACTCTATTTGCGACGAAAGTTTGCAACGACGATGGATGCGTTTTAATCCAATGCAGAACTATTTCGGAGTCTGTCCAGAAAATTGTTTGTTCTATTGGTCGACTCAACATTGGTGAAATTCTTGACCATAATTTGGCAAGAAGATGGGCTGCCGAGAGCTCTAAACGCGGAAGAGATTTAGTCTTCAGCGGAGCTACTCTAGACTTTGAAGTAAGCAGCGTGCATTTCGTACCACTAGCGGATTGGCTACGTATATATACGCAGCAGCCATACGCTCTTATTGAAGCGTCGGAAAAGCCATGAATTTGGCAGCTGGCACTCGACTCTGTATTTACATACCGAGGAATGCTAATTGATGAAAGCTGCAACAAATTGGCTTTAAAGTTTTGCCAGCTAGTGTCAAGCCGCAATGGAATCGACTCATCCCAGTCTAGCTTTTGAATCCAAAGCTCTTGTAATAAGATTTTAGCTTTGGTAACTAGCGGGGCTAATAAACCAAGAGGGTCAAAGAGGCGAGCGGAAACGGATAAAATATTACGTTTAGTTGCTCGCAGCTCGCTAAAATTATCTTCCAGAATGAAGCGAAAAATGTCATCTTTCGGCTGCCAGTGGATTCCCAGCGTTTTGGTGGAGTCGGTATCGCTGAGCTGCAATAATTTTTGGAGACTCTCACTATTCGATGAGCTTGTATGATTGGAAAACCACTTTGCTAATTTCAGGCCTGCCGATTCTAAAATTATATTTACTTCCCGTTGTATCTGGGTGAGGCTTTCTATACTATCGGATCCTGTTAATAGGTCGTCGACGTAAAAGTCATTCCGAATGACTTTGGAACCGAGTGGATATTTGGCTTTATTTTTGTCGCTTAGCATTTGCAGACACCGTGTGGCGAGAAATGGTGCAGGCGCTGTGCCGTATGTTACGGTGTTTAGTCGAAAAATTTGCAAATGCTCCGATGGATCCTGTCTCCACACTATGAGCTGGAAGTTCCTGTCGTCTTCGTGCACCAATATTTGACGATACATCTTCGTGATGTCAGCAGTCATGGCATATTTGTGCAATCGGAAGCGAAGGAGGGTCGAAAAAAGCTCCTCTTGAACGATCGGTCCGACCATCAAGGTTTCATTCAACGCAACTTGTGTTGATGTGCGACTCGAAGCATCAAAAACTACGCGCAACTTGGTAGTTGTGCTCTGCGGTCTTAACACACACTGGTGCGGAATGAAATAGTGCGGCTCACTCGGGAGTCGATTATTTGTTGGACTCATATGCCCCAATTCGAGATACTCTTGCATGAAGTCCAGGTACATTTTACGAAGTACTGGATCTTTCAGCGTCCTTCTCTCCAGCGCCTGAAACCGCCGAGCTGCGGTTTCATACGAATGACCGAGTAATTTACGGTCGGTTTTGAAAGGCAGTCTGACTTGAAGCCTTCCACATGGTAAAACCTGTGTGGTTTTCGAAAAAAATTCCTCACATTTTGCCTGCTCTGGAGTCAGTCGTGTGGAATTTATTTGTGCAGGTATTTCTTCCAATTCCCAGAATTTTCGGATTGTGGTATCAATACTAGCAACGCTTTCTTCAAATTGACATAATGTGCTACTTACTTGGGCACTGGAGCTATCATTTGTGGCATACTTGCCTGAAATTATCCAGCCTAACACAGTTTTTTGCAGCGTTGGCTGCCTTGGGCTGGTTCTGATCTGACCCACCGATAACAGATCAAAGAATATTTCAGCTCCTAAAAGTATGTCTATTTTCTGACACTTGTAGAAACTTGGGTCAGCTAGTTCAATATTTTGTGGGATTTTCCAGCCATTTGTGTTAACAGTCCGATCTGGATGATTGACTGATATCGAACGCATTACCCAAAAGTCCGCCGAAAATTCAAAATTGTTGATCCTCGATTTTACATAAGTTTTAAGCTTGCCTTGGACCTTTTTATTTGAATTGCCAATTCCAACTATATTTAGAGCGAATTTTTCTTTACGGATTCGCAATTTCTGCATAAGCTCTTCGGTCATAAAGTTTACTTGAGAACCGGAGTCAAGTAGAGCTCGCGCTTGCACGTAAACACCGGAGCTGGCCTTTACATTAACTACGGCTGTAGCTAACATGACTCGGTCAGGCAGGCCGCTAATATGCATGGCCTGTGACGTCGAAGGTTGCGGCTCGGTCTCAAAGGAGATCGGATATTGATGCAACATGGTGTGATGCGAACGGTTGCATACACCACAGCGATTTGCCTTGCACTTTGAGACCGTATGTCCCTTGCGCAAGCAATTTATGCACAGGGAAATCGATTTTGCTAATTCAAATCTTTTAAGTGCAGTAAGCGCTTGGAATTTTGGACAAGCTGTCAAATAATGGTCCTTGGAACCACAGTGAAGGCAAGTTGGCAGTTTGGAATTCGTCGCGATAAATGTTGTATTTGAGTGTCGCAGTTGTTGATTTTTTGTTTTCTGCCGCGTATCTTCATTATTTGGCCTTTGTTGGGATGAGGAAGCTTCTTCAGCTGATAAATGCTGGTATCTCTTGTTTAGCATAGCTTCACACTCAGCCCAAAGCGGCAGCTTATCATAGTCAAGTTGCTCCTCCCACTTTGACCGAGTAGTGGAATCAACCTTCGACATGACTATGTGAATCAACATCGCATTTGAAATAAGCTTATCGTCACCCAGCGATAAAAGGGAGTCATATACTGCAGACACTGTATCAATCATTGATCGCAAAGACGACGCAGAAGGCCTTTGGATTTTTGACAATTCAAAAAGTTTAGACACTGTATTAAAAAATATCAGGCATTTATTGTCATAAACTTTTCTCAAACTTGCCAACGCCTTTGGATAATTTTCTTCCGACATTTGGAAGGACTTCACTGTGCCTAAGGCTTCACCGGATAGACATGATACTAAATGATTAAATTTTTCAATATCCGGGATTGTGGGATCATTATGCACGAAACTCTCAAACAGACTCATAAAGTTTTTAAACTCGGAATATTCTCCTTTGAACGTAGGTAACGACATTTTTGGTAGTCGCGAGCTGTGAGGTGCAGTAAAAGATGTGTCGGCAATTGACGATTTATTTCTCGCCAGAATGGACTTTATAATGGACTTTGTTTCTACAATTAAGTCCTCTAACTCTCCACGGGCAATGTCTTCTTCGTCGATTTCCTCAATTTTCGACTGACATTTCATGAGTTTTTCACTATGGGAGTTCAATATGTCGAGTCGGCACTCCAATTCGATTGGATCTAGCGACATGGTCTTTTCAAGGAGACCCGTTTTTATGCGCACTATGCTGGTTTTTGCAACAGTTCTCTGGCGCTTTAAAGACTTTAAGTCAATCATCTCCTTACTTGGAGAGAGACTTGAAATAGCCGTCTTTGGTTTACTCATGTTGAGATTAAAGTTCGCTGCTTTAGCCTGTGGCTTTTGTAAAATGAAAACGGTTCTGGAAGTTTGTCAGCACGAAAACGAAAACGAAAGCGATAATACTGAAATATATTATATAATAGCTCAAACTTGACCAGAACCAACGAAAACGAGACGAAAATAAGCAGCGAACAATTGAGTCTTTGCTCAAACAAAATTTGTATTGTCGAAAAAAAAAAATTTTTTTTTTTTTTTGAAAATATTGTGGTTGATTAACAAACCGCAATTTCGTTTGGTTTTTTGAAAAAATCCCGAAAATAAACCGAAAAATAGTACTCGCAAATTATTTGGCGACAAACAAGTTCCTCTACCTCGGGTCCCACTGTATCCTTCACTTCATAGGCAGTATATGTATATGTATATAGATATGTATATAGATATGTATATATATACGGATAGAAGTTTATTTGCATATAAAAGTGGATACAAGAGATGCCAACAATTGAAGCCCTTATACTGTGAGACGATTATTAGCAACTGTAATAATTCGGTCAATCACAAAGCCAATTTCTAGCTTCAATTCTTCGCACTCAATACCTGTTTATCGTGGACTGGTTTGTTTCCAGCTTGAACTTCCCTTTTGCAGGCCACGCAGTTGCAGGTCATTCCTCCCTCGATGTTAACGGTGTAACGGTGGATAGATATGTATATATATAAGGTGGCCGGTGGATATTGGTGACTGATGAATATTGCAGCTGTAGTTTCACTCCCCTTCGTTGGCGATGTTCTATATGTTCTCTATGTTTTTTTTTTTTTTTTAACTTTTTTGGCTATAATTATTTTATTATTTTTTTTTTTTTTTTATATTTTAAACAATTTTTTTTTTTTTTTTTTTTCAAATAATTTCAGCCGTTTTTGATAGATATTTAATTTTTCTCTCTTTTTTTTTTTTTGTTTTGTTTTTTGGGGCCTCACTGTCACTGCACTTTTTCCACGTCACTGCACTTGTTTTCGTATATGCAAGTTAAAGATTTTCGAATTGAAATATCTTTTTAAAAAAGATAGCGGAACGACCGCTCTTTATTGAGTACAACTTAAAACAGAAATTACAAAATTTCTTAATCTAAAACCTAAACTTAAAATGCACCGAGCTACCTGTGGTGGCGTGCGCAATTTCGGGGAATCGCTGACTTGGGTTGCGCGTGCATTACATCCGGCCTAATTCAGTTGGGGTGTTGCTGCCGTTGGCTTTTCTGCTGACGGTGCGTCTGGAATTACTGTGGGAAGCGCTATGTAAGCGCTGTGCATCCGCTGTACTCATGTTGCTGATCGGCGTGTGAAAAGTTAACATTTGCCATGTTAACACTTCCCCTCTTAAAAACGTTCGTCCTCGAGCGTTGTTAGAAATAGGGTAAGTTATTGAAACTTACATATCTTGATTGATCTATTGGCAGATCTTTGAGTTGACCCAAGTTGAGGCTTGCTGGAGGCATCTGGTTGCTGTCTAAGCTTTGTGCGATGATTATTTTGTTTTGAGTTTTCCTCCAAAATTTGAAAAATATTAGTGCTATGCAAGTAATAGCTGCAATTGATCCAAGTGAAAGTGTGCCAGTTGATATTGTTACTGTCTTTAGAAGATTTATTTTTCGGGTATTATTTATATGCAGTTCTTGCAGAGATTTTAGTGAAAGCAATTCAATCCGTTCGTTTTCGATTGGTGCTGGTTGTAGGACAGCTGGGATAGCTGGAGGAGGAATTGCCTCATAGTTGATGAATATTTGATTATTAACTTTCAATGTAGAGTTATGGAAGTTGATAACATGAGTTCCCGTCAAGTTCTGGGTTGTTGCGTCAGCATCTATTTTTCCCATAAAGCCATTAAGTAGTAAAATGCCTGATTTTATTTCTTCAATATGTGGAATATGGTGCCCGTTGCTTATGGTGCAAGTTGAATTAAAGCTATTAATTATTCTAGGTATACAATTACTATTAGTTATATTAACTATTTGTTTTTGTTTACAAATTTCAATTATCTTATAGTTATTACAATGAGTTTTTATTCCGTAAACTTGATTGTTTCCTTTTAATATTTCACTATATTCGACATTAATTATAGTGTTATTTGCCTTTATTACAGGTCTTATAATAATTTTTTGAAAATTTTCTTTAATTGTTAATGGTATTTTCACCATATAAAAAATTGTAAAATTTTTGCTAATAACATTAACTTCTGATATTTCTAATGCCTGTTCCGCATTTTTAAATGGAATTTCATCATTTTCTAATTTTTCAAGTGCAATTTCAATTTCGTTCTTGTTTAACAATAATGAGTTTAATATATCTCTCTTTGCCCATTGTACGGCATATTTAATATTTATTAATTCCTCTTTTATTAATCTAATTCTATTTTGTAAATTAATAATTATTTCATTTACTATACTCATATCTTTCCGTATATTATTAAAAAGTTTATTCACAATTTGTGTAACGTTATTAATTTTTTCATTAAAAATTTCGTTTATTAGAACTTGTTTATCATTATTGCTGTTAAGCTGGTTTAAATTATTTGATATTGCTTCTAGATCCTCATGATCGGGGGATCCGGCTATAAATTTCCAGGCAGTACCTAGAATATTTATTGATCTTTTTTGTCGTAAGTTTGCTGGTTTAAGGGTATCAAGGATTTGGAGAGATTGGACTAATTCGTGCTTTAGGATAGGTAGTAAAATGCTATCCTTAGGAATGTCTGAAGAAATGTATTCGTAAATGTCCGTTAGAAATTGTTCGTATTTGTTAAGGTCGATTATATGTATTAGCCTAAAGGCTCCGTTTTGAATTTTTGCTGTCCCGTCATTGATTGTAACCAGTTGAGCAGTAGAGTAGTCATAAATGTCTATTGTTGCGGTGGTCGAAATAAAGAGAGTTCTGAAAAGAAGGTTAGACAGTTTTATTCTAGTTTTTTATATTGCTTTTGTGAACTATTTTTCCCGATTCTGTTACTATGGTTGAGTGTTTATTCTCCTTTACTATTTCTTTTTTGAATTTTGGGGTAATTTTTGTGCCTAGCCTTTTGTTTATTTTTACGTAGATAGTTTCGCCTGGATGATAAATTTTTATGGTTTCCCTTTTTTTGTTGTGAAAACAAAGGTCTTTTGCTTGTTTATTTTTTAATTCTAAGATGTTGTCCTCCCTTGCCTTTTCGAACTGGCTTGGGTCTGTGGAGACTCTTCTCCCGAAAAATATCTCTATTGGTTTCTTTTTTGTTGTTGAGTGGATGGTATAATTATATTCATAGACTGAGTTATCAAGGAGTTCAGCAAATGAAGTAAAATTCCGTTCTGCTTTTAAGCAGCGCATTATTTCTGTTAAGGTAGAATGAAATCGTTCTACTTGGCCATTAACTGAACTGGTATAAGGCGGTGTTTTGAAAATTTTGATGTTGAGAGTGTCTTCGAGCAGAAATTTTATAGTTGCAGAATTAAGGGAAGTTTCGTTGTCTATAACCACTGATTCGGGTACACCAAATTGGAAAAGCAATTCTCGCAGAGGTTCTTTTACGTGTTCTATTGCTCTTGATTTAATTATCTTTGTTTGTGCATATTTTGAGAATTTGTCTATTGCTGTCAATACTATATTTCTGTTGGTGATGTAAATATCAATATGCAAAATCTGTCCAGGGTATTGCGGTATGGGCGTTTCGCCTAGTTCTGGTTTACTGGGGTGTCGGTCGTATTTATTTTCCTTGCATATCGAGCATTGCTGAATTACTGCTTTTATTTTTTTCGTCATTGATGGGAAGTAGTATTTTTCAAGGATTTGAGATTTATTTTCTCGGTGGTTTCTGTGTGCTCTTTTATGGGTCGTAATTACAATTTCTTCCTGTTCTTGTTCATTTGTAACGTCCTGTACTTGAAGTTGAGTAAATCGAATTTTATAGTTGCTAAAATGTATTGGGTATATTTCCTGAATTTTTCCCATAATGCGTTCTTCTGTCTTAATGCAATTAACTACGGAGGGATTTAGATATCTCTTAAGGAGGCTTATTAGATTTGCTGAATTGTAAACTGGTTCCTCTAAAATGTGTCTGTGATAAGTGGGAAATATTATTTTAAATTGATATGTTGAAGTTAACCCAGTGTTTAAAAATATTTGATTTTTGAAAACGTTTATCGGAGTTTCTACGTGCGGGATTAGATTATCGGATGAACTTTCGTCACTGTGTTGGGTTGTGGACAGAGCGTTTATTGGCTCGGTTATCGTTCTTGAAAGGGCATCGGCCACAACGTTTGTCGTACCTGGTTTATAATGGAGTTCATGATTGTATTCCTCCAAGATAGCTTTCCAGCGTTTCATTTTTGCATTATTGTTTTTGTTGCTTAGTGCTTGGGTCAAGGGTTGGTGGTCCGTAAATATATTGACTTTGGCTGAGCCATAAAGGTAGTTTCTGAAATTGTTTAGTGCCCATATTATGGCGAGAAATTCTTTTTCGTTTGTCGCATAGGATTCTTCCGTCTTAGTAAGTGTTCTGGATATAAAAGCTATGGGTTTCTTATCTTGTGCGAGGACTGCACCGATGGCATAATTGGAAGCATCGGTTGTTAGATGAAATTCTTTACTAAAATCGGGGTATGCCAGTATAACGTCATCGGACATAAGAGAGTTCTTGACTTTGTTGAAGGCATCTTTTGCTTCGCTGTTCAATACAATATTTATCTTGGCTGATTTAGTTTTTGAAATACGTCCCTCTTCCCCTCTTAAGAGTGAAGTTAGAGGTTTAGTTAGCATAGCATAATCTTTTATGAAACGGCGATAATAGCCTGAAAGGCCTAGAAATGAACGGAGTTGTTTAATAGTTTTTGGATATGGTATCTTCGCTATTGCTTCCACCTTTGCAGGGTTTTTCGTTATCCCTTTGGATGAAATTATGAATCCCAGGAATTCTACTGAGTCTCTAAAGAAATGACATTTGTCCAGCTGTATTTTCATGTTAGCATCTTCAAGCGTCTTAAAAATTTGTTGTAAGTGGAGGGAATGCTCTGATTCGGATTTACTAAATACGACAATGTCGTCGATATAAACGTAACAAATTTTGCCAATGTGATGGCGAAGAATGTCATCAAGCGCGCGCTGAAAAATTGAAGGAGCGTTTTTGAGTCCAAATGGTAACCTCGTGAACTCATATTTGCCGTTATTAATTGAGAAAGCGGTTTTCTCGATATCAGATTCTTTTAATGGGATTTGATGAAATCCGCTTTTTAAATCTAGGACTGAGAAATATTGATTTTTCCCTAATTGGGACAGTACCTCATTAATTTGGGGTATTGGATAACGATCCGCTATGGTTATCGCATTGAGTTTGCGATAGTCGATTACTATTCTGTACTGTTTATTGCCTTGAGAGTCCGGTTTTTTTGCTACAACCCAAACGGGTGAATTATATGGTGACCTTGACGGTCGAATAATGCCGTCGTCTAACATTGTTTTAATTTGGGATTCTACCTCACCTTTTAATGCCATTGGGTAGGGGTAATATCTTGTGTAAACTGGGGTATCTTTATTTGTCCTAATTTCGCCTATAACTTTCGTAGTGTAAGTAAGTTTGTCGTTAGGCTCTGCAAAGAGTTTAGAAAAGTTGTTCACTAAATTGTTGATTCTGCTTCGTTGGGTAGATGTCATATGACCTTCTGTAATGTTAATTGCGTTCGCTGAATTGGATTCGAGTTGCTTTATTTTAATTTTGGTGTTACCCTTGATTGACATAAAATTGTCTTTGATGTGGATAACAGCTTCGAGAATTTTAAGGCTATCGTTTCCAAGGATACCATGGAATGAACGTAGCGTTGGGAGAAGGAAAAATTTTAATTTTGACTCTGTATTAAAAAGCTTTAGGAAAGTATGTTCCTTTATTTCTATGTCCCCTGCTATTGATTTTGCGAAAAAGTTTGATTCATTTTTAATTGGATTAGGGACGATAGAAGGTTGAATATAGTTTTTCGTTGATCCCGTGTCAATTAGAAATTTCACTATTTTTCCACTCTCCAGTCTGCATTCAAAATAAGGCAGTGAAGAGTGAGTTAACCTAAAAAATGTATATCTGTTATGTCAGTCAGATGGTTGTCCTGTAATTCATCGTACTGGTCTATATAGTCATTTGTATGTTCTGCTATAGATTGCTCTTGACCATAATTTTGGTCGGAATCTATATGG
Source organism: Anastrepha obliqua (assembly GCF_027943255.1). NCBI lineage: Eukaryota > Metazoa > Arthropoda > Insecta > Diptera > Tephritidae > Anastrepha > Anastrepha obliqua. The sequence continues at coordinate 3,033,829 of NC_072894.1, forward strand.
AAATTCCTTTGCACTTTATTCGGAACCGGCGGGTTATCGATCGGAGGTCTTTTACTGAAAAAGTCGTTAGCGCGTGGTCTGTTCATGTAATTAACATGGCGTGTACGTAATGATGGATCTATGTCCATTGGTTCCGGTCGTGGTTGAGGTTTCGGAAACGGAAACGGTTGCGGACGCGGTGTTAGGTTGTTTGGTTGCTGGGATATGTTGGGCTGATAATACCGTTGAAAATATGGCCTATGTCCTCTATTGGGGATAGCCGGGTTTGGTCGCGACTGGGGCAAATATGCCAATTCAGGATAGAACTCATTGTTGGACCTTCTTGGTGGAAGGGGTGGACGAAAGTTGTGAGGTTTCCTGTTCTGGTCAGTGCTTTTCAGTGCGTAGTAAGAACGAAAACTCTGGTTTTCCAGCTTCAGGCATAAATGAAGAGCCTGTGGAAGATCCGCTGGTTCTCTCATTCCGAGGAGTCTTGGCAGATCGCCTCTAAGTCCTCGAATAAAGGTGTCAAGGGCCTTATCCCGATAGGTACGCGTGATTAGATGCATGGCTTCTTGACTAACTTCCATGCTTCCGATTTTGTTAAGGATAAGTGACAGGTGGGAATAGACGCGCTGATAAAACTCTTGGACCGTCAGGTTGCCCTGCACTAAGGAGGTCATTTGGTACTCAAGGGTACCGATGTCGCGTTTGTCCGCGTAATGTAAAGTGAGGCATCTGGAAATCGCTTTCCAGTCCAGAGGCGTGTTATACGATTCCAGGGCAATGTCGGCATTGCCCACAATCTTGTTACGTATGACGTTGAGGATTCCGTAGTATTTAGGCGTTCCTTTTTGCGGTTCGTAGATCTGCAAAATGCGATCTACGCTCTTTTTCCAGGAATTGAATTCCCCTGGGTTTCCCGAAAATTCACGCAAACATCTCACTACATCTGGAATTTTGTCTAACTCTGTAATATTGTTCGGTAGGCTAGAATCGATAGTCACGTCCGAAATGTCCGTAAAGTTCGCATTAGGGTTGAGGGCAGCTTGAACTAAGTTTCGTCCCTCTTGTTTAAGTATGTTACTTACGACTCCTGCTATAACGTTCGTCAATTGCTCCATGTTGAATGCATTTGCATTCGAGGAGGAAGGGACAGATTGTGGAGGAGGAGCGCTTAGCACAGGAGGTCTTACCAAGTTATTTGGATTAGACATGATAGTTTTCCTCTTTTTCCCTTGATTTTTATAATTTATTTTTTTATTTAAATTTTTGATTTTTTAATTTTTATTTATTTTTTTATTATTATTGATAAAGCTGGAGGGTCCCCCCGAAGGTGGTGAATCGCAGCTTTTGTGTGTAATATGTGGTTACTCCTTCTTGGAAGGAGGGCTTTCGTACTCTGGAGGGTCCCTGGTGTTGGGAATCGCAGAGTTAAGCTATATTAACAATTTGCAATTTATTGAGTTACTGGCTGTACGAGCCGTTCTTTATGAATTTATAATTGTTGTATTTGTTTTACTCCTTCTTGGAAGGAGAGCTTTCTTATCCTGGAGGGTCCCTGGTGTTGGGAATCGCAGAATTAAGCTATATTATTAATTTGCAATTTATTGAGTTACTGGCTGTACGAGCCGTTCTTTATGAATTTTATAATTATTATTTTTGTTTTACTCCTTCTTGGAAGGAGAGCTTTCTTATCCTGGAGGGTCCCTGGTGTTGGGAATCGCAGAATTAAGCTATGTTATTAGGTTTAAATTTTATTAAGTTATTGGCTGTACGAGCCGTCCTTTATCAAGCTTTATATTTGTTTTACTCCTTCTAGGAAGGAGGGCTTTCCTACTCTGGAGGGTCCCTTAGGAATCGCAGAGTTAAGCAATATTATAGAGTTTTTTTATTTTTAATTTATTATTGGCTGCACAAGCCTTTATTTATAGAGTTTATCATGAATTAATTATTTTTCCTTTCGCAATATATTTATTTTTTAACACTTTCGCATTACTTTTGCGATTTCAAGAAATATAAGCATTTATACTTTAAGTATGTGGCCATGTACATAAAAATAATGGTTAATTTTAAAATTGTTTTTTTTTTTCACAATTTTGTATTTAATATTTTCATGATTCTACATTCACAATTTTATATTTAATATTTTCATGATTTTACATCCACAATTTTGTATTTCTTAATATTTTTATATTTAATATTTTTAAGATTTTACAAATGTATGCATATTTAAACTTAAATTTATAGACTTGTATGTAACTTACATAAAGGTGTGAAGGAACATTTTTACTGTTGACCTTTTCCTTCCATGAAGTTTACTTGCGTGTCTTGCGCTGATTCGGTGCGGCGGCTGACGGCTCGCGTCTCCCGTTTGCTTTCGCTACTAGGGGGCCTCTTTTCCGTCACTCTTGGTTGCTATGATGCGGCGGATTGTTGATAGTCCACGTTCTTAGCTGTTGGTGGCACGGCTTGAAAAGCCCTTTATGTCCACCAGGTTCGGGGGCCAATTCAGGTACCACTTCGCGAACGGAACACTTGGAGGCGGCTTCTTCTATTTTTAGGACACTATTACTGGAGACGGCTCCTTTTTTTTTTTTTTGTTCACACCCGCGTTATGTTAACGAATTGGCCCCACGTTGGGCGCCAGTTAAAGATTTTCGAATTGAAATATCTTTTTAAAAAAGATAGCGGAACGACCGCTCTTTATTGAGTACAACTTAAAACAGAAATTACAAAATTTCTTAATCTAAAACCTAAACTTAAAATGCACCGAGCTACCTGTGGTGGCGTGCGCAATTTCGGGGAATCGCTGACTTGGGTTGCGCGTGCATTACATCCGGCCTAATTCAGTTGGGGTGTTGCTGCCGTTGGCTTTTCTGCTGACGGTGCGTCTGGAATTACTGTGGGAAGCGCTATGTAAGCGCTGTGCATCCGCTGTACTCATGTTGCTGATCGGCGTGTGAAAAGTTAACATTTGCCATGTTAACATGCATATACATATGTATGTACATATATTGGTTTCGCTGTCTGTTTGTCTGTTTTGTTATTTTTCTTTGGTTTTTTGTTTGCGAGACGACTTTTGTTTTGCAACGGACCGCGCAGGCAATATTTTTTTACTAATTTAGTTGGTTATTTAATTTAATTCTTAATTATTAAATATTTTGCGCGCACAACTTGCCAACTTGTGGTCTTTTGTCACTATCACTTTGTGTTTGTTACTTTCGCTTCCAAGCTTTGTACCAATTTTTAATCGTTTTTAGACTTTGTTCAGCATCCAGCTTAGTATCGCCTTTTAATTCAAACACAATCTCTGATTTGTAGGAATCACGAGCCTCTTCAAGCACTACTGTCCCTGCTCGGGCGCCATGAAAAATCTTCACTATTTTGTGAAAATATTTAACTTATTTAAAAAAGGTTAATAAGGGTAGAAGCGCGAACTAAAATGATTTTGCCTGTAACGCCGCGAATTGAAAAAGAAAACACCGTGCACGTCCGATTACAAATTCAATAGTGGAGTTTATTACACATGTACTGTCCTTATATTAGGCCCTAAACTAAGATACGAGAAATAGCGGAAATGGAAGAACAGTAAGTGGAGAGTTAGAGAGAGTTTGCAGTTAGTAAATAGAAATAGGAAGAACGGAAAGTAGGTATAGCTGGAAAAATAGAGTCAATGCTCGGAAGTAAATAGAAACAGGTAAAGAAATAGCGACAGCGAGAAACAGTAAAGTATACTACATACCTACTTATAAATAAACAATATAAATAACTTAATATTAAGCTTTAATACAATTTCAATTTTTAAACAATATAAAATAACTTAATATTAGGCTTTAATACAATTTCAATTTTTAAATTCAATATTATTTAATTTATATTATATTATTAGTTTGCCAGAATCTGGCTTAACACCAACTAATGTATTAAATTAAAAGATGTATACATATTAAATATATGTACAATATATAAAATACATTGCATATAATTATTTTCCAAAGATAGTCAACTATCAGTAAAGGCTATCAACCTCAATAAAAATTAACACTCGCTTAATAAAAGACATTTTTTAAACAATTTTTCTTTTTGCAAAATCTGCAGCCTGTCGTGATTCAGTCTGTACGTACGTATACGTGTACACACATACGCGCAACATAGCATAATCTTTTCCACTTCCATTTATAAATTAATTTTATGGTGTGAGGGGAAAGTATAAAAAATCCGACGCAAACATCCACATCTACAACCCTCAAGTAAACGTGAGTAAACACTGATTAGCGGGCTTCGAGCGTTGACGGCTGGAAGTAAAGTTTTAGATAAGAATTCCACCAATGTTTGCTTTTATATCGTAGGAGTATACATTGGAAATTTGCCCACATACATACATACATACTTGCATGATGATAAAATCCAGCTTTTATGAAGCCGAGATGGTGACTCATCGCGTTATAGTAAAAAACATTCATGCGAATTCCCATATACAGATGACACAATAATTCAAAAAATGCTTTTTAGTATTCACATTCTGTGAAAAATGTAACGGAATCATTAAAACACGAAATATTTATTGTTCATTCAAATTTATTGCATCGCCTCTAGAGTAGAGTCCTTTTGAAAGAAAGAACATCTAAATGTCGATAAAATCACAGAAATAATCGAAGTTGATCGGAATGTCAGTAGTCGGAGGAGCTAAAGATCGATCATAAGACAGGTTTAAACTATTTGCGCAAAAATTTTACGCAAAAATTTTACACAAAAATAATGCATCACCACAAATGAACGCAAATGAACTGCATGACCACATTTCAAGTACAACAATTGCGCTCTCATTTCACATTTTCGTGCTTCATGAACCAATGAATCTACTTCGTCGGCATATACCTGTATTGACTTAGACCGTTTCCGATCCATTGTGTTACTACAGTACCGGTTTACCTGATACTCCTCGTTAAACCATTTTGTTTTAAGTTCAAACCCATTGATCTGGCTGACACTTAAACCCCTAAGGATGAGCAGAACGATGGACCAAAGTATCTAAACCTAGTGGCATGTCACACAGGACACTGATGGAGAAGATGTCTGACAGACTCTTCCTCCTCCTCATTCGTACAGCTTCTGCAATAGTCGAAATGAGGTACGTCCAATCTTTGAGCAAGTCGGCCTAGGAGCCAGTGGCCTGTGATCAAAGCAACCAAGAAAGAGACGTTTTTCCTTGATCGTTTAAGAAACGTCTTTGAGGGCCGGGCGTCCCATTTGGGCCATATTCTTTTTGTATCATTACATTTATAGCATCAACCCATCTCTGCTTAGACTTGTAACTTTTTGCTGTATATATACATAGTCCTGCCATAATTTCTTTTACAAGTTAGATCCATTATATAAGCAGGACTATATCACGGTGTGTGACCTGACGATCTTGTTCAATCATTTCTCGCACAGCATCTCCTATGCTCTTAGAGTTTAATGAACTGATCATTGAAAAACACAGGCAAACACTAAAGTGCCGTTTCGATACCATTACGAGACCTGCAACAGGCAGATATCTGCAACCAGTCAGAGCTTCTGGTGTAATGGACAGGATTGATGAAATTTAGATTGACGCACTGCCCCAGGCAGTCGAAGAAAGGAGCACCCAGTGACCTCAATCGATTAGCTGCCAAACCCGGACATTTACTAAGAAAGTGTTCGACAGTCCCTTTCTGTGAAAGGTTCCAATAGCTTCTGCAATTCGGATTAAATAGTAAACCTAGCTTTTCCGCGTGCGTGCCGATCTTCCAATTACAGGTAAGCACTGCTGCGAGTTTGGAAATTGAATGGCATGAAGTTCCCCAGGACTTTCTGAGTCCTGCGTCTATTGTACCGGGGCCAAAAGCACATGAAATAGCACATGAAAAAATATATCTCCATCTCTCCTGTGGTTTCCTGAGGAATAGAGTTGTGCAATTCCCCTTTAACAACAATCAGGGGATGCTGATGTCCGAGTAAGAAGTCTCTGAGACCAATTCAGTCTGCCTTTTGCTGGCAAGCTTATCAGCCATTTCATTTCCCTCTAGCGTGTAAAGGTCACAATAAAGATTTCCATCACTCAAAATAGTTTTTTTTATTTAGTAAACATTAGATGATTAATTTTGTGCCACCTTTAGGTGACACTGCAGGCCGAAATATTTAGAAAAAATTCATTTTTAGGTATCCAATATAATATATAAAAATTCACTCACGCCTCTTTTTGCCTATGTAAACGCATATAGATCAGGTTCACGCTCTTTTTTTGGCGGAAGAGGGCGTATAATTAAACAATAAAGAGGACAAATGGGAACGTAAACCCTTTTGACTTCTACAACTTTCTATTGATTCATATTTTTGATTTTGTTAAATAGTTGGTGATGAAATCTTTTTTAATATTCAAACAACGTCCATACAATAAAAACACCCAATTTTGTTTCTCATTTACATTTTCTAATACATATTTATTTTTATTTTTAGAACTATCCACCGTTATCGAGCTCATAAGTGAATGAAATGGAAGCTAAAATTTTCGTACTATTTTTCGGAGTGAGTTCTTTCTTCTGTTGCATTGGTGCCTTGGCGGAGATACCGAATTGTGCCTTTGAAGATACCGTTAACTTAACCTCCAGCAAAAAATTCAGCAATGGCTCTTACCTCTATGAGGGCGTATTGGTGCCTCCTGCATTGACCGGCCACTACGATTATATTGAGCTGTACGGAGGAGAACGCCAACAGGTGACGAAACACATTCGAGGTTGTGTGTGTCATCTCAAGCAATGCGTCAAATTTTGCTGTCATCCAATGGCGGGAATGTATCGAACCAGCGAGAACTCCGACGCCCAATGTGATGAGAAACTAAGTGAGGAACTAACCTACTCGCCGTATGTAAATGTGACTTTGCGTAACAGCAGTCAGGTCTTGATGCATGTCTTGGACGAATTTGTTGTGCAGCAAGGCATTCCATGCGGTGGAGGGTATATGCTGATGCCGCATCAATATGAAGAAGACCAATGGGAATTGTTTGAGGTAAGCAATAAATATAGATGTTCATAAATATGAATAAATATACTCATTTCACAGAATGGTACACTACTGCGTTTAGCCGATGAGATGGTCTTCACGAGACGCGATTATTGCCTGCAAGCATATGAAGCGGACGGAAAATATGTCATGAATCCAATGAACTGTCCAGTTACCTATGATGAGCCTTCAACCCTCATGCTGAACACAATCGGTAAGAGAGAAACTATTTATGATCGTTGGAAACTAAGTAATTTTTTTTTGTGACTTTTCAGTGATGATGATATCGGCGCCTTTTTTGTATGCCACTATCCTGATCTACTCGCTTATCCCAGAACTATGGAACTTACACACCAAATGCTTAATTTGCTATCTCTCGTCGCTGGCTATTGGTACTACGATGATAGCAATGATCAACATATTGAATTCCGACTACGTGAATGTTATTTGCGCTACTATAGGTGGGTTGACTCACAGGTGAAAGGAGATATGCCAAGTGTAGGGAGATCTGACAAGTGTCCACATGCACATATATCGGGTGTTTTTTTAACTGTTGAGAATTATCGATATCGATAACTATGGGTTGACAGTTGAGAGTACAAATTGTGTTGACTTTTCTGATCTGTAAGGCTTGGCAAGTCATCATGAATCGTTTAACGCCAGGACAACGCTTGAAAATTGTGTAAATTTGCTTTGAAAAGAAAAAAAAAATAATTCTGTTCGCGAAATTCATAGAGTGAAGTGTTGGAGCAGACGCCCAAATATCTGTTCGTTGTCATTCTCAATTTGTTGGCCTTTATCCTTCGTATACGTGGAACATTTTACGTAAGGATCTTGGCTTAAGTGCCTATAAAATGTATCTCTTGCAAGAATTGAAGTCAAGGGATCATCGTTTGTGTCACTTTTTTGCTGATTGGGCTCATTTAGATTTATTATTCAGATTTACTAGAAAAAGTAGTCAAAAATTGCATTGATCGAATGATCCATGCAACTCGCAGCCACGGCGGATATATGCCGGATATCATTTTCTTAAAATATATGCGATGAAATTTTCTTCTTCTTAAAGGGTACAATAGCCCCTTAAGCCGTTTTTACCGAGTTTCTTTCTCGTTCTAACCGGCGCCAGTTGGGCACACTAAGTGAAGCCAAGTCCTTCTTGGGTCTTCCTCTTACTCTGCTATCACCAGCTGGTACCGCATCGAATACTTTCAGAGCCAGAACGTTTGTATCCAGTCGAACGACATGACCCAGGCAACGGAGAAGCGTAAAGCACAAATAGCTCTCGGCATCGCCGACGTGCAAGGTCTAAAAAATCTGCCGCAAAATCTTTCTCTCAAACAGTCAAAGGGTGGCCTTATAGGATGTTGTCAACGTCCATGAATACGATAGAAAGGACATGATGAAAGCTTTACAAAGTGTTAGTTTTATTCGTCGAGGGAGAACTTTACTACTCAAATGCCTACTTAGTCCATAAAACTATCTACCAGATTAATAAAAAAAATTCATTGCAACAATATTTCTGTTTTGTATTATCATTTTATGTTCTCAAGGTCTTAAGAAGCACCCGATATAAAAGCGTTTCTAAACCTTAGATAATATGCAAAAAAAATTATTAGACTAAAATTTTTTTCCTAGTAACTACAAATAACACCCGATTTCGCTTGCATTTTCGTATCCGATCTTATATTTTCTCGATTTCGATAGGGTTTGTGACGTACTATTTCCTATCGGCTGCCTTTTTCTGGCTGAACGTTATCTGTTTCGATCTTTGGCACAACTTCCGCGGCACTAAGGGCAACATTCAGAATCTGACTCAGCGAAAACGTTTTCTCTACTATGCACTCTATGCTTGGGGCGTGCCAGCGCTCATGACTATTCTAACAATCGCTCTGCAGTACTCGGACCTGCCAAATAAACTGAAGTCCGGCATAGGACATTCACACTGTTGGTTGAAAGGTAAGTTGATGTACATACATACACACACTCTCCATACATAACTAACGCTTATTCTAAAAACAATTTAACAATTTAAAATGAAGTGGACGATTGGTCCGCCATGATATATTTTCACGGACCCTGCTTATTGTTGATTATTTTCAATATTACGATTTTCTTCGTAACCGCCAAGAAGATCTACAGCATACGAAAAGAACTGCAGAAATTCGCTCAGGGCGAAGAGAGCAGACGCCATTTGCGCTCGCAACAAAACGAGTGAGTTTCTGTTTAAAACTGTGCTTGATATGAGTACATACATACATAAACGTGGTATGTGCAAATGTTTATAAAAATTAAGAATCAATTTGATGAATTATTTCAGTGTCTGGCTGTTCTTCCGGATGTTCATTGTAATGGGCATCGGCTGGTTGTTGGAGATAATCGGCTACATAGTTGGCGATAGGAGTGATTACGCCATTATATTCGCACTCGCAGACATATACAACGCCTCGCAGGGATTGATTATATTTGTGCTATTGGTTATGAAGAAGAAGGTGTTGCTGCTCATAAAGAGAAGGTACAATTTAACAAATACATATTAATTTTACTTGCAAATATTAATTTCAAATAATAAATAATGAATGGTTCGTAAAGAATTTTGTGCATTGAGGGGCCTGAACCCACAGACTCAACCGAATCGCAGTGCTCTGAAGAAGAGATCGCGTTACAAAATATTACAAAAGGAATTCCGCCGATTTTGAAGTGATTGAATAGGTAAAAAAGGAATTCGAGTTCCGTATTTTGGTTATGGTGTTACTAATGGTGCTCCCCGTCGTGTGGGTCTTGGTTTTGCTTGAAATAACAATCCTCTTAGGCAATAACACTAACTTTGTCTTGTTTATTTGCAATGGGGTTCATTTGTTCTGAAAAAAGGAAAACTAATACAATATTTACATTCAATAATTACAGCATGTTTCATTCTATAAGTACATACATACGTGGGCATATGTTTTTCTTATGTACCTAATATTTTTAATTTATTTTGCTTTTCAATGTCTGTAAACTAACTCAGATACTTTTTTTAGAATATCGAAATCGGATAATGCATTGTACTCGTCATTTAGGCGAACACCCAAGTCTAGCGCTTCAACCATGGAATTGAGTAAGTGAAGAAAAATTTTAGTTGGAAAATGATTAATATATTTAAGTATATACGAATGTGTTAAAACGTCTCTCAATGTCGATGTAAGAGACACTATAGCACCTTGATCAAAAAGTTTCCGGAATATATTCTGAAAATTCAATGTAACACATGGGCTGAAAAGTCCCGGGCCCAACAGGGAAAATACTTTTTTTTGTTAAAAATTAACTTTATTCATCAACATAATCTCCATCAAGAACAACGCAATTTTGTAGAACGATTTATTTTTTGCCTCAAAATAGGCCTTAGTTTCAGCGATAGCCTCTTCAATCGAGTGAAATTTTTTACCGGCGAGCATTTTTTTAAGTCTGCGAACAGCCGGTAGTCGCTGGGAGCCAAATCTGGCAAATACGGTGAGAGCAATTCGAAGTTGAATTCATGTAGTTTTGCCATTGTTTTGATTGACTTGTGATTTACTTGTTTTTGATCAACAGTGAACACAATTGGGTGTCGCGCTGCTTCGAATAGAGCTTTCTCATAGTCAAATGCTCATGCAATATAAAGCCAACTCATTCTTTTGATATCTTACTATGTCAGCTAACTCACACGATTTTGCAGATTTGATGTTTTCTGGGGTTACCTCCTTATTTGGACGTCCACTGCTTTGTTCATCATCGGTTGAAGTCAACAAACCATCGTTTTATTGTTGTTTCGGATGGAGCGGCGACCCCATAACAATTGTCAAGCCATTGCTTCATTTGAACGGTATTTTTCCCCATCAAGAAGCAGAGTAAAATTAAAACACGAAATTCTTTTTTATCCATTGTTTTGAAAATAACAAAAGTAGCGTCACTCTTACCAGAATAACTGGAAATAACTGGAACTTTATTTTCGGTATAACCATCGGAGTTGTCTTCGATTTTTCCATTATTTCATTTCAGCTATAAACGTGCATCCCCCGTATCCCGTAGTCGTTTTTTGACTCAATCAAACAGAAGAGAGTCGCACGGAACCATATCAGGTGAATTTGATGGCTGTTAATGGTATTCTTTGGTCAAAAATTCACCGATAAAGATGGCACTGTGTAACGGTGCGAATTGTTTCACGAAAACGACTCATAATATCCAAATAATAGTCTTACCAACGGTTTGATCTTTTGATAAAAATTCGTGGTGTACAATACCATTGTAACCTATAAAAATCGTGACTCGGTTTCTTTTTTGACTGAAAACGACGTGGTTTTTTGGTCTGGTTCTTTCGGAGCTCTGCGTTACCTGGCGGTTGCTTCAGGAATTTTTTGATCAAGGTAGCATCTTAACACTACATTTTCGTCCGTAAGTTTGACACTGCTAGCTACAACTCTCATTATTGCCTTTGAGTTTGTTATATTCCAAAATTAACAGCCAGCGAAATTAACTTTTACTGAAATGTGCGCGGGTATATAAAGTTCGGACCGGACCGAACTTAGCCACTTACTTTCTTACTTTTTATTTACATTTACTTGTGTGTGTATGTATACATACTATTTTTTCTTTTCTTTCTATTCTTTATTTACTGTATTTTTAGCGAATGTTGAATCTCGATGGAAACTGCAGAACTGAGGAATAAAAAGTTTTAAACACACCAACAAAATTATACAAATGCTTAAGTTTCAAGAAACCCCTATTATATCTGAACTTCAAAGGCGTTTTATGTAATAAGAATATGAGCGGTGCTGTCCATGTCGAGAAATAAGGAGCATTTGCTGGAAGGACGTCATAAGCCAAAAACGAACAAAAAATCCATCCTTTTTTCATACACCATAAAATAAGAGCTGTGGCCCTTCCACCCTGGACCATACGATATACTAATAATAATAATCGAATATGAGCTGGTGGTAATTTCTCCCCATCTTATGGGCACTTAAAAAAATGTCAGTCCAGACAGATGTAAATCGTGCCACTGTTAAGAGAAATATATTCAATTAGTAATTCCCATAAATATGTTTTAAAAATCTAATGCACATAAATAACCCTGCAGAAAAATCTACTAATTCGAAATTGGTATAGTTCTAGTGAATTAAGTACCATGGCGCACATAATAAGCTGGCGAATCCTAATCACATATACCCTCGTTTCATGTATTTTTCCAACTGGAGTAGTGCGGAAATAGTACTAAATTTAACAAATAAGTGGTAAATTCTGCAAGTTATATTTAGCATCACAAAACAAAATAAATAAAACAGTGATCTAGCTAACACTGGTGTCGCTGGCTCAACGGTCGATAAAGTAAAGCTTGGGCTTTGTATCTGTTAGAAAAATCTTGTGTACGCCCTTATAAACTTATATTATATGGTTATCGGCACTACATCTTATGTTCAAATACGGCATTGAACTGTTGATATCTTCCTTTGAAGAAGAAGCTCAAGGAGGATAGAATACGAGGTTGCGAGTCCAGAGTCCATGAAGAGAAAGAAAGAAATTATTGGAGGCTTTATATTCATTTGTGCTTTCAAAATTTAACATACGACGCTTCGTTTCCATTAGTTTGATTAGTTTAGATATCAAAAATCACAATATTACCAAGCATTCATATAATTTTTCCTCCTTTTGTTTAATTTGTTCCAACTTTTTGGAACTAACGTCAGACTTGCCAACATCGCGAAAAATAAAGTAGCTGTTTGGGAAGACGCCACCTTCAGTACTCAATTCGCCTTGGGAGAAGCTTGTCCAATCTAACAAAGAATGTAAATAGGCGCCTCGCTTCTTGGGCATCGGTGACCAGCAAAGGACTGAAAATACTACTTCAGTCCGCCAAGGGGCCGCAATATCTTTACTCCCCTTTAAGGATGATCTTAAATGTTGCTGGTAACACTATGCATGCATTTGGTCCATGAGAAGATATCACTTGGGTTATTTTCATTTTTACAAAATTTGTCTCGAATAGTTTTATGACTTAAAGCATAACATTTTTCATTTAATAAAAGTGTTCGCGCATATTTATTACATTCGAAAAACCTTATCTTCTCTCCACATCTACTCGGACTACCCAAGATCGTAATATGCGAGAAGGGCATTTTCTGCTTTTCGTAGAAAACAATTGGGACTTGTGTTGTAAGCAAAGTGGTTCGGAATTGCCGAAATAGTATTAATAATAGAACAGGATTTTTCTGCAGGGTATTTACAGTAAAAATATTCACCATTATCCCACAAGTGAATTTATTCAATACGCAAGCTTTTATGTGCTCAGGACTAAATAAGATAAACAAAGAAAAAGAAAAGGAAGAGTAAGCGAAAGTGAGTGGAAAGACCAGAGTATAGAAATCATACACATATAAAAATCTTCACATGCTTAAATTTGCACACAAAGGTTTGTTTATTTTATGCACTGTGACGTCAGTTGTCAAATTTGCCAAAAATAAAGTAGCAGTTTTCGGAAGGTCACCTGCTGCATTCTCTACATCTGTAAGATCCATAATCCATATAAAAGGCCACGCAATGCGGATTACAAAAACTACCTCTCTTGCTGCGTATGACGTCACAGCGCGACAAATTTAGAGCAAATTGCAATATATAAAACAGTTCAAAAATTTGATCTGAACTGCTTGCATACTTCGATAATGTCTGACTTCATTTTTAATAATGAAACAGATAAAAATTCTACTAGTGACCAAACTGAATAACGACACCCTTGGACACATAAACCTCGAAACACTTGTATACTCATAAGTTAAGAAAATTTGTGTACGTTTCTTCTATTTTGTGATAAATTAGAAATTCTAACAAAAATATTTGTACTTTCATAAAATATTATTTTATGTCTAAATATAAGATTAAGTTTTTAAAATCACTTTGCATGCCGACACCAAATAAATAAGTATAAATATAACATACACATATACAAATGTAGATACATATAACTGTGTATGGAAAGAATATATGTATTCTAAAATTTCCAGTTTTAATAAAATATATCAGCTATCATACAGTTTTTTTAATGTTGGTAAATTTTTGAAAAAAAATAGTTCTAGGTCCGACGCCCATTGCCTATATATCATCAGCATATTCATAACAGTTTTCGGAGAGTTGTATTATCGTGGACTTATTTTTTTTCGACAAAATGTTTACCAAAATATTGCGAGTAGGAGTTTTGAACGTCGAAACAGTTGAGTTCTGCGTTTTTAGCAGCTTTAAGTAGCGTGAATTAGCATATAAAAATGCCATCTTAGAAATTCTCGTTTTGCTGGTGCTACGACATCTTCATTGGAATATAGTTGCCAGACTGAGAACTGTAATAATTTTTTTTACTGTCTTCAATTCAAATTTATAAAATAATAAAAAGAAAAAAAATTATGTGCGCATTTAAAAGCTGCCAAAATAGAAGATAGCAATGTAAGGAAGTCAGTATACAGTTTCGAAAAAAATTTCGTAAATTTCGAAATACCATAATTTATTTTTAACTATTAATATGTGGCAATATGGGTAATGTGGTAACGCTACTAGCAACAGGAACAAATTATGAAACTTTAAAACCGCTGTATCTACATATTAAAAAATGTTAAGTGAAATTAGCTTCTGTTCTGTATCGTCACGAGGACCAGGTGTAAGCAGCTGATTAATTCGCCTTGGGCACTTACGTCAAAAATGTGTATTTTGTTTACATATTTCGTTGTTTACATTAGTAATGTGAAGTGAAAACTCTTATTTGAATTGAAAATTAAAGTGTTCAGGCCATTTTTATTAAATCCGATTAAAACAAAAAAAATTTAAATATTATTTTGGGTAGCTTCAAATGGGCCAAATGTACTTGATGCGAAAGAATGGAAAACAAAATAAAATAAAAATAAATAAAGGGGCGAAAATTGATAGAATTGTTAAACAGAGCATATTAACACATGGGCTGGAAAGATCCGGGCTTAACACACGAGTGGCACTAGTTTTATTGCATTCTCCTCTTTTTCAGTTAGTACTAATCTTAAAAGGACAGCTCTTAAAATTTCATGAACTTCTATTTATTAGTTCGTGAGTTATTCTGGTAAGAGTGACGCCACTTTTCTTATTTTCAAAACAATGGATAAAAAAGAATTTCGTATTTTAAGTTTACTTTACCTCTTGATGGGGAAAAATGCCGTTCAAGCGAAGCTATGGGGGACTCCGCTCCATTCGAAACAACAATAAAACGATGGTTTGTTGACTTCAACCGATGATGCACAACGCAGTGGACGTCCAAATAAGGAAGTAACCCCAGAAAACATCAAATCTGCAAAATCGTTTTGAATGTTAGAAAAGTGAAGTTGCGTGAGTTAGCTGACATCGTAAAGATATCAAAAGAACGTGTTGGCTTTACATTGCATGAGCATTTGACTATGAGAAAGCTCTGTTCAAAGAGGCGGCACCCAATTGTGTTCACTGTTGATCAAAAACAAGTAAATCACAAGTCAATCAAAACAATGGCAAAACTACATGAATTGAACTTCGAATTGCTCTCACCGTATTTGCCAGATTTGGCTCCTGGCGACTACTGGCTGTTCGCGGACCAAAGAAATGCTCGCCGGTAAAAAATTTCACTCGATTGATAAAAAAAATAATTTTGAACAAAAAAAAAATAATTTTGAACAAAAAAAAAACATATTTTCTTTGTCAGGCCTGGAGCTTTTCATTTTGATATAGGTAGATACTAGAGTTGTATTTCGAACTACAAGTAATACGACTTCTTCCCCCAAATACCAGTCCATGAACAACAGATTGTTTGCTGAGCTTTGGCTTTCCCCTACGGGGTAATTATGACATGAAAAAAAAATCGAGAAATCAGTTCTACATAAATATGTATAACCACAAAGCTGTGGATCAGGAAATTTGAGTATCATATCGAGAAAATTGAATATCAGTCTCTTATATGTATTATATAAGATATGGAAGTATTTCTCAATATGACATACGGAAATATTTAATAAATAAAGAGAGAAACTACATACAATAGGTTGGTCAAAATCTTTATTTCTATTGTATTTTACTAAAGGGCTGGTGCTTATAACAGGTAGGTTTGACAGCCGCATTGCACATAGGAACAGCGATGCCACTTAGACTACAAAATGGGTCCGTTGTGAGCCGCAGGGGCTGGGCTACATTTCCCCTTCCAGATTGATGCTCATAATAAACTTATATAATATAAATTTATACCCAAATGCAAGTAAATCTGTCCCCACACTTTTTTACAAATATTAACTTTGCAATTGTCAAGGTGAGTATAAACACAGGTGAGTTAACACAAAGCCCACCTTTCCAGAAGCATACCACGGGTAATCAATGGTTGTTAATGACACAGTGACCAAATACCCAGATGAACCTAATATCAAAGAATTCGAATGCGATTGAAAATACAACCAGGTATTCCCAAACCAGTGCCGCTTTACTGTAGGAGTAGATGTTTATTTCCATGAGCAGTGAGCAGCCAATAAGCTGATTTTTTGATTGCGGCTACCTCTGCTTGAAATACAGTGCAGTGATCCGGTGGCCTGTACTTGGGTCTGAATACCCCTTTTGCAGAATACCCCTCTGCTAATCCTCCCATACAACCCCGAGCCATCTGTGAACACGTTGAGCAGGCCTAGTCTCCAAATGCGGCATCCCGCCCACTCTTCCTTTGGCGAAATGTAAGTGGAGAATGTCCTGCTCGGTCATGAATACTCGTAAGTGAGGCCAAGTCTGCTGCCCGAGCCTCCCAGTCTGATTACGACACGTGCAGTGGTAGTTTAAATTTTATGTATTTATTCGTACGCCGTAGCGTGATTACCATTCGGAATTCACATAGAGGTCGTTGGTTCGAATCTCGGTGAAACCCAAAATTAAAAGAAAAAGAAAAACATTTTTCTAATAGCGGTCGCCTTGCTTGTCGTTACCTTGCTCATTATGTTACCTTGCTCATTAGTGTTACCTTGCTCATATGTCGTTACCTTGCTCAATGCCGTTACATTGCTCATTTGTCGTTACCTTGCTCATTGCATTGAATGAACTGCAAGCGAAAGCGCGGAACGAACGACAAAGCAAACGAACGGCAACGTTCGACATCTTGCTCTCTCCTATTTATATTAATTGAGCGTACATATGTATGTATATGCGCAAATGTACATATATAAATTCACGTATTTGTATTGGCATATGCCTTCTTATTGATTATTATTAATTTGATTTACTTGAAGAATTTAAAATAAAACCAAGTTTGTTAATAATACCTGTTGTTTTAATGTTATTATTATTAATTTTTTTATTATATATGAAGGAAAAAATGTATGGTAATATTTACCATATACCTTATAAGATATGTTGTCTATACTAATATTATAAAGAGGAAAACTTTGTTTGTTTGGTTGTAATGAATAGGCTCATAAACTACTGGACCGATTTTAAAAATTCTTTCACCATTCGAAAGCTACATCACGAGTAACATGGATTATATTTTATTTTGGAAATAGGGCTCGAGATATAGGTCAAAACGTGGACCCGGGTAACCTTCGGATGTGTATGTACGATATGGGTATCAAATGGAAGTTGTTGGTGAATGCTTTAGTTCAGAGTATTTCCATCCGCTCCGTGACTAGGGTCTCGAGATAGAGACCAAAACGTGGACCCTAGAATGTGTTTGTACAATATGTATATCAAATGAAAGCTGTTGATAAGTGCTTTAATACGGGGTAATTTTCATACCTATTGATGACTAGGGTCTCGAAATATATGCCAAAACGTGGACCCGCCGCGTCTTTGCACCGAATTAAACCAAACTTACACACATCGTTAAGGAGGTATTGAAGATGGTTTCCGTATAGTTTGAACACCTATTGGTAGATATGGTCTCGAGATATAGGTCAAAACGTGGACCCGGGTAACCTTCGGATGTGTATGTACAATATGGGTATCAAATGGAAGCTGTTGGTGAATGCTTTAGTTCAGAGTATTTCCATCCGCTCCGTGACTAGGGTCTCGAGATAGAGACCAAAACGTGGACCCTAGAATGTGTTTGTACAATATGTATATCAAATGAAAGCTGTTGATAAGTGCTTTAATACGGGGTAATTTTCATACCTATTGATGACTAGGGTCTGGAAATATATGCCAAAACGTGGACCCGCCGCGTCTTTGCACCGAATTAAACCAAACTTACACACATTGTTAAGGAGGTATTGAAGATGGTTTCCTTATAGTTTGGGTACCTATTGGTAGATATGGTCTCAAGATATAGGTCAAAACGTGGACCCGGGTAACCTTCGGATGTGTATGTACGATATGGGTATAAAATGAAAGCTGTTGATAAGTGCTTTAATATGGGGTAATTTTCATACCTATTGATGACTAGGGTCTGGAAATATATGCCAAAACGTGGACCCGCCGCGTCTTTGCACCGAATTAAACCAAACTTACACACATTGTTAAGGAGGTATTGAAGATGGTTTCCGTATAGTTTGAACACCTATTGGTAGATATGGTCTCGAGATATAGGTCAAAACGTGGACCCGGGTAACCTTCGGATGTGTATGTACAATATGGGTATCAAATGGAAGCTGTTGGTGAATGCTTTAGTTCAGAGTATTTCCATCCGCTCCGTGACTAGGGTCTCGAGATAGAGACCAAAACGTGGACCCTAGAATGTGTTTGTACAATATGTATATCAAATGAAAGCTGTTGATAAGTGCTTTAATACGGGGTAATTTTCATACCTATTGATGACTAGGGTCTCGAAATATATGCCAAAACGTGGACTCGCCGTGTCTTTGAACCGAATTAAACCAAACTTACACACATTGTAGGTGTAGGTATTGAAGATGATTTCCTTATAGTTTGGGTACCTATTGGTAGATATGGTCTCAAGATATAGGTCAAAACGTGGACCCGGGTAACCTTCGGATGTGTTTGTACAATATGTATATCAAATGAAAGCTGTTGATAAGTGCTTTAATACGGGGTAATTTTCATACCTATTGATGACTAGGGTCTCGAAATATATGCCAAAACGTGGACTCGCCGTGTCTTTGAACCGAATTAAACCAAACTTACACACATTGTAGGTGTAGGTATTGAAGATGATTTCCGTATAGTTTGAACACCTATTGGTAGATAGGGTCTCGAGATATAGGTCAAAACGTGGACCCGGGTAACCTTCGGACGTGTATGTACAATATGGGTATCAAATGAAAGCTGTTGGTGAATGCTTTATGATATGTTATGTTATGTTATGTTATGTTATGTTATGTTATGTTATGTTATGTTATGTTATGTTATGTTATGTTATGTTATGTTATGTTATGTTATGTTATGTTATGTTATGTTATGTTATGTTATGTTATGTGATGTTATGTTATGTTATGTTATGTTATGTTATGTTATGTTATGTTATGTTATGTTATGTTATGTTATGTTATGTTATGTTATGTTATGTTATGTTATGTTATGTTATGTTATGTTATGTTATGTTATGTTATGTTATGTTATGTTATGTTATGTTATGTTATGTTATGTTATGTTATGTTATGTGATGTTATGTTATGTTATGTTATGTTATGTTATGTTATGTTATGTTATGTTATGTTATGTTATATTATGTTATGTTATGTTATGTTATGTTATGTTATGTTATGTTATGTTATGTTATGTTATGTTATGTTATGTTATGTTATGTTATGTTATGTTATGTTATGTTATGTTATGTTATGTTATGTTATGTTATGTTATGTTATGTTATGTTATGTTATGTTATGTTATGTTATGTTATGTTATGTTATGTTATGTTATGTTATGTTATGTTATGTTATGTTATGTTATGTTATGTTATGTTATGTTATGTTATGTTATGTTATGTTATGTTATGTTATGTTATGTTATGTTATGTTATGTTATGTTATGTTATGTTATGTTATGTTATGTTATGTTATGTTATGTTATGTTATGTTATGTTATGTTATGTTATGTTATGTTATGTTATGTTATGTTATGTTATGTTATGTTATGTTATGTTATGTTATGTTATGTTATGTTATGTTATGTTATGTTATGTTATGTTATGTTATGTTATGTTATGTTATGTTATGTTATGTTATGTTATGTTATGTTATGTTATGTTATGTTATGTTATGTTATGTTATGTTATGTTATGTTATGTTAATTTTAACTCATTCTCTATATCCATACAAAATATCTATCAAACAAATAAAATTAAAATTTTCTTTTGAAAAATGCAACCATTTAATCATTATTTTCTTATGAAATTATCACGTTAAACTATCGTCAGTAAACCGACTTTACAGACAACCTCTTTCTTTTATTTTTAAATCTAGAAATACAAGATTTCTTATAGGCTACAAAAAAAATATCCACTTCATACATATCTAATAAAGTGATCGTCCAACTTTTGAAGCGGGACCCTTCTTTGTGACTACGCCAAGCACGATAAGTTCTTGCTGAAAAGGGAATGGATTTGAGTATCAACACCATCGAACGTCAAGGCGAAGGAGGTGAACATATCCTACCGTCCCACATCGTCAAAACCACTGCTCTCAGAAAAACATATTGAGAAACAACAAAACAAGAAAATGTCACAGTATTGGACTGGCCTTCCCAGTTCTTAGACGTCAAACCCATTGAAAATGTGTGGGAAACTATGAAAACGCTTCTTGCCGGAGGGCCAGTCCATGAATTAAAGCAACTCGTGCATCAAGTTCGCGAAATCTAGTCCTGTTTGTCGACGAGCTACGCAGAAAAGCTGGTTCAAAGCATGCAGAAGATGCCAGGCAACACTCGACAACGATGAAGACTACATGGCTTATTGAGTAATTGCGACTTGTAGTTAGGTACATACTTTCAAGTAAAAAAATTGTAAATATATATCTTTTATACTTCATGAATAATCACGGTTCTTTTTTCTGACACAGACTGTATGTGGCCCCAACCGATTTCTTTTTTTACGTTTAAATAATGAAAAAAAAAACTCTCTCGATGTCTATGTTTAAGTGAGGCGAAGTAAATACAAAATCAATGATTTCTTTGCATTGGAAGTGCCAAAAGCCAGAAATATACCAGTAAATAGCAATCTTTGTATGACGATTCGGAGAAGTGGATGAAAAATTGCTTCAGACTGTTTTGTGATTTCAATGAGACGTTTCTTCCCACAAAATGACTTCTTATCGCTAAAATGACTAATAAAATGAAAATAAAATTTAAGTTGCGATTGTAAGTATGAATGTACAAATTCTTCAGCTTTTGCGGTGCTAACCGAAGCCGATTGGCGATTCAGACTTTGGCGATAAAAGTTTTGCCGCAGTCATTTTTGATATTCGTGATTGTTAGCATCGCCGTTTTGGTTCGTCCTTACTATTTTCTATGTGAAGCAGAAATATTTTATTTATTAAATTTATTTCTACTATTATTCCTTACAAATTACTGAAACTGAGGACGTTTTAACAAAGTGCGCCACTAAGAATAAGTTCACAATTGAATGAGTGTCAAATACTCACATAAAAGTATGTTCTGTGCGAAAGTAAAAAATATGTAATTTGAACGAAAGTTCATTCAAGATCTTGGCTGGAAATATTAGGGATAACAAATCAAACTAAAACAATTAAGGATGTGCTGAGTTCGGCTCAAGTTGGGCTGGCTGTTGTTTGTGGACTCAAAGCAAACTCGTAGGCAATGAGAGTTATGGATCGTAACAGTAGATGAACGGATTTATTGACTGAATTTAGACTTTTTACACAATTTCTTTGTAATCGTATTTACTTTTTGGGTTCATCACTTGTATAGATGTAGCTTGATTGCCTGGAGAAACGGACGCAAGGCGCTTTGCCGGTGTTTATATTTCAGTAAAATAAGCGGGAATTTTTTGCATTTTTAGCATTTTTAACGTTAAATATTCCTATTAATTCTTACTGATAATTGGCTTTATCCGTTTGAGTCTCCTTTGGTTGGTATGTTTTTCAAGCCTTTTGGTATGAATTGCAGCATTGTGTTTGACAACTTCAGGTATCGACGTAGTCTTGAGGTCACGACGCAAGTCACTGTTTCTCTCATGCCTTGACGAGTTTATTGTGTTTTTTATAAACTTTTTTTGAAATCCTTTAATTTTTCCATTATCTGTTTGCTTAGCACAGCCCCACAGCTACATACATATCGATGTTGAAGGTTCTTCAGCAACCATTTGCGCAACGTTTTGGTCTGCCAGTCATTTTCCCATCCACGTCAGAATCCGTTTCTATAAATTTTTTCACCAACCTTTGAATTGTCGACTCTTTCGGATGATTATTTCCATAAAAAATCACCAATTTCGCGATATTTTGTTCTCAAAATCGACCATTTTCTAATAAGTTTCAGTTATTTTAATGCCTTATTTTATCGTGCAAAATTATACATTAGATGACATAAAAATGGGTACCGCCTAGGAATTATTCACTACTGACATCGAGGCGTCACTTATAAATTCTTTTGGTACAGTTGAATGGCCACGTCGACTTCCTCAAAATCTTCTTCAAAGTCATCACCATAAAATATTTGAGTTTTTGGATCTCCGGATTAACAACGCAACAAGTTTTTTCGACGTTATTTCTTTAGAATATTTGCAAACGTTCGGCAAGCGCGGAATATACTATTGCTGCTGAAACAGAACAATTTGTAAAATTATCATCGCTTTCGGGTCACCCTTTATATGAAAGTGAAGTTATAGATTTTCGAATATCAAATACTCGCATTCATGTACATTCACTCATATGGATATGATCAATTCAATTCTTTTTTAAGGTTTGTGTGTCTGTAAAGGACTTAGTTGAGCGCCATGAACGTCATCATTTTGGTTTTGTGCATCGTGATTTGGTTTTGGAACGCGATTGTTCCTTGCCGCTGCACTTTGTCGGAAATACCGAATTGTGCCTTTGAAGATACCGTTAACCTAACCTCCAGCAAAAAATTTAACAACGGCTCCTACCTCTATGAGGGCGTATTGGTGCCTCCTGCATTGACCGGCCACTACGATTATGTTGAGCTGTACGAAGGAGAGCGCCAACAGGTGACGAAACATATTCGGGGTTGTGTTTGTCATCTCAAGCAATGCGTCAAATTTTGCTGCCATCCAAGGGCGGAAATGTATCGCATTGGAAATACTTCTTCAATAGATTGCGATAGCGCGCCAAGTAAAGACTTCAATTACTTGCCATATGTAAATATTACTATGCCGGACAGCAGCCAAGTGTTGACGAATGTGCTGGATGAATTTTTGCTGCAGCAAGGGCTTCCATGCAATCAAGGGTATATGCTTGTGCCGCATGTAAACGAAAAGCACAAATGGAAATTGTTTAAGGTAGGGAGCGGTGTGGATTTATATCTAATATATATATATATATATTTACGAAGGAGAGCGTTTACTCGTACATATAAATTTAATATTACAGAATGGTACTCTATTACGTACGTTGCATCAGACATTCCTTTCGAGACGGGATTATTGCCTTTATGCCTATGAGGTAAATGGTCGATATGAACTGCATCCACTGAACTGCTTCACTGATCGCAAGGAGCCCCCAACACTCATGGCAAACACTATCGGTAAGCTGTATTAATCACATACATGTATTAGGGTTGCCATATATAACGGCAAATTTTGATCACGGTATTTCGGAATATTTTTAAAGTTATCATGGGATATCGGGATTTGTTCCAGGATTCACCTTATGACATGACTACTATGAAATAAAGCTATTTAAAATTTAAAATGAACTGATTTTAAAAATCACATAATTTTAATGCAAACAAATCTTAAAGTTCATAGTTTTTAGAAGGGAAAATGGGGAAATTTTATGTTCGAGTAAATTTTAGCGTGGAATAGCCCAACTGTAAAAATATATACTATAAATACATACTTATATGTGTGCATTGGGTGGTTCATACAGTGGTTTCTTTTTAAAAGTAAAAAAAAAAAAGAATTAAAATTTTAAAATTAGTATTTTTGTTCTATTGGTTTATTAAAAAGAGCAAATATTCCCGTTTTTTAGTGACCACGATTTCATTCATGTAGTTGCCTCGGCTTCACAGTAGCGCATCCCTTTAACAAAATTGATGTGACTTTGGTGATGGTTTGTTGTTGTTGTTGTTGTAGCAGTACCTTTGTAGGGGAGATCGGGGGGTTATGAGACGGGTTTTGTTTTTTGACCATAAACATAATATAACCTATCCATTTTTCTGCACATTAAAATTTTTTAATTGTGATTAAGTATAACAACACTTTGACAAAAGATTAATTTCTTAAAATTATAGAAAAATCTCTAAGTTTTGCCTGCCTGCTCAAAAATCATTTTTTTCGGATTTTCGCATGTTCGGGGGGTTGTGAGACACAAATTTCATCAGAAAGAAAACGGCCTGATTTTATAAAAATTTTTTATTTCAATCGTTAAAAAGGCATATATTGGCTTCTACAATATAATTGATATGAACAATATGAATAATATACCTAATCAATCAAGTCAATGAATATCCGAAAGAGAAAATATTAGATTAATCAGATTCACAATGGATGCAGGTGTAATAGCCGGCTGTTAAATTTGCACATTTCAAGTGAACAGGTCTATCGCAAGTATTACAGTGAATCGAATTGTTTCGGTTTAATTTTTTGGGCATTACACCTTTGCAGATAATACAGAAATGCGAGATACGGCTGTAGAATACTATTAAATGTTCCTAGATTACGGAAATAGCATGTCTCATGACCCCCCGAATACGCTGTCTCACGACCCCCCAATTGCTTTATTTTCAATGTGGCCACTGTTTTATGGATGCATTTAATATTTACGCAAAACTCTTGTTGTGGGTCAAAAGGCTACTCACCAAGGAAGGTTTTGATGCATGCACTTTTATAATTAGCTTGTTCAACAAAGTGTAAGAAACAACAAAAACGATTATCAGCAAAACTTTCAATCACACAAGTGGAGTCGCGGTATGAGGACACACAAATAACCTGCATGAACAAAATATTTGTCATGTAAATATTATGATTGAAAGCTAGCAAGAAGTTACGCAGATACCAGACAGATGCCGCGCTCTTCAGTTCAGGGCTGTGAGCGTGTCTCATGACCCCCCGTGTCTCACGACCCCCCGATCTCCCCTACTGCTCGTCTTCGTCTAGCTCATCTAACGGAAGGCCCAGGAAACTAGCTAGAGGGGTGTTAGATGAGTGGGTTTAATAGGGCATTTGAAAAGGTGGTTAGGTTAGGTCGAGCGGGGTGCCTTCACATGCTGGACATATGTTTAGTATGTCGGGGTCGATTCTGGATAAGTAGGAGTTTAACCTGCAACAATATCCAAAACGTAGGTGGTGATGGTTTCTGGCTCTATCTCGCGACTGGCCTGCTTAGTAGTCGTCTTAACGGAATAAATCGTTAATGGGTTGAGTATGTATGTGAATTTGACGTTTACGCCCTTTTTGGATATTTGTGGTGTACGTCTTGACGTTGTTTAACATCTGGAGGGACTTACAGTTTTATGCCGACTCCTAACAGCAGATATTTTTTTATGAGGTGTTTCATGCATGGAAATTCTAACCCACGCACTTCCGAATAGTAGTCACGCACCGAAAAATTTGGCTACGGTGGACGTCGTTATGGATTGCTCATGGATTATTCGCATAACGACGTCAAACCGCAGCTCCGAGAAGGCCATTAGACACGATCACCGAACTTCGCATAAGTTTGACACTGCTATGTAGCTACAACTCTCATTGTCTTTGAGTTTGTTATATTCCAAAATTAACAGCCAGCGAAATTAACTTTTACTGAAATGTACGCGGGTATATAAAGTTCGGACCGGACCGAACTTAGCCACTTACTTTCTTACTTTTTATTTACATTTACTTGTGTGTGTATGTATACATACTCATTTTTCTTTTGTTTCTATTCTTTATTTACTGTATTTTTAGCGAATGTTGAATCTCGATGGAAACTGCAGAACTGAGGAATAAAAAGTTTTAAACACACCAACAAAATTATACAAATGCTTAAGTTTCAAGAAACCTCTATTATATCTGAACTTCAAAGGCGTTTTATGTAATAAGAATATGAGCGGTGCTGTCCATGTCGAGAAATAAGGAGCATTTGCTGGAAGGACGTCATAAGCCAAAAACGAACAAAAAATCCATCCTTTTTTCATACACCATAAAATAAGAGCTGTGGCCTTTCCACCCTGGACCATACGATATAGTAATAATAATAATCGAATATGAGCTGGTGGTAATTTCTCCCCATTTTACGGGCACTTAAAAAAATGTCAGTCCAGACAGATGTAAATCGTGCCACTGTTAAGAGAAATAAATTCAATAAATAATTCCCATAAATATTTTTTAAAAATCTAATGCATATAAATAACCCTGCAGAAAAATCTACTAATTCGAAATTGGTATAGTTCTAGTGAATTAAGTACCATGGCGCACATAATAAGCTGGCGAATCCTAATCAAATATACCCTCGTTTCATGTATTTTTCCAACTGGAGTAGTGCGGAAATAGTACTAAATTCAACAAATAAGTGGTAAATTCTGCAAGTTATATTTAGCATCACAAAACAAAATAAATAAAACAGTGATCTAGCTAACACTGGTGTCGCTGGCTCAACGGTCGATAAAGTAAAGCTTGGGCTTTGTATCTGTTAGAAAAATCTTGTGTACGCCCTTATAAACTTATATTATATGGTTATCGGCACTACATCTTATGTTCAAATACGGCATTGAACTGTTGATATCTTCCTTTGAAGAAGAAGCTCAAGGAGGATAGAATACAAGGTTGCAGGTCCAGAGTCCATGAAGAGTTTGTGAAGAGAAAGAGTAGGAGAAAGCAATGGAAACAACCAAACACAAGAAATTATTGGAGGCTTTATATTCATTTGTGCTTTCAAAATTTAACATACCACGCTTCGTTTCCATTAGTTTGATTAGTTTAAATATCAAAAATCACAATATTACCAAGCCATTCATATAATTTTTCCTCCTTTTGTTTAATTTGTTCCAACTTTTTGGAACTAACATCAGACTTGCCAACATCGCGAAAAATAAAGTAGCTGTTTGGGAAGACGCCACCTTCAGTACTCAATTCGCCTTGGGAGAAGCTTGTCCAATCTAAAAAAGAATGTAAATAGGCGCCTCGCTTCTTGGGCATAGGTGACCAGCAAAGGACTGAAAATACTACTTCAGTCCGCCAAGGGGCCGCAATATCTTTACTCCCCTTTAAGGATGATTTTAAATGTTGCTGGTAACACTATGCATGCATTGGTCCATGAGAAGATATCACTTGGGTTATTTTCATTTTTACAAAATTTGTCTCGAATAGTTTTATGACTTAAAGCATAACATTTTTCATTTAATAAAAGTGTTCGCGCATATTTATTACATTCGAAAAACCTTATCTTCTCTCCACATCTACTCGGACTACCCAAGATCGTAATATGCGAGAAGGGCATTTTCTGCTTTTCGTAGAAAACAATTGGGACTTGTGTTGTAAGCAAAGTGGTTCGGAATTGCCGAAATAGTATTAATAATAGAACAGGATTTTTCTGCAGGGTATTTACAGTAAAAATATTCACCATTATCCCACAAGTGAATTTATTCAATACGCAAGCTTTTATGTGCTCAGGACTAAATAAGATAAACAAAGAAAAAGAAAAGGAAGAGTAAGCGAAAGTGAGTGGAAAGACCAGAGTATAGAAATCATACACATATAAAAATCTTCACATGCTTAAATTTGCACACAAAGGTTTGTTTATTTTACGCACTGTGACGTCAGTTGTCAAATTTGCCAAAAATAAAGTAGCAGTTTTCGGTTTTCGGTTTTCGTCACCTGCTGCATTCTCTACATCTGTAAGATGCATAATCCATATAAAAGGCCTCGCAATGCGGATTACAAAAACTACCTCTCTTGCTGCGTATGACGTCAGAGCGGGACAAATTTAGCGCAAATTGCAATATATAAAACAGTTCAAAAATTTGATCTGAACTGCTTGCATACTTCGATAATGTCTGGCTTAATTTTTAATAATGAAACAGACAAAAATTTTCTAGTGACCAAACTGAATAACGACACCCTTGGACACATAAACCTCGAAACACTTGTATACTCATAAGTTAAGAAAATTTGTGTACGTTTCTTCTATTTTGTGATAAATTAGAAATTCTAACAAAAATATTTGTACTTTCATAAAATATTATAATATTTTATGTCTAAATATGAGATTAAGTTTTTAAAATCACTTTGCATGTCGACACCAAATAAATAAGTATAAATATAACATACACATATACAAATGTAGATACATATAACTGTGTATGGAAAGAATATATGTATTCTAAAATTTCCAGTTTTAATAAAATATATCAGCTATCATACAGCTTTTTTAATGTTGGTAAATTTTTGAAAAAAAATAGTTCTAGGTCCGACGCCCATTGCCTATACATATATCATCAGCATATTCATAACAGTTTTCGGAGAGTTGTATTATCGTGGACTTATTTTTTTTCGACAAAATGTTTACCAAAATATTGCGAGTAGGAGTTTCGAACGTCGAAACAGTTGAGTTCTGCGTTTTTAGCAGCTTTAAGTAGCGTGAATTAGAATATAAAAATGCCATGTTAGAAATTTTCCTTTTGCTGGTGCTACGACATCTTCATTGAAATATAGTTGCCAGACTGAGAACTGTAATAATTTTTTTTTACTGTCTTCAATTCAAATTTATAAAATAATAAAAAGAAAAAAAAATTATGTGCGCATTTAAAAGCTGCCAAAATAGAAGAAAGCAATGTAAGGAAGTCAGTATACAGTTTCGAAAAAAATTTCGTAAATTTCGAAATACCATAATTTATTTTTAACTATTAATATGTGGCAATATGGGTAATGTGGTAACGCTACTAGCAACAGGAACAAATTATGAAACTTTAAAACTGCTGTATCTACATATTAAAAAATGTTAAGTGAAATTAGCTTCTGTTCTGTATCGTCACGAGGACCAGGTGTAAGCAGCTGATTAATTCGCCTTGGGCACTTACGTCAAAAATGTGTATTTTGTTTACATATTTCGTTGTTTACATTAGTAATGTGGAGTGAAAACTCTTATTTGAATTGAAAATTAAAGTGTTCAGGCCATTTTTATTAAAACCGATTAAAACAAAAAAAAAATTAAATATTATTTTGGGTAGCTTCAAATGGGCCAAATGTACTTGATGCGAAAGAATGGAAAACAAAATAAAATAAAAATAAATAAAGGGGCGAAAATTGATAGAATTGTTAAACAGAGCATATTAACACATGGGCTGGAAAGTTCCGGGCTTAACACACGAGTGGCACTAGTTTTATTGCATTCTCCTCTTTTTCAGTTAGTACTAATCTTAAAAGGACAGCTGTTAAAATTTCATGAACTTCTATTTATTAGTTCGTGAGTTATTCTGGTAAGAGTGACGCCACTTTTCTTATTTTCAAAACAATGGATAAAAAAGAATTTCGTATTTTAAGTTTACTTTACCTCTTGATGCCGTTCAAGCGAAGCTATGGGGGACTCCGCTCCATCCGAAACAACAATAAAACGATGGTTTGTTGACTTCAACCGATGATGCACAACGCAGTGGACGTCCAAATAAGGAAGTAACCCCAGAAAACATCAAATCTGCAAAATCGTTTTGAATGTTAGAAAAGTGAAGTTGCGTGAGTTAGCTGACATCGTAAAGATATCAAAAGAACGTGTTGGCTTTACATTGCATGAGCATTTGACTATGAGAAAGCTCTGTTCAAAGAGGCGGCACCCAATTGTGTTCACTGTTGATCAAAAACAAGTAAATCACAAGTCAATCAAAACAATGGCAAAACTACATGAATTGAACTTCGAATTGCTCTCACCGTATTTGCCAGATTTGGCTCCTGGCGACTACTGGCTGTTCGCGGACCAAAGAAATGCTCGCCGGTAAAAAATTTCACTCGATTGATAAAAAAAATAATTTTGAACAAAAAAAAAATAATTTTGAACAAAAAAAAAACATATTTTCTTTGTCAGGCCTGGAGCTTTTCATTTTGATATAGGTAGATACTAGAGTTGTATTTCGAACTACAAGTAATACGACTTCTTCCCCCAAATACCAGTCCATGAACAACAGATTGTTTGCTGAGCTTTGGCTTTCCCCTACGGGGTAATTATGACATGAAAAAAAAATCGAGAAATCAGTTCTACATAAATATGTATAACCACAAAGCTGTGGATCAGGAAATTTGAGTATCATATCGAGAAAATTGAATATCAGTCTCTTATATGTATTATATAAGATATGGAAGTATTTCTCAATATGACATACGGAAATATTTAATAAATAAAGAGAGAAACTACATACAATAGGTTGGTCAAAATCTTTATTTCTATTGTATTTTACTAAAGGGCTGGTGCTTATAACAGGTAGGTTTGACAGCCGCATTGCACATAGGAACAGCGATGCCACTTAGACTACAAAATGGGTCCGTTGTGAGCCGCAGGGGCTGGGCTACATTTCCCCTTCCAGATTGATGCTCATAATAAACTTATATAATATAAATTTATACCCAAATGCAAGTAAATCTGTCCCCACACTTTTTTACAAATATTAACTTTGCAATTGTCAAGGTGAGTATAAACACAGGTGAGTTAACACAAAGCCCACCTTTCCAGAAGCATACCACGGGTAATCAATGGTTGTTAATGACACAGTGACCAAATACCCAGATGAACCTAATATCAAAGAATTCGAATGCGATTGAAAATACAACCAGGTATTCCCAAACCAGTGCCGCTTTACTGTAGGAGTAGATGTTTATTTCCATGAGCAGTGAGCAGCCAATAAGCTGATTTTTTGATTGCGGCTACCTCTGCTTGAAATACAGTGCAGTGATCCGGTGGCCTGTACTTGGGTCTGAATACCCCTTTTGCAGAATACCCCTCTGCTAATCCTCCCATACAACCCCGAGCCATCTGTGAACACGTTGAGCAGGCCTAGTCTCCAAATGCGGCATCCCGCCCACTCTTCCTTTGGCGAAATGTAAGTGGAGAATGTCCTGCTCGGTCATGAATACTCGTAAGTGAGGCCAAGTCTGCTGCCCGAGCCTCCCAGTCTGATTACGACACGTGCAGTGGTAGTTTAAATTTTATGTATTTATTCGTACGCCGTAGCGTGATTACCATTCGGAATTCACATAGAGGTCGTTGGTTCGAATCTCGGTGAAACCCAAAATTAAAAGAAAAAGAAAAACATTTTTCTAATAGCGGTCGCCCCTCGGCAGGCAATGGCAAACCTCCGAGTGTATTTCTGCCATGAAAAAGCTCCTCATAAAAATATCTGCCGTTCGGAATCGGCTTGAAACTGTAGGTCCCTCCATTTGTGGAACAACATCAAGACGCACACCACAAATAGGAGGAGGAGCTCGGCCAAACACCTAACAGAAGTGTACGCGCCAATTATTTATTTTTGACGTGATAACGTCTTATAATTCGATTTAACAGGCTGCACGCACGAAAAAATTTGTCGTTACCTTGCTCATTATGTTACCTTGCTCATTAGTGTTACCTTGCTCATATGTCGTTACCTTGCTCAATGCCGTTACCTTGCTCATTTGTCGTTACCTTGCTCATTGCATTGAATGAACTGCAAGCGAAAGCGCGGAACGAACGACAAAGCAAACGAACGGCAACGTTCGACATCTTGCTCTCTCCTATTTATATTAATTGAGCGTACATATGTATGTATATGCGCAAATGTACATATATAAATTCACGTATTTGTATTGGCATATGCCTTCTTATTGATTATTATTAATTTGATTTACTTGAAGAATTTAAAATAAAACCAAGTTTGTTAATAATACCTGTTGTTTTAATGTTATTATTATTAATTTTTTTATTATATATGAAGGAAAAAATGTATGGTAATATTTACCATATACCTTATAAGATATGTTGTCTATACTAATATTATAAAGAGGAAAACTTTGTTTGTTTGGTTGTAATGAATAGGCTCATAAACTACTGGACCGATTTTAAAAATTCTTTCACCATTCGAAAGCTACATCACGAGTAACATGGATTATATTTTATTTTGGAAATAGGGCTCGAGATATAGGTCAAAACGTGGACCCGGGTAACCTTCGGATGTGTATGTACGATATGGGTATCAAATGGAAGTTGTTGGTGAATGCTTTAGTTCAGAGTATTTCCATCCGCTCCGTGACTAGGGTCTCGAGATAGAGACCAAAACGTGGACCCTAGAATGTGTTTGTACAATATGTATATCAAATGAAAGCTGTTGATAAGTGCTTTAATACGGGGTAATTTTCATACCTATTGATGACTAGGGTCTCGAAATATATGCCAAAACGTGGACCCGCCGCGTCTTTGCACCGAATTAAACCAAACTTACACACATCGTTAAGGAGGTATTGAAGATGGTTTCCGTATAGTTTGAACACCTATTGGTAGATATGGTCTCGAGATATAGGTCAAAACGTGGACCCGGGTAACCTTCGGATGTGTATGTACAATATGGGTATCAAATGGAAGCTGTTGGTGAATGCTTTAGTTCAGAGTATTTCCATCCGCTCCGTGACTAGGGTCTCGAGATAGAGACCAAAACGTGGACCCTAGAATGTGTTTGTACAATATGTATATCAAATGAAAGCTGTTGATAAGTGCTTTAATACGGGGTAATTTTCATACCTATTGATGACTAGGGTCTGGAAATATATGCCAAAACGTGGACCCGCCGCGTCTTTGCACCGAATTAAACCAAACTTACACACATTGTTAAGGAGGTATTGAAGATGGTTTCCTTATAGTTTGGGTACCTATTGGTAGATATGGTCTCAAGATATAGGTCAAAACGTGGACCCGGGTAACCTTCGGATGTGTATGTACGATATGGGTATAAAATGAAAGCTGTTGATAAGTGCTTTAATATGGGGTAATTTTCATACCTATTGATGACTAGGGTCTGGAAATATATGCCAAAACGTGGACCCGCCGCGTCTTTGCACCGAATTAAACCAAACTTACACACATTGTTAAGGAGGTATTGAAGATGGTTTCCGTATAGTTTGAACACCTATTGGTAGATATGGTCTCGAGATATAGGTCAAAACGTGGACCCGGGTAACCTTCGGATGTGTATGTACAATATGGGTATCAAATGGAAGCTGTTGGTGAATGCTTTAGTTCAGAGTATTTCCATCCGCTCCGTGACTAGGGTCTCGAGATAGAGACCAAAACGTGGACCCTAGAATGTGTTTGTACAATATGTATATCAAATGAAAGCTGTTGATAAGTGCTTTAATACGGGGTAATTTTCATACCTATTGATGACTAGGGTCTCGAAATATATGCCAAAACGTGGACTCGCCGTGTCTTTGAACCGAATTAAACCAAACTTACACACATTGTAGGTGTAGGTATTGAAGATGATTTCCTTATAGTTTGGGTACCTATTGGTAGATATGGTCTCAAGATATAGGTCAAAACGTGGACCCGGGTAACCTTCGGATGTGTTTGTACAATATGTATATCAAATGAAAGCTGTTGATAAGTGCTTTAATACGGGGTAATTTTCATACCTATTGATGACTAGGGTCTCGAAATATATGCCAAAACGTGGACTCGCCGTGTCTTTGAACCGAATTAAACCAAACTTACACACATTGTAGGTGTAGGTATTGAAGATGATTTCCGTATAGTTTGAACACCTATTGGTAGATAGGGTCTCGAGATATAGGTCAAAACGTGGACCCGGGTAACCTTCGGACGTGTATGTACAATATGGGTATCAAATGAAAGCTGTTGGTGAATGCTTTATGATATGTTATGTTATGTTATGTTATGTTATGTTATGTTATGTTATGTTATGTTATGTTATGTTATGTTATGTTATGTTATGTTATGTTATGTTATGTTATGTTATGTTATGTTATGTTATGTTATGTTATGTTATGTTATGTGATGTTATGTTATGTTATGTTATGTTATGTTATGTTATGTTATGTTATGTTATGTTATGTTATGTTATGTTATGTTATGTTATGTTATGTTATGTTATGTTATGTTATGTTATGTTATGTTATGTTATGTTATGTTATGTTATGTTATGTTATGTTATGTTATGTTATGTTATGTTATGTGATGTTATGTTATGTTATGTTATGTTATGTTATGTTATGTTATGTTATGTTATGTTATGTTATGTTATGTTATGTTATATTATGTTATGTTATGTTATGTTATGTTATGTTATGTTATGTTATGTTATGTTATGTTATGTTATGTTATGTTATGTTATGTTATGTTATGTTATGTTATGTTATGTTATGTTATGTTATGTTATGTTATGTTATGTTATGTTATGTTATGTTATGTTATGTTATGTTATGTTATGTTATGTTATGTTATGTTATGTTATGTTATGTTATGTTATGTTATGTTATGTTATGTTATGTTATGTTATGTTATGTTATGTTATGTTATGTTATGTTATGTTATGTTATGTTATGTTATGTTATGTTATGTTATGTTATGTTATGTTATGTTATGTTATGTTATGTTATGTTATGTTATGTTATGTTATGTTATGTTATGTTATGTTATGTTATGTTATGTTATGTTATGTTATGTTATGTTATGTTATGTTATGTTATGTTATGTTATGTTATGTTATGTTATGTTATGTTATGTTATGTTATGTTATGTTAATTTTAACTCATTCTCTATATCCATACAAAATATCTATCAAACAAATAAAATTAAAATTTTCTTTTGAAAAATGCAACCATTTAATCATTATTTTCTTATGAAATTATCACGTTAAACTATCGTCAGTAAACCGACTTTACAGACAACCTCTTTCTTTTATTTTTAAATCTAGAAATACAAGATTTCTTATAGGCTACAAAAAAAATATCCACTTCATACATATCTAATAAAGTGATCGTCCAACTTTTGAAGCGGGACCCTTCTTTGTGACTACGCCAAGCACGATAAGTTCTTGCTGAAAAGGGAATGGATTTGAGTATCAACACCATCGAACGTCAAGGCGAAGGAGGTGAACATATCCTACCGTCCCACATCGTCAAAACCACTGCTCTCAGAAAAACATATTGAGAAACAACAAAACAAGAAAATGTCACAGTATTGGACTGGCCTTCCCAGTTCTTAGACGTCAAACCCATTGAAAATGTGTGGGAAACTATGAAAACGCTTCTTGCCGGAGGGCCAGTCCATGAATTAAAGCAACTCGTGCATCAAGTTCGCGAAATCTAGTCCTGTTTGTCGACGAGCTACGCAGAAAAGCTGGTTCAAAGCATGCAGAAGATGCCAGGCAACACTCGACAACGATGAAGACTACATGGCTTATTGAGTAATTGCGACTTGTAGTTAGGTACATACTTTCAAGTAAAAAAATTGTAAATATATATCTTTTATACTTCATGAATAATCACGGTTCTTTTTTCTGACACAGACTGTATGTGGCCCCAACCGATTTCTTTTTTTACGTTTAAATAATGAAAAAAAAAAACTCTCTCGATGTCTATGTTTAAGTGAGGCGAAGTAAATACAAAATCAATGATTTCTTTGCATTGGAAGTGCCAAAAGCCAGAAATATACCAGTAAATAGCAATCTTTGTATGACGATTCGGAGAAGTGGATGAAAAATTGCTTCAGACTGTTTTGTGATTTCAATGAGACGTTTCTTCCCACAAAACAGCATTCTAAAATTTATCGCTAAAATGACTAATAAAATGAAAATAAAATTTAAGTTGCGATTGTAAGTATGAATGTACAAATTCTTCAGCTTTTGCGGTGCTAACCGAAGCCGATTGGCGATTCAGACTTTGGCGATAAAAGTTTTGCCGCAGTCATTTTTGATATTCGTGATTGTTAGCATCGCCGTTTTGGTTCGTCCTTACTATTTTCTATGTGAAGCAGAAATATTTTATTTATTAAATTTATTTCTACTATTATTCCTTACAAATTACTGAAACTGAGGACGTTTTAACAAAGTGCGCCACTAAGAATAAGTTCACAATTGAATGAGTGTCAAATACTCACATAAAAGTATGTTCTGTGCGAAAGTAAAAAATATGTAATTTGAACGAAAGTTCATTCAAGATCTTGGCTGGAAATATTAGGGATAACAAATCAAACTAAAACAATTAAGGATGTGCTGAGTTCGGCTCAAGTTGGGCTGGCTGTTGTTTGTGGACTCAAAGCAAACTCGTAGGCAATGAGAGTTATGGATCGTAACAGTAGATGAACGGATTTATTGACTGAATTTAGACTTTTTACACAATTTCTTTGTAATCGTATTTACTTTTTGGGTTCATCACTTGTATAGATGTAGCTTGATTGCCTGGAGAAACGGACGCAAGGCGCTTTGCCGGTGTTTATATTTCAGTAAAATAAGCGGGAATTTTTTGCATTTTTAGCATTTTTAACGTTAAATATTCCTATTAATTCTTACTGATAATTGGCTTTATCCGTTTGAGTCTCCTTTGGTTGGTATGTTTTTCAAGCCTTTTGGTATGAATTGCAGCATTGTGTTTGACAACTTCAGGTATCGACGTAGTCTTGAGGTCACGACGCAAGTCACTGTTTCTCTCATGCCTTGACGAGTTTATTGTGTTTTTTATAAACTTTTTTTGAAATCCTTTAATTTTTCCATTATCTGTTTGCTTAGCACAGCCCCACAGCTACATACATATCGATGTTGAAGGTTCTTCAGCAACCATTTGCGCAACGTTTTGGTCTGCCAGTCATTTTCCCATCCACGTCAGAATCCGTTTCTATAAATTTTTTCACCAACCTTTGAATTGTCGACTCTTTCGGATGATTATTTCCATAAAAAATCACCAATTTCGCGATATTTTGTTCTCAAAATCGACCATTTTCTAATAAGTTTCAGTTATTTTAATGCCTTATTTTATCGTGCAAAATTATACATTAGATGACATAAAAATGGGTACCGCCTAGGAATTATTCACTACTGACATCGAGGCGTCACTTATAAATTCTTTTGGTACAGTTGAATGGCCACGTCGACTTCCTCAAAATCTTCTTCAAAGTCATCACCATAAAATATTTGAGTTTTTGGATCTCCGGATTAACAACGCAACAAGTTTTTTCGACGTTATTTCTTTAGAATATTTGCAAACGTTCGGCAAGCGCGGAATATACTATTGCTGCTGAAACAGAACAATTTGTAAAATTATCATCGCTTTCGGGTCACCCTTTATATGAAAGTGAAGTTATAGATTTTCGAATATCAAATACTCGCATTCATGTACATTCACTCATATGGATATGATCAATTCAATTCTTTTTTAAGGTTTGTGTGTCTGTAAAGGACTTAGTTGAGCGCCATGAACGTCATCATTTTGGTTTTGTGCATCGTGATTTGGTTTTGGAACGCGATTGTTCCTTGCCGCTGCACTTTGTCGGAAATACCGAATTGTGCCTTTGAAGATACCGTTAACCTAACCTCCAGCAAAAAATTTAACAACGGCTCCTACCTCTATGAGGGCGTATTGGTGCCTCCTGCATTGACCGGCCACTACGATTATGTTGAGCTGTACGAAGGAGAGCGCCAACAGGTGACGAAACATATTCGGGGTTGTGTTTGTCATCTCAAGCAATGCGTCAAATTTTGCTGCCATCCAAGGGCGGAAATGTATCGCATTGGAAATACTTCTTCAATAGATTGCGATAGCGCGCCAAGTAAAGACTTCAATTACTTGCCATATGTAAATATTACTATGCCGGACAGCAGCCAAGTCTTGACGAATGTGCTGGATGAATTTTTGCTGCAGCAAGGGCTTCCATGCAATCAAGGGTATATGCTTGTGCCGCATGTAAACGAAAAGCACAAATGGAAATTGTTTAAGGTAGGGAGCGGTGTGGATTTATATCTAATATATATATATATATATTTACGAAGGAGAGCGTTTACTCGTACATATAAATTTAATATTACAGAATGGTACTCTATTACGTACGTTGCATCAGACATTCCTTTCGAGACGGGATTATTGCCTTTATGCCTATGAGGTAAATGGTCGATATGAACTGCATCCACTGAACTGCTTCACTGATCGCAAGGAGCCCCCAACACTCATGGCAAACACTATCGGTAAGCTGTATTAATCACATACATGTATTAGGGTTGCCATATATAACGGCAAATTTTGATCACGGTATTTCGGAATATTTTTAAAGTTATCATGGGATATCGGGATTTGTTCCAGGATTCACCTTATGACATGACTACTATGAAATAAAGCTATTTAAAATTTAAAATGAACTGATTTTAAAAATCACATAATTTTAATGCAAACAAATCTTAAAGTTCATAGTTTTTAGAAGGGAAAATGGGGAAATTTTATGTTCGAGTAAATTTTAGCGTGGAATAGCCCAACTGTAAAAATATATACTATAAATACATACTTATATGTGTGCATTGGGTGGTTCATACAGTGGTTTCTTTTTAAAAGTAAAAAAAAAAAAGAATTAAAATTTTAAAATTAGTATTTTTGTTCTATTGGTTTATTAAAAAGAGCAAATATTCCCGTTTTTTAGTGACCACGATTTCATTCATGTAGTTGCCTCGGCTTCACAGTAGCGCATCCCTTTAACAAAATTGATGTGACTTTGGTGATGGTTTGTTGTTGTTGTTGTTGTAGCAGTACCTTTGTACTGCTCGTCTTCGTCTAGCTCATCTAACGGAAGGCCCAGGAAACTAGCTAGAGGGGTGTTAGATGAGTGGGTTTAATAGGGCATTTGAAAAGGTGGTTAGGTTAGGTCGAGCGGGGTGCCTTCACATGCTGGACATATGTTTAGTATGTCGGGGTCGATTCTGGATAAGTAGGAGTTTAACCTGCAACAATATCCAAAACGTAGGTGGTGATGGTTTCTGGCTCTATCTCGCGACTGGCCTGCTTAGTAGTCGTCTTAACGGAATAAATCGTTAATGGGTTGAGTATGTATGTGAATTTGACGTTTACGCCCTTTTTGGATATTTGTGGTGTACGTCTTGACGTTGTTTAACATCTGGAGGGACTTACAGTTTTATGCCGACTCCTAACAGCAGATATTTTTTTATGAGGTGTTTCATGCATGGAAATTCTAACCCACGCACTTCCGAATAGTAGTCACGCACCGAAAAATTTGGCTACGGTGGACGTCGTTATGGATTGCTCATGGATTATTCGCATAACGACGTCAAACCGCAGCTCCGAGAAGGCCATTAGACACGATCACCGAACTTCGCATAAGTTTGACACTGCTATGTAGCTACAACTCTCATTGTCTTTGAGTTTGTTATATTCCAAAATTAACAGCCAGCGAAATTAACTTTTACTGAAATGTACGCGGGTATATAAAGTTCGGACCGGACCGAACTTAGCCACTTACTTTCTTACTTTTTATTTACATTTACTTGTGTGTGTATGTATACATACTCATTTTTCTTTTGTTTCTATTCTTTATTTACTGTATTTTTAGCGAATGTTGAATCTCGATGGAAACTGCAGAACTGAGGAATAAAAAGTTTTAAACACACCAACAAAATTATACAAATGCTTAAGTTTCAAGAAACCTCTATTATATCTGAACTTCAAAGGCGTTTTATGTAATAAGAATATGAGCGGTGCTGTCCATGTCGAGAAATAAGGAGCATTTGCTGGAAGGACGTCATAAGCCAAAAACGAACAAAAAATCCATCCTTTTTTCATACACCATAAAATAAGAGCTGTGGCCTTTCCACCCTGGACCATACGATATAGTAATAATAATAATCGAATATGA
Source organism: Anastrepha obliqua (assembly GCF_027943255.1). NCBI lineage: Eukaryota > Metazoa > Arthropoda > Insecta > Diptera > Tephritidae > Anastrepha > Anastrepha obliqua. Next base: position 3,073,740 of record NC_072894.1, read on the forward strand.
GCTGGTGGTAATTTCTCCCCATTTTACGGGCACTTAAAAAAATGTCAGTCCAGACAGATGTAAATCGTGCCACTGTTAAGAGAAATAAATTCAATAAATAATTCCCATAAATATTTTTTAAAAATCTAATGCATATAAATAACCCTGCAGAAAAATCTACTAATTCGAAATTGGTATAGTTCTAGTGAATTAAGTACCATGGCGCACATAATAAGCTGGCGAATCCTAATCAAATATACCCTCGTTTCATGTATTTTTCCAACTGGAGTAGTGCGGAAATAGTACTAAATTCAACAAATAAGTGGTAAATTCTGCAAGTTATATTTAGCATCACAAAACAAAATAAATAAAACAGTGATCTAGCTAACACTGGTGTCGCTGGCTCAACGGTCGATAAAGTAAAGCTTGGGCTTTGTATCTGTTAGAAAAATCTTGTGTACGCCCTTATAAACTTATATTATATGGTTATCGGCACTACATCTTATGTTCAAATACGGCATTGAACTGTTGATATCTTCCTTTGAAGAAGAAGCTCAAGGAGGATAGAATACAAGGTTGCAGGTCCAGAGTCCATGAAGAGTTTGTGAAGAGAAAGAGTAGGAGAAAGCAATGGAAACAACCAAACACAAGAAATTATTGGAGGCTTTATATTCATTTGTGCTTTCAAAATTTAACATACCACGCTTCGTTTCCATTAGTTTGATTAGTTTAAATATCAAAAATCACAATATTACCAAGCCATTCATATAATTTTTCCTCCTTTTGTTTAATTTGTTCCAACTTTTTGGAACTAACATCAGACTTGCCAACATCGCGAAAAATAAAGTAGCTGTTTGGGAAGACGCCACCTTCAGTACTCAATTCGCCTTGGGAGAAGCTTGTCCAATCTAAAAAAGAATGTAAATAGGCGCCTCGCTTCTTGGGCATAGGTGACCAGCAAAGGACTGAAAATACTACTTCAGTCCGCCAAGGGGCCGCAATATCTTTACTCCCCTTTAAGGATGATTTTAAATGTTGCTGGTAACACTATGCATGCATTTGGTCCATGAGAAGATATCACTTGGGTTATTTTCATTTTTACAAAATTTGTCTCGAATAGTTTTATGACTTAAAGCATAACATTTTTCATTTAATAAAAGTGTTCGCGCATATTTATTACATTCGAAAAACCTTATCTTCTCTCCACATCTACTCGGACTACCCAAGATCGTAATATGCGAGAAGGGCATTTTCTGCTTTTCGTAGAAAACAATTGGGACTTGTGTTGTAAGCAAAGTGGTTCGGAATTGCCGAAATAGTATTAATAATAGAACAGGATTTTTCTGCAGGGTATTTACAGTAAAAATATTCACCATTATCCCACAAGTGAATTTATTCAATACGCAAGCTTTTATGTGCTCAGGACTAAATAAGATAAACAAAGAAAAAGAAAAGGAAGAGTAAGCGAAAGTGAGTGGAAAGACCAGAGTATAGAAATCATACACATATAAAAATCTTCACATGCTTAAATTTGCACACAAAGGTTTGTTTATTTTACGCACTGTGACGTCAGTTGTCAAATTTGCCAAAAATAAAGTAGCAGTTTTCGGTTTTCGGTTTTCGTCACCTGCTGCATTCTCTACATCTGTAAGATGCATAATCCATATAAAAGGCCTCGCAATGCGGATTACAAAAACTACCTCTCTTGCTGCGTATGACGTCAGAGCGGGACAAATTTAGCGCAAATTGCAATATATAAAACAGTTCAAAAATTTGATCTGAACTGCTTGCATACTTCGATAATGTCTGGCTTAATTTTTAATAATGAAACAGACAAAAATTTTCTAGTGACCAAACTGAATAACGACACCCTTGGACACATAAACCTCGAAACACTTGTATACTCATAAGTTAAGAAAATTTGTGTACGTTTCTTCTATTTTGTGATAAATTAGAAATTCTAACAAAAATATTTGTACTTTCATAAAATATTATAATATTTTATGTCTAAATATGAGATTAAGTTTTTAAAATCACTTTGCATGTCGACACCAAATAAATAAGTATAAATATAACATACACATATACAAATGTAGATACATATAACTGTGTATGGAAAGAATATATGTATTCTAAAATTTCCAGTTTTAATAAAATATATCAGCTATCATACAGCTTTTTTAATGTTGGTAAATTTTTGAAAAAAAATAGTTCTAGGTCCGACGCCCATTGCCTATACATATATCATCAGCATATTCATAACAGTTTTCGGAGAGTTGTATTATCGTGGACTTATTTTTTTTCGACAAAATGTTTACCAAAATATTGCGAGTAGGAGTTTCGAACGTCGAAACAGTTGAGTTCTGCGTTTTTAGCAGCTTTAAGTAGCGTGAATTAGAATATAAAAATGCCATGTTAGAAATTTTCCTTTTGCTGGTGCTACGACATCTTCATTGAAATATAGTTGCCAGACTGAGAACTGTAATAATTTTTTTTTACTGTCTTCAATTCAAATTTATAAAATAATAAAAAGAAAAAAAAATTATGTGCGCATTTAAAAGCTGCCAAAATAGAAGAAAGCAATGTAAGGAAGTCAGTATACAGTTTCGAAAAAAATTTCGTAAATTTCGAAATACCATAATTTATTTTTAACTATTAATATGTGGCAATATGGGTAATGTGGTAACGCTACTAGCAACAGGAACAAATTATGAAACTTTAAAACTGCTGTATCTACATATTAAAAAATGTTAAGTGAAATTAGCTTCTGTTCTGTATCGTCACGAGGACCAGGTGTAAGCAGCTGATTAATTCGCCTTGGGCACTTACGTCAAAAATGTGTATTTTGTTTACATATTTCGTTGTTTACATTAGTAATGTGGAGTGAAAACTCTTATTTGAATTGAAAATTAAAGTGTTCAGGCCATTTTTATTAAAACCGATTAAAACAAAAAAAAAATTAAATATTATTTTGGGTAGCTTCAAATGGGCCAAATGTACTTGATGCGAAAGAATGGAAAACAAAATAAAATAAAAATAAATAAAGGGGCGAAAATTGATAGAATTGTTAAACAGAGCATATTAACACATGGGCTGGAAAGTTCCGGGCTTAACACACGAGTGGCACTAGTTTTATTGCATTCTCCTCTTTTTCAGTTAGTACTAATCTTAAAAGGACAGCTGTTAAAATTTCATGAACTTCTATTTATTAGTTCGTGAGTTATTCTGGTAAGAGTGACGCCACTTTTCTTATTTTCAAAACAATGGATAAAAAAGAATTTCGTATTTTAAGTTTACTTTACCTCTTGATGCCGTTCAAGCGAAGCTATGGGGGACTCCGCTCCATCCGAAACAACAATAAAACGATGGTTTGTTGACTTCAACCGATGATGCACAACGCAGTGGACGTCCAAATAAGGAAGTAACCCCAGAAAACATCAAATCTGCAAAGTCGTTTTGAATGTTAGAAAAGTGAATTTGCGTGAGTTAGCTGACATCGTAAAGATATCAAAAGAACGTGTTGGCTTTACATTGCATGAGCATTTGACTATGAGAAAGTTCTGTTCAAAGAAGCGGCACCCAATTGTGTTCACTGTTGATCAAAAACAAGTAAATCACAAGTCAATCAAAACAATGGCAAAACTACTTGAATTGAACTTCGAATTGCTCTCCCCGTATTTGCCAGATTTGGCTCCAAGCGACTACCGGTTGTTCGCGGACCAAAAAAATGCTCGCCGGTAAAAAATTTCACTCGATTGAAGAGGCTATCGCTGAAACTAAGGCCTATTTTGAGGCAAAAGTCTTTCTACAAAAGCGGTATTGGAATGTTAGAGTGGGGCTGGACTGATTGCGTTGTTCTTGATGGAAATTACGTTGATAAAAAAAATAATTTTGAACAAAAAAAATAATTTTGAACAAAAAAAAAACATATTTTCTTTGTTAGGCCTGGGGCTTTTCATTTTGATATAGGTAGATACTAGAGTTGTATTTCGAACTACAAGTAATACGACTTCTTCCCCCAAATACCAGTCCATGAACAACAGATTGTTTGCTGAGCTTTGGCTTTCCCCTACGGGGTAATTATGACATGAAAAAAAAAATCGAGAAATCAGTTCTACATAAATATGTATAACCACAAAGCTGTGGATCAGGAAATTTGAGTATCATATCGAGAAAATTGAATATCAGTCTCTTATATGTATTATATAAGATATGGAAGTATTTCTCAATATGACATACGGAAATATTTAATAAATAAAGAGAGAAACTACATACAATAGGTTGGTCAAAATCTTTATTTCTATTGTATTTTACTAAAGGGCTGGTGCTTATAACAGGTAGGTTTGACAGCCGCATTGCACATAGGAACAGCGATGCCACTTAGACTACAAAATGGGTCCGTTGTGAGCCGCAGGGGCTGGGCTACATTTCCCCTTCCAGATTGATGCTCATAATAAACTTATATAATATAAATTTATACCCAAATGCAAGTAAATCTGTCCCCACACTTTTTTACAAATATTAACTTTGCAATTGTCAAGGTGAGTATAAACACAGGTGAGTTAACACAAAGCCCACCTTTCCAGAAGCATACCACGGGTAATCAATGGTGGTTAATGACACAGTGTAGGAGTAGATATTTATTTCCATGAGCAGTGATTTTTTGATTGCGGCTACCTCTGCTTGAAATACAGTGCAGTGATCCGGTGGCCTGTACTTGGGTCTGAATACCCCTTTTGCAGAATACCCCTCTGCTAATCCTCCCATACAACCCCGAGCCATCTGTGAACACGTTGAGCAGGCCTAGTCTCCAAATGCGGCATCCCGCCCACTCTTCCCTTGGCGAAATGTAAGTGGGGAATGTCCCGCTCGGTCTAAGCTAGGGTGTACATTGTCACCAGGGGGATCAACTCAAAGTTTCTCAGGATACATGAATACTCGTAAGTTAGGCCAAGTCTGCTGCCCGAGCCTCCCAGTCTCATTGCGACACGTGCAGTGGTAGTTTAAATTTTATGTATTTATTCGTACTAAATCTAGAAATACAAGATTTCTTATAGGCTACAACAAAAATATCCAGTTCATACATATCTAATAAAGTGATCGTCCAACTTTTGAAGCGGGACCCTTCTTTGTGACTACGCCAAGCACGATAAGTTCTTACTGAAAAGGGAATGGATGTGAGTATCAACACCATCGAACGTCAAGGCGAAGGAGGTGAACATATCCTACCGTCCCACATCGTCAAAACCACTGCTCTCAGAAAAGCATATTGAGAAACAACAAAACAAGAAAATGGCGTCACAGTATTGGACTGGCCTTCCCAGTTCTTAGACGCCAAACCCATTGAAAATGTGTGGGAAACTATGAAAACGCTTCTTGCTGGAAGGCCAGTCCATGAATTAAAGCAACTCGTGCATCAAGTTCGCGAAATCTAGTCCTGTTTGTCGACGAGCTACGCAGAAAAGCTGGTTCAAAGCATGCAGAAGATGCCAGGCTACACTAGACAACGATGAAGACTACAGACATACTTTCAAGTAAAAAAATTGTAAATATATATATTTTATACTTCATGAATAATCACGGTTCTTTTTTCTGACACAGACTGTATGTGGCCCCAACCGATTTCTTTTTTTAAATTTAAATAATGAAAAAAAAACTCTCTCGATGTCTATGTTTAAGTGAGGCGCAGTAAATATAAAGTCAATGATTTCTTTGCATTGGAAGTGCCAAAAGCCAGAAATATACCAGCAAATAGCAATCCTTGTATGACGATTCGGAGGAGTGGATGAAAAATTGCTTCAGACTGTTTTGTGATTTCAATGAGATATTTCTTCCAAAAAAACAGCATTCTAAAATTTATCGCTAAAATGACTAATAAAATGAAAATGAAATTTAAGTTGCGATTGTAAGTATGAATGTACAAATTCTTCAGCTTTTGCGGTGCTAACCGAAGCCGATTGGCGATTCAGACTTTGGCGATAAAAGTTTTGCCGCAGTCATTTTTGATATTCGTGATTGTTAGCATCGCCGTTTTGGTTCGTCCTTACTATTTTCTATGTGAAGCAGAAATATTTTATTTATTAAATTTATTTCTACTATTATTCCTTACAAATTACTGAAACTCAGGACGTTTTAACAAAGTGCGCCACTAAGAGTAAGTTCACAATTGATGGGTGTCAAATACTCACATAAAAGTATGTTCTGTGCGAAAGTAAAAAATATGTAATTTGAACGAAAGTTCATTCAAGATCTTGGCTGGAAATCTTAGGGATAACAAATCAAACTAAAACAATTAAGGATGTGCTGAGTTCGGCTCAAGTTGGGCTGGCTGTTGTTTGTGGACTCAAAGCAAACTTGTAGGCAATGAGAGTTATGGATCGTAACAGTAGATGAACGGACGGAAATTTAGACTTTTTACACAATTTCTTTGTAATCGTATTTACTTTTTGGGTTCATCACTTGTATAGATGTAGCTTGATTGCCTGGAGAAACAATAATACAATTTTAATAAAATGCGAAGTATTATTTAGTAAAAACGCTTGAAGTGCTTCAATTTCTTTTATTATTAATAGTTAATTTTCGGTGTTTATATTTCAGTAAAATAAGCGGGAATTTTTTGCATTTTTAGCATTTTTAACGTTAAATATTCCTATTAATTCTTACTGATAATTAGGCTTTATCCTTTTGAGTCTCCTTTGGTTGGTATGTTTTTCAAGCCTTTTGGTATGAACTGCAGCATTGTGTTTGACAACTTCAGGTATCGACGTAGTCTTGAGGTCACGACGCAAGTCACTGTTTCTCTCATGCCATAACGAGTTCATTGTGTTTTTTATAAACTTTTTTTGAAATCCTTTAATTTTTCCATTATCTGTTTGCTTAGCACAGCCCCACAGCTACATACATATCGATGTTGAAGGTTCTTCAGCAACCATTTGCGCAACGTTTTGGTCTGCCAGTCATTTTCCCATCCACGTCAGAATCCGTTTCTTGAAATTTTTTCACCAACCTTTGAATTGTCGACTCTTTCGGATGATTATTTCCATAAAAAATCACCAATTTCGCGATATTTTGTTCTCAAAATCGACCATTTTCTAATAAGTTTCAGTTATTTTAATGCCTTATTTTATCGTGCAAAATTATACATTAGATGACATAAAAATGGGTACCACCTAGGAATTATTCACTACTGACATCGAGGCGTCACTTATAAATTCTTTTGGTACAGTTGAATGGCCACGTCGACTTCCTCAAAATCTTCTTCAAAGTCATCACCATAAAATATTTGAGTTTTTGGATCTCCGGATTAACAACGCAACAAGAATTTGAACGGTACTTCTTTAGAATGTTTCCAATCGTACGGCAAGCACGGCATTTGCTACTGAAGCATAACATTTTGTAAAATTATCATCGCTTTCTGGCTACCCTTTATATGAAAGTGAAGTTATATATTTTCGAATATCAAATACTCGCATTCATGTACATTCACTCATATGGATATGATCAATTAAATTCTTTTTTAAGGTTTGTGTGTCTGTAAAGGACTTAGTTGAGCGCCATGAACGTCATCATTTTGGTTTTGTGCATCGTGATTTGGTTTTGGAACGCGATTGTTCCCTGCCGCTGCACTTTGTCGGAAATACCGAATTGTGCCTTTGAAGATACCGTTAACCTAACCTCCAGCAAAAAATTTAACAACGGCTCCTACCTCTATGAGGGCGTATTGGTGCCTCCTGCATTGACCGGCCACTACGATTATGTTGAGCTGTACGAAGGAGAGCGCCAACAGGTGACGAAACATATTCGGGGTTGTGTTTGTCATCTCAAGCAATGCGTCAAATTTTGCTGCCATCCAAGGGCGGAAATGTATCGCATTGAAAATACTACTTCAATAGATTGCGATAGCGCGCCAAGTAAAGACTTCAATTACTTGCCATATGTAAATATTACTATGCCGGACAGCAGCCAAGTCTTGACGAATGTGCTGGATGAATTTTTGCTGCAGCAAGGGCTTCCATGCAATGATGGGTATATGCTTGTGCCGCATGTAAACGAAATGCACAAATGGAAATTGTTTAAGGTAGGGAGCGGTGTGGATTTATATCTAATATACAGTAGGTTCTGTTTTTATGCGGTAGATACGTTCCGCAAGAAACAGCATAAAAAAAAACAGCATAAAAAAAGCTACCAGTTCTATAGTAAAACTATAGATACGTTTCAAATGCTAAAACCGCATAAATCTGAAATAATGTAATAAAATCGCATAAAAAAGGGCACTAGTCCCATATTATAACTATAGATACGTTCCATAGACCGCGTGAATCTGAAATAATTAAATAAAATCGCATAAACAAAATACTGTATTTTTGAAAATTATATCTTTATTTAAGAAACGTCAGAATCGAAAAATAAATTTAAGTCAGAAATAGAATCAGACAATACCCACATGTTGCGCGTTCGTTTAGGATTGGGCGTAAAATCACTTTCGTCACTTTAGGAAATGTACACGTCTGATCTGGATGGTGATGCAGGCGGTTCCATACTTGTGAGGTTAGCATTTCTGATGTAATCTGTGATGAGTTTTTGCTTAGCTGGTTTAAAATCTTGTTTATATGTACAATTCCCGATAGGTCGACATGCATTTTGTAATTTAAAAAAAAACCGCACTATTTCAAAACCGCATAAAAAAAAGCCGCATAAAAACAGAACCTACTGTATATATATATATATATATTTACGAAGGAGAGCGTTTACTCGTACATATAAATTTAATATTACAGAATGGTACTCTATTACGTACGTTGTATCAGACGTTCCTTTCGAGACGGGATTATTGCCTTTATGCCTATGAGGTAAATGGTCGATATGAACTGCATCCACTGAACTGCTTGACTCATCACAAGGAGCCCCCAACACTCATGGCAAACACTATCGGTAAGATATATTAATCATATACATGTATTAGGGTTGCCAAATATAACGGGAAATTTTGATCATGGTATCATCGTAAATCTTAAAGCAATACATTTTTTTAAATTGTAAATATTTAAAAAATCATATGATTTAGGAACCCATACATTGTAAATAAAAATGCAAATACGAGAGTTATAATTATTTAAAAAACAGGATTAAATAAAATTTAAAAAAATATACAAAAAAAAAAAAAACCAGAATCCGAAACATATTTACTCTAATTACATGAAGCCATATTAAAAAAAAATGTCCTATGTTCTTAAGCTGACAATGCTGCCTACTCGTAGTTTTTGGCAGGGCAAAAAGGGGAATTTTATATTCGAGTAAATATTAGCCTTGGAACAAAGCAAGCCGATTCATTAACGCTTGTGAGGTAACTATAAAAATATGTACTATTCATATATGAAAAGATATGAGCCCGTAGAGAAACTTATCCGATTCTTTCAAAAAAAGTTAGTGTTTCTACCTCTAAATACGCTAAACTATATGCTCCATCTAGAAACAGGGTTATTACCGCAGTTTTATCTTAGGCTACCGGCAAACAGACGCCCAAGCATCTTGGCTAATGAAGCAGTAAATCAGGGGTCGCATTGGGTTGAAAAGTGGACTAAAAGATAGTTTATCTTGTATCTGTAGCGCTCACCGTTGATCGAAATGGCGTTTCCTGAAGTATTTTCGAAGAAAAATGTGCTAATGATGCACTTCGCCAGAAAAGATGGTAGGTAAGTAGGTGAATTGGTTGAAGTACCACTCTGGCACTCCCCAAGTAGCACTGAGGCGCAGTTTGATACCGTTATGAGACCTTCAACGGGCAGATATCTAAAGTATAGTCAGCCAGGGCTGTTGATGTAATGGAGAAGATTTGTGGGACTTAAGTTGGAGTACTGCCCCAGAGCTGTGGAAGAAAGGAGCATCCAGTGACCTTGATCGTCTATCTTTCAAGCTTAGACATTTACAGAGAAAGCATTGAACAGTTTCATTCTCTGAAAAGTCTCCCCAGCTTCTGCAATTAGGACTAAATGGTAGACCTAGCTTTTCTGCGTGCCTGCCTATCGTTCAATTACCGGTAAACACTGCTAGGAGTTTGGTTTTTGAATGGCGTGGCGTCCCCTGGACTTTCTGAGTCCTGCATCTATTGTACTGCGACCAAAAGGTTTTCGAAATAGCACCTTAAGAAATATATATATCTTCAAAGCTCACCTTCAAAAATAGTCAGAGGGATGGCAATGACCGGGTGGGATATCTCTGGGACCAATTTAGTCTACCTCTTCCCTATATATTTCTATGGCCTGAAAGCCAGATCAGCCTTGATGACGGCTTGACTATTGGAAAAAAATGATAGTATCTCCCTCGCTCCTACATTCCCTAAGCATTTTGCATGCCTGCAAGATCTAGATAATTTGGCTGATAGAGAAAACTGCTCCGACTCCCGATTCCATCTTGGAGCCGTCAGTGGAGACAGAGATACAATCCTCGGTACAACTTGCCTCCTCGTTCTAATCCTGCCTACTTAGAAAGATTGCTCTGGCACGACTCTCAAACTCCAGTTTGCGTAAAGAGAGATCTGTACGAAGTTCAGAGAAATACGGCGTTAACTGCCTAAAAATGTTACCTTGCAATAGAGTCTTCAGAGATTGCCTCCTGAGTCCAAGCGCATTTAACCTGATTGCACTTTGAATTGCGATGAAAATAACATTAAGCTCGATGGAAAGTAAGTGCCAGAAGACATTCAGCACTGAGACAAGTTCTACATGCTTTACAGATTGTACCCTCCCCATTTTAGTAATATTGTTGCCCTTCCAAAGATTTTCTCACCAAACTCGGCATCCATACGTTAAAATTGGCAGAACCACTACGTCGTGCGCCCAAAGAACGATCTGTCGCTAGGGCCCCCATTTTTTGCCGAACACACAATTGCAGGAGTAGAACTCTGTACTGGTTTACTTTACCCGATTTTCAATGGAATTTGGACTCAAGTATCCCTCCAAGATGATTTTGACATCTTTCCAATAATATTTCCCAACGTTGTCCCAGAATAAAATTATTCATTTCTTTCCGCGGAGATGTGATACCTACTTTCTGCCAAGACTTCCAGCAGAAAAGAACAGTCACTGCCAAAGTAATTTATGGTTATAAATAATTTAAATGGTTAAACTCACGGCTGGAGGATGGTTCCATGTGTAGAAGTCCACGCAAGTGGGGAAAGTTACTGATCGCCATTCACTTGGGAGTGTCCAGGACGATTCTTCTATGTATGGTTCAAGCAGCTCACAACGTCCGGGATTAGCCCACGTATCCTCTGGTTAGCTTCCGAACACCCGTTCGGGAGTGAGCTAACGTGAGAAGGCGAAACATTCCAGGATAGCTGGTTGTGCGCTGGGTTTGGGACCCGCCACTTAAAAATCCCCCCAATGAAAAGATTAAAAAAGCCTCGGATGAGAACTGCCTTTACTGATGACGACCCCTGCAAACGAAATAAGGAATATGATTTGAGGGCTTGCACCTGGAATGTCCGGTCCCTTAATGGGGAAGGTGCCTCTGCCCGGCTGGTTGATGTCCTCGTGAGAATAAAGGCTGACATCACTGCCATCCAAGAGATGCGATGGACGGGGCAAGGAAAGAAAACCATAGGACCTTGCGACGTCTACTACAGCTGCCATGTAAAGGAGCGCAAATTCGGTGTCGGATTTGTTGTGGGAGAGAGACTTCGTCGCCAAGTACTGTCGTTCACTCCGGTGGACGAGCGTCTCGCAACAATCCGCATCAAAGCCAGATTTTTCAACATATCGCTAATTTGCGCCCACGCCCCGACGGAAGAGAAGGACGATGCGACCAAAGATTCCTTCTATGAGCGCCTGGAACGTTCCTATGAGCGCTGCCCCCGCCACGACATAAAAATCGTGCTTGGCGACTTCAACGCCAGGGTGGGCAAGGAGGGAATTTTTGGTCCCACAGTCGGAAAATTCAGCCTGCACAACGAAACATCCGGTAACGGACAGAGGCTGATCGACTTCGCCGGGGCCCGAAACATGGTAGTCTGCAGCACCAGATTCCAGCATAAGAAAATACACCAAGCTACCTGGCTGTCTCCTGATCGAAAAACGCGAAACCAGATCGATCATGTTGTGATAGATGGAAGACACGCTTCTAGTGTATTAGATGTACGTACGATCCGAGGACCCAACATCGACTCGGATCATTACCTTGTAGCAGCCAAACTGCGCACCCGCCTCTGTGCAGCAAAAAACGTGCATCTACCTACGCAAAGAATGTTCGACATCGAAAAGCTGCAATCACAACAGACAGCCCGAAGATTCGCCACTCGACTCTCACTCCTGCTCTCCGAAAGCACTGCCCAACAAATCGGCATACGCGAGCAATGGAGCAACATTTCTCGTTCCCTACGTACCGCCGCCGAAGAAGAAATCGGATTCCGGCGAGCCCGAAAAAACAATTGGTACGACGAGGAATGTCATGCTGCCGCAGAAAGAAAAGATGCCGCCTATAGAGCCACGCTGCGATCGGGCGCAACGCGAGCCATGTGGGATCGCTACAGAGAGCTGAAAAAGGAATAGAGACGTATTATCCGACAGAAGAAACGAGAGGCCGAAATACGTGAGTGCGAGGAGCTTGAGATGCTGGCCAATAGGAACAACGCCCGAAAATTCTACCAGAAAGTTCGGCGGCTTACAGAAGGTTTTAAGACCGAGCGTTTTCCTGTAAGAACAAAGACGGCGATCTGGTGACTGACGTACAGAGCAATCTTAAATTATGGAGGGAACACTTCTCGAACCTGTTAAACAGTGACAGCTGCGCATGTCAAAGAGAATGTGAACATCCTGATACCCCAATCGATGACGACGGAATTGTAGTTCCGTTACCCGATCATGACGAGGTGAGAATAGCGATAACGCGCCTAAAGAACAACAAAGCCGCGGGCGCCGACGGACTGCCGGCTGAGCTATTCAAACATGGCGGCGAGGAGCTGGTAAGGTGCATGCATCAGCTCCTATGCAAAATATGGTCGGATGAAAGCATGCCTGCCGATTGGAATTTAAGTGTGCTCTGCCCAATCCATAAGAAAGGCGATCCTGCAATTTGTGCCAATTACCGCGGGATTAGTCTTCTAAATATCGCCTATAAGGTTCTAGCGAGCGTATTGTGTGAAAGGCTGAAGCCCACCGTCAACCAACTGATTGGACCTTATCAGTGTGGCTTCAGACCTGGAAAGTCTACCATCGACCAAATATTCACAATACGCCAAATCTTGGAAAAGACCCACGAAAGGAGAATCGACACACACCATCTTTTCGTCGACTTCAAAGCTGCATTCGACAGTACAGAAAGGAGTTACCTGTATGCCGCTATGTCTGAATTTGGTATCCCCGCAAAACGAATACGGCTATGTAAGATGACGTTGCTCAACACCAGCAGCGCCGACAGAATTGGGAAGGACCTCTCCGAGCCGTTTGATACCAAACGAGGTTTCAGACAGGGTGACTCACTGTCGTGTGACTTCTTTAACCTGATGTTGGAGAGCATCGTACGAGCCGCAGAACTTAATCGCTCAGGCACAATATTTTATAAGAGCGTACAATTGTTGGCGTATGCCGATGATATCGATATCATCGGCCTTAACAACCGCGCTGTTAGTTCTGCCTTCTCCAAACTGGATAAAGAGGCAAAGCGAATGGGTCTGGTGGTGAACGAGGACAAAACGAAGTACCTCCTGTCTTCAAACAAACTGTCGGCGCATTCGCGTATCGGCACCCACGTCACTGTAGACAGTTATAATTTTGAGGTTGTAAAAGACTTCGTGTATTTGGGAACCAGCATTAACACCTATAACAATGTCAGCCTTGAAATCCAACGTAGAATCTCTCTTGCCAACAAGTGCTACTTTGGACTAAGTAGGCAACTGAGCAGTAAAGCCCTCTCTCGACGAACAAAACTAACACTCTACAAGACTCTCATCATGCCCGTCCTGACGTATGGCGCAGAAGCTTGGACGATGACAACATCCGATGAAGCGACGCTTGGAGTGTTCGAGAGAAAGATTCTGCGTAAGATTTTTGGACCTTTGCACGTTGGCAACGGCGAATATCGCAGACGATGGAACGATGAGCTGTATGAGCTTTACGACGACATAGACATAGCGCAGCGAATAAAGATCCAGCGGCTTCGTTGGCTGGGTCATGTCGTCCGAATGGATACAAACGCTCCGGCTTTGAAAGTATTCGATGCGGTACCAGCTGGTGGTAGCAGAGGAAGAGGAAGGCCTCCTCTGCGTTGGAAAGATCAGGTGGAGAAGGACTTGGCTTCACTTGGTGTGTCCAATTGGCGCCGGTTAGCACGAGAAAGAAACGACTGGCGCGCTTTGTTAAGCTCGGCCAAAATCGCGAAAGCGGTTATCGCGCCAATTAAGAAGAAGAGAAACTCACGGCTTATGCGCTAATAAATGCTTTGCTTGGGCCTAATTTGTACAAATTTTCAAACAACAAAAGCTTTCCCAGTACGACTGAATGAGTTGATTTATTTGTAAATATTAAGAAAAAAATATTTATAAAAATTATGCAGTTTTCAATTTAAAACAATTTACAAATTTATTTCACATTTGATAATAAAGAAGTTTTTACTTTGCTCAATCGGATATTGAGGAATTTGCAGGGATTTCCGGGTCCTGAAAAAACGGGATCTTAGTATCCAATATTTATTTATGTGTACATCTATATTCCGCTATTCAAAGGACGACTTCCCTTCCCTTTGTTTTTATTAGTAATGCTGATTTCTGCCCCCTTCTTATTTGCAACAATTTTGGTTTACTGGTGTTTGCCGGAGCTGCGCAACACCCACGGCAAGTGCTTCATGTGCTACCTGTTCTCTTTGGCCATCGGCACGACAATGATAGTTGCGGTGAACCTGCGAACATCAGATTATGATAATGTTACCTGCGAGATCATAGGTGAGTTTTTTTAACTACTCTATTACTAAGTATTATGTAAGTATTATTATTATTTTATGTGTCTGGTACTACAAATAGGTTATGTCGCCTATCTCTTCTTCATTGCCGCTTTCTTCTGGCTCAACGTCATTTGCTACGATATTTGGCGCAAGACTTCTAACGTTCACAATTTGATGTCACAAAAAATGTCTTACTTCTACTTATTCTACGGGTGGGGAGTGCCATCGCTTATGGCTACCGTGACCATTGCGTTGCAGCATTCCAATTTACCAGATGAACTGAAGTCGGGCATAGGAAAATCACATTGCTGGTTGAAAGGCAAGTAAATCGAGCATACGCGTATAGAAAATATATATTCAATGAAAGTTTATTGTTTTTATTAGTTTTTCTGACTTAATTATTTTAATACTAAATTCCCTTACAGACGATGACTGGTCTGCCATGATTTACTTCTATGGACCCGGTTTATTGCTAATTATTTTCAACATTGTCATATTCTACCTGACTGTTAGAAAGATCTACAGCGTCCGGAAGGATCTGCAGGTGTTTACATCTGGTGAAGAGAGCGCCCAAAATCTACGTTCGCAAAAAACTAGGTGAACCTTAAGGTCTGATTACATCGCAGAGCCTCGCAAACATTTTAAACTGTCAGATATACATTTGCTTAATACTTTTGTATACGGTGGCAGGAGGGACTAAGGGTGGTATCCCTTCGCCTCTCCTTTGTTTACTCTCTATTGACGAAATTCAGACAATGTTAAATGAGGGCGGGCATAAGGTAGTAGTATACGTCGATGACTTGGTTCTATTCGTATAAGGAATGTTTCCCTCAGTCATGGCTGAGATTTTGAAAAGGTCAAAAAGCTGCACTTAGCCGCCAGAGTCAACTTTGACAAAGCAAAAAAAGGGGGAATCAAGCCGCAGGTTGTTCTTTGGATGTACAACGTAGTGGTTCTGCCAGTTTTAACATATGGATGCCTGGTGTGGTGGGCAGCTATATCACTAAACTGGGGAGCGTGGAAAGGACTGTGTGCATTGTAGAAATTTTCACAGTGCTGCGCTGATTGTCATTTTGCATTATTTCCATCGCTGCTCAAAGTGGGAGCACTTGGGGCACTCAGGCACTAATGGTACCTCAACCATTTCACTCACCTACATGCGTCAGATTACCCAGAAATTAGCGCAACTTATAAAAATTAGTGGCGTATTAAATTTAGATTTTGCTTTATGTTTTCCTAAGTCATATTTCAATTGCAGTGGCGCCAATCGCAATATTTGTACAGATTTGCATGGAAAGCATTTTAGAGTGATTCACGACTTTCTCTATGCAATCTGATCAATTCTAATATTGTAAATATGTATTGTATCCTAGGAAAACTGAAAAAGAAAAATAACTGTAATACATGCAATAATAAAATGCAAAAGCTAAAACAGCAGGGTTTACAATTTTGTAGCAAGATTCGGGGCAAATAGCGC
This sequence comes from Anastrepha obliqua, assembly GCF_027943255.1. Lineage (NCBI taxonomy): Eukaryota > Metazoa > Arthropoda > Insecta > Diptera > Tephritidae > Anastrepha > Anastrepha obliqua. Next base: position 3,090,127 of record NC_072894.1, read on the forward strand.
GAGCTACGTACTTTCGATTTTTGATTTTTTCGCTGTGTAGACACGTCGAACTTTTGCTATAGAAAAAAGTGGATCAAAGAATATCGATTCACAAACTTCGTCGCATGAGATAAAAGGGGAGTAAAAATAGAGGTTAGCTAATAAATAAATATTTTTGTGAGGCATAAAAAGCCGCTTTATTTCTTAAGCAAACCTCGTTCGTAGTTTCTTGATTGTCTTAGAACAAACGTATTTTTAGGCATGGAAAAAGCGCTAGCACAATTGTATTGCTTCTGAAGCAGATTATTTTATAGGAGACAAAATAGAAATTACTGAATAAATAAATGTGTTTCGAGAAGCACAAAAGGTCATGTTACTTTTTGAACATACTTCGTATGCAAGTAATGTAGAGGAGTAATTTGCAAATTTTAAATTTCGATGAGCAGAAGCTGTCACGCCCCTTTCTTTCTACTATACAGCCTCATCTGCAGTACAAAATGTGCTTCACATATTTGTCTAATTTTTTTATCAACAACGCCAATTATATTTGTCAAAAATTAGTTTCAGTGCTACGTTTATTTTATTTAATTTTTAAAATATTATATTACATTAAACATTAAAATCCATGGACATTAAAATATAGTTTTCTGCTAACAAATCTGTTTCATACCCAACGAAAGCAAAGATCAGCTGTTTTTGTGTTAGAAACCCATCGCGAACCGTGAATCACTCTATTAGGTTTTCAAAAGATTGACAAGGCTTAAAAGCCGTAAGTTAAAGATTTAAAGTTGAGTGAAGTTGTGCGAAGTTGCGCGACGTATTCCTAATCAGACCTTTATTTCTGAAAATGAATTGAAATAGAAAAATAAATGTAATGAGAATTTTAGTGCGTGGCTATTCTTTCGTTTGTCCATCATTATGGGTGTCAGCTGGATATTGGAAATCATCGGCTATCTTTTTGGAAATACAAGCAATATTATTTTGGCAATAGCAGATATTTTCAACGCATCGCAAGGACTAATTATATTCTTACTGTTTGTTGTGAAGAAGAATGTAATCGTTCTAATAAAAACCAGGTAAATGCAAATAAACCCAAAAACTCAGATTCTGACAAAAAAGTACCGGCAATCGATGAATAAAACAAAAAATATTTATGCTGTATTTGAATTTATTGTTGGTTAAAATCTCTGAAATAATTAGTTTACGTCAACAAATAATCAAATCATTAAAATGAATTGGGCTTGCAAACGCCGAATAACGTCCGGATTTTTTCGTGATTGTTTTCGTCATTGGTTCTTTTTTAATTTTCGACAAATATTCATTTGAAATGATCATTTCCTGGGGCTTATTTGACAGAATATGCCAACCCAGCTGGAAAATAAATATTTATATTTTAATATACTTAAACTATACATTTAAGGGGACACATACCTGTAAACGGCCATATTTTCCCTGATTTTCATTAAAATTATTTAAAATGAAAAAGTCTATATGTTTTTTTTTTCAAAATTGGCATACAGTTTATTTATACATTAAAATAATATAATTTTTTATTTATTTTAATCTTTTAAAATGGCGAATTGGGGCGAATTTTTCTACTATTTTTGCTTCGAAAAAATTATTTTTTCGAAAAATTTTCGAATTGTAAATTCACATAGAAAGTAATATCATAAAAAGATGTGTGCAAAATTTCAGGGAGATCGGTCAATAACTTTTCGAGTTATCGTGTACGCCATTTCGAAAAATATAGTTTTGAGAAAAACGCGTCTAAAGCTTGAATACAAGGCAACTATACCTCTCGCAGCGCTTGAACGCAAAGAATAAAGTCGTCACGTTTGAGAATCTGTAATATAAGAAATACTTAAATTTACGTTCTAAAATTTTTTTGACTTATTCTTAAAGGATTATATTAACATTTTATGAAAAAAAATTTTTTTTTTTAATTTTACAGGTATCTGTCCCCTTAAACTTAGAATCTTAAACCACCAGTTAAATTGTTGTTGTCGTGTTAATTTCTACTCAAATTTAGACTTTTTCTTTAATTAATTAAATTCTTATTTAAGATATATCATTTAAAAAACTTTCTTATATTACAGAATACTTTGCTATTTGCGTAAAAAAATCCAATGGCTGAAGATGAAGCTCGATAAACCGGATAACTCAATGGAATAATCAAATCGTTAGATATTTACATATAAGCCAATTTTTATAGAATAAAAATGTATCCAGTTACTTAAAGTGTCATTCGATCGCAAGCTATTTTCCCGCTTTGAATATTTCTGTTCATAACATTCGTTTATTTACTATTAAATTCTTAAAGATAGAATGAAATATTTCAACTGACACTTTGTGAAAAATATTTCAAAAAAACCACTTTAACTTTGGACAGTTCTCCTTCATCTATGTATAGGCGCAAGATTAGCGTTTTAGAGTGAATTACTATTAAGTTAGCTCAAGTTACAAAAAAAAAAGTTTTAAATACAGGCTCAAACAACTGTTTTTTTCATTCAAAGTAAAATAATTAAGAAAAACCATGAAGCAATATTTATGTGTCAAATCCAAGGAAATGGCTAAGCGAAAAATAATATAAACAATTCAGTAGCATTCATAAAGTAGCATAAAATTATTCTGTAGTTCTCATCGGTCTTTTGCAATTTTTTAGTACCGCTTCAGATGTTGGATAAACTTATGGCCCCTTTGCCCTTACTTCCAAATTGCATCCGAAACCAGTTGTCAAAATTTACATAACCTTTTATTATTTATGTAAATCATGAAGAAAATCAATATGATTATATACAGTCGTGGACAACCAATTAGAGCCAATTTGCTATTTTATGCTTCTCACTATGTGTTGTTAACTTTTTATTTCATGTGACCACTAGCAGCCTATTGAATTTTATTTGAATGTAAGTCTTCATAAGCGAGTATAAATGCCAATAAATCTTACAACTCAATAAATTATTATAATATCAACTCAATTTTTATATGGGAAGGGAAGGGAATACGGTCAAAATGCAAAACAACGCTCTATGATAAATTTCGATTTTCGTTCTGTTTTCGAGTTCGCAAATAAAAACAAAAAAAGATGATGGTTCGCTGAACCACCAAGTTAGTCCCGAAAGCTTCCAACCATTGATCTTGTAATTTGTTCAAGGTCGTAGTAAGCGGAGAGTTGAAGTCGTTTATTCTGCAATGATAAGTCCGTTAGAATCATCGGTATGCACTGAAACAAAATATTTCTCTCTTTTTACTTACTGTCCAAGGGTTAACGCATACGTTCACATAAAGGTTGAAGGTGACCGCTATGACCCGATTTACACGAGGAGACATCTGGAAGGGAGACACTGGAAATTCTCTTTTGAAGTTTCATTCGCGTTCACACGGGCAAAAATGTTTCCGCGACATTTTGACATTTAACACTTTAGCATCGTCTGGTTCGGATGTATTCTAGCACGCGCTTACATGTAAAGCAGAGAGCGTTCGACAACAGTTTCTTAAATATATGAATGAAAAATGCAAACTGGTTAAATCTATCTATATATATAAATGTGAAAATCTGTCCCTATGTTCGCTTATAACTCGAGAATGGCTGAACGGATTTATCTTATCTTGGTCTTGAATTATTCGTGGAGGTCTAGGGAAGGTTTTAAAGGTAAGAAAAATTCGAATAATTGCCGGGAAAATGGTCAAAACGTGGACCCGGGTAACCTTCGGATGTGTATATACAATATGGGTATCAAATGAAAGCTGTTGGTGAATGCTTTAGTTCAGAGTATTTTTCATGCCGCTCCGTGACTAGGGTCTCGAGATAGAGACCAAAACGTGGATCCTAGAATGTGTTTGTACAATATGAATATCAAGTTGAAGCTGTTGGTGAATGCTTTAGTACAGAGTATTTTTCATGCCGCTCCGAGACTGGGGTCTCGAGATATAGGTCAAAACGTGGGCCCGGGTAACCTTCGGATGTGTATATACAATATGGGTATCAAATGGAAGCTGTTGGTGAATGCTCCGCTCCGTGACTAGGGTCCCGAGATAGAGACCAACACGTGGACCCTAGAATGTGTTTGTACAATATGGATATCAATTGGAAGCTGTTGGTGAATGCTTTAGTACAGAGTATTTCTCATGCCGCTCCGTGACTGGGGTCTCGAGATATAGGTCAAAATGTGGACCCGGGTAACCTTCGGATGTGTATATACAATATGGGTATCAAATGGAAGCTGTTGGGGGATGCTTTAGTTCAGAGTATTTTTCATGCGGCTCCGTGACTAGGGTCCCGAGATAGAGACCAACACGTGGACCCTAGAATGTGTTTGTACAATATGGGTATCAAATGGAAGCTGTTGGTGAATGCTTTAGTTCAGAGTATTTTTCATGCCGCTCCGTGACTAGGGTCCCGAGATAGAGACCAACACGTGGACCCTAGAATGTGTTTGTACAATATGGGTATCAAATGAAAGCTGTTGGTGAATGCTTTAGTTCAGAGTATTTTTCATGCCGCTCCGTGACTAGGGTCCCGAGATAGAGACCAACACGTGGACCCTAGAATGTGTTTGTACAATATGGATATCAATTGAAAGCTGTTGGTGAATGCTTTAGTACAGAGTATTTCTCATGCCGCTCCGTGACTGGGGTCTCGAGATATAGGTCAAAACGTGGGCCCGGGTAACCTTTGGTTGTGGATGTGCAATATGGGCATCAAATGAAAGCTGTCGATAAGTGCTTTAATGTGGGGTAATTTTCATACCTATTGATGACTAGGGTCTCGAAATATATGCCAAAACGTGGACCCACCATGTCTTTGCCCAGCGAAGCGGGCCGGGTTTGCTAGTAATAAATAATTTGTTGTTTTTTTATTGAAATATATTTATAAATTCTTATACTTGAATAAAAAAAATTAAATTAAAAACACTTCATATGTAAATAATTAACTTAAAATTAACTTGAGTAACTAGAAATGCGAGGAAAATTAGAATTCAACATAAACATGCCCCATAATATATTTTAAATTATACCTACTTTACTAGCAAAAATAATCGTGCATTTCCCAAGCAGCGTTCGGATGTTTGTCATCGTTGTTATCTTCCGTTTGATTGAAAACCAACACATAACTCAGAACCTTCTCCCAAAAAAGAAGAATACGAATGAAGCAACTGTCAAAAATTGGAAAGATTGGAAATACGAATAAGAAGAGCAAAGCGTGTCGCCGAGTGCAGGAGACAAAATCCCTTCTCTCTTCCCCGACCGTCCTTCGCCACCGAACAAAATGTTTCCCTTCCAGATGTCTCCTCGTGTAAATCGGGTCTATGTCTGCACATTGGAATTTGCCTTTGCATAACGTTCTTGCAAATTTACTCATTTCGCTCAATTTTTTCCCATTACTTTTCTCGCTCACTCATGTATTGAAATTAGTTTTACCTACTTACTAAGTGCCCATTTACACGATGTCTCCACTGGAAGGGAAACATTTTGTTCGGGGGTGAAGGACGGCCGCGGAAGAGAGAAGGGAATTTGTCTCCTGTACTGGCGACACGCTTTGTGCTTCTTATTCGTATTTCCAATTGTGAAGTTGGCTGCAAAACAATTTTTGACAGTTGCTTCATTCGTTTTCTTGTTTTGTGGTAGAAAGTACTTTAATATAAACCTATTTTGAAAATGGAGTGCAAGTGGAACCGTGTAAACATAGAAAAGTTAATAGTGTATATAAGTTAACAGCCAAGTCATCGAACTTCCCTCGCAATGAATTCACCGAGCAACCCGCGCGCAAACAATGTCGTTGAACCCGACCACATATGCAACATAAACAAAGTAATGTGAGTCGGAGCAACGGCCAGCCGTTTCCGTTATGTCGCAAGCGTTGGAATTCTGATCGAAATATGCTGAGTCGGTTTTACAGACCACACACAAACCCATGGCATGATCTTTATGTACTTATTATGTATTTAGGTTTAGATTCATGTTTCCATTTATGTACTTAGCTTTAGTCTTTTATTCACTCCTTTCTTATAATCAGTTTTGTCCAGACAATTGTTCAATAAAGAACGATTGGCTTTACTCCGGCACGCCGCCGTTAATATTTGGTCTATTAATTTACACTGTTGAGCCACAAGGCCAATAGTCCAACAAGGGGACGAAGTCAAGTCTCCCAACATAAACATCCTAAAGCTAATTGAATTAAGAAGTGGCTGAGACGTGTCAGCAACACCCGCCGCTGGACCAAGGCATCAATACTGCTCCAGAGGGAAGTTGAATACATATAACTTGAGACGTGTCAGCAACACCCGCCGCTGGACCAAGGCATGAATACTGCTCCAGAGGGAAGTTGAATACATATAACAGGCGCCCAACAGAGTTAAAACTGGAATTAGATAATCTTACGATATCTATTAAGTTAGGAACACCATGGCCCTAAACAAGAACATGTAAGTGAATGTTCGGTAAAAATTAGAAAAAGTATTTACGAAAAACTATTTTAAATAAAAAAGAATTGTGAATAAATTGGCAATGCGAAAGTGAGCATTACGGTATAGTCGCGAAATTATTGACGTGCAAGTGCAGTTTTTTTTGTTAAAAAAAAACAAAAAAAAAAAAAGAGAAACAAGTTGATATTTTCGCTTCATTGGCTGCTCATGACTTGGGCTTATAGAAATATAAAGATAGAGTACGACAGTGACGAAGAGCAAGAAATAGGATTTAGGCCAGGAAGAAACGGTCAATTAGGAATGGAGCCGGCATTACTAAAAGTGTTAATAGAAGGTGCGGTAAACAGTGCACTCCTCGAACAAGAGAGGAGACTAAAAGACGAGTTCCGAGCGGAACTTGAAACAGTTAGAGGTCAGGTTAATGCGTTAAAAATAGAGACCCCACAAGTTGAAACATACCAGAGAGTAACAATTGACCCTAGTGTGGGATGTGAGGTGAAGTTAGACATTGTAAAATCAGTGCCTAACTTCAATGGAAATCATGAGGAATACGTGTCGTGGCGACAGGCGGCTATAGACGCATATGAGATTTTCAAAAGGTACGTAGGCAGCGAGGCGCATTACGAGGCTGTGGCCATTTTAAAAAACAAAGTAACTGGTCCAGCTCGTGCCATCCTTACGTCGCACAGTACAGTGCTTAATTTTGACGCCATTATCGCTAGGTTCGACTGCTCGTACGCAGACAAAACATCCTTGCGCGTACTTAGGCAGCACCAGAACTGGTTAGGCAGGGTGACCTAAACTTAATGGAATATTACGATGAGGTAGAAAAGAAGCTCACTCTGGTCACAAATAAAATAGTAATGACTCATGACGAGCAAGCTGCGTCCATTCTTTGATGACGATGCACTACACGCTTTCATGGCAGGACTTAGGAGGCCCCTAAAATCTTTAGTAATCCCAGCGAAGCCCAAGGATTTGCCATCTGCATTAGCAGTGGCCCGTGAGGCTGAAAATAGCATCGAAAGAAGCGCATTTGCTGCATCTTATGCTAAAGTAATTGAAGAAAGAAACCATAGCGGCGATAATACTAGATTTGGCAATGGTAACCAAGCTAGACAAGGCAGGGGCCAGGAAAGAAATCCACATTTTGTGGGAAATCAAGGCCAAAGCAGGGCACAGCAAGCTGACCCTAAAACGCTAGCGAATGACAAAGAGCCACAATCAAAGTATCAGGCTCAACCCATGGACGTTGATCCTTCGATGTCCAAGTTAAGACAACAGACCAATTGGGGAAAGCCACAGGGCTATTCTACACAAGACGGGGCTCGCAAAAGGCATAACACTTCAGAACGCACGTCAGGCTATAGGCGCCAAAAGATTAACAATATTACGCAACGAGCGCCTACCGAAGACGAGAAAGAATACGAAGAAATGGCCGAAACTGCGCGTGCTGAAATAGATGACGAAAGTGGCGAACCCGAGGACAACGATTTATTGAATTTTTTAGAGATCGTTCCCGATTGCTGTTCGTCGAGCGTCAATTGGCTGGCAAAACATTAAAGATCCTTATCGACACCGGGGCGGCAAAAAGTTACATTAAACCCGTAAAGGAGTTAAAAAACGTAACACCGGTCGACACCCCTTTTACTGTGAACTCCATTCACGGGTCCAGTAAAATTCAAAAGAAATGTTCAATAGTAATTTTTGGGAAAGTTGCCACGTTTTTCATATTAGATACCCTTGACACCTTTGATGCTATAATAGGCTTCGATCTGCTCACGCAGGCGGGGGTAACTATTGACCTGATGGAAAACAGCATAAACTACGGTAATACTTCGGAAATACTCAATCACCATCCGTGCGATAACGTGAACTTTACACGTGTCGATGATATCGTAGTCCCAAATTCCGTAAAAGGCGAATTCAAGAAAATGATACTGAAGAGAATTAGTGCATTCGCGACCTCTAACGAGGCACTGCCTTACAATACTTCAGTCGTCGCCAGGATCCGGACTGTAGACAATAAGGAGGTATATTCAAAGCCCTATCCATACCCAGTAGGTGTGTCAGATTTTGTAAACAACGAAGTCGCACAGTTGTTGAAAGATGGCATCATAAGGCCATCAAGATCTGCGTATAATAGCCCAGTCTGGGTTGTTGATAAGAAAGGAATAGATTCCAACGGAAATAAGAATAAACGGCTGGTCATTGACTTTAGAAAACTAAATGAGAAGACCATCGCCGACCGATATCCGATGCCGAGTATCCAGGTAATCTTAGCTAACCTCGGAAAGGCTAAGTTTTTTACCACACTGGATCTTAAATCCGGATACCACCAGATTTACCTAGCGGAGGACGATCGTGAAAGACATCCTTCTCGATAAATGGCGGAAAATACGAATTCTGTCGTTTGCCCTTTGGTCTAAAAAATGCGGGAAGCATTTTTCAAAGAGCAATCGACGATATCTTGCGAGAACAGATCGGAAAGATATGTTATGTCTATGTGGATGACGTAATTATCTTCTCTGAAAATGCCGCAGACCACGTCCGCCATATCGATATAATACTTCAGCAACTTTGCGATGCTAACATGAGAATCTCCAAGGAAAAGTCGAAATTTTTTAAAGAAAGTGTCGAGTATCTAGGCTTCATTGTTACTAGCGAGGGAGCAAAAACAGACCCAGAAAAAGTCAAGTCGATCCAAGAGTACATTGAACCAAAAAATTTATACTCTCTGAGATCTTTTCTAGGCCTAGCCAGCTACTATAGGGTGTTTATCAAAGACTTTGCAGCCATAGCAAGACCCTTGACTAATATACTAAAAGGCGAAAACGGCACTGTAAGCAAACACATGTCTAGGAAAATAGCAGTCCAATTTGACGAATCTCAACGCGACGCTTTTAACCGATTGAGAAACATACTAGCATCAGAAGATGTTATGCTCATGTACCCTGATTTCAAAAGACCTTTTGACTTGACTACAGATGCTTCTGCAAATGGCATTGGAGCAGTATTATCTCAAGGCGGTAGACCCATCACCATGATCTCCCGAATGCTAAAAACGTGCGAAACTCACTATGCTACCAACGAAAGAGAGTTGTTGGCGATTGTATGGGCCCTCGGCAAACTGCAGAATTACCTTTACGGTACAAGAGAGCTACATATATTTACAGATCATCAACCTCTCACGTTCGCAGTGTCTGAGAAAAATACGAATGCGAAAATCAAGAGGTGGAAGGCGTTTATTGAACAACATAACGCCCAATTGCATTACAAGCCAGGGAAAGAAAACTTTGTCGCAGATGCCTTATCTAGGCAAGAGCCTAACGCTCTCCAAGACGAAACGCGATCAGACATAGCCACTATTCACAGTGAGGTATCCCTTACATACACTATACAAACAACTGATAATCCCCTAAATTGTTATAGAAATCAGATAACTTTGGAAGAATCACGTTATTCGTTGCATCGAAGACTTATTCTATTTAGCAAAAAAACCCGTCACTTAATTCAATTTACAGATAAAATTAATCTCATAGAAACATTAAAACTTGCTGTGAACCCCGATGTTGTAAACGCGTTTTATTGCGAACTCACAACTTTAGCTGCATTTCAACATGAGCTGGTTTCAATTTTCCCTGCAACCAAATTCTGGCATTGCAAAAGAATAGTGTCAGACATCACTAACAAAGACGAACAGGTAGAAATAGTCAACACCGAACATAATCGTGCGCACAGAGCGGCACAAGAAAACGTAAAACAGATACTTCGGGACTACTACTTCCCAAAAATGACTAAATTGGCTAACGAGGTTGTACTAAATTGCAAAGTTTGCGCTATCGCCAAGTACGACCGACACCCCAAAAAACAAGAACTCGGGAAGACGCCAATTCCCTCATTTGTCGGAGAAATGTTACACATTGACATATTTTCTACCGATCAGAAACTTTTCCTGACTTGCATCGATAAATTTTCCAAATTCACCGTCGTCCAGCCCTTACCTTCTAGATCAATAGTCGATATTGTTAACCCCATTTTACTTATAATTAATACATTTCCAAACACAAAAACCGTTTATTGCGACAATGAGCCAGCGTTTAATTCCGAAACGATCACTTCATTGTTAAAAAATCAGTTTAACATTGACGTTGTAAACGCCCCCCCCATTACATAGCTGTTCCAATGGGCAAGCGGAACGTTTCCACAGTACATTAATAGAAATCGCAAGGTGTTTCAAGTTGGATAAAAAAGTTAGCGATACAGTTCAGGCTATCATGAGAGCAACAATAGAATATAATAAAACCATACATTCAGTAACAGAACAAAAACCACTTGATGTAATTCACTCTATACCGGACGAAATTAAGCAAAAAATCAAAGATCGGCTAATAAAAGCTCAGCAAGATCAATTAGCTAGATGCAACCCGAACAGACAGAACAGGATGTTTGATGTAGGAGAAAAAGTTTACCTCAAAAATAACAAAAGATTAGGTAACAAACTATCTCCCTTGTGCACAGAGGGCGCCGTACAAGCAGACCTGGGAACGTCTATACTTGTTAAGGGGAGGGTGGTCCATAAGGACAATGTGAGGTAAACATAGGTCATAACGCATAAGATTCTTACAGATTCTAACGCATAAGATTACTACAATTCAGTTTAATCATTTCATACAGGTTCATCGGAGTGACCCTCATACTCTTATCCACAACTCCCGCACGCATCACCGATTTCTCGCACGCAAGCTACATTCCGATATTGGACGGAAACGTTTTTGTATGGGAACAACATAGTTACGTGAGACATTCTACAAATTTATCTAATTTCGTGAGCATTATAGATGATACAATTAAATTATCAAAACTTTTCCCTCAGTCACACATGCGAAAATTGTTAGATGTAGATATCGACCATATTCAGAATATTTTATCTAGCTTAACGGTACACCATAGAATGGCCAGAAGTTTAGACTTTCTAGGAACAGCTTTAAAAATCGTTGCAGGTACGCCTGATGCATCAGACTTAGAAAAGATTAAACTTACCGAAGCCGAGCTCATAGAATCAAACAACAGACAAGTAATAGTAATCACTGAAGCACAGAAACAAATTAAACTTTTAACTGATGCAGTAAATAAATTAATTAAAGAAAAAAAGGCGAGTTCGTAGACTCTCCTCATTTGTATGAAACTTTACTTGCACGAAAAAGAATGTTAACCACTGAAATCCAAAACCTTATGCTCACTATAACGCTCGCCAAATCTATATTAACATCATAAACCCCGCAATTCTCGACCACGAAGATTTAAAATCAATTTTTACCGAACAGCTCGCAGAGGTCTCAATAGTTAGTTTAATGGCAGTATCAAATATAAAAATATTTCAATCAAATAGAGTAATCCACATAATAATTGAATATCCTAATGTTAAGACTATTTGTAAGAAGGTTATGATATATCCTGTTGCCCACAATAACACCATTCTGCAAGTACATGATGACATAGTAGCTGAATGCGACGATGGAGTCCTAGCTGTGACAGAATGCGCTACAACCAACTTTGCGACGTTCTGGAAGAAATCTGCTTACGACACATGCGCCAGCGGATTACATTCTGGAGGCTCAGCGTTATGCCACACACAGCCAAGCCACTTGGAACCGATTACCCTATTAGACGAAGGAATAATCGTTGTCAACAAACTATCAGCAAGAGTAAGAGTAGATGACGGCCCAGTGATGACAATTGAAGGCACGCATCTCATCACATTTGAACGTATTGCGACTATAAACGAGACCACATGCATTAACTACAATGGTGTTGTAAACAAGAGTCCAGGCATCGTGGCGTCACCATTGCTGAATATTACAGGACACGACCAAGTGCTCAGCCTACCAATGTTACAAAGGATGAATGAGCACAATCTGCATATAATTCAGAAGTTAAGAGACGATATGTTTTCCGGAGGGACTCCCAGAGTCTGGTTCATGGTTGGTGTAACACTCAGCCTTGCCTTTGGCTGTATTGGCATCATCTATCAATGTTGGTACCGGAGAAGATCTTCCATCAAATTGCAAGAACTGGTAAAGGAGTTAAGTGTCACCGAGGACGGCAACAATCTTAAAGGGGGGCTAGTTAACAGCCAAGTCATCGAACTTCCCTCGCAATGAATTCACCGAGCAACCCGCGATTTATGTTATCACCCCACGATAGTGTTAAAAAAAACAACGAGTTAATTCTTCGACAGCAATATGACAAGTGTTTATTAATTGATTCTTAACTACTATTTATACATTTTATGCTTATTGATAAGTATTACAATGTTAAATTTGCTTAATACGCAATTTATTGCATATAACCTAAATTCTACAGAAATATTGTTACAGTAAATGATTAATAAGCTATATTATTACAATAAATGATTAATAAGCTATATTATTACAATAAATGATTAATAAGCTATCTTATTGCAATAATTGCTTAATAAACTATATTATTGCAATACGTATTAAATTTCTTAATTTTAAACAATTACTGCTACGTCCGCATTTCCGGTGTTGATGACTGCTGGGTTCTTGCCCTTGGTGGCTTTTCTGGTGGTTGTCGAGTTGGTGTTGTTGTTGAGGTTGCGGTAGCGGCCGTAACTCCTCCCCCCATAAAGTAAAGCGAAGGCCACAAAGATGTCTTTGGGGCAGGAGCGTTGAAAATATGGTTCGGCAAATATTTTACCTTCGTTTTTTTGGTGGTATATGCGATGATGAGGATGACGGCAATCCCAAAGGTGAATATTACTATTAAAATCCCTTTGTTCTTCTTTGATGATGCCTCGTAGTTCTCTATTTGGTATTTCCTTAATTTTTTCAGACTTAATTTTTCTTTTATGACCCTCGGTGTTATTTTCGCATAATTAGCTGGTGGTATGAAAATTTCTTCCTTGTACTGTAGAAGGGTGTCTTTGAAGACTTCATCGTTAACGTAAATTGTGCAGTTAATATAGTGTAGAAGAGCTGTGCCGTTTATATCGTATGGCTCTTCATTGCAGCTTGATTTGATCAGGGTTTTGTTAACGTTGATGAATAGGATGTAGTTCGGCTCTGGTTGGGTGATGGAGCTTATCTCGCCGTTATCTTCCAGGTCACATATTGCGTCTCTGTTGTTTATTAGTGGGGCGATACATGTTGAGTTCGTGGTGTGTTGGGAGTATTGCGACGACTTGCAGTAGTACTGACCTTCTATCTTTGGGCAATTTGTGTCAAAAAACTGAATGTTGTTTTTATTATATATTATATATGGTTTTATTTTAATTTGTTTGGTTTCATTTATGGGTAGGGGAACAATATGGTAAAGTTTATATGTTTCTTTCGATATATTTGGTATTTGAATATTGAAAATAATATTTGAATTGTTGTAGTAAGCTTGTAATTGAAGCAGCTCATATATTTGTTCTTTTGATATGATTTTTAATGATTGATTTTTCATTTGTTCATATATTTCGTCTATTTCTTCAGTACTTAATATAAATTTCGGTATTATTTTTAGTTTTGCTAATATAATTGATTCAGCGATATTGGCTAAGTGATTATTTAAAAGATCTATGTTGTAATTAATTTGGTTAATATATTGGAGCTCTAAAAATCTATTATCTTCTTTTGATATACTATTCATTAGTTTGTTAAGGTATAGCTCAATTTTATCCTGTTCTGTGTTAATCTGATTAGTAACATTGAGTAGTCTATTTTGCAAAGCTGTGTTAAATTTATGCTGATATTCTAGAGTGCTTTCAATTTGGTGTGTGTTTGATTGGATGGTTTCAATTTGTTTGTTAATGGAAATTGCATCGTTAGTATCCATATTGCCTGTTATAAATTTGATTGCAGTGCCTAACCCATTAATAAGACCACGTTTAGATCTGTTGAGTGGTGATAGTGTGTGTATTTTGTTTTCGAGTTCGGTGAGTTTTAGTTTGGTTACTGTTGTAAGTGTAGTGGTCCCGTGAAGTTTATTGAAGGTGTTTATGGTAGTGTGTATTTTGTTTGTGTTGTTTATGTATTCTTCAAGGTTAATAATGTGTATAAGATTATTATAGTTAGTAATTATTCTTGCAGGTCCAAGCTCAAATTTCACTATTTTCTGTCGGGCGTTTATGTCTCGGATGTCAATTTGTTGGGGAAATATGTGCGGTAGCCTAAGGATAAAGGGATTATTTTAGTTGTTAGTTTTTTGTGGTTTGTGTATTCTTTTAAGTTTTGATTTATGAAATTTTTTGTTTTTTGTAGTAATTATTGTCAGTCTATTATTGTGTTTTACTTTATGTTTTGAGAATCTTGGCGTTATTTTGTTACGCCTTGACTCTTTTCGGAAGATTATTTTGTCTTCTAAATTTTCCGGTTCAGATCGATCTTTGTTCAATTTGTCTATTACTAGGTTGGTATCTCGTTTCATTTTTTCTTTAATTAGAGGATATAGGGTATTCAGAAATTCATTGAGTTTTTTGAGGTATTCATGTTCGTTATTAAATTTGACTGTATTATTAAATTTGAAGGTTCTACCAAAAAATAATTCGAAGGGAGTTAATTTAGTTGCGGAGTGTATTGAATTGTTATATGTTATGAAAGTTTCAGTTAATATGTCATCATGGCTTTCACTTAGATTGTTTTCCTTTCTAGTTGTCGCCACAATTCTATATATTTCAGTAAGAGTGGAGTGAAGTCTCTCAACTGGAGCATTACTTGTGCTCTGTTGAAATGAAGTAATGTGCAATAGAATTTGAAATTGACGACAAAAATCTTTAAAAATGTTTGCAGTAAATTCTGATCCTTGATCTGCAACTATTTTTCGTGGTATGCCATATAGGTTAATGAAGTTTTTTAGAGATTTTAGTATGCAAATACTATTTCGGGATGGTAGAGTATATCCTGCGGCAAATTTTGAAAATTTGTCAATTATTGTAAGAATTTGTTGGTTATTTACGCTATAAATGTCCATGTGAAGGATATCTAGGGGTTTTTCGGGAGTTTCTGGTTTTTGGTAAACAGGTTTCGGGGGATTTCTGTCGTATTTGAGAGTTTGGCATTTGTCGCAGTTATTTATTGTTTGAGTAATTTTATTTTTCATAAATGGGAAATATAATTTTCTTTTAAGGTGGAGATGGGTTTCGTTTATACCCCGATGGTTATTGTTCTGATGATACTCTCTTATTACCTCTTCCTGCTCGTCAGAGTTTGTTATGTCATCTAGTAAATCTTTGCAGCGCAATAGCTTGAAAAGCTTACTGTTCGAGAAAAATTTTGAATACACTGTCTGTATTATTCGGAAGGTGTCATCGTCCGCAAATATAGCTGATACTCGGTTTGGATTAAGAAATTTTTTGAAAATTTCTGTTATTACTTCTTCAGTGAATACCGGTTTTCTGAATATACGCCGTTGTTTATTTTTGAAAGGCATTTGTGTTAATGTTTCTGAACCGTTTGGATTTTTCTCGAATATATATTGAAGATTAAAATCATTTAAAGGTTTTTCTGAAATATATATACCGTCATTGAGGTTTTCTTCTGCTGAATGTACAGTGCTACCTGAGGTGCCTTGATTGGAGAGTGTGTCGTTTATATTTACGTCTACTTCGGTTGGTGGGTCTATTTTGATTCGGCTAAGTGCATCTGCGTTTGTGTTTAATTTCCCTTTTTTGTAGATTATTTCATAATCAAATTCTTCTAGTTTGAGTCGCCATCTGACCAGTTTTGAATTGGGTTCTTTTAAACTCATCAACCGTGTTAGGGGTCTGTGATCTGTTATAATGAAGAATTTGCGCCCAAAGAGGTAAGGACGGAAATATTTAGTAGCCCATACTATGGCTAATAGTTCCTTCTCTATTGTCGAATAATTGCATTCTGAATCACTGAGTGTGCGACTAGCATAACAGATTGGTTTGTCGCTCCCTATGTGTCCTTGGGATAGAACTGCGCCTAGTGCAAAATTGCTAGCGTCTGTTGTTAATATGAGTGGTTTTGTAAAGTCAGGATATTGTAGTAAGGGGTCGTTAGTTAGAATATATTTACATGTATTGAAGGCGTTTACATAGCGGTCATTTAGTTCAATTATTTTTTCTTTTTTCAGGCATTCAGTTAGGGGTTTGGTGAGTTTTGAGAAATCCTTTATAAATTTCCAGTAGTATCCTACAAGACCTATAAAACTTTGGATTTGTTTTCGGGTTTTGGGTATTGGAAAGTTTTTTATAGCGCTTATTTTTGCGGGATTTGGCTTAATGCCATCTGTGGAAATAATATGTCCGAGGAAAGTGGTTTCTTTGTGGAGGAATTCCGATTTATCTGGCTGAATTTTAAAATTGGAGGATCGCAATTTGTCGAATACCAATTGTAGGCTGTGGATGTGTTCTTGAAGGGAAGTGGAGTATATGATAATGTCATCAAGGTAGACAAGACATATCTTGCCTACAAGATCGCCTAGAACATTGTCCATTACTCGTTGGAAAGTTGAAGATGCATTTTTTAAGCCGAAAGGCATTCGTACGTATTCGTAATGACCACCTTCTACTGTGAATGCAGTTTTAGGAATATCCTTTTCATCCATTTCAATTTGGTGGAAACCACTTGCTAAATCAAGCGTGGTAAAGTACAAGCATTTTCCTAATTTATCTAAAATCTCATTAATATTTGGAAGAGGATACCTGTCTGAAACAGTTTTTTCATTTAGTTTTCTGTAATCAATTACTAACCGCCATTTCTGATTGCCGCTTGCGTCTGGTTTTTTGGATACAATCCATACTGGAGCACTCCAAGGGGAATAGCTTGGGCGGATGATTCCTTGTTTAAGCATGTCTGCGATTTGGCGTTGGACTTCTGTTTTGTGTACATGAGGGTAGCGATAAGATTTCGTATGTATAGGAATATCGTCTGTCGTAGTTATCTTGTGCTTAATTTTGTTTGTGAATGTTAAATTTTCATTTTCTTTAAAAAATATGTCGGTGTAGTTTTGGCATAATTTTAGAAGTTTTTGTTTTTCTTCTATATTCAAATGTTCTGTTCGGATTAATGGGAGAAGGTCGATATTTTCACCATTTGATAGGTTTGCATCAAAATTAAAAGTTTCGATGAATTCGTCGTCATTATATTTTTCTACTTTTATGGGTTGTTCGATGAGTAGCAGTTGTTGATCGTCTGAAATATTTATTACTTCCACGAGACTATACCAGTTTTGCGCGTAATATATTCCTTCTGGTATGTAAAGCGTTTCGTTGATATAAGTCATATTTATGAAGATATTTCCATCTTGGATGTCTACAGGGATTTTTAGAATTACTTTTGAGTTGCGAGGAATGATATGTTTGCCAGAGGAAAAGTTTGGTTTGAAATTTAACGGAATTACTGCGTTTTTCGTTTGGACATGTTGCTTTTGCAGATCTATTTTAGCTTCTAACTGAGTCAGGATATCGATGCCAATTAGACCATCAAAATAGTTGTGGAAATCAAATACTAAGAATCTTTGTTTTCCTGGTTGTTTAAATTCAATAAAGTTTGGAAGCGTCACTTCTCTGTCTAATTTATATTTATTAAGAATTGTTGTTATAGTTATTGGTTTGCAGTTAGTAAGGTCTGAAGGGTTAACAAATTTTGGACTTATGAATGATGCGGATGCTCCTGTGTCGATTAAAAACTTGAGCGGTCTGCCGAAGGGAGATGAAATATTGATGTAACCTAGTTCGGAACCGTGTTTGTTAATGTCTAGGTATCCTGTTGGTGGTTCGAGGCTGGGTGGCGAAAATTTTGGTTATCTTCAATGTTTACTAAGATTCCACGTGGATCTTGGTATTCGTCCAGGTTTTGTTTATAGCCATTGTTTGGTGGTAGGGGTTCTAATGGATTGGAATGTTGGAAGTTAAATAGTTCGTTCTTTTGGAACTCGGGTCTTCGCATAGTTTGGTCTGTTCTAAAGGATCTTTGGGTAGGGGCTTGGGTTTTTATGTGCGTGGAACTTGTGTCCATGGGTTCTGGTTTGCTATACTGATTATAATTGTTGTGATTTCGGAATGGATTTTGGGCATTGTATTGGTTTGGGAAGTATGGGTTTTGATTTACGGAACTATTTTGGTAATTATTTTGTCGTTGGAATAATGGCTGGGTATTGTAGCTTGGAATTTGATTTCGGTGTTGAGAATATGTACGTTGAGCAGGTGTGTATCTATGGAAATTGTTGTTATTCCTAAAGTAGTTGTTGGTTTTTGGTTGCCAATTATGCTGAAATCTGCTCGGTTCTGATTTCATGTAAAATATGTTTTGCTCTTTTATGCATAAAGAGAATGCTTCTGCGAGAGATTCTGGTTTAGATGCTCTTATTGTTGACCCTAGGGGTTCTCTCAACCCAATAAGAAAACTGTTAAGACACATTTCAGCATACAAATCTTTCTTTGCTTTGATTATTTTTTCGTCATGCTCGTGAATCTGTACGTTACTGAGGAGAGATGCTTGTAATTCTATTATCTCGCTATAGAATTTTTCAACGTTATTGAATTTCTGGCGGAGACTATGTAGGTCTCTAATTAAAGAAGTTTCAGATCTTTTATCTGAATAGTGAAGAGTCAGGTTTTGTTTTATTTCATCCCAATTGAGGGAAGTTCCGTACATGTTTAGTACTTCGTTGGCCTGCCCAATAATTTTATTTCGAATCGCGCGTAGTAGTATTTGTCCCTGTGGAGTTGCGTCACAATTTCTAATGTGGAGTAGAATCTCTTCCACATTATTAATAAATTCGTGCAACAGACGAGGATTTCCATCATATGCAGGTAAATCCTTTATTGCATCTGGAATTCGAAGAGTTTCGAAAGAGAAGCAACCTGTAGGGAGACTCCTGGAAAAACTTGGTTGTTCTTCGTTAGGGTTTGTCATTTTGTTTATTTGGTTTGGTAGTAAGGTACTTTCAAATTCGTTGATCTCTGGGATTGAGCTTAAGCTTCTGCTCTTGAATAGTTTTCCTATTGAGCTTGGATATGGTTTGAATTGAAAACGTTTCCCTATTGTACTCTTTTTGTACATTTGTATGGACAAGGGGAAATTTAAACTGTCTAATCTTTTAAATGCGAAAGGTGTATTACATCAATGGGAAAATATATTTTAAATGTTAGTGTTTATTTATATACGTATTGGATATAAATGGTATATGATAGTATAGTAAATGCTAAATAGTATATAGTATTTTAATTTTTTATATCAATCTTGTAGGGATCACTGTGACGATATTCCCTCGGCACTCCTGTTTTTGAGTCAGTGATATGCCCTCACTGTTAAAAACGTGGATGGATATACAAGAAGGATATATATAATTTCGCTTGTTTTTTGAAAAAAAAAAAAATTTTGTTCTTTTATTGTTCTTTTTTTTTTTTTTTTGTTTTATATCTGTCCTGTAGGGATCTCTGTGGCGATATTCACTCGGCACTCCTGTTCTATAGATCAGTGATATTCCCTCACTGTCCAGAAGGAAGGATGGATATGCCAGGCAGATATATTGTATATATATTGTATATTCTTTTTAATAATTCAACAATTCTTTATTTCGTTTTACATATCTTAAAATCTTTTTTGTTTGTTTTTGCTTAATGCTTCATTCTTGTATGTATATTCATATAAACTTTTGTGTGTGTTTTTTTTTTTTTTTTTTTTTTTTTTTTTTTTTTTATTCTTGTTCCCACTATTTGTTATCGCTCTTATAACCTGGAGGGTCCGGCTTTATGGGCTACGGAATCGCAGATTTGAGTTAAATTATAATGACTTTACTCCAAGATAGGAATAAAAGTCGATTTTTGTATGTTTTTAGAGGATGTACAAGCCTCATATGTTATTATATAGTATTTTAATTTACGTTTGGCGTGCATACAGATGTGCAAGCGGTAATTAATTTATATTTATATTATTTTTCTTATTATAATCAGTTTTTGACTTACCATAAGGCCAGCAAGAGTGTGCATCGCATTTTCAGGTTCTCCAGTGTTAGGTAGTTGAAACTACTCCAGTCCGGTTGTGCTTCTGGGTTGCTTTCTTCCGATATGCCCTCGGAATTTTTTGCAGCTGGAACCACTTTGGATTCGTTGGTCTTTCCGATATGCCTTCGGAATTTTTCAACTGGAACCACTTTAAATACGTTGATTTCCTTCAGCCTGCTCTGATATGCTCTCAGAGGTCACTTAGGGATTTTTCAACTTTTCTTTAGCACTTCCGAACCGTTCACTGGGCAGCCGACTGCGCCATTTATGTTATCACCCCACGATAGTGTTAAAAAAAACAACGAGTTAATTCTTCGACAGCAATATGACAAGTGTTTATTAATTGATTCTTAACTACTATTTATACATTTTATGCTTATTGATAAGTATTACAATGTTAAATTTGCTTAATACGCAATTTATTGCATATAACCTAAATTCTACAGAAATATTGTTACAGTAAATGATTAATAAGCTATATTATTACAATAAATGATTAATAAGCTATATTATTACAATAAATGATTAATAAGCTATCTTATTGCAATAATTGCTTAATAAACTATATTATTGCAATACGTATTAAATTTCTTAATTTTAAACAATTACTGCTACGTCCGCATTTCCGGTGTTGATGACTGCTGGGTTCTTGCCCTTGGTGGCTTTTCTGGTGGTTGTCGAGTTGGTGTTGTTGTTGAGGTTGCGGTAGCGGCCGTAACTCGCGCGCAAACAATGTCGTTGAACCCGACCACATATGCAACATAAACAAAGTAATGTGAGTCGGAGCAACGGCCAGCCGTTTCCGTTATGTCGCAAGCGTTGGAATTCTGATCGAAATATGCTGAGTCGGTTTTACAGACCACACACAAACCCATGGCATGATCTTTATGTACTTATTATGTATTTAGGTTTAGATTCATGTTTCCATTTATGTACTTAGCTTTAGTCTTTTATTCACTCCTTTCTTATAATCAGTTTTGTCCAGACAATTGTTCAATAAAGAACGATTGGCTTTACTCCGGCACGCCGCCGTTAATATTTGATCTATTAATTTACACTGTTGAGCCACAAGGCCAATAGTCCAACAAGGGGACGAAGTCAAGTCTCCCAACATAAACATCCTAAAGCTAATTGAATTAAGAAGTGGCTGAGACGTGTCAGCAACACCCGCCGCTGGACCAAGGCATCAATACTGCTCCAGAGGGAAGTTGAATACATATAACTTATACAAGAAAATGCTTGTTTATACAGCATAAGATGTACTGACTATATGAACCGAGCCAAAAAAGCTATGGCATTTGCGGAAATCCATAAAAAATGGCAATAGAAATGGTTGGAGTTACACAAAACGACATCCAAAATAAATGGAAAAACCTCCGTAGCCAATATATGAGGGAGCTACGGTTGATAAAAAACTCGAAGAAAAATGGAAGCGGCATCAATGAGGTGTACCAAACAAAGCTTTGGTGTTTCGATCAGCTCTCATTTTTAGAAGGCCATGTAGCCACTAGACAGAGCCAAGACAATATTGAGGTAATATTAAAATGCAATGTGTTACAAATTTTAAGAAAATACAAATTGCGGTATCGTCAGACGTATACTATATGACTGATATGAAAGAATAATTAACATACGTCACAATTTTTTTTTTTTTCAGATGCCTTCTTCTTCGACTACCTCAACGTATACGGGTGCAGAAAATAGTAGCTCGAGCGTTAACGTCGAGCCATCGAAAAAACCAAAAAAGGTACATAACATTACGATTAATAAAAAAATATATCATATAATTGTTTTTTTTTTTTTAATAGAAAAGTAAGCAGTATAATCAAATGCATCAGGAGTTCTCTCAATTTAAAGAGATGATGCATAAAAAGAAAAGCTCCCGAAAATACGCCTGGTTGGGCACTTTGGTTGTAAGTCAAATGGAGGAGATAGACAACGACAAACAACAGAGCGCTGCTTGGGAAATCCAGACAGTTTTGAAAAGATATATTGATGAATCCAATCAGCGCACTCATTCATCATTACCAACTGCATCATCATCAGGCAAGGACTTGTTGCAGCTGTCTATGGAGGGAGTTTTTGACTAAGATGATTTTTGCTAGCAAAGTAGGTATAATTCATAAAACCTATGAGACATGTTTATGTTAACTTCCACTTTTTTCCGTTTCTAGATACTTGAACGCCAAAAAACTGATACTGGATTAAAAGCCACCAAATATGGAAACCTAAGTGCCTTTTGTATATAAGAGACTGTGTAATATATTTAAGTTAAGACGAAAGGATTTAATTAATATTTTAAGTAATTTTAGTTATACATGAAGTATATTTTATTTAATTTTTTTTTAATGAAGTACAAAATCTGATATACTTATATACATTTAAAAAAATTTAAAATCCAAATGAATTTAAAAAAAAATATGAGACTGTGTTATAAGCCATAATTCTTATGTAGTTTAAGTAAATTAGTTATACATGGAGTATATTTTATTTAATTTTTTTTTAATGAAGTACAAAATCTGATATAATATACTTATATACATTTTAAAAAATTTAAAATCCAAATGAATTTAAAAAAAAATATGAGACTGTGTTATAAGCCATAATTCTTATGTAGTTTAAGTAAATTAGTTATACATGAAGTATATTTTATTTAATTTTTTTTTAATGAAGTACAAAATCTGATATACTTATATACATTTAAAAAAATTTAAAATCCAAATGAATTTAAAAAAAATATGAGACTGTGTTATAAGCCATAATTCTTATGTAGTTTAAGTAAATTAGTTATACATGAAGTATATTTTATTTAATTTTTTTTTAATGAAGTACAAAATCTGATATAATATATATTAATATACTTATATACATTTAAAAAAATTTAAAATCCAAATGAATTTAAAAAAAAATATGAGACTGTGTTATAAGCCATAATTCTTATTTAGTTTAAGTAAATTAGTTATACATGAAGTATATTTTATTTAATTTTTTTTAATGAAGTACAAAATCTGATATACTTATATACATTTAAAAAATTTTAAAATCCAAATGAATTTAAAAAAAAATATGAGACCGTGTTATAAGCCATAATTCTTATGTAGTTTAAGTAAATTAGTTATACATGGAGTATATTTTATTTAATTTTTTTTATAATGAAGTACAAAATCTGATATACTTATATACATTTAAAAAAATTTAAAATCCAAATGAATTTAAAAAAAATATGAGACTGTGTTATAAGCCATAATTCTTATGTAGTTTAAGTAAATTAGTTATACATGGAGTATATTTTATTTAATTTTTTTTTTTAATGAAGTACAAAATCTGATATACTTATATACATTTAAAAAAATTTAAAATCCAAATGAATTTAAAAAAAATATGAGACTGTGTTATAAGCCATAATTCTTATGTAGTTTAAGTAAATTAGTTATACATGAAGTATATTTTATTTAATTTTTTTTTTTAATGAAGTACAAAAGCTTATATACCTATATACATTTACGTTAATAAAAAAAAAAGAAATTATTTATTATTTAACCAATCCAGTTTGCCTATATACATTTACGTTAATAAAAATAAAAGAAATTATTTATTATATTATTTAACCAATCCAGTTTGCCTTCTTCATTGAAATATTTAAGAAATTTTTGACGAACATTCTCCGCTTCACCTTTTCTCGGATTATATAATATATTCGATCCAGTTGGGCAGTTATTGTTTACAGTTTCTACATTTCCGTTACCATCAGTGTATGTTTCGCCATTTTCAATTAGATAATTATGTAAAGTACAGCACGTTAGTACAATTTTCTCTACAGTGGCCACATTTAGATTTATAGGAGCAAGAAAAACGCGAAATCGGTTCGACAAAATTCCAAATGCATGTTCCACTACATGCCTTGCCCGGGAGAGTCTTCGATTGAACATTTGTTTTTCTTGACATTGCGTGTGGTAAGGATATGGCTTCATTAAATGCACCTGCAGAGGAAATGCATCGTCTCCGACTACAACATACGGAACGCTTCGATTGTTTCCAATTACAGCTGCTTTTGGTATTTCTTTCTCATCTTGAAGAACAGTACTTAATTTGCTTTGTAGAAAAACTCCAGCATCATTACTGCGACCGTTGCAACCCACGTCAACGAAAATAAATTTACAATTAGCATCCACCAGGGCTAATAAAATTATGCTGTTAGTGCCTTTGTAATTATAATAAAAAGCTCCGTCAGCGCGTGAGGGACGGAAAGTTATATGTTTTCCATCTAATGCGCCAATGCAATTGGGGAATTGCCACTTAACCGCGAATTCTGTTGCTATAGCCTCCCATTCGGATTTGCTGCTCGGAAACTGCGAAAAAATTTGGTATTAATTGCGAAATATTTATTATATTATAAAATGTATCCATACCTTTAAATATGACGATTTTAATTTGTTAAACAAAGCACTGCATACCTCGGGAACTATCTTGCAAATTGAGGATTTGGATATTCGCGTCTGGTAATCCAAACTGGCGTAAGACTCCCCTGAAAATAAATAACTTCTTATAACAATACTACATATATCACCATCTCTTTAACTCACCAGTGCTGAGAAACCGCAGCGTCATTGCCAATTTTTCTGCTGCGGGAATCGCGTTTCTCATTGAAGTATCAGAACGTTGAATATCATCTGCAATTAGCGATAGCAAGTAATGAAATTGTCCATTTGACATCCGTAGATAATTCTTATAGCTCTGCTCATCGTGCACCAGCAACTCTTTGTTTAAAAAAGCGAATGAGCCGTGATCGCATCTGTTTTTTCGCCATTCTTTTATCCATTGCCGCTTGGACCTCTTGATAGGCAACAATGAAACTTTTTCGTCCAAATTTGCTAATCCTAATTGGAGTATACTTTAACAATTTAATGCGCACATTTTACAAGCATGTAGATGCTTACCTAAAAGTATTTCTTCTTTATCGCTGTCAGAGTCTAATTCCTCAGCCTCACCAATGCATTGCCATATGCTTTTAATCAGTTCACATTTTTCTTCGTAATCCATATTTAAGCGCAATAAACTAATATATTTCTTCACAATATAAAATTCAAACAAATCACGGCTATACGAATGAGAGAAACGTCAAAATATGCTAACGATTGTTGCCGAAAACATTTTTGCCCGTGTGTCCGCGAATGAGACATGAAAAGAGAATTTCCAGTGTCTCCCTTCCAGATGTCTCCGTGTGTAAATGGGGTGTAAGCAAACCGATATGCGACAAATATGTAACAACAACTAACTAACATGTAAAGTTCTAAGAACTAAAGAGAGTTTATTGGAATTGTATGTACACATATTGTATAAATTCAGTTATGCTTGAATAAATACGGCACTTGAAATATTAGAGTAAAGGCGAGCAGTCGCGGCTTCGTTTTTATTATACATCGAGATTAACAGGTGGCAAAAAAGCTTGCCATCTTCAAACATTTGGTGACCCCGACGTGATTAATTTCACGTTTTAGTACATCGTCGCATAAAGCATCATTTACCTGTTATTCGAACAGTAAATTAGCATCAGTTATATCGAACCATTTAATTTGTCGTTATTGGAATCGCATTTTATTTATCGCTATCAAATCAACATTTTTCGTCATTTGAAGGCGCAACTGGCACAGCTATATTATTGGGCGTTCATTGGAAGTCTCGCTTGACCTTCAAATCGTGAGCCAAGCTGTGAAGATCTTGCTGGTGCGTTGTACATGGAAGGCGCAAGCGTCAGTAGCAACAATGTATTTTTCTTCGGATATCGTACCGGGCTGCGCATTTGCACATTTGGCAGCAGCACAATCATTATAGCTAACATTTCATCGTATTTTCGGAAGCGCAGGAAGGTTTCTACATCGGCACAATTAACAGGAGTACTTTGATTGTTGTCATCGCTATATCGCTTTTAGGCACCAGGCAGTCGAAGCATATCGCAGGGAACAGTTTTTTTGTTGGTGGATCTATTCGTAAAATTTTCTTTACGCTGCGGCGCACAAACATACGAACGGTGGACAGCGGAACTTGAAGCCTGCATACAGTAAAATGCCAAAAACACACGAACAGCGTGATACAAGCGTCCCAGTAGGAAACTCGAGCGATATGTTCTTAAGACGAAAGAGCTTATGGTTCCTCAAACAAATCCGCACATTGAAGGTCGAAGCGGACGAGAATAACTTTCAAGGCCTTGATGATTCAACACTGGCAGTGAAGTTGGAGCAACTTGACAGACTACAGACTCAATTCGAAGAAACGCAGTCTCAACTTGAGAGGGAAGACATCGCGGAAATTGAAGGCGAAGCAAGGGTGATATTTTCGGAGGCATATGTGTCCTTCAAAGCGAACATTACCAAGGTACTTAGCTCGCGTTCAATATCATATGCTACATCATCTACGCGCAACTACTCTATGGTGGACGAACTAGGTGGGCACACATCATCGCGTCCAAATAAATCGAGTTTGCCGGCTTTACAGCTGCCCCGATTTAACGGAATGGTTACAGAATGGCCGGATTTTTGGGCCATGCTTCATGTTATCGTAGGTCAAGAATCGACACTGACCAACATCGAAAAGTTCCAGCACTTGAGGTCATGCCTAAGCGGCATCGCATTGGATGTAGTCCGTTCCTTTGAAATAAATGATGCGAATTACGAAAAAGCGGTAAAATTATTAAAGGCAAGATTTGACATTAAGAGAGTTCAATTTCAGGCACACATCAAAGATATTTTCGGGCTGGATAAAGTGCCCGATGGTTCAGCAGTTTGCTTACGGGAGCTCAGCGACAAGGTCACTAGTCATCTGCGTGCATTACAAACCATCGCCACAAATGAGGAGTTGCTGGATGGTTTACTCACGCATTTAGTCATCAGCAAGGCAGACATTGGTACTCAAGCGAAATGGGAAGAAGAAGCACCAACTCAAAATTTGCCTTCGTGGGATCTTGTTGCCAATTTTTTGGAAAGGAGAGTTCGCATATTGGAAAGCGTCAATACAATTACTGCAGCCCCCACAAAACAGGCGACAAGTAGAAAAAATAATCGTAGTCAATCGTTTGTTACCACTAGCGCCATCAAAAATTGTGTATTTTGCAATGCAACTCAACATACAATCTTCACTTGTTCTCTATTTTTAAACCTTTCACCTTCGTTACGCTTTCAAGAAGTTAAAAAGTATCAACTTTGCATTAATTGTCTAAAAAAGGGACATGTCGTCAAAAATTGTAAGTCAAGCAGCTGCAAGCATTGCTCAGCTAAGCATAATACACTTCTTCATTTTTCGCAATCTCCGCAAACAATTTCGCAAGACACAGGTGCACCTCCTAGTGCCAAGACATCCCTTGTCGTAGGGCATCCCGAGCAGACCTTTCACCCATCTCCTAAAGGTGTAGTAATGCTAGCCACTGCCATTGTGATGCTAAAAAGTCGTCAAGGTACTTTCATATTATGCAGAGCCCTACTTGATTCCGCTTCTCAACTTCATTGCATAACAGCAAATATGGCTAATCAGTTGCAAATTAAGAAGTCAAAGGCTACTACACATATTTCGGGAATCGGTCAATCAGACATAACCTCGAGCGAGTATGCAACTACGCTATAACAATCGGTAGATCGTACATATTCAACACCTATTTCGGCCGTTGTTGTGCCAACAATAACCACATATCAACCTGAAGCAAACATCTCGAACGTCGAATGGAAGATTCCATCCAATATCTCGTTAGCGGATCCATCTTTTTTCAAATCCCAGAAAATTGATCTTTTGATCGGAGCTAGTCTGTTTTTTGAGCTGCTATGCGTAGGACAAATTCGCATAAGCAAAGGCCTACCGGTACTGCAAAAAACAAAGTTAGGTTGGGTCGTGTCAGGAAATTTCGATTGCTCCTCAACTAAATTTGTACACTCCGTTGCTATTAGGGAATGCACATCTGATCGAATGGATTGCGACCTTAATGAGTTAGTCAAAAAATTTTGGGAGGTAGAGGGACACACTATGCAAAATGTGAAGCGTTCTAAGGAAGATTTGGCCTGTGAAGAACACTTTATCAACAATTATTGTCGATTAAATTCAGGAGAATACTTAGTTAGTTTGCCTTTTAAATCAAGTATTTCGCAATTAGGCGATTCTTATTCGCAAGCAGTACGTCGTTTTCAAAATCTCGAGAAAAGATTCACACACAACTCCGAGTTAAAGGAACAATATTCTAAGTTCATAACTGAATATGCTCAACTTAAACATATGTCACCGGTAGGAGTCATTCCCACGGGTATTCACACAAACTTCCTACCTCATCACTGCGTGATAAAGGCAGACAGCACCACCACTAAATTGCGCGTAGTATTTGATGCGTCCGCTCCCACCAGTTCTGGATTTTCGTTGACCGACCTGTTGATGTCAGGTCCAACAATACAATCCAGATTAATTGACACGTTGTTAAGATTTCGATCGCACAAATTCGCTTTGACAGCCGACATTTGCAAAATGTATCGGGCCGTCAAGATATCCAAATCTGATAGTTTTTTGCAGTGCATATTATGGCGCGATAAACCCAACCAGGAGTTCAAGATATATAAGCTAGATACAGTCACTTATGGTACCAAGCCCGCTGCATTTCTGGCCATTCGGGCAATGCAGCAGCTCGCAATTGAGGAAGCAAGGAACTATCCCCTTGGTTCAGAAATCGTCTTGCGCGACTTCTATGTCGATGATTTAATATCAGGCGGAGCGTCTGAGAAACAAGTGTTGCAAATAATGACACAGACGGAGCAGCTTTTAAAAAGGGGTAACTTCATACTAAGAAAATGGTGCTCTAAACATTTTGCGAAAAATTGACCCAGCACATCGTGAGAAATTTTTAAAGTTCGGGGATGGCATTGATATCACTAAAGCCTTAGGGCTGGCATGGGACCCTAAACGCTATCATTTTCTTTTCCTCTGGGATCCACTTCCTGAACCGGCACGAGCAACGAAACGAAACGTCTTATCAGTAATTGCTAGATTTTACGATCCACTTGGCCTCATTGGTCCCGCTGTGCTAAAGGCTAAGATTTTTTTACAAAGTTTGTGGAAAGAGAAGCTAGATTGGGACGAAAGCATTCCTCAGTCATTACACTTTGCTTGGATTCAACTCTGTGCGAATTTGAATTTTGTGGAAAAAATGAGCTTCCCTCGTTTCGTTGGGCTGGATGCAGACAAAATTCAAATACACGGATTTTGCGACGCCAGTATGGCAGCCTATGGAGCCTGCGCTTACGTTCGATCACAAATTGGCGGCGAAGTTCGCACATCTTTGCTCTGCTCCAAATCTCGCGTTGCACCATTGAAAACACTCTCAATTCCAAAATTAGAGCTGTGCGCTGCAATGTTGTTAGCCGAGTTGCTAAATTCTATCCAAACTTTAGGTCCTTTTAAGGGTGAATTCTTCTGCTGGTCAGACTCCACTATTACCCTATCGTGGGTAAGTAGTGTTGCCGCTAATTTTAATGTATTTGTCGCCAATCGGATAAGCAACTTTCAAGAACTAACTCAAGGTATGTCGTGGAGGCATGTGCCAACCGAACTCAATCCAGCAGATATCTTATCAAAAGGGGCCTCTCCCAAGGAACTTGATGCAGCTACAGTATGGAAGGAAGGACCATCATATTTGAAAGAGGATGAAGCCAAATGGCCTAAAATAAGGCAAGTAGACAACGCATTACTTGAAAGGAAGAAAACAATTTTGATCTTGATACCTAAAATCATCGACTATACAATTGACTGCAAACATATACATAAATTTCGTTTTATGAGAATAGTGGAGTGCCCGGGGGTTTTGACCTCGGATCTCTGAGGGACTGAATGAATTGCCATGTAACCATCAGGATTTTCTTTTGTATGCTCTAAATTGTAACTTCTACCAATATTATATTGTGCAATTAATTTTTTCATTGTTTAAACAAAAAAATATGAAAAATTAATATATTGGAGCATAATATAATATTTAGTTGGAAATAATTTTTTTTAGTTCTACGTTAAATTTTACTTAAATAGATAAAGAAATACATCTTCCCAACGTTATATATTATTGGTTATATTATGGCTGGAAGTGGGATAAAAGAAGTTCTTTCTACCATTTATGCAGAAAATACGATTGATCACATAACGTCAGGACGTGCCTATGCTAGAGCAATACGTGCTCATACCTTATTGCAGCAGGCTTTATCACAATTAATTTTTGAAGATCTTAAGGAAAATAATGCGGATTTTTTAAATGTATTGAATGACGAATAAATATCGATGATTTTTGAAATGTTCAATTACAATGAAATTACAGAAAATCAAGGATTTCAAATGCTGAGTAGAATTTTTGAAGATAAGTTAGTTGAGCTTGAAAATAAAGATAAAACATCAAAACTATGTATTACGTATTTTCGAATGGTAACAATATTGAAAGACTTCATTGCTGCCGACCTTATGGGGGATTGGAATTTACACCTACATAGTACTGAGCTGATGATTCCACTATTCGACGCATCAGGACATTTTCCCTATGCGAAGGCTGCACAAATTTATCTGCAAGATATGAAGGAATTACAGTGTAAAATGGATCCAGCAGAGTTCGAAAAATATACAACAGGATATTTCACATCTAGGCGATCAGATATTTTTTTTCTGGTATTGCAAGTGATCAGACTTTAATGAAAGGAATAAGCGTCGAAGGGGGTCCTTTTGAACGAGGTGCCACTGAAAGTGTAGTTTATAAATGGATCAGAGGAGTTATTTATAGAAAAGATATTATTGAAAGCATAGAAAATTTTTGTGACATATCTTTCAATAAAAGTCATCAACGCAGTGATTCTACAGATGCTAGAATTGAAAGGGATGGTATCGATGTAAAAAGATTGGTAGACTTTTTCAAAGAACACAGTCCTTTTCCTGATACAGATGCAATTATGTCAATTGCCACTGGAATTACCGGTAATAAAAGTATAAATTGTTACAATGCTTTTGAAGAAGGTTTAAAAGTTATGAAGAAAATCGAAGGGAAAAATGTACGCGAATTGAAGTTATTAAGGAAAGATAAAATAAATTCTCTATTGGCTAAAAATAATAAAATAAAAATTCATGACAATGTTATTCCCGTTGATCCATTGTTGCTGTTTCAACGTATTTGTGTGTTGAAAAAAACAGATTATGAACTAAAAACTTATATGAATTATGAACTGGCACCATATCCACTTGCTCTGTTTGAAGATGGCCAACTGCGAAAAACAAAAAAGTCAACTTTCTACGAATTATTCCCAGAAATTCAGATTAATTTGAAAAGCTTAGAAAATGTTCATTATGTTATTGATGGAGGCATGTTGTTATATCGTTGCAAATGGCAATTAAATGAAACATTCAAAATGATATGCGAACATTACGTAAGATATTTGAGGAATAATTATAATAACGCATACGTAGTATTTGATGGATATAAGAAGCACGGTATTAAATCTGCTGAAAGGAATCGTCGCGCACTAAAAAATATAAGTACAGATATTGAATTTGATGAAAATATGCCGTTAAAAATCGCTCAAGATAAATTTCTAACGAATAAAAAACATAAATCTCGCTTAATCGAAATGTTAAGTATAAAATTAGCTGATAACAATATTTTTACATGCCAAGCGGAAAGCGATGCAGATAAAATAAATGTTGATACAGCAATTAGTTTAGAATCTCAAAATATTGTTGTAATTTCTGAAGACATTGACGTCTTGGTTGTGTTAACGTTATTGGCGCCTACTGATCGTGAAATATATTTTTTAAAACCATCCCGAGGCAAAGTTAACCAACAAATATTTTCATTGAAAAGTTTAGAAAAATCTCTACCAGCATCTAAAGAACATGTTCTATTTTTACATGCTTTCACGGGCTGTGATACTACTTCTGCGTTTTACAATAAAGGAAAAATTAAGTTTATCAAAAATTTTGAGAAGCGGAATGATCTACATGACTCAGCAGCAGTATTTAAAAATGTACATGAAGATGCAAATAATATATTTCAAGCTGGTATTACATGTATTTTGGGACTGTATGGTGGTTCGGCAAAAATTACAGATTTGAATACATTCAGGTTCAATTATTTCATCAAAGCAACTGCCAAAGACACAAGTGTTCTTTTATCTTCGTTACTTCCCACATCTGATGCAGCATTTGAACACTTTAAACGGGTTTACCTACAAATTCAGATGTGGTTAGGGAATGATTTAATCATCGAAAATTGGGGATGGAACTATTCCAATAATACCTATCATCCAATATTTACGAATCAATTACCTGCTCCGGAAAATTTATTAAAAATGTTATTTTGCAATTGCAAAAAAGGATGTGGAGCTGCATGCGGATGCCGAAAAAGTGGATTATACTGCAGTGTAGCATGCTTACAGTGCAACGACGACAGCTGTCTAAATGAGACATCCTAGGTTTTAACGTTTTTAACGCTCCAGACACTCCACTAAAAGTCGTTTTGAATGTTAGAAAAGTGAATTTGCTGAATACGCTCACTTAAGTAGGAGAAAGCAAGATGTCGAACGTTCCCGTTCGTTTGCTTTGTTTGCTTTGTCGTTCGTTCCGTGCTTTCGCTTTCAGTTCATTCAATGCAATGAGCAAGGTAACGACAAATGAGCAAGGTAACGGCAATGAGCAAGGTAACGACACATTTTTTCGTGCGTGCAGCCTGTTAAATCGAATTATAAGACGTTATCACGTCAAAAAGAATTTCGTGTTTTAAGTTTACTTTACCTCCTGATGGGGAAAAATGCCGTTCAAGCGAAGCTATGGGGGACTCCGCTCTATCCGAAACAACAATAAAACGATGGTTTGTTGACTTCAACCGATGATGCACAACGCAGTGGACGTCCAAATAAGGAGGTAACCCCAGAAAACATCAAATCTGCAAAGTCGTTTTGAATGTTAGAAAAGTGAATTTGCGTGAGTTAGCTGACATCGTAAAGATATCAAAAGAACGTGTTGGCTTTACATTGCATGAGCATTTGACTATGAGAAAGCTCTGTTCGAAGCAGCGCGACACCCAATTTTGTTCGCTGTTGATCAAAAACAAGTAAATCACAAGTTAATCAAAACAATGCCAAAACTACTTGAATTGAACTTCGAATTGCTCTCCCCGTATTTGCCAGATTTGGCTCCAAGCGACTACCGGCTGTTCGCAGACCTAAAAAAATGCTCGCCGGTAAAAAATTTCACTCGATTGAAGAGGCTATCGCTGAAACTAAGGCCTATTTTGAGGCAAAAGTCTTTCTACAAAAGCGGTATTGGAATGTTAGAGTGGGGCTGGACTGATTGCGTTGTTCTTGATGGAAATTACGTTGATAAAAAAAATAATTTTGAACAAAAAAAAAATAATTTTGAACAAAAAAAAACATATTTTCTTTGTTAGGCCTGGGGCTTTTCATTTTGATATAGGTAGATACTAGAGTTGTATTTCGAACTACAAGTAATACGACTTCTTCCCCCAAATATCAGTCCATGAACAACAGATTGTTTGCTGAGCTTTGGCTTTCCCCTACGGGGTAATTATGACATGAAAAAAAAATCGAGAAATCAGTTCTACATAAATATGTATAACCACAAAGCTGTGGATCAGGAAATTTGAGTATCATATCGAGAAAATTGAATATCAGTCTCTTATATAAGATATGGAAGTATTTCTCAATATGACATACGGAAATATTTAATAAATAAAGAGAGAAACTACATACAATAGGTTGGTCAAAATCTTTATTTCTATTGTATTTTACTAAAGGGCTGGTGCTTATAACAGGTAGGTTTGACAGCCGCATTGCACATAGGAACAGCGATGCCACTTAGACTACAAAATGGGTCCGTTGTGAGCCGCAGGGGCTGGGCTACATTTCCCCTTCCAGATTGATGCTCATAATAAACTTATATAATATAAATTTATACCCAAATGCAAGTAAATCTGTCTCCACACTTTTTTACAAATATTCACTTTGCAATTGTCAAGGGGAGTATAAACACAGGTGAGTTAACACAAAGCCCACCTTTCCAGAAGCATACCACGGGTAATCAATGGTTGTTAATGACACAGTGGCCAAATACCCAGATGAACCTAATATCAAAGAATTCGAATGCGATTGAAAATACAACCAGGTATTCCCAAACCAGTGCCGCTTTACTGTCGGAGTAGATATTTATTTCCATGAGCAGTGAGCAGCCAATAAGCTGATTTTTTAATTGCGGCTACCTCTGCTTGAAATACAGTGCAGTGATCCGGTGGCCTGTACTTGGGTCTGAATACCCCTTTTGCAGAATACCCCTCTGGTAATCCTCCCATACAACCCCGAGCCATCTGTGAACACGTTGAGCAGGCCTAGTCTCCAAATGCGGCATCCCGCCCACTCTTCCCTTGGCGAAATGTAAGTGGAGAATGTCCTGCTCGGTCATGAATACTCGTAAGTTAGGCCAAGTCTGCTGCCCGAGCCTCCCAGTCTGATTGCGACACGTGCAGTGGTAGTTTAAATTTTATGTATTTATTCGTACTAAATCTAGAAATACAAGATTTCTTATAGGCTACAAAAAAAATATCCAGTTCATACATATCTAATAAAGTGATCGTCCAACTTTTGAAGCGGGACCCTTCTTTGTGACTACGCCAAGCACGATAAGTTCTTACTGAAAAGGGAATGGATGTGAGTATCAACACCATCGAACGTCAAGGCGAAGGAGGTGAACATATCCTACCGTCCCACATCGTCAAAACCACTACTCTCAGAAAAACATATTGAGAAACAACAAAACAAGAAAATGTCACAGTATTGGACTGGCCTTCCCAGTTCTTAGACGCCAAACCCATTGAAAATGTGTGGGGAAACTATGAAAACGCTTCTTGCCGGAAGGCCAGTCCATGAATTAAAGCAACTCGTGCATCAAGTTCGCGAAATCTAGTCCTGTTTGTCGACGAGCTACGCAGAAAAGCTGGTTCAAAGCATGCAGAAGATGCCAGGCAACACTAGACAACGATGAAGACTACACGGCTTATTGAGTAATTGCGACTCGTAGTTAGGTACATACTTTCAAGTAAAAAAATTGTAAATATATATCTTTTATACTTCATGAATAATCACGGTTCTTTTTTCTGACACAGACTGTATGTGGCCCCAACCGATTTCTTTTTTTAAATTTAAATAATGAAAAAAAAAACTCTCTCGATGTCTATGTTTAAGTGAGG
The DNA here is from genome assembly GCF_027943255.1 of Anastrepha obliqua. Lineage (NCBI taxonomy): Eukaryota > Metazoa > Arthropoda > Insecta > Diptera > Tephritidae > Anastrepha > Anastrepha obliqua. The sequence goes on from NC_072894.1 coordinate 3,125,762, forward strand.
CGCAGTAAATATAAAGTCAATGATTTCTTTGCATTGGAAGTGCCAAAAGCCAGAAATATACCAGCAAATAGCAATCCTTGTATGACGATTCGGAGAAGTGGATGAAAAATTGCTTCAGACTGTTTTGTGATTTCAATGAGATGTTTCTTCCAAAAAACAGCATTCTAAAATTTATCGCTAAAATGACTAATAAAATGAAAATGAAATTTAAGTTGCGATTGTAAGTATGAATGTACAAATTCTTCAGCTTTTGCGGTGCTAACCAAAGCCGATTGGCGATTCAGACTTTGGCGATAAAAGTTTTGCCGCAGTCATTTTTGATATTCGTGATTGTTAGCATCGCCGTTTTGCTTCGTCCTTACTATTTTCTATGTGAAGCAGAAATATTTTATTTATTAAATTTATTTCTACTATTATTCCTTACAAATTACTGAAACTGAGGACGTTTTAACAAAGTGCGCCACTAAGAGTAAGTTCACAATTGATGGGTGTCAAATACTCACATAAAAGTATGTTCTGTGCGAAAGTAAAAAATATGTAATTTGAACGAAAGTTCATTCAAGATCTTGGCTGGAAATCTTAGCGATAACAAATCAAATTAAAACAATTAAGGATGTGCTGAGTTCGGCTCAAGTTGGGCTGGCTGTTGTTTGTGGACTCAAAGCAAACTCGTAGGCAATGAGAGTTATGGATCGTAACAGTAGATGAACGGACGGAAATTTAGACTTTTTACACAATTTCTTTGTAATCGTATTTACTTTTTGGGTTCATCACTTGTATAGATGTAGCTTGATTGCCTGGAGAAACGGACGCAAGGCGCTTTGTTTTTAAAATCAAATAGCATTTACAATAATACAATTTTAATAAAATGCGAAGTATTATTTAGTAAAAACGCTTGAAGTGCTTCAATTTCTTTTATATTATTAATAGTTAATTTTCGGTGTTTATATTTCAGTAAAATAAGCGGGAATTTTTTGCGTTTTTAGCATTTTTAACTTTAAATATTCCTATTAATTCTTACTGATAATTAGGCTTTATCCGTTTGAGTCTCCTTTGGTTGGTATGTTTTTCAAGCCTTTTGGTATGAACTGCAGCATTGTGTTTGACAACTTCAGGTATCGACGTAGTCTTGAGGTCACGACGCAAGTCACTGTTTCTCTCATGCCATGACGAGTTTATTGTGTTTTTTATAAACTTTTTTTGAAATCCTTTAATTTTTCCATTATCTGTTTGCTTAGCACAGCCCCACAGCTACATACATATCGATGTTGAAGGTTCACGTCAGAATCCGTTTCTATAAATTTTTTCACCAACCTTTGAATTGTCGACTCTTTCGGATGATTATTTCCATAAAAAATCACCAATTTCGCGATATTTTGTTCTCAAAATCGACCATTTTCTAATAAGTTTCAGTTATTTTAATGCCTTATTTTATCGTGCAAAATTATACATCAGATGACATAAAAATGGGTACCACCTAGGAATTCATTCATTCATTCAATTCACTACTGACATCGAGGCGTCACTTATAAATTCTTTTGGTACAGTTGAATGGCCACGTCGACTTCCTCAGAGTCTTCTTCGAAGTCATCACCATAAAATATTTGAGTTTTTGGATCTCCGGATTAACAACGCAACAAGAATTTGAACGGTACTTCTTTAGAATGTTTCCAATCGTACGGCAAGCACGGCATTTGCTACTGAAGCATAACAATTTGTAAAATTATCATCGCTTTCTGGTTACCCTTTATATGAAAGTGAAGTTATAGATTTTCGAATATCAAATACTCGCATTCATGTACATTCACTCATATGGATATGATCAATTCAATTCTTTTTTAAGGTTTGTGTGTCTGTAAAGGACTTAGTTGAGCGCCATGAACGTCATCATTTTGGTTTTGTGCATCGTGATTTGGTTTTGGAACGCGATTGTTCCTTGCCGCTGCACTTTGTCGGAAATACCGAATTGTGCCTTTGAAGATACCGTTAACCTAACCTCCAGCAAAAAATTTAACAACGGCTCCTACCTCTATGAGGGCGTATTGGTGCCTCCTGCATTGACCGGCCACTACGATTATGTTGAGCTGTACGAAGGAGAGCGCCAACAGGTGACGAAACATATTCGGGGTTGTGTTTGTCATCTCAAGCAATGCGTCAAATTTTGCTGCCATCCAAGGGCGGAAATGTATCGCACTGGAGATACTTCTTCAATAGATTGCGATAGCGCGCCAAGTAAAGACTTCAATTACTTGCCATATGTAAATATTACTATGCCGGACAGCAGCCAAGTCTTGACGAATGTGCTGGATGAATTTTTGCTGCAGCAAGGGCTTCCATGCAATGAAGGGTATATGCTTGTGCCGCATGTAAACGAAAAGGACAAATGGAAATTGTTTAAGGTAGGGAGCGGTGTGGATTTATATCTAATATATATATATATATTTTTTTTTTTTTTTTTATATATTATATATATATATATTTACGAAGGAGATCGTTTACTCGTACATATAAATTTAATATTACAGAATGGTACTCTATTACGCACGTTTGATCAGACGTTCCTTTCGAGACGGGATTATTGCCTTTATGCCTATGAGGTAAATGGTCGATATGAACTGCATCCACTGAACTGCTTGACTCATCACAAGGAGCCCCCAAAACTCATGGCAAACACTATCGGTAAGATATATTAATCATATACATGTATTAGGGTTGCCAAATATAACGGGAAATTTTGATCATGGTATCATCGTAAATCTTAAAGCAATACATTTTTTTAAATTGTAAATATTTAAAAAATCATATGATTTAGGAACCCATATGTTGTAAATAAAAATGCAAATACGAGAGTTATAATTATTTAAAAAACAGGATTAAATAAAATTAAAAAAAATATACAAAAAAAAAAAAACAGAATCCGAAACATATTTACTCTAATTACATGAAGCCATATTAAAAAAAATGTCCTATGTTCTTAAGCTGACAATGCTGCCTACTCGTAGTTTTGGCAGGGCAAAAAGGGGAATTTTATATTCGAGTAAATATTAGCCTTGGAACAAAGCAAGCCGATTCATTAACGCTTGTGAGGTAACTATAAAAATATGTACTATTCATATATGAAAAGATATGAGCCCGTAGAGAAACTTATCCGATTCTTTCAAAAAAAAGTTAGTGTTTCTACCTCTAAATACGCTAAACTATATGCTCCATCTAAAAACAGGGTTATTACCGCAGTTTTATCTTAGGCTACCGGCAAACAGACTCCCTAGCATCTTGGCTAATGAAGCAGTAAATCAGGGGTCGCATTGGGTTGAAAAGTGGACTAAAATATGCAATAACTAGATATGTAAATATATATGTAGATATTATATATAAAGATCGATTGTGGCATGGCTTGTGTGACGTGGCGCACCATCCTGTTGAAACCAAATATTCTCCCAGTCCCGCCTTCCATTTCCGGCCACAAATATAGTTTATCTTGTATCTGTAGCGCTCACCGTTGATCGAAATGGCGTTTCCCGAAGTATTTTCGAAGAAAAGTGTGCTAATGATGCACTTCGCCAGAAAAGATGGTAGGTAAGTAGGTGAATTGTTTGAAGTACCACTCTGGCACTCCCCAAGTAGCACTAAGGTGCAGTTTGATACCGTTATGAGACCTTCAACGGGCAGATATCTAAAGTATAGTCAGCCAGGGCTGTTGATGTAATGGAGAAGATTTGTGGGATTTAAGTTGGAGTACTGCCCCAGAGCTGTGGAAGAAAGGAGCATCCAGTGACCTTGATCGTCTATCTTTCAAGCTTAGACATTTACAGAGAAAGCATTGAACAGTTTCATTCTCTGAAAAGTCTCCGCAGCTTCTGCAATTAGGACTAAATGGTAGACCTAGCTTTTCTGCGTGCCTGCCTATCGTTCAATTACCGGTAAACACTGCTAGGAGTTTGGTTTTTGAATGGCGTGGCGTCCCCTGGACTTTCTGAGTCCTCCATCTATTGTACTGCGACCAAAAGGTTTTCGAAATAGCACCTTAAGAAATATATATATCTTCAAAGCTCACCTTCAAAAATAGTCAGAGGGATGGCAATGACCGGGTGGGATATCTCTGGGACCAATTTAGTCTACCTCTTCCCTATATATTTCTATGGCCTGAAAGCCAGATCAGCCTTGATGACGGCTTGACTATTGGAAAAAAATGATAGTATCTCCCTCGCTCCTACGTTCCCTAAGCATTTTGCATGCCTGCAAGATCTAGATAATTTGGCTGATAGAGAAAACTGCTCCGACTCCCGATTCCATCTTGGTGCCGTCAGTGGAGACAGAGATACAATCCTCGGTACAACTTGCCTCCTCGTTCTAATCCTGCCTACTTAGAAAGATTGCTCTGGCACGACTCTCAAACTCCAGTTTGCGTAAAGAGAGATCTGTACGAAGTTCAGAGAAATACGGCGTTAACTGCCTAAAAATGTTACCTTGCAATAGAGTCTTCAGAGATTGCCTCCTGAGTCCAAGCGCATTTAACCTGATTGCACTTTGAATTGCGATGAAAATAACAGTGATATTAGTGATATTGTTGCCCTTCCGAAGATTTTCTCACCAAACTCGGCATCCATACGTTAAAATTGGCAGAACCACTACGTCGTGCGCCCAAAGAACGATCTGTCGCTAGGGCCCCCATTTTTTGCCGAACACACAATTGCAGGAGTAGAACTCTGTACTGGTTTACTTTACCCGATTTTCAATGGAATTTGGACTCAAGTATCCCTCCAAGATGATTTTGACATCTTTCCAATAATATTTCCCAACGTTGTCCCAGAATAAAATTATTCATTTCTTTCCGCGGAGATGTGATACCTACTTTCTGCCAAGACTTCCAGCAGAAAAGAACAGGCACTGCCAAAGTAATTTATGGTTATAAATAATTTAAATGGTTAAACTCACGGCTTATGCGCTAATAAATGCTTTGCTTGGGCCTAATTTGTACAAATTTTCAAACAACAAAAGCTTTCCCAGTACGACTGAATGAGTTGATTTATTTGTAAATATTAAGAAAAAAATATTTATAAAAATTATGCAGTTTTCAATTTAAAACAATTTACAAATTTATTTCACATTTGATAATAAAGAAGTTTTTACTTTGCTCAATCGGATATTGAGGAATTTGCAGGGATTTCCGGGTCCTGAAAAAACGGGATCTTAGTATCCAATATTTATTTATGTGTACATCTATATTCAGCTTTTCAAAGGACGACTTCCCTTCCCTTTGTTTTTATTAGGAATGCTGATTTCTGTCCCCTTCTTATTTGCAACAATTTTGGTTTACTGGAGTTTGCCGGAGCTGTGCAACACCCACGGCAAGTGCTTCATGTGCTACCTGTTCTCTTTGGCCATCGGCACGACAATGATAGTTGCGGTGAACCTGCGAACATCAGATTATGATAATGTTACCTGCGAGATCATAGGTGAGTTTTTTTAACTACTCTATTACTAAGTATTATGTAAGTATTATTATTATTTTATGTGTCTGGTACTACAAATAGGTTATGTCGCCTATTTCTTCTTCATTGCCGTTTTCTTCTGGCTCAACGTCATTTGCTACGATATTTGGCGCAAGACTTCTAACGTTCCTAATTTGATGTCACAAAAAATGTCTTACTTCTACTTATTCTACGGGTGGGGAGTGCCATCCCTTATGGCTACCGTGACCATTGCGTTGCAGCATTCCAATTTACCAGATGAACTGAAGTCGGGCATAGGAAAATCACATTGCTGGTTGAAAGGCAAGTAAATCGAGCATACGCGTATAGAAAATATATATTCAATGAAAGTTTATTGTTTTTATTAGTTTTTCTGACTTAATTATTTTATTACTAAATTCGCTTACAGACGATGACTGGTCTGCCATGATTTACTTCTATGGACCCGGTTTATTGCTAATTATTTTCAACATTGTCATATTCTACCTGACTGTTAGAAAGATTTACAGCGTCCGGAAGGATCTGCAGGAGTTTACATCTGGTGAAGAGAGCGCCCAACATCTACGTTCGCAAAAACCTAGGTGAACCATAAGGTCTGATTACATCGCAGAGCCTCGCAAACATTTTAAACTGTCAGATACACATTTGCTAAATACTTTTGTATACGGTGGCAGGAGGGACTAAGGGTGGTATCCCTTCGCCTCTCCTTTGTTTACTCTCTATTGACGAAATTCAGACAATGTTAAATGAGGGCGGGCCTAAGGTAGTAGTATACGTCGATGACTTGGTTCTATTCGTATAAGGAATGTTTCCCTCAGTCATGGCTGAGATTTTGAAAAGGTCAAAAAGCTGCACTTAGCCACCAGAGTCAACTCTGACAAAGCAAAAAAAAGGGGAATCAAGCCGCAGGTTGTTCTTTGGATGTACAACGTAGTGGTTCTGCCAGTTTTGACATATGGATGCCTGGTGTGGCGGGCAGCTATATCACTAAACTGGGGAGCGTGGAAAGGACTGCGTACATTGGCATCACCGATGCATGTAGAAATTTTCACAGTGCTGCGCTGATTGTCATTTTGCATTATTTCCATCGCTGCTCAAAGTGGGAGCACTTGGGGCACTCAGGCACTAGTGGTACCTCAACCATTTCACTCACCTACATGCGTCAGATTACCCAGAAATTAGCGCAACTTAAATTTAGAATTTAGAATAAATTTAGATTTTGCTTTATGTTTTCCTAAGTTATATTTCAATTGCAGTGGCGCCAATAGCAATATTTGTACAGATTTGCATGGAAAGCATTTTAGAGGGATTCACGACTTTCTCTATGCAATCTGATCAATTCTAATATTGTAAATATGTATTGTATCCTAGGAAAACTGAAAAAGAAAAATAACTGTAATACATGCAATAATAAAATGCAAAAGCTAAAACAGCAGGGTTTACAATTTTGTAGCAAGATTCGGGGCAAATAGCGCGAGCTACGTACTTTCGATTTTTGATTTTTTCGCTGTGTAGACACGTCGAATTTTTGCTATAGAAAAAAGTGGATCAAAGAATATCGATTCACAAACTTCGTCGCATGAGATAAAAGGGGAGTAAAAATAGAGGTTAGCTAATAAATAAATATTTTTGTGAGGCATAAAAAGCCGCTTTATTTCTTAAGCAAACCTCGTTCGTAGTTTCTTGATTGTCTTAGAACAAACGTATTTTTAGGCATGGAAAAAGCGCTAGCACAATTGTATTGCTTCTGAAGCAGATTATTTTATAGGAGACAAAATAGAAATTACTGAATAAATAAATGTGTTTCGAGAAGCACAAAAAGTCATGTTACTTTTTGAACATACTTCGTATGCAAGTAATGTAGAGGAGTAATTTGCAAATTTTAAATTTCGATGAGCAGAAGCTGTCACGCCCCTTTCTTTCTACTATACAGCCTCATCTGCAGTACAAAATGTGCTTCACATATTTGTCTAATTTTTTTATCAACAACGCCAATTATATTTGTCAAAAATTAGTTTCAGTGCTACGTTTATTTTATTTAATTTTTAAAATATTATATTACATTAAACATTAAAATCCATGGACATTAAAATATAGTTTTCTGCTAACAAATCTGTTTCATACCCAACGAAAGCAAAGATCAGCTGTTTTTGTGTTAGAAACCCATCGCGAACCGTGAATCACTCTATTAGGTTTTCAAAAGATTGACAAGGCTTAAAAGCCGTAAGTTAAAGATTTAAAGTTGAGTGAAGTTGTGCGAAGTTGCGCGACGTATTCCTAATCAGACCTTTATTTATGAAAATGAATTGAAATAGAAAAATAAATCTAATGAGAATTTTAGTGCGTGGCTATTCTTTCGTTTGTCCATCGTTATGGGTGTCAGCTGGATATGGGAAATCATCGGCTATCTTTTTGGAAATAGATGCAATATTATTTTGGCAATAGCAGATATTTTCAACGCATCGCAAGGACTAATTATATTCTTACTGTTTGTTGTGAAGAAGAATGTAATCGTTCTAATAAAAACCAGGTAAATGCAAATAAACCCAAAAACTCAGATTCTGACAAAAAAGTACCGGCAATCGATGAATAAAACAAAAAATATTTATGCTGTATTTGAATTTATTGTTGGTTAAAATCTCTGAAATAGTTATTGTAGTTTACGTCAACAAATAATCAAATCATTAAAATGAATTGGGCTTGCAAACGCTGAATAACGTCCGGATTTTTTCGTGATTGTTTTCGTCATTGGTTTTTTTTTAATTTTTGACAAATATTCATTTGAAATGATCATTTCCTGGGGCTTATTTGACAGAATATGCCAACCCAGCTGGAAAATAAATACTTATATTTTAATATACTTAAACTATACATTTAAGGGGACACATACCTGTAAACGGCCATATTTTCCCTGATTTTCATTAAAATTATTTAAAATGAAAAAGTCTATATGTTTTTTTTTTTCAAAATTGGCATACAGTTTATTTATACATTAAAATAATATAATTTTTTATTTATTTTAATCTTTTAAAATGGCGGGTGTACACTCAATTCTTCCAGGAAGGTCGTAGTGGGGCTTCTCAATCGGCGGGCATTGTAGTATCGGCGTCAGTTGCCTGAATACAAAAACCCAAAAATTTTTTTGTTTATTAATGTCATAATTTCTATATGAATTAAAAAAAAAATTCGCGGAATAAAATGCTTAAAAAAAATGAATTTTGGGGGGAATTTTTCTACTATTTTTGCTTCAAAAAAATTATTTTTTCGAAAAATTTTCGAATTGTAAATTCACATAGAAAGTAATATCATAAAAAAGATGTGTGCAAAATTTCAGGGAGATCGGTCAATAACTTTTCGAGTTATCGTGTACGCCATTTCGAAAAATATAGTTTTGAGAAAAACGCGTCTAAAGCTTGAATACAACGCAACTATACCTCTCGCAGCGCTTGAATGCAAAGAATAAAGTCGTCACGTTTGACGATCTGTAATATAAGAAATACTTAAATTTACGTTCTAAAATTTTTTTGACTTATTCTTAAAGGATTATATTAACATTTTATGAAAAAATTTTTTTTTTAAATTTTACAGGTATCTGTCCCCTTAAACTTAGAATCTTAAACCACCAGTTAAATTGTTGTTGTCGTGTTAATTTCTACTCAAATTTAGACTTTTTCTTTAATTAATTAAATTCTTATTTAAGATATATCATTTAAAAAACTTTCTTATATTACAGAATACTTTGCTATTTGCGTAAAAAAATCCAATGGCTGAAGATGAAGCTCGATAAACCGGATAACTCAATGGAATAATCAAATGGTTAGATATTTACATATAAGCCAATTTTTATAGAATAAAAATGTATCCAGTTACTTAAAGTGTTATTCGATCGCAAGCTATTTTCCCGCTTTGAATATTTCTGTTCATAACATTCGTTTATTTACAATTAAATTCTTAAAGATAGAATGAAATATTTCAACTGACACTTTGTGAAAAATATTTCAAAAAAACCACTTTAACTTTGGACAGTTCTCCTTCATCTATGTATAGGCGCAAGATTAGCGTTTTAGAGTGAATTACTATTAAGTTAGCTCAAGTTATATTACAAAAAAAAAAGTTTTAAATACAGGCTCAAACAACTGTTTTTTTTTCATTCAAAGTAAAATAATTAAGAAAAACCATGAAGCAATATTTATGTGTCAAATCCAAGGAAATGGCTAAGCGAAAAATAATATAAACAATTCAGTAGCATTCATAAAGTAGCATAAAATTATTCTGTAGTTCTCATCGGTCTTTTGCAATTTTTTAGTACCGCTTCAGATGTTGGATAAACTTATGGCCCCTTTGCCCTTACTTCCAAATTGCATCCGAAACCAGTTGTCAAAATTTACATAACCTTTTATTATTTATGTAAATCATGAAGAAAAACAATATGATCATAATATATTATAATACAGTCGTGGACAACCAATTAGAGCCAATTTGCTATTTTATGCTTCTCACTATGTGTTGTTAACTTTTTATTTCATGTGACCACTAGCAGCCTATTGAATTTTATTTGAATGTAAGTCTTCATAAGCGAGTATAAATGCCAATAAATCTTACAACTCAATAAATTAATATCAACTCAATTTTGAATTACAACTCAATTTTTATATGGGAAGGGAAGGGAATACGGTCAAAATGCAAAACAACGCTCTATGATAAATTTCGATTTTCGTTCTGTTCTCGAGTTCGCAAATAAAAACAAAAAAAAGATGATGGTTCGCTGAACCACCAAGTTAGTCCCGAAAGCTTCCAAGCATTGATCTTGTAATTTGTTCAAGGTCGTAGTAAGCGGAGAGTTGAAGTCGTTTATTCTGCAATGATAAGTCCGTTAGAATCATCGGTATGCACTGAAACAAAATATTTCTCTCTTTTTACTTACCTTTATTAATCGTCGCCTGTAAGTATACTGAGTCTACTTTTGATTGCAATCGAGGTTCTGATTCTTCATGGTGCATAATCGGGTGCATCGATTTGAAAGAAGAAAGAAACTTTAAGTCGTCAAGTTTGTGGGAGCCTACCCCACGTGAAATGAAGGCAGTTGCTTTTGGCCAAAAAGTCGCGCACAAGCAACGATGTGTGAGCAGGGGCGTTATGGTGATGCAAGAGCCATTTTTTGTTCTTCCACAAATCCGGGCGTTTCTGGCGGATTGCTTCACGCAAATTGCGCATAACTTGCAGGTAATATTCCTTATTGACCGTTTTACCCTGTGGCAAGAACTCATTATGCACAACGCCTCTGCAAGCGAAGAAAACGGTAAGCAAAACTTTTACATTCGGCCGAACTTGGCGCGCTTTTTTCGGTATTAGGCAAATCATTGAAAAAAATCGAATGGCACGAGCTAATCAATCCTCAGCAACTTCTCTAACGGTGATTCGATGATTGGCCAATAAAATTTTCTTCACTTCATACATTTTTTCGTCTGTCGTTGAAGTGCTCGGGCGTCCGGCACGCTTTTGTCTGAGAACATTTTGTACCACCGATAAATGTTGCTTTGGTCGAAAGTAGCTTCCCCGTATGACACAGTTAACATTCGAAATGTATCTGCGCACTTAATTTCGTTTTTCACACAAAATTTGATACAGGTTCTTTGATCCATCTGTTTGAATAGGTAAAAATCGAAGACGAGCCGAAACACGTGTAAGCAAAGCAACTGTCAACAATCAACTGAACATTCAAAATAGCCGAACTCGTCGGTATGAGTGAGAGACATGAGTACCAACATATCGTCACAAAAAAATCGAATTCCGAATACGTAACCTGCGAAAATTCTAAATTTGCGATACTTTTTGAACACACCTCGTATGTCGAAAACGAGGTACTCGTATTTCTCTCTACCTCATTTCGATATACTTTTACACACCTTTTATATGGTAAGACTAAATTTCCGTCCGTGCATCTGTCCGATGTTACAAGCAATAATTCTCATTGTCTATGAGTTTGTTTGAATAGAAAAAAATTGGCAGTCAGTCCAAATTAATTTTTTCTAAAATCTGCCCGGTTTTATAATGTTCGATCCAGATAGAATTCAGCCTCATTTACTGGTTCTCATGAGCAAATGTTCGTATAAAATCTCTAAAATTCATTATTTACTAATCTGCTCTTCTTTTGCTATCGACCACAACTTGATTCCAATTTTTTCACTTTTTAGACATTTTCATTTGGCACTGCCCTCGCTGGGTAATCCGGATGAGGTTCATCTTCAAAGGCCTTTGTCGAAATAGTCGATCCCATTTTTACCAATGTACAATACATATATGAAGATGAAAACCCTCAATTATATATAAATTTATATCGTCAGAACCGCACATGGGACAGACTCAAAAACTGCTAACAAGGCCTTCAATAATTGAATTGACAGGAAGCGCTACTGCGAAAAAATTAAAATTTCTTTATCACTGTTTCTTTGTTTAACTTATAAAATGAACTTAACCATAACCCCTCTTATATCTTTGAATATGATATGCTATCACTGCTATGTGGCATGATACGCGATATGTATATGCGTGTGTATGTGTGTAGATATTTGTATGGCGACAACTGTGGTCATCTTTGTTATTTAACTGCTTCTTATCATTGAATTTCGGGTTTCTGATAGATTATCGTAGAAGCTAATTCGCATGTGTTGCTTTCCACCATTGCCTAAAACTCACCATAGTTGTGGCGATTTATTTACAATAACACAATTAACCCACCGACGGGCAAAAGCTAAGCGAGAAATTCAAAACAGTAAGCAAACGTAGAGCGTGGACGCTTACAGCAACGTATCGCAGCCCCACCACGACGGATCCAGTGCTGGATATTTAGGGGGCATCATTAGCTAGTGACTTTCCTTAACGTTTCAGTTCAGTATAATACGTAGTTGTGCGCGGTTGTTGGGGTTGTTGGCGCGGCTGACAAAAAGGAATGCAAATATAATCATAGTGAAACGACGACTAATCTGCGCGAGGAACCGGTTGAATACGCGCGCGAGCAAAACTAATTATTTAATTACGAAAGATATTCAGTACATTTTTTGGTTTTAAATACCGGCTTTTCTGACACCCTCGTGAAACTAGTGAAGACGCGCGAGAAAGAAGGAAGCGAGTTTAAAGTTGGTTCAAAAAAAAAAAGAAAACAAAAACTGTCGAAGTGGGGAAATCCATTTGTAATGACAACAACTTGCTAAGTATTTTTTATGACTACTCGGGAGTGTGTTTATAAATATAAAAAAAATATATTTTGTACATATATGTAGGTACATATGTATGTATTCAAGTGAATTGTGCAATTTGTATGCCAAATCGAATTTAAACGATTGTGGGTTGACAAAATTCAATGTCTTTTGCTTCTTACAAAACTGAAACCGTGGAGTCGGAAAAATAAAAAGAAATTGATCCGTATCATAATCGTCGACATATGTACGAACATACGTAAATGCTTAAATACATACATACGTACATGTGTATGCATGTGTGCGGTTGACACCTTTTAATTGTGGATTCCCACTCTCCATACCCTGCTTGGGCAACAATTGGTTTTGGTGTTTTTGTAATACAAACTTATGTGCTTATGTACCTACATACATACATATACATATATATGTGTACATAAAATACCTATGTAATATTATTGTATATAAATATCTGGATGACACACTCGATTTGATTGTTTTGCTCTTGTTGTTGTTGTTGTTGGTTATATTAGTGCTTTCGGTTGTTAATGCACTTGACAGCCAGTTTGAAGCTGAAATAAGTAAAATTAAAGTGTCACAATAAGAAACGGCAAAAAAGAGAACTAAAGGAAGAGATAAAGAAAATACCCGTACTTAAGATAACAATCAAGTGGTTAAAAAGAGAAAGAATGAGAAGTGGAGAAGTTTAAATAAAACAAAAAACAATTAAGCTTCAAAACGTTTGACCGGAACACATAGCCCAACTGAGGGTTAGCACAGGTAAGTGCGAAGGTTCAGAAATATGTTTTGGCGAAGTAAAGAAGTGGTTCTGATAAAGAAAAATATGTGTGTATGTATGCATTTACGTGAATGACCGGGTTTATTGTATCTTCCCTGATTACGGGAAAGGGTTCAAATGCTTGTTTTCTTCTATCTGATTATAATCACCTTTTGCAACGGCTTCAAGTTGCCGTCAACCTATTAGTTGCAGTTTAAAAAGTAATGAAACCACGCAAAAATATTAAAATACACATAAAAGATCATTAAATAAATAAAAAAGGTTCGTTAATAAATTTATTTATTTAATTTTTATATTAAAGATAATTTTTATATTTTTTTTTTATATTTTATAAACAAAGAAAAAAAGGTTCATTTATAAATTTATTTTATTTATTTATTAAATTCAATATTTAAGTTTTAATGAAAAAATTCATTCATAAATATTTTATATTTTTATATATAATATAATTTTAAATCTAATTTTTAATTCTTAATAAACAAAGAAAAAAGGTTCATTTAAAAATTTATTTATTAAATTCTTTTATTAAATGTATATTTTATATTTTATTTTAAATGTTTATTAAAAAAATAAAAAAGTTTCGTTTACAAATTTATTTATTACTTTTTATATTAAATATAATTTTCATATTTTAATTCTTAATATATATTTAATTTTTAATACAAAAATAAAAAGGTTCATTTATAAATTTATTTATTTAACTTTCATTTTAAACATAATTTATATAAATATATTTATATATATGGTTGGTTGGTTGGTTGGTTTAAGGGTGACCCCGCATCGGAGTGCCACATAGACCGCAAGTTGGGTCCGTTGTGTTGCCCTGGAGCTCATTATGTTACATGATTTCCCCACCTAACCGAGATTTTTATTGTGGATTTTGGTCAAAGATATTAATTCGTTTCGAGAATTTGATGAGAGATTCGATTTTCAGGTTCGAGAGTACTGAAAGATTGTCAATTGTTGGAGAGCCAAGAAGAGCGAGGCGACTTCTGGCTAGACCGGGACAACTGCACAGCAAATGTCTGCTCGATACTTCCTCATCTTCGTCCTCACAGTATCTGCACAGGTCGTTTTGAGGAACCCCGAGCCGACGTGCGTGAGTGCCCAACAGGCAGTGGCCGGTGATAAGAGATATTATATGCCTTAGTTCGTGTTTCGAAAGACTTATAAGGGTTTTTGTCTGTTTCAGATTGTAGGATGGCCAGATTTGTCTGGTCGTAACGCAAGTAGTTTCCACTCGCCACCTCCGATCAGCAATGCTGTGAAATTCTCGATCAATGAGTAATTTACATGTTGAGAGCGGAATGTGGATTGTGGGTAAGTTACTAACATTTGATTGCGCAGCTCCAGCTCTTGCGAGCTCATCAGCTTTGCAGTTACCTTCGAATCCACTGTGACCCGGTATCCAGATAACTTGGACAGAATTCTGAACACTTATCTCGTTAAGAGATAAGAGACAGGATCGAACCACATCTGAGTGGGTATAAGAGGAGCTGAGTGCTCGAACGGCCGCTTGACTGTCGGTGAAAAAGCGGATATCCTCTAGTGATATTCTATTTTCTAAGAGAGTTTTCGCAGCATACCAGATAGCGCATACTTCCGCTTGGAATACGCTACAGTAGTCGGGTAATCTAAATGATAGATTGATGTGAGGGGATTTGGAAAAGATTCCAAATCCCACTTTACCGTCTTGTTTTGAACCATCTGTATATATAATCAGTGGGCCATCGATTTCGGTTAGATTTGTCTTCCATTCTTCCCTAGTTGGGAGTGAACAGGAGAATAGCAAGGGTGGTGATGGAAGACTTACATGATAGTCTATGTCGGAAGAGATAACAGTGTTCCTGTTCAGTATGGCCGAATGGCCAAGATACTTATTCCATTTCGATATAGCATTCATGCGTGTCGCTGCTTTCGCTGCAATCGCTTTGCCAGCCAGATCGATAGGGAACAAGTGAAGCAACGTATTTAAAGCCTTAGTAGGTGTTGTACTTAAGCATCCTGTTATCAGGAGGCAGGCTGTTCTTTGAACTCGATCAATTGTGGCTACTCTGCACCGTTTTTCGAGTGCTGTCCACCATACAACCACACCGTAGAAGAGTATCGGTTTGATGATCGAGGTATATATCCAATAAATGATCCGAGGTGAAAAACCCCAGGTTTTGCCTATAGCTTTCTTACAAGTATAGAGAGCTATGAAAGCTTTTTTACATCTGTTTTCGATGTTCAATTTCCAACTCAACTTCCTATCTAGAATAACTCCTAGATATTTAGCTGAGTCAGATAGGAGTAATGATTCCCCTTTTAAAGTTATTGTTTGCAGTGGAGGAGATTGTTGTTTCCTATTGAAGAGAACAAGATCTGTCTTTGCTGGATTCGCATTTAGTCCGCATTCGGTGCACCATTTTGACAGAATATTGATTGAGCGTTGCATGAGCTCAGTGAGGGTATTCAGGTGTTTGCCTGACACGCAGAGAGCAATATCATCTGCATAGGCTACAACCTTGCAGCCTGCTTTTTCGAGATTTCGAAGCAAACTGTTTACAGCGAGATTCCAGAGAAGGGGTGAAAGTACTCCGCCTTGAGGGGTGCCTTTGACGGCGTACATTCTCATGCGGCTTAGCCCAAGCTCTGAAGTGATTATTCTATTTTGGAGCATTTGTTCGATCATCTTTCGGATGGAGTAATTAATACCCAATTTGGCAATTTCAGATAAAATAGCGTTGGGTTCAATATTATTAAAAGCACCTTCTATGTCCATAAATGCGACAAGAGAGTACTCCTTATTGTGAAGGGAAGTTTCCACTGTTTGCACCAGTGAATGAAGTGCCGTTTCAGTCGATTTCCCTTTAGTGTAGGCATGTTGTGCCTCAGAGATCAACTTAGTATCAAGTTGGGTTTTGATTTGCTCATCTAAGACTTTTTCAAAAGCCTTTAAGCAAAAAGAGGTTAGGCTAATGGGCCTGAAGTCGTTTGCTTTGCAGTGTGAAGGTTTCCCCGTTTTCGGAATGAATACTACCTTCGATTTCTTCCAAGTTGTCGGAAGGTAAGAGAGATTTAAACACTTGTTAAAGATCCTTGTTAACCAAGGCAGTAGAATTTCCAGTCCTTCTTGAAGTTCTGCTGGAATGATGTTGTCAGGACCTGGTGATTTAAATTTTTTAAAGCTTAGTATTGCTGTAGAGATACTATTAGAGCTGATTAGATCTGATCTATTCCCATAATTACTCTGAGGAGTGCTGGGAAGTGCAGGTAGGTTGGCAACACAGCCTGGAAAGTGAGATTCTAGAAGTATTCTAAGAGTGTGGTCAGTTGAAGTAGTCCAAGTTCCATCTTGAGTCATGATAAAACTGGGAGAGACTGGGTTTGATGCAAGAATCTTGCGTAGTCTGCTTACTTCTGAGGTGTTCTCTAATTCTTGAGTGTATGATCGCCAGGATGTGCGTTTTGCACTTCTGACAGCTTTCTTAAAGTCTTTGAGACATTGTCGATATTCTTCCCATTCGTCTGTAATTTTAGATTGGTTAAAGAGTTTCCGAGTTCGATTGCGAAGTTCTGAGATTTCTGGAGTCCACCAAAAAGGTTTATGCTTACCTCCTGTTTTTGTCAGGGGACAAGATTGTCGTGCTGCGCTTTGACACGTCTTCGTTATCATGTTGACAGCGTTTTCGATATCGTTTTTATTTGCCATTTCAAACTGCCTGATATCAGGAAGTCCATTGGCAAGATGTTCTTTATATTTGATCCAATTCATACGTTTTTTGTTAAGGTACTTCATGGGTTTTGCCGTTTCAGCTTTTAAGGTGAATGTTATATATTGGTGGTCGGAAAAAGAGTGCTGTTTATCAACGCTCCAGTCCTGCACCAGTTGTGTACATGATTCGCTAGCAAGAGTAATATCGAGTACCTCTCTTCTAGACGAGTTAAGAAACGTAGGGACATCACCTCTATTACATATATCAAGCTTATTCGCTAGAATATAATCAAAAAGTTGCTCACCTCGTGTGTTGTTGTTTGTACTGCCCCAAACAATGTGATGTGCATTAGCGTCTGCTCCAATGATGATGCGTTTCTGGTTCAGATGCGCCGTATTGACGAGCCTCCTCACTGCTTCAGGAGGAGGCGCCTCCGCTGCGTCGTAAGGCATGTAAGCCGCCACAATCCAAATCGGGCCGTGGACTGCTTCAACCTCTATGGCAGTGGTGTCAGCATTGCTAAAGGGAAGAAGAAAAGCATTAATATGTTTTCGAATGAGAATACAAGAGCGCGATCTGACGTTAGCCTCACCTTGAAACAAGGTGTAGTGCCTATCTTTCAGGCCGCATATCTTGTTGTTTGATATCCAAGGTTCTTGGATGAGAATGATGTCTTCTCTGAGGTCAGAGAGACGAAGAATGAGGGCTGCCGAGGCAGCCTTAGAGTGGTGCAGATTAATCTGCAGCACTTTTAGACGGGCATTTGATGACTGTGGCGTTCGCGTCATCACCGCTATCTAAGAGACTATCCTCGTCCTCGAGTTGAATGTTGAATAAGTTTCCCACAAGTTCGCTGTTTGATTCCGAATCGGACTCAATCGTCGAAACTTGTGAGAGAGGCTTATCGACATCCATCTCGGGGGCCGCCGTACTCTCTTCGCTGGGTGCGAGGAGATTTTTCGGCTGATAGGTCCAAATGGTAATGGTAGTGAACCCGAATGCCACAATCCCCTTGCGGTCGTCCAGTGCTTGAACGCTTTCCTGGTCCAGGAGCAGCGTGACATGTCTGGAGTTTCCTGAAGGCTCTTCCACCTTAACTACCCTCCAGTTTTCGGTGGGTAGGTTCGGGTTTCCGATCTTCAGTAGCTCCAGGATGGTTTCCGGATCGGATGGCTCTACAGGAATTCTTGCTCTGCCGCGGGGTTTGTTGGGGATATCGCTCTTTTTGATAAGTTGGAGATTCGCTCCGGGCCATACCTCGCCGAGTCGGTCGAGGGCCTTGCCATACAGGCTGACCGAACGTTGATCCGAGCACGCGATCAACTTGACCCTTGCCTGGAACCATCCCGCGTCAGAGCAGAAAGGAGGAGGCCCTGGGTTCTGCTTCAGAACGTCCAGGTATCCCAACTGGAGTTTTCTCTCCACAATCTTCCAGTTTGATGGAGAGATGAATATTTATATATATAATATATATATTTTTTTAATAAATAATAAATTTATTTATTTATAAGAATTTATTTAAATTTTTTTTAGTAAATAATTTTTTTATATTTAATTTTTAATTTTTAGTAAGCAAATAAAAAAGCTTCGTTTATAAATTTATTTAATTTTTATTTTCTTAACTTCTTGGGTCTTTTTGTGCCCCTTTGAAACTTTGTGATTTATGTATGTTTATGTACATATATTAATTTTTAGTCTCAATTTGAATTATTTCAATGTTTTATTTATTATTTTTTTGCTTATTTTCAATGGATAAGGACAAGTGCAGTTTTACGTAAATCGCAGTAAATATTAATCAGAGATACAGTGTAGTGCTACCAGAGGCTCAGTTGTGGGACGACTCAGAAAATGAGCCCGGAAAACACTGTTTTCGCATTTTTACGGATGGCTCCAGGACCGAGCATGGCTCCGGCTCTGGGGTCTACGTGGAATCCAGTGGGACAAAACTGCACTTTGCTCTTGGAATGCATTCATCTGTGTTTCAAGCGGAGGTGTATGCAGTTCAAGAAGCGATGAACTTTGTTGCGGAAAACCGATGGAGAGGCAGATCTATATGTGTCTGCAGCGACAGCCAAGCTGCGCTTATGGCCTTAGACAGCCCCCAAACCACATCAGGGGTAGTCAAGTCCTGTAAATCCGGGCTGAACTATGTCGGTAGACATAATAGCCTGATGCTAACTTGGGTCCTGGGACACGTGGGTATCGCGGGTAACGAGACCTCTGACTCCTTAGCTAAGATGGGCTCTGAGGCTAACTTCTTTGGTCCAGAGCCCGTTTTACCACTCCCTTCTGCGGCCATCACAGCCACGGTTAGCAAATGGGTAACTACCACCCACAAGCCAGCTTGGTAGGCTGAGAGAGGCTGCAGATGGACTAAACTGATGTTACCTGTCATGTCCGATCGACTGTCGCAAACCCTTCTGTCATTAAACAGAGGGGAGTGCAGACGGCTGGTTGGACTGATGACGGGCCACTTTCTGTGGGCGAAGCACATGGAATGGTTGGGCATCTCAGACAGTGTACTCTGCTCAGCTGGTGAAGAGGAGGGTGAGACGGCGGACCACTTCCTGCGTGTCTGCCCCGCCTTCGCTCGATTCAGGTTTGAGGTCTTTGGCACTGATGTGTTAAGAAGCGATCATCTTGGCTCCTTGGCACCACAAGATCTTCTCACATTTCTTCGGAGTTCGGGTAGATTTAAAGAAAATTAAATGGGAATCAAGGTGTAGTACAATGGACTTAAATAATGTATGAGTGCTGTACTTGCTAGTTGTTCCGACAAAAAAAAAAAAAAAAGGCAGAAATTTATTTCGGGAGCTCAGACTTTTTTGTAGAGACTTAGCAATACACCTAATAAGGTGTAGAATGTTTTTGGGAAAATGCTGAGTTTTTCAACCAAATTTCCAAAGTACCATATTTACGCCCTATAAAGAAAGTTCCCTAAATTGGCAACGTTTTCAAACGTCTATGAATGGAGATTTTTGATAAACTCACTTCGGTTGGCTTTGGTGTAACCTTTTTCTATTTCTTTTCAGCATATTTTTCAGAAATTTCTTACATAAAAT
Source organism: Anastrepha obliqua (assembly GCF_027943255.1). NCBI lineage: Eukaryota > Metazoa > Arthropoda > Insecta > Diptera > Tephritidae > Anastrepha > Anastrepha obliqua. The sequence goes on from NC_072894.1 coordinate 3,145,988, forward strand.
ACATACGTGCATACATACATACAATTTACAAAGGCAAATAAATTGAGCCTTTTCAACCAGCTGAAATATTTAAATATGAAAACTCACCAGTTTTACTGCTAAAGTTAGAAATTTTAAAAATACTTTGACATTTCTATGAATTCATTTGAATTTGAATTTTTCTAGCGAAAATATGTGTGCATGGTGTAACGAATTAGAGGGAAGCTTGTTTTTATTTTTAATTTACTCGTAATTGCCCTTTCTGAGCTATCTATTCCAGCATCTATCGCACGCGCAGAGGCCTTGAACCGTTCAGCCAACGAAACGTAACAGGAGATACATATGTATGTGTGTATGCACTTCCAAGCCAGCAATAAAAATGTGCACCTGCATTTGAAGAATGAAATATTCAAAGCGCAGAACCATACATATTTACGCTCGGATTTTCTTTTGATAATAAGATTAGACTCGCATGCGTTTAATAAATTTAAGAAAGTGTTTTACAAATGTACTTAAGCAGCCTCAAAGGACCGGTGTATGTTGGTATGTTATATGAAAAAGAAGTATAAAAAATGTCTCTACTTTAGAGACAAAGTAATGCTTAAAAAGAAAAAGAACGTCGAGCTCCCATCAGAATTTGCACAAGTAAAATAAAATATTAAATAAAATAACCTTTTGTGAAATAATAATTTTTTCATCAATTACTTAAAAAATCATGAGTAATTAACCAAACAACTGACTGTTCAACTTGAGAATGAAGTTGATTCGAATACAACTTTTTGAATCAAAATTAAGAACGTATTAAAATTACGTGAAGATGTACATATGTATGTATGTATACTCGTAGATACTCTTGCATACACATATGTATGTATATTAGAATGGTACAAAAAAAAAATTGTATTTATATATTTATAATTGGCGCTTACACCCTTTATTTGGTATTTGGCCGAGCTCCTCCTCCAATTTGTGGTTTGCCCCTTGATGCATTTGCACAATTGAAAAAAACCGACAATTGTACGACGCCTCCGAAAGGTTCGGAGGTTTGTCAATGCCTCCCGAGGGGAAACTTTTTCTTCAGGTTGGTGTTTCATGCACGGATACTGGAACTAAGGCACTTCCGAATAGCCGCCGGATTTTGTTCGATAGTCCCGAAATTTATTCTATAGCCCAAAAAATAGTCTTCCATACTTTTATTATTATTTTTATTTAATATTTGCCTACACCGCCTTTGAAAATTACCATAGAAAATTCCCCTAGAAAAAATGCGCTTCTCCGCAAATTTGCTATAAAATGCTTACAGATCGAGGTGATTTAAAATCCTGTTTTAATTTCTTTTCATAAATGTTTTAAAATTATACCACAAAAGAAGAAGAATAATAGAAATAGCTTAAAACAGTTTTATAGTCGAGTTTAGCTCCTAGCCGATGCTACGAGTACTGACACGCCTTCGATTTCTTGTGATTTTATTGACATTTTCGACATTATCGGCATTTTCTTTAACATCAAAAATGCTTCAACAGAATCGACGAAACCAAAATTGTACGTAATAAGCTGTTACAGTATCGGCACCATAAACACCATTCACAATTTCAGCGGCCTGGCTTGCGAATTTTCTCTTTGTTGACTTCCATTGTTAACACCCTGTAACTCACAACTGAAAGGAACAAAAAAAAAAAACAGCAAAATATTTTTTTAAAGTGAAATGTCACCTCGACAACAACCACAAACTTCAAATTGTTTGATCGATACTATGAGATATCGCCCACTACAGCCATCTACCAAGAAAATAATGGATTTATTTTTCCCCAAAATAATTAAATTACAAAAATTAATTATGTGACTCATTTTTTTGGCCTTAGAACAAATTTAGGGGGCCAATAAAATAAAATTAAAAAAAAACTGGTTTTTGGTCATCCTAGTATACGTACATACATATGTATATGTATATCTACTTATACGCGTATGTATGTATTTAAAAAAGTTCTTGTTTACACTTTCAAAGTTTTTGTTTTATTATTCTGTCACAGCACTCGAATTCGCAACTATTTAAGTTGTTGCTGTTGATAATGCATTGAATATTAAAATTACTACAGACGTTGGCGGACGTGCTTTCCATCTAAATTTTTCCTATTCTTTCAATAGGGAACTCTGGCGTTTGCGTTTTTAGCTATGAGTACATACTCACACACATATACATGGTTGATGGATCTTCGTGTTAATTTTTTTTAATATAGTCACGCAAATCCGAGCTCTACTATATCTCGTTATAATTTTTTATTCAAATTGATTAATGTTTTTCCCTAGAACCTGTGAGCCGAGAGAACTCAACCGGTGAGGTGTATTATTACAATGATTTCGTTTGCATATTGGTTTTTATATGTATGTAAGTGCGTACATACATACAGTACGCGTCAAATAGGTAGCACCTCAAGATTTTGACCAGCCGCTTTTTTCCTTTTTTTCTGTGAATGTTTATTTTTTTTCTAAAAGCATAGCCAAGCTCCTCCTCCAATATGTTGGTGTGGTTTCACAAATGGCACGATCTACAGTTTTTCGCCTTCTCAGAGGGACAGGTTGTTTTTATGAGATATCCTTGTTTTTTATTTTTGGAGGAAGAGCTCGGCCAAACAAGCAACAGCGGATGTAAGCGCATACACACATAGGTATTTTATATAAAAAAAACCCCTGCAAATTTATATTTTAAATTTTGTAAAAAAATTAGAAAAACTCCACACACTTTTCATCACCATTTCACGCTCTTTAGAATTAGAATTAGAATAAATAGAATGTCCAGAAAAATTTGTGCATGCAGTTTTATAGCAAATTAAGTTAAAATGCAAGTTTGAAGATGCTAAAAAATCTCGTTGATTTTTTATATATTTTTTCCTTTGCAGTGCTGCACATTTTCCCCATATAAGAAATGCACAAAATTTGTATGGTGAATGAAAATAATAAAAAAGCGTTTAAATACAAATTTTGGAAAACGGGTGTAGCATCATCTTTCCCAAATGCATTCGTTTAGTTCAAAAATAAATATCTCAAACTTTCTATAATAAATTCATTGCTATGAAGAATTATAATTTCCATTCGGCCGCCAGTCTGTATATACAAAAAAATTTGTGGTAATAGTTGCAGCTTTTCGAGAAATGCTAGGCGCTTTCGATTCACAAGTTCTCTGTTTGCTAGCGAATTCAGTTGTTTACTAAGCGAAGGATGGAAATGAAAATTTATATGAAAACAACAACAGTTTAGCGATGTTCAAGCGTCTTTGCTTTTAACTGATTATCTCACAGGCGACATGCTTAGGTCAGTGCCTTCAAGCATAAGCAGGCGCCATGCTTTGGAAAGCAATTGAATTACATAAAAGTTTGGTAAAAGAATGCAGTGCTGCCATATCATACGCCATGTTGGATTCAAGAGAATTTGTTTGTTGTATGCACTACTCGCTGGGTTGTTGGTGAATGGAAAGCAGCTGCTTAAAAAAATAAATGCATTTGTTCGTTTTAAATATTCACAAGCAAAAAATACGTTGCAATTTTCAAAAGCCTATAAAATTGAAATGTTTCAACTTTCGACCAATTTCGACACTGCGTCCACCGGTATTCAAAAAATGACTTCTAGAAGAAATTAATACAATTTGAATTCACAAGTACCTTAAACTCTCTTTCTCTCTCTAAAAAAAAATTGTTAAAATTTATGATTTCTTCGCTAATAAAGGGTGGTTAAGTTTCAAGGGCCGGTGTTGATAAATACAATTTTTTTAGGAATTATTATAATTTCTCTTTATTATGATAATATTGGTATGGCTCAATTACGTATGGAACAAAATATCGGCCAAATGGCCGCCGGGGCCTCGGCGGCACACCTCCATCCGATGGTCCAAATTTTCCATGACGCTGAGACATAATTGAGGTTCTATGCCATTAATGTGCCAAATTATCTCATCCTTTAGCTCTTCAATTGTTGCTGGCTTATCGACGTACACCTTTTCTTTCAAATAACCCCAAAGAAAGAAGTCCAACGGTGTCGTTGACGTTTAGGTGTGGTTCACATTCAACATCGGCCCTTAAAATTTAACCACCCTTTACATACAGGGTATTTTAGAATTACTATTTGTCCAAAATGGCCCGGGATATATTTGAACGGAAATTAACAGAAAATTTTCTATATTATATTTGAACTTGAGTTGTAATATATAATTTTTTACACAATTTTCTTATTAGAAAAAATTTAGTCGCTCATTAATAATTTGCCCAGTTTTGTATATTTTTCTGTTTTTGTTTTTTAACATTCCTAATTTTGTTATAAAAATATAGCATATTTATCACCTTATATAAAAAAAATTATAAAAACCATTTTAAAATTTTCCACAACAATTCGAAAAATTTCACAAACTTTGTATCATAATTTCATGGTTTTTAATAAGAATCTCTGGAAAATTTTTTGGTATGTAGCTTAACAAATTTTAGTTTAATAAAGTGCAAGCTTGAACTTACTAAAAACCTAGTTGATTTTTTGTAATTTTTTCTAAATGCCCCGCTTTTGTTATATAGAGAGAATGCGCAACATCGGCCGTTGAGAAGTTGTGCTTTTATTAATACCTTGCGAAACGAGAACTCCTTATGATCATGTAATTGTGTTCGCGGTTCATTGTCTTCAAAGGCGGCTTTGTTTTTCGCCACATCCAACGCGGCTGAATAGCAGGACATTTTTACTATTATATTATCGATCGTGATATCGGCATGGCAAACCCATAGAGTCGTATTTCTTGCATTTCAAAATGTGCATATCATTATAACGCAGTACAGCTCTTCATTCCTTGTTCTTAGGTTCCAGTCGCCTACGCGTGCAGACCCATATTATGCAGAATTGTTCTCTTGAATGCCTTCTTATCTATGCCTGGCATTAGTCGCGTCATATAAGTTAAGCGACGGGCGTAAAGAAAGGCTGTTGGAGTGCGATTTTTGTTTGATGTGTGAGTGTTTTTCTCCATAAATACTTATTGACTAAAAATAGTAAAATTTCGAAGTTAATTCAACAGTTTTTGCTCGAGTTAATATATATATTTTCATATGGCATTCATTTCAAAGGCGATTTTCCAGTAGTGAAAATTATGCACCTGATAAATTTCCTTTCCTTCCTTTTCCAATATTTAGTAGTAGAAAATACTGCTACTAATTACAATGGCCATAAGGTAAGGTGAATTTTTAAATTTAAACTGAAATTCAAACTACAACTCGGGCATTGTTGTTTTTAGGTTTTCCCGCAAACATTATACCGGAGCAACCTCTTGAGCTAAGGAGATAGCCAGAAGACATAGAGGTGTAGGTCAGGCAAATTTGGGGATTTAGGAAAGGAGAACTTTTTTGCTGAGCTTTTACCGAAATGCTCTTCACTTTTTGCAAGCATAAATCACCTCTCGAAACATGACAGTTTGTCAGTTAGTTTGACACGATGCAAGTGAAGTGTTAACAGGGCGAAGGAGTTATAGCGGCGAGTAGAGGGGGTCACCTACATTGTAAAAGCGAAAACTCCACCCTTAGAAGGTTATAATTTTTAAGTTATTTGATTTCAAATCAGTTCAAGAGCCTTCCTACCCAAAATGCTTCAAAATGTAGCTTTTCTATAATAGCAAGTTTTTTAACATGAAACATTTTTTGCCACTTAACACATTGATGCATTACTTTGAAAAATTTTGCCCTTAATGGGATTATATAGTAAAATAAATATGCAGAAGTCACTAAATTAAATTATTTTCTGTTCAACTTCCCCACTAAAATTTTTGTTGGTACACCTTTTATTTTTCCAATTAGAACGAAAATTTAGGCTTGCGGACTAGTGTGTGAATTAGTTTCGATTTGAACACCAAAATTAAATTCTCATCGAAAGCAATATTTGTCTAAAGCATAGTGTTCAGTTCGCGCTTCACGTGAAATGACTATCAAAATCCGACAAATTGCGCTGCCATGAAATATGCGGGAAATATCGTACGTATCTCACGGCAAAGTAGTACTCAGTTCACGCCGTGAAAACATCGCGCAACGTGAGGCCAGCAACATTTTTTCACATCCATTTCAAATGCACCTGTCATTTAAAATTGAGCGAAAAGCTCGTTTGCGAGTGAAGTGCCTGTGTTCGAATACTGCGAAGACATGACATTTTTAAGCGAAACATCTTTGCAATATGTGTTAATTTATGTAAAAACACTTGTTATCAAAATTTGCCAACTGCTTTTGGGGCGACGCTCATAAATTTGACGTTTCTTCTCATCTGACAATCAATGTTGCTGGCGAAATTTCACGGCTGTAAAGTTAACACTACCCTTACACCGTTGTTGCATTCTTTATTGTTGTTGCGTTTCTATTAAGTAAATAGAATTCCTATAAATGAGACCTCTTCTGTTTAATTGCACCTAAATAGAGTGTCAAAAGCTAAATTTCCAGCATGTTCGCTTATGTATTTATCTGCGGTGTATCGTTGATTTTGCCATGAATCTTTCAATAACCAATTAGCCTGTACATACACACATACATCCATTTATTTGTATACACATATGTGCATACATATCACACATTTCAAGGTGAAAGCACAAATAAGCAGCAATAATAGTTGGCGCTTTTTTTGGGAAACTAATTCAGCTGTGGTTTCTTACAATTGCGTTGGATATGCATAGCAGTGTGTAGACGGGTGTGAATTTGTGTATACCCCTAACACTTAAATATGAAAAGGTTGTGGTTTTGCAAGTCACTTGCTGTTGCATCACTGAACCAAATTGAAATGCATTTTAGCTTCTTTTTGATTTATCTATGCTTATATATCACCTTGATCAGAAAGTTCCGAACACATTTCGAAAATTGAAATCTACTCTATTCCTCGTCATGGATAAGTGGCAAAATTTTGTGTATTGACGAGTATACTCGTCATGCGTATAAATTAGTGACCATTGGCTATTTAAATTACAATTTTTGAGAAAAACAACACATATTCTCAAATTTCAAGATGTTTAGAATATTTTGAGGCTATGCCGGAATAAAAAAAACAAATAGAAAATATAAACAGTTTGAGATGATGTTATGCTTCGCCGTATGCACTGGTTGAAAAAGTTCACCAGTTCGCATAATGAATTTATTTATGTGCGATGATAACGTTTTTTAGATGTTAACCTAAAAGGGGCAAGGCAAAAGTCAAAAATCAGGAAGGAATCCCGAGTTGCAAAGTCCCATTATGTATAATACCCTGTTTCGCTGAGTATCACTCCACAGCAAGAATTTGAATTCTTACTTTTATATGTATAATATATAATTGAATTTATTGCGTTTTTAGTTTAATATGTATGTAATATATGCTTATGTTAACCAAAGAAGCAAAGAAAATAAAATTTTTAATTTTATAAAATTAACTCATCTTTTTTATCCAATATCTTACCAGCGCAACTTACTCTGTGATTGACGAATATACTCGTCATAGCTCAATTCTGGCGACACAAAACTGTGCGCACTTTTAAATGGGAGCGCCACAGTTAACTGGTTAAAAGTGATATTACCGCCTTCAAAGTAATCCCCATCAACTGGAACGTACTTTTGCCAGCCTTTGATCTAGCCTCGAAACATTTCTGGAACTCTGTTTTCATAATATCTGTTGGCTTCTTTTATATATAATATAATATATCTTCCGTCTTCGATTTTCCCATTTCTTCCTTTCGGCTGTTATAACGCGTTGCCCGTAGTGGATGGTATTGCTTTCATTCTTCGTCAAAAATTCACGGTTAATGATGGCAATATGCCTGGGTGCATTATCATTTTGCAAAACTCACGAGTTTATTTCAGACAAATCGATCCTTTATGGCGAATTGCTTTACATAAGGCTCAAATGCTATTCGTTATTAACTGTTTGACTTTCTGTCTATAACTTTAACATTATTTTGTAAAAACCTGTCACGTACTAACATTGATGAGTGTTTTGGGTCATTATGTTGCATAAAAAGCAACGGTAGTGAAATTTTGTCCGTAGCAAATGGTAGCATCACTTTTTGAAGTATGTCTTTGTAAATAAATTTGACAATTTTATTGGTTATGAGCTAAATAGGTCCTACTCCATACAAAGAACAGCATCCCCAAATCATTATTGTTTTGAATCGTGTCGAGAACTCTTGTCTTTTATGACGTCTGACATTTCGCCCAGTATCACTGCCAAATAAATTAATATAACAAAATACTATGTTATACCATTTTTCTATATCTTCTAGTCCACACCATGGCTTTCCTCTTCCTTCAATTTGCTTGTTTCAACAGAGGAACTCTACGAGCTATTCTGCCTGGTAGATTCATGTTGTACACTCGATGCCGGCAAGAGTTCTCTCTGAACTCCGATTGGTAGTCACGCACCAACCCATTCGGCTACTGCGGCCGCTATACCAACATAATACTTTTAAATTAACAACAAAGCAGTGATGCCATTTGTAAAAAAACGAATTTTCAATAATAGCTTTAATTTTTTCCGAGCACAAGGAAATCGATAGATAAAGGCAGCGCACCTATTTTAATCACTTTTTCCCTATCTCTCATCTATAAGTTGTTGTTTTGCTTAATTAGTTAAAACACACTGCTTTAAGAGTTTTTAAATTTTTTAAATTATTTAGTCATAACTTCACCACAGCCAAAGACGTTCCTACCCAGATTTTCTTTTATTTTTTTCAAATGCCCATTTAACCAAATAAAGGCAATGGCAACGCAACGCCCCCAAAATGCTCGCTTGTGCTTCATTAATTTGCTTTACAATGTACTTCCATACACACACACACATTCACATTCGTATCGTTGCGCCGCACCATTGAATAGTAATAAGCAAAAATGAAAAACCCGACAGTTTATCACACAAAAAATGGTAAAAGAAAACATTTGAATCTGCAAATTGTACGAATATGCGAAGTGTCTCATTAGTCGTTTTACATATCCGTAAGTGCTGGTAGTGAAGTCGAATACGCCTGGTCAACGAGCTGGCTTGACGGTAAGTGTGGCCGACGGCCAAACGGAATGTTCCACCTGTGATCGCCCTGCACCGAACACTTCAACGCCACCATTGATTGTATTCACATACGCGGCTGTGGCCAATGATTACCGATCATCGATCATCACTTATGCTTTGTGAAGCTGACCATTTGGTTTCACTAATACAGCCATTTGGTGCACAAGCCGCAGAAGTTTGACAGCCTGCCGGAACGCTTGACTCTTCAGATGAGGTAGCAGATACTAGAGCTCAAAACTGAAAATTTCGTTGTGCGAATACCATAATTGATTTGTTTACACTTAACACACTTTTTCGAAAGTATTTCGGTGTGTCGAAAATTAAACAAACACATTCCAGTGCAGTCGTTGGTGTACTCGTACATACATAGGCACAAATGTATGAACTTACAAGATAGGATTGGGCCAAATGGTAGAATTAATGAAACAATTTTCTTGTTTGCTTTGAATTACCTCATTTTCGTTAATGTACAACAACTCTCCAAAATAGCAGACTAAAAAATGGTATAAATACATATTAGAAAACAAGAGCATCTATTTCTGCGAATAGCCTTCTCTTTCCAAATCTTTAAGGACTTATTTCCAAAATATTTCCGTACTCAGAAGTGAGTCCAAGTCTCCATTTGACTTGAGTGCTCACTTGGACTAAGACATCTGAAACTTATTGAGACTTGGTAAAATGCTGAACTTGGCGAAAATTAGTTTTTTGATTCGTGTCTTTTTAATGTATACCGGAAATACCGAGATTACCAGAAAACAGGTGTCCAGTGGAGGTGGCGCTGTAGTAGCTTTTCGGCGTCAGTATTGATGATCGATGAATCATACATTTACTCACTCCTGCCTCAGTTTTGCGTTTGGGTAGATGGAAACTCCAATTTTTACGCCTGTGCTACCTTAATTCACCGGCCAGTCCAGATAATTTGTACGAGGCGCTTGCTGACAATGGACAACTCTCGTCGGTTATCATTCTGGCTGCAATTTCTATATATATACATATATCTGTATATAAACTTGGTGCTTACACGCTTTAAAGGTTTTTGACCGAGCTCCTCCTCCTGTTTGTGCCATGCGTCTTGCTGTTGTTTTACAAATGGAGGGACCCACAGCTTTAAGCCGAGTCCGAACGGCAGATATTTTTTATGAGAAGCTTCTTCATGGCAGAATACACTCGGAGGTTTGCCATTGCCTGCCGAGGGGCGACCGCTATTAGAAAAAACTATTTCGATAAATTTTTCTTCTTCAGATCTTTAAACTTCACCGATCCGATGCCTTCCTACAATGCAAGCTGTGCATTACTAAATTTAAAATCATCACAAAGTTGAAGAAGTGTACTTTCACTCGACATTGTTTTCGATATTATAAATCTTAACTCTTAGAGCGTATTCACTATCTTCGGAGTAATGATTTATTCCTTATAAAGTGGGTTAGAACTGTTTATGCCTCGAAAGCACCTTTGTTTAGAACTTTGAACGAGTTTAACCAGATTTCAAGTTCTTTGGTTTTTGATATTTGTTTGCATGCTTTTAAGGTGTGCCGGTGGTCTAGAGCTCGAAAAATTAGGGTATTTTCAGGCATTTTTAAAAAAATGAAAAACGATATTTAAATTTTGTAGGATTTTTTTAACTTCTTTTACATTCAAAAAATTAAATAACAAATTTTTAATTTAATAATTCCAAAAATGGCGTTGAAGTTGACCTTTCCAAAAAATTGGATCTGGACGGTGTTGTCCATTTTGACTCTCTATCTAGTTAATTGGCTGTAGCAGCTGTAATATTGGGAATTTCCGCATGAAAAATATAGAAAAACAAAAAATCGATTTTTTGAAATTTCTAAACCACCGGGTCCCCGGGTAATTGCGAAATATATATTTATAAGGGGCTTACTGTTAGTTCTATGTAGTCTGAAAAAAAATTAGCATGCTTTGATTTACTAAATGAATAAAACTGGTAAACAAGCAATACAAACTCAAATCAAAGCAAACTCTCTGATTATTGGAAGAAGGAGGCTGTGAGGCTCAACAGAACGTACCTGCATACATACGTACGTACGTTACGTACATAGTACGTACATACATACATTCTATAGTATCCACTATAAAATTCGCTGGTTGAAGTTTCTTTTAATGCAGCACAAGAGATCGACATAGGAACGTACACAAATCCTACATACGTGGGCTACAGGCTGATTTATTTTTAAAAATTCTATAGAAATACTACATTTTTTCCAATGATTTCAGCTTGAATAAAAGGGGAAAATCTTTCGATTAATTGTATAAAGTAATCATTTTAACGGAAAGCTCCGGTAACCCGGATTGTTTACTGCAATTCTGATCCTAACAAATCCAATTTTCTTTTTACTCAGTTATTCAAATGTAAATCTAGAAATATTGTATTTACAAGGTTTCTTACGGACTACATGAACTAACATTAAAAATTATATGTATAAGTAAATATTTCGTAACTATTTAAAAAATTCATTGAGTGATAATTTGAAATTATATTTAGAAAGCGATAAATCAAAAGCCAAGAACTTGAAATCTGGTTAAACTTATTCAATGTTCTAAAAAAAGGTGCTTTCAAGGCATATACAGTGCTAATCCTCACTAGGAAGAATAAATTATTACTCTGAAGATATTTTTGAGGTATGTGAAAATAAATGCCCTCTAAGAGTAAATGAAAACAAAGTTGAGTGAAAGTGTACTTCTTCTACTTTGTAACGGTGAATTGGATCAGAGAAGTTTAAATTCATTCAAGTCTATGGATGTGGTACTGATGACATGACTTTCAATTAAAGACGATATACTCTAGCTTTGACCGTATGATCGAAGTAAATAGTGACTTTAATGTGCATGGATCCGTAAAATCGGATGCAAAACGCCGAATGAAGGCAAGCTTAGAATGCGAGCTTGCAATGACAAATTCAAATGATTAAGGAGCTGAAAAGTGGATTGAAAGATTATTCCCTTCGAATAAAATATTATGCCTTTCAACGCGGTCCTTGTTTTGCATGAAATTCAGGTCTTTTGGGACCAACTTTGCAGCAATACAGCGCAAACTCAAAATTATTAAATACAATACTCTGAATGGATCCATAGGCAATGTTCAAGTCCTCTGCCAACTCTATGAGGGCCTAATAGTTAATTTGCGCTTATTGTTCTACTTTTATTTTACTCTTTCCAGTACTGATTAAAATGTGCATCACATAATATCGATGATAGTAATAAATATATTTTAGTTGGTGGAGCCGAGCGCGAAAGTTTAATCTGCAAATTTTGTAAGATTGTAAGATTTTTGAATACGGTTTGCTTTATTAAGTTTACTTGTAACACAAATTTGCCCAACTGCTACAAGAATGCAGTATTTTAATTGCAACAAAAATAAGCATGTGAAATTTGTGTTAAAAAGTAAACATCCGTTGCCACACCCTTTGCATCAACACATATGCCCATGAGTATACATATGTACAATATTTGCGTTACAGAGGATTATTCATCATTTGTCTTAAGATGAGCTCATTAACCGCTTTTTGTATTTCTTGCACTGCAAATGAAGCTTTTCACACATAAAATACCCAAACAAATATAGGAGCAAACGTGTATGTATAAGTATGTGCCCGTCCATACGTACTTATACGAGTGTATAGTAATCACTTAGTAAAATATGCTATACACACATACACACATACCTACACGTAGCACAAGCGGAATGATATCACTTGTGATATTAGCCGCCTGGGATTGGCGCCTGTGCACAAAATCATACCAACACATGGAGGTAATGGATGTATGCATCCACGTACATAACTAAATGCGTAAGTGATGACGCCACAAGCGAGTAATAACTAATCGGTCTAATGAGACAGCTATTCGTTATCAGCGTCCATTTGTTGCCAATTAATGTACGACGCACTTCACGTACGTTTTTTGGTGCAAGTGGTGCACACGCACACAAATACATACATACATATATCCCCGGATGGCACAAGGTGGTGACAGCAGCCTTATGAGTTGACTACGTAGGAATGAGCTGCAGTAAGTCGCACCGCTACGGGCCGTGATATACATAAATTTATAATAAATTGTTGTTTGGCATTGGAATTACATTCAAATATAAATTATACGAGTATATTTATTTTCGATATGTTAATTAATGACGTGTTTAAATAATCCAATGGCAATGTGGAAACTCCACTCTTGATTTGTTTTATTTTTATAATTTTTTTTTAAATATTGTTAATAATATTCATGTTGTTTTTTTTTATTCTCACAGAAAACCTTAAGCAAAGATTTTCTATAAACAGAACAGACCCAAATGGGGAAATTTTTCACACGAAAAAGGTCATATAAAAAAGGATTCTCTATCGTTAAATTTATATAAACACAGATTTTATTTTTGCTAATTAAAAAATATGAAGATATAAAATAAAAAAATAAAAATAAATTAAAAAAAAGCGGAAACTGTTACGGATCCAAATCACCCAGTCGAAAATATGTAAGGTTAGCTTTTTGAGAGTCGGAGCAGCTTAAATTGCAAAAAAAACATAAAAAATTGTAATACCTGCGAATTTGGTTTCATTTAACTGATAATCGTACGGCATGAAAGGCAAAAACACAACGACGCGGTAGCAGAGCAGTACTGCTCCGTTAGCGCAGATTCTAAACGCACTGCAACTGCCGTCATTGTTTTATTATCATTATCATTATTCGTGTTGGTTTTTCCAAGTGCGACTGTTTCTCAAATCGACTATTTATTTCATTTATTGTATAACTTCTGTGCGCTTCAGGCTCTTCTTGCATATAGGTACATTTTATTTGCCCAAATTCGCCCTGCATTTCACTTCTAATACACATAGCACAACTTTACCGAACCTAACAGCAACAAAACTATTTTAAAAACAATTTATATTAAATTTTTATAAAATTGCCCCAGCACACAGAATACGACGCCTCTTTTTGTGTACTACTAATATTGGCAGTAACAGCTTAATTTAAAAACTTGTCTACGTTCTTCTGGTTTGGGTTTAATGTTTGAATATAATTTCTTCTGAAGTGCGGAAGAAAGTCCTCAACATCGTATGCAAAAAAAAAAAAAATTTCAAAAATTAATTAAGAAACTACACTCCTAATAAAATATGGGAATTTTTTATGAAACTTCGCAAAATGTCGCATCACTTCAACGTCTTGCCTCTTGCCTGAATGTGGCCAAAAAACCAAAAAAAAATGGCATTTCAAAACTATCACCCATCACGCAATAGAAGTTTTATTGAAAAATAGAAAATGCCAACTTGAAAAGAGATAAAATGTATTCATATTTGAAATTATAGTCGGTGCTCAAATGAGAGAAATATCAAAATCACTACTACTTTGTTGAATTTTTCTTGGCCCGGTGTACTTTCCTTGTTTGATACGAAGTCGAGAAAAAAATGCGTATTCTACACGTATTCTCTTCCACTTTCCGGAATTGAAACACATAATCGGTGGTAATTTTAGAATTGTGAATTGCTATTCGAATGCGTGTGTTTTCAGATATGGACGCCACTTAGAAGATACTTTTTCGTATATACAAAAAATTGTTCGCTATAAAGAAAAACCTTTATATTAGAAAAATAAAGCAAATATGTGCAATAATTTAAGATTGGCATGTTTATCTATTTTTTTCGCTAACTAAATTTAGATAGTCAAAATGTTCAAAAGATTTCAAATTTTCCTCCTTTAACATTTAATTGCTGCAGTTTGTTTAAAAATGTTTCAAACCCACTAGGAAGTGATAGAAAAATACTTAGCAATAAATTTCTCTTCGTCATTCAAACAAAATAATTTCTGTTTTGCTAGATTTTTCATTGCTCACCGACTACGTAAAAGTAAATCGTTTACTCTTTTCAGTTTTTTTCGGCTACAATTAAAAACGTGGACTTTCAGTGTATGGGAATTCCTTGTAGCTGGCATCCGCTTTGTGGCAAGTTAGCCAGTGCTGCAAGAAATTAATTAATTACGTATCTCTCCCGTCGTAACTGTGCTGGTGATTTCGTTATTATTTTCTCATATTCTTTTCTTGCTTCGTCTGGTATTCCCCAAGGTAGTATTTTGGGGCATTTGATGTTTGTGATTAATGACATTTGTGATTATTGCCTACGTAATCAAATTATTTTTTATATGCGGAGGACTTATAAAATTTATTCTATCATTCGTAGTCCGTGCGATTCGATGAAGCTTCAAACTGATATGAATAACGTTACTGTGTGCTGTCAAAAAAATTGTCTACAACTTAATATAATATAAGTACATGTTTCCATGATCTTCGAGTTCTCCTGACTCCTTCCCGTTGTATAGTGCCAAATTAAAATCATAAAACCTCTCATTTGTCTTGGGTATTATTAATGGGCTAATTTATTGCCTCTTCATTTTGAACTTTTTCTCATGAAAAAATTTAGAAGTAGTTTCGTCATAAGTTCACCAATTTATAGATTCTTAAAATAACGAAATTCCTTCCCAAACTGTTTAGCCTTTGATTTACTTTCATCAGAGTCTAAATTTATAATATTTTTAAACAAATTGTACAGTCAATTCGAATCAAATACCTTCAATACATTCAAAATATTTATCCTTTTAAACTACGGAAGAATAATTTTAGTACTACATTCATTCCCGTATTTTAAGCATAAAATCGTCCATAGCCTGTAATCGAACTATTGTTAAAAGAGACTTAAAAAAATAAATAAATAAATAGTTTATAGAAATTCATTATATAATCATGTATCACATCTTTTGCTAGGTAGAAGTTCTGCTCTAATTTGTTGTGTGTGTCTTGATGTTGTGCAAGGAATTGAGAGACCTACGAGTATAGTTTTATATCGCCTACCCTTTGTGAAACCATTTTTATGGCAGAAATACAGACACTACCGGTGACCACTATTCGAAACAGCTTTCACTATTATTTGGTGTATCATGTCCGTAATGGGTGTTGAACCTGCATTAACCAAATCTAGCCTTTTATGGCAAATTATGCAGTAAAACAGAATATTTAATAAAAGTGATTTATGTTAAATTATCTTTTAAACAAAACTGAAATTTTTAGAAACACTTCGAAAGTAGTCGAATCTGAATTAGTTTTTGATAATAAAGTGAATGAACTCTCTATAAAAAATGTTAAGCTAAAATAAATTATTATCTTCTAATTAATATAAATATTTTCTTTGCAGACTACTAGCTTAATAATTATATTTTATTTTCCTACCTTCCAAATTTAATTGACAGTTTTTATAAAGGGTGGTTAAGTTTCAAGGGCCGGTATTGATTTTGAATAAAATACAATTTTTTTTAAGAAATTATTGTCATTTCTTTTTATTATGATAACAATGGTATAGTTCAATTCGAATCAAATACCTTCAATACATTCAAAATATTTATCCTTTTAAACTACGGAAGAATAATTTTAGTACTACATTCATTCCCGTATTTTAAGCATAAAATCGTCCATAGCCTGTAATCGAACTATTGTTAAAAGAGACTTAAAAAAATAAATAAATAAATAGTTTATAGAAATTCATTATATAATCATGTATCACATCTTTTGCTAGGTAGAAGTTCTGCTCTAATTTGTTGTGTGTGTCTTGATGTTGTGCAAGGAATTGAGAGACCTACGAGTATAGTTTTATATCGCCTACCCTTTGTGAAACCATTTTTATGGCAGAAATACAGACACTACCGGTGACCACTATTCGAAACAGCTTTCACTATTATTTGGTGTATCATGTCCGTAATGGGTGTTGAACCTGCATTAACCAAATCTAGCCTTTTATGGCAAATTATGCAGTAAAACAGAATATTTAATAAAAGTGATTTATGTTAAATTATCTTTTAAACAAAACTGAAATTTTTAGAAACACTTCGAAAGTAGTCGAATCTGAATTAGTTTTTGATAATAAAGTGAATGAACTCTCTATAAAAAATGTTAAGCTAAAATAAATTATTATCTTCTAATTAATATAAATATTTTCTTTGCAGACTACTAGCTTAATAATTATATTTTATTTTCCTACCTTCCAAATTTAATTGACAGTTTTTATAAAGGGTGGTTAAGTTTCAAGGGCCGGTATTGATTTTGAATAAAATACAATTTTTTTTAAGAAATTATTGTCATTTCTTTTTATTATGATAACAATGGTATAGTTCAATTACGTATAGAGCAAAATATTGGCCAAATGGCCTCTGCGGCCTCTGCTGCACACCTCCATCCGATGGTCCAAATTTTCGATGACGCTGAGGCATAATTGAGGTTCTATGCCGTTAATGTGCCGAATTATCTCACCCTTTAGCTCTTGAATTGTTGCTGGCTTATCGACGTACACCTTTTCTTTCAAATAACTTCAAAGAAAGAAGTCCAACGGTGTCAAATCACATGATCTTGGCGGCCAATTGACATCGCCGCGACGTAAAATTATTCGGCCATCAAATTTTTCGCGCAAAAGCAGCAATATTTTCTGCAGTACGAGCTGTACGAGCATGCACTGGTGTTTGCACATCTCCTATAGACCCGGTTTGCTTAAACTTTTGCACAATTTTTCCGATTGTACGCACATTTGGACGATTAAATTGACCGAAAAAATCACGAAGTGCGCGATATGCATTTTGATTTGAACGCCCGTTTTCATAATAAGCCTGAATAACTTTAACGCGTTGCTCGATTGTGTATCTTTCCACAGTTCAAATTGAGTTAGTCTGAAATTGAAAAATGTCAAATGAAATGCAGAAAAAAACTTGACATTTAGGTGTGGTTCACATTCCACATCGACCCTTGAAATTTAACCACCCTTTATATGTAATTAGCAGTTAAATTAAAATTTTTAAAGGAACACATTTTTACTTACGTTTTTAATAATTAAACGTGTCATATGTACGCCAAAAGTAAATACAAGGTGGCGCAAAATGAATCATCCTATTGAAAGATTTATAATTTTGATACTTGTGAAGTATACAGACAAACAAGCAAAGGAGCGCGCAAAGGTCAAAAAAAAAAAATTTCCATAACTCATCATTTTTTTCTGGTTTACTATTTTCTTATTTAGTAAAAAATTTGTTCAAAAACCAAACTGCATGATTGGTTTCGTATATAAACAGAAGTATAAATACTTTTTGATTTGTTTATTTGTGTAATTTAGTTTATCAATACATAAACTATTCTTACAGATTAATAAAGAAATTTAAACAATTCATCTACGGCAGAAAAACGCAAATTCAAAAATGTACTTAAAGTTGCGAATGCGATTAAAGTCTGTAAAAGCCCTTGTGGCATTTAAGGCCTAAACTGTTTTTACGGATCACAAATGTAAAGATTTATGGCGACGTAAAAATCTTAATGGCAAAAATACCTAATTACGTTCAAGGAAGGAGGGGGATAATATCAAAAGCGGATGAACCGCTCCTTATCTAAAAGAATTTTAAATTTATTGCCGTACATTCTATGTGCATACCGTGCAAAGTACTATCAAATATTACCTCTAAGTCTTTTTTTTTCTAATTAACAGATTTTGATATATTAGGTGTTGGAAAAATGATAAGATTTTGAAATGTTTGCTATAGCTGATATTACAGCATTTATTACGACAGACGATAAGCGATTTATCTCACACCATGACTGAAGATTGTTGATTAAGATCAAATATTTTTTACAAAATCTATGAGCTTGCTTTTCTATGTAAAATTTGCAAAGTTGCATGTGAGCCGATACGACTGTAAGCGATACAGTTACATAGGGTACATACATACTCGTATATGACAAAAGGGTTATTTCGGCTGATAATGTGTTTTGTTTTCCTATGTAAAATGTAACTTAAATGTCTGCCAGTTACAGGAGTTTTGGTCAGATTTTGTTATAACTATAAGGAGATTTTATTATATTAGGAGACGTATTGAAGTACTGAATAAGATTTTCATCAACAAAATCGGGCAAATACTGTGTCTTGTAGGTTTCTTGTCTATGCTAGGAATATTTCTGTTTAGTGTCAGATTACTATTATAGAAGTATAAACATATATATATGTATAATTCGCGCATATGTACATTTATTCTTTATTAGATATTTGGCGCAACTTTTCTTCCAGTTTGCAGCGTGCGTTTTGGTGTTGTGCTACAAGTGGGGGACCTGTAGATTTACGCCGTCCTCATATGGCAAATGGTTTTTATGGGATGCTTTTCTGTATCAAACATTTATTCGACTGTTTGCCATTGACTGCTGAGTTAAAAAAGTTTCTTCATGTTCACAGTTTGCACCGAACTCAGTACTACTGGATGGTAGTTACGTAAATACTCATTTGGTTACGGCGGCCGCTAACTATAATTAAGATGAAACTGTCATTTCATTCTTATCTCATTAATAAAATTGTAATTATTACGAAATAAAGCAATAAAAATATTATACTATTATTATTTAACTATTGACATTAAGTGATGCTTATTTTCCATATACACACATACATACATATCTACATTAACATGTAGGCAATGCTGTTGCGTTAGTTCCCTGTGGCGCTTTTTTCGCGCTTATAATTGCGATTATTATCGTCACTGTATGTACTTGTTTTCTTTTGTTTTTGTTTTTGAGTTAATGATTATTTGATGCCACCCAGCGTTTTGACTCGAAATAATATAGTTTTCGATATTCTCGTCATTACTTGGCTTTTTTGGTTTTAGATGTAATTGCAATGGCGACTGACGAATATTAATTTGCGCATTTGCAAGTAATTTTTTTTTTACTTGTTTTAGTTTCGTTTTCGCTGAAAGTGGGCGCTCTGTGATTTACGGACATTGATGGTTAGTTTTTACTACGCAAGCACATATACATACATACATACATACGTATGCAGATCGAAATCAAATAAAAAATAATTTAATGTTTTCAATACTTGGAGCGTGTGTTGGGTGGTTTGAGTGGAATATAAAAAGGTGCGTCATTTGCGGAAGCATGCGCCAGCAACTCCTAAAGCCTTACGTACCGCCGGCTGCAGACATGACGCGTGCACACATATGCATATTTTAAAATGGAAGACTTTGAAATTCCTTTAGCGCACGAAGCGACTGCCAACGCAATGTGAGTCCTTCGCCAAGTCGATCGGGTTATGAAGCGCTTACATACATATACATATGAACAAGCGTGCTGAGGCGGCAATGATATTAATTACGCTGCGAACGATTTGTGCGGCTCAACTGACAGTTGTTTTGTTGGCATTTTGTTGTTATGCGGGTTGCCGGTTAAAGTTGACTTTTAACATCGAAGCGCAGAATTAGTGAGAGGCAAATGCTTTGCCAATAATTAATACTTGCGCACACAATACCCGTTTCATTTCATTCAATTTGTCTACACTTATAAGCACATTTCTAAATATTTACGTATGCATATGCATATGAACATATGTATGTATGTAAGTACACCTTTGTGTACTCGTACATATTTGTTAAAGCAGTGTTTAAAATAATTTCAAACGAGTTCCTATAAGCAGTGGGTGCACCTTTAAGTCTGATTTTGCTAATTACCGGCTAGCAGGTAGAATTAGTTGGTTGCGAAATATTATTTATAAATAGATAATAAGTTATGGGTTTTTCGAAGAAAATTATAAGCACTTACATGTGTGCACAGTGTAGTCTTTACCTACATAACCGAAAATTTTCTAAAAATTCTGAGTAAAAAGTTTGAAATTTTGTTTTATATGATTTTTGTTGTAATATGTATATTTAAAAAAATTATTGAACTTATAAAAAAATTATTGAACTTATAAAAAAAAATATATAATATAAATAGTCAAAACTTATGAATATGTGGTGAACACTTTACTTTGACTCTGACGATATATCCCACCTGTTTAAAAGAAAACCTCATCTATGTTTATGTCATGCTAGTGCTGTGGAAGGGTGATGTAAGAGTAGCGGCTTAACAGTAGTCAGCGGTAGTTAACAGTAGCCATCAGTAGTTAACAGCAGTAGTCAAGAGTAGGGGCAGTGGTGGCCGTTACACCAGAGAATGTTATCATACACAGCAGTCGTTCACCGTCGCGGATGCAAATCGTGCATTGCATTATTTTAAATCAATATTTGCATTTATCTTTCAATGACCTTTTATTAAGTATTACATATATACTAATAGAAATCCTTTCAAGATGTCGACCCTCAGATAGCAGATAAATCAAAAACCAGCCCTGTGGTCGAATTCAAATAAAACAAAATTGTGTGAGGAAATTTAGCTTAATCTATATATATAAAAAGAAGTTACATTTCCTTGGTAATGTTATAACTCAAGAACCGCCAAACCGATTGACACAAAAATTTTAGAGTTCTTTTCTATCTTTGAGGAGGTGGTTTGTGTGAAGTTTGATTGAAATCGGTGCAGCCGTTCCTGAGTTATGACATTTTATATGAGTAATGGTTTCCTCTCATACGAAATGCCTGTATGGGGAAAACAACAACAAATACACAGCCGCTTTTGAGCGTTTCTTTTGTACTGTTGTGGTTGTAAGTGTATTATGTTAAATTCAGATCCGTTATCTACACATATTTCTCGAACTTTACAGATTCAAGGTCAAATATACCATAGAGCTGGGTCTTTGCTACCATTCCCAGATGGTGACCATCAATTTTTGCAAATATATTTTATTGGTGATGATAATCGTGAATTAGATCAGCGCTGTGCAATTTCGACGAATACGAGAAGATCAATCGTGAATGAATTGCAAACAATGTTCCATCAACACAATGAATTGGTGAAATTGTTCAAAGTGGCACTCGATCTGATACCCACCGATAGCCACAAAATCATAATAAAAGCCGATAAAATACCAATTGGGGAGCACGCCAGACGATTCAATGTACCAACGATTAATGAAGTAGCCATTGTTGTGGTTGGTGAACAGTTTCGGCCACGAGATATTGTTTTGTATCGTAGAAATGAGAAATTACAACGTATTTCACAACTCCATCGCTGTTATGATGCATTGCAATATCGAATTGCAAGTCATTTTGGACGAAAATGTAATAAAAAATTGAATGTTCCAGAAGAAACTGGAAAAACATTTTTAACTTTATTTATTTTAGCATAATTTATTTAGCGTAAAAAATTGAAATGGAAATTAAAGAATCAAAGTTTAATTACAAGTTTTTATCGGCTCTTTCACCTTACCTGTATATAGGTGACCACCACAATCAAATTTTAAAAAAGTACAGAAAAGGCTATTGTGACATCTTTAGAAAGTATGTTGAAAAAAATCAACTAATTCAACTGTTTAAACATTTTACGAGTTCTATAAAGAAAACTTAATATGAAAAATTTCTTACGATATAAAAAAAAATATTTTATGTATGATGTGCGAAGCCCACTGGGTAATGCTAGTTATGTAAATAATTTGATATATCAAAGGAATGAATGTTATGTATTAAAGAATTTTATGCATCAAAGGTTAATTTTGCATTAAAAAAACAGGTTTGTAAAAGCAAGCTCTTTTATACAATATAAAAATAATAATTTTTAAATTTATTAAATTTGAATCATACTGAAATAAAAATAACGAACGTTGACCAAATGGCAGGATAAGTTTAGTTTAACTTAATGGTTCTCAATGCTCTTTGATTGGCTAGTGGCAGATCCAAATGGTGTGAAAATTTTTGTAATTTGGTACAATGAACACCCAACTGAAACTCAAATGAAAGCAAATAATAAGTGCTAAATTCGGTTTGGACCTAACTTCATATACTCGCGCACATTTTAGCAGTAATAGGGATGAATACGAAATTAGCCGTACGAGTATGTTTTGCCATACCTTCACTTGACTCGATTTTGGGAAACTATGAAACCCCTCCGAACTTCAATTATCAGCGAGCACAATTATTAGATTAGATTCCACTTTATCTATAATTTAATTTAGCTGAAGTGATATTTATAAATATTTTCATATATTTGGAATATCCCTGCAGAAAAGCTACTAGTTTCAAACTGGTGGCATTGATATGAATGTGGAACCATAACTAGTTCACGGTGGTTCTCTTTTCCATGGAGTATATATAGGTATTTACATAGTGGTAGTTTAAGGTCCACATACTATACATACATACATCTGTACATATGGATTATAACAACTATCATTTAAATGACACTTGTCTAATGATCATACTGCGAAAATACAAAGCGTGCCCGGGAGCAATGACATTCTTTTTCAGCACACAGGCTTGGCAGTCAAACAATATTTTTTTTTAATATACCTTCCGCCTAATTTTTCAGTGAATATTTTCAAAAATCATGTAAAATTGCAGCACGCACGGCTTCCATGGGTATTGACGACACTGCTCGAAGTAAAGATTGTTTGAGACTCTCCAAATTTTTGCAAGGTCTTCGACAGGCCATGTTCTCAAATTCTGCTCACAATCTGTAGTTCAATAGATTCAGATCTGGACTTCCAGACGGCCAATCTTCTGCGGCTATGAAAGATCCAACGCTCTCCATTGAAGAGTGCACTGCTCAACTGCTTCCCCACGCCTAAGACATTACTGGTGCACTTTTGTCTTTACAAGACACTCCCCACCAAACCATTACAGAGACGTGATCGTGGCCACGCTGAACCTTTGGAACAAATTTTTTTGAGTGTTTAGACGTTTTAGTATAGATTTTGTCGTTTTGCTTATTAAAAACTTCTTCAAGAGTGAAAATTTTCTCATCTGTGAAAAGAATATTTTCATGGCCGCTGACTGCGTGCTACCGAAGAAGCTGCTTGCATCTGTCTAGTCTAATTTTCTTTAATCGCGTTGTCAAAAGATGACCAGTTAAGCGATGGAAGGCGTTTATGTGAAGATCATTTATAATTAGTCTTGACATGGTTCTGGTCGATATATTATTTCTATAGACAGGATTTTCTGCTTTTTAAGGGGAATTATTGAAACTTATTATGAAAGTTGTTGATCGAAGGACAACAAATCGCAAAAATCGTAATGTTTATGGTGGAAATAATTGCCCGAAAGAGTCAACAATTCAAAGCTGGGTGAACAACTTAAAGAAATTGGTTCTGTCGGGGATAGAAAAAATACTGGCAGACCAAAAACTGGAAGTTCTTTTGAGAATATCATCAACAATTAGGCAATCATCAATCTACTGTTTGGCGGATTTTACCTGGTGGTCGATATTTAAATGACGCCATTTTTCACATGTAATTATTAGGAGCCATATTTTGAATAAAAATAACGAAGGAATATACATTTTTACATATTTTTTTTTAAACAACATCTAGACGCTTCTTTTTAAAACCCCTTTACAAGTACAGGATTAGCGTTCCATTGAAGCGGAAAGAAAACAACAAGAAAAAAAAACAATTGGGGTTGTGAATGATTATTAGCGAAATCACGTTGCCAGTGAACTCGTCAATTTAAGAATGTTAAACACTTAAAACCCTGTACAAATAAAAACCGCAGCAAAATAGACGCAAAGTTTTCTCGTGGTTTTCTCGGTAATCAACGCAAGCATACCCAATAATTATTTGTTTATAGCCAGAATAAGTATGCGTGAACGTACAAATAAATTCTCATAGTTGGGCGGCGAGGCGCACCAAAAAGTTTATTTTAAGTAATACAATAATAAAATTTGGTTTGAACTGGAGAGCGTTCATGCACATATGTATGTATGTATGTATGTAATCCCACAGTTAGACACTCATCCATACTTCGCATCTGCGCTACTTTGTGTAATTTGTGCTATTTGGACAGAATTGTTTACACCAAATTGTATAACTTTCCTCAAATGATTGGCTTAATCGCCGAAATGCCGACAACATTATTTAATAAAAACAGTTTTTCGCTATAAAATTAAATTTATAAAGGCATGCTATTTTAGCAACAACAAATCTACACTTAGAAGTATGAAAAAAATTTGGAATAAAATAAAGAAATTTTGGGTATTTGTAAAGTCTAATCAATAAATAAAATAAATTTAAGCGAAAAGCGCAGTACATACATATATGTACATATGTACGTGTGTGCTTACACATCTAGCAACACCGCGGCATGTATGGCTTTTGACTTCCTTTTTCGATATAAAAAATTCGACAAATCAAAGTTTGCGTTTATTCTGATTAGAATCTGATATTCTATAATGCTTTCAAAATACATACATTTATACATATGAACATGTGAAAACGCATCCACAATTAACGCACTTAATTGAATGAATTATGAACATCAATATAAACAAATTAATCTCGATTGGCAGGAGGACGTCAAATGGCGTTGATGGGAATTCGTTTGCTTTGTAGAGAAATTACATGAATTATGGTCGAGCGGTGAGCTAAGCGATGGGCCAGCTCTGTTTGTATCGTATATGTATAATTCAAGCACATACATACATACATACGTACAAATGTATAAGTATGTATGCTGGAATACAAAATGGAAGAGTCTCTTACATAGAGCACTAGTTCCCTTCTACTTATATCGAAACTATTTCGAATTTATGATAAAGTGAAACACATACAGAGCGTGGACTCGTGGCTTAGGCAGCCATTTTTTTGAAAACAAGGATCGGTACTTTGAAGAGCAGGAAGAGAAATAGAGGATTCCGTGAGTTGCTACTTTTTTGTTTCCTGTTAAATGATCGAGCTCCGAAATGATGCCATATGATTTGTAGAGGGTGAGGCATACATTTTTAAGGTGCAATATTTTTTAATCAAAATTCAGGCGTTTAAAACATTGTATTGTAAAATTCTATGTACTTGATAAAATTCCTTATTCCAAATGATATTTTTCAAAATTCTTCAATGCAAATTTCTCTAATAAAAACTCTGTCAACCGTGCGCATAATGAGAATAAGTGCGGTGCGGAATTATCCGTACGGTTCTCGAAATTTTTAATACGAAAAGTTATATTTTATAATAATAACGAGTCCTTACTGCCGAAATGATTCAAATTGTTAAACATTGAATTCCATATTAATTTCTCTTGCATTTTAAGGTTCAAAACCCCGAGCCCGAAACTCGAAATTATAAGTAGAAACATTGCCAGCTCGATAGGCATGTCTTAGAGTCGTGGCACAGCAATGCAATATACTCGTAAGTGACAGTACTTTGACTTATAATAATGAAGGCAATTACAGGAGCCTCACTTGTTTTTGCATATAGAAAATGCTAATTTTTTTATCGAAAATATAAAAAGCATTTTCTTACAGTTCTTTAAAAAATATAGATTTATATCCCCTAACAAATTAATATACAGAATTTTAATACCCAGAAAATACTAATTTTATATCATGGAAAGAAGAATAAAGGGAAAGAAGAAAAATTGTACACGATAGAACAACGCGTTAAAATTATTAAAACTTATTGAAATAATGGTCCAAATGAGTCGATGGATTTGCCAACAAACAAAATTGCCGAATCTGGGTAGAAGAAAGCCCCCGAGTAATTAAAAAATTAGTATATCTATTAAAATGTACTGTTTGGTGGGGTTTTTGGGCTGGTGGAATAATTTTTCCTCGATGATGAAAATTAAAGAGCTGTTACTGTCAATCCCCATGGTGCTGGATCACTGTGCGCCCACGCTATTTCCGAGCGCCCGTTTTCTACTCATATTTCCTCAAGGGATGAGTGGGCGGGGTGCAACATTTGGCGGCAAGGCATGGCAAACATGTTCACGGATGGCTCGAAGTTGGACGGAAGGGTTGGTGGGGGAGTATTCTGTAAGGAACTTCTCATAAAACTTAAATTCAGGCTTGCGGACCACTGTAGCGTTTTCCAAGCGGAGGTATTCGCAATTAAGGAAGCAATGGACTGGTTGCTTACCTCGGTAATTACCATTAAGGAAGTAAACTTTTACTCCGATAGCCAAGCGGCAATTAGGGTCTTGCGCTCGTTGTTTGTGCGTTCGAGATTGGTCGGAGAGTGTCTGGCTTCTCTCTCGATTGCATCCGAATACTTTGAGATCAGGCTCATTTGTGTTCCCTGTCACAGCGGCATAGAGGGAAACTGCTGGGCTGGTGAGCTGGCTAGACAGGGAACTTTGGATACGGTTTCGTCGCGAAATGAGATAATTGAGGTTCCCTTAAGAACCTGTGGTCTGCTCCTGGAATGATGGGCCTCGAGTAAACTCAGCGAGCGCTGGGATAGTGCGCAAACGTGCAAGGTCGCGAGATCCTTCTGGCCACGGGTAGATCAGGGACGCTCAAGGCAACTCCTAAGGCTAACAAAGACCCAGCTCTCGAATTTGGTGGGTATGCTTACCGGACACTGTCTATTAGGTGTTCATGCGGTGAGACTTGGCATCGCCTCAAGTCCGTTCTGCAGAAGCTGTCTTGAGGCCGAGGTGGAATCATCTCATCACTTTCTTCTCAGCTGCCCTGCTCTCGTCTGGTAAAGATTTAGACATCTGGGCTCTCATTTTTTCGCTGCGGCTGCGAATATAGCGGGTCTATCTATACTAATATTATAAAGAGGAAAACTTTGTTTGTTTGTTTGTTTGTTTGTTTGTAACGAATAGGCTCAAAAACTACTGGACCGATTTTAAAACTTCTTTCACCATTCGAAAACTACATTATCCACGAGTAACATGGATTACATTTTATTTTGGAAAAAAATAGGGTTCCGTAAGATATTTGGATTTTTCGGACACAAACTGAAAAAAATTTTATACATAAAATAAAGTCAACTTTTTGTGTGTGTTCGCTAACCGGCCGTGTCTGCACCGAATTAAACCAAACTTACACACATTGTTAAGAAGGTATT
The DNA here is from genome assembly GCF_027943255.1 of Anastrepha obliqua. NCBI lineage: Eukaryota > Metazoa > Arthropoda > Insecta > Diptera > Tephritidae > Anastrepha > Anastrepha obliqua. The sequence continues at coordinate 3,173,728 of NC_072894.1, forward strand.
GAAGATAGTTTCCGTATAGTTTGGATACCTATTGGTGGATAGGGCTCGAGATATAGGTCAAAACGTGGACCCGGGTAACCTTCGGATATATATATCAATATGGGTATCAAATTGAAGCTGTTGGTGAATGCTTTAGTACAGAGTATTTTTCATGCCGCTCCGTGACTGGGGTCTCGAGATATAGGTCAAAACGTGGACCCGGGTAACCTTTGGTTGTGTATGTACAATATGGGTATCAAATGAAAGCTGTTGATAAGTGCTTTAATACGGGGTAATTTTCATACCTATTGATGACTAGGGTCTGGAAATATATGCCAAAACGTGGACCCGCCGTGTCTTTGCACCCAATTAAACCAAACTTATACACATTGTTAAGGAGGTATTGAAGATGGTTTCCGTATAGTTTGGATACCTATTGGTAGATAGGGTCTCGAGATATAGGTCAAAACGTGGACCCGGGTAACCTTCGGATGTGTATGTACAATATGGGTATCAAATGGAAGCTGTTGGTGAATGCTTTAGTTCAGAGTATTTCCATCCGCTCCGTGACTAGGGTCTCGAGATAGAGACCAAAACGTGGACCCTAGAATGAGTTTGTACAATATGGATGTCAAATGAAAGCTGTTGATAAGTGCTTTAATACGGGGTAATTTTCATACCTATTGATGACTAGGGTCTGGAAATATATGCCAAAACGTGGACCCGCCGTGTCTTTGCACCCAATTAAACCAAACTTACACACATTGTTAAGGAGGTATTGAAGATGGTTTCCGTATAGTTTGGATACCTATTGGTAGATAGGGTCTCGAGATATAGGTCAAAACGTGGACCCGGGTAACCTTCGGATGTGTATGTACAATATGGGTATCAAATGGAAGCTGTTGGTGAGTGCTTTAGTTCAGAGTATTTTTCATGCCGCTCCGTGACTAGGGTCTCGAGATAGAGACCAAAACGTGGAGCCTAGAATGTATTTGTACAATATGGATATCAAATTGAAGCTGTTGGTGAATGCCTTAGTACAGAGTATTTTTCATGCCGCTACGTGACTGGGGTCTCGAGATATAGGTCAAAACGTGGACCCGGGTAACTTTTGGTTGTGTATGTACAATATGGGTATCAAATGAAAGCTGTTGATAAGTGCTTTAATACGGGGTAATTTTCATACCTATTGATGAGTAGGGTCTCGAAATATATGCCAAAACGAGGACCCGCCGTGTCTTTGCGCCGAATTAAACCAAACTTACGCACATTGTTAAGTAAGTATTGAAAATGGGTTTCGTAAAGTTTGGTTGTAATTCGGAGCACTGGCAACGGGTACAGCGTTCTTTTGAACCAGCCATAATGTCGCTTACTTTTTTAACGCTTGGGGCGGAACTGAACTGTCAAATTGACAGTGTAAGTTACAATGTGTCAATATTTCTTTCTGATTTGGATGCCATAAGAAAAAAACGTAAGTGCAACATGTAAAAATTGTTTGTGAATTTTTTTGGAGTGGTTTTTGGAACAGTGAATAATTTCTTACGAAATTTGAGAATTTAATGTGAAATCCGAATGAAATTATGTGTTCGTGGAAAAAACAACTTTTTTCGTTTTTTTTTTTGAAAAATATAAATGGATAATGTTTAAAAAAGCTCCAGTGCTTAATAAAACATATAAATTGAAACGAAAAATTCATGGATGATCAGGAAAAAAGACGATTGTTTATTCATATGCGTTGATTTGAAATTTAAAAACAACCTTCTTTTTTCCTGATATTCAATTTATATTTTATATTTACTCAAAAACAAATAGAAAAACAAAAAATATTGTTATGCCAAAGCGCTTGAATAAAGAATAAAGAAATAAATAATATGAAAACCATATATTTTCTGTTCTAAACCATATCTATTCTATTTTAGTGTGCCCAGCGAAGGGGGCCTGGTTTGCTAGTATATCATAAATTTGGTGAAGTTCATCAGTAGCTTGTTGCGACTAACTACGAATGCAAATCAGCCACCGTCGGCGTCGTCGTAAAATGCATGGTCATCATCGTCTTTAATCCCAAGGCTCCTTCTTCTTTCCCTTCTCCTTTCTCCGCTCCCATGTATGGCATCGCAACGGACGGATTTTCAATATTTGTCCAAGTGTGCCCTAAACTAGGACAGCCATTTAACCTAACAGTGGGTTAGTGTCAATGGGCATCTCTATAAACAACTGATTGAGTATTTTTTGTGGCCTGAGCTGGAAGAAATAGACATAGACGATCTTTATTTTCAACAGGATGGAGCCGTAAGTCTCACAGTACGGGAAAACATTGCATTATTGCGATCTGAATTTCTCGGTCGACTAATTTCACGTAATGGTGACATAAACCATGCATCGTGATGATACGACCTAACTCCACTAAACTACTTTTTGTGCGTATTTTGAAAAGTAAAGCCTATTTGAATCAGTCAACAACGATTTCAGAACTGAAACACAAAATTCGGATCGATATTTGGTGAACTAAATGCCGTAATGTGTGAGAGGGTCCTTAAAAATTTTGCCATTTTTTAATATCATTTTTAAGAACATTTTTTTTAATAAGAATAGTGAAACCTGAAAGGATCTAAATTTTTGCATATTTTATTTTATACAACATTTATGCGCGTCTTTTGAAATATTATATGTGAAAACCACCAATTATCGTGCTACGCGCACGTTACCACATGTTTCACCCATCATTTTGTGTATTATTAAATACACACGAATACAGTTACATAATTATTTTTTGCCAGAAAAAAAAAATTAATGAATGGTTTTTACCTTTTACATTTTTTTTACTATAAAAATTGAAAAAAAAATTCAATTTTTTAAAAAGATGCATTCATTATTTAGCAAGAAATGTAAGTTAGTGATTTTAGTTTTTCACAACTGTCCTTGCATGGGTATGAATGTGTGTAGTTTGCATAATCATATGTACTTTAGAGCAGGGTTTGCATTGCTGACTGTCAAATAGCAACAGCAATAGTAATTTGACTATTTCATTTTCAATGCATAGTCGTTTTTTGCGCAATAACCGTGACTATCGCTTTAGCTATGAAATAGCTGCATGTTAAATGGAAATGAAACATGCAAACACTCAAATGAACCGAACTGCTTAACTGACGACTATGAACGACGAATAAGTGTAAGCCGACAGCCACAGTTCTTCGTGTAACAGTTAACTATAACTATAACTATATCAGTTAACTAAAAGAACTATAGTTGTTTGAATGCATCATTGTAATAACTGCGACAATTGCTTATGCTGAAAACAGGGAAGCCAGCACGGAATTTCCTTACCGCATGCCCTTACCGTGCACAAAACTGAGCAAAACTATTTCCCGTAGATAACAGCTGTTTTAGTTGGTTACATACATACAAAAAATATTTACAAAATACATCGGTGACAAAATGGATGAAGAAGACATCGAAATTTGCGACTTATTTCTTAATTTATTTCAACTATATGTATATTTTATATAAAAAATACAAGGACCAAAAAAAGTGCAGAAGGTATAAAGTTCGGCTATTAAATAGGAGTTGGGGCACAAGTTGTTATCAAATCCAAGTGTTCCGCCGAATGAAAACATTGGAGCCTGATAAATTGTTTTCACATACAAGGATGTCCCCGCCTGTGTATGAGCTGCTTTTAAAATTAGTGAGCAGTTCCTTGAGGAAGCCAAAATAGCGGATTGGTCCTGAGGAAACACTATCTTTAGTTTTGCTGTATGCATATTGAGAAAGCGAGGCTTCAAGTCGATTAATATTTATTTCTTATTGGTTGTTTAGATATTTGTCACAAGATGTAGTAGTTCTTTTATTATTGCAAAATTCAGGTACAATGTATACATATTTAAAAAACCACAGTATTCTCGTATACGCATATTTACAAAGTTTACATACTTAAAAAACCCAGCATTCAGGTATACGCATATGTACATATATTAACTAAATATGGGATATGTATCGATCATCGCTATCCAAGCTATTGTCGCAGTTATTACAATGATGCATTCAAACAACTATAGTTCTTTTAGTTAACTGTTATAGTTATAGTTATAGTTATAGTTATAGTTATAGTTATAGTTATAGTTATAGTTATAGTTATAGTTATAGTTATAGTTATAGTTATAGTTAACTGCTACACGAAGAACTGTGGCTGTCGGCTTAGACTTGTTCGTCGTTCATAGTCGTCAGTTAAGCAGTTCGGTTCATTTGAGTGTTTGCATGTTTCATTTCCATTTAACATGCAGCTATTTCATAGCTAAAGCGATAGTCACGGTTATTGCGCAAAAAACGACTATGCATTGAAAATGCCATAGTTGAAGTTCAGTCAGCAATTCGAACCCTGCTTTAGAGGACTTCGTTTACTGGGGAATCAGCACCGTTACTGGGGATAAACACCGATAACAACGGCAGCTTTGAAATCCTACTCAGAATCTCTCTTGCCAATAATTGCTACATCGAACCTAGGCAAATTTAACAAGAAACAAGTGGCAATACAGGCGAACTCGCTCGTACCTGACTAGTTCAAAAAAAACAAGTTAAGCCCTTTGTGAGGGAAGTACCATTTTTGTCAAAGCTCGAAATCATTTGATATGAAAGTATTTGCAAACAAGAAATTAATTAAAATGATCTTAAAATCAGCTTCAATTTAGTAACTATTATTTTTTCATTTGAATGTGTATGTGAAAATTCATACTAACTAAAATTAAGCATTCATTGATAAAATAATTAGGTAATTTCTTGTTCATACTAAGCGATAAATTTTATCATAGTGTTTCGGAGCGTTTGTTTACATACTCGTAGTCTAGTGTAAACGTGGACCCGGTCTTGCTATGTAATGACAGACTTACTCAGTTTGGGTTTGTGCATCAGCAGCTCACTTCGTCCCCGCCGACGTTTTAGGTACATCGGGCACTGCGGCCACTGAAAAATCGCGTGGTAAAGCTACTGCACCTGGTTACTAACGGCTTCTCTTAAAAATACTCCGCTGCCATAGGGAATAAATAATATAACTGCCATTAAAATGACTTTCGCACACACGCCAAGAGTCTCCCAATGAAAAACCGCGGCTTTTTGTCGTCGCTTGATTTGACAATTACGAGGCTTAAAATAACGCAAAAGTTGATTGTCCTTTTCATTTTATTATTTAAAATCAGTCACGCTGCTCACAATTTGAAATGCAAATGAAAAACATAATTTTTCGAATTACCAAAAAGAGAGAAATGTCGAAATCATTCTACCTTGCTGAATAAGCCTTGCTTTGAACTCAGTGAGTAAACAGTTTGACACCAAAATCCTCTCTCTATGAACAAAAACTACATTTTTCAAATCTCTAATTTGGCTCATGCTATTGTATGGCGCAGAACCACGGACGCTGATAACTTCCGATGATGCGGCCTGTTGAGTGTACGAGTACGAGAAAGATTTTGCTACCAATTTTTGTACTTTCTCAGGTTGGCGCTGGCAAATACTGCAGATGATGGAATCATGAGCTGTATGAGTGTAAGCTTTACAGCGTCATAAAAATGGGGCGACTCAGCTGGTTGGACATGTCATATGACTGGATACCAACGCTTCAATACCTATTGGGGTGACCACAACTGGTCGAACACGGCCAAAATCACTTAGGCATCACCAATCAAAGCCTTATCTTATGAATCAATTTCAATAAAATTAGAATTCAGTGATAGATTATTGATAGTTTAGTTACAGTCAAGAAAATGTTTTGGAGAGGATTTCAAAATTATGTCAGTCGGTCTATTATAATTATACAAGAGGAAAAACAATGCAACAGTTATCAGAAATATTTTATTTGACCCGATAAACTATTCCTAACATAATAAATCCTGCAAAAAATGTAAATAGGCTGGAGCCAGAATCTGCAAGTGGAAGACCACGGAAAATATCTGACCGCATCGAACGCATTTTGTTGCGAAAAGTAGCCACAAACTTTCAGATTTGAAAAGTCCGCCAAGTTTTGCAAACCACAATTATGCTTCACGAGTTCCTCGAAAGAAGCTTTTGCGCTCTCCACACCATATTTAGAAACGGTTATTGTTCGCTAGAACGCACTGAGCTAGGTGCCAGATAGGTACTGGCTTGATTTGGTAATCTGCGATGAGACTAAAATAATGCGCATTGCAACGATGGTGAAAGATAAAAATGAAGAAAACGTTTTTTCTAATAGCGGTCGCCCCTCGGCAGGCAATGGCAAACCTCCAAGTGTATTTCTGCCGTGAAAAAGCTCCTCATAAAAAAATATCTGCCGTACTTAGTCGACTTGAAATTGCAGGTCCTTCCATTTCTTGAACAACATCAAGACGCGAGCCTCAAATAGGAGGAGGAGGCCGGCCAAACACCCAAAAAGAGTGTACGCGCCCCACACTCTATTGCAACGATGGACCCAATAGATTGTTGAGGCAAAAGCAATATTATACCGATGGTGAAATTTGACAAACTTTCATTCAAGGGTTGGGGATACATGTCCAGCAAAGGAAAGGATGATTTGGTACAAGATAAGATTATTGGACAACAATAGTTGAAAGCTATTGCAATGCCACTTGACAAATAGTGAAACAAAATTTGACTTCATTGAACCAAAACATAAAACTTAAATGGTCAGAATGTGACCTCTATTTAATTGCAGTAAAGCGTTGGCGGCCGCCATAGCCGAATGGATTGATGCGTAACTACCATTCGAGAGTACGTAAGTTTGAATCTCAGTGCATGAAAAAGCAAAAAGATATATAGAAAACCTTTTTTTCTATAAGCGGTTTTTCCTCGGCAGGCAATGGCCAGCCTCCGAGTTTATTTCTGCCATGAAAAAGCTTCCCATAATAAACCATTTGCTGTTCGGAGTCGCTTTAAGACTGTAGGTCTCCCCATTTGTTGGACAACATCAAGGCGCACATCACAAACAGGAGGAGGAGCTCGGCCAATCAGCTAACAGAAGTGTACGCGCCAACTATTTATTTTTATTTTTAAAGTGTTATTGGATATTCATACGAGTACTAAGCCGGGATTTTAACCGAATATAAAATGTGTGCCATATTTAAAGAAAAAGTAGCAAAAGACACTCAGAAGATCGAGTATAGCTGAAAAACGTTATTTTCGAGGAATAACACAATTTACCTCAGGACTATGATATTCAAAAATTGGTTCATTCTGTTAGAAACAGACTACAAAGTTTTATGTTATAGATGCTCGGGGTAGTCATACAAAGTCTTGATTCACATTTAATTTTGCAAAATATATAACTTTATGCTATTCACTGAAAATGTAAAAAGATTTTCTTGACAGCTGAGTTTGAAGTGTATATTGTTTTTGCTTCTTTAATTTTCTGCCATTAACTTATGAGTTATTTGTATTGACCAAATAAAACCAAATATTCAAATAAAAAATCACTTATTTTCTTAAGCAGGATCTGGATTTCAATAGGTTAGTAGATATCAAAGCACTTCTTTGACAAAATGTGTACTTGTATATGCCTGCAAACCCCATATCTGTTAGACAAGCTGTTTTGTCGAAGGCCCATGGATGTGAAATGTGGTATTCCATTTATTTGAGCCAAAAGGCATAATGCGAATGAGGCAATGTAAATACTTTTAAATTACCCATTTCAAAGAATGAAAGATTTTGAAAAATGGTCTATAAATATTTTACTAGCAATTTTATTAATTAATCCTAACCGAGAGGACTACCATATTTCATATTATTTGTAGTATTTTTATTGTATATTCTAGTTAATAGATATACCGTTATTTTCTTATTTGCGCACTCCAATTCGAAAGTGTAATTGCTTTAGATTAATTTCAACAACTCTTCTGAGAATAAATGCAATTCTTCATAATCAAGTGATGGCAGAAAGGCTATGGTAATGCTCACATAAATTTATACGAGTATGCTTCAGGTGTGGGCAAGCACACAATGCCATATGGGCACTACTTTGTGTTCGCGCATTAATACTGATAATCTGCAAAACGTATTTGTATACAGTGACGAGCAGAATCATGCCACATTCATTCTTTTTTGATTACTGTATAGCCACTTTCTAAATATTGGTATCAAATTTGCAGGGTTTATGCTTCATTTACTAGAAGTTCAAGTTTACAAAATATTTAAAAATAAAAAAGATATTACAAATATAACAAACATTCTATTTAGACAATTTTGCTCGGCGATAACTTGTATTACATAAAACTTCATATAATTAATTTGTCCACAGACCTTCAGCCTTAATGACGCTATTTACTTACCGCCATGCTTTATCGTTTGTTTTACTTGATAGTTTTGCAGCTTATCATGAGGTGTGTGTCAGTAATACTGCTTCCCATCCGACTGAAAACGGTTCTTACGGATCTCATCTGATCCCTCTTCTACAGTCGTCAGCACTCCAGTGTTTGCACTTTTTGCGGAATCTCAACCTCGCTTTCTGGTTTTTGTGGCTTGATGGCGGCCCTCAACCCGATTGTTTTCAGCGCTCTGTGTGCTGCCCTCTCACTGACGGGTTTTTTAATATTTTGTGCGGGTTTTTTTGGTGCTTTAGCTATTTGAGGAATCAATAATCGCTCCATTGGTCGTGCATCCCTGTCCGAAAAGAGATTGGGGTGCCATTTTGTAACCTTTGGAGAATTTGTAACCCTTTGAGAATATGAAGTACAGTTTGATGACAAATTTCCAAGCGTTGAGCTATTTGCCGACCTTTTTTAGTAAACAATTTCATCTTAACCTTTTTATCAATCATCCTCATTTAGATTATTATATGGAGACAATTTTTTTAATTCGAAATTTCCAGACGAAGCGGTTAAATTCAACTAAATTTTTTAGTTTTTTTTCTTATCGCGGGTCAAAAAGCCGTACATTTTAACAACTGAAAAATTTCGGCAAAGCTACCGGTATTACAGGGTCCGGAACACGAAGTGTAATAAATTAAAAAGGCCATACATTTAGTTAAGTTTATATAAGAGAATAATCCATCCGACTCGCGTCTGGTGAATTTGCGAGCCATTGAAGTTCGGACGTTTTTTTTAACTATTCTTGGTTCACACGAGCTTTCTGAGACTGTGCGAATTGCTCAATTTGAAAAACTGTCTCGTCAGAAAACACAATGTTCGGAAATTAAACGCTTTCGACCAAGCGAAACAACTCCTTCGCTCTCTCAAGTCTGACTTGTTGCTGCTTTGGTGTGAGATCATGCGTCTTTTGGACCTTGTAAGGCTTGACTTGAATTTAATACGATTTATTTCTTAATAAATGAATCATTTAACCTGAAAATGTGATGGCATGAATGTGACAATCATTTAGCCAGTTCTGCTCGCCACTGTACATACATATTATGAGAGGGAAAGTGTACATATGTCTGTGCCTACGTACAATACATACAATGTCTATTTAGTCAACTAAATAGCAAAGACCACCCATAGGAATAGATAAGTTTACGAGCGCTCTCCTTCCCATTGTAAATAAAATGGTGACGCAATCCTGACCACTTAAAGATATATAAAATTATGAGCAACAGGAACGTAAATTGCATTCAACTACATACAAACAAGTGTATATCACTAGGAGAGCACATACTCACGTTTGGTCATAATTTAATAACCATTACTTCACGGTTATGGAGTTGAGGTTGAGCTTGTTGTGTACTTAAACGCCTTAACGGCCATCAATGGGTTGCTGCAGCGTTAAGTACTACAATTAATTTGCATATTTATTTAATGTGCCTCCACTTTTGTTTCACACTCTTAATCAATTAGGGCTGCTTATCGTCATGACATTCGATATGGATAAATTGACAGGCGCTCGAGGACAGGCAGTTGAGGACTACGAGTACAATTAATGGACTACAAGACAAATATATCGTCAATAATCGCTTGAGAGATGGTTTGACTGCAATGTTTACTCATATTCATAAATATTTGCTATCAAAGCATAAGAAAGAATATTTATTTACCATATTCCATAATAAGCACACATACACTCACACGAACGGAACTGCTTGTTTAGGACTTGCCACTCCGACATTGATGGCTGCGTTTAAGTAGTTTGTGTTTTCGTGAAGGAATTATGACATCAATTGGCAATTCGTCATCTTGCAATCGAATTAAAAAGCGTATTCTAACGCACGAATTGTGGGCGAAATCATAAACAGCGGTTTTTTGCAGGGTACGTTGGTATATTTATTTATCTATTTACAGTGCACTCTCTCCTAAGGAACACCTTTCTTAGCGGAGACTTTTTTCAGTACATACCACAAATCCTTAAAGATTTTTCTCTTGAGCGGACAAATTCAGTCAGTTCAGTTAAGCGAGATCCACGGTATCTGTTTATAAAATTAATGGCGGCCGCTGTAGCCGAATGGTTCGGAACTGCGTGAGTTCGAATTTCCGTGCATTAAACAGCAAAACAAAATATAGAAAACGTTTTTTTTCTAATAGTGGTCACCTTCGGCAGGCGACGGCCAAACCTTCGAGTATATTTTTGCCATGAAAAAGCTCTTCATAAAAAATATCTGCTGTTCGGAGTCGGCTTAGGAGGTCGGCCAAACACCTAACAAGGGCGTTTTTTTTATCACATAAATTTATAAAAACGCAGCATTAGTTACGACGTCTTGGTAGCGTTCCGAGGCGTTCCTACGGCAATCGGCTCTGTGTTACCGGAACGACCCGAGTTTATACCCGCCCAAGGACTTTTCCACTTCAGCAGCATTCCCCGTACATTTATTGGTAATGTTTATGTTGTTAAAACAATAACAAGTCTCCTTAATTTGTGATTTTGTGCTGGTTGTTAAATTATTTATTTTTTCGAAAATCTTCACTTGGTGCACTTTTCATTTTTAAACAGCAAGTAATTTCTGGCAGTCACTCGGATTCGATGCCGACTGTGAATTAGAAAAACTAAATTATAGAAAAAGTTGATTCTAATGGTGGTCGCCGCTTATTCTGTCATAAAAAAGCTCCGAGCGATGACGAACGTTGTCCTGGTGGAACACAATACCATTCCTATTGACCAATTCTGGCCGCTTCTGGTCAATCGCTTGCGTCAAACGGTCAAGTTGCTCACAGTAGAGGACCGAATTAAGGATCTGGCCATAGTTGAGCAGCTCATAGTAGATAATTCCCTTCCAATCCCACCAAACACACAGCAAAACCTTCTTGGCGGTCAATCCGGGCTTGGCGATAATTTGGGCCGGCTCGCCGCTTCTCGACCACGAACGCTTCTTGGCGTTGTCGTACGTGATCCACTTTTCTTCGCCAGTCACCATCCGCTTCAAAAATGGTTCAAGTTCGTTCCGTTTTAGCAGAGAATCGCAAGCGTTGATTCGGTCCAAGAGATTTTTTTGCGTCAACACGTGTGCCACCCAAACATCCAGCTTTTTTTGGAATCCAATCTTCTGCAAATGGTTCTAAACGGTTTTGTGGTCTACACCTAGTTCGTGACTAATCGAGCAAATGCTCACATGCCGGATTCTTTGGATAATTTCAACGATTTTATCAATCTCTACGACGATTGGCCTACCAGTACGGGGTGCATCTTCGACATCTACTACACCAGAACGAAATCGATCGAACCAACGCTGTGCTGTGCGAATCGTTACAGTATCAGGCCCGTAAACTTCACACATTTTTGCCGCCGCCTTCGTTGCATTTTTACCTCTAAGGTAGTAAAAACGTAAAATATGACAAATTTCTTGCTTGGTAGACTCCATCTTTATCGCGCTATAACGTAAGGCTGAAACGTGCGATCACAACACTGTCAAAGAGACACTTGTAGTACAGATTGTCGTCTTCAAATCGCCGTTTAGTGTGACCCGATGCAATAAGTACGAGTACAACGCAAGAGATGTTTAAGGCCAGGTTACCCTTGATTTGTGTGCTTTTTTAAATAAACTTTATTCACAGTACAAAATATATTTATTAATCAATTTTTTTACATGTGAAAAAACAAATATTAAATTGCTTAAAAAAAATTTTTTTTTTTTTTTTTTTCAAATGGTGGCTTTCAAAATGGCTGCTAAATTTTAGCTGATTCGTAGTTGGATGCCATCATATCTCGAAAACGAATTATCTGAAAGTAAAAAATCAAACGGTTTCATCTTCTGTATTGAATTGGTTATGACCGCAAGCAGAATCAAATATTTTTAATAAAAAAAACAAAATGGCGGACTTTTGAATTTTTTGCCACTATTTTTTCACTTTTAATTGTTTATAACTTTTTTAAATAACAATAAATGTTTGTGATTCTGCTTGCGGCTATAACCAATTCAATACAGAAGATGAAACCGTTTGATTTTTTACTTTCAGATAATTCGTTTTCGAGATATGATGGCATCCAACTACGAATCAGCTAAAATTTAGCAGCCATTTTGAAAGCCACCATTTGAAAAAAAAAAAAAAAAATTTTTTTTAAGCAATTTAATATTTGTTTTTTCACATGTAAAAAAATTGAGTAATAAATATATTTTGTACTATGAATAAAGTTTATTTAAAAAAGCACACAAATCAAGGGTAACCTGGCCTTAAATGTCGCGCTCAATTGACAAAATACGGCATTACTTTTTCCCCAACCCAATATATGCTAATTATAAATAATATGGTAAACCATAAGAAACTGGTTCGCAAAAGTATTAAAAATATTTTTTCCCCTCTAATTTAAATTATTTTGTTTTTGTTCTTATTTATGGTTTCAATTAAGCTATTTATGAAAAAATAATATATTTTTTTTTGAGAATATAGCCAAGTTTACTTCTAATTCTAGCAGGAAAAAAATGAAAACTTTATAAAATGTTTACATTAGGGGTATTCACACCGAGCTCGCTGCTTTGTTACTTGGCAGTTTTATATATATTTTATTTTTGTAAATCCAACGAAAGCGCCTAGTAACTGTAGGCGTCGCTGTAGCAAGCTTGGCGATTTGAACGGCAGCTGGTAAAATAACAATCAGCTGTCTGACAATTGGCATTTGATGAACAGGCGCGAAGCTTGATTGTAAAATATCTAAAAGTTGTTTAGTCAAAATTATGTGGTATCCAATAAACAAATATGCACTGTTGAGCAAATTATATACAATTAATTAAAGTATAGAAATTTTTAGCCTTCAATCAGAGTAACTTGCCCGCAGCGCTTGTTAGTAATTGATTTCAAACTAATTGTATAAATTTTTGTGGGTAAAGAATTTGCTGTAAACCAGCTGGTGGGAAAGATCATTACCAAACTAACAAAAATAAATCGAAAAATTCGTTCAAAGAAAACTTATTAAAAACAAATCATGATGTGATTTCTTTGCAAAATATTTTATTCCTACTTCAGTTTCTTTTACGGTTAATATTCTCCTAGAATTAAAATTCATTTAAATTCATTATTTTCAGCCACCTTCATAAATTCTGCAAAATGTCACATACACACACACATCCACGCGCATATACGTCCCGAATGGTGGACCTCCTTATCAGCTTGGCCATACTCATATGCTTTCCACCGCTAACTAGCGCATACAACGAACACCTCCATCAGCGAGACGGCATACATGTGCCTTGCACTTTTTTCGATACCGTCAACGTCACTGGCGACCCTCATTTCGCTAACGGATCTTATCTGCACGATGGCATGCTGATACCATCGCAACTGGTCGGCTGGTATGATTACATTTACACTGACCTGGTGCGGCGCGTGGAAGTGGAACCGCATGCACGCGCCTGCATCTGTAAGCTGAAGGCCTGCATAAACATTTGCTGTCCATGGGGCGCCAGTTATAGCGCCAACGAGAGCGCCTGCGTAAACAACACGGAATATGAGTGGCCAAAACCGCTGCTGAATTTGACATTGCCGGATGATACGTTGAAGCCGGTGGATATGTTCAAGCAATTCGCGGTGCAGAGTTTCCGGCCATGCGAATTCATGTTCTCATTGCAGCCAGAGCTCGGCTCCTTTGACGACTGGAAGCTATTCGAGGTAAGTGGCTGAATGAAGATATGAGGAAATGGATGAGTCTTATATTTTTTCATTACTCTATCGCAGAATGGAACTCTACTACGTATATACGATATGGTGTACCTCAGCAAGAACGAGTTCTGCTTCCATCCAACGGTGGCGAATTACACGGACACTATGTACATCATCAATCCGGCTAATTGCAATTATGATTCGGATTACAGCACCATTAAGACTATTAACGCATATGGTATGACACCCTCCCGCAAGTGATTTTATGTAGAGTTTCGTAGTAGACAAGTATTTATATAAATATTTTATTTTTAATCTATTCACCAGCTATGCTCTTTTCCATACCATTCATGATTCTCACCATTGTTGTGTACCTGAGCATACCGGAACTGCGTAATCAACATGGCAAGTCGTTGGTCTGCTACTTGATTGGACTGATCATTGGTTACTCACTGCTTGCAATGAGCTCTTTGCGCTTGGAAATGTACACCAGTATAGTGCTTTGCAAGGCACTGGGCTATGTGGCCTATTACTTCTTTATGGCAGCCTTCTTCTGGCTAAGTGTTATCAGTTTCGATTTGTGGCATAATTTCCGCGGCACTCGTGGCATCAACCGCTTTCAAGAGAAGAAGCGTTTTCTCATTTATTCACTGTATGCTTGGGGCATACCCGTGCCGTTTCTGATGTTCACTTGGTATGCACAAGAGATTGCCGATATACCAGAATATCTCAAGCCAGGCATTGGTGGAGGAGAGTTTTGCTGGCTGGACAGTAAGTAACTCGTTTTGGCTCAAATCACGCGATTTACTTGACCGCTCTTTTGCAGTGCGCACCTGGTCTACGATGATATATTTCTTCGGCCCTATTGTCCTGATAATTATGGCGAACAGTGTAATGTTCGTTTTGACCGCTTTGAAGATACACAGAGTCCAACGTGAAATGGCACGAATAATGGCGCGCGAGGATAGCACAAAAAATTTGCGTACCGAGAAAGACAAGTAAGTTTGTACAAAGGTTCTGTATACTCGTACATATTTGTTTTTTTTTTTTATGGTGGAAGGGAGACTGTTCAGCGCATCTATATATACACATCCAAATACAATGAATATAGTTGTGCCGTCTAAGAAATAATTTATTTTCAAGAATGGATATGGAAATGATATCTTCATTTTCACCAATAGCCAGATGGCGATAAGTTCCCTCACAAAGCAGTCGAAAACCTGACGCGCATCTCTTAACGCAATGGCTGAGTGATTTCACCTAAAGGTAACATGGGTTTCTGGCCATTGCGACATTGAGGGTAACTGCAGAGCCGATGAACTAGCGAGACTCGGTACAAAGTACCAGAACTATGTAAGACACATAAGCTTGAGGAAATCGAACGAAAGATGGCGTAATGAAATCAGCTGCAGAATCGCCCGCCAATTATGGCCGACCCCTAATGCTAAACGCAGGTAATATCTGCTAAGCCAAATTAAGCACAGGCTTAGTACACGGATTTCAGTTATTACGAGGCACTGTCTAATAGGTAGGTATGCGCAGAGGATGGGTGTACAAACACATGTCTTCTGCAGAAGTTGTCCAGATGAGGAAGAGACGATCTCGCACGATTGGAAGATCTTGGCTCTGCAGAAACCAGGGAGATTCTAAAACTTCTGATAAATTCTTCTGACACACTGGTTCTAGGAGAGATAGGGATAAGTTCCACATGCGGCATCGCAATGGGCTATGAGTCTGAGTGCGTCTCACTGGACAACCGCTTCAACCTAACCTAACCTTAACTACTATCTTCACGTTTTTATTGAGCATCGTTGAAGAATAAGGAAAATACTACCCGAATTGTGAAAAAACAAGTTATTAGCTCTATATAAAGGTAAAGCATGAGCTCATTCCGCATTAACTGTAGGGGACTTCGAGGCAAGTGCGGTATCCCATTATAATATAATTCATTGATTTGAATCATCCTACGCCGTACGACTTCTATCTGATACGAAATCTGTATTAAAAGGAAAACGAGACGCTTATCGTGAAAAAGCGAATTCAGAACGATTTCCAGCAGTGTTGTAAAGTATTGAAGACGCGCGTAGAACGTTGTAGTGATAGAGGAGGACTATAAAATGTGTTGCAAAAGTTTTAAGACTAAAGTCGAACATTAATATGCACAGAGAGAACGTCGGTTCGAGTCTCGGTGAAAACACCAAAATTAAGAAAAACATTTTTCTAATAGCGGCCGCTACTCGGCAGGCAATGGCAAACCTCCGAGTGTATTTCTGCCATGAAAAAGCTCCTCATAAAAACATCTGCCGTTCGGAGTCGGCTTGAAACTGTAGATCCCTCCATTTGTGGAACAACATCAAGACGCACGCCACAAATAAGAGGAGGAGCTCGGCCAAACGCCCAAAAAGGGTGTACGCGCCAAATATATATATATATATATAATGTGCAACCGAAAGTAACAAAGAATTGTGAATTCTGCACAAGGCGGATCTTACAGTACTCCCACTCCTCGGTCTAAGGTAAATTCTTTAAAAATTTACAACTGCAATGGATGGCTGAATGGCCAAGGTCTTCGAAAGGATTCTACAAAAATATGCAGCCAAGCACTCGAATGGACCCGCAAGGCAGTAGAAAAAAGGACGCCCTAGGTGCATTTGGAAAAGAACATTCGAAGAAGAACTGAAGGCTGCAGATCGTTTAAATAAATCAAGGTCATCGCGAAAGATCGTAATGGTTGGAAGCGTTTTGTAGAGGTTCTATGCCCCACTGGAGAGGACAGAAATTGAGAAAAAGAAGAAGCGAATGTCAAGTTTGGCAGTAAAGCTAATTTTGAGCCAAAGGTATTGATGTGGATCAGCATTTCATCTAAAGCTGTTTCAACTCCAGTTAGTCGGTTATTCGATCATTTGGAGTTAAAGCCATAATACTGACACTGAATTGGACACTCGTCCAATAAAACATTTCTGCGCAATTATCAAGCGTATCATGGATAAGAATTACTAGAATGCCGAAAACGAGCAACTATTAATTGGAAGCACCAAGCTAATTTAAAGAAGCCGCTAATTGTCTGCCAGTGGATGATAAGCAGGGTTTGGTTCAAACTGCAAAAAAATTGAAGAAAATGGTAATGGTCCATTGAGTATTCTGTGAAAGTGATCTCTTATAATTTTAGAATAAAAGTAACTACCATGGAAAGAAATTTCAAAATTGTTAGCGGATTAATAGTTGTTGTAATAGAGTAAGTTTAAATTAGTCGCAGAACTCTTGCCTCACAACTTATATTGACTGGATTAGAATAGATTAGATTTGTAAGAGGTTAAACAAGTCCAAGCCCTCAGTCAGGAGTACCATTGTACTACACCCGGATAGATTACTGTACAAAGAATAGAGAGACAGGATAAATACTGTATGGATGGTAAGACGGACAAATTGGTCGAGGTCACTCTTTCACAAATCTTTTTTATTCATTGATAAATCTTAAGATATCTGGAAGGGGAGAGTATGAACCTTGTCCGCATCCAGTACATCGCAACCCAACAGCCTAAGTCTGATTCCTCTTATAGAATACGCCGCACAGCTACAGAGAAAATGCTCTGCAGTGTCCTCATTCTCAAAACAGGATAGGTAATAGGTCTATCGATAAGTTCGTGCGGTTTTACAACAGATGGCGTAACTTGATTATTATTCCATCGATCCACATTTCCAAACATTCATTGGAGAGCTACTGTCGTAAGGCACAAACGTCAGTATAAGTTTTTTATTTGAAGCGTAAACAACAATATTTTTACCACACTTGAAAATGTCGAATTTCGTGCCAAATAATGTGTTTTTGCGGGGAATTTTTTAATATGAAGAAAAAAGCAGCCGAAAGTCATCGTATCTTGGTGGAAGTTTATGGTGAGCATGCTCTAGCTGAGCGAACGTGCCAGAAGTGGTTTGCACGCTTTAAAAGTGGTGATTTTGGCTTGGAAGACGAAGAACGCGAGGGTGCGCCGCCAAAGTTCATGGATACCGAATTGGAGGAATTGCTCGATCAAGATCCGGCTCAAACGCAAGAAGAGGTTGCAAAAACTTTGGGAGTTGATCAATCAACCATTTCCAAACGTTTAAAAGCCATGGGAATGATCCGAAAGGTAGGCCATTGGGTGCCGTATGAATTGAATCCAAGAGACGTTGAACGCCGTTTTATGGCATGCGAACAACTGCTTCAACGGCACAAAAGAAAGGGTTTTTTGCATCGAATTGTGACTGGCGATGAAAAGTGGGTCCATTACGACAATCCAAAACGTCGGGCAACGTATGGATACCCTGGCCATGCTTCAACATCGACGTCGGCGCAGAATATTCATGGCCTGAAGGTTATGCTGTGTATCTGGTGGGACCAGCTGGGTGTTGTGTATTATGAGCTACTGAAACCGAATGAAACGATTACGGGGGATGTCTACCGACGACAATTGATGCGTTTGAGCCGAGCACTGCGAGAAAAACGGCCGCAATACGCCGATAGACACGACAAAGTTATTTTGCAACATGACAATGCTCGGCCACATGTTGCACAAGTGGTCAAAACATACTTAGAAACGCTCAAATGGGATGTCCTACCCCACCCGCCGTATAGTCCAGACCTTGCGCCATCCGATTACTATCTCTTCCGATCGATGCAACATGGCCTGGCTGACCAGCACTTCCGTAATTACGATGAAGTCAAAAAATGGATCGATTCGTGGATTGCGGCAAAACCGACCGAATTTTTCACAAAGGGAATCCGTGAATTGCCAGAAAGATGGGAAAAAGTAGTAGCAAGCGATGGACAATACTTTGAATATTAAATTTGTAACCATTTTACGTCAATAAAGTTTCAAATTTCGAAAAAAAACCGCACGAACTTAACCATAGTCCTATTATATTGGGTCGCCAATGATTCCCGTGCAATGATAGGGCATAGTGCTCTGTGCTTACACCCACCAGCACTGTCAGGTTTTTCCTACTAAGTTTAAAGAGAAAGGTCGCTAATTTCCTATTTGCTTCTTCCACAAAGCACTCGATTACTCTGCAGTAGTCCAACTCAGACCAACGTCTTCTATGGGTAGATCTCATGAAGTCGTCAATCCATAGGTGAATTGATGCAGAATTGACACCTAGAAAGGGTTCAGGACCTAGTGGTATGCTTGCAGAGCCTTCATTAGCCAGTTTGTAAGCCAACTCCGACTAATTTCGAAGTGTAGTGTGGGTTAGGAAGGGTTCTCAGTACTGAGTGTTGTCCTCTAAGGAGTTATATTGAAGTTGATAATAAGTAAATATGAATGAAATCTTGCTACTTAATAGCCACACCTCGTATGTGTATATAATAAATGTATTTCGACTGCTTTCAGTTCTTTTCCTTCCTCATTACCAATACTTGTACGTTCATATATACACATTTTTGGCCCTATGCTCCTTAGAGTAGTGAAAGAAGGCAGACAAACAAATATTTTATTGTATTTTATTTCTACAGATTCGGACTCTTTCTACGCTTATTCATTGTCATGGGCGTGACCTGGTCTATGGAGATTTTCTCTTACTTTGTGGGCGCCGACAAAGGCTGGGCAAAGATCTTTTACATTTCGGACATTTGCAATGCCATCCAAGGATTCCTCATATTCATGTTGTTCGTAATGAAGAAGAAGGTCAAACATTTAATAACCAACCGGTAAGTTACCTCCAGATCCAATTTATATGTAAAACTACAAAAATTGTGATATCGCAAATATTGACCAATGTTTATTTAATTTTCTAATGTTTTGTTCTGTAAATTTGTAATTCTTCATAATTTGCTCATCAAATCAAATCATCAAATCGACACAAATTAAAAATCAAAAATCAAAATACAAAAACAAAATGGTAATGAAAATGCTATGAAACAAAAGTACTGTGCGCATACGCAGTTACCGCCAGACCGAATCGACGACTTTTGGCGCCGGTAGCATTTCGATGCGCCAACGCTTTCAAAATGTGTCACTGCATATACGAGAATTAATTGTAATACGAAGCGCTTTCAATCCTCTCAGAAACAATACGAATAATAGGGTTTTACATCACTCGCATACGGTGTAGAGGGGAAATAGTCGTTCCCCAACTCTGAATCAACATAGCATTCCAACCTTTGTGAAGATGCTCTGGGTGCAAAATTTCAATTTTTTTAGTAAGCGGTTTCCTATTGCATGTGTTCATAAATGTGTGCGTGTGTGTGTGGGAAATTTATGTTGTCTATGTGAAGAAAAATATGTTGAACTAAAAGTGCGCTTGTATGTTTTGGCCTCATGCTGTGCATTCCCGTTATGTATGTATTATACATACATACAATACATATGTACGTATATAAGTATTAACATGAATAATGCTACATATGCGCTTTCAATTTCTAGAGTGATTAGGAGTTAGACGGAAAGTACTTAAATTTTTGTTATATAAATTATAACTGTTTGTTTTGAGGTATATAATTCTTTCTTCAAATGAAACGCAAAAATTTATTAATTGGGCCTCATTGTAATGGACTATGAATAAGTTCGTGCGGGTTTTTTTCGAAATTTGAATTTCGGATCATTCCCATGGCTTTTAAACGTTTGGAAATGGTTGATTGATCAACTCCCAAAGTTTTTGCAACCTCTTCTTGCGTTTGAGCCGGATCTTGATCGAGCAATTCCTCCAATTCGGTATCCATGAACTTTGGCGGCGCGGCCAAAATCACCACTTTTAAAGCGTGCAAACCACTTCTGGCACGTTCGCTCAGCTAGAGCATGCTCACCATAAACTTCCACCAAGATACGATGACTTTCGGCTGCTTTTTTCTTCATATTAAAATAATGAAGAAGAATTCCCCGCAAAAACACATTATTTGGCACGAAATTCGACATTTTCAAGTGTGGTAAAAATATTGTTGTTTACGCTTCAAATAAAAAACTTATACTGACGTTTGTGCTGTAGTAGCTGACAGTAGCTCTCCAATGAATGTTTGGAAATGTGGATCGATGGAATAATAATCAAGTTACGCCATCTGTTGTAAAACCGCACGAACTTATCCATAGACCTATTAATTGTATGAGGTCTTCCAGTATTGGGCACAGCTTAGGTGGCGCAGGATTGCTGTGAACCAATGGTAAATAGTCGGGACCATTATGGAATTTCCCATGCAATTGCAACAACAACCATGTGATCCTGAAAGAGATCTGGTTTAATTTGATTTTTCGGTATTAGGTTGGTAGCACAGCCGTTTGAAATTGGCAGCACTGACAAGTGAATGAATACATAAATAGGAAGGTATATGAAGTAAATATAATATAAAACACTTTAATTTCTGCTGAGGTATTTTGCAAAAATTTGTTAAGTTTTTTACTTACATTAAAAATAATAATTATTTACAAAAAAAAAATCTAAATTTTGGTATTTAAATTAAAATTAAAAAAAATTTAATTAAATTAAATTAAAATTAATTTTAAAATTTTTTAAATATCAAATCAAATAAAATTAAATTCTAAATTAATTTTTAACAGTTGAAATATTGTGTCGTTCAAAATGTGTATTTTTTACAGGCCCTTCATAATTTAAATGTTTCATCTTCAATAGAGAAACTTGAAGTTGAATGAAGTATACCTATACTAGGTTCTTCAATAAGTTTTGCATTTCGATACGAAATTTTATGGTTTGATTTACATGGTGTATCTTTATTATTCAGTTTAGTCTCCCTGAACATAAGTACACTTTTTCCAAGGAGATTCTAATTTATGAATTCCATCCTTGAAGTCAGGATCTGGAAGTGCTGCAAAGTACGCTTCCACAGTTGTTATGACCTCATCATTTGATGAAAAACGTTTTCCACGCACGAATTTTTTCGGTCTGGAAACAAATGGGAGTCACTAGGGGCCAAATCTGTTGATTACGGTGGATGCTCCAAAATTTCGAACTTTAACCCTCCGTTAAGCAGCCGGGTCTGGCCAGACTGGCTTTTCGACTTGGGAAATGGATTTAATGAATTTCTAAAAAGGTGTCCAACTGAGTATTAGTTCGTGGATTTTAGCCACTGTCGAAATGCTCTTGTGACACCATGCATTGTCCTAATAAAAATATTTTTTTTTGTTTTACAAACTGGGTCTTTTCACGAATTGCCTCCTTCAGCTGGTCTAAAAGGCTATAATAATATTCAGAATTTATTCTTTTACCAGTTTGCAAGAAATACTCAAAAAAAATTCCTTTCATATCCAAAAAAGTGATGATAAAACCTTCTTGGCCGATTTCTGGTCACGAGCTCGTTTCTGAGCTGAAGGACCAGATGAAAACCACTCCTTAGCCTCTTGTTTTGATTTAAGATCATGGTGATAACCCCAAGCCTCATCTATAGTGATGAATCGACGCACAAACACCACTTTATCCTTTCGAAAATGCTCTAAGTGTTGCTGAGAAAGTCGCATTCGAATGTGTTTTTGTTCCATTGTTGGCGAATGCGGCACCCATTATGTATAGAGCTTTTTGAAACCCCCAACTTCAGTAAAAATATTGCTTACACTGCCCAATGAGATGTCTAGGGTTTCTACTAAATCTCTTTCAGTCACTCGACGATTTTCCAATATATTCTGTATTTTTTCAACGATTTCTGGTATTGTTGTTGCTGCTTTGGGTCGTCCTTGACATAAGTCGTCTTCAAGGCTTGTACGACCTCGTTTAAATTCAGCATCCGTTCATGAATTTTCTTTGATTTTATACCTTGCAAAACTAAAAATCCAATTACTGCACGATGCTTAATTTTTCCATTGTAGAAAATTCTGTGACACGTCGATATTAAATGGCTTGTAAACAAAGAATGAATTGACAGATTGAAATTAAACTTGACGCACGTTCACATGAAGAGTGTACTAACATACCAAAAAAAATGTGGGCTTGTGCAGCGCCCTCTCTTATCGAGCCGCAAACTTATTGAACAACCTAGTAAATATATAGAGATACATTTTATGCTCAATGAGAATTTTGACGATATTGGAATGGCACGGACTTATATAGTTATGTAGTTTATGCTATTGCGACAACAACAACGGCAAATTATAAACATTTGAATTGATTAGTTGTCGAAAAATTGTGTATGCCTTCTTGTGATCCTGAGCTGGTTAACCAGAGGAAACTCGTTAAATATTATTGCATATTATTGCGGCGCTGTTAATACCCGGCATGGGATCTCACTCAGTCATTAATAAAAAAATTAGGTTCTAAAAAATTGTGTTTGCAGTGGATCCCACGCTGCATAATATATAATAAATATTAGTGAGCTTTTTGTGGAATCCGCTTGCTTCGATGCTAGTGCTAATTGAAATGTAAGGCTTTTCGCCATTCTAACAGGCAGATTACAAATATTTTCTCATTAAACTTCAAACACATCAACCTGTAGGTATACAATTCATAAGCCCATTCACATACATTAACACACACATACATAGTTGCTTGTACAAACAATTTTTGATCCAGTGATGACAACTCTTAAAGAAGCTTGTATTTCAGGTTAATTGAAACACTCTTCCCTAGCGCCAGCGATAACCTTTAAGCATTGTAAATATTTTATATATTACATTTTTTTAACAAATTTGCTTTGTCACTTAACAAAAATAATATTTCGCATTGGCTTGTAATCTTTGTCTTAGAGCGCGATTTATTGAATTTTTTTTGAAATGGCTAATGTACAAATATACTGACACATACATATGTATGTATACGCGTAAATAGCTACTAACAACCCCCTCATTATCTTCTGATTGCGCCGTTTTTCCCTCACTATTTTTATTGTTCTATTCTAAATTTCTCTTTTATGTTTTCCATTAGAATGAGTGTAGTAACTAATACAAAGAGCGACAGCAAGCAGGTCGCAGTGATCAACATAGCGTCTCACTAGCAATGCTGTGGTGCATCTGCAAATGCCGTTAGCTATTCAATACATTCCAGCTGCTTCCACAAATGCTAAATGTTGCTAGCTGCTGCCTGTTGCACGCCACTTCTACCCCGCCATGCATTTCTCACCGTCTGCAAAGTTGGCTACTCACACAATTGGCCTAAGAAATTGTCTAAACAACAATAAATAATAATCTAATACATATGTACAAATGTTATAACTGTAAACGTAATCAGTACTGGTAGACAAGCACTCAGTGTATAAAACGCCATTAGAAACCGTATCGCTATCGCTACTCGCTATTCGTTGTCATCAGCCAAAAAGCGAATATAAGTAGATGTTCCAAACGTATATGTAATTTATGCTTGATTTCTCGAAAGCCTACTCAAGCGCCGGCCGCCGGGTACAAGCCACACAAACTCCACCAGCTCAACAAACTCCGATTACAAGCAAACGCCAAATAAGTACGCAATGAAAGTGAAAATGTCGCAGACGCTGCGGGGTGATGAGAGGTTCTAGCGAAGAGGTAAATACAAATGTTTTAGCTGCCCTGCATGACTGGCTTGCAGGAATTGGGTAGTCACTACATGGGAAATGAAGTAGTTCTATTGCGTGGTTAACCTACCCATAGCCCATCACAAATTTACAATAACTTCGATCAGCACTTATGCGTGACTCATAAAAGTATTTATATGAGGAAGTCTTGCCATTGAATATTTGCAGTGAACTATAAGAATGTATAAATAAAATATATATTGAAATTGTTTGAAAGTTCACAGCAAGTGCCGAGTTTTGGGGAATTAACACAGCGTAATCCTTCGAAGCGGCCTCGGTAGTCTAGCGTAAGTGCACTAGCCTGCCATCCCAGAGGTTGTGGGTTCGAATCCCACATAAAGCACGGTTCTCGCACTTTTCCAAACTTACACTTTCCTAGTCTCTATAAAAAAAAGTATTACAATAATTTCATTCCTCAACCCCAACAACCTTATCCTTCCAATCCTTACTCCCGGAAAAAAAAAATGTCAGCGCATTATTTGCATTGTGGCTGTTAAAACAAGCAAAAAACAAAAAAAAAAGAAAATAACACAGTTACACATTGTGACAGTGGTGCTAGCAAGAACAAGCGGGCAATCACGGTAATAGCGCAGACATACCCAGTTTAGCAAAGTCCTCAACCATCTGTGTGATCCTTCTGCCAGAAAAATGTGACACGCAGATGGCGCTTCAAGCAATAAGAAGGCGTTGTTCCTAAGCAACGACATATGGGTATTTCCACTACTGAGGACTGGTAGCGGTAGGCTAATCACCTACCCTATCAGAAATCAAAGAGATTAACGAAACCAACGCAAGACTGAGTCTTGTCGAGGCCCTATGCTCCCGAGTGGAGTGAACAAGGAAAAAAAAATCATTTGAAGTTATTCGTATAATGCGTTTTCTAATTAAACTTCTTATTTTTGAGTATTACATTGCACAATTGCACAAATTATAAATCTTCCGACAGAGTGATTAATTTTGCGCCCACTTCCTCATTCGAATTAATCTTTGTCTTTTATAAATGCATGTACAGTACTTTTAGAAGAGGTCCAAAAAAACTTGATTTTCTACGGGATAAGTTTTGCTTAGTTTTGTGTTCTCTACGGGCTGCGGTAAGGGACTACGATACGTTGGTCAGTGTGCGCACCATTAAGCCGCGTATGTTGGGGTGACCTCAATATGGTTCACCTTATCACTTTAACTCGCTAACCGTTGGTAGGCGGAGGAAAGAAGCAGTGAAGTCTGAAGCAGTGACTGCTTAAACGGCACGCAAAATAATCGTTACCAGTGAAGTGAGTGGCAGTCGAACAAATTCTCGCTTGCGTGGACTTGTGCATATGTAACCATCCTCCAGCTAAAACCGCTTAAGCGGCTGATAACGAAGAGAAAAACAGTCAAACTTACGTAGGCAAAGCACAGGCAAGCAACGAAATTTATGATGGATCTGTTCTTCTGAGAAATAATTCATTATGACCCTATTTTGCTTAGGTAAGGAGAAAGCTGCATAATATAATTCTTCCATTTAAGTAAACAAATACTTTTTTGCTACCATTTTTACCAAACGGGTCTTAATTTTTTTCACTTTCTGCACTCTTCTTAAATGCAACCTTTTGTAAGGGAGTGTCAAAACTCGGATACCACAAGTGAGCAAGTCTTTAATAACTGAATTGTGCAAAATGCTGACGTCGTTGGGAAACTAAGGAAATTTTGAGAAATAACATTCACAATTTTTATTAGCGGCTCAAGTTGTTCTGCAGCTCGAAAATTTCGAACAAACATTTGAGCAGTTGGGCAGTGAATGAGTTTCCAGAGAGTACCGAGCTAATGGTTTCGTTCGATATCCGAACTGTAGCGAATTTGAAAAATGTTGCTTTGAGAAAAACTCATTTTAAGTAAAAATATTGCTTTAATTATTATAAATAGGTGTAAATTTACGGTCTATAAATCAGTATTATAAATTTTTTAAGGGACAGAGGATCAAAAAATGAGATATTGGGGCAATTTCCCAATCTTGACTGGCAGGGTACCTCTTTTTTGAGACCTGCTGATGGGGATAGTCTAAGTTCAGTCTTATGTTCTTTTCTTAGATCTTGAATCGTAATAGAACTCGTGCTACCATCAGATATTAAGCTCCTTCCTAGGGCTTATATAGAGAAGGACATTATAAATATGGCGTCATAAATATAAGACATTTCCGAATACTTTTATGAGGCACTAAACGTTTGCCCTAATAAAAAATAGTGTATGGTGAATGAAAATTATAGCCTACTAAATTATTTCATATTTTTAGATATTTAGGTAAATCCGAAAGCTCTCGCACGCCTGAGTCATCCACACATACTAACGGGACGTATGTATGTACATTAAGATGGCTCTGTTAAGAAAATTTTAATTATATTTATTTCAAATAAATCATAAGGTTTTATTTTTCAATTGTGAAGCGAAATTAAAGTGAAAAGATTAATTAATACTGAACGGTAAATATTTCATACCAAATTTTGCGGAAAAGTCAATTTTTTCCCATGCAAATTCAATGGTGTCAAATATTTTTGGCAATAGAAAAAATGTATGGGTAGTATAAAGAAAAAAAAAGATGGAATATATGAATGATCTAGACTATGCTGTCCAAAAACAAGGGGAGCATGTAGAAGCAGCTCGATGAACGTGCTGACGCAGCTGACGTGCTGTGCAAGGAGTACTGAGTTAGAAATAAATGTTTCTAAACCATTCAAGCTTCGCCATATCTGAGTAACCAGTAGAAAAATTAAACGAGTTCTTATATCTAGGAACGAGCTCCAGTGGTATCACAATGGGGCTATTGAGTCCTAAGTGTGTCGGATGACAACCACTCAACCTAACCTAACCAGACCTATATCTAAGAAGCCAGCAAGACGGCGGTGCAAATTGGTTTTGCTTTATGGGAGAGAAATATGCCAACGGAAAGCACCAGAAAACTTCAAACATTCGTCAAGCGATGTCTTAGAGTCACTCACCGTGTATGG
This sequence comes from Anastrepha obliqua, assembly GCF_027943255.1. Classification (NCBI taxonomy): domain Eukaryota; kingdom Metazoa; phylum Arthropoda; class Insecta; order Diptera; family Tephritidae; genus Anastrepha; species Anastrepha obliqua. The sequence continues at coordinate 3,201,117 of NC_072894.1, forward strand.
TGGACAGATACTAGGGTGCCAAGCCGGGAATTGCTCAGGCGCGGTAAGCAACAATGGATTATTTTGGAAATCCGAGAGCGCAAATGAAGATGGATAGGCCATACACTACGGGAACCTGCTTCTGAAATCAGTAGAATGGAATCCAAGCGGTACGCGCAGAAGTGAGCGACGCCGAGGCTCATGAAGATGCAGTCTTAGTGATCAAATCGGCACCCCGAACTTAATACGATGTGGTCTCAAGTCGAGGCAAAGGCTGAAAACCGAAGAGATTCCAAAACACTTGTGAAGGCTCCATGCGTCCACCAGACAACGCTACAGCAGCTAATTATTTATTATCATAAAGAAGAAATATGTTTTTTGAGCCATCCTAATGTGCATACGTATGCTCATACTTTTGCTTATTAATAGGCCAGACTATTTAGTCACTAACAAAATTCAAATAGTTGGTGGGCAATCAATTAGCAAAAATAAATTATTTAGTTCATTCCACTTTCTACTCATTTGGGTGTCACTTATACGCCCACGCACACAAAGTCATTAATGGTATAATGCGTATTTATGTTGCATGCGTTGCTTGTGAATTTATGTTGCTTATTATTGCTTTTCGCTTTCTTTCATCAATTGGGGTATTCACAAGGGGGGTCGTAAGTGTCGATTTGTTGTGTGTCGTAAACCTTAAACGCCTTAAACCTTAAAGAAGAAGAAATATGAATTTTCACACAATTAAAAAATATTTGGTTATAGTTTTTGTGTAGCATTCAAGACTTTAGAGCATTAAACAATACGACACTTATGACTCCTTGTTAATCGCCTAAATGAATATTTCTTTATTTTGTGCCCTCGCATATTAATTGTGCTTTGTTGTATTTTTCACGAAAGCTATTCGTCCACACGGGACAGCAGCAACCAGCGTCAGAGTCAATACTCAACGAAGACAACGTCCAGCAGCGTTGGCAATTTAACGCTCTCGGCCGCAGGTCCTGCTGAGAGGCCGCTAATGGTGCCAACAGAACGAACAACTAGTTTGAGAAACTGAACGAAGCAAAGTCCAAGTGAACTGAATCGAGATGAGATAAGTACTCGTACTTGTAGCAGCAGAAACCTGGAATATTGAATAAGGCGAAGGATTAACTGAGACCAATTGAAATGGATGGCATTTGCTTAAACTGTTCAAACACGTGGATTGTAAGCGATGCCTTGGCAGCCGCAAAATCAAATCAAATCAAATAAACGCAACGAAAGAATCAGGTTTTGAGAAATTGTGCATAGAGCACCCACATACATTGATACATATTCAAGTACATATGAAATATATTTTGTGAGAGTGTCATATTTCCGTTGTATTTAAGTAATTAAGCTAAGTAGATTTTAGTAATATTCTATGTGTGTAGATGATAAGCTGATCACTTTGAAGAAAAACGCCCATTAAAAGACACACATGCACATACACATACAAACTACATACTTATATATACTCGTATATGTGCGTGATTTAGCACCTTGCTCCTTGGAGTGCCATGAAAGTACTGGCTGCAGTTTTTTCGCATTACGCCAGATCTACCTATACACTTTCCATCACTCGCGTCTTCCCATCTGCCATTTCCTTTATTCTGTGCCGCATTCTCATGTGGGCACTTGCAATTTTCACATTTTCAAATGACAACCAGCAACTCAGTTGAGTTCGAATGCAAAATTTGTCAAGCTGAGTTGCCAAGCTGAGTTGGCAAACTAAGAAATGACCTAACTAAGAATTAACACAGCTTTATTAACATATCCTATGGAAGATCCAAGTGTGAAATTAACACTGAATTATACTAGAAAAGATTGCCCTGTTATTATATCCTACAGTCGTTAGTTTCTAGTCAACTCCATTTCCTGCACCTTGCGCACTTTTGACTTTTCTGCTTAAAAATGTTTGTAGCCTACGAAATTATTTCAACAAATTAAGTTCGTGCGGCCGCCATAGCTGAATGGGGTGGCGCGTGACTACCATTCGGCATTATCCAGCTCCGAAAAAATGCGCATGAAACACCAAATGATAGAAAAAGTTTTTTCTAATAGGGGTCACTCCTCCTCCTTCGAGTCAACGTTATTTTTGTCATGAAAATGATCCTCATAAAAACCAACTGCCGTTCGGACCTGGCATAAAACTGTAGATCTCTCCATTTATGGAATAACATCAAGACGCCACACCACAAAAAGGAGAAGGAGCTGAGCTAAAATATTCATTAAAGGTTACCAATTGTAAATACTTATAATATAATAATAACGATTCTATTAAGGTGCTAACTCTGCAAAAAAAAAACTCGTTATTCTACTAGTATTACCATTTGGTTTATTTTAAACATGAAAAATTTGGGTGCTAAAAACTTTTTTCAGTGCAAAGTTTTGCAGCGGAATAAAGGCTCAGAAGTATTAGGCGGACCTTACCTGCTCAAAAGAGCAATTCCAAGAATGGGTTTGCGAAAATTACAGAACTCATGTAGGAGAAACCCAAGAGGCGAAGCAAGTACGGGCAGGAGCTTAAATTTCGCATTTATGCAGGATAACTCACCAAAAACACGCGTTTCGTATTTATGTTCATTAACTTTTTATAGCACTTATATAAATACATATATACATACCATATATATTCTAAATTTTTTGGTCAAAATAGTCTCTTTTTTGACAAAATGGGTATATAATAAAAAAAATAGTACCCCCGTGCACCCGCGAGTGGTTGAAGTGGGAAAGTGAATGTGTTTTTTTTTTGTATTTGCTTAGTAGTAAACGGCTTAGTATCAAGATGGCGCTTTAGTGCTACTTGGAAAGTGCCAGTCTGGTACTTGAACCATTTCACCTTAGTCGTAATAGGGAAGTTGGGACGACAAAGATTAGGTTTTAGAGTGCGCGTAGAGTATACGGAGATTTCATACATTATTAAGTGAAATCTTGAAAAACATAGTTGAAGGCCATTTAAAATAAGAAAACTAGAAACTATGATTTGTGTGCTGAATTAAGTGCGGCAAGAGGTACCGCGTAGCTAAGCTAAGGGCAAAATATATGAGCCATATTAAGTGAGATGGTGTGTGCGAGAGAAGACGACAAAAAAAGAAAAAAATAAAATAGGATAGTAGAATTAAAAGGTAAATCCAAGTCGTATGATTAGCATTTGGTAGAAAAGCTGTTGTCATGCAGCGCCCTCGGAGTCATGAAAGTTGCTCTCAGTTGAAACATGTTCAGTATGCATTGAAAAATTGTAGTTCTAATACAATATAAAAAGTACATACATACTTACACGCATAATATTATATAAAGAAATCATAATTTATTTTTTTCGTTTTTTATGTACTACTTTTTTATTATTATTTCTACTATAATTACAATTAATGTATTTTAGAATTAAGAATGAATTGTTAATTGTTTTGCATTTAAATAAAAGTGTAAATAAAAACACCAAAGAGCAAAGTGTAACTGTTAATTTATTGAGTTTTTGTTAAAATAAAAATCACTAATGCAAATAACAAACTAAAATTCACGCTAGGTTCTCCTTATTCAAAGTCTAGACGATAAAATAGCCTCAAAATTGCTCGCCAAAGGAACACTGAAATCGGATAATATCATTTAATGGGCTCCGAATTGTTAGACATAACTGCCAGTTGGGAACAAGAACGTCGAGCGCTGGACAATGCAGCCGGTCACATAATCACTGAAAACGTAATCAACAAGTTGCTAAGCAGCGTTGAAATGTGAGAAATCATCAGTGGTTTCGCGTAAAAATTTCTCCGTCACCTGGACACAGGCACACTTGAATAGACCTTGCAATGAGGGAGGGAGCTGGAACACCAGTCTGAAGTAATACGAAAGGAGTTTTAGGGTGGGCGACGGTGCCAAATGAGGGAATTGTTATTGCTGCGGCGACAGCTTTGATGTTGCATTAGGCATTTTAAACCTCTGCATTCGCACCAAAAACCCAAAAAAAAACTGTCAGTTATCAGATATTTATGTCTCAGGTGTAGAAATGCATATTTGCCAACAGTGGCATTATGCGCCACATAATCGGCGCTTAAGCAAAAAATAAAAATAATAATAATATTTGTCAACAAAAACATTGGTGAACTTGCGGAAGCAGAAATGTATGTGTAGCCAGTATGACTTTTGTTGCCTTTTTCGGGGAACTTATCAAATCTAGTTCGTAAATGAAATTTGATTTAATTGACACTTATTTGGAATACGATTCCAGTGAAAAGTTGTCACTCAGTGTCGAACTTGTATTTACCATTTAAACACTAACTTTTTTCATGAGGGCAGCCTACGTATTGAAGCATAACCAGAACTAAAGCGTCTTTCAAAGAACGCACCTAGATGTTGTTTTAAAATGAAACTTCCAAAAATTAAGATCATTTCACAATTTTTATTCAAAATACCCTTAAGAATTATAATTGTCTATAGGACTAGGTTTTTGTGGCAGTCGGCGTTATTTTTTTTGCGTCGTTTCTGGGATTTCCTTTCCCAGTCAATGCGGTTGAGTCTCGACTGTAGCCGCGAACGTTTTTCCGGCGTCCCATTTAGTGATGGTCGAGCACATATCCTGGACAAATTTTGCGTGGGATGGCGGGTGTTCGAATGCCTTCGCCAGCATTGCTCGTTCTGCGCTCTCGACTGTATTCGAGCAACTCGGCCAAAAAGGGCTGTTGGCCAGCTGGAAACGGTGTAGATATTCAAGGAAGCAGCCGTGTCCGGTGAGTATCTGAGTTAGGTAGTAGTCACTATCGTCATGCTTCCTATTCATCCACCCTTCAAGGTTTGGTATGAGTTTGTAAGTCTACCGGACTTTGGTTGACTCATCCCATCTGCTTTGCCATTCGATCATCGATCGCGTCTTTTCTACCGCCTTTTTTGCTAACGTCGGTTTCACTCGTTTTACTTCATAGAGGCGATACAACTCCATCGCATGAATATCCACTGGTATCTTTCTAGCAATAAAGCATATTGCGTCGTCTGATACCGTTCTATAAGCGCATGCAGTACGTAGTGCGCTGCGTCTGTGGGTGCGAACTACCTCTCGCATATGGCTATGTTTAACCTCAGCCCATATCGGCGCCGCATGTAATACGATAGAGTCCATCACATATGAGTCGTCTCCTCTCTCCTTGCGGGCCTCTCTCTCGCGAGTGCGCCATTGACAGCCGCTGCTTTACAATTAACTGCTGCCAGATGATGCTTGAAGTTTAGCCTCGTGTCGAGCATGACTCCGAGATACTTAATCGCCTCCTGTGAGAATATTTCGTGTCCGCCAACGGGGATCCTCATAATCTTCTTTTGCTTCCGCGCGCTTATAAGCACGGCCTCTGTTTTCTGGGCTGCTAGTTCCAAGCCCGCATTAACGAGCCATCACTGTACTCTCGCTGCTGCATCGTTACAGTTTGTCTCCAGCTGATCTAACCGCTTGTCTACAGCTACCAGCGCAATATCATCAGCATATCCTACGATCGGCATGTGGCAGTTGGCTTAGAGTAGCCAACTCATTTAGACCATGTAGGGCCGTTGTGGTGCCACTGTGTAACGCGGGAACCTCAGTGTTTATTCCTCATGGAACCATTTAGATGCTCTTATGAAGCGCACGATAGGTTTTATCCCAACAGCCGACACTTTCGGGGTCTAAGAGAATCAAAAGAGTATTTTCCTGGCAACCCTGTTCTACTCCTAGCTAACGGTAGATAATTCGATAATTTGTACCAATGTTTGAAAGCCTGTATAGTTAATTAAATGAACAGTACTACGTTTAAGTGCTTAAATTTATCGACTATTTGCCAGTAAGCTGAACACAACTTCACTGGAAAAAACTCCAACGATATCGCGTCGAAGCCTCTATTCATTTTAGCTCATTTATATGCATTTGCCCATTCGCCACCACTGTAATCACTTCTGAAGCTTTGCGCAACTTTTGGTTGAAGTTTCCGCTATGTCGTAGGTGAGCTTTTCTTGCTTAAATTTCAAAACATTTGCACAGAACACAAATTTTTGTTTATTAACCAATTTTTGCTAGCTGCTGAAGGTCAAGGTGTCTACCGATCGTGTCGTGTGGTAATATATGTATGTGTGCGCGTTACTCAACTGTGTAGGCATTAGAAGGAGCATTTGTGAACGTTAACGATCTGTCGCCAGCGCATCTGCTGCCAGTTTATTTTGATTTCTGGAGCGATTCAGACGTGCCTATCTCTTGACGAATATCTGTGTGGTGGAAGAGCGATAGAGTGCGGCGGGCGAAGCAGATTGACTGGTACGGCGTTGAACGCGAATACGAGTGCCAAAGAACGCGCATGCAAAATAAGCTACGATAATGTGCAAATAAAATATGCGAACACATAACAAAAAATTATAAAAATACCTATGTGCATAGGTGTGTGGAATTGTGACGTCACCGTGACGATAAAAATAAAATAAGTGATTAGCAAAATAAAAATTCTATAGTTAATCTCCCCGCGCATAACTATTATCACATCACACATCATCTATGTATGCGCATACGTGAGAACATATTTTTTGAAATTCTTTCCTTCTAACGTGATTGTGCGTGCGTGTGTTTGCCGTTATAGGTCTATTGAAATTTCCGTGGTTATTAATCGCTATGACATCCACCGCTATCCGATTATTACTTCACCTTTTTGCCGTGTTTTTGCTGCATTTATATGTGTGTGTACGCCCGATACTGGCAGTAAGCCCCACATACCCCTGCCTCTATACGCAAACTGTCAATATAACCGAGGGTCTCCGGCTAAAAGATGGCTCTTATTCATATGAGGGCCTACTCATACCGGCAAACATGACAGCCCTCTACAATTTTCAAGTGGTCGACGGCATTCTGTCGACTGCGCCGTTACATATGCGCGGCTGCGCCTGCCGCCAACGGCCTTGTATCACGTTCTGCTGCCCACCGGAACAAGTGTTCGACGAGTTAAGGCACAGTTGTGTGCTGCAAGCGCCGACGCTGAGCGCTCAGCAGCGGAGCGCACAGCGCGCTCATATCGAAGTGACTGCGGCCAATGGCAGCGTCAATGTGATCAACGTGCGCGACATGTTCATTATAAGCTACGAGACAGGCTGTAGCCGAAAGTACGTTGATAAAGACAATGAGCTCTTCTGGAAGTGGGACCTCTTTGCGGTAAGAACTTGAAATTGGGAGTTGCTAATTTCCATTACGAATTATGCACATCAGAGTGATGCCAATCGATAAAGTAGTGACGTGATATCGATTTGATTTCCGTATGATGTCATTTATTTGTACGCACAGTTCAAAACAACACAAAAATTGAATTTTCAACTAAGTAAAACCACGTTTTGAAAGGCTGTTAAGCATAGCAAAAATAAATTTTATGTAGTGTACCACTCTATTGGCTGCCTTTTACTCATCTGTGCAACACTCTTTCAGAATGGCTCACTTTCTAGCCTAGGCCGAATTTGGAACACCGACGAATATTGTTTCACCCCATTAGAGCACAAGAAAGTCTGGAGCTTAGTGCCACTTACCTGCGAACGTTCGGCGCACGGCTTTCGCCTTTGGATTTATGTGATATGTCTGCAGTTAATCTTTTTTCCTTAATTTCCATTCTCTACATACCTTCGTGTTTTTCCCATAGGTTTATTTCTGGCGATACTTATCTATGCATTCATATTGCTGACCCTGGTATCAATAAAGGCGGTGCGCAATTTTGGTTATGGCGAATCGATTATATTCTATCTGGCCTCTAAAATCATTGGTCTCTCAGCGCTGATGTATCTGGCATTGCGGTCTCGCTTGGATCTTTCAGAAACCGCTTGCCGCAATATTGGTATGAATTTCATTCTAGAACTTAACGGTTAAATACTTAAATATTTGTGTTGTTTTAAATAAATTTTCATATTTCAGGCTTCATTGCCTATGTCTTCCTCATGTTTTCTTTCTTTTTGCTGGCAATCATAAGTTGGAATTTCTGGTACAATTTCAAGTCGAACCGTTTGAGCAGCTGGAAGCGAAAGTTAATCTACATGGTTGCCTTCGCCTTAGCTGTGGCTCTGAGGTTTTTGCTAAAATTCATACAGGACTCTAATATTTACCAGCAGCTGAAGCCAGGCATAGGAGATGCTTTTTGTTGGTTTGATGGTGAGTAAACTGCTGAACTTTAAAATTAAAATTGCGAAAATACCAATTAGTGACTTTTTCTTCTATTTGCAGTTCGTTTATGGGGTATATTGTTGTACTATTACATACCCATAGTCATTTGTTTGGGGCTCAGCTTGACGCTCTACTTGAAAACATATTTAATCCTTTGGAATTTACCAGAAGACACCATTAATTTAGCCGGCTACGATATCAAGCTGATAAAAGCGCAGTGAGTGTCCTTTCGAATTACTTTGAAAAGCAACGAGTGCGCGTTGTCTTTAGCTGAGGTTAGGTTAGGCGGAACTGGTTGACTTGCAGTCATGCATAGACCAGTTTGGTCCATAGTGATGCCAGATGGAGTTCATAGATGTCCAGAACCTCTTCTTTCTCGGAAATGTAGTTGATAGCCTTAGAGTCTGTATAAAAATTTCTACTCACTAGGGAGAGTGTAAAATTTCGCCCTATATAGGGTCTAACAATAGCTATCTGTGAATTCGAATTGTATACATTAAAGTAACCTTCTACGAGTGGAGAATCTCTACAGAAGACGACACTTATGAAAATGCGCCTCCGATAGCCATTCTCTGATATGAGTTTTGTAGGTGTCGAGTTTCTTAATTATCATTCGAATATTCGAATGAGTTTTTGTGTCATTGTTAACAATGAGGCACGCATTGAGCTTTCTGAAACCCAATATATATAAATATATATATATATATACAATATATAATTGGCGCGTACACCCTTTTAGGGTTTTTGGCCGAGCTCCTCCTCCTATTTGTGGCGGGCGTCTTGATTTTGTTCCACAAAGGGAGGGACCTACGGTTTCAACCCGACTCCGAAGTGCAGATATTTTTATAAGGGCGTTTTCATGGCAGAAATACACTCGGCGGTTTGTCATTGCCTGCCGAGGGGCGACCGCTATTAGAAGAAAGTTTTTCTTAATTTTGGTGTTTCACCGAGATTCGAACCTACGTTCTCTCAGAATTCCGAATGGTAGTCACGCACCAAGCCATTCGGCTACGGCGGCCGCCCACAACTTCAGTCAAAATATTGCTTACACTGCCAATGAGATTCTAGCGCTTTTACCAAATCTCTTTCAGTTACTCGATGATTTTTCCATACGATATTTTGTATTTTTTCTACGATTTCTGGAGTTGCTGCTGTTTTTGGACGTCCTTGACCTGGATCATTTTCAAGGCTTGTACGACCACGTTTAAACTCAGTAACCCATCTTTCTACTGTAATAATTGATGGCGAAAAGTCCTTATACACTTTGAACATTCGTTCGTGAATTTCCTTTGCTTTTAAACCTTCCACAAATAAAAATCCAATCGCTGATTTTTCCATTGTAGAAAATACTGCGACACGCCGATACTAAACGCGAGAAATAGATGAGAATCATGAATTATTTGAGAGCTTTTAGTAATTTATAATATTTTAATTCTTCTCTTACAGTTTTTATGCATTTTTCGCATATCTTTTTGGCGTTTCGTGTGTGTGGCTGCGCGAGTTCATCGTCTATCTGACATTCCGTTTCAATGGTCGATACTTTGTTATTGATTTCGTAACTGGAGTTTGCGTCTTCGCTCTCTCTATTTGCGGACTAATATTCCTCCTATATAAAAATCCATTGGTACGCGCCTGGTGGCACGTAAATGTGTAAGTATAATATGGAAGAAAATATGCGGAAACGAAAATTTCTTCAAGAATTCCTATTCAGGACATTTTACTTGCCTTACAGAACGGATGACAGAACTGAGAACGGTGTCTACTTGACACAAATTTACCGCCCGGAGAAAGCTCGGATTGATAAACTCAAAGGTATAAACTTCAAACCATTAAAATATGTTTTCTATTATAAATAAGTATGCGAATAATTATAGACCAAGAAATTCCTAAAGTGTATACTAGGCACTTAGTAGCACTTTCGAAACTTGAAATTGGTTTAGGAAGTAGAGCTAGCCCTAACTAGCTTATAATTATTCGCAGCAGTGAATTTCACTGTTTTAAAATGAGTTATTTTCTTATCTTGCAGACGGCTATAAGGACGAGATTAGAGAGGAAGATATGGCTTTGAAATAAGATTCCGTTGCATTCGTGAAAAGGTGTGAGAAGTTAAAGACTCGCCAAAGGAGAACCTTCGCAATACTTCGCCAATCTATTGCGAGAGTGTGAATCAAACAAAAATCGGAATGAAGATATTAACGGAAAGTAGCAGCAGCTAATAGCGTTCGAATGTCAGTGTTATTATGTGTCGGAATTTGAAGCTTAATTTTATTCAAATGAACTTTAAGTAGCTGATTTTTTAATTATTTATATTAATATTAATATTATATTAATTATAATTAGTAGGAATTATCTAAAGAAATTTTGTATCTCAGAAAGCATAAATATTGTACCGTTAAGTAAATTTAACAAAAAAAAAAACAAACACGCGTGGTAAAGAGATTATGTGCTCACAGAAGTATTGGCCTTTTATTTTTGAAACAGTTATTAGAATCAATTTCGTCGTTAATTTATTTTCAGCTGAGCAATTCGCACCAAACGGATGTTTTCAATGGATGTAATGGCTGTTTTTGAATGGCTTCGGGTTGCTCTTCAGCACAAATGGGGCATTTTTAAAAGCCTCAATGGCATTAGTCGTCGTAGTATTTATTGCAAATAAAAGTAAAATATTATACAAAATTTGAAATTTACTAAGAAAAAAATAAATATTTATATTAATTTATCGACAATTAAGAATCTCAATCAGTTTTAAATCATTTAAGGTAAATTTTCCGAAAAAGACTTTTCTATATTCTCTTAATATTGGGCAGCGCGCCAAGAAATGTGCTATGTTTTCAAGCTCGCCTAAATTGGCCATTGAGCAAGTTTTATTTGCTGTGCCAAGTATGTTGTTATTTAAAATTATCATACCACTTCTAGCCCTCATTATCAACATGCTTGATTCTATATTATATTTTTTTAAACAAACCAAACGACCCGGACTTATATCCGGCCAAGGACTGCCACTCCAGCAGCATTCTCCGTATGTAAATATGGGGAATGTTTATGCAGCTACAACAACAACCAATCTAATTCCTTATATATCCTACTATTGCTTAAGGCTTTTTATTTGTACACAATCATCCTATCCTGGTTGTGGTTTGTTAAAAGCAATTTTGCATCTTCTATCCAGCTTTCTGGTTGTATGTTATCTATTCGCCAAATGACATCGTTTTTACTAAACTAGTTCTTTAATCCAGAAGACTTCTTTCTTTATAACAATTTTGGATTGATAATGTGGCAGTGGATTTTCTGAGTACATAAACAAAATTCTGTGCATATACTTAAGGAACAGATCTAAAGTGAACAAATGATTTTCTTGACTGCCGGGGTCCAAAAAGTATGTATTTAGGCAAATGTGATGGTAGCTTGAGAGTTCGCTTTACAAAATACTTTTGCAATATATCAACTTCTTCAAACCAGCAAAAACCCCACACCTGCAATGGCATTATGAAACTACGATTTTAGCGATACTCTTCTAAAATAACACTAAACCAAGCCCTGTGCCTTCTGCCCATTCCATCAAAGTTAACGCTAAATTGTCTAGTTTTAGAGAAAATAAATTGCATGCATTTTGGGTCTGTACGTAGTTCTTAAAGTAGTGAGGTTGCTCTAACTTCAGCAAGGTGGCTATACGAAATAGAGCTAATTTTGAGCACTGAGGAAGACTTCCATTTTACGCTGAATTTGATAAATATTTACGTCGGGTTAAAATGATTTTTATGAAAACTGTTTTTATATTGGAAAAGCTTTGGATGGACTACCATTTGCACTTTATTATACTAAAATGTAATGGGCTAAGCAACTAGGAGATAATTTTTATAAATCCTCTACAAAGTTTAAAACTTGAATTATATATTCTTTGTTATTGAATGAACAATGAATGAGTATATTTTTATAAAAAAAAAATTAAATTAAAAAAATGAAAAATTAAGTAAATAAATACATAGTGAAAACTTGTCAACGTGTGGGGCGAACTTTTTATAAATAATTTTGGAACAGACTATAGAATTTGCACTAGTTTCAAGTTCATATTGGTCATAAAAGTCAAGATGAATACGAAACGCGCATAAAACGCTAGTCGATTCTCAGTGAATTGGAGAAGATTTTTTGATGTGTCCAATTGGCGCCGGTTAGCACGAGAAAGAAACGACTGGTGCGCTTTGTTAAACTCGGTCAAAATCGCGTAAGCGGTTATCGCGCCAATTAAGAAGAAGAAGAAGTCATCAATCCAAATCAAGAGCGTAAGCGTAAATTCTCTTCCAAAGAGAAGACCAATCAGAAAAGTTAACGAACGGAAAATTTGACATCACCTCCAAAAACAGGTGGACGAAGATATATTAACTGAGTATGTTTACAAATATTTGTGCTGTTTATTGTTGTATTGGGTTAGGTTAGGTTATGGTGGTAGTCGGTCTGCACGACCAAATCACATAGACCTTACAGGTCCGTTGAGATACCACTGTGCTGCCCGGGAACCCCATTTACCTTCCTTCGGGGAACCATTTTTTGGCTCTTATGAAACGTAGAATTGTTCCCAACCCCACACCAGACAGCTCTGTAAGAGAATTAAAAAGTATTTACCTAGACAACCTGCTCTAATTTTAGCTAGGGCTGGACAATTGCAAAGCATGTGCTCAAATTATATATTTTCCATTTTTTCAGTTTCTGGCCATAAATTGCGAATTGAAAAACTGGAGCGAGAGCAAAAGTGCTCCGAAGTACAGATTCCACAAAAACAAATTTTTTTGTTTACAAAAAGTTCAATCATATGCTTTCATGTTATATGGTTTGGTGATGGATAATTTTTGCGGACTAAAATTTCTTTAGGACGTCTCCCATAGCTTTATATCTTTTCCGCTCTTAATTTTTGAGTAATGAGTAATTTTTGCTGACAAAAATTTTTTCGGCACAAAATCAATGTCGCTCTTGCACCGAACTCTCACTTTTCATTAAAAAAATTTGTGTGTGAATAGATAATTTATTGGCGTTAAAGAAAGTCTAGCTGCAATAACTAGGAATAATTATAACAAATGTTTGTGTTATTGAACGCAATGACTGTTACATATAGTCTTCTTAGTTGCTTACAAAAGTTGGTTAGTTTGACAGCTTCCTCTCACTTCTCTCTCTTAGCTCCCTGAAATGACGTGAAGAGAAAATTATTTCAAATTTTTATTTCGATTTCCGATTTTTAGCGACTCACTCAAAGTGTTACTTCAAGTACAATTCGAATTCTAATTTGTAGTCTATAAAAGAATTGAAGTGAGGCTTACGATAACATTTACGACAGCCAGTGCGACAATGGTGAAAAAATTCAGAGGTGTGGCCAACATTAGGCCGTTAATCCGCTCTAAGCTATTTTTCAAGGAAAGTTGGTTTAGGAGAAAACTGAGATTGTGTTACGAAAAAAATTAACACAGCCTTCGCTCATGTTACTTCGTTGCCTTCTGAGCAACGACTGATTGGACGAGTGTGTGACGACTCGATAATGATTGTCAAACCTTGTAATCGAACATCCTTTGCTCTTGGTGAAAAAATTTAAATAGAAACCCAGATTTATATTCGGCCAAGGACTGTCACTTCAGTTTGCACTATGACAACAACAGCACCATCTAGTATAGAAACACCAGCAACAATATATTTTTATGCAGGCTAATGCAGCACAAAAAGAACTCCAACCGCGATTCATAAAATACCACTCGTATTATATCACTAAAACCTTTTTAGCAAAAAAACATTAAAAAGCAATAATTAGTGCTTTGACTTTTATGCTACACAGAAAAATTATTGGTTTTTTATTTTTTTTTTTCAAAAAAGTCAATCAACTATTCTACAAAGGTTCATACTGACTAAAACGATAACTTAGAACTAAGTAAAGAAATCAGATTGAGTTTAATAATTTAAAAAACACTTTCTTGGGCAAAGAAAAATCCAGCAAATCGAATTTGAAACCTCGTTGAGTTCTCGAAGTGAACGCAATAATGGGGCATTTCTGGCGCAATTAGTACTGAGGGCCTTGACGTAACAAGAAAATTTAAAACGAAGTGTTTTTGCAGGATTAAGATATAAACCACAAAAACCCAGCAGGGGCAATCGATAACGCCACTTACCAAGCAATGCACGGAATACAAGGAAGGAATAGTCGTTCTGCTTTCAAGACTCTTAAGCTAATCAAAAGGTGGCGAGAATTGTACGGAGGCACGGGAATGAGGAAATTAAGGGCATATTTAAGGAAAACATTTTGAATACGCTCAATTCTGCTAATAGCAAATTTGTGATGAAGTCTCTAGACGAAAGCAGTATATTCAAGCTTTGGACGAAGAAAAGATGTTTAGCGTAATTTCAGAGTGTAGGGATCTGTGAAATTAGAACTATTTCGACGAAGAAAGTCCAACGGAGATTTTGATTTAAATGTGAAAAAATTGATTTGTTTTGACGAGATAACGTCTTATAATTCGATTTAACAGGCTGCACGCACGAAAAAATGTGTCGTTACCTTGCTCATTAGTGTTACCTTGATCATATGTCGTTACCTTGCTCATTAGTGTTACCTTGCTCATATGTCGTTACCTTGCTCATTTGTAGTGACCTTGCTCATTGCATTGAATGAACTGCAAGCGAAAGCGCGGAACGAACGACAAAGCAAACAAAGCAAACGAACGGCAACGTTCGACATCTTGCTCTCTCCTACTTAAGTGAGTGTATATATGTATGTATATGCGCATATGTACATATATAAATTCACGTATGTATTTGTATTTGCATATGCCTTCTTATTGATTATTATTAATTTGATTCACTTGAAGAATTTAAAATAAAACCAAGTTTGTTAATAATACCTGTTGTTTTAATGTTATTATTATTAATTTTTTTATTATATATGAAGGAAAAAATGTATGGTAATATTTACCATATACCTTATAAGATATGTTGTCTATACTAATATCATAAAGAGGAAAACTTTGTTTGTTTGTAATGAATAGGCTCAAAACTACTGGACCGATTTTAAAAATTCTTTCACCATTCGAAAGCTACATCATCCACGAGTAACATGGATTATATTTTATTTTGGAAATAGGGCTCGAGATATAGGTCAAAACGTGGACCCGGGTAACCTTCGGATGTGTATGTACAATATGGGTATCAAATGGAAGCTGTTGGTGAATGCTTTAGTTCAGAGTACTTTTCATGCCGCTCCGTGACTAGGGTCTCGAGATAGAGACCAAAACGTGGACCCTAGAATGTGTTTGTACAATATGGATATCAAATTGAAGCTGTTGGTGAATGCTTTAGTACAGAGTATTTTTCATGCCGCTCCGTGACTGGGGTCTCGAGATATAGGTCAAAACGTGGACCCGGGTAACCTTTGGTTGTGTATGTACAATATGGGTATCAAATGAAAGCTGTTGATGAGTGCTTTAATACGGGGTAATTTTCATACCTATTGATGACTGGGGTCTCGAAATATATGCCAAAACGTGGACCCGCCGTGTCTTTGCACCGAATTAAACCAAACTTATACACATTGTTAAGGAGGTATTGAAGATGGTTTCCGTATAGTTTGGATACCTATTGGTAGATAGGGTCTCGAGATATAGGTCAAAACGTGGACCCGGGTAACCTTCGGATGTGTATGTACAATATGGGTATCAAATGAAAGCTGTTGGTGAATGCTTTAGTTCAGAGTATTTCCATCCGCTCCGTGACTAGGGTCTCGAGATAGAGACCAAAACGTGGACCCTAGAATGTGTTTGTACAATATGGATATCAAATGAAAGCTGTTGATAAGTGCTTTAATACGGGGTAATTTTCATACCTATTGATGACTGGGGTCTCGAAATATATACCAAAACCGTGTCTTTGAACCGAATTAAACCAAACTTACACACATTGTTAAGTAGGTCTTGAAGATGGTTTCCGTATAGTTTGAATACCTATTGGTAGATAGGGTCTCGAGATATAGGTCAAAACGTGGACCCGGGTAACCTTCGGACGTGTATGTACAATATGGGTATCAAATGAAAGCTGTTGGTGAATGCTTTATTACAGAGTATTTGTCATGCCGCTCCGTGACTGGGGTCTCGAGATATATGTCAAAACGTGGACCCGGGTAACTTTGGTTGTGTATGTACAATATGGGTATCAAATGAAAGCTGTTGATAAGTGCTTTAATACGGGGTAATTTTCATACCTATTGATGACTAGGGTCTCGAAATATATGCCAAAACGTGGACCCGCCGTGTCTTTGAACCGAATTAAACCAAACTTACACACATTGTTAAGTAGGTATTGAAGATGATTTCCGTATACTTTGAATACCTATTGGTAGATAGGGTCTCGAGATATAGGTCAAAACGTGGACCCGGGTAACCTTCGAACGTGTATGTACAATATGGGTATCAAATGAAAGCTGTTGGTGAATGCTTTATTTTATGTTATGTTATGTTATGTTATGTTATGTTATGTTATGTTAATATATATTATGTTATGTTATGTTATGTTATGTTATGTTATGTTATGTTATGTTATGTTATGTTATGTTATGTTATGTTATGTTATGTTATGTTATGTTATGTTATGTTATGTTATGTTATGTTATGTTATGTTATGTTATGTTATGTTATGTTATGTTATGTTATGTTATGTTATGTTATGTTATGTTATGTTATGTTATGTTATGTTATGTTATGTTATGTTATGTTATGTTATGTTATGTTATGTTATGTTATGTTATGTTATGTTATGTTATGTTATGTTATGTTATGTTATGTTATGTTATGTTATGTTATGTTATGTTATGTTATGTTATGTTATGTTATGTTATGTTATGTTATGTTATGTTATGTTATGTTATGTTATGTTATGTTATGTTATGTTATGTTATGTTATGTTATGTTATGTTATGTTATGTTATGTTATGTTATGTTATGTTATGTTATGTTATGTTATGTTATGTTATGTTATGTTATGTTATGTTATGTTATGTTATGTTATGTTATGTTATGTTATGTTATGTTATGTTATGTTATGTTATGTTATGTTATGTTATGTTATGTTATGTTATGTTATGTTATGTTATGTTATGTTATGTTATGTTATGTTGTGTTATGTTATGTTGTGTTGTGTTGTGTTGTGTTATGTTGTGTTATGTTATGTTATGTTATGTTATGTTAAAATATATTATGTTATATTAATGTTAACTCATTCTCTATATCCACACAAAATATCTATCAAACAAATAAAATTAAAATTTTCTTTTGAAAAATGCAACCATTCAATCAGTATTTTCTTATGACGTTATCACGTTAAACTATCGTCAGTAAACCGACTTTACAGACAACCTCTTTTTAGCTAATTTTATCAACTTCGCTGGATTAACGCATCATAAATTTCGTCATGATTTTCCTGCTAGTTCTGCACTAACCTGGGTGCTTTAGATATGCTGCAAGAAATGGCTGATGCCCTACTGTGCGTTTGGCAGCAAATACGGAAGCAGTTAGTCAGAGCCTTCAAGAATGTTCACAAATATTAACGAGGTATCGATTTATGCAATCTGGTACAAGACCTGAAGATGTTGCCCTAGAAAATACAAACTGTCTGCTAACCGTCAATAAAGGCACTTACTCTCGCGCTCTTTGTAACCAGGTGGCGGGCGAACCAACAACTTTTGAAGGACTATTAGTGAAATATGCCTGGAGAGGTTTATGAATTGATATGAGGGGCCCGTGCAACCGTCTGAGCATTCAGTTGTCCTATCACTACTTTATATAATTAATGTCGAATCGTATATCCACATTAACGCATGGACAACCCTGCAATAAATTTATGTAACTACGAATGATCAAAAGTATACGGAGAAGAAGCGAGCGAAGCACTGCACTTTCATTGGGGCAACTGGCTGGATGCGTCTAACTTTTACAACTCATTTAGAACTATTTGTAGAACGCGTAATAGAAAAAACTATCTGGCACGGAAATACTATTTTCGAACTATTTACTAAACATAGGAACAAATGTCTGTTTCCACTTTCCTTTATTAGACGGGACCGCTCGAGTTTATATTTATTCCATAAGCCCTAAAAACATTGCTAGAATTCTTTGGGAACAGCCAACTTCTTAGATACCAAAACAAGTTCAAAAAGTAGTGGCACTACTACCAACCCGCTTCGGACTTGATTACCTCCTGCCTTGAACTGCCCACGCAGTTTAGTGTTGTGACCCAACGTTTCGTGCAGTTTCCTATAGCAACCTTTAGTGAAACTTTTTCATCGAACAGATGGTCAATAGCTACTAACAGCCCGTGAGTACTGTGAGGAAAACAATGGAACTCCTAGACCTGCAAAGTACCGATTGGCGCAGCAAATAGACAAATAAATGGATATGAAGGGATAAATGAAATAGAAAAGGCACACGCTGACAATTACTTGAGGCATTTGAGACAAAAGGACAGCATTGGTGAAGCCAATTTGTATTACTTGCGATGGGTGGGTTTGTGAACGTGAACTTCGAAGGTGGCAGTAAAATTCTTATTGCTTTAGTGAATCGTTGCACTATGGAAAATTAAAAATAAAATGAGTTGCACGCAGTCCAACGTACAACAATATACATATATATTCACCTTTTGCTTTACATACACATAAATGCCCTGTAGGGAGTTCGGAAAGAGTTTTAGTGCTTGACTTATCCTGGCAGAATTATAGGGCACTTGTCAGTTTAGAATAAGAGCCGTAAAAATACTTCCGTGTATGAATGTTTAGTAGAGCGCATCAAAAGCGAACTAACGAAAGTATAAATATTTCGAAGCAGCGCCGCACGTTGGATTTCTCAACGGGTCACGCATACATATAATTGTATTTCCGCTCGTGTGTAGCATACGCATTTACCTGCCGTTTGCTATCAACGGAATGACAGCAATGGAGCAGAAGAGATCAGAAATATGTACATTTATATGTTTGTTCATATAAACAATATTCTGAACAGAGATATTTATGTGCTAACGCACTGGACACAATTATACATTTAAGCATTTGTGTGCACGGCAGGAAATCGGGGGCACAATGGCAAATATTGCCTTCTATTTCGTGGTCTCTTTGAGTTAAAATTCTTGTAAATATTACATTTCGAAAGGCAATAATAGCTAAGACTATTGGCCTAAAATAATACTTATAGACCGTAATGTGATATAATTATTCAGAAAATAATTTCTAATAAATAAATAAATAATTAAATAAGTAAATAAAAAGTTCTTAAAAAAATAAGTAGGTAGGTAGGTAGTGGGGTGGCTTTCGCAATGACACACTTAGACCTTTCATAGGTCCATTTTGATACCACTGGAACTTATCCTTACCCTATGGGTTCCTTTTCAAACCATCCGGTGGCTTTAATAAACGAGCAAAGCTTCGTTAGTTTCAGATGCGCTATGCCCACTACATCAGTTATAAATGCCATGACAACAGTGCGGAGCCTCCTTGTCGCTAAGCTTTCACATTCACATAAAAGTTGGCTCACTGTTTCCTCTTCCTCTGTATTTAGACATTTAGACAGCTTCTACAGAAATCGAGGTACGGGACCAGTTAATGCCCCCATTATTTTTTTTATAGTTTCTCTGTTAAATCTTAACAAGCTTTTAGAGCGACCGCTGTACCATTTCGGCCATATCTGTCTGCTTAGTTCGCATGTTGAGAGGTTTTGCCAACTTGTAAAGGGTCCGCCATATAACTTTACGGAATTAAAAATGCTATAAAAAAGAAACTACTCAATATTTTTCCAAACTGTTTTTTTTATTTTGAAGTACAATCCTTCCGGTTAATAATGGAACACAACTTCATTCATATTGCTGCCTCGGCTAGCCATGCACCATCCGTATTTACCGCATTGATGGTTTCCCTATCTATCAGTAGCTTACAAGTGGCTAAAGGCATGGGTATCAGCGTTGAGCGTTGTACCAATTCGAGCAAGTTCATCTACCTTGCAGTTCCCTGCTATATTGCTGTGACCTGGCACCCAAATAAGGTATATTTTGTAGTATTTTGATACGTCCTTTAGAAGTTTGAAACATTCTATCACTGTTTTTGGCGAGTGCGTTTTAGATTCTAGCGCTTTTATTGCTGCTCGACTGTCTGAGTATATGAAGACTTCATTTGTGGATAATACTCTCGTTTTTATTACAGTAAGTCCCTCTTTTATGGGAAATATATTTACTTTACTAGTACTAAGTTCGCTGAGGACCGCTATGGCTTTCTTTAATTCCAAGTTCAACCAACTACTTTCAGGTCTGAATATTTTCCATTGCTGCAGCAAACACAAATTCGCATTGGGTTCGTAAAATCGTTATTAATATAAACACATTTTACATATTTTGAGATGAAAGCGAAAGCTTTTAGATTGGGCATAAAATTTATTACTTAAGATACTGGACATCTCAATAAAAATTTTTGTTTTTAATATATATATAAAAATGTGTTTTTTTTGCATCTGTCCACTTTCACCTAAAAATATATACAAGTAAAAGTTCTAAAAATAGATTAGCTTTAGCACAGTCCAAAAATACCTAAAAAATGCAAACAACTCAGGGAGGCTGAAATGGGCGATATGGGTCCTCTGACACTTCTTTCTTATGCTTAACTTCTCTCGTTATGTGTGCCAGCTTCCAGTAAATGAAACTATTTTGCTGGCAAATAAGTAGTGGTGTGCTAATGTCAGTTGGAAAACGATTTTGAAAATATATTTTATGTTATGAGGTTTTGACTATAAAAACATACATATCTCGACCTTCAAGACGAAATGTCAATTTTTATACCCACATATGGATGTATATTTGCCTTTACTTATATTTCAAGGATTTTAGACAGTTGGGCTAGCTATGGTGACCTTCGAAACTTAGTTTTTAACGAAATCAATGCTGTGACTGTTTAAGGTGCATTTCTAAAAGGGATTTTAGTTAAGAGGCAAATCTAATAGCTAATCTAGTAATTCACTAGGCACTGCCAGTGCGGTATAGTCACCGATCCTCATCTAACGTCTAACTCATCAAACGGTGGACCCATAAAACGTGCTGTTTCGAAGAATGCGACCAGAGGGAGAGGTGAGTGGGTTTAAGAGGGCATGTGTATACATAGATGGTTAGTACCGTGCAGTGAGCCTTCACATGGTGAACATATATTGAATATGTCGAAGTCAATACTGGATAATTAGGAGTTTAACCTGCTGGAATATCCAGACCATAATTGAGGCAAAGTTACACAGGTCTCACAATCTGCGTGTCAGTAGTTGCAGTTATGTTTGGTTCTGCATCTTCTCGGTATAGTCGAAGAAATGTCTACTGACTCATCTAGGAGGTGGCGCAGACTCTAGCAAATGCCTGCAGCCTCATTATGGGAGGAGAGACATCAGGTAGCATCTCGCGGCTGTCCTAATAGCAGTAGTTTGACCGGTCTAAAGCTTTGCCCACTGCGAATCACTAGTACCTGTCTAGTGCGCTGAACCTCATCCCGATTATCCTCTTCCCACCTACCTGAAGCTAGAAGTTGAACTCGCACGCAGTAGGGATTATATTAAGCTTGGGCGCTGACTGATGAATGGCAAAGGTTTGTCAAACATCATGAGTCTTAGACCTTCAGTTACAGAAAAAATTCATCAGCTGAATAAAAATTTAGAGCTATGTAAATACTTATTTAACATCGTGAAAGATTTTTTAATTATTTCAAATAATGGTATAAATATCAAAATGGTTCAATTAATTTATAATTTGTTTTACAAAGCTTTCAAACGAGGTCTCAAGTGCTTTTAGGGAACATTAAGGTTGACCCCAGTCAGAAGAAATGGACTTAATATCAGTCCTGTAAGTAGTTTAACCATAAATATTTACTCTCGCATTTCTCCACGACTATGACGAGAACGGCGTTTATTTAAAAAAAACCCATTGAAGATCTCTTAGAGCAAAGAGAAAACAATTTCCAGACTACCGAGCTGTATTCCCGTGTCGGTCTAACTGACCTTTATAAATATTTCTAATTTGTTCACATTTTAATTATATGCAGCATTCCCATTAAAAAAATTCACCACCCGCAATCTACCATCGGCATTCCCAACTGGGTCACGTAGGTATTTTAAAAACGCGCAAGGTGTGTGGGCCAGCGATGCCTAGCGGTCATGCCATCAGACTACTGTTCGACAGCAGTTAAGCGCGAGCACGCGGATCGAGTAGTCATTGCCATCGCAGTTGAGCCAACGAATCGGCACACTAATCACCGGAAGGAAAGCCAAAGCGGCACATAACATCCTCACCTCGAGCCAGTGAGCTTCTTCAAGTCGACTACGTCAGCAACAAACTTTGAGTGCAAACCTTTCTAATCCTTCCGCCAAAGGGCATAAGTATTATGATGCAAACGATTAAGTTAAGCCCATCGTTGAAACTCAAAGTACAATAGGATATTATCCACAGTGAAAGGTGGCATCGTCAATCACTGATCTGTGCAACACACATCTTTGACTACATAGCTCGTTTGCCAGCATTGTGCGGGCGTAAATTTGAGAATTTGTGAACATTGAACCTGCGCCCACAGGTTCTGCGAATTTCTCTGGAGAATATCGAATCATTTGTTTCACACGCGTTGAATTGTGGGGTGGTACCAACGCTTCGTATAATAAATATTTATGTAGGTACGCGCATAAACGGCATGTGAACAGATGTATGTTCGCTCGACTCAGTGTTGATACATTTTAACAAACGCAAACTGTGAAAATAAACATTTTGAATAAATAAATGCGAACACAATTAAAAATGTCTTCGAGCGAAACACAAAACAAAGCCAACAAAGCCAACAAAGGCGGCCAAATGTGCGCGCCAACATTAGTGAAAGCAATTAAATCTGTACGATATGATGTGGCAAAAAAGCGTTGGCCGCTAATAGCTGCTTTTATCATCATCAGTACATGTTGTTGTTGTTGCAACGTCATGGCAGCAAATAGCGCACCGCCGGAGATGAGATACCCATGCGCCTTTATTGATACCATCAACGTAACCGGTACTCCCTGGGCGTATGAGCAACCTAATGTTACCTTCGCTGCGGATACTAAACTCAACAACACCAACAACATCAACAATATAAAAATCAACAGCACTGTTGTTAGTAATAACCATCATGACGACAACAACAATACAAACTTTCTTCACAGTCTCGGCATTACATCCATACCGCGCGAATTGATTGCCGAATATCAGTTTGTCATCAAGGATGGGGTGCGCGTTAAAGTGGAACGTCACCTGCGCGCTTGCATTTGCAAACTGAAGCCATGCATACGCTTTTGCTGTGCAGAGGGGCGCTACTATGATACGGCTAGCAAGTCATGCATGCCCATTCTGAGCGTCATCGATGCCGACATATCCAACGGCAGTCGACAGAGCATCGCTTTGACTGGCTTGGACCATCACGAGGTACCGGTGTTGGGAACGGACGGCCGCATACAATTGGCGAACACAGAGCAGCATTTTAATGTACATATTGGTGTTCCTTGCGAACGGATGCGTTTCGTATATAGAAACAGCGAGTTGGTGCATTGGACTTTGTTCGAGGTAAAGTTCATTGACAGCTGCAAGTGGTTATGCACGCGGCAATCAGATATCGTGTTACGCGTGCTGATGTACATACATAAATATATACATTTTTTTATATCCAAATTGCTTTACAGAATGGCACAATTGCAAACCAGAACTACGTATTCCCGAACTATTACTGTTATACGCCGCATCAGTTGGACAATGTGACATGGAGTTGGCAGCCGTTGGCCTGTGTACCGAACAAGTTGCTTTTCGTTTTGGGCAAAAAAGAGTGGACCTATGCAATTTGTAAGTAGTCAATAGGTGGGCAATAACAATTAGTTATAAATGGCTATGGCTGAAGAGGGAGTCGCAAATTTTTAAAAGAAAGCGAAAGTGAGAAATTCATTCCTTCATTTAGTACATCTAGACATAGAAGGTTTCTTACAGACTACATAGAACTAACAGTAGCAGTTATTTGTATATATTTCGCAATTACTTAAAAAATTCATTGAGTGATAATTTAAAATTATATTTCGATAGGGATAAATCGAAAGCCAAAGAACTTGAAATCTGGTTAAACTCATTCAAAGTTCTAATCAAATCAATCTCGAAACCACCTGACATAAACCGTGCTAACCCCCTTTATAAGGAATAAATCATTACTTCGAAGATATTTTTGAGGTATGTGAAAGTGAATACGCTCTAAGAGTAAAGGCGAGTCAACAGTCTGAAAAAAAGCCGGAGCGATTTTAAATTTAGTAATGCACACCGGTGAATCGGATCAGTGAAGTTTAAAGAGCTGAATGCAATACGAAGAAATTTCTTTTGAATACGCATAGATGAGGTGTCATACTACAGTTGAGACTCGTATGCGCGAAGTCAATAATGACTTTAAAGTGAATGGATCCGTAAAATCGGAAACAAAACTCCGAACGAGGGCAAGTGTAGAATATGATTTGGCCATTGCAAAATCAGTAATTCCATTAAGAGCATTTAGACGCGAGTTCTTTATAAAATATGAGGTAAAAATTAAATGCTTAGACTTAGAAAATGAAACATGATAACATTTCAAAATTTTGTTGAAGTAGATTCCTACTGGGAATCCCTATCGGCAGCTAAAAAAGGAAGAGAGGCGTATTATTAGAATGAGGAAACGAGAGGCCGAAATACGTGAGTGCGAGGCGCTTAAGATACTATACCAGAGAATAGGAACAGCGCTCGAAAATTCTATCAGAGAGCTCGGTGGCTTACAGAAGGTTTTAAGACCGGCGCGTTTTTCTGTAAGAACAAAGACGGCGAATTGGTGACTGACATCCAGAGCAATCTTAAATTAGGGAGGGAACACTTCTCGAACCTGCTAAACAGTGATAGCTGCGCATGTCAAAGAGAATGTGAACATCCTGATACCCCAATCGTTGACGACGGAACTGTTGTTCCGCTACCTGGCCATGACGAGGTGAGAATAGCGATAGCTAGGCTAAAGTACAATAAAGCCGCGGGAGCCAACGGACTACCGGCTGAGCTATTCAAACACGGCGGCGAGGAGATGGTGAAGTGAATGCATCAGTTCCTATGCAAAATATGGTTGGATGAATGCTCGTCTGCCGATCGGAATTAAACTGTGCTCTGTCCAATCCAAAGGAAGGGTGTACTGGTCTTCTAAATATCGCATATAAGGTTCAAGCGAGCGTATTGTGTGAAAAGCTGAAGCCCACCGTCAACCAATTGATTGAACCTTATCAGTGTTGCTTTACACATGGAAAATCCACCATCGACCAGATATTCACAATACGTTAACTCTTTGAAAATACCCATGAAAAGAGAATTGACACCCACCAACTTTTTCGATTTTAAAACTGCATTCGACAACACGAAAAGGAGTTCTCTACATGCTGCAATATCTGAATATGGCTATAGACAATGGTGTTGCTGACCATCTGCAGCGCCGTCAGAACTGGGGAGGACCTCCCCGAGCCGTTTGATATCAAATGAGGTTTCAGACAGAGTGATTCGCTGTCGTTTGACTTCTTTAACCTGATGTTGGAAAAGATCGTGCGACCGACAGAACTTAATAGCTCAGGCATATTTCTCTCTAAAGGCGTACAATTGTTGGCATATGCCGATGATATTGACATCGTCGAGCTTAACAACCGCGCTACTAATTCAGCCTGTCATCAAACAAATAGTCGGCAGACTCGCGTTTCGGCACCCGCATCACTGTTGACAGTTATGATCTCGGGGTTGTAAGAGACTTCGTTTATTTAGGAATGAGCATTAACACCAATAGCAATGTCAGTCTTGAAATCCAACGGATAATCTCTTGCCCACAAATGCTACTTTAGACTAAGGTTCCCATCATGCAAAGTCGTATCGTATGACGCAGAAGCTGGGACGATGACAACATTCCATGAGGCGTACCTGGGAGTGTTTCAGAGAGAGATTCTGCGGTAGATTTTTGGACCCTTGCACGTTGGTGACTGCAAGTATCGTAGAAGATGGAACATAGTGCAGCGAATAAAGATCCATGGGCTTGTATGGGCTGTAATAGTTTCATCCGCCTATAATATATAAGTATGTACACCGTTAAGCTGTTTCCACTTCTTTTGCGTGTATGTGCACAGCTTGAGCTCGATTCATAAATTTCTGTTCCGACGATATTTTCCTGAATTTTTGTTACGAATGATGATGAAAAACTCTTCCTATTTTGTCGCTTATACGAGACTAGGTTGTGTCTTGCTGGCTGCGCAGGCTACTTTAATAGGATGAGTGCAGTAGAGAGTCTTTGTATTAATTGAGGGTGTAATCATAGGAGTTTTTATTGCTCCTTAAGCAAAAGGCAAATTTTAAGATACCATCTAACTTGCCCTCTCTTGCTTACGACTTGTGAGGCCCATTGACTATTCATGTTTTAGTGGACTTAACTTATTCGGAATCAATCACGTAATTCCAAAATTCCTTTGCGATTTCATTCATCTTGATTGCTTTATTTATAGCCTCACATTTTTTCTTGATAATTTATTAAATACATGCAAAGAAATGTATAGAATATAAATATAATTAATTTCTAGGTCGTTTCTGGCTTGAATGTTTGTATGGCCGTATTTTCTCACTGATTTGAATTTATAATAGAATATTTTTGTTGCAGACAGATACTGCAAATTCGCACGTACATACCTATACATAAATATTAATGCCAATTTTTACTACGTTTGTGTGTATGTGTATATGAAAGAACACATCCAGTTGTTTCTTTTTTCATTTTTTAATTTGCTGTTGATTTAACAAATTTGCATGTGGCAAAACCAAAGAAAAAAGTGAAATCTATTTACCACAAAATCCAACTGATTAGGTGTAAACACAATTTATTGATTTTGTTTTTGAAGAAAATATGAATGTGTATGCCAATGTAAACAACAACGATTCATGGTAATTTTCTCATGAATAATTCAATGTATCAAGTAATTACAGTGTTGGGACAGAGGTGCCGATTCACCGTTTAGGGAGATTTATAAACTTACGAATGAATGGGCGAACGTTCGAGGATTTTCTCATAAACGTTAGCTAATTTGTCAAGTAACGCTGGCACGACTGTCCGACACGTGAGGTCAATGGAATACCACTTTGATCAAAAAGTTCGCGGAATATACTCAAAAAATTCAAAATTTAAGATTATTTCTTTATTCTCAAAAGTGATTTTATCGATAACAAAGTATGATACTACCCATCCCCAAAGTACCGCCACGCACTTATGCCAGTGTTTCATTCAGCTCTCGAAACATTTCTGGAACTCTATTTTCGGTATAGCCATCAGAGCCGTCTTCGAATTTTCCATTACTTCCATTCGACTGTTATAACGCGTTTTCCGTAACCAGTGGTGGTTTTTGACTCGAAAAACAGAAAAAAGTCGCTGGGAGCCATATTAGATGAGTTCGATGGCTGTTGGATATTATTCGTTCATTCTTGGTCAAAAATTAACGAATAATGATGGCACTGTGTGACGGTGGGTCATCATGGTGCAAAATCCATGATTCGTTTTTCCACTAAACCCTTCTTTTTTGGCGAATTGCTTCACGTAAACGATGGTGGTGTACAAAAACTTGCGGTGTACAATTCCGTTGTAAACCATAAAAACCGTGAGCATCGCTTTCATTTTTCACTGAAAATGACGTAGTTTTTTGGTCTTGGCTTATTCGGAGCTCTTCACTCACTCGCCTGATGGTTGCATTGCGTGTCGTACTCATAAACCCATGTCTCGTCTCCAGTAGTGTTGCGTTTGATGAATGCTTTCTTTGTAAGGCCCGGGACTTTTCAGCCCATGTGTTAAGTGTTGAAGTGAAGAAATTACTGCTTTGTTTTGCTCAATATTGTCTTACTGAATTTTCGAGGCGATTTTATGGGATTTTTCAGGGTTTCTCAAAGTGCCAAAAAGGCTCCTGTTTCTGAGAAATGCATTTACCGCATATAAAAATACCTCTGTGTAAGTTAGTTTGAGGTGGTCAATGAAAGAGTCAAGAAGCTTAATTTTTTTATATAAATAATTTCTTATTTCAATAAAACTTGGATATAAGTATGCAATTCCGTGAGTTTATTATGTATTAATAAAATGTCATGTTTTGTTCTGCAGGCTTAATTCTGGCCGTCATCTGTATGAGTATTATCCTATTCGTCTACCTCTTCTGCAATGATATGCGCAACACATTCTATGGCGTCGCCATCAAAGTCTACTCGCTATGCATAATCATTGGTTACTCGCTGATGGCCCACCTCACGCTCACAGATCCGGTGAAGTTCAGCACGCTGTCCTGCATCAATATACGTAAGTTGCACCTTTGATTGTTTAAAATCACGCACATTCATTGGTTCGTTTTCTCCCGTTCGTTGCAGCCGCTTGCGTTATCCTATATTTGGTGTTATCCTTCTACATTCTGAGCTTCATCAGCTTCAATTTTTATATGCATTTTCATGGTATTATCCTGTCACGTCTAATGTTTTGGTTGATTTTCTTTCCGATCGCCCTGCTGACGGTCGGCTGGTCGATCTTCGCCGCCAACAACATCTATGACGGTAAACAAGTATTCGGCGGCGATACCTGTTGGTTTGATCGTACGTTCACGAAAAAATGGAAAACTGGTTTTGTGCCTTCTTTTTAATGTAATTCCTCTTGTTTTGCAGCAAGCAATTGGTCCATTATGGTATATTTTTATGCGCCGATTTTCATTGCGTGCGTTCTGACCATTTTTTTCTATATTCTCACATTGATCCATATCAGTGAGTGGCGCGACTACAATATGCGCAAGCCCACGGAGTCACTCGAGGAGAATTGGTGCGTAGAATATTCGAAAGTTTTTCGTTTTTATTAATATTCGAAACTTTTTCTATTATGCGCAGCTTTAAATCTTTCTGGAAGTTCTTCACCTACACTTTCGTGGTGTTTCTAGTCTGCGTCACTTCGTTTGTAATCAACTACTATCGCAAGGAGGGGACGCACATTAATTATGCGGTCTGTTTATTCATCGCTTTTCATGGCTTCGGCGGCTTGTATGCACTGATCGGTCAAAATCGGCAAATTCAAAATTTCCTACGACGCATCGAGGACGACGTGTAAGTTAGCAACTGCAAAACAAAGTATTTTTAAGCCTATAACTTAGGTTTAAATGTTCAATTGTATACTTACAGCAGCAGTGATGACGAGAGCGCGGTGCACATGTCCGGCTTCTAATCACTGTATTTCATCTTCAGCCTAAGTACAGGAAAAGCCAAAACCCTATAGAGTGTAAATATATTTTCATAAGTTTTGTGAGAAAAATAGATACGAAATGCTTTATTGTAGTCTGTATAAGTTTATATGTAAATATAATAAAAATAATAGTAATATACATAGAGCGGCTATTGATGCTAGATAAGCGTACTAACTGGGAGTTCACAGAAGAGCAGCGAGAAGCTTTCTCTTTCGAATGCAGTATCTCTCGCTTCTAAGCATATAGCTGTTTTTCACTCAGCTCGATGCATTTTTAGTACAACAATACATATATAATTAGCGCTGACACCCTTTATTTTGTTCGGCCGAGCTCTCCTCCTTATTGTGGCGTGCGTCCTGATGTTGTTTCACAAATGGAAGGGCCTACAGTTTTATGCCGCTACGAAAATCAAATGGTTTTTTGTGAGGAGCTTTTTCATGCCAGAAATATACTTGGAACTTTGCCATTGTCTGCCGAGAGGCAACCACTATTCGAAAAACGTTTTCTTAAATACAAAAAGTTGTTAAAAAAATTTGGTAAAATTATTTTTTTTCCAAGTTTTGGCGCTTTTTGAATATTATAAGTTGACGGTACTGGTGAAACGTTTTTACAATAACAGTTTTTTAGTGTTCTTGTAAGATGTTGTACACATTGCAATTTATACATATACGTAGATGTGTGTGTATCTTCGTTGTTTAGTAAAGACGCAAACCATAGAAAACATTCACAAGTTGCCAGGAGAGGGCGCCAGAGCGGCGAAGAAATCTGTTCCCAGTGCTTAAAATTCGTTGAAGGTAACACATTTTTCATCGACATCATATGCATACATGTATGCAAATTTCACTAAAGAGAAAACTAAAAATTTATTTAATTTAAATTTAATTTTAAATTTGTGTATACCTTTTTTCTTTTTTGCTAAATAATTGCCATTTAAAATTTTTAAATAAAGAACTTTTTATTGAAGTGACACCAGTATTGTTTGCCGACCTAAGGGAAGAGCTGCTTGATAAAAATTGAAAAGCTCGTTGCTACAAAATTGTGTGTCATTGGAGAGGTGGGCTTCATATAAAAGCGTAGACCACACTTTCATAGAGCAAGGAGACGGCTAAATTTAAATATAATATGCGTTATATAATAATATATTGAGGTCATCAAGGCAACACTCTTTCTTGATTTTTGTCATTCGAAATCCGGCGAAATTTCACTGTTAGTTGCCTGCAAACACAAGTAGTACAGATCACTCAGTATACTTACTTGCCCACATATAAATACATACATATGCAATTAAACATTTAAATTTAAAGTTTAAGTCCACACCCCAAATCGTCTAATGCATTTGAATACAACCACCAACTGTCCCAGCCAAGCAGCCAGCATCACAGCATCAACGACAGGCATAATTTCAAATCAAAGCATCATCAATGGCATCATTTGCAGAAGCTGCAGTAGAGCGCACTAATACTATGCAAATATGCTATGCGATAGCGTCGTTTATGCCGAGCACTGCACTGAAGGCAGTGACAGTTTGATTGAGAAATCTTTGATGTGTGCGCGCAAACTCAAACTTAACTTCAGCAATCGTACAACAAGTGTTTATGTACATATGCGTATATATGCATGTGTTTATGTGTGTATGAGGTGAATTTATTTGATATCAGAGGTCATTGCCCTCACTGCCTGCTGGCTTCTGCTTTCTGCCATTCGATTGGCTGCATCTCCGTTCACCTTATTACTCACTCAACGACATGCTAGCTGCGAGCTCACTCATTTACTCTACGTACCAACACTTGTTCGTGTTATTCTTTCTATTACAAATACATGTAAGGGCATTTGTGTGTATGTATGTTTACGTATATACAAACACATACATATGTAAATATCTGTACACTTCCAGAGTGGTGGAATGCCAAGAATTTCAACGCAGTCATCTAAAGACACTATTGCGAGAGCGCGCATTTTGAACCTGCCACAAATGCAAAAAAGTCAACAGGAATTGAACCTGGCGCTCTACAAAACACTACACCATAAACGACTGCACCAGCGACTGCTGTTCGCCAGCGCAATGTAACGTTGTTAACCACTCTTCCGATTTGTACAACAAATTTTACTTACTTATTTCCATTTCACCATTTCACTGCTGAAGCGGATGGAGGTGGGCATCTCGGTGTAGTGATTAGGGCGTGGAATGCCCGTTGACTCTCATACACCGTCTTATGTATACGTGGATTGCAGAGTATAGGTAAGTTTATATTAGCGGGGGCAAGACGAAGGGTAGAACCTTTTTTGCATCTACACGTGGAAATGCCACCGCAACTCCACAAAGCACTAATACATTGAAGTGTGTGGTAAACGTAAATATTCATATCACTTCCCAACAAATGTTTGGATTTGATTTCAAGTTCTATGGAGGCCTCAAATCTTAATCGTTGATTTCGGCAAGTAGCATCGTCAACAGAAAAAGTAGTTTTTCATTCAACCGAGCAAAAGCGGATTCTGATTATGAGAAAGTTTGAAGACCAAACCATACATTTTCCCGTGGCTTGAGAGATGAAGCAGGTTAGAAAACGCTAAGAAAGCTTTGGAAAATTTAAATGCTTAAATATTTCTCTAAAAGCCAATGAATTTTTATTGTGTGCTTGCTGGGATACCAAACACGATGTGTAAAACCTGTTTAGGTGTGTAATTTATCACTTCGTATTTTCACACACAGGAATTAAATACAAAAAATGTACGATTTCCTGGTGTTTTACTTCACGGGAAGTGAAATTTTATTGTAAAGCCAAGCTGTAGAGTCTAATGGATTTGGAGGCGTATAGACTGGCGAAACGTATGTAATCGTAGTAAGTCGTATTCCCTAAAACGTTTCTTATCTTAACTTGACAAGTTGAAGTTGGATGGAGAGGTTCAAATTGGAATATATTATCAGAAACTCTCATCATCCTGACGATTACCCATCATGGTCCTCGGTTCATGGGCACCATTAGTAGGGGAACACCTGACTTTCTACTCGGTCACACTGATCCAATCACAAAGATTTTACCTGAGACTGCATGGTTCATGGAACGGAGGCAACTTCAACTGCCCTGAAAGACATCTAGGGTAAATAATTTTGATGTCCATTCTACCAATTCTTCTGAGATTTTTCAGGGTGAATATTAGTTATACCTGGAGTTTTATTTGCCAATGTGCAGTAATTCTCTAAACAACCTTTTACTTTGTTCATTGTACAGATCCGCACGTAAAAACACTCTTAGCTGGGCGTCAAAAAAATCCACATCTGAGATAACCTGGTTTTTAAACGCTCTTTTATGTAAATGAAAAAAAGATTGCATTTCATAGAAAATCGTATCAAAAATCGTATAGTAAAAAAATGTCCTACAAAGTTAGATATTTCTCAAGTAAGAAGTATTTGTATAGCTAACAAATATATTAAAAATATATTTGTTTTCCAAGTCAAAGATATTATTTTGTATTGATTTTTTTTTTTTTTTTGGTCGATATTATATTGTTTTTAATGTTACCATACAAAGTTTAATTTGGCATAACAACCCCGCCAATACGCTCAAGCAAAAATACCAAGCACTCACACCATCACACACCTAGGTGCCTACCAAAAAAATAGAAAGAAGCGGGTGTTTTGCTTGTAATTTTGCACAGTGACTATGTGACAGTGTATTTTCCGTTACTTTACCTTATCTCTCCTTCTTTGCCTTCTTTGCCTTTTTTCTCATATCTCTAATCTAATCGTATTGTGATGACTGTCGCGCTTTTTTGCACCTTACGATATTATCAAATATTGACTATTATGAGAACTTAGGGTCAAAATATCTATAAACAATTATTCAGCCAAAGTTGAACATTCATGGAATCTTGCAATCTTAATTCATTCCTATTCCTATTCTAAAACTCAAAGTTCTTTTCGGTGTTACCAGCTATATAATGGAGCGCCAAAACATTTGATTTAACTTT
This sequence comes from Anastrepha obliqua, assembly GCF_027943255.1. Taxonomy (NCBI): domain Eukaryota; kingdom Metazoa; phylum Arthropoda; class Insecta; order Diptera; family Tephritidae; genus Anastrepha; species Anastrepha obliqua. Next base: position 3,234,534 of record NC_072894.1, read on the forward strand.
AGCGGAACCAAACTCAGGAGAATGTACCTAATTTGAAAATTATGTTTACATATCAGGTGGGCGTGGTTATTGGATAATTTCGATAATTTTCTTACCAACCCAAAGTAAAATATTTACCAAGTTTCATTGAAATACATACATTTTTGCTGGTGTTATCGTGCGCACGGAAGGACGGACGGATAGCTGGAAGGTCGGACAGACATAGCTATATAGACTGGTCTCATAATGCAGAACTTTTAGTTATGTATGTGTCTATATCTATCTCGGTTGCTTTGTGCTGTTATATTATATGTAACCGTTAAGTGAATAAAATTATTAAAAAGTAACTTAATTTGCCTTGATTTATTTCACGATAACAATCCTTGTCATGGCCAACATAAACTTGTAAATTAGGAGCATTAACATAAAATGTGGCTGCATCATTTACGACCCAAATTTAGATGCCGTATTTAGCTGCTTTTGGTGGAAAGTACAACGACCTCTGGTTGGTAAAAGCATTTCATCAACAGTTATGAAACTTGCGGACACATGAAGTACGTATTTTCAATCGTACATTCCATTTTACTGAAGGGAAGAAACCAAAACCAACGCAACAACTCCGCGAACGCATTCAACACAAATAAAAATACACAGGGCCAAAATGACACACCGGAACAGATCTAATATTTTTTTTGTACAGCTTTACTGACTTATGTTTCGGCACTAATTTAAAAAAGAAATCAATAATTCGTACGAAGATCGTTGGAAAAGTGCGTGCAAAAATAAAAAAATACCTAATTATTTGAAGTTTACCTTTTTATTTTTCTATAATATATAGTCTGCTTTTAGGCTTATACACTTCGTCCAACGCTGTTCTAGTTTGTTGATCCCTTCCGTGTAAATGTATTTGTCCAATCCTAAAAACCAGCCATTCAGTTCTACAATCACCTCCTCGTTAGAATAAAATCTTTGCCAGCCAGCCATTTCTTCAAGTTCGGAAACAAATAGTAGTCTGTGGGATCCGAGAGAGCGAAGTTTTTAAAATCGAAAGCGTGTGAAACGAGTTGGAACCCTATTTCTATCAATTTTGCGACCACAGTTGCTAAGGCATGAACTGGTGCGTTGCCGTGATGCAAACAGAAAATCACTCGACTACCTCGATTCAAACGAATGCCAAACACAAAGAACTAAACCGATCTGATTGAAGCTTGGTGTGTGTTCTTCCAAGAGATGCCATGAACTAAGCATAACCTCGATACGCGCCAGTAGTGCAACCTCTCTGACTTTGCACGGGCTCTTCGAACGACCTTCGTATAGAATTTACCAGATGGAGTTAAAATCTCAGGTTGATTTGATCACATTTTGTCTGAATTGGAAGTTACTCAAATTCAAATTTGGGTCAAACTGAATCAAAGACTCGCGGAGGTTAAAATACAAAGAAGATTTCTAAAAATTTAAAGAAGTGCAGCACTTGTTTTGAAAAAAAAAGCAGCGATGTGATGCCTAACGAGGCTCTTGAACTAACAATAAAGTATTGGACTGAGATATTGCACCGAATCTTCAACGAGGCGCTTGACTTGACTTAGCATTGGCTGTAATCAAATTTGTGCAATTGTAATTGATTTTTTAATGGCTTTCCTCAAGTACAGTTCATTTGATTAGAAATAAAACTGCACTGCGAAGCTGAGGCGCCATTTTACATAGCGTCCAAGCTGCTAGGTATGCAGCAGATAGCAGTAAGCGCATAGGCATTTACAAGTACAGAAAATCTGCACTAATACATACATATAAGCAATGCGCCGAATATATATATATATATATATATATATATGCAGATACATATGTGATTGTACATAAATGAGTATATAATTGCGTGTGTGCATGTGCATGTAGTTGCAATAAAAAATCAAATACATAGCATTACGGCAACTCTTTTACAGTTTATATAGTACACACATCAGGCATTTACATAAATATGTGCATGTGTGCATTCTAACACTCATTCATCATATAAAAATGTGTGCATATGCTTAAGTACCTAAATAAATAGAAATATGTACCTTCATATACACTTCCCTATATGCACTTGCCAGCATACGCAAGCTCATTATGTGCACACAACTACTACAGTATGCATATACATCAGCAACACTCACACACTCACACTCACACTCACAAAAACACGAAAGTGCTGTATGTAAACAAAAGCAAAACTTTTCTAGTGCACCGCGTCGAATGAGTGCTGCACGAGTTGACTGGTCGTAGTGAGCGCGCCCAGTCTTTGATGCCTGCTGTGCCTTTTGGCGGGCTGCTGCCTGCTTTCTGGCGCTCGCACACAAATGCATTGCACACAGGTACATACACGAGCATGTGCACTGCGCGCTATATACTGCACAAAAATCAATAAAGCGTAGTAAAAATGTGAACACTCGTAGTAATGGAAACTGGAAGTTGGAACTGGCAAGTTCGTGGAATACGAACGGCACGCGCAATGCGCTACTTGCAATGCATTATGTACGCTGCCATATAAAGCAGTATGTACACCTACATACATATGTATATTTACTACATGCGCAATAACTGCATGCAAGTATCTAAATGATGCAACGCAGTGGGCTCGGCGGGGTGCATGATATGCGCACTGGAAATATACGCGAGGTAGGACATGTTTGGCGCTATTTTTGTCCTTATTTTAATGGTAAATAAGTATACTAACGCACGAGCGCAAGCAAACACACACACACACACACACATCAGTGTCTTAGGTATGCATGCATGTGTACAGGGCATTTGCGAGTACTATACAGAAATATGTAAATACGTTTTTGTACGGAAGCAAAAACTAGGAAAGTGAGCGTAGCGGTTCACCAGATAGAGTTTTTCTGTAAAAGTGCACGACAATCAGTTTTTCTTTTTTTGTGCAAATCGCAAAATGAACGCCTTTATTTACTGAATTTACTGTAGCTGCCATTGCTCGAAATGGGTTATTGTCTCCCGAGCGTCCAAGGGCCCATGCAACTTTTGCTTTCCAGCATCATTATGTGGATGCGAGCGCCGAGACTTATTGTCTGTTTTATGAAAATGTTTGGAAAAATTTCAACTGAGCTTCAAATGCTTGAAATTTATAAACATTTGTGCCAAGTTCCTGAAAATTGTAATATATTATATTATATGTATGTATGAAAAATAGTCTAAAAAGGTGACTAAGAAAATGCATGTAAAATGTATGCCATTCTCGATATACAGAGGATCAAACGCTTCCTCGTACATACACGGCGTTCAATTTTAGAACATATTTTCAAAACAATTAATAAATTTTCTTTGGAAAAAGCTTGGTTTTCATTTATTCTTAGTGCACCTTCTCAATTTAATCACATATAAAAAAATGATATTTACATTCAACATTTTTATTTTTAGAAATAAAACTAAAAAGTTTCGGAGAATTCATGTCAAAAATAATAATCGTATAGTACATAAATGCGACATTGCAAATGCAGCTTGGGCGAAGATGGGGTCTTCAATCTCAGTATGCTTTGTGGTTGTAATATATAATGTGGTTATATGCGGAGAGAGTTAACACCATCAAATTACTTGGCATAATACAAAGACCAGCCTGTGCAAATGCGGTCGGAGCATCCAGATCATGTCCTAGGGAATCTTTTAATGCACCGACACATATTACTCCGGTAGATCTCCATATCAAGAGTCCAAGCGTATGCGGACGATGTCTGTGGGCTAACATCAGATAAATCCCTAAGAAGGCTTTGCACGAAAATCCAGAGGATTCTGGACAACATCGATGACTGGTGCACGAGACAAGGTCTTTCCGTCAACCGAACAAAACCACCCTAGTCCTGTTTACGAGAAAACGGAAATTGTATGGACTTAGTCTTCCAAGACTGAAAGGTGTGACACTTGGTCTTTCCGATGAAGTTAAATATCTAGGAGTAATCTTGGATAAGAAGCTGACGGGTGCCATGAGTACAACCTCCGGCGATGCTCTAAATGCTTTGCTTGATTTGCTCCTCTTGGATCTTAAGATACAACAGAAAGCAATAAGAGCAATGGTTTCTAGCGCAAAGACGGAACTTCGGGACACAGACAATTCTTTAAGTTGCTATCTGAGCTGTATCCACTGTTTCTGGCGGCTAAAGGCGGCCTGATACCCACCGTTTCATTTGGAAGGAAATTTGATTTCAGATTGCGTAAGCAATGGAGCAATCCAGAATGCATTCAGGGAGGTTTGATGGATATTTTCTTTACCGATGGGTCTAAAAATGAAATAGAGTCTAGAGCCAGGAAACTCCGGTGTTAAAGGAAACGAAATCGCCGATGAATTGGCCAATCGTGGATCAGGGGTTCCCCATAGGGACCACAGCCAATAATCGGAATCAGTTCCGCAGAAATCATGAATTTGATCAGCGATTATGTATGCAATTCACATAAAGACTGATGGTCTGGTCTAGAACGCTGCAGAACTGCAAAGTGTTTTGTGACAAGTCCGAACAGAAAACTATCAAACTTTCTACTAAAATGTTCCGTTGATGGTCGGTATTATTACAGGACACAATCCATGGAGTCAGCATAGACCCACCACAATTGGAATCATTAATCGACCTTTTTACAATTTCAATCTATTTTGCTCTCAGTCAAATCCATTGCCGCAACGGATCCATTGTGACAGGAATAATAGAGTAAAAACTCTACTTACAACTACTACCATAAGCGTTCTGCCACTCTGCCACTAGTTGTGAATTGGAATACTACCAGCTGACAACTTTTCAGCTCAACCAGCTCGTGCCCCATATTTTTAACACACTTTTATTAGGTCGGGTTGTATGTATGTATGTATGTAACGGAATCTTTGAGCTTAATTTTCACTGACTTCTAAAAATCTGATCGACTTGAAATTTTGCATACCTATCAAGGACCGATGACAATGCAATAATTTGATAAAAGTTTTCCATTATCCTTATTAGGATTGCCAGGATTAATATTTTATTTTTTTTACTGTGGGCAAAAAGCAAGGTGAATTTAGTTGTAAAATGATAAATCTTTATTTATTCTTGTAAATCAGTTTCTCAGGCTCCCTCCACGAATAAGTTCTTAATCCCGATTACTTCTTTATCACGGCCGATAACTGCATAGCTTTAGACTCACAGTCGATAAGAAAGGAATTAAATATAACACGAATATATCGAATCATTTATTCACTGACTGCAATGATAACAATAATTTTCATTCATAATAAAAAATAGTTAAAAAAAAACTAAAAAACACACTTTTTTGCTAATCGAACTAAAAAGTAGAAAATAAAAAATAGTTTAAAAAAACTAAAAAACACGCTTTTATTGCTAATCGAACTAAAAAGTAGAAAATAAATTTTAATGACAAAGGGACCTTTAATGAAGTAATAGCAAATCGAACGATGAGTCATAGTCAACTACATCAGAACAGAATTATAACAAAAATTAAGATACAAATAGAGTAATTCAAATTAGAGTTAAAAGCGTGGGATGCTTGATATAGTAAATATTACAATCATTCTATTGGCAACTACCTATGTACAGAAGGTTATGAAAGTGAAGCAAAATACCAGTTAAAATATCAGCTCATAAGTCCTATGCACCAAATACGAGTCAGCTAAAACAAAAATTCTAGCCCAATATGTTTCTAAAAAAACAGTTTTAGACGAGTTAAAAAATTGTATAAAACAACATTCGCTCCGACATTTTATAATATCTATTTTATATTTAAAGAAATACAGAATATTTTTTGTGTCTTTAATTAAATTAAACTTCTTTCAAGACCAGTAATTGGTTAGATACTAAAAAATTGATCAAAATTACACTAAAAGTAGATCCTAAGAAATTAAAGCCAATTATTTAAAAAAAAATTAGGAGATAGAATTTAATTTATAAAACAAATATAAAATTAATGCTAAAAATAAATAAAATGAACGCAAATTACACATCGAATTCATATTTTATGTGTTTGGTTGCTGCGAAGATTTTTCTGCGATGGCCCTTTTTGGACAATCGATTGACAAGTCTCAAATTTTCTTATCCAAAAAACATCAACAACTTTGCAGACAAATTGATTAGGTAGGTAAGTATAGTGGTTGCCAGTTGACACATCTAGGCCTGCTGTAGGCCCATTGTGATACCACCAGGGCTGCCCCCTCTCCTCACTCCACATTATCCTCATTGAACCAACCTGTCGCTTTAATATATCTAACAAGGTTTGTTATTTTGATATTGGCTACTTCTGGCAAGTTATTCAGGGAACTTTTTCTTAAAATATTGAACCTTCTTCTATACAAAGCCATGCACCCGCATAGAAAGTGTTCTATAGTATCTTCTTCTTCAATGTCGTTACAGCTTCTGCAATATAAGTTATAAGGTGCTTCCAGTATACTGGCATGGCTGCCAATCAGACAATGCCCTGTTAGGACCTCACGAAGATTTCTCACATTCTTCCTGTGCAGTTTCAACAGTCGGTTTGTGTGGCCCATGTTCCAGTCTGGCCACGCCATTCTACTTGTTGCACAGGTCAGGGACTGAGTCCATAGCCTGTTGGCAGCTCTTATAGTGTGCTTGTCTATAAGCATCTTACAAGTAGCTAAGGGTATAGGTATATATATATGTTCGCTTTGTCTGGTTGGATCGGTAATGTGGTCCCCAATCTCACTAGCTCATCTACTTTGCAGTTACCTTCAATGTCTCTGTGACCTGGCACCCAGAGCAGGTTTATTACACAGTACTGTGATAGTTCTGTCAAAACGTCGATACATTCTTTTACTGCCTTCGTGTTAATATTAGGCGATTGTAAAGCTTTCCGGGCCGATTGGCTATCTGAATATATATTTATATCTCTTGTGGTGAGAACTCTTTTATTTAGCGCTAACAGGCCTTCCCTGACAGCCAGAATTTCAGCTTGAATAAACTACAGTAATCAGGTAGCCGGAATGAGATGTTGGCATTCATTTCCTCAGAGTGAAGGCCTTCGCCTATTTGTTCATTTAGCTTGCAACCATCAGTACAGATACTGATTCCACCTCTATTGTCCATTACCCCATTCTCTCCATCTTCTCTCGTTGGGAAAGTTGTGGGAAAGAATGTGTTTACATGCAGCTGTACTGAGTTGCAAAAGTCTGTCGTTTGATATAAGAAGGGGTATTCGTCTACCCGTGACCCCTCCTGTTGGTGGGTAGGTTAGAAGACTCTCTTAACCTAAGTGCCGATTTCGCCGTCAGCTGTTTGCTGTAGGCCTCAATCGGTAATAAGTGTAACATGACATTCATCGCTGCCGTGGGCGTAGATTAATTTACTACTGGATTATTCTAGTCAATGGCGAACTGGTATGGGCTCCTCTACTAATGTTAGTATTACGAAATTTAAGTTTAATCTTTTTGTGAAATTTAACTAAGTGTATGTATGCATGCCTGTAAGACGTCTCTCTGCAGACTGAAATAAGTAAATAAATATCAGTACCTGAACTAAAATGTCTTCATACTCGTACCAGTATGGATTTTCCCTGCAGGGTCATTTCACCGCTCCAAGCGCCCAAGTAAACAAACATTGTAGCGGTTGCTCTATATTTATCAGTGGCAGCAGCTACTTGAGTAGTCGCCGCCGGCCTTGCGTCTCGTCATCAAACATTGAATATTGGAATGTGTGAATGCGTGGATGCTTGAATGACTGAATGAATGCGCGTGTAAGTACTTAACATTGTTTTGATTACGAACAGGTTATTAAATTTATCGTTACATTTGCTTTGCCTGTTGCGTGTGTATTTCGCTTTGTTCGAGTTTCTTTCCGTATTTCATTGATTTCTTTCTATCGAATTGGGAGTTCAAATAACAGCAAAGTTTTGTTTGTCTTAATTGTTTGTAATTGCACTCTTAGCAGCGTTTTTCTAATCGCACCTAAAACTAATTGACGGCCCCATTTAGAACCCCTACCTATACACATGCAATTACATACGTAAATATGTACGTATAAAAGGTGAACGGAACATGAATGCCACAAGCAAAAGAAAGAAGGTAAACATAAACATACCTATTGTTGGTTTATGTGTATGTAACTAAAAAATTCGGGTTTGTGCTCAAGTTTGAGGCTGACTTGAGAATTGACGCAACTCTCAAATCTTCAAAGTAACAGTAAGTAACAGTACCTGCAGTGAAAAATTAAAGCTTTGATGAAAAATGCCAACTATTTGGTTAATTGCTCATGAAAGGAGAGCCAATGTTTACTCTTCCCTGTAATAGCTCCTGGAGACGCTCAAGCATGCATGTTCTGCAGCTTATATGTGTGCGTGTCGGGTGTATGAAGCTAATATCTAAAAGTTTTGATTTTCATCATGCAAAAGCCGACAACAAGTATGTGTGACACGAAGCAAGTTCGTGTGTCACCCGACACGCACACATGTAAGTTGCAGGACATACATGCTTGAGCGGCACCAGGAGCTATCATAGATGAAGGATTGATATTTTGAGACCAGAGTCAAACCGAACTGAACCTTTTAGAAAGTGGGACCAAGCGTAGTTACTGATACCAATGGCTAACGGAGAATCACACTTCTTAACAAATTCTTCTCGACGACCAATAATCACCCTCTGTAATCCCCTTTTGCTTTCCAATCATTCCTTTGTTGAAGCTTGGATGAATTTAATATTTGGTACATACCTTTATTATTAATACTAACTTATCGGTATGTAACAGGGGTAACACTCCCACTTTCACCTTTCCTAGTACGGAGTACTTCAGAGGATGGGAGGAAGTGATTGATGTTACTCTACTGTCTGAAAACAGCTTAGTAAGGGTAGATAATTGGAGGGTATCCAATAAAAGGTCCTTTTCTGATCATAGCTGGATCCTCTACGATTTGGATCTTAAGGTAGATCCACCCCTACCGTATCGAAATCCTTTAAGAACCAATTGGAAGAGGTTCAAAAATGCAGTAAACAAGAGGATAGGAGGGACTCCTATCCCTCAAATCACTCTCACAGAAAGCCTTGAGAGTAGGGTCATAACACTGGAAAAGGCATTTAGTAGGGCCTACAAAACGTCCTGCCCCATAAAATTTAGCAAAAAACTCACCCTCCTTGGTGGAGTAGTGAGCTCTTAAAACTAAGGGAAAAATCTAGATCAACGTTTAACCTCAGCTACTCGACGGGAAATTGGGAATTGTACAGAGAAAGTCGGAGACAGTACAAGAAGGCAATCAGGGCCGCCAAAAAAGAGAGCTGGAGGGAATTTTGTTCGTCAATCGAATCCACTAGGGATTCCGCTAGGCTTAGCCGGGTTCTTTCCAAAGACCACTCTATGGCTTCTTGGGTCAAGAAACCTGATGGAACTTGGACTGCTACAGCAGAAAAATCGCTAGAGCTTCTGCTAAACACGCATTTTCCGGGATGCAGCGCTTACGAAAGTGAGAGGGGAAACATTAGGCGGAGCCAATATAATCCACAGCATCTTGCAAATGAAATTATTACCAAAGAAAAAGTTGCATGGGCAATCAAATCTTTCTCGCCCTTTAAATCTCCGGGGCCAGATGGGATCATTCCAAAGATGTTACAGGAAACCTTGGACTGCATCCTACCATGGCTAGAGGAAATTTTTAAAGCGTGTTTAAACTTAGGCCATATTCCAGAAAGCTGGAAACTAGTCAAGGTCGTCTTCATACCAAAAGTAGGTAGAAGAGGACATGAATCAGCGAAAGACTTCAGGCCAATCAGTCTTTCGTCTTTCCTGTTAAAAACTTTTGAAAGACTTTTGGATACGCACCTCAGAAGCTCTTTGGAGAGCTCTGGTATATCAACTGCACAACACGCATACCTTAAAGGCAAATCTACGGAGACGGCGCTTCACGAGGTTATCGGAACAATAGAGGGCTCTCTAGGCGCCTTTAACAATGTTAGCACAGATGCCATCCAACGGGCGTTGATAGACCTGGAGGTGAACAGTTGCATTAGTAACTGGGTCATCTCCATGCTAGAAACGAGGATCATCAAAGCTAATATGGGTAATATCAACATAACCAAGAAGGTCCACGGGGGCACTCCACAAGGGGGAGTATTATCTCCACTTCTTTGGCTATGTGTGATCAGCAAAATCTTAACAAAACTTGACGGAGGTGGGGTAAAAGTGGTGGCGTACGCTGATGATGTGGTGTTAATGGTGTCAGGACTGTGCCCAAATACGATCAGTGGGATCATCCAAAGGGCGTTAGGCGAGCTTAACTCTTGGGCCACAGGATGTGGGCTAAGTTTAAACCCGCGTAAAACAGAACTTATGCTTTTTACCACCAGATACAAGGTACCAACTTTTACCCTACCAAATATCAACGGACAAACTCTGGCTTTATCAACCAGTGCAAAGTACTTAGGGGTAATTTTGGACTCCAAACTTAGCTGGAAGTTAAACGTCAAAGAACGGGTAAGGGAAGCAGAAATTGCCTGCAAACGTATGCTTGGAAGAAGTTGGGGTCTTCAACCTAAGCATACATTATGGCTGTATAAGGCGGTTATACGACTCATTTTATCGTATGGTTCGGTAGTTTGGTGGAAAGCTCTAGGGAGAGAGTACAATACCAAATTACTCGGCAGAATAACGGTCGGTGCAATCAGATCATGTCCTAGAGAGGCTCTCAATGCACTGACACACGTTATTCCAATAGACCTACATATAAAGAAGACGGCAACCATGAGTGCATTTAGGTTAAATGAAGCGGGTCGCTGGAAAAGAAAAACTTATGGTCACGCTAGTCTATTATTGAGACAAACTCAGTTAACCTCGGTGAGGACTGACTACATCGTCCCGATGGTAACGTTCAATAGGAATTTTGCCACACTCTTTCCATCTAAAAAAGAATGGAATAAGGGATTCTCTCTAAACAACTTCGATACCACAGTCTATACAGACGGCAGTAAAATGGACTGTGGTGTTGGAGCTGGTATATATTCTCATAGACTTGGAATTGAAAAATCTGTGCGTCTCCCCAATACCAGCAGCGTCTTCCAAGCGGAAGTACTAGCAATTGGGGAAGCCTGTAGGTTACTAATCGCAGATTTCTCTTTTAAGGGCAATATCGCTATTCTTTCGGATAGCCAAGCCGCAATCCAGGCGCTGGACGCGACTATAACAACCTCTAAAGTGGTGGAGCAAAGTAGGAATAGCCTCACCAACTTGAGTGAAAACCATAGAGTAACCTTGATTTGGGTCCCGGGACACCGGAACATAGAAGGTAACGAAAAAGCTGATGAACTGGCAAGAGGGGGATCTGCCATGAATAGCGCTCTTGCAGTACCAGTATTCACTCCACTAGGTGCGGTCAAGAATGCAATTTCTCTAAAATACCTTCGAATTGCAGATTGTAGATGGAGAGACCAGACGACATGCAAAATCAGCAGAACGTTATGGCCCACCTACAACCTCAAGCAATCGTTGACATTAATAAACATGAAACGACGGGACACCTGCAGACTTACGGCAGTCATAACTGGCTTCTGGTCTATCGGAGAACAAGCCGCCAAAATGGGCATCCCTCACAACACATACTGTCATAGTTGTAAACAACCGGAGGAAAAAGAAACAATCTTCCATTTCCTCTGTGAATGCCCTGCCCTATGGAAGGACAGAATGTTAACCCTGGGCAAACCGCTGTTCGAGAGTCTCGAGCAACTGTCTGGCGTAGACGTCAACAACCTAATAAGGTTCCTAAACCGCACAGACTGGATATAGTCCTGCTGCAAATAACTGTTAAACAATTTGGTAACGAGGATGTGGCAACAAAATGGTGCGGAAGCGCTAGTTGGATTCTGGATGAATCACCACTCTAACCAACCAACCAACACACCTTTGGCCTAATTCAAATATATAAATAGATCCGGGATGCTTACCATTTACATTCTTATTTGCTGCCGAATAGTTTTATCAGCCTTAAAAGAGACAACGAGCGCAACCTAATTGTTAAAAGTTTATCAATTTATTTGCCGAACTGATCGCTGCATTTCTCAAAGCCACCAGGCACAATAATGCACTTCATGCAATTCATCTCACATCAAGAAGCTTTTTCCCATAACAGCGACTATTTCCAAGTATACCCGAACTAAAGGCCCAATAAATTTAACCTAAGTCATGCTGAAAAGAATTGAGAAGGTGTGCTCCATAACCGACCATTATACGGCTCTGAGCGGATTTGACAGAATCAACTGATGGACTGACGTTACTTGGGATGCGTTTACAAAAAAACCGCGATTGTGTTGGTGATATACGAAAAAATCTACACAGTTCCCACAATGTTACTTCATTGCCATCTGAACAACGACTGAATGGACAGGTGTGAATTAAGGGTTTCCGTATAAGAGGTGTTATTTTGATGTTCAAAGAAAAATATTATTTTTTAATATAAATGATCGGAGGTTTATTTCATTGTTAAGAGGAAGGTATGCCGTTAATAGTGGAAAATAACATCAGGCAAATGACCACCACAACCACGCTTACAGGACAATATCCTTTTCATGAAATTTTCCATAACCGAATTGTAAAGTGGCTGCCCTATGTCCTCGATAGCCTTACGAATTCCATTTTTGAGGTCTTGAATCGACCTTGGGCGGTTCGCGTAGACCTTCTCTTTCACGTGGCCCCAAAGAAAAAAGTTACAAGGTGTTAAATCACAAGATCTCGGTGGCCAATTGTGAACACCTCATCCAATTCCTGCCATAAAAAATCGTTAATCATCTCTCGATAGCGCAATCCATTCATTCGTAACACCTGTTATTGGAAAACCCTACAATGTGAAATGATTAGGCAGCCGAAGTTTCCTCACAATTTTCTTAGTTAAAGAGCAAACCTTATAAATCTACCTCTCTTGATCCTAGGTTGCTTACCCTCACAACACTAGTCAGTGGAAACAGCTGGCAATTCTCTCAAACAAACACCGGGCCTGCATTTTGGCAGAAACATATGATAAGGCGCGCGACCTCTGTAAATATTTAACATACATATATTACGCACACACACACATACACAGTAGTAGACTCAGCAGCAAACGTAGTCAAACACTGTTTATAGCTGTTTTAGAATTTCAAGCTCATTCATCATAAATTTACTAAGGCCAATATTTATGTTTATATGTGTTTATGTGCTATGCCTACCTTCATACCAGTTCTAATTCTTATAAATCTACACATATGTACATATACATGCATATGTATGTAGAAAAAAATTGATTAAATTCAATTCCGTACACGTAAGGGTTAGCGTAGTTTGGCTCATATCTCTCTTTCAACAAATTCTTTCTTGGTTTCGGAGCTCCACAGAATGGTGGACTACATATGTACAATCTCGCAGCTACCGTGACATTGTCCTGCTCTATCCAGATATAGATTTACCGTTTTAGGAAGACAATTTTTCAATGAGTTGGAAGGTCTCAGTACTGTGAAAATCAGAGATCTTCTAATATTTTTTTTAAAGTACACACTGGTTTTAGGAGAGATAAGGACTAGTTCGAAACGCGTCATCACAATGGGCTATGAGGTTGAGTGTGTCCCATAGCCCAGAGTGTCCACTTCAAACTAACCTAACCTAACTACAGGTGGTGTCAAAGGGAGCTCAATAGTTTCCTATCGTGTGGCTTTTTCTTTTTATCTCTTGTTTTGCAACACAATTTATCCCGACTTTTTGAAAGCTTTCAATAGAGCCTCTAAATATTATCTCAGCGATATATTTTTGCACATATATAACACATGGGCTGAAAAGTTCAGAGCTTAACAAAGAAAAAACGTTTTTTTTTTTGTTCAAAATTAGGTTTATTCATCAACGTAATTTCCATCGCGCCAATTAAGAAGAGAGAATTTCCATCAAAAACAACGCAATCATTCCAGCGCCGCTCTAACAATTCAATACCATTTTTGTAGAACAATTGATCTTTTGCCTCAAAATAGGTCTTAGTTTCACCGGTAACCTCTTCATTCGAGCGAAATTTCTTACCGGCGAGAATTTCTTTAGGTCTGCGAACAGCCAGTAGACTCTTTCTCATCATCCAAATATCTTCTACATGCAGACGGCGTCAACATATATTCTGCAACTAGAGATTTGCATGATTCCATTGTTCTTCAAGCTGAGCTAAAGACTTTGCGTAGTCTGAAGCAACCGTTTCTGAATCTGAATAAGTGTCCAAATGCTATTTTTACTATCAAGTTTATTACCTTACCTACGAGTTATCATATTTCGGGATTTTTTCTAATTAGCGTCGCTGAAGTTAAATATTTAGGAGTACATTTTTATACGAGACAGCTTCATCGCGTTTATCAATTACTTTCTTTCGAAATCTTATGCACTGCTAGCTTTTGTCCGACGTTACAGTCTATCAGAAAATTGTATCTATGTATATCAATATCTGTTTTCTAATATAACTACGCCGCCTTCATTTAGAGACGAATTCAAAACATATTCATTACTTTTTCTCTCCGTTCGTTGAGCTTTGAGAACCTTTACAATCTTATGAATCGCGTTGTCATTAAATTTAAAGCCCCCGCATAGTAGATTTGTCTTTCTTGGCAGGTATTTTCTAGTACGCCTTCTGAATATTTCAATTAATATTCCTTCCTATACTTTTGGAAATATTCACTTTCACAATTTCCATACGTAATCTGCTTCGGGTCTCAATATTTTATGAAGGAATTCCAAAGTAGATACAATTATTCTTAAATTTGCTCTTTTGACTAGAGCTCTATCTGAGTTGTAGAGCCGCCCTTACCTTATTATAGGATTATTTGTAAGTAGCAAGTAATTAGTTTTGTCCTACATTTAATCAGTACGAATCTTTTGCTCATTTGGCTAAATAAACAAATGAAGAATACTGACTTAGGCTTAGCTTCCACTTCGATCTTCAATGCTCGCATTAATTTTCTCTCTTTTTGAAAAGCTCTTTAATACAGAAGTAAGTACCCTTTTATTGGAAGGAATAAAGTACTCCTCCTTCGACTAGTCAGTTCAATTCAGAGATAATTGCATTGTTATTGTGATGTACGTGCCATGCCTCGAGCTAATACGAACTGCGACTAAACAAGCTTTTGAAATTAATTCAATGACTTTATGAATGAATTTATGATTTATTGTACAAACATAGATGTGTCTGTATGTATGTTCATATTTGTCGTATTTCACTTCAGATATGACATTTGTATGTATGTATGTACATACTCATATGCGTATATGTGCACATAAAATATGCTCAATAGCTTTTAAGTACGTATGCATGTTTGTTTGTACATAAAAACCCAATGACAAGCATTCAAGCATACAAATGCACGTATGTATGTGCATATGGAGGCACGCATGCTTTGCTGGATAAAAAATGATTAATTTTTCCACAACTGGCCATTGAATAACTATCGGTAATTTATATTTTTCCTTCACTTGTGTATTTTATTGGACTTTTACTGCAGCTGTGCGTGCGTTTGCATACCAATACATGTGCGCATCAAATCTACAAATATGGACATCATCGGATACACAGGCAAGTACCCTGCAAGAAATGAAACTAATGTGAAAGCGTTTTTGAAATGTACAAAAAAAAATACTATTAACTATTGACTGCTATGATTTTTGGAGGCTGAAGCAGCAGCAATTCTATTTTTTACTGCAACAAACATTCAACATAAGCAGATATTTATGCCTTTACAAATATCCTATAGTGAAGTATTGTCTAATAATTTTTAGCTGCATGAGAACTGTCGCTGTCGATAACTATGTTTTGACAGCTGAGAATGGTAAACTGTGATGACATTTCTTGTCTGTTTGCTTGGCCAGTCATCATGAATCGTTTAAACCAAGAACAACTTTTCCAAATTGTGCAAATTTATTTTGAAAATTAAAAAATAAATAAAATAAATATCAGTTCAGAGCGATAGTGACAGCATCGGTCTTTCTTTCTTTCGAAATGATGGAACTCATAGCCGGACATATGCGGGATATCAGATTAAAAAAATGCTACGAAGTTATCTACCAGATTATAACAAAAAAAATATATTAGGTGCGCAACTAAGTTCTCGTCAGTAGATGCCGCCAGCAGTGTGTGCTAGTCAATTCGAACATAACCTAAACGTCATAAACCAAACTTAGATATATGGTAAACAAACTGCTTCGACACTTAAGTGATTTTGTTTTGATATCATAAACTTTTGGTTTTGTGAAAATGTCTGATTTTGTGACGAATAATCGTCATTTGCAGGAAGTGTTGATTTTCCTCTTTCATTCGAAAAAAAAAACGGCGGCTGAAGCGCATCGAGGGCTACAAAAAGTTTATGGAGATGCTGCTTTAAGTGAAACAACGTGCCGAGATTGGTTCCGTCGAATCAAAGACGGTGATTTTAATGTTGACGACCGTCCGCGTGAAGGAAGTCCAAAAATCTTCGAAGACGCTGAATTGGAGGCATTGCTCAATGAGGATCAGTGTCAAACGCAAGAAGAGCTTGCTTCAGTATTAGGAGTTACCCGGCAATCAATTTCCAAGCGATTGCATGATTTGGGAATGATTCAGAAACAGGAGACTTGGGTTCCTCATGAGTTAAAATCAAGGGATGTTGAACGTCGTTTTTTCGCCTGTGAACAACTGCTCCAGCGGCAAAAAAAAGAAGGGTTTTCTTCATCGCATCGAGACGGGTGATGAAAAATGGATTCATTACATCAATCCAAAGAAAAGACTGCCCGGTCATGCTTCTACGTCGTCGCCTCGACCGAATATTCACGCTGTGAAGGCTATGCTATGTATTTGTTGGAACCAACTTGGTGTTATTTATTATGAACTGTTAAAACCAAACGAAACCATCACTGGGGATCGGTATCGACTTCAATTGATGCGATTGAGCCGAGCACTGCGGGAGAAGCGGCCGCAATACGCGGAGAGGCATGGAAAAGTGATTCTACAGTATGACAACGCTCGGCCTCACGGTGCCAAACCCGTTAAAACCTACCTGGAAACACTGAAATGGGAAATTCTACCCCACCCGCAATATTCTCCAGATATTGTGCCGTCCGATTATCACCTGTTCCGCTCGATGGCACATGGTCTAGCTGAAGACATCAAAAAATGGCTTGATCCGTGGATAGCCTCAAAAGGTGAACAGTTTTCCTGCTACGGTGTACGAGATCTACCAGAAAGATGGGAAAAAGTAGTAGCCGGCGATGGACAATACTTTCAATGATTCACTTGTAACAATTTTTTCAGAATAAAGTTGTATTTTCATCAAGAAAACAGCGAGAACTTACTTGCGCATCTAATAAAAGAATCATTCGAACAATATTTCTGTTTTTATTATCATTTTAAGTTTTCAGACTCTTAAAAACACCCGGTATTTGACTTAGAAATTCCACATCAACAACTTAACAGTGGCTTGTTGGCCCTACACTTCGGCCAGGCAAATAATTTACAAGTATTGATATTTATGAAATACATACACACATGCATATTAATATGTAGAAGTGCTCATATACTTAAGTATGTACATGCATACATATGCACATATACATATGTTTAGACGTTTTTTCCTCACATATTTATGGCTTTGGAAACGTGTGGCTTACGCGCATTTGATAATGTACGAGCACTCGTTTTAGCCTTTTATTAGTTTTATTGCGTGCTTGTTTGGCCGTTGGATTTACATGCACACACACGTACTTATAAATAAGTGAATAAATACATGCTTACAGATGTATGCATAAACACCCAAATCTACATGAATAAATAAATACTTAGTGCGCTGCAGTTAACTTTTTTATTTGTTTAAGATTTGAGGCTGCATTTGTAAGCCTTTTTGGTATTTTCTAATACATCAACTGGCTGGAAGTTACAAAATTCAAATTCAAGTAATGCTCGGCTAATGTGAACTTGAAACTAACAATTTAAAAAATAATTTAGAAAATAGTAATAATAAAAATAAGACTTATATGTATATAGGAAGAGTCAGACACCTAAATTTGGTTTAATAGTGGAAATGAGAGGAACAGAGAAATGGTAAGAGTTTAATCACAACACCGTCCATTATACAGGATTAAAGTAATCGTGTATTGCTCCTTTGTAAATACTCCTAGCCATCGTAGCCAGGCTCGATGAAGACAAAATTTATTCAATCAGTGGGCCCGCTAAGCATTCGAAAAAGTAAGCTAAGCTTCGTAAGAGATGTAGTGTGAACACCTATACCACTTCATACCCTGCCAGAAAGTACTTCCTTATTATTTCGTCTACTAAACTGATGGGTAAACTATCAAAAATGTAGGTCTTTTGGCCCATCTGTTACTTGCTGCTTTGATGAAACCCAATTTATAAGTGTACGCATTTTTATATCCTTACTTACACTGCTCGGGAGCAAAGGCAAGGCTCTTCCGTCGTAACGGTTCTGAGCTGTTGTTTGTACGCCGTGAAGTCAGCATTTGCTAGCTCGCGCCACATCGACGTTCTACAAGTAATCTTTGGCCGACCGCGACCTCTACTCCTTTGCGGATTCCAATTTAGTGCCAGAGATGCGGAATCTTCAATGGCCTGCAGGACTCCGATTCTGTTAATAATGCTTCCGCTACTTCGTTCCCAACTAGGATAGGTTGGTATGAAACAGTAATCACTTCATTATATTGATTTCAAATAAATAAAGTTTAATATGCTTTCAAATGAATTGTATTTTTTTTTAATGTGCCACAAATATAGTAAACTGCACAAAAATCAAAGCTATTTGAGCATCGAATGCAATTTTACATATTTGTTTAAATTGATTTAAGTAATTTTAACATTGACGTTTATTTATTTTTAATTGTCCTCTCTATTGCCTTCCCTGGGACAACTGCAACATATCGACTTGTTTCACAACAGTTTATTAAATGCGATATTCACAGTCGGTCAATGACATTCTAAATAAATTTAACAAAGCAAGCAAACTCACGGACCGAAATATGCAACGCCTGAGCTTTTTTGCTTCTCAACAACGCCTGACTGCCTGCCCGATTGCCTGACCGTCGCTGTGCCCGACTGCAACTGTGTGGATTCTTTTATCTTGGCCGCTATCGCAGACGCCGTCACCGCCATCGCCACAGTCACACTCAGTGCAATTATAAATATTGTTGTTGGAAATCTTGCCATTTTTTGTTTGTTTATTTTTTGGTTTTGTTTTGTTTGATGATGGTTATGATTAGGTTACTAATAATGTTATTGCTAACGACCACAACAAGGCAATAAACTGAACGGTATGATTTTTCGGCGGTTTCAGTATGCTGTGGTTGCCGCAGCCGTTCTTTGTGTGGGTCGAGATAGACGGGTTCAATGAAATCTTCGAGTTTCTGCTTAAATTATCAAGGACAATAAAGCGAAAGTTGTGTCCAAGAATTCAAGAAAATACATAAACATACACATACATACATATATGCATAGAGAAAGAGAGACTAATTGTTAGCCTGGTGAATTTATCCAACACCTAAAGCAAAGATGCTAGAAAGGCAAAGAAATAGGGGTAAAAAATATGCCAGCTAAGTAGGTAGGAGTACACTTGTATATGTATGTATATATATTTACAACCTCGGCCGAAAGAATTATTTTCCCTATTAATTACTGAATTTTTCGTTTTAAAAGTTGAAGTAATAATCTTTCATTAATAAATACGCACAAAGAAAAGGAATTAGTGATAAAAACGTCCGAATGTAATTGATTATTTCTCCGACACCATCCGCAGCCATACAGCCCCCGATCATAATACTGCCTCCCCCATGCTTAAAGTGGGTACCACGCAACCTGGATGGTATTCCTCGGCAACCCGTCGCCTCACGAACGCCACACCAGGTGCCCCAAATACCTGTAGGAAAGGAAACAAAAAACGTTTGGGACTAGGGTAAAAAGCTATGGTTGTTGATATTTTAAAATTATGTGAGCTAAGCCTTCCTCAAAGCTCGATCCATCGGACCTCAGAACATTCGACCTATCTTCCGCCGTGAATTGTTGATAGTAGAGAACCCCTGCGAAAAGCTTTGTCCGATTTTTTTCTGAAAGCCACGGCTACTTTCAGACTTTACATCCTTTTAAACCTGCTTCCAGAAGCCTTCTTTCAGCCATTCTAGCACTAACGGATTTTCAAATTTCTTCCGACAGGACAGCTGCAAGAGGACGAAAAGATTTTTTACGATCTTTAACAGCATCGCGTATAAGTTTTCGATCCTCCCGTACAGTAGCGAGGCGTTTTATTCCACTTTCTGATTTATTATGGTGCGATTTTTCCCCGCAATTCGCACATTTGATTGCGCACAGCGAACGTTCCACCAAATTGGCAATCTCAACGTGAGCCTTCCCTTCCTCACTGAAAATTTGAATTCTCACTGTTTTGTCGTAACAAAGTTCACCTTTTTATGCATTTCGACAAAAAGAAATTGTTTGTATCTGCTTGATAATTTTACACTAAAGATTATTCACACAGTGACTACCAATATTAAAATGCCAAAATATTTTAAGTATGCCTTCAAAAATACAACTTTTTAGACCTTACGCTCCAAGTGTGCCATGGATTTTACCATAATACAATTTATTGTTGTTTTCAAAGGCTAAACACACTAGGGGCACTTTCCAAAGAGCACCGGCCACTTGGTAGCCACATTTCAAATTATTTGTATTTTAGTGGGACGCCTAACACTTTTGGCCAGGGCTATATGTACTGGTACGTATGAGTTCTTATGTACATACATATATACAGGGCCCGCCATCTATCGTTACGGATTTAAACTAGGTATTATTTGAAGAATGGTAACACTTAGCTGTCATCTGATTTGACAGAAAAGAACGCTGGGAAATATTGCGACATTACTTTGAAAATCATGGTAATGTTGCAGAATGTGTACGAAAATTACGTACGGCAATAGGAAGAAGAAAAGCACCGAATGAAGCGTATGTGCGTTACTTTGTGAAAAAAGTAAGAGAAACTGGGTTGCTTATTGACAAACCAACGCGTGACCGACCAAAAACCGTGCGTACACCCGAAAATATTGCTGCTGTGACCGAGAGTGTTCGTGAATCACCAGGAACATCAGTTCACCGTCGTTCTCAACAATTGGACATTTCGGAGACATCATTGAGACGAATTTTGCGTAAAGGGATGGTGCATGGCTAGCCGAGGCAGCCATATGAATGAAGTTGTGTTCCATCATTAACCGGAAGGATTGTATATTAGTTCAAAATAAAAAAACAGTTTGGAAGAATATTGAGTAGTTCCTTTTTTATAGCATTTTTAATTCCGTAAAGTTATATGGCGGACCCTATATATAATTGGCGCATGCACCCTTTATGGGTGTTTGGCTCCTCCTCCTATTTGTGGTGTGCGTCTTGATGTTGTTGCACAAATGGAGGGGCCTACAGTTTCAAGCCAACTCCGAGCGGCAGATATTTTTTATGAGTAGCCTCTTCATGGCAGAAATACAGTCGGACGTTTGAAGGTTTAGAAAAAACGTTTTCTTCATTTTGGTGTTTCACCGAGATTCGAACCTACGTTCTCTCTGGTAGTCACGCACGAACCCATTTGGCTACGGCGGTGCTTATGTATCATACATACCTATAATATATTTACATGTGTTTGTATGTGTATGCATGTCCATTAATTTATTTTTTTTTTCAATTTGCGTATGAAGTTTTTTCCCCCCTGTAGGCAGTTTGTCTTTCAGAAATAAACTTTTGCATTTCTAATCTGAATTTCGTTTTTATTCAATCCTTGGTAATCGCTTTTGCGTCGAAAGTAAACAGGATGTTTGCTGTCTGCCTGCTTGTTGGTTTGTCTGACAACTTTTAATTTTGCCTGTGTGCACACATCTCCTTTACACCCGTTGCATTAATGAGAATACTAACCTGCCACCGCTTTGCGACGTCTTCCCGCACACCCCGACGCTTTGTCGTCTGCTGACTTAATTCCAATGTCGCTCCTCCGCGCCAATGGCTGCAGAGGAATGCTAACTACGCATTCGATATTTAGGCACATTTACAAAAATAGACCGCCACAGTTCACACATCACAACTCAGTCTGCTGCGCCAATGAAGTCATTTCGCACACGATCGACGAAAGTCAATTCATGATCGTATCAGACGTCTCGGTATTTATTCTTGACTGTGTTGGGCAAACACTGGCGCTGGTGCAGACAGACAGAACACAACAACAAGCCACAAAAGCCATAACAATGGAACAGCAAAGCACAGAAGACAAGAGACACTGCAAGAAAAGCAAATAATCAAAACGAAACATTAAAAATGCCGACTGAGTTCCAATGCGGGCATTGCCAGACACAACAAGGCATGGATGACCTCCAGAAACGCAGCACTCGTAACCGTAAAAAATGAGTTCAATGAAACCATCCGATTTGGAGCAGGTAGTGCCTACGAAGGAGATGCCGATGCTGAAGACACCGAGTTTTTTTACTACTGTATGTGTGCATGTGAATACTTTTAGGTGTATGTAGAGAATAAAGAGAATGAATTGAGAGTTGGTGGGGGTGTTTACAGACTTACGCGATACAGTTTTGTATATCCAATTTAGTGTTATTGACTCGCCAGTTAGAAATTCTAATGAATATTACACACACTTTTTCTGAGTACTGATCATATAAGCAGATATTGAAATGATTTATAGTAAATCTTTGCGTTCAGATTTCATCAAAGTTCTAGTTATCTGATGTTACTTTTCGTGCATTAAATTCGAGCCCACTACTCTAAGGTTGCAAACAAATTGCAAGCAAAGCTGAAGACATATTGCTTGCGTTAGGGGTAAGCTGGCGAGTGTTCGAAGTGGAAGACGAACAAGAAGTAATAACTGTTAAAATTTCTTTGTTTCTTCATTTTTTTTTCTTTATTTCATTGACTTAACAACCTTACTGACTATATTTACAGGGTAAAAATAAAAAAATTTAAGAACTAAAATTAATTAGATAATTTATTGTGAAAAATAAAAGGACTCAGTAAGTGTTTTACATAGAGGCCTTGGCATCGCAAAATCAAGATCAAAACTTCTAGGAAGCCGATTCAACTCTTCAAGTCCCTTGTAAGAGAGGCGAAATTAGCCTAATTAGGTCTGACATAAAATGGATTATAAGACCGAAGTAGTCTATTAGGAACATTGAAACTTATTTGTACAAGTACATCTGTACGGATCTCTAAAATCACTAGCATAGCGTCGCAAAAGTTGGCATAAGTTGAAGCAAGCATATCCTATTTTTAGCAAAATATGCAGCAGTTTTGCGTGAATATTCTGCGTTTGACCTTCAACTGATCTTCAATTTGACCCCACGAGGACAAATGGATAACGAATTCGGCTCAGTAACTCCAAAAACGTGTATATCAATTTTTTGAAAATTTTCCGGTCAATATTCTTGGCTTGTCCTTGAAAAAAAATAGTTTTTAAGGTTTTAGGTAGTTGAGGCATAATTTCACGTCTTAAGGCAGCAGCCGTAGCCGAATGGGTTGATGAGTGACTATCATTCGGAATTCACGGAGAGAACGTAGTTTCGAGTCTCGGTGAAACACCAAAATTAAGAAAAAAAAAAAACATTTTTCTAATAGCGGTCGCCCCTCGGCAGGCAATGGCAAACCTCCGAGTGTATTTCTGCCATGAAAAAGCCCTTATAAAAATATCTGCAGTTCGGAGTCGGATTGAAACAGTAGGTCCCTCCATTTGTGGAACAACATCAAGACGCACACCACAAATAGGAGGAGGAGCTTCGGCCAAAAACCCAAAAAGGGTGTACGCGCCAATTATATGTACATAAGGGCGGCCGAAAATTTGCGTAATTGACGGTATATATTACCGTTGATTAGAACTACAATAAAAACATGTCAGGCCGAATGTGAATACCTAGAATTTTTTGTTTTTAAAGTGTTTCCGAATTTTTCACAAAAATACCCCTATTAAAGGATGTGTTTGTTCATTTTTGAACAAAATTTGTCAAAAAATCCCCACTGTGCACTGGCGCGGATCGTTGCTATGTTTAGTTAGTAGCATCTCTTGGAGGCAGCAAATGAAGCATCATAAGAGACTGTTTCAGTATCTCCCTTCCAGACGTACCTGCGTGTAAATCGGGAGATACTCTGAATGCTATTTTACTTCCCCCCTAAGTTTTTCTTCTTCTTCTTCTTCTTCTTGATTAGCATGATAACTACTTACGCGATTTGGCCGAGTTTAACAAAGCGCGCCAGTCGTTTCTTTCTTGTATCCTTCTTAACCAGATTTTTCCAATACAGAGGAGGCATTCCTTTTCCTCTGCTTCCACCAGCTGGTACCGCATCGAAAACTTTCAGAGCCGGAGCGTTCGTATCCATTCGGGCGACATGACTAGCCAACTGAGCCACTGGATCTTTATCCACTGTACCATGTCTATGTCGCCGTAAAGCTCATACAGCTCATCATTCCATCGCCTGCGGTACTCGCCGTCACCAACGTGCAAAGGTCCAAAAGTTTTACGCAGAATCTAAGTTTGTATTGCATTTTAATAAAGTATTCAACTTGAGAAACACAAATTTAATATTTTTAATAGCCGTACCAATTTTTTGTACCTGTGCATACATTTCTCGAATACTTTTACGGAAGAAGAAAACGAAGACATACGAAAGCAGACATTTCGCCTAAAAGTTCGCAAGTAAATCTATTACTTGAAAATACTCTTCTAAAGGAGTTTGGAGTTTAAAGTTTCCTTTCATAAAGCGTTTGTGCATTCTGAATGAGACCCTTTCAGCGTTATTACTCCACAATATTATTCCACTACATACAAGCATACATACATACATATGTATGTACATATAATACTTCCATCACTAAAGGATGCACTTCAAAGATCCTCCGCCCAATTGCTAGACAAACATGCTTTGTTAGACATTCGCAAGAAAAAAATATTTTTCAAAGTAAATGTGCTGAGTATCACCGCTAACTCAGCCCACCTCGCGCAGTTAGCTGCTCAACATGTTGGGTGTTCCCATGTTGTGGTACACTTTAAGCAAAAAAAGTAGATGAGCAAAAATTAGTTTCTTTCTCAACTCTTACTTTTGATATGCAAAGCACATCCTTAACTCTACTTGCATCACTTTTAGTGCAGGTTGAAGGCTAAGCACCATCGTCAGCCAGCAAAGTACATTTCCATTGCTTCTTAGCGACATACATACATGCCTACATACTTTACACCCATCCATCCACACACTGGCGCGCACGCCAGTCTAACCGTTAAGGCGTGTTTCAGCTTTGGATTTTGGCGGTTTTTTTGCGCGCGCGTTTCCAAAGCAACCCCGGCGCGGCACCTTTCGTTTGTTTATTTTCTTTCTTTGGCTTACATAGTTGGCACGCGTAAGTGTGGGAACTCATGGAATGGAACGAAAAGAAAATGTCCTGCTTGCTTTCAAAGCCTGCATGCTTATGTGTGTATGTATATTCATACATACGTATTTATGTATGTGTGCGTATAAATGAAAACATATCTTGGTTTGTGTTGAGCCATCGTGGGCGCTCTGTTATTGAGTTTGCCCACAGAAACTTTACGCTATGTGCTCACGAGCACACGATTGTACACCGTCGGGTGGGTGGCAGCCAAATGTTACATGAATGAACGGTGAGCGAGCTGCAGCCCGCCAAGACGATTTAATCGTAAACGCTTCGTGGAAAATACTCATGCGCCTGTTAGTTGGTTGTGAGTGCAGTACGCGTGTATGTGTTTCCGTGCGTAGTGGTACATACGTATGTATTATAGTATCTAATCCTTTAACAAGTAGGGGCACTCTCTCAATCGGCGTGCCGTGACGCTGGAAAGGCTTTCACCGGCACTGGGATACTTTACGTTGTTATTGTATACATACCTACATATGTGTGTATATATGTATATGAATGTGCGAGTATATTGTATCATTTGAAGTTTGGGGGCATATAATATATGTATGTATGTGCATATGTATTCAAATAGAAGCTGTTACATACTTTTTGCCTATCGCCTTGTGACAAAATTTCCTCAGAGGATACTTTAAGCATCAAATGCTCTTCTATATGCAAATTAGGCTAAAGAGGCTTATGCTGAGGTTTGTTTTCTTTGGTAAATTTGCGTTAACTTGGAAGGAATTTTGTTAAAGACTTTTCTGTTTTTGAAATATAATTGTTTTCGCACCGTACCATATTTGTTCGCATAAACAATTAAGAGACAATTAAAAGTGTCACGTTTAGCTAGCAAATTCCAACTCTATCCTGAAGCAAACTTGGGGTAAAGTGTGCCCAAGTCACACCTTTGTCGACTATTTTGGGTGACTATTTGGTGACACTAACATCGAAGCGTTTGAACTCTTTAACTTTTTGCTGTGCCTTCGGTGGGTACATCAATTTTTGATAGCTGCAACGCTAATTGTTTCATTTTGTTTTGCTGGAAATACACGTCGCTGCTTGCTAAGTTGAAATTCTTTATAAAAATGTAGGGAAAAATGAGTTTAAAAAGTGCTCTGAAAGGTTTAGCCAGCCTTGAAGAAAGTGATTTTTTTTTAAAGAATATTATACCAAGAATATTGGTACCGGGAACAAGAAAGTATGAACATTTTTCGGTTTTTAGTTTTGTGCTGATTAGGTAATAGGAAACCTGTGCTTAGCCTGGAAACTTTGAACTAAAAAAGCCTCACAAAAAGGCAGTAAGGCAAAATCTACAACTTTTTTACCCTTAAGAAAGTTATTTTATTTTTTTATTTATGTCATAAAAGATCCTATTTTAACAAAATAAATGAATTGAATATAATCTAGTAAAAAGTGCTAAAAGTGGTGGCTAGAATTAATAAAATGTACCACCGAATCACTGCCTCTACCCAATCAGAATCTCAATGAAGAGCATCTGTTAAATGTCTACAGCAGGAAGCATTCATCATCACAGCATTTGCAGCTCGGGGTGAGCCAATGATATATTTACTTTTGCACTCCGATGCCTGGCTTCTTCGTTTCTCCGCTTTCTGCTGCCCAAAATGTGTGAGTTAAAAGTCTTCTTTACAGTTTCGCCATCCATTCGCACCACGTTTTGCCCATTTATAAATTCTTCGATCTCATTGTTATGTTTTATTCTATAAGACTCTTCAGGCTCTCATACAAGACCAGCAATTCTCCTCAAAATTTTACGCTCATACCGAAAGATATAATTTTTATGTTAGTAGTCGGAACTCATGTTTCACATCCATAGATACGAGTATGTAGCTTACACGGTAATGGTAATTTTCAAAAATGAAAAAATATTATTTTAAATTAGTCAAATTTGGTGCATATGCTGAAACCCAGAAAATAAATACGACATATGATATTTTAAAGAATGGGCTGTGCCACACCCACTTTTAGGCAAATGCGTGTATCTCGATAACAACTTGACAAAGTTCGAGCAAACTTGGCACACGTTTTACTTTCCACTTTAATTAGATCCGACATTGAGTTCGAATAAAAGCCACGCCCACTTTTTAGATGTTAAGATGATACTCGTACAAGCAACAACTCTTATTGTTTGAGAACTTGTTTGATACCGAAAACTCCCAGCCAGCTAAAATGTACGCAAGTATCTAAAGTTCAATTCGGACCGAAGGAAAGCTAATCCTTACTTGTTTTTGATCAATAAGTTCAGACCAAGTTAACCAATGATTTGAGACTCATTTCATTCAATAAATAAATAAATAAATAGTTGGCGCGTACACTTCTGTTAGGTGCTCGGCCGAGCTTCTCTTCCTATTTGTTGTTCCGAAAATGGAGATACCTACAGTTTTGAGCCGCCTCCGAACGGCAAATGGTTTTTTAAGAGATGCCTTTTCAAGGAAGTAATACACTCGGAGGTTTGATTACCTGTATTTCATTCAATTGCAAAAGGCAAAATGCATACATTTTTAGAATTTAATATTTCATAAACTATCACTTCAAACCAAAATAAGCTAGAAACGTTGAATATGTTATATACATTTGTTGTTAAATTAACTAATATATTAGTTTCTGGCGCTTTTCCTTCCATAACTTTTTTCTCTCAATACAGAAGAGATGTAATTTCATGACCTTCTAGCAAATTATAAATGCAAACTACGTATAACTATTTTGAAATATAATAAATCCTACTCAAATTTTAAGTTTTAACTGATATTGCGTGAATCAGATAAGTATTTTTCATTCGTAATCGAAAGCGTTTTGCTTCCAAGCATTTCCACTTAATTGCAGTGCAATTCAATCGCTGCAAAGTTCTTTAATTTAACAACAAGAAGTAATCCAAAATAATTCCCATTCAAATGAAATGCAATGTAAGGCGGGCATTGAAGTGGTATTCAGCGCAATTATTAGAGTTGGAACACTGTCGGAGGTAGCTCGGGGTGAGAGCTCAGCTCTTAATATCCTGCACTACGAATACGACTATTTCCGCAATCAAATATGAAAAATATGAAGAGCAATACAACCAGCAGCGAAAGCGAGATGCAGAGTAAACGGAAAATCAAGCCACTTAACGGTGCTCATTACTTTTCAATCGTCGCAAAAGTACAACGAGCAGCCGTCATTACGGCGTCTACGAATGGAAATCCTTAATCGCTGCAACAGACATCAACTTGCTTACGATTACAGCACATCAATGGAAGAATAATAATAAAATAAAAAATAATAATAAAACTGAGAATGCAAAGTGCAGTCATCAGCATCAGCGAAAACCTCACCCCCTCGCCATGTATCACTGCGCTGTACTCTTTTCGCTAAGAGCCCAAGACTTTCGCATATTCCGCAACTTAAGACATTAAAATATCCATGGAAATGCGAGCTAAGCCAGCTTGCAGCGAGGTATCTGACATCTATGTATTCGCACATCTAACCACTAAAACTATTCGCCCTCCCCAAAACCGTTTGCAGCTGACGGAAAATAAAAATGCGTTGAACTATAAAAAAATAATTTCAAAGTCTACGAGTGGGTGCTCCGTTCATTTTACCACCTGCACGTTTATGTTCTTCCAAGTAGCGCAAACGAAGCGGTTCAAAAGGCCAGAGTGCACTATGGGGAATTTTACCCAAAATTAAATTAAGGCAAAAATAAAATTTTGTAGACTCTGTTTTTAAATGAGATGATTTACCGTCAATATGGCAACCCTTAAATATGTATGGTAGATCCACGATTAACAGTAAAAAAAATTCGCAGTTTGATTCGTGCGTCGTGTTCAAATGCGCGTATCTCGAAATCTGTTTGCTACTTTTCAAAAACAAAATATGGAAAAATTTAATTAAATAGCTTGCAATTTTAGAAACCGAAAAAACCCAATTTTGAGTGATACTACAATAAAATATATTTTTTTGCTTCGAAAATTAGTTAACATAATGTAAAAGTGCAATAATTATCATAGAGGATATTTTGGAAAACAATAAAACCATTTTCAACCACCAACTTAATTTTTCTAAGGTTAGACCAGAAATGTAAATAGCAGCCCTCTTGTAGAATATGGCGAAAGGAATGGAAGGGTGCAAATAAAAAAGTCTGCATATAACTATTTGATCAGAACTATTGTTACAAATTTTATATCAACTAAATTTGAAAATATTTAGATCGGAGACTTTTCAACAGAAAACGAACAGTTTTGTAGAATATCCAAAGAAATCGCGTCATGAAATTCATAAAGTTGATAGAAAAATAAGAACTCATAACTTTATTGATGTTTTCAATACTCCTACTGCTCTTTAAATCATTTTTTTTTTAAGTGCACTTAAGGTCATCAGTATCATTCAAGAACGATGAGTCAACGTATCTAAACTTAGTGGTATGCCACGCAGGACAATCACAGAGAAGATGGCTGACAGCCTCTTCCTCCTAATCATTCTTGCAGTTTCGGCAATAGTCGAAATGAGCTACGCTCAAACTTCGAGCGTGTCGACTTAGGAGACAGCCTGTGATTAAAGTAACTAACATTGAGACGTTTTTCCTTCACCAATTAAGTAGCGAATTTGAGCGTCTGACGTTGCATTTTGGTCGAATTCGTGTTGTAGCCTTACATGTCTAACTATCAACATATATCGAGTTGGCTGAAGTGGCAGTGCTACTTGTGTCACGTTTGTAGGTTGGGAGGGAGGGAGTGGATAGTGCCTCCTTTGTATGTCCCTTTACCCTGGCACTCATATCAAACGGATGCGGAAATATTGAGGCATCTCATTAAGAGATCTCTGGCATTTGCGAGTAATGATGTAATTAGGGACAACTCCTCAAAGAGATTTATTAGCCGCTTGGCTATCGGAGTAAATATAGACTTCTCTAAAGGTAGTCACATTACGGCTATCCAAACAGCTAACTCATTAATGGCTAGAATTGGCCTGAAATACGTCGTTTGGGACGACGAGCCGAAACGCTTACTTTTGGCTTCTTTCAGTAGAACTTTTTTCTTTTTGTTGGGGTTGACGAATATGAAGATTGCGATTTTGTCAACAACGAAGCATTCAATCCAGCTTATATTAACAGAATTGAAGCCCTGGAGCTTGACATACAATTTTCCAAACGTATTCAAAAAGAATTTTATCCTCCCTTCTGACTGCCATTTATAGAATGAGCGGACGTGGCAAACCAATTTTTGTATGACAAGCGATAGACCCAGTTTCAAGTGAATATTTAAATTTTTCAAATTTTCGCTAAAAATGGGGTTAAATGTCCCATATGAAGTAGCGCGTTCATTTGGGAATAGTTTACTATTTGGGTGCGTTCAAACGGGGAAGCAAAATACTCAAAAAGGTACAAGCGTCCAGCAGACTCTATTGTTATTACTATTTGAATCATAACAAAAGTATTCAAACCACTATTGGCATAACGCGCCAAGCAGCGCATGCTGTCTATCGTGGCATCATGTCCGGGGTATCCGAAGTGTTCGTGTGTGTGTGCGACTATACCAGTTGCGGCTTTTAGAGACCATTTAAACACAACTTGGCGCATTGCCACAATCCCTTTTGGTTCCCTCGTTCGCTTCTACTGCTTCTAACGTTCGTAACTGCCCGCCTGCTCGCCTGTGCGTCTACTCTAACCCCAAGAGTGCAAGTGTACGCAAGGCACTGATAATACCACTGATAACGTACAGTTTACACCATCCAAGAATGTGCTAAATTTGAGGCAGTATAGATGGAGATAGCAGAAGGAGCGGGCTGTGCGCGGGATGTGCGGCATATCGATAAATTCATACCACCGAATGTGTCTGCGTTAGTATACTTATGGTATATATGTAAAAGTGTACTCAAATCACCGCAATAAAGACGTCTCAATGAGGGGCGCTGCAAGCCATTAGCCAACTCGGCCCACCACCAGCTTCAACAGCCCGCCATCGTACTGGCTCATTGGCGAAATGGGACAACGCCGAACCTCTCAGCGGCTACGACGTCTACTTGCCGCTCCCTAACTGTAATCCTGGTAACAAGCTGGCAGCGGAGGGAGGAATGAGCGAGAGAGAGCAAAAGAGCGCGTACAAATGGTTGTAGAGAACTGACACAAGACGAGGGTAAAATAGGTTAACACAGACACTGACTGGAACAGCCCAGGCCAAGGCATTGCAGTGGCCCAGACGGATGAATACGGAAGGACAGGGATGCTGGCAGTAGAGCAGGGCATTGCACCCAAACGCTTTCTCATCCTAAATTCATTTGGAGCAGTTGTGCTGCTCGTTAAAGTTGTAAAGCTTCGATTCTGTTTACGTTCTATGTACTTCGAACTTTGTTATATCTCTGGTTGCTGCTATTTGCCGTTTGCGCTATGCTTTTCTTTTACATACACACATACATATATATCTCTATACATAATATATACCTACTACTGCATTGATGTGCTCGTAGTAAGGTACATACATTTAAGGACGAAATGAAGCAAGTAGAGTTGCCGCTTTCCAACTCGTGAACTGAGGAGATAGGAATAATTGTGGAATGCCGGAAATGCCTACTGATACACCCATCTTTTAGAATACAGGATGTGAAATTATGATATTTCATAGCATTGGGAATGTTTTTTAATCGTTAGACCTTCGATAGATGGCATTACTGGTGAACAATTATTTCGTTTTTTTATTACTACGGGCTGGTCCCGTCGTATGGATTATTATTCACTTCAAACATAGCACAGAAATGTCAAATTACATGATCTTCGTGGGAGGCTAGCAGGCCCTGTTTGGACATAATTTTATCGCCGAACACGCAAAATACTTGTCCTTTTTATTCCTCTCACAAACAAGTTAAATAGCATAATAAATATATATTGCTAAAGCCGTGAGCATATCTTCGAGACGAGTGTACCAACATAAAAAAAATTAATAATCGTACATACGTAGCCCGCGAAATTTTAAAATGCACCTTATTTTTTGAATAAAACTCGTATGTGCCTTGAAACTCATACGCCTGGATGCTCTGGCCCAAGATATTCCAGCAACCTGAAAGAGTTGAGAGCCTTGATTGCAACCTGGGATCGCTAGGGATCGCTGTACTTGTTTTGTTGTAGTTGCATTCAAGGGTACTGTTATGCCTAAGCAATATGAAAAATTTCACAAAATAGACACTATTGTAAAAAAAACTGTAAATTTAAAAATGCAAATGCAGTTGAATCGGTCGCAGAGCAGCCTCTTGTACAAATGTGTTAGGAAAAAAGTCCATGGCATGCATAATAGAACATCATTTTCAGAACATTGTACCGTTGGAAAAATCTCCTACCGCAAACCGCCTTTCATGATTTCTGCCGCAAAAAATTCATTTTTATAAATAAAGAAAAAAGTGATAGAAGCTACCAACAAAAAAATTATTAAAAACGCGATTTTCTAGTCGCTTAAGACTTGCATTTATTTTACTAGAACTCCATGAGCTATGTTACTGCTCACCCAAATATTTTCTAAAAATTCAGATAAAAAGTTTAGCGAGCACATTCGTATAAATATATGTATGAATGTACGATGAATGAATAGAAGTGTTTTCCCTTTTACTACGAGATTTTTATTCATCCACCAAAAAGCTATCTTGGCAACACTGAAGCTTTGTGCGCGAAAACCTTATGGATGTATGTGTGAAGTCACAGCCCGCCGAAAACATCCAGCCTGTTTAACGTTAAGGCAGGCGGCCAGAACTCCAAACTTAGAAGAAATTTACTCTACAGTACTTCAATACGATGTGTCCATCGGCCTCAGCAATTTAGGCAGAAGTGTAGCTGCGAATGGCGGTGGTGCCACTGACGAGGAGCACACAAACAACTGCCATTCCCTCAAACTGAAAATTTTTGTTTCCTAATTCGCCAAGCAACACTTATACCTGAACCAAGCAAAATTGCTCCGGATATGGGACTAGTTTGGCACTAGTTATACAGAGAGTACCAGAGTATAGAGAGTAGATATGTTTTACAAAAATAAACCCATTCGCAGGAAAGGATTAGGGTGTATTCTGTGGCAGTATTCCCACAACATAAATTAAAGAAAAATATAATTTGTTGAGCTGGAATTCAGCCCTTAATCCTGTGTGATTATTCGTTTAGAATATTTCATCGAGTCTCTGAAGTAATGTTTATAAAAATATTTATCTGGATAAGAGTAAAACTCAAATAATGTGCCACCACACAGAATTCAGATACGGTTCTTAGAAAATAAAGCCAAACTATCATCACAATTTGTCCAATTAATGTTAATACGAGTACATTCGATTTTGAGACTTGCAATTCTTATTTGTTAACCAAAAACATTGGGAATTTATTTATGAAATATCCTATTGTTTATTTTTCTTATTGTAGAGAACAAACCTCTGAAATTATCCAACGTTTCACTCAATGAAACTAGATTTGAAATAGACTGGATACCTTATTCAGGCACTGATCTGAGAACTAGTTTATGCAGAGTTGGATCAGTTGGTCAAGTCCAATAGCATGGCATC
This sequence comes from Anastrepha obliqua, assembly GCF_027943255.1. Taxonomy (NCBI): domain Eukaryota; kingdom Metazoa; phylum Arthropoda; class Insecta; order Diptera; family Tephritidae; genus Anastrepha; species Anastrepha obliqua. The sequence goes on from NC_072894.1 coordinate 3,268,396, forward strand.
GTTATTGTAGCCATATTTCCTCCACGTTTTTGTAGAACATTTGTCACTTGTATTGGTAACTTAGCCCCGTGGTCTTGTTCCACTTACAATTTTTGCAGGTTAAGAACAAAAACGTGTACAGTGTACATGTGAGTGTGTGCGTTAAGGATGGGTGGGTTGCTGTTGATTGCAGGTTTAGGACGCTGGGGCGCTGACTTCATGTGGATGTGGATGACATAGGTAAGTTTGTAAGTTGAGTAACAAAAACTAACACAAACGTAATAGTACATACATATATATACACACATTCATAAATATGCCGTACATATTTCGGTAGTTGAAAGCGAAGTAATGTTTTCAAACAATCCAAAAGGGACAAAAAAAGAACAGTGGAAGGAGGGGAGAATGCGGCAGTGATGCAGACGTAAAAACGCTTAGTTATGCCTGCATGTAATTTAGCCGAATGATGCTGTCGGGAACGATTTGGCACAAAGAACAACAATAAGCAGAGCGCTCACATTTCAAGCTGTGGAAAAAATGTGATTATCGATCGAAGTTTTCAGACGCGATACCAGGCTCAACTGTGGCCTTCGCTGCAACGAGTGCGTTTAGGGAATTCACATATTTGGCTAAATATCTACTTATTTATTTATTTAGAAATCTAGAAATATAGGATTTCTTACGGACTACATAGAATTATAAAGTTTCTTATAGCAAAGAGTTATCATTTTACAAAAAACTATAAAATTGTGCTTAGCCACCGCGAAATCTAAAGCGAAGAATTCGAGAGTTATCTGTTTCTCTCCTTTCAGAGTTCTCTGTATAGGAGCGTAGGATGCATATGTAGTTGTAGCTCGCTCCAAGAGCAGTGAGGCTATCCAAATAAAGTGAGAGGATAGATAGCACGGTGCGACAAAAAAAAAAAAAATTAAATATACTTTTATGGAGACCTAGCACGATTTGTGGCTATAGAAAAACTAAAAAAAATGGTATAGGAGAAATTTCCAATACACCCCCAAAATCTCATTTTATGGCCATAAAACCGTTTTTCAGTAGGTTGATGTGAACAATCCCTCCTAACTTCGCCAATTTCCATCCGATTTCGAATTTGTTTTTTTAGTTCGAAAGAACAAAAACAAGCCTTTTTGACAGTGTGTTGACATTTTTTCTGAAATGACAACTGACGAGACTGTAGACGGAAGTATTCAGATTTTTTTTATTTTTTCTCTATTTTTTCAACTTTGACATCATTTTTGCGATATTATCCGATATTGAGGATGTTTTTTAGTAGACTACTGTTATAGTGAATTTAATTCTGCGTCGAATGAGCTATATTTGACTGTAATTGAATTAAAATTCATAGAGTTGTGCGAGTTGTGCGAGTTTTAAGATTTTATTTTTTTTACTAATTTTATAGCAAGTGTCAGTATAAACACATCATCAGTACGAAACAGTACAGGTTTAAAATTTTAAAAGATGTCGGGAAAAACTAATCTTCATTTGAAAAATGTTTGCTAGACCTGCTCCGTTTATAAGAGTCATCAGAATTTTAGGGATCCTTGTCGGGCCTCAGATTCGAAAACTCATGCGAGATGAGAAATTTACGAGTAAGCTCAGTGCAGTGGAAAGACGGGCATGGGAAAGTTTTAAATCATTGTGTGAGAAGTTCCTTGGAAATAAAAAGATGATTATGTTGAAGTCGTCAAAGAGTTTTTGAGTGCGTACGAAAAAATGGAATGCAATATGTCCATCAAGATACACTTTCTGCACTCACATTTGAATTTTTTCTCGGAAAACCTGGACCAGATGAGCGATGAACAGGGTGAAAGATTTCACCAGGAGATAGGAGTCATCGAAAAACGTTTTCAAGGGAAGAACTCCATCGACATGCTTGCTGATTACTGCTGGTCCTTGAAACGTAAAACAAGTGATGACTCTTATAAACGAAGCAGGTCTAGCAAACATTTTTCAAATGAAGATTAGTTTTTCCCGACATCTTTTAAAATTTTAAACCTGTACTGTTTCGTACTGATGATGTGTTTATACTGACACTTGCTATAAAATTAGTAAAAAAAATAAAATCTTAAAACTCGCACAACTCGCACAACTCTATGAATTTTAATTCAATTACAGTCAAATATAGCTCATTCGACGCAGAATTAAATTCACTATAATAGTAGTCTACTAAAAAACATCCTCAATATCGGATAATATCGCAAAAATGATGTCAAAGTTGAAAAAATAGAGAAAAAATAAAAAAATTCCGAATACTTCCGTCTACAGTCTCGTCAGTTGTCATTTCAGAAAAATTGTCAACACACTGTCAAAAAGGCTTGTTTTTGTTCTTTCGAACTAAAAAAACAAATTTGAAATCGGATGGAAATTGGCGAAGTTAGGAGGGATTGTTCACATCAACCTACTGAAAAACGGTTTTATGGCCATAAAATGAGATTTTGGGGGTGTATTGGAAATTTCTCCTATACCATGTTTCTTAGTTTTACTATACCTACAAGTTGTACTAGGTCTCTATAAAAGTATAATTTCACTGTCGCACAGTGTAGTCCTTCTACTTCGCATTGTTTTTAGGCTGATTAATAAACACGAAGAAAATAGGACCTATTGATCTGATAGAGGTGGTATGGCCGGCATATAAAGACTGCCTATTCTAGCTTGGGCCATACGATACATGTAAATATGGCTTAATATGCTTGGTTTTCTTACTCTATGTGACAGCGCTGACAAAGATGCCTGCGGCCTGGCACACGAAGTCGCCTTCAAAAAGCTGCATAAATCGGCATGACCTCAGATCCTGCCTTTTCCTTCACAGTCACCATTCAATCGTAAAATTTTCCTCGAGTACGAGTTCACTCCCGTTACGACGGATGAAGTACTACTCGCAGTTAGGAGATTTGAAGACGCAGTTACAAGGAACTCAGCAACTTTTGTTCGGTAAAACGAATGGTTTAAATACGTTTTTTCTCATCCATCTAGTCCTTGTGCCTAATGCTGGAAGCCACCAGGAGCCTCTATGTCTCCAATATGTATGCTGAACACGTCGGGAAAACTTCTGGAACGTATAATAACAGACGTTGAGGCAGGTAGTATGTCACAGAGACACAGTTTAGTTTTAGGAAGAGACGGTCTTCAGTGATGCGGTCATGCTGATGGACAAATAGTACTGCTTGATTATTACCTTCGACATAAAGGATATGGCACAAGTAGCAAACATAGCAGTTTCACAAATTCAGACATAGCTCGCAGAAGACAGAAGAAAAGATAAGGTGAGTCGTCAAGCAGCAAAACAGATTTTTTGGTAAAAGCGGCAAAGTCAATCCACCGAACGGGCTGTGGACTTATCGCATACTCCTTCTAGACGAAGTTGGCTGGACAGACAACATGGTGAAGAGGATTTCCACCTTACCCAAGTACTGACAGGGCAGAAGATATATTACTTGCCCTGACGTGCAAATGACGTTATTGAAGATGCCGAGCATTGTTTTTTCGTCTGTCCGAAAGGGCCTACCTGAGTAATAAGGTGGGAAAGCCACCTTACCTAATCACAAAATTGCGTCTCCCCAAATTTTCGTAGAAAGGTAATAATGGTGATTCCACGGAAGAAAGGGAAACGGGGCTGTGGTTGGTGCTTAGAGCGGTGAGCCGAAAGACAAGTCTTATACTCTGGCTTTCAATGCTTTGTGCCACGTCTACAACAAAAAAAAAACTGTAGCTTAGCTGGTTCTTAGTGGCTCGCAATAGTGTTAACGGTTCTTAGGTCGTTAGCATACAAAACAGATCAGAATATTTGTAACATTGAAATAAATGATTCAAAAATGCTAAGCAGTACTGGACCTAAAATGCTACTCTGCGGAACACCAGACGAGGCAAATAAAAAAGTGTGAAGAAGTGCTGTAAATAACAAATCTACATTTGCGGAGAAATATAACTAACGGATAAATACACTATAAATACAGAAGCATGCGTACATACATACACACATACAGTAAATATATGTGTGTACATTTAAGAGCATCTGAAACTCTCTGCTCGGGCACTTCTCTAGAAGTTTTGGCGCAAATTTTCGATTCATGAAAATTTTCGGTCGTATTCGGCACGCAAAACAAACAACGCATACATACACACACACAAACACACAGACTACTCGCACTTGTGTTACAGGCAATGCGAGTACATTCCTATGCACATATTCACATCTGCTTGCTAACAGCTCATGGAACGCCATGGCGCAGGCCACAGGTCACAAGCTCTCCTCTCCAGCGTATGTATGTATGAATGTCCACAAAAATACAAACAACGTGTGTCCATGTGTTTTGCAGTAAGGCAACAAAATTATATCACAAAAAGCAACAACACCCAGCAAATTACATAATGGGCTGACAGCATCCAGTTGCATACTTTTTAGCGCATCTACACACATAGATTTTTTTGTACACATTCAATATTGCGGTTCAGCGATGCAAATATTTCATAAACTATTGTAGAGATGTGTACAAGTACATATGTATGCGTGAATTCACACACAAATGTACTCACACACTAAATCGATTCAGAAGCCCAGCCGAGTTTTAAATTGTCAACTGTTGGTCCTCAAAAATTACGATCGGGTCGGCCATCGCGCTAGGTTTACAAATAAAAATATGTATGCATGTATGTATGTATGCAGGTATATGTTGCACATTAAGTAAATTAAATGCAGCACAGACAGTCTCTAATGTGAGAGAAACATTTAGATTTTACATTCGAATTCTGATGTAGTTTTCTAATTTTTCTCGAACCGAAAATTAGGTTAGAGAATTGTGTTAGAATTCGATTAGAGAATGTATAGAGGTATCAATTGATTCTGCATGATGTATCACACACCCGTACTATCAGACAGAAGTAAAACGAGCTCGTGATAAGTTGTGTGGAAAAATTGCGAATTAAAATAAGCATTTTAATTATTAAACTTACTCAAAAATGAGCAAAAAAGTTAAAGAGACAAAGTGCGCGAATTGTGTGCCTGACGTCATGAAGGCCTTATTCACTTCAAAGCCAGCAAATGGTTTCAGTTCTTAGGCAACCAAGTGCCGAGCGAAGTTGCTAGCTGTCTGCGATCCTTAAAAGAAGTTGAACGTTTCAGAGCCACCGTATTCAAGTGTTTCTTACTCTACATAGGAATATTCCTGCTGAAAGAAATTTTAGACCCACTGAGAAAAAACCCTTTTTTCTGTAGGGCCTTAACATTAGAATACTTTTAAATAAAGATGACTCTGTTAAATATGTAGCTACAATAACTGTGCAAGTCGAACGTTAGACAAATTTATAGAACTTGTACCTCAGTATTGCGATGATGATTTTCCATCTTTAAATTTCCATTGCTTTACACACTTTGCAAATGAGACCCTACATTTTGAGTCTCTGGAAACTTTTAGTACCTTTGTAATCGTTTAGTTGAAGAAAGCCTGAGTTCACAAAAGAGTGCCAGTTCATGACGAGAGCTGAAAAAAGGAAGTTTTAGAAATCGCTCAATTAAAATTTGTGCAATTCTCAAAATTTTACTTTTGACCCGAAGAGCACGGCAATTTGGTAAAAATTATTAAATTTAATAGTTATGGTAGAAATATTGTTTTTTTTTTTGTAACTTTTCTTATATACCTTGGCTGTGCTAAACAGTTTTATGGCATATTCTAAAAGTACATCATCTTAAAAATATAAATTCAAAAAATCATAAAGATCGGAGTACTAGAACGAAAGTTACAGACCGTGGAAGCGCGCGACCTTTCTTGGAAATGCAGTGCACCCAAAACTTTAGACGCGATTATCTCGAAGTCGTGTTTTTTGAAAATTACCGTAGCGGGGATCATTACACAGGCCGACAAAATTTAATCAACATTCAGACCCAGAAACCAGACTATATATTTCCGAAGGTTTATGATGCGCTGAATCCAAATCTGGCCTCAGAATTGCTCTATCAGCTCTGGTTTTCGAGATATCCTAACCTAAAAGTGCAAAAAACACCGTTTTTGCCCATATTTGAGGTTATTTAGCCTTGCAGATGTTTTGTTTCACCAAAATTAAAGGATGGCATCTTTAAATACAAGCCTTCTTTTTTCAAATGGCGTTGAGTTTGCTCAAATATCATTTTTTTTTCGCTGAGATATCGCATTTTGAAATTTTCATGTTTCTAAATTTTCCTACACCTGAAAATCGATTGAGATAACATAGACATCCCGTTCAGATTCACTAAAAAACATTTTTCTACAATAATCATTTAATTTTTTTGATTTCAGTTGAGCTGTTCATGCGCTACCGTGATCACCGCAACCCTCTTCTAAAAAAACGGCGTTTCAGGGGAGGGGCGATATCAATAATAAATAATAACATTTTTTAAAATAAATACACCAAAAGGTATTCTTCGAGAGTTACCCTTCAGTATGATATATGCCTCATTTGAATAAAAGTTCTAAAACATATTTAAAAAAATTATGACAATCATCCATTTTTTCGGGCTCACAAGGTATATAACCCCTTAAGGGGTTACATGGGTTTCGTCGGGTAAAAAAAGGCCTATTTTCAATATTTTTTTTTTTGTATGTAAAAAATTATTTATTTAATTCAAACTTTTTTCTGTCTTATAGATACATATTTAAAGAATAATTTCTGAAATTTTCAAAAAAAAAAAATTAAAACTCCTCCATTGTAACGTCATTTTCGGTGACCCCTCGAAAAAAAGGTGCGTCATCAAAAATGAAAAACCAAAATAAGTAGTTTATTTAAAACCATAAACTCGTGCTTGAACGAAGGAAAGAAAAAAAAGGTATAACTTGGAATTTTGGCACACATTTTTGCAAAATAATGAAAATTTCGGTCAAATTTGCTTGACATTTTGTTTTTTTTTAAATAGTTGTAATTGACAAAAAAAAAACAAAATCCTTCGTTAAAGCTCGAGTAAATTGTATTTCGAACACCTGTATAGAATGTCATCAAAATCGGTTGAGTAGTTTTCGAGAACATTTGACAACCGACTTTGAAAACACGGTTCCGAGAAAAAGGGTCACAAAATCAAAATTTTTTTTCTTCACTCATCTTATAGTAAATCATTTCAAGAATGTTGTGTCAAAATTTTAAGTGGATCGGAGCAGAACTCTCAAAGTTATAGCCTTTGTAGGCACTCTACCTCGAATGCGGAGCATCGATAATTTTTCAGAGTCATTTTTTCAAACGCGTTTTTCCCGAAACGACTTCTTAAAAGTCGGTGCCAATCACAACTCCGAAACTATTCAACCGATTCTTTTCAAATTTGGCACACGTTTTCTAAATCAAAAATACCCCCCCCCCCCCCCACTGTTTTTTTTTATTTTTTTTTTTAAGGTTGTTTTTCACTTACAAATATGGCGAAATTTTTCGCCAAAAATGCTCGTTTTACGTTTTTTTGCCACCAAAACTACAAAAATGAAAAAAAAAAAATTTATTAATGGGGGGGGGGGGAGCATTACGTCATACTTTAACTGAAAAATTCGACTTTTTTAGTTTCAGATGATTCTACGACGAATGCCGATTGGCACCGCAGAGCACCTCTCGAAAAACATATCTCCAAAAAAACTCTGTCATGGGCTTATTTGTCAATATTTTATTATTAATATTTTTTAAAAACTTATTGAAAAGATGTACAATAACATGCAACTGATTTTATTAAAGTATCTTAAGCCATATTTCTGTAAAAAATTCAAAACAAAGTGTTTTTTTTTAGCGCTAAACCCTACCACCCCCTTAATGTAATACCTGTAAGATCAAAAAAGAGTTGGTTTATGTACAAAGTTATTTCTGTCATGCTATGTTATTTAACATGTCTGTATTCTGTCTGTAGAAATAGATGAGAACCAAAAATCTGTTAAAAGGGCTTTAACACGCATTTTGCAGGAGACGAAGGAGAAAACACAGCACAACCATAAACGAGCAAATGAGCTTCTCTTAAAACCCCCTTTTGATGATATGGAACAATTCCAAAAGGGGCAGGAATATCTAGCAAATATGAAAGAATGGTAATATTAATTTATTTATCATTATATACTATTTTTGTTTGCTTAATATATTTTTAAATATGCATTCGAAAATTTAAAAGCAATGTATAATTTCAGAAAGATGAACTATCCACCGTAACTTCTCATACGGCGCAAAATTCTCACAGAGAGTGTTGCACAACGTCTCTGCGTGACGGCAGCTTTAAAAGGCATAATACACACTCTTATTTCAAAAATTCTGCAGCACTTTTGATTTTAACTTTTAGGTACATTTTCATCCAAATTCACTCACGCGGCAGGCGTAGGTTTCGAACTAACTTCTGTCATTTTCTTTCAGCATGCCAAAGTACGATATTTTAAGAAAAAGGCGTATAAAGAAAATATGACTGCAAGCTGAATAAGACGCTGAAATGATTAAACAAACTGATCTCATTTATTATTTACATTTTGTACCGGTTCTTTTAATAATTGATTACGTTCTATTTGTGTTTGAATGTAGATACACATGTAATTTTTTTCGTTAAGAAGATTTCGGAAAATGTGCCTTTATATATGCATCCTTTATTTCTAGCTTTCAATTTTTGTTAGGTTTATTTAGAATTATTTTTTACACTTTTATCGACAAGAAATATGAAGCATATCTAAATATTCTAATTTTTATAAAAAACAACTATGAATTAAAAAAAAATTTAACTACAATGAAACAGTAATGCACATTTAGCTAAACAGAACTTTCAATATTTGAAATACATTTAAGTCAGGGATGCATTTTAGAAAATTTGATAAATAAATAAGTTTATATTTATAAAGGGTTTTCCAATGAGAGGTGTTATTTTGATATTCAAAGAAAAATGCTATTTGTTAATATAAATGATCGGAAGTTTATTTCATTTTAAAGAGGAAGGTATGCCGTTAATAGTGGAAAATAACATCAGGCAAATTACCATCACGGCCACGCTTACAGGCCAATATCCTCTTCATGAAATTTTCCGTAACCGAATTGCAAGGTGGCTGCCCTATGTCCTCGATAGCCTCACGAATGCCATATTTGAGGTCTTGAATCGACCCCGGGCTGTTGGCGTAGCTCCTCTCTTTCACGTGGCGCTAAAGAAAAAAGTCACAAGGTGTTAAATCACAAGATCTCTGTGGGCAATTGTGACCACCTATTCGAGAGATAACACGGTCCGGAAAATTTTCCCTTGCTTGTGTGGCACGTAGCGCCGTCTTGTTGAAAATAAATATTGTCCAGATTAGTACCATCCAATTTCGGCCATAAAAAATCGTTAAGCATCTCTCGATAGCGATAGATAACACCTGTTATTGGAAAACCCTTTATTTATAAGAACTGTGAATTGCATCCACATTATATATGAAGTATAATTGAAATAAAACTGCGAGAAGTGCAAAGCATTGTTCACAATTAACTAACATCCCACATAAATTTAAAATCCACATTTGAAACTAATTAGAATTCAACCTTCGAATACAACTCGATATCTCACCATTTTCGCGATATCGTGAACGAAGTCCCCTTTTTGTAGAGAATGCTGTAGTTTTCGCCGATTTCTGTCGTCGTTCTCGAACCAAAATGTTTGTTGGAAATAATCCATTCGTGTAATTCTAAATGCATTCATAATATTAATAATAAAAACAATAATAAAAACAATAATTATTATTACTTTGTCACACTCGATTTGCTCCATTTAATGTTTACCATTTTCTCAAAAGAACGACGTCGAAACAGATGTGCTATCAGAGCCGTCGAGCAAAATCTCCGGCCCGGAACTAAAAAGCCAACAAAATTACAACTTTTTCACTATGATTTTTCCAATTTCTACTTTTAATGTACCTGAAGTTTCTCGCTTTCGAAGCGGCAAAGTGTTTTGTAATACAAATAGTGGAAAAATACGTTATGAAATACGCTATTGTTAAGAACACGAGCGAGAAAGTTATTTACTCTGGCAAACGCGCTGAACAATCAAGTAGCAGCTAAAGTAACATGTATTCAGAAAAATATTCTCAAAGCGTTGCAGGTATTGAGAAAAAAGGGCATTTAGTCAAACAAAGCGTAGAAGATCCGCTTAAAATTAACTTTGTAGTTTCCATGGCTCAGACTTCCGAATTTCATCATCGTCTATTTTCTTGAAAAGCTATCATTCAAATTTTGCCAATAAAAGTGATACGGGAGCAGTATTCCATTACTTTCTTCATGTTCCAAACTATTTCCTCAGTTGTTATGAATACGAAAAGTGATTCACAAAGTTAATTGTCTTACGATTGTATTTTTTTTAATCAAATTTTATTCCTCCGTCTGTTAGTGATTGTGAGTCTGAGTAGGATACGAATTCGTCTGCTGACTTTTACTTTATCTCGCTATCTTCGGATGATGTTGCCAAAGCTGTCGCTAAACTAAAGAACTCTTTCAAACAGATTGCGATGGTCTTTCGGCTGATCTGCTTAAACATGTTTCGCTTACCTATCCTCTCCACTTGATTTTCAACAAATCATGGGGATGAGTGGAAATTGACACTTATTACATATGTATGTACATATTTAAAAGCGGAAACAAAAATGATTTGTAAAAGATAAGATGTTTTTGCAGTCAAAAGCTTAATTTTTCCCAACCAGCACGGCTCCACCACTAGTAAATCAACTGTTTCAAATTTTGCTGATTTCTCAGAAGATTGCATATCAGCTTTTCAAAAAAGTTTCCAGATCAATGTTGTATATTCGGATTTCTCTAAGGCTTTTGACAGAGTTTCGCATTCAATCCTTGTTAAGAAATTGGCATGCCTTGCTTTCCATTCCATATTTATACCTTGGTGAAAGTCCGCTCTCTTGAATCGTAGAAGTGTGGTTGTTGTTGGATCAGTATGTGGACCAGTCATATTATATTATTGTGTCATCTGGAATCCACCAAGATAGTATTTTGGGTCCTTTGCCATTTGTCTTGTTTATCTATGACATAAGAAACTGTTTTTCACTGCCAAGTTTTTACTAAATGCTGACGACCTTAAAATCTATTCTATTGAGGGAAACTCATCCGACTCACAAACGCTCCAACATGTGCTTGATACAGTTCTTCCTTGGCGTACTAGCAATCAACTATTTTTAAATGTTTCGAAATGCTACCACACCACTTTCGTCACGTGTTTTTCACCTTTTACGACTTCTTATTCTATCTCTAATTGTTGTCTGCGATCGGTCAGTGAAATGTTGGGCTTAGGAGTCATTTTTGAGGCAATGTTCCATTTTACTGGTCATCTTAATTATAAAATTTCCAAATCGTATGCTATATTAGCGTTTGTATGGCGCAATATTTCAAAATTTTCAAGTGCTTATACTCTTAAATTGCTCTACACATCGTTTGCTCGTTCTAAAGCAGAATATGCAGCCTTCATCTGGAGACCTTATAATGCCTGTCACATCACTCGAATTGAACGTATCCAAAAAGTTTTCATTGGCTTTGCTCTACGTTCTCTTCGTTTTCATGGCCCCTTATACCTTAGCCCCTTATGCAGCGATTTAGAGCATATGAATGTATGCATAATATATGTAGGGGGAAAGCTATTCCAATCGATGGGACAGAAGACGTTGATGAATAGGTAAAAGTTTTGAAAAATCAAACAAATTATGTGCAAAGTAAATAAGTCAAATTAAAACTAAAAACAGAAACCAAATGTAAACAAAAGTGAATAGTTAAATTGGTAAAGTTTAAGGAGAAAAATAAAGAGGAGGGGAAGAGGGGAGAGGGGAGAGAGAGATTCCGTCTAAAAAGCACCAGTCGCTACAGATCAGTGAAAATAATTTGTATGTATATGTGCATACACACCTACATACCTACATACATACAGACAAAATGCTTGCAGCCAATCCCATAACTCTCTTCACACGCCTTCCCCTGCATCCGTTCGATAGCCGTGCGTGAATTGACAACTCCAAAGGGGATGAGATTTCCGTTTCCGCTGGCTGTCATGTAGGCTTCCTGCTTTCGTTAAGCACGAATATATGCACGGCTTTGCTTCACTTTGACTCTACGCATACATAGGCATGTATTGTATATATGTATGTATGTGCATATGCATATGTGTGTGTACCTTAACTTGTTCGATTGCCTTGTCAAGGATATGAGATGATGTCCTTGGCGGGAATTGCCGGCACCAATAACGGCCACACACCTCACTCTCCAAGATTCATTCTCTTCATCTAGAAAGCGTACGCACATTTCATTGAAATATTTACATGCATACGGCGGCCCTTTCTTCGTAACAAATATTTATGATTGTTCCTCTAACTCGGGTCTATTTTCCATAAATGTAAGTATAATTTTTTCATAATCTTATGAAGGGCACTTTTCCAAATTATCATAGTTGTAATCTGGGACACGGAATTCAGTTTCAGCTAAAGCATTATGGGCGCATGTACAGTTGTGTTGAAAATAATAAGAGTGACCTCAACATGAAACAAAAAGTTGTATTTATTAAAAAAAAAAAAATAATTTTATTCTCGGTTTACCAATGCGAGATTCGCACAGAAATTATATGTATTCGGAGCCAGGTTGTTGTTAATTATTCTTAAGGACTTTTATATTTATATTATTTCCCACATCCTTCACTTCTGAAACAATAAATTTAGTCTCGTCGATCTGAGGATTTTAGTGCCAATCTCGACTATACAAACGTCTTTTATAAAAAGCTGAGTACAGCAGCTCGCTGGGCATAAAATACTGAGACTTAGCTTTTGCATTGCTCAGTTTGTGGACACAGATACTTTGGTGGGGCTTAGGCAAATACATAAATCATCAGCAAAAAGGCGTACATCAAGAAAGGCTACATTACATATCCATATACAAATGTGTGTATATATACACTAACAGTCAGACATACATACTCGTACATAAGTATGAGCTATCGACGCCTCAGTCCAACAGTCGTAATTCGAAAGAAGTTGAAAGCAAATAAATTGCGTGGCAAGTAGATAATTTATTGTACTTCACGAACACCATTTTCATATTCATACACACTTATAAGAATGTTGGTATATACACACATACATACATATGGACGTATGCACCATGCACACGCACAAACGAGGCGTAAAAGTGTTCGGAATTGGGTCAAGTTTTGTCACGGCTGAGCGGGCATAACAAACACGCAGGGACCAAACGCCACGGAAGAGCATATTCTCGATAATGTCCACCATTCGTTTTCGTACCGTTAGTTTATTTGCTTCCTTTTTCCGCTCACTTTGGATGCCTCTGCAAACACAGCGATATTCTTGTCACCAACAAGGGGTGCGGCCACGGCGTTGCTGAGCGGTTGGGCAAAAGGATTGCAGACTGTTTTTAAGTGAGCCGAGCGCAATTATCTATGCTTATAAGCGAGTATTCCCATATACACACATGCATAAATATGTAAATTATGTTCTTTGTTGTACAAAAAACCCAAATTAGATTTTCTTATTCGGACAGCGGACCGTCTTTTTGATGTTTTATTTCAACTCCATTCACTTTTAAAGAGTTTGATTTTTTTTATTAATTGCTACTTCGCTTATTACTACGTTGGCGTGGCCTAATTTCGAAATTATAGCTGACTATTGGTTTTTGGCTATTGAAGTGAGTGGGTGGTGATACTAAATCGGTCGTCGTTGCGTTTACATTGGCACATTTTTCGTTGATTGCAAGTGGTCAATATGATTTGATGTCCACTCATCACTTACAGTTAACAAAGCGTGCACAGATGTTACGGTGGAGCGAATACAAAAGGTGGGTCATCCAGGTACCGCCATTCCAATCTCAGTCAATTCTACAGAACCAGCTGATTTGGTGACGCAAAAATTTCACATTTATGTGCTTTTTATTGTTATATTGTTTTTCATTTGCATTACTATTAACGGACAAATTTATCGTAATATGCCATTCTCTCCTTATGCTTTCAATTGCTACGCCTCAACCAAAAATACTCGCCTGGATGTTGCAATCTTGTAATACCAGCTTAATCAAAAAGTTCCTGGAATATATTCAGAAAATTCGAAATGCTCAAAAGTTATATTATCGCCTTCAAAGAACTCCCCATCAACTGCAATGCACTTATGCCAGCGTTCGATTGAGCTCTCGAAAAATGTTTAGAGCTCTATTTTCGGTATAGCCATTCGAGCCGTCTTCGAATTTTCTCATACTTCGCGTCGGCTGTTTCGGTTATTAAGACGCTCTCTCCGTTCTCCGTAGTGGCTTTTTTGACTCGATCAAGCAGAAAAAACCCGCAGGGAGTTAATATGTTTCGTGAATTCGACAGTTGGATGTTATTCGTTTCGTTCTTGGTCAAAAATTCACGGATAATAATGGCACTGAGCGACGATGCGTTTTCGTGGTGCAAAATCCACGAGTTGTTTTCCACAAATCCTTTCTTTTTTGGCGAATTGCTTCCTGTGCTACGGAAGCACTGTGCAGTGCTTCAAATAAAACTATCACTTTAAGAGATGGACTTCTGGACCGAAAAAAACATTATTAAAAAGCTTGCAGGAACTGGCAACTAAATTTGGTGGGAAAATGAAAGCTGAAAGCCTAAATCAGCGTAAATCCAAATGGGATTACTTGCAACAAACCGTTCCAGCTTTGTGCATATGCAGGTGACATACTTTTTATGGCTAAGGCAAAAGTGAATTAAAAGTGCGCTTATAAAACTAGAAAAAATAATACGAAATACTGGGCTAAAAATTAACACAGAGAAAACGAAGTTTATGGTCCGCTCCAGCTCGGGCTTAAGGTATGATGACCTGCTGATTGGAGACTGTGGAGCGTAAAAGAATTTACCTATCCAACAACAGTGACTATAAATAATGGAGTTTTAAGTCTTACTTTTCAAATTTGATGCTGCTTAAGTCTAAATTATTATCTTACGACAAAATGTTAAGGATATACAAAACCTTGATCCGCCCCGTGCTTATCTATGGCTGCGAACTATGGACGCTAGAAACTACTGAAGGTATTTCAAAGAAAAATATTTCGAAAAATACAGGGTTGGCCATATTAAACTGACCCATTGAGTAACTCTATAACTTTTTACTGTAATTTGAAATCTAAGGTTTACGTCAACAAGCCAAAGACACTAGGCGCACTTAAGGCCAATATCCGACAGGAAATAGCCGCCATACCGGCCGAGACGCTGGCCAAAACTATGGAAAACGCCGAAAAACGGGCACATTACGCTATACGAGCTAAGGGCGACCACTTGCGCGATATCATATTCAAAAAGTGATGTAAACGAATCTCCTTGAACTAAATTAAATGTTTTTCACAATGAAACACAAAAAAATGTTTCTTTTTCCATATTTTTTTAATAATCACATGGGTCAGTTTAAGATGGCCAACCCTGTATATGAGTCTGTAAGACTGGAAGACGTACCGTCGAATGAGCTGGAAGTATTAGGAAGAAACGAAACTGTGATAAGATTTATGAAATCTCAGAGGATACAATGGCTCGGACACGTGTTTAGAATGCTCAAGGAGAGAACACCTCGAAAGGCAGTTGGATTACGCCCTGTTGGAGGCCGAAGGAGATGTGGCTCGAAGACGTGGAAACCGACTTTGAAGAACTAAATATGCGGCGGTGGAGGAGGTAGCCTTAGATAGAGATAGTTGGCGCAAGCCTGTGCATGAAGCAATGGTTCACTTTATATCTATACATATATGTATGTATGTTTGTATGTATGTATGTATGTATTAATAAGTGGTGCATACGTTTTCACGCCACCTCCAAACCGCAGATGATTTGCTATAAAAAAGCTTTTTATTGACTAAATTTGACGATTTGGCAAATATCACGAGTGGCATACATACATACTCCTACATACATACCTACATATCAATTTTTGCTCACTCACCCTTTGTACAGGGAGCCGGACTGACGGATGAACAAGCAGGCGTAAAACTGCTGCAACATTTATATTTTAGTATGTCTGTATGTATGTATATACGCATTTTAATACATATATTTACAATAAGTCAATAAGTCAGCCTTCTAATGCTCGCACTTTTATCATTCGCATTTAATTTACCAAAGTGAGCGACGTCTTCGAAGGGCATGAACGCACAACATGAAGTTGCTCACGTGCACAGCAAACGTGCGTAGTTGCTGGCACTCATAAACACTCCAGTTGTCTTTGCAGCCTCGTCAGCCAGCGCACGGCCTTTGATGCACGTACGCACAGCTGGCGCTGTTGTTCCCAGCGCTCTTGCCAACAACCCAAGCGATACGAAGCAGAGCCGATGCCACACATAGCGTTAGAAAATACCAGAAAAGTCGCTTGCTCGCGCCTTTTCGCAAAGTACATTGCATGTTGTTGTGCATACATACGGACACACATGCATACGTACGTGCGTGTGATCGGCAATCGACAGTCAATGCATGCCGTAAACAACAGTTGTTTTAATACAGCAGCTGCACTTTTCGCCCATTGCTTTGTTTTTGTGTTTGTTGTAACAACAGCTGTTTATGTAAAGCTAGAAGCGGACGTTGATACGCGCAAAGCAAACAAATAAATTAGTGGAGGCGAGTGTGGGTGATGCAACATGTATTGCACGTACGCACCTCAGCAATGGGAGCAACAACAATTTAGCTAATGTGTAAACGCGCACAGTGACATGATGATGAAGCGGCTGGCAAAGGAAGCTGAATTAGTATAACTTTAAGTGTAAGATGGCTTTTTTGTGTTTGTAAAGAGCTTTGCATTATTCTTTCAACAATCGTATGTATGTAGGCATGCTCACATGATATGAAACAGGCGCGAATTCTTCCAAAACCTCTAGAGAAACAACTCGTACACATTTGCAAATACCATCTTGGCCAAAAACTTCGCGGAACAAGCGCCAGCTGACGCTCAAAATTGACTGATTTGAGTTTCGATACCTTTTATTTCTTAGTGTGCAACATTTGTGGTCAACATTTCTCTCAACATTTTATTGCCATTGGCTGACATTTGTAAAAGTTACGCCGTCTTGAGTAAATCTACCTCCGCACGTATTTTCGATTTTTTTTTTTAAGTTTTAAAAATGGATTTGAATTCGCAACAACGAGTTTGTATTACATTTTATGTTAAAAATGGATTCAATGGCGCGAAAACCTTAGAACCTTTGGGAAACTGTTTCTGTAATGATAGTCTAAAGGAAACAGCCGTTGACGAGTGGCATGAAAGCTTCAGCAGAAATCGTGAGTCATCGAGGGAGACGAACGTAGGGGCAGACCGTCGACATCGAAAACCGATGAAAACATCAATAAAGTGAAAGCAAAGTTGATTAATAACCGCAAATTAATTATCAGAGCATTAAAGAGCTGGCAGAGGACTTGAACATTGCTTTTGATGATCCATAATTTCCTAAACGGATCATTGAAGTTAATGTGTGTGCTGCTGTCGGACCCAAAGGACCTCAATTTTATGGGGATCGCGTTGATATCACCAATTACATGATTTCCCAGACTGCATCCGACCCGACATTCATCAAACTCCTCATTACTGGAGACGAGACGTAGGTTTACGAACACGACACGCAAAGCAAGCATCAGGCGAATGAGTGGGGAATGCGTTTTAACAGCCGAAAGGAAGTAATGTATAAATCGAGGACGGCTATCAGAGCTATACCGAAAAGAGAGTTTCAGAAATGTTTTAAGAGTTGTATGTAACGCTGGCATAAGTGCGTTGCAGTTGATGGGGAGTACTTTGAAGGCGTTCCTATCTAAATTTTGAATGCATCTTTCCTGATTTACTTCTTTAATTCTTCCCAAAGGCTTTCAATGCGACTTAGGTCGGATGCCTCGCTTGGCCAATCCATACTTTAGCATTATTTTGTAGAAACCATTCTCGTACTAGCATTGAGAAGTATTTTGGGTCATTATCTTGCATAAAAACCACCGAAGTGGCCTTTTCTCCTCAGCAAATGGTAACATTACTTCTTAAACTGTATCATTGTAAATAAATTTGCCAATTTTTTTGGTTAGGAGGTGAATAGGTCCCGCTAGATAAAATCACCTGCGCACATCTCTAAAGCATTATATTGCCGCCACCGTGCGTGACTGGGTTTTTTTCTTTATTTTTCCTTTTTTTTTTGTGAATCGCGGTGTGAACTCTCGTCCCTTAGATTATTTGATATTTCATCCAGCATCACTTCCAAATAAATTCTTATTTTTTTCATCACACCAAAATATGTTAAGCCATTTGTTTATACCCTCTGGACCGCACCATGACTTGTGCTCTCGCTCAAAACTTTTCTTCTTCCTTAAATTTGCTTGTTTCAACAGGAACTTTACTATTCTTCATGTTGTACCATCGAATCCGTACAGTTCCAAGCTTTGAGCAAAGTGCCTATTTTAGTGGCCTCGCAGAATTTCATCTTATGAAAGTAACCAAATCTGTGCAATCAGTAACTCCACTTAAGGGGTAACACCACTATACACGCGTAAAATAAACACGATTTTTAAAGATTTTTTTTGTAGAGAAGGAAAGGGGAAACAATCACTCTGATTTGGGAAGTTATTACTTATATACTAAAATACAAAACTACAAAGTTTGATCGAAAAATTTTACAAAATGGCGGCATTGGAGACATTTTTGTAATGTGGTTTCTCTTGAAGGAGCTCCGCGGCACGCAGCACAGAGGGTGCAAATTTTAATCTGGAACAAAGAAACATTTTTTTTTCTTAATCTAGATAAGAATAGCTAGAGAAACACGTAGGGGATTTAAAAAATATTTATTTTTGTGGAATTAGCAAACATTTGAAGGAAAAAACTCTATTTTGGACTAAAAAAACGGCACTTAAATAATTATAACAATCGTTTAAATTAATCTATCGAAAATCCCCTACGCTCTTCTCTTAAGAAGGTTATTATACAGACGTAGTGAAAAACCTGATTAAAAATATTTAAAATTGTTTGAGTTATGCTGCGTGCCAATTTCAGAAAACGTGTTTTGAGAAAAACGCGTTTAAAGTTTGGAAATTTGGAGAAGTCGTTAGGTAGCAGTCACTAACGCTTGGTTAAAAGCTTAAAATATTTATGAAATAGACTTCGGTAAACTTTTTGTTCTGTATTTTAAAAGGTTCAAAGAATTGTTTAAGCTTATAAAAAAAAATCAATTTTTTGAAATTTCTACAGTGGTGTTACCCCTTAATATAAGGCATATTTTAAATTCACCACGAAGCAGTGATGCCATTTAAAAAAAATGGAGATTTCAATTTCAAAATAATTAGCTTTGCATTTTTGTCTGACCGATGTTCCTAAGCCCAAACTGTGTGCATTTTTCAAAATTTCTTAAAACTGACACCTTTTTAACCAGAATTTTACGAGCTCGAACTTTTTCGTAAGGAGGAAAAAGCCTAGCACCGATAACAAACAAATCTAAAAGTGAAAAAAAAATTTCACTGTACAAATTAAAATTGCCAAAAGGCGTGGAAAAATAGATTAGACAGAGATTAAATTCAAATATCAAAACGACAAGAAGAGAAAAAACACAAATCAGCAGCTGATGATACAATGAATATAACGGTAACAATGTACAGCATTCAAACATTTGAAGGCTTTCACTTGGGGGACCCCTGCTGTTACATTTTACTCTTCAATACCTTTGTCAGTTCTAAGCCTCAGTGTACGGTCCGGCAAATAGCTCCCAATTATTCTGATTATATTATCAGCCCCCGGGAGCCCCTATTTTTATGAGGGCTTTTAGGAGGCGTTTTTTTTTAAAGTACCGTTTTTAAATTACGCCGCCGCAGCGCTGCAGTGTGGCTACATCTGTTGGGAAGCCACAGACGCCACTACGGAACCATCCGATCGAGCCTACATCTGTTTGCGTGATTTTAAAATGCCTCCACTTATTGAGAATTCCGCCGACTGTGAAGTGCGTGCTGTAATACGGTTTCTCTGTGCTCAAGGCTTCAAATCAGTTGACATTCAGCACCAAATCAGTGAAGTGTTTGGTGAAAATATTATGAATGATAGAATGGTGGGGAAATGGGTTAGGGCCTCTAAAGATGGCGGCACAAACATTCATGATGAGGAACGAAGTGGGAGACCTTCAGCCTTTACAGATGAACTGATTCAAAAAGTGGACTGTAAAGTGAAAGACAACAGACGATTCACGATTTCATCCTCAGCTTTAAAGTTTCCTGCTGTCTCAAGAAGTGTTCTTTACGAAATTGTGTCCGAACGTTTAAATGATCGGAAATTGTGTTCACGCTGGGCGCCAAAAATGTTGGCTGATGAGCACAATCGAACACAAGACCTTTTCAAATTAAGCAATAAGCAAATTAAAAATAAGTTCTACATAAAAATATGAGTAGTTCATATAATATAAAATTATTTGAAACTGCTAGTATAAACTACCTTCAAAACTCTACACAACGAAAAATACACCAATACTTCGTTGAATAGCCACGGTTTTTCAGCACTGCATCACTCCACCGTAGTGGCATACTACTGTGGGCAAAAAGTAAGGTGAATTTGGTTGTAAAATGAAAAATCTTTATTTATTCTTCTAAATCAATTTCATCCCCTTCAAAATAATCCCCTCTCGATGAAATGCACTTATGCCAACGATTTTTCCAATCCCCGAAACATGTCAAATAGTCCATTTCCGGTATAGCCATCAGCACCTTCTTCGATTCAGCTTTTATCTCCTCAATCGACTCGAAACGCGTTCCCCGGAGTGGTCTCTTGAGTTTCGGGAATAGCCAGAAGTCACACGGAGCCAAATCAGGCGAATACGGTGGTTGCGGAACGATATGCGTGGAATTTTTGGCGAAATGGTCACGAAGAACGAGTGCAGTGTGAGACGGTGCATTATCGTGATGCAAAAACCAAGAGTGGTTGGCCCATAATTCTGGTCTTTTTAGACGAATTGCTTCACGTAAACGAAGCATAACGCTCAAATAATATTCCTTATTAACAGTTTGGCCAGGTGGAAGGAATTCATAGTGCACCACACCACGAAAATCGAAAAAAACTGTCATCATGACCTTTATTTTTGAACGACTTTGATGTGCTCTTTTCGGTCTGGCCTCGCCTTTAGCACGATATTCGCTTGATTGATTTCAGGGTCGTAAGCATAAATCCAAGTCTCATCTCCCGTAATGATGCATTTGAGCTTGTCCTGATAGTCTGAAAGCATTGTTTCACACACACATCAACGAGACGATTTTTTTCCAAGAAATTGAGAGTTTTCGGTACCAAACGAGATTTGACTTTTCGTAGGCCCAAATATGTAGTCTTTCAAAATGGTTTTCACAGATCCTTCTGATATTTCGATCATATCAGTAAGATCTTTAACAGTCAACCAACGATTTTTGAGCACTAACTCCTTCACTTTATTGACGTGTTGGTCATCTGTTGTCGTCGATGGTCGTCCGGAGCGACCCTCTTAGAAGTCTTTGTACCACTTATAAACATTTTTCTGCGACATGGTCGAATCACCAAATGCCTTCTGCAACATGCTTAACGTTTCTGCAGCCGAAATTTCATTCCGCAAACAAAATTTGATGGCACTTCTCTGCTCAATCAAATCAGACATTGTAAAAATCGAAAAATGCACTCTTGATCGTTTGGTAAACGCAAGCGTATATATATTACTGATAATGACATTCACATGAAAGTTGGCCTAGATGTTATTAACAGTGCTGCTAACTCATGAAAAAAATAACTAGAGCGAAATTTTAATCCCGCGAAGTTTGACAAATAAATTCACCTTCCTTTTTGCCCACAGTAGTATAGTCTACGAGATCCTAGCAAAGTTTTAGTGCGATTCCTTTCCCTGGCTCTTTTACTACCTTCCATAAATCTGCGACAATGGTTGGACTTCGTTCAGAAACACTTTTTCGATGTCAGTTCAATCACCTTCAATCAAATAAATTGGGCTTACTCCGCTTTATGAAAAGCTACCCTTCACCATGACTTTAGCGCCGCCATTTTTGTGGGGAATCGGGGATTATACTCCGTGTTGGGTGGGCGCCGAACATACTTTCTGGAGCCCGTACTAACAAACGATTCGATTTTGCTTTCATCTGACCACAACATACATATTTCCCGGAGAGGCCAGGACGCATGCTCTTCTGCAGACTCTAAACGGGATTTCAGGTGATTCTTGAGCAGTAGCGGCACTTATCGTGGACTTCTTGTGATTAATTTGTGTTCCAACAAACGTCTACGCACAGTTTTGGCACTAAGTAGTAATCTAAGGTCCGCGCGGATTACTCGCTTTTCGACTTTTGTGTTTATATGTATTTTTAAGTTAAACGTTTTTTGACTAAAAACCGTTAGCACTTCTATTATTGTATCATTATACATATGTATGTATGCATGTATATATGTATGTATTACAAAAAAGTTATGCATTTATGTATGTACATTTTCCGTGCCGGCACTCCTATCATTTTATGGACAACTGTACATTCATGATACGAAGGTGTTTTGGAGGGACGCTTCGAGGCGCGCTTTCATTCCTGACTACAACTCTACGATGTCCTCAAATTAAATTACACGAGCTCCCCTGCCGCGCATTGTTTGGCGCAAGTTGTAAGTTATACACCAACACCTTTTTACAACGCACTCGTGTTCCCATTCATCATCTACTGGTTGTCCTCGGCGGAAGAAACGCATTTGACTACGCAAGCCTTCGTGCGTTGATGTTGGCGCCGCTGAGAAAGCAAAAAAACACATTTTTTTCGCTCTCACTCGTCTTCGCAATTTTATGACTTGCCTCGCTGATGCTAAGACCAATCATTGCCATCTTGTTTTGACTTTATGTCTATTTTCCCGAGCCATTTTCGTACAGTAGTTTTCTATTTCCATTTATGCTTTGATTTTCGTTCGCTGCAGTTTGTATGAAGCTGTTCTTTTACGTTTTTGCTTTGATTTGGTGTTTCGCATTGTTGGCGTAGCGCCCCTCACGATTAAGTGCATGAATATGTATGTATGCACGCATACATATAAACACACACATATATATATATATACACACATATACATACATATGTATGTATACGTTTGACTGCATGCAAGTATACAGAAGAGATACGAGCCCAACAGATTACAAAACAGCGCCAGTTACAACAACGTAAGTGAACAATCGCTGCTTGTTGTAAAATCGAAATTCCATTTTCCTACAATTTTGTGGGGTTTCCACCGCACCTCATCAACCATTCGGTTTTTTTGTTCTTTTTCTATCTCAGTAAGCGCTTGTGCTGCCATTCCAATTATTATTGTTTGTTATTCTTTTGTCGCAGTCACACTTAAGTGATATCAAATACGTTATTTCTCTTCCTCACTCCTTAATTTTTTACGTTATGAACTAAGTTTCGTACCGAATTTCATCATACATACGAGGGCACGATGAGAGAGAGAAATATCCGTAACTATAGAGAAATTTATAAGTTCTCTACTGAAATCGATTAACGGAGGGGTACGGCTGCGATGAATTGTGGATGCTAAGAGCGCTGCTGTTTCGATTTCAACTGGTTCCTTGAAACGAGCTCTCCCAGAGAACATTGATTGTACTCTCTCATACTACAGAGCACATAAGTAATTAGCACTCTCTGAAATTCCCCTCGGTGACGTTGACGATTGGGTTCTCTGCGATTGTTCAGTCAGCGCCACAATTTGTGAGGCCACTCCGCTGTCTTTGGCGTTCCCACGTTATTTCAATTTCTCTGTTTTTATGCTGCTATGCCTTCCCACACTGCTTCATAACAAATCCCAATTACGATTGCCGCTGCCAACTCTTTTGTTATTGCTGTCGCTGCTGAGAAGCAAAGTTTCGCGAGCAGCTCTTTTCTACTGCGGAGGGCAGTAAAGTTTATTATTTATTGAAGAAACTAACAACTGACTGAAGAAGGGCAATGTTCAGGTTTGGAAAAATTTCATCAAATTTTCGCATTTTCAAAAAGGACTTGAAAAATTCTGTATTGATAAATCAGTTGGCAACAAATTGCTTTCCCACACCAAACGGATTGATTAGGTGTCCTACCGTTGTAACCGGGAAATGCTTAATGCCTACCTCTGAATTTATAAAAAACACAAATACACACGTACATACATACACATAGTAGAAAAAGTCTGCGTTCACCTATGCAAATATTCTTTGCATTGGAAAAAGTTCAAAACAATAAATATTTCAGAAATTTTTTTTAATGAGTTTTATTTAATAGGACTATTGTTAAGTTCGTGCGGTTTTACAACAGATGGCGTAACTTGATTATTATTCCATCGATCCACATTTCCAAACATTCATTGGAGAGCTACTGTCGTAAGGCACAAACGTCAGTATAAGTTTTTTATTTGAAGCGTAAACAACAATATTTTTACCACACTTGAAAATGTCGAATTTCGTGCCAAATAATGTGTTTTTGCGGGGAATTTTTTAATATGAAGAAAAAAGCAGCCGAAAGTCATCGTATCTTGGTGGAAGTTTATGGTGAGCATGCTCTAGCTGAGCGAACGTGCCAGAAGTGGTTTGCACGCTTTAAAAGTGGTGATTTTGGCTTGGAAGACGAAGAACGCGAGGGTGCGCCGCCAAAGTTCATGGATACCGAATTGGAGGAATTGCTCGATCAAGATCCGGCTCAAACGCAAGAAGAGGTTGCAAAAACTTTGGGAGTTGATCAATCAACCATTTCCAAACGTTTAAAAGCCATGGGAATGATCCGAAAGGTAGGCCATTGGGTGCCGTATGAATTGAAGCCAAGAGACGTTGAACGCCGTTTTATGGCATGCGAACAACTGCTTCAACGGCACAAAAGAAAGGGTTTTTTGCATCGAATTGTGACTGGCGATGAAAAGTGGGTCCATTACGACAATCCAAAACGTCGGGCAACGTATGGATACCCTGGCCATGCTTCAACATCGACGTCGGCGCAGAATATTCATGGCCTGAAGGTTATGCTGTGTATCTGGTGGGACCAGCTGGATGTTGTGTATTATGAGCTACTGAAACCGAATGAAACGATTACGAGGGATGTCTACCGACGACAATTGATGCGTTTGAGCCGAGCACTGCGAGAAAAACGGCCGCAATACGCCGATAGACACGACAAAGTTATTTTGCAACATGACAATGCTCGGCCACATGTTGCACAAGTGGTCAAAACATACTTAGAAACGCTCAAATGGGATGTCCTACCCCCCCCGCCGTATAGTCCAGACCTTGCGCCATTCGATTACTATCTCTTCCGATCGATGCAACATGGCCTGGCTGACCAGCACTTCCGTAATTACGATGAAGTCAAAAAATGGATCGATTCGTGGATTGCGGCAAAACCGACCGAATTTTTCACAAAGGGAATCCGTGAATTGCCAGAAAGATGGGAAAAAGTAGTAGTAAGCGATGGACAATACTTTGAATATTAAATTTGTAACCATTTTACGTCAATAAAGTTTCAAATTTCGAAAAAAAAACCGCACGAACTTAACAATAGTCCTATTAGTTCACTTAAACGTAACTATCACACATATTTCGCTACCAATAACAATATCAAATTTAAAATGGGTCACATAAAAGTAAAAAGGCCATTCAAACTAAACGGAAAAAGTTTGCGTTCACTTCAGTAATAATAAAATAAAAGGCTTAGGATCATAGAAATGTTTTAAAATTAATAGCTAGTTGGATACCCACGCCTTTTTATGACTTCTAGAAGGCGTCTTTTCATTGATCCAACTAGTTTGGCTGTTATTTCTGGACTTATGGCTTCCCATTCCTCTTTAAGTGCGTTCTTAAGCATTTCCTTGCTAGTTATTGTACGCTCTCGTATTTTTTTTTCTAGAACGTCCCATAAGTGCTCAATGGGATTAAGGTAAGGTGATTGTGGGGGTGTGCGAAGTTGTTTTGGAACATTATACAACAACCACAACCTAAAAATCTCTGCTGTGTGTTTCGGGTCGTGGTCCTGTTGGAAAACAAATCTTTCACCGAGTCCCAGTTTGATTGCACTTTCTCTCAAATTCGTTTTTAAAATATCGAGATAATCATGTATGTTCATTATCGACTCAATAAACTGTATATTTCCAACGCCCGAACTAGCCATACACCCCCATATCATGACACCTCCTCCCCCATGCTTTACCGTAGGTACCAGATTTTGCTTTCCAAGTGCCGTTCCGTTTTTCCTCCAAATAATTTTACGACCTTTTATCCCGAAAATGCAAAACTTGCTCTCATCTGAAAAAATCACACTATTCCAAAACTCAGGTGGCTTGTTTACGTATTCCTTCGATTTACTCGCGATATGAAGGGTTTTTTTCGGGCCACTCTGCCGTGAAATCCGATTCTTTTTAGAATTTCTCTTACTGTATCTGGATGTACTTTCTTTTGGTATTTTACTTCTATGTCTTTTGAAATTTGGCTTGCTGTTAGTCGTGGATTAGACTTAACAAGAATAGTTATGTTGCGTTCTTCTCTTTCCGTCAGTTTTTTTGGACGCCCAGAACGAGGCTTAAACTCCAAACAATTCGTTTGCTTGAAGTTGTTTATCACTCTTTGGACCGAGGAGTATTGCCTCCCATCAATTTTCGCGATTTCCCGATAGCTCTTACTATTTTGCCACAAACTTACAATGACTTTCCTTTCACCAATATCTATTTCTTTTCGCCTTTGGTCCATAGTAACAAAAAATGTATTTCTAATATCAATTTTTCCCTCTTTAGTTTTGTTCTTAACCGCGTCAACTACATGAATGATTTAAAATTAAATTTAACGTAACTGCCATGCAAATAATCGTCACTATTCGAAATGAACGCACACTTTTTCTGCTCAGCCTCTTTAAGTAACTGTACTACAATCCCGTTATCTGAACACGACGCAGCTCATACTCCAAAAAATTTTGTTCATACTCTTTACGAATAATTTTCTTTGAAATAAGTGAAAAGAAATAACTGAGAGTTTTAAGATAAACACGTTAAATTATTTTAATACTTTATAGTAGTGGGTGAACGCAGACTTTTTCTACCATGTGTACATATCTATATTCATAGATGGGCGTTACTTAAATTTTAGAGAGATTCACCAACAAGAACGTGTTGAAAGATATTTTTTAAAATTATGGTACAGTTGCCCCTTTTAATTGTTGTTTGCTTAACACAAAGGGAATTTATTTAAATTTTTTTCTAACCATTCCTTTTCTAAAAGGGAACGACCGGTCATCATTGAAATATAGACGATTTTTAAAAACTTGGCATTTTTTATATGAGTAAGACTACATAGAAGTGTATTGAAGTCTCCGAAGATTGGTAACAGAACGACAGGAGCCAGTGGACCATATCCCAGTCCTGTGCAGATGACTGCACAATCTGCGATGACCTGTAGGAACGCCCGTGAGCATTTTCATATTATCCTGCGAGAGGGCTCCAAGTTTTCTAAGCCTCTTTTGGTTGTACCTCGCCAGTAAAGATTTCGCCTGGCATAGCCCCATATTTTGGTGCCAGCTAACCTCCCTTAGCCTTGGCTCTTCATCCCTACGCTTTTCCTTGATGGTGTGTTATCCCATAGCGAGGAAGGGCTTGGGTCCTGTTAGTAACAAGGTCACAGCTTTCTTGCCAATGCGTCCGCCTGTGCAGCGTACACTTTCGGAATTCGTTTCAAATGCAGTTGTATCCCAGTTTATCTTGCCGTCCAGTTCAGTTCTGAACTCCTTTTTAAGTTTAC
Organism: Anastrepha obliqua; assembly: GCF_027943255.1. Classification (NCBI taxonomy): domain Eukaryota; kingdom Metazoa; phylum Arthropoda; class Insecta; order Diptera; family Tephritidae; genus Anastrepha; species Anastrepha obliqua. The sequence goes on from NC_072894.1 coordinate 3,296,068, forward strand.
TATCTTTAGTGAACCATCCCTGGGTAGCTGGGTAAGTGTGAGCTGCAAGCTCAGCAATCCCATGTTCTTAGATGACATCACTCTTCCTTTACCGAAACTTTCTCTAATATTATACACCAGGGTACTCTTAACTGATTTCTGAATAACTACGTGAAGCGGTGCCAGCTCGATCATTACCTCCATTGCAGCTGTGGGGCAGGCCCGCATGCTAAGCGCTGAAGCTTAGTTAGTGCTGCCCGCACTGTCGAGAGTACGGCTCTCGATACCCAAGCAACCGCTCCCTATCCATCTCAGGATTCTCAAGCTACAGTCCCAGGATTTTTTTACTAGACATTTGCAGGCCAACACATCACATAACAATTTCGAATTGCTCTGTAAATATAATAACTTATAGGCATTTATAGCGTGCAAACAGCACCGTTCTTTTATATACAGCTGCCCAGAGGCTCTGAACAACGACCCACTAGCCACGCTCAAGACCACAATTTTGAAGAACTTTAGCTGAAATCCTCTTAACTGTAAACATAGAATAGTTTCAACATTGAATGCCGGAATAACGAATTGTAATTAGCGAAGTCAACTGCGTTTACAGCGTCAGTGCTGGCGTCTGAATCGACTGCGACCTGCTGCAACTGCACCTTGAGTCGAGCACAACTTCGGCAATTATGGCTTGTTTTTCGCTGTTACGAAGGCTGCTACAGTTGTGCGCTACTGCAGTTAGTTCTTTGGTGTAAGTGTTGTTGTTGTTGTTTGTTTGCTGTTGCCTTTTAACTTTGAATGAAATGCAAGTGAGGAATGGGAGCGAACAAAGCAGCAACAAACACAACAATTTAACAGGGAGGACGCGAAAGAAAATCAAGCGAAGCAAGTCAGCAAAACAAACTAAAAACATTAACAGGCAGGGTTGCCAGGCATACGCTGCAAAACGAGCTATCTATCCGTTTGTATACAAATTGGAAATAATGTGACGGAAGTAAAGGATCAATTCATCATTTTTATCGTGTTTCTTTAGGGATGTCCGTATGTATCTCCATTATATTTTCGAAAATCTGATTGTTGTAAATTTGCATGCTAACATACGATTTTTCGCACCGCCTAGAATGTTTATTCCAAGGCAGAAATATTTTACTTTGGCAGCTATGCCGTGCACCAAAGGTATTGGCGCGATTTTTACGCATAACAATAACAGTGGTGTAGCAAAAATCGTTACTTTGTTATTACATCAGGCTGGGGAGCAAGCAGGTACTTAGCAGAGAACGTTGATTTATTATACGTAGAAGCTTCAGAAGCAGATAGCGACAAGCAAATATATATGTACATACCAGACAGCCTGTACTTCGAACTTCATATTCCCTGTAGTGCATTTACATACACCCAGCAGCAGAAGTCTGCGTACGACGATTATTTTTACAATAATCGCAACGATTTTTATTTCAACTATATTTTTAGTAAAGTTCATTCAATAAGAAAAAAAAATTCAGAAAATTCAAAGAATTAGCACACATACATACATATGTACAGTGCACTCGCGATAACTCGAACTAATTAAAACAGGCGCTGTTCGATTTATCGAATTTGTTCGACTTATCAATTGAGTGTGCTATGTTAAAAAAACAGTCATCGATATCGATTTTTTTCAATTAAATTTATTTATTTATTTACATATGGATATGAACATGAATATGTTTAAAATAATTAATTCGTTTCAATATTTTTCATCAAATATTTGGCAGTCTTTGTGTTAGTTACACAAAAAAAGTCAGCTTTAACAGAAAAGTTAGGCCGAAAAGAAAGTTGTAATGTGTGTTTGTCTTTTCTTGCCTGCAGCAATGTTGAAGAGTGTTAACCTTTGCGGGGCCTACTTGTTCAGTTGTGGCCCACTGAATTACCTTATTGATAGAGCTAACTGCCTCCTCAGATGATATCCGCTCACATGTCTCAGTTGTGTTGTTAAACTCAGACTCAGAATCACTAGTTTCAATTATTACTTCTGTGTCGGTAAATTCGGCACCATCATTCCATTTGTTAACATCATAAAGCGTAAATTCGACCTGTAAATTATGTTTTTCATGTTATGTTCTTTCAAGATGAGTCCACTTATTGGGTAATTCTTTTTTCTTTGGGACAGAAACCATTTGTATAAAGCGGCTTTCATTTTAGGAAACTCAGAAGCTTTTAAAGTTCTCCTCTTCCCAGGACCCAAAATCGTGTTGTTTACTGCTTTTAAAATTGCCTTGTCTTTCTTTTTTATAAGACTTATGGTGGACTTGGCTACCCCATATTCCTTCGCTAGAGAAGTAACACTACATCCACGTTTAATTTTGTTAAGGACTTCAGCCCTCTCTTTTAATGTTAAACACTTCAACCTTTTACGATCCATTACTCACATGCACTGATACACTACAAATGACAAATTTAAAGCAATTTGGTCAATGCAAGATGTTGTTCCCAGAAAACTAACGGGATATTAACGTCGAAATATTCATATGGACAATACACTAGTATACATATAATTTATATACATATACTATTACGTATGTATGTATGTACAAAATGTACATGTTTGAAAAGAATGTGTGTACAAATAAATTTGTTTTTTTGTTCGAGTTATAGCGCTTTAATATTGTTCGAGTTACAAACTAGTCAATAGGGAAAAAAATGTGTTCGAGTTAGCACGTCGTTCGACTTAGCGGCTATTCGAGTTACCGCGAGTGCACTGTATATGTATATATACAGAATGAGAAAAGATTTGCAACATTACTACGGATCAACATTTATTCCTATTTATTCCTGCCTTATGCTAGCTTCGGTAGGGAGTATGATGTTTTGATCCCAGATAGAGATCAATGGTTAAGTCCAAAGAACCTATTAATGGGATTTCAGCACACTTTCTACACCGACGGATCCAAAACCAGTGATGGTAGAGGATCCGAATGGTACTTGGGCAAAGGCACTGGAACATTGGAGGTTGTAGTGACAGTCAAGTTGCACTAAGCGCCCTTGCAAACCCTCGCTGCTCTTCAAAATTAGTCGGTGAATGTAAGATAGAACTGAACAGTGTTGCAAAACAGGGAATGGGTTGACTGATAAACTGGCTAATGAAGGCTCCGCAAGCATACCACTAGGCGCTGAACCCTTTCTAGGTGCCAATTCTGCAATGATTCAACTATGGATTGACGACTTCATGAGGTCAACCCAAAGAAGACGTTGGTCTGAGTTGGGCTCCTGCAGAGTAGTTAAGTGGTTTGGGAAAGAACCAAACAGGAAATTAGCGACCTTTCTCTTGAAACTTAGTAGGAAGGCCTGTGGTCAGCATATGGCTACCATGGGACTTATTGGCGTCCCAATATACCCATCCTGTCGTGAGAGTGAGGACACTGCAGAGCATTTTCTCTGTCTTGAAGTGTGACTTCAAACAAATTTTCCCGTCTTACTATACGTACTTTGCTTCTCTATTCCTTCCACTGTAATCTATCCGGGTGCAGTGCAATGCAATGGTCTTCCTGACTTAGTGTTTGGACTTGTTCAATCGCCCACAAATCTAAATGAAGGTTTCGCTTGTCACTGGTTTTTTTGTATTTCGAAGCTGAAAATTGAAACTTACAAAAAAGGCGTGTCTAGAAGGCAAAATGTGTTAAAAGATCATAAAATTAATTTTCAAACTACAACAAATCTAAAAGTACTCAATGGATTAGAGTAACATTTTTGTGCTATACAGCCTCGAAATGTTTACGATCACTCTGCATTGTTCAAAATTATCAATTATTTCCTATTAAAGGGTGACCATACCAATAATATCATAATAAAGAGAAATGACAATAATTTCCTAAAAAAATTGTATTTTATTCAAAATCAACACCGGCCCTTGAAACTTAACCACCCTTTATTATTGGAGTCTGCAACAAATCTAAAAGTACTCAATGGATTAGAGTAACATTTTTGTGCTATACAGCCTCGAAATGTTTACGATCACTCTGCATTGTTCAAAATTATCAATTATTTCCTATTAAAGGGTGACCATACCAATATTATCATAATAAAGAGAAATGACAATAATTTTCTAAAAAAATTGTATTTTATTCAAAATCAACACCGGCCCTTGAAACTTAACCACCCTTTATTATTGGAGTTTGCGTGCATTGTCGCTGTGTGCTAAGCTCTACTGAAGAGGCGCAACCAGGCATAGCAAAGATGAACAATTCAAAATTTCAAAAACCACAAACACTTGAAAGAAAACGTTTTACCACAATAAAAGCACTAAACTTTTTTAACCATAAATTTATTATCACACATTTGTGGGAATCATTTCAGTGAAAACGTCTCGTCTTCTTTGTGGTGAAACATTTTTCCCCTCGTCAGGAGCCCAATTCATTTTCCACGCCCAAACTTTACATTCAAAGACTTCAAAAAGCAAACCCAAACGCAAACGGAGTAAGAAAGATTCACTTCAATGCACTTGTTTCGTAAATAATATTGACAATTCCCTGCCCCCATACAGTGCATTTTGCGAATACTCCACGCCCACTGTTGTTTTCCCCTGATAGGCTATTTTTGCCAACATATAATTTTCATAAATTAGTTAATAAAGATTTATATTATTTTATATTATTAAGAAATTTTCTTGGCCACGTCCCATAGGCTATATACGAGCACCTTAGTAGTTTTTGAGGAACATACAAAAAATTACTCTCGAGAGTTACATATGACTCATCATTGGACAGGGAGTCGTTAAGTTCTATATACGTCGAGACAACAATGCGCTTCTAAAAGAGATGAAAGACTTAAGGCCAATCTTTACTATAGGCTAAATAAGAAAATTAAGATCTCAAAAAAATATTCCCTAGGGCAGTGAGGGCATAAATTCTGATAGCACTAAATGTGGCTGGTCCGAGGTCATGCAGGCAACTCTTAAAGAAAAGATTTCCACTGCCTTGTCTCTCAATGCTTAACAAATCATCCAAAGCATAAGGAAATTCGGGCCTTAGCTATGAAGAGAAAATATTTGAAAAAATATCAATGATGAAGAACTAAATTGGTTGAAGATATGTTGGGTTCATTACCTTTCCGAATGATCCCTGCTTAGTCCGAGCGGAATATTCTCCACTTAAATTCCTTCAAGAGAAGAATGGGCAGGGTGCAGTATTTGTATGCACGACCTGGTGAACTTGCCGATGGATGGCTGGGAGTTGGATGGAAGGGTTGGTGGGGAAGTATTCTGCGACGAACTTCCCATCAGAATTAAGTTCAGGTTACCGGCCCACTGCAATGTATTGTAAGCAGAGGTAGCGGTATTAAAAGAAGCATTGGCTGCTGACTTGTGGTATAACTGACACGGAGGTTAATGTCTACGCCGACAGCCAAACGGCAATTATGGCCCTGAGCTCGATGATGGTGCACTCGAAACTTGTTAGGGAATGCCCGATTTCACTTTCGATCGCATTCGCATTCTTCCAAATAAGGCTTATCTGGGTACCTGGCCATAGTGATATTGCAGGAAATTGCAGGGCTGATTAGTTGGCCAGACAGGGAACCTGTGAGGTAGTTTCCACGAAAAACGAGAGGATGGCGATCCCATTCCCTACCTGCGGTCTGCTCAGCGAGCTCTGGGCAAGTACACAAACTTGTAAGGTCGCGAAATCTTACTTTGAGTACTCTTTGCGTTAGTCGTATGGAGGATGGGGTGGAAACATCTTGCTGAGGTAAGTCCTCCTAAGCTGCCTTGCTTTCGCAAGGGTAAGATATAAGTACCTTAGCTCTCATCGTCTTGCTACGCCTTCTCAAATAGCAGGCCTTGATATCAAAAACATGATGAACTTTATCAGCGAAACGAAGTGGCTAACTCCACCGTAACTCAGTCACCACATCCACCCCCTCCCTCTTTTCCTTTAAAATGGTAATACAAAGGACGAATGTTTGATTTTTGTCCAAGTCTACCATCTCTATGGACAACCGTTTCGACCTAATCTCTTGAAGTCATTAAATGTATACATTTTTGTTTATCACATCAAAAAAATTGTTACATTATAAATTTAAATCAATTCAATGTTGAAAATATACAAACCATGATTTTCAAATTATTCAATTGTAGAACCTTAAATATCTCCAAATAAAATAAAATACCCTTACACCACTTTCAAAGAAAACGTGCATACATACGAGTGTCTGCATGTGTTTGTTCTGAATGCATTGAAGTATTTGCTGTTGGCCATGCGCTTGCACATCTGCACTCGAATGTGTCCCTCCGTTTATGGGTGTGCAAACGAGTGAATCTTCTTCCTGTCTGCGCCAAATTGGGGTCAAATTCACCAGCAATAACTAAACAACAAAAAGCTCACCGGTATGTACTTATACATACATACATATGTGCATGCGTGCGAATATTTCTGTGCTTGTACAAAGTGCGTGCACGCAAGCACGAAGCAGACAGGCAACATTTCTAGAGCAGTGCAATTCGTGCGTTTGGCTTTGCGTGCCATTTGCAAGAAAAGGGGAGTGTGTGATGGCTGTCAAACACCAACCCCCTGTCTCACCAACATCCATAATTTATATTACGGGGATGGAAAATATAGCTCCTCTCGTTGCTTTGAGCAGGGGATGCAGAGGGAAGATCCATCCTTGTAATACTCAAGTTGTTAGCATAGCCGTGAATTTCGTTATCACAAAATCATTCAATCGTTGGGTCTAAAAATACCTTACCAAATAATGGTGGTAGTGTAAGACGTTCGGCCAAGCTACTGCTATTGTTGGTTAAGCAAAAGGATATTTTTTATTTTAGTCAACTTTGTACGGCGAATGCTGGATCCGGTGATACCATGGCTGTTGGTCGTTTCTAAAAGTCGCCTCAGGGTGTCATACCTATATCCCTGTTGAGCGGAAAGAAACCAAAGCAAGGACAATTTCGCATGTTCTTCCGAAGCACTTTAGACCAATCAGCTTGACATCGCTCCTTTTAAAAATTCTGGAATCGATCCTTGATCGATCTTCACATAAAATATTGCTTGAACAGTGGTAACTTCTCGGCAGCTCCACATGGTTGCAACAAGGCTAGGTCAACTGATAGTGTCCTGCTGTCCACACTTGTGAGTACTGCCAAAAAATCTTTCTCTGTTAAAGAATATACTTTGGCAGCTTTCCTAGCCATCGAAGGAGCACTTAATAGTATATCTTCAGATTCTCTGCTCTTTGCAAGGTTGAGTTGATGTGTTGAGGTGTTCTTTCTTCTCTTCTCTGGAACCTGACCGTCAACGATCTGCTTTTGCTGCTCGATGGTCGGGGTTGTAATGTAATTGCTTACGTAGATGATTGCCACATGTGGTAAATATCGCTCAACTTTAAGTGATCTAATGCAGACCGCTCTGAATAAACTGTCTACATGGATTCTAAAGAGCGGTCTGGGTGTAAAATACAAGATTCTACAACTAGTGAAGACAACATTAAATGGTTTAAAGCTAGAAGTAAGAAATAGCGCCAAATATTTAGGTGTAATTCTCGACAAGGAACTAAATTGGAGCACGAATGTAGAGGTCAGAGTAAGAAAAGCTACCGTAGCTCTATTTTCATGCAAAAGGCCATAGGACGCAGGTGGGGTCTTTCTCCGAAGAACACTCACTGGCTGTCCTATAGATACGGCTAGAGAAGTAGGCTTCAAAAGGTTCAACGCTTGGCGCTCTTAGAACCACACCCTCTGATGTTCTGACTACTCTTTGTTTTACCTCCTCTAGATTTAGTTGGTAGACAGAATGGAGGCAAACTTGTTGCTCGGCTTACCGCAACTAGTCAATGGCGCGATTTAGGTGCTGGACACTCGGCCATAACACTCGGTCTGGATCCAACCAATGCTGTTGACTATTGTTTGAATGAACTATACTTTAATAGGTTATTTGGTACTAGAATTCCAGCTAGACATGAGAGGGCTGCCTACGATAAAGTTGGATTTGGTGTTTACTGTAAGAAGCCAAAAGTAAGCGTTTCGAAACGTCTTCCTCATCACTGTAGTGTATTTCTGGCTGGAGTTCTGTAGAGAAGTCTATACTTACTCCGATAGCCAAGCGGCGATTTAATCTTTAGGTGGAGTTGTCACTAATTCCATCATTGCTCGCAAATGTCGGAGATCTCTTGACGAGATGGTGGAATATTTCCGCATCAATTTCATATGGGTGCCCGGGCATAGTGGCATACCAAGGAGTTGTAAGGCAGGCAAATTACCGAGATAGGGCACTCGCCTTCCTCTTGGAAGGGAGATTGTACGTATACCCCCCTCAACCTACAAACTTCGTGGCACAAATAGCATGAGCTTGTCGAACTTGAATGAACCTGATGACCTTAGGAATATAAGTGTCAGCCAGAGCAATGGACTTGCACTTAAAACAAAATAGTTTCACGAGGAGTAGGAGATAAACTGCTACAGTGGTGTTACAATGGATCAGCAACGATCGAAGTGAATTGGTTTATCTACCTGTCTACCTTGTACGGAGGAGGATTTTCTGCTCAAAATGGACATTTGTTTAGTGGAAAAAAGAGGATGCTTAAAATAGATTGGAAAATCATGGATGTATGTATGTATGTCACTCACTCAAACCATTTTTAGTATCTCACTTAGCTAAGTACTGCTGATGTGTGAAATCTAATCCAATAAGTATTAGCATCAATAAAAGCAAGGAACTGTTCAATGTTAGAGTTGCCGCGCCTCACACTCAGTATCGCTTATTCACACAGATATGTACGTACGCATGTATTTAGAGTGACATTCCTTTTGCTCTGTTTACATTTCCTACAAATACTCGCCGTTAACTCTTAATCACACTATTCACTTACAAATGCAACAGCAACTGCAGCAGCGTCCGCTTCCGTCAATTAACACGCAAACTGCTAATCGCTCCTTTTTCGCCATTTCCCATTCCAACTCGTTACTTTATTTCGTAATTGATTTACAGTTGGGCAGCGCAGAAACTGTGTGATCTTTGCAGAAAAGACATTTCTACTATATTTTATACTCGTGTGTTTAGTGATGAGAAACAGGAGTAGTGCCATTTAAGTCATTTGTTTTGCTCCCACTAAGTAATGGGAAATCGGGCAAAACAAGGCTGTATCCCAAAAACTGCGAACGGATCACTTTTACGCTCTCTTGTCACCACTAAGTAATGGGAAATCGGCCACAAACAAGGCTGTATCCCAAAAACTGCGAACGGATCACTTTTACGCTCTCTTGTCACCATGGCTCGTGCATATAAACAGACACATGATTTTCCTAGGACAACCCAATAAAATAGTTATGGTTCCAGGAGTGTTTGGTTTCTAAGAGCGACACATTTCTGGCTACATGTCTATACATTCATACAATCAGGAGGAATGGAGTAAGAGACTTTGACTAAACGACTTGGACACTACGGTCTACACAGATGGTTCAAAAATTGACTGGGGTGTGGAGTCTCATGGACTTAAAATTGAAAAATATCTACATCTTCCTAATGCCTGCGCAGTGTCTTTTAGGCGGAAGTACTGGCAATAAGTGAAGCTTGTAAGTGCAATCACAGATTTCGCTTTTAAGTGCAATATCACTATTATTTCGGATAGCCAAGCTCTGGATTCGGCTACTACAACCTCTATACTGGTGGAACAGAGCAAAAATAGCCTTACCACTTTGAGTGAAAACCATAAAGTTACCTTAATCTGGGTGCCGGGACATCGGAACATTGAAGGAAACGAAAAAACGAACTGGTAAGAGGGGGATCTGCCATGAATACCTTTCACCTGGTGATTCACGGCAGTCATAACTGTCTTTTGGACTATCGGGGAAAAAGTAGCCAAAATGGGCATCCCTCAAAACACATACTGTCACAGTTGTACACAACCAGAGAAAAAGGAAACGATTTTCCATTTCCTTTGTGAATTCCCTACCTTATGGGGGGAAAGAATGTCAACCCAGGGCAAAATACTGTTCGTGGGTCTCGAACAACTGTCTGGCTTAAAAGTCGGCAACCTAATAAGGTTCTTAAACCGCACAGACTGGATATAGTCATGCTCTAAATAACCGTTAAACCAGTTGGTAGCGAGGATGTGGCAACAAAATGGTGCGGAAGCGGTAGTTGAATTCTGGATGAATCATTTCTTTAACGAATCCTCCAACCAACCAACCCCGAGCGCCTATAACACTTTGTAGTCTGCTTCTCATAGAATAAATGAATTGTTGAGCATTATAGTTCTGGGGTATTTCGTGCCATTCGTTTTTGAGCTCTTCTCGACATTTTGAATGTTTTTTTGCAACTTTTTCCTCAAATATGCTCACAAATTTTCTATTGGATTTTGTTTGCCGAGGCAACTAGCAAGTACAGCACTCAGACAACATTAAGTGCATTGGTTCCCTTTTTAATTCTCTTTAAATCTAGCCGATCTCCGAAGAAATCTGAGGGGATCTTGTGGTGCCAAAGAGCCAAGGGGTCGCTAACACATCAGTGCCAATGACCTCAAACCTGATTCGAGCGAAGGCGAGGCAGACGCACTGTTGGGCAGAGTGCACTGTCTGAGATGCCTACTTTTTCCATGTGCTTCGGCTTTCTATGTTTTGGTTCATTGTCTTGTTAGAACTTGAGGTTTGTTGTCAACAATGAAGCCACGTGCTTAAGCTAGGCACTCTTCAGCGAAAGAGAAGCGCCTTTCAATATGCTGTGGAGAGCGCAAAGGCTTCTTTCGAGCAAGTCGTGAAGTCTAATTGTGCTTTTGCAAAACTTCGTGGACTTTTCATGAGAAACTTCGACGTCACACTAATCTTGTCGAAATCTGCGGGTTTGCGTCTGCTTTTCGCTTTTTCCTCTTGTATAGAATAATAGATCGACTGAGTCACCTCAAATTGCCTTCGTTTTTCACGCATTTTTGCGTTCTCTGTAGCTTACGTACGATTTGATATTTTGATCAACAAATCATTCTTACGATCACTTTATCACTGACGGATGACTAATGCGTTTGTAACAACTCATCATAACAAATGACGCCAAAAAATGGAACGATGGAAAAACAATTTTTGCATTTTTGCAGTATTTGGGAATTTGGTTTGTTTTTGTATTTTTGTTTTTTCCTGCTAAGTGGATTCAAAAAGTTTACCGTTCGAAGTACTGGCAACTATAAAAGTTAATGAAATAACTTTGAAAGTTGGAGAGCCTGATTCAGTCAGCAGCGATGGTTTTAATTGAAGAAGTGCAGATAACTTGAATATTTTCATATGGCAAAACATTTTCTTGACAAACTGTATATATTTACGTTGTCGTAAATGTGATATTTAAAATAGGCTAAATTAGTTATTAACCAGTTAATAATTATTTCAAAAGCGCAAAGAATTGCATTTCGATAATTTGTGTGAGATATTCTTAAGCGGAAAAATACGATAAAAAGAAATTAAGAAAAATTGTTTTAAAAATTTTTGAAAACGGGTGTGGCTTTTTATGAAATTCGGCCGCCTTTGCTGCATGCATTGCATTTATAGTGCGACTCGATTCCTAAGGTTAATAAAGCAATAATACTCTGATTTCATAAATTTTGTGCAATATTTCAGCAACCTCATAACTACAACTATGACACTTCACTAAAAGTAAGTATACAAGCACGTGTATGTATGAGTATGCTCACATGCATGTATCGGGTGTTTTTTTAGCTGCATGAGAACTATTGATATCGGTGACCTTGGTTTGACAGCTGATAATGGCAAACTGTGCTGATATTTCTGTTCAGTAAAGTATTGCAAGTCATCATGAAACTTTTACCGCCAAAACAACGCTTCCAAATTGTAAAAATTTACTTGGGAAAAAAAATTTGTTTGCGAAGTTCATAGAGCATTGGCGGCATCATCGGTCCTTATTTATAGATTTTCAAAATGAGGAAGGAGCTGCCGTTGCGATGAATGGGGAGCGCAATCGAGCCATGCTAAATGAATTTTCGTTTCCAAAAATTAGTCAGTTAAACATCGATGACATTAAGTTCAAATAAGACGGCGCAACTTGACATGCAGCAAGCAATTTATTGGAAAATCAATTGGTGGCAGTTTTCTTTCCAAAACTCGTCCCATTCACTGGTCCCTCGTTACTGCCATTTAATGCCTCTGGACTACCTTTTATGGGAAATGTTAACTCATTGGTTTATGTCGACAAACCAGCAACTTTTGAAGCATTGGGAGCCAATATTTAAGTCACCACTGAGTATGCGACTATACGGCCAGTTGTATTGAAAAAAATAGTCAAAAATTGGACTGATCGCATGACAGCTGCGGCGGACATATGCCGGATACCATTTTCAAAAAATAAATACCGTGAAATTATATTATCTACCCGATTGTAATTACAAAAAAAAATGCATTCCAAAATCTTTTCTGTTTTTATTATTATTTGAAGTTCGCAAGCTCTTAAAAAACACCCCACTTAAATTCGGTTTCGTCTAAATTTAGTAATTTCTTTACCGGTTTTTTTATTTTTAGACTTCGGTTTGTGAATTACTTTTCATGAGTGTTTCTTTTTTGATTGAGCAGCGGGAAAAATAACTGTATTTTGTCCGAAAGCAATGCGTACAATGGCAATTGAAGCTGAAATAGCAATAAAAAAGAGTGAAAAATCGTGGCGCAAGAGCCAGAGCGAAGCAACTATCACTTGAAAACCCTAAAACAAAAGAGCCAAATTGTGAGCTTTCTTGGCCTTTGTTAGGCATTGTTTGGTTTATTGTTGTTTGCAGCCACAAAACTACCAGATTCTGCCAACTTTCTCTCTTTGCTTAACCGCATATTTACGCGTCTACAGACAGACTACATAAATACGTGTGTTTGTGTGTACATCTATGCATTACACATACATACGCATGCACATAGACAACACATTTTTTGCATATAATACACATCCATACATACCCATAGGTGTGCATGTTTGTATGTATTATTCATACAATCGCTTTGTTGAGGTGGCCGCGGCACCCAGTCATCATGAATGTTAAAATATTTTAAAAGTTGCTTGTTTACAGCATTTTTGCCGTCATTCATTTCTGTAATTTTCGTTTGTTTTGTCGTGCATTTTTGTGTTTGTTACGTTGCCTTCACTTGTTTGTTTTTATCATAACTGATTACTACAGCTACGTTTAATGTAGTGCTCAACCAGTCGGTGCAGAAAAATGCTAGAGGGGGCGCTCACTTTTATTTTTAATTTTTAAAGAGATACATATATACATATGTAAATGCGATACAGATTGCAAGTAGTTATCTCTTAAAATTTCCTTTGAATTTGTAGATTTTTTACACCCCAAAGCATCACGAGAGCCTTCAGTGCATAAAGCTCCCACATAGATCCGTTCTTGCAAGAGGGTGAAACTAATTTTTTAAAAAGAAAGAAAAACTATTTTTTTTTCTGTTATATTATGTTTACTGGGCTGTTTGAGACGCATAGACACCGAGATATATAAATGAGGGCGTACCAAAATGCTCAGAATGTTGAGAGGAGTTCATTAAGCTATTTTTAAGCGTCCTTCAGCCCCTGAAAAGAAACTTGGTACACTTTTTCCAATGTAGGCTGGTATTGAAAATTGGAGGAATCAGTCAATAGCCACGTCTACTTCTCATACAACGATAATCTTAAAAAAAACGGTATAATTGGTTCACATATAATTAGATTCTCTGCTTTTTCGAGCTTCACTCTCAATCCGTAATTAAAAAGCCGGATTATTCATACAAAATTTCTCTCCTGAAATCCAAGATTATAAAATAATCTTAGATAATAACGATACTTTTTCCCATACAACCCTGTGTTTTCTGTGTTATCGACAACTATTATTACGAATGTACGGAGACGCGTCAAAGAAAAAACTAAACGAAATGCACGCCGGCAAAGAAGAGAGGTTTGCACATTATAGAAAAAAGCCCGTGTCTAGTGACGCTTTGACCTGTTATTGCTTATTATATAAATGTAATATCGAATTTCGCATGCGTAGGCAGGTAGATGGGTTACATGGCAAGAGTACCACGGGCATACTCCAAGTAGCACTAGCCGTTTTGATACCATTAGTAGACCACTACCTGCGAAAAAGTACAGAGCTTAAAGAAAGAAATACCATCTATAACCATCCAGTGCTGTTAACGTAGTTGAGGAGAGCAATAGGATCTGTGTTACAGAACTGGCTCAGACTATCGCCTACAAACAAAGAGTTCAACAGTCTTTGAACGATCTCCACAGGTTCTGCGAGGGGGGTTGTACGGAAGTCTAAGCGTCTACGCAGAAGTTCCGATCACCCAGTGATCGATAAACACCGCTCTGAGTTTGGAAATTTAATGGCGGGAGATCCGCAGCACTTTAAGCGTCCTGCTTCTGTCGGACTGAGGTCAAAGTGTTTTTGAGATAGCACACGATAATATAGAACTCCATCTGTCTTGCGCTGTTTTAAGAAAGAAATTGTGCAGTTTCCTTTTAACAACGGTCAAGGTGACACCGATGTCTGAGATGACGAGAACTGACAACAGGTTCTCTCGACTCTTTCCTGGCAAGCCCATCGGCAATTTCCTTTTTTCTCAATTAGCCAGTAGGCTACATTAAATATAGCATAGACTTCTGCTAAGAATATCGTAGCCATTTGTCCTGCAGCATAGGAGTACCTAGTGTCTTCATTTAAGTACCGCTACCATCACTGGTTTTGGATCCGTCGGTGTAGAAAGTGTACTGAAATTCCGTTAATAGTTTCTTTGGTCTTAACCATTGATCTCTATCCGTAAGGCACACGATAGTCCGCTGGCATCGATAATAATTGTCACCGCTTCGGCAACTGGTGGCATATCTGAAGTGGCTAGTGTTTTCCTCGTTTCCCCAGTCTCCGTTTAACTCTAGCCTGTACGCCGCCTTCACCGCTTCCTTTCAAATTTGCAGATCTAGAAGTTACAAGTTGAGAATGGAATTAAGAGCATCGCCAGATGTCGTACTCATAGCACCTGTAATACTCAAGCACACACTTCTATGTAGTCTGGTTAGAGGTTTTATTCAGCAACTAATTATAGTAGCCTTCCACCAGACTACAGAGGTGTATGTAATAATGGGTCTAATCAGGGTGATGAACAATCAGTGTACTATCGCTGGTCTCAGACCCCATAGAAGGTTTTTAGTATTCGAGAGACCTTTTGCGCGACATGCGCCTTCCAAGTCATCTTACTACATAAGTATTTGACCTCAGAAGTTAGTTCGGACAACAACCATGTGGCTTATAGGTTAAGCATAAATCTCCATTCGTCCGTGTGATATTAGAAGTTATAACTCTCATATTAAATATTACTAAAATAGTTGAAGTTTGTTATAGTTTATGCTATTTAGAATTAAAAGATCGTCAACACAAGCCTCTAATACCCATTTTATGGAGCGAATACAATTTTTTATTTCGCCAATTCTTTGAATTTTGTGTTATTTTTTTCAAATTTGTGATGTTTGACCCCTGCTATATTCTATGGGTCCGGATTGCAACTTCAAGTTAAATTAAATTCGAAGAAATTATAAGATTGACACAAGAGAGTTTTAAAAATACTTTTTTGACACATCGAAATGAGAGTATTTTTTATTTTCGCCATTCTTACATAAATAATTTTACTCACTATTTCCAATCTTTTTTGTTAGCCATGCAATCGCAAATCGTGTGTCACTTTGTTCTTTCCTGGAACCATAGGAAGTAATATAATAATAACGAAATTGAAAATGGAACCATATAACGCAAGTGCAAGTGCAAGTACAAGCCCGCAGTACTAAATACATTCAAAATGTATTATCAAAACTCATATCTTTGAAATGGACTTGCATTTGCCACAAACAACGTGCAGGAATTTTTCGATTTTTTGCGTGAAACTTTTGTACCTACTGCAAGTGGAACTTCAGTGGGGAAATCAAAATAATGAAATAAAATGTAAAGAACATTTTTTCTCCGCCTGTAAAACACTTTCTTGACAAACGGCAATATTGTTGCTGACCAGCCATTCCCCGTGCACCATTTAGGCTGTCTGTGCGCCTATTATCGGCGAGTAGGTCGTCGGTTTGCCTGTTTGTCTGGTTGCTGCGGCAGTCATATTTCGTAAATTGTTGTATAACTATGTGCGTATGTATGTATGTATGAATTATGTAGTTGGCGTCCAGTTTGTGATTCAAAACAAATCTATCTTAGTTCATCTAAAGTTACCAGCCTCGACCTCCGCCCCTGCAGCTCCAATCGCTCATGGGCCGGCCTGTCCATTTGTAGTCCGGTTTCTTTCATTCGTTTGCGTTGCATTTGACGGCTTTGTTTTTCTTTTGATTTCCTTCGTGGATTGTTTTGAACGCAATTTTTCACATTATTTTATATAAACTGTACATACATACATACATAAATATATTAATTGCAATCAAATGTTGTTATACAAATGTGGGATATTGAAAAAGTAAATGCTAAAATGCCAAAGAATGCAATATAACGGATGTATGTATGGGTATGTGTATATTATGTATGTATGTACATTTATCCACCATGTTCGCATCCACTAATTAGCGTGTCACCCTGTATATGAGTGCATGCTGAAGCGATGGTAACAATTACAGATATAATAAAGGCTGATCAGATTGGAGGTACTTTTTTGAATAGGGTTTTCTTGATAGAACACGCGTGACTATTGTCAATTTAAATACATACTTTTTTCATGAAATTTCATCATAGACAGACTTACGCTTCGACAACGTTGTGAATCGTAAAATTCTTTTAGGCAAATCGACGCTCTGTAAAAAATCTTCAACGCGCGTTCAGGTCAACTCTTGGTGTACGTAACCGAGGCCCATTTATGGATTAGTGGCTGCGTCAATACGCAAAGTTTTCGTATTTAGGCTGAAGAGCAACCCGAAGCCATTCAAGAACAGTCTTACATTCATTGAAAATAACCGTTTGGTGCGGCCTATGAGTTGGCGGGATCAGCGGTCCATATTTCTTCCAAGGCGAGGCTGAGGCCATTGTAACAGTAAATGGCGAACACTATCGTGCTATGATAAACGATTTTTTGATGCCGGAAATTGAAGCCCGTGATCGCCATAATATTTGGTTCCACCAAAACGGCGATACTTGCCGTACAGCCAGTGAAACAATGGATTTACGGCGTCGTCGTTTCGGTGAGCAATTTAACTCTCGTTTCGGAGTAGTGGACGGGCCACTAAGATCGTGTGATATCAAACCTTTGGAGTTTTATTTGTGGATAAACCAGCTTCGATTGGGACATTGGAAGCCAACATCACAAGATACCGACTGAAGACCTCCAGCTAGTCAATTAAAATTGGTATTTACGGATGGTCGAAATACAGCGCAGTTGCTTCCAACATTTGAAAGAGATTTTCTTGAAGAAGTAAGTGTCATGAATGGTTCAACACAAAAATAATAAATTAATCAATTTGAATTTTCATTATTTTATTTCAATTTAAAATCCGATATGTCTAAATTAATCACCCTTTATTAAGCTTGTCCGCTTTGCGATGAATTTAGAGTAAACGTTTCCGGAATATATTCAGGAAAATCAAAATACAACTTTGTTCCTCAAAACTAATATTATCGCCTTTGAAAAGTAAAATAAAAACGTCGTAACTCTCCTATAAATGAATTAAAATTATTCAATTTTCGTAAGTGATAAACCAGAAAAATAATTACGATGAAATACAATTTTTGAATAAAGGGTAAATGCGTGTATCTCTTCTTCTTCTTTTTCTTAATTGGCGCTATAACCGCTTAGGCGATTTTCGCCGAGTTTAACAAAGCGCGTCAGTTGTTTCTTTCTCGTGCTAACCGGCGCCAGTTGGACACACCAAGTGAATCCAAGTCCTTCTCCACCTGATCTTTCCAACGAAGAGGAGGCCTTCCTCTTTCTCTGCTACCACCAGCTGGTACCGCATCGAATACCTTTAAAGCCGGAAAGGTTTGCGTCAATTCCGACCACATGACCCAGCCAACGTAGCCGCTGGATCTTTAACCCGCTTAAACTGAGCCCGCATATTGCTGCCCTCGTTATTTAAACTCGACTTAAATATTATTCAGATCAGATAAATCCACTCCCACTGTTTTACTTCTAATGGCCTAATTTCCGTACGCCCATCTAATATCTGCAGAAAAATCCGAATTTAGTTTTCGTATTCGTAGCGGAGGATTATTTGTGAAATTTCTACGATAAACTTAGTTGTAAGGCTGATTATTTTCTCAAGTCGTGACGCGTGGTAGTAACCTCTAAAACGCAATCTATCAAAGTAAAAAAATCTCGCATTTAGTATTTAGGCAATAGAAGCGAATGACGAGTAGACGTCTGTTTATCAAACTGGAGTACGAAACGAATAATCGACATTTTATAATTTTTCTTATACGTAAAATAAATTTTAAATTGTTACACTACAAACTAAAGCCGCTATTCGCCTACTCAACATTTGAATTTCAAGCTTTAAATGAGTTTCTATGAAAAAGTGTCCTTCATTTCCAGTGATGGGTTTCGTGGCCTACGCATGGCTCTACAGCCTAAAGCTTAAAGTTTATGTCGAAGCCTCATGGCTTTTGTGCCATGCATTCTGAACGCCCTCTGCCGGTAGCTTAAGCATTTATACCCTGACCAACCCCAATATTGTTACGCCATTAGCCGCACAAAAACAAAGCGTAGTAATCAGCTGCGACGCGTCTAATGGCGTTCGATAAAAAGGAAAGTACACCGGCGAATCTTTTCGGGAAAAGTGAAAGAAATTCAATGGTTTATCTGGTGGTTGGTTGAGGGTTTGTGGAAAGTGCAATTAAAAATGAAGTTCAAGGCTACTATGGAAATTTGCTGCGAAAATAGTACCAATCCTTGCACGATGGTAAAACGCAATTCCTCCTTTGTGCTAAAAGTGCAGAAACGCATTTATGTATGACGCATTGTGTTTGAATTTTTAACTGCGTACGCTGAAAAATATTCCATCGAAATCAATCGGAAATCAATTAATCCAAATTAAATATGAATTTTGTGTAAACCGGCGTGTGTTCACTTCGAAGCCAAACCAAATTCACGGTGTTAAATATGTGTTCAAATCAAATATAAAAATTAATTAAAAGTAGATATTAGCTTTTACGAGTTGTTAAAAAGTAAATAAATAAATTTAAAAAAAAAAATATGTATATAATATACGAGTATATGCAAATTAAAAAATAAATTAATTTTAATTTAAAAGTGCAAAGCGTAACATACATACTTACATACATATAGTATGTATGTGTGTATGCATGTAATTAAAAAAGTCACAAAAAGCTCGTTGGGAAAATTAATAAAAATAAATGAAGTGCAAAAGTGCATAAAAATTTAGCAAATGGCGTAGTTTCAGTGAATTCTTGTCAGCCGTCGTTAATGGCCTGGTCAGTTTGGTTCAACCATTAGTGGCTGCGGGTAAGTAAGTGACGGCTCTGCTTTGATGTTTCTGCTCCTCTTTGCTTTTTGTTGCATTTTTGTGATCATTGTGCATTACATAATTTGAGCTGCTGAAATTTTTTAACCTATGGCTTTTTATGACACATTGCACACATCATAAAACTTAGCGAAATCCACCTTAGGCAACTAAAGGGATACACTCGTACTCGACTCTTGCAATGATAACAGGGTTACATACCTATGCATGTAAGTTGAGACATGCGCAGTCATAGCTTGCAAAATGCTGGTTGAGAAGAGAAAATTATTGACCCGCAAAACAACCACAAACGGATAAAGAGAAAAATTGCGGACGTGAGAGTACGAAGAAGCAAGGATGCATCGTTATCAAGGCGAATTCATAGCAGGTGAGAGAAGCAGCAGCAAAAACAAAGTGTGACAGGTATTTTGTTTCTGCTTTTGGTATTCAAATGACAAAGTCGGCAAAGTCAAAGGCGAATTGTCTGAATAAAGAAAACAAGAAATGTAAAGTATATATTTCGAGCTTATCCTGTAAGTTGTTTGATTTAAATATTACAGTAAAACAGCACAGAGAATACCGTTAACATATTTTTTTTTCAACAAAGTTCGTTAGGAAATTTCAAGAATCTTTAGGTACACACTTGTATATATTTTTCAAGGGACAAAAAGTAAGGGAACAATTTTTTAATAACTCTTTCGTTTCCGATATTCATATTGGCATTCTAAAGGGCTTTTCGATTGGCGCGGGTCGAATTTGGTGCCCAGTGGCAGCCATTTTGTTTTGGTGACATCTGTCAAATCTTTTGTTTATTATTCAGTTGTTTATGCCAAATCATCCTGGCAAGTTACACGATTGAACAGCACGTTCAAATGATAAAACTTTATTATCAAAATGAGTGCTCATTAACGCAAACGTTGCGCGCATTGCGCCCATTTTTCGGTAGACGTGGTGGCCCTTCCAATTTCTTATGGCCCATATTGAACCATATGGACCTAGACGACATGTGGTTCCAGCAGGACGGCGCTACGTGCCACACAGCAAACGCCATTTTATTCCATTTCAACATCTACCTGCCCTTATTGAAAAACCCTTTATAAGTAATAAAATTTTACACGCATTCATTATTTACTTCAGAGAATACCACGTTGTTCAATAAGTTTTGCAGTTCGATAAGAAAAATACAATTTTATGGTGTATCTTCGTTATTCGGTATTCTCCCCCCAAACATCAATGCACTTGTTCCAAAGAGATTCCAATTTATGCATTTTATCCCTGAAGCGAGAATTAAGATTCTGCAAAATGCGCTTCTACAGCTGTTATGACTTCAACATTTGATGAAAAACGCTTTCCACGCATGCATTTTTTTAGGTGTGTAAGGTCTTAGGTCTTCTCGCTAGAGGCCAAATCTGGTGAATACGGTGGATATTCCAACAACTCGAACTTTAATTTATGGATTTTAGCTATTGTCAAAATGCTCTTGTAAAATGTACTGATAAAAAGTTTTGTTTTCTTTTACAAACTGGGCCTTTGTCACAATAATATTCAGAATTTCTTGTTTTACCAGTTTGCAAGTGATCCACAAACAAAATTTCTTTCGCAAAAAACTGATGCTAACACTTTCTTGGCCTATTTCTCAACATGAACTCGTTTCGGAGCCGAAGATCCAGGCTCACACCATTCTCTATCCTCTTGTTTTGAGAAATCGACGATCAAAACCCGCATTGTCCTTTCGAAATGTTCAACGCTCAAAATATTGCTGAAAAAGTCGCATTCGAATATTCGAATGAGTTTTTGTTCCATTGCTAGCGAATGCGGCACCCAGTGTGCACACAGCTTTCTGAAACCAAATACTTCAGTCAAAATATTGCTTACACTGCCCAATGGGATTCCTATGTTGTCCTGTCGTATTTTAAACAGTTTTTTAATCAGAGCAAGGAATAGAAAATAATTAATTGTGTAGAAATGGAATGTCAGCTTACCAGAAATGTGCTAATTTTTTCGATTATGTCATGTCTTTTCCCAAATTTATTTATTCTCCGTTATTGTTTGATAAAAGACCAAAAATTTTCAGTAATATTTAGATCTGGACTGTGA
Source organism: Anastrepha obliqua (assembly GCF_027943255.1). Taxonomy (NCBI): domain Eukaryota; kingdom Metazoa; phylum Arthropoda; class Insecta; order Diptera; family Tephritidae; genus Anastrepha; species Anastrepha obliqua. The sequence goes on from NC_072894.1 coordinate 3,317,559, forward strand.
AGTGGTCAAGGCAGATTTAGTTCACTCAAAAATTTGATAAGTAGCCAATCTTTATGACATGGTGCGTTATCATGTCGTACACTCCTTTCGTTGGTTGAGAAAACGTTGCTGGCTGATGTGAATGCATGATTATTAAGAATGCTAATGTATCCGGCTTGGTGTAAAGTACCGTCAGTGGGCACGAGCTCTCCATACTCGTAGAAGGACACGACACGCGCCGCCAAAGTATAACTGAACTGTCTCGGGTTTTGTGTAAAATGCACATTGAAATAAATAAGGACTCATCTGTTCAAAAAACATTATGTCAGAACTCAATAAGATTTTTTGTGTACTCCTTAACAAAGGCGAGGCACTTGGATTTCTTCGCTGGACTTATGTCGATCACCGTACGTACAACAAAAGTTTTGATTTTTGTACTTTTTAGTCTGCGCTGTATTGGCGCTTCACTTACTGTTTTTCCAATCAATCCTAAGCAGTTTGCTGCGAGGAAAACATGACTTAACGAGGGATTCTCCTTGATAGCACTCATAAGTATTCTGCTTTCTCTATAGTTACTAAATGGCTTGCGATCAGTCCTTGTTTTATATGCTAAATTTCCATAGGCTTCCTTCTTTTGTATTAAATAGTAAACGGGTTTTCTTGAAATTTCAAACAAGCCAAATCTGAAGCAGAAATACCACTCTTAGTATTTCAAAGCTTAGCTCTATTGTTTTAACCAAAATAAACTAATTTTCAGAACAAATAGTTTTCTCACTAATACAGGGTCCGCCATATAACTTTACGGAATTTAAAATGCTATAAAAAAGGAACTACTCAATATTTTTCCAAACTGTTTTTTTTTTTTTGAAGTAGGTACAATCCTTCCGGTTAATGATGGAACACAACTTCATTCATATGGCTGCCTCGGCTAGCCATGCACCATCCCATACGATCGGTCCAATTTTTCAACACATTTTCGATTGTATGCGGCTGTATTTCACCTATGACATCGCGTATGTTGGTCTCAGTGCATCAATTGTTGCTGGTTTGTTGGCATAACACTGGTCTTTGACGGCACCCCAAAGATAATAATCCAACGGCGTCAAACGGCTTTTTTCGCAAAGTAACGCACATACGCTTCATTCGGTGCTTTTCTTCTTCCCATTGCCGTACGTAATTTTCGCACACATTCTGCAACATTACCATGATTTTCAAAGTATGTAATGTCGCAATATTTCCCAGCGTTCTTTGAGCGTATACACAACCATTTTCGTTCAGCGGAAGAATAAAACTAATTTTCTGTCAAATCAGATGACAGCTAAGTGTTACCATTCTTCAAATAATACCTGGTTCAAATCCGTAACGATAGATGGCGGGCCCTATAAATCCGACAGCAGCAACCACACTTTATCATAACAAAATCATAACTAGCACTTTTTAATGTTGTGTAAATACTTTTGACTATGGAGTATAAAAGGGTGAAAATTGTGAAGGCTCCTTTGCGAAACATTAAGACTTAGCCGCTCGGTAACAATGAATGGTGTCTGGACCATCAATACAACTTTTAATTACAATGAAAGTGAGGGACAGTGCCTCTCTTCCCCATAGCGTCCAGATTAATTAGCGTAAGCCAAGAAACGGAAGAACAGGAGTTTCAAATCGTAAGGAAGGTAAAGCATGTTTAAGAAAATGTTTTTGAACACATTCTATTCTGCCTATCAACAAATGGTCGTACGACCCTCAGATTATAACTGCAGACTCCAAATGAGAACGAACAACAGTTAGGGCGTATAGGGCAGTTTATACATAAGTTTTCGGATCAGAGAAATTCGATGCATTGCGACGAATGAAGTACAGAACTGAATATGATTTAGTCAGAATGAACACTGAATGAAACTTAGCTTCCATAGAGGAAATTACGGATACAACTATTTACTTAAATTTATTGAAAAATCTATCAAGGCAAGGGCTTATCTATAATTGCGTTTAAAACGCCAGCGGAATCTCCCGATCTCGATGTAGTTGAGAATTTATGAGCGAAATTTCTTGAACGAAATACCAGAAAACATCACATATGCATATGCGGTAGAGCTTCAAAAGGGTGTTACAAGAGGAGTTTGAGAAAATATACCAAAAAACTGGTATGCAGTTGGGCTAAAATCGGGGTTAGAACAGAAAAGCTGCCCTATGAAATATTAATCAGTAAAAAGCTTCACACGAAAATAAGCTGTGAAGACATTTTACGCTGTGTTTTGGTTTTTTTGTAAATATTCTTCGTAAATTAAAGTTACTTTGCATTTTTTTTGATTGGTGCTTATAACTTAAGTGCAGATATACTTGAATACACATTTAAGTTTTGAAATTTATGTGAAAAGCGCCTCACATTTTCTTTGAAATAAATGAACGCTCGAAAGAGCTGTGGGCCACTGCACATGCATACATACGTACGTGTGTATGTGATGCGCCTGCTAAATTTCGAAATACTTTTTCAAAATTGTGTTGACATATTCTTTGAAAGAAAATTATCACCTTGTACTTCATAAAGTGGTGTGTCCACAGATCGACTTCCGCATTCCGCAATTCGAAATTTGAACGCTGGTTTGCTGCGGTGTTAATTTCTCAAATATTGTTTGTAAGTTTGTAGCATGCCACATGCGTGTTCTTGCAGCAGTCTAAATTCCGCTCATTGTCAGTGACAAGTACATTTTCGTACATACTTATTAGAGAAGTTAGTCCCGAGGTTCTGAGATTAGCTTGCATTTATTACGGGATCCCGACAAATTTCAAATATCGATTTATAAAAAGCAAAAATTTGCGTATTTGCTTATGTGTTTTCAATTCTGAGTGAAATCGATTTCGAATCTATTTCAGTTAGATTCGATAATCAGTTCGTTCGGTTCCTGTTAACTAAAGAAATGAAAAGACATGCAGGTATCGTCGCTATATGGGAAAATCCCACCGATTTTTCTCTAATTTTCGTAAGTGCGCCCGTTAATGCGCTGGGAATTGAAAGCACCGGGCTGCGATGCAGAATCTGTTGCACAACGCGAAAAACACAAGCAACATTCTGCTACTAACCGATCTGCACAATTTATTCAACAAGCGCAAGCGATCATTGACGAAGGCCCTTTAAAATCAATCAGAGCTTTTTCGAGGAGCTTAATGTGTCTGAGGGTCGAGGTTATGTGTGAGAATCCCCGGTATAAACCCTACGTTGTGCGTAGAAGACAGTTCATACCAAAGAAAACATGAGAACAGCGAGTTATTCGATCAAGTTATTCCCTCGGCACTCTCACAAACATCTTCATCGATAGTCGAACTACTCTTAAAGTTATAATGGCTTTAAGGACTAGCTCGTAATGTGGGCAACACTGTTGAGCTCACGCTCAGCTTTAAAGAGGACAAGGAACTAGACAAAAAACTAACTCTGGAAGGCACTCTATTCGGGAAGCCTCGACCTTCTCAAGATTACCAAAATAATGCTACGAGCTTACAACACAACAAAAAAACAACTTCATTCTATCACTCCCACGGAGGGAGTGCAAAATATTGGCTGGAGTATTGACAGGACATTGTCCCACTCCGTATCACGAAGCTAAAATGGGATTGGCCCAGAACGACGCATGTAACTTAAGCGAAGAAGAAGGGGGTATGGTAGAACACCACCTTTTCCACTGCCCTGCTCTAAGCAGAACTCGTTACAACTGCCTGGGATGGGGATACAAAAGTTAAAATTCGCTAAGATATGCTTTACGAAATATGTTTAACATGGTCTATTCAGATTAGCCAGATATACATAATTTAACCTATCCGATCAAAACGCCTCATAAGCAGATTGCAACACCCTGAGGCACCAGAGATGTTATGGTGTTTTTCTGACGAAACAAATTTTGACCAAGACCAAAAGACCAACCGCAGAAATTACCAGAATGAGAGAGGGCTATGTTTCAATTCTACAGATCAGGACAATCCTGTTCTCATTCAAACGAAGTTTCCAGTCAGTGTTATGGTTTAAGCTGTCGTGAGCAATAAAGGACGTCTTATGCCACCCCCACCAAATTTCTTTACTCAAGGATCTCGAGCGAATTCTGCTACATATATCGACGTTCCAGAGATTGTAGTGAATCCCTGGATTGAAAGTGTACGCGGTGAAAGCCAATACATCTTTCAGCATGACTTTGCTCCTTCACACAAAGCGATGGCGACACAAATTGGATAGCTGAAAATTTCCACGACCACCTAACAACCGAACTTATGGCCGCTTAACTCTCCAGACCTTAATCCCCTGGGTTATACGTATGGGGTATAGTTGAGCGTGAAACCAAGAAGCATCCTCATAGCATAATTTATTCTCTGAAGGCTACAACTAATGCAGTTATGGTGAATATAAATAAGGAGCATTTGAGTCGGGCGTGCTATCGTTTCCGTCCCCGGACCGAGAATTTTATTGCAGCTAATAGAATTTTTTTAAATGAGTTTAGAGATATATAATTAATTAATGTTGTGTAAAAAATGCGTGAAGTTTCATTGAATTTTTCAAAATAAAGTCTTATTCGTGTTACTCTCAAATTGTCCTCAGATACGTACCTTTTATATTTAGGCGTAGTTTGGCAAATACTTCTCTTGCTGACTACTTTTAAGCAAAACTTTTCAAACCGAAAAAGTTCTGTCGGTATAAAAATCGAGAAATTTGATCGAAATCGAAATGCAGAGCAGGGCTGATAATGAAGAGGAACTGATAAAATGATGTTAAAAGAAGAGGAACTTTTGACAGTTTAGCCACTAAGCGTTGAGGCCGAAAGATGTTTTTGTTAAACAAATTTCGTATGTTTATCATAAATTTAAATGCATTTATTTAAGCGCACGTTAAAAAGCTTTATGTTATTGAATTTTTACTCATAATAAAAAGTGACGCCCAAGGTGAGTCTCGGGACGAGTACCGGACACCGGGATACCGGCATTACTTCAGAAATATGCCAAGATCCCGGTATCGAAATTCTCCCCTAATATTGGCATCCTCAATACACATGCATATATGTTAGGTATGTAGGTGTAAACCGACAAATGTTCACATGTAAGTGGGCCTCTTTAGAACATTGCCAGATAGGGGGAGCAGCACTAACAGTTGTGGTACATCTTCATGATTTTGTTTCATTGCATTGCGAGCGCTTCATCCATCATAAAACGATTGCAACATACAAATATACATACACAAATACATACGCATTCTAAAAGCAACTACACGAAATTCTTCTAAAGCGACAATTTTCAACTGACACTTCATATTTGTCAACATCATTTCATCTTGTTTGTTTTAACTAAACATTTAATTTTATTTTAGTGGCATTGCAGGCTTTTAAGTTGCCGCCACGTAAATGCGCAATTTGAGTGAAATGGAATAAATTAAAGAAGCACAAATACATTAATTTGTATTTGGCGAGAATCAATAGCTGCCACATACATACATACATACATACATACATACACACATACACATGTGGGTACACACGTGCATACAGCATAATTTTATTCTCAATCCTATAGATGTTTTATGATTTTTTCCGACAATTCTTTTCAAAACAGACCTTGGCTCAAAATGGTCCCAAACCATTATCTATATATTTATATTTATATACATACCTTACACACTTATTTACCAAGACAAATTAGATTTACATCATAGTAATTTGTTGCTGTGATTTGGGGTGCGGTAATTTCTAATGTGTGTTTCATTTTAATTTTTGGTAATTTTGAAAGCAAAATAAATGCCAGAAGTTCCGGGAAACAAAGTGCATACCCTTATTTAAATTTTTGCTTTGTGAAATATAGTAGATTGTCCCATTCCGCAGTGGTTTCAGTTCCATGGAGCAACAGTCAAAAATCGTTTTCCCTCAAACTAAGTAAACGAGACCTCGTAACGGAAATTGGTACACTTTGCTCTCCTTATACAGACTAAGTTGGTAATGAAAATGGTTGAAATCGATGAAAGCTACGCTTGCCTTCCATATAACGGTACTTTTGGAAAATGCAAAAACTGTGATATTTAAGTAACTACCGAAGCTAAGGGCTGAAATCGGCTATGCAGAAGGAATTTTAAGCAAAAAATTGTGTTTTTAATCAATTTCGGAAATGGGCGTAGACAAGCCCACTTAGGATGAAATATGTGTTTCTCAATAAGCGCTTAACCGAATTCAACTAAACTTGGTACACTTATTGCCTGCTATTGGACCCACTCAAAAATTCCTTGCACCTTTTTGAAATCGAACAAAAACTACATAACGGCATTTTCGAAAGATGAAAATTCTGCACTATTTTGGTAGATTTGTCAGGTTTGTACGCAAAGAAATGCATCCGCCAATAAATTAGTTTTTATAAATTTTTGGATTTTTATTAGAAGTAGGATTAACTTTTTATAAAATGCCTGCATTCCTTCTCTGTTCCTCGCACTGATCTCTCCATCCACAAATTGTGTTTTGAGGGTTGTGCTAGGGCTATCTTTTCGAGAAGGCAAGACTGGAAGGAGGGGAGAGTCGGCACGGATATAGGTACCTCTGTTTTCACTGACGGATCCAAAATGGAATCTGGAGTGGTAGCGGGGGTTTTCTCTAAATCAGCCAGCATTTCGGTAAACTGCCGGAAACGAACAGCGTTTTTCAAACAGAGGTCTTCGCGATCCTGCAAGCATGCAAAACGCTTCAAGATCGCTGTTGAGAGGGAGACATTAATATTTTTTCCGATAGCCAAACTGCGATCAAGGCCCTGTCGTCGCCGTATTGCAGCTCTCTTCTGGTGAACTCCTGTAGGGAGGAACTCAAGCACCTCAATCGAGCAGGAAACACCGCCCTTATCTGGGTTCCTGGGCACAGGAATATAGAGGGAAATGAAATTGCCGACGAGCGAGGAAGGGTCGATAGAACCGGTTTCAGCTGTCCCCCTCTAAGACATCGGTTTTCCTTTGTCCGTTGTTAAAGGGAAACTACACAATTTCTTTCTAAGAAAAGCGCAAGACATATGGAGGTCTGTCTCATCGTGTGCTATTTCGAAAACATTATGGCCCCAATACGATAGAAACAGAACGCTTAAGGTGATGGGAGTCCCCCTCCATTCAATTTCCGCAATGAGGGTGTTCACTGGTCACTGGGTGATCGGTACTCATGCGGGGAAGCCTGAAATTCCGTACAACCCCTATTGCAGAAGCTGTGGGGATCCTACAGAGAAAGTGAATGTTGAACAATTTCTCTGCAAATATCCGGCTCCGGCGGCTAGGCGCTTAAGATTCCTTAGCGTGTCCTTTGGGGATGACTTGAAGAAATTCTCCTAGATCCCTTTTCTCTCCTCCACTACATCAACAGCACTGGATGGCTGTAGAAGGTTTTTCTCTTCCCAATAATTTTTTGTTGCACAGGTAATAGTCCACATCATGATATCAAAACGGCGCGTAAGTGCTACTTAAAGTGTGCCTGGGGCACTCTGGCCATTTTACCTACCCACCTACCTGATTCCTGTAGTCGTTTCATAGATTTCATTCAAAGATAGTATAGCTATTATTTCCTACTATTATATTTGATGTTGTTCCACAAATAGAGGAACCCACAGTTTTAAGCCGAGTCCGATGGTTTTTTATGAGAAGCTCTTTCATGGCTCCCTTCAGAGCTTTGCCATTGTCTGCCGATGGGCGGCCGCTATTAGAAAAAGCTGTTCCTATCATTTGGCGTTTCATGCAGATTCGAACCCGGAAACTTCCGAGTGAAATGCGATAGTTGTCGCCAATACTTGAATTCGTATAGACTTCAATGTTTTCTAAATTGGGTATGTGGCGTTGGTGTAGATGTATGCAAAACAAGCAAAGTTAAGCGGTTGCGAAGGCATACAGCTACTAGAATCGTTTCGAGTCGCATTTATTGAGAAAAAGTACTGGATATATTTAGCTGAAAGCTCTTCTGTGATGCTAATGGAAACGTTCTCTTTTGATCTCCTTGATTAACCCCTGTGTTTGCGGTGGAAGGCAACATAACGCGGTGAGGGCGGTCATCGAAATATCCAGTCCCCCAAGTAGGAAGAATAAAATATTCACACTGTCGGCGGCCTCGACCTCCCGGCACAGTCAATACATGCATCCGTGATGGAGACTCTACATCCATTATTGGCGGATTGCCAATTGCGTCAAACGTGAACCAGTGGAAGTCCATTATGCCACCAATTACAGCTTACGAAAAACCTTGATGTTATTCACTAGTGCTGAAAGCTGATGAAGATATTCAACTGGGAGTACGTGTCAAAGTGAAACTACGTCGCGGTTACTCTCATGGTTGGCAAGACCAAAGTCGCGCCGCTAAAAGTGTTATCGTATCGAGTATGCTGAGTATCACAAACAATTTAAAGCGTATTGACAAAATGTCCAAATATTGGTGGATAGATTCGAAGACGGCAAAATTCTGGAAGGATCGAACTTAAACTATTTCCGCTGATTTAGCTACGAAATCAACTTCACAGCAAAGCCACCAGTTGTGGTTTACTTGCTGAAATTTGTTATTGTCGAAGGCGAATGTTGGGCCGCAGTTAGATGAATGGCACTTAAAAGAGAGCAACGATTGGGAAATTAATGTTTAATTATTATTGTACATACGAAAAGGAACCCTTGAACAACATGACGCTGAATGTGGAGAGCTTTTCCAGCTGAAAACATTTGTACCAAGCTGTGGGGGCATTATTGTTATACGTCGACCGATTACGCTTAGTTGTGCGAGCTAGGCAATGGAAAACAGCCATTTACTTTGACGTGTTTCAGAAAGTTCAATGTCTTCCTCTCAGATATGATCAATCCATTGATTATAGTGAAGAGATAAGCTGCATCAATCGTGCCTGTCTTTAAATGTTTACTTAAACACAGATGACAAAATAAAGTGCAAAAGTCGGGTTCAACACTTAAACAACAATGAAGATGTGGACAACAATACGATGATGCTGAACTCTCATACAATCCCCTTTTCAATAGTGCGCTGGTTTCATGAAGGTGTCCATCACCAGATGCATGAGACAAGCAGGTTCGTGGTATTTACTTTGTTCATTGACTGTACGAGTATAAAGGGGTACTCGGGGAGTATCAAAAATGTAAAAACGCTCGTTCCATGCTACAGCCGAAGGATGAAGGAATGTATAGCAGTCAGCTCCCAACGCACGAAGTGGTTGACAAAACAACGCTTAGTTCATGCTGACGATGTCGCGTTAGGTGGATACTCAGGAATTTCTGGCTAAATGCGAAAGACGATGAAGTTTGAAGTGCGACGGTAGCGATCAAATTAGGCGTTCTTCATGGACCGATTGCAAAAGTAGAGGGTTTTAGTTGATCAAATTTTATCTATATTAACTTCGCAATAGTTAAAAAAACATTAATAGCCGCGGGATTGGTCACACTTTATGCAAAGAAGACGGTAACACAGTGAAGAAGGTAATGGAATGGAACCCACTCATAGCGAGCAGAAGAGCGCCTAGCAGGCGGAGGGAAACCTAGAAAAGAATTATGTATTCCGAGACGGCTCAACTCGGGTTAAGCTGAAAGCAGTTGAAGACGTTATCCAGTAAACGGACGAGATGGCGTGTAGGTGCTGTTGGTGCTCTATGCCCCACTAGGGATTGAAGGAAACAATGATGATGATGAATAGTCGCGTTAGTGCCATCGATAGTTATTAAGTTTCGTTGGTTCTTTTTATTTAGCAGTTATCAGCGCCATTAACTCTCAATTCTCACCTCTCGGCCAGACATTTAAGTTGTAACGCCAGTGCAGTCTAACAGAATCGCTTAGACAGCTAAATCGCCTGTTAATAAGAAGCTGAAACAATATATGGCTCCCCTTTATTTTCTTCAGTTATTTCTAAGTCAGAGCAGAGTTTATGAAGCACCTCGCCTGCATCGCTTGAATGCTTGAACGACGTTGGTGTCAGTCTGAAGGGTTCTCGGGTTATTTATTTCACCGGTTCTAATTTAATTAACAAGTTTATCACCTCCACACTGTACTTCCTACTGCATAAGGCATTCATTTTACTTTGGGGCGCAATGTACACGCGCCTTTCATAGATTTTGGTTCCAAATACGTAAAATTATGTACGAGCGACGATGTGCCTCCACGTTTGCACGCGTCTACGTGTATATGGATATGTAAGTACATATACGCATTTGTATGTATATGAGCACTTGAAGTCACAAGTAGCAACATTCTAATGCCTTGTTCCCACGGCACGTAATTTGCTCACCTATTCGTAATTCACTCTCTCATTCGTAATTCACTTCCCAATTCGCCGTACAAAATTTTGAGAATGGATTACCTCCAAGGCGAATTTATCCACCTTGGATTACCTCATTTCTACTAGTTTAGTCTCAATTAGCTTGCAAATTCCGAACAAATCGTTGCTCTCTCTAATTTGTATCGGAATTCTATCGAAATTAGCTGTCAAACCACACTGTAAACTAACACAAAGAAACAAAGTGAAGAAACGCTGAATAATAACCAGAAATAGTTCACTTATAGTACAAAAAAAAAGAAATGTTTGTAAGAAATTATTATGTCAGCAACCTCCTTGCTGAGCAACTTAAGAATGGTGGAAGAGACCAAATTGTCTTCAGGGGTACTGTACACTCAAGTTGTGCATTTTCTTTTTTTAACGGCTACCCAACTCCTGCTCCAGTTTGTTTTACGGTAGCCATGGTACTACTATAGTTAATTTTTTCGCCCCATATCTATCCTGTTGTAAGTAATACGTTTCGTAATTCAATTTTGGGCTGACATCCAAGGCGCATTCATTAAAGTTGGTGGCACTAGACCAACAACAAAGTCTTCTACGTTTGATTGTCAAAGAAAAGTATTGGTAAAGTACAAAACAAAGAATAAATTCGCCTTGTTTCATTCTGTGCTGACAGCCATATGAACACGGCGAATAAAAACAAATCAGCTGATTTACCTAGTACATTTCATAGATTTGCCTTGGCTGACACCCGAATGTGCACGGCGATTTGCGATTGCGCCGGGGCAACAAGGTAATTCGCGAATTACTTAGAGCGAATTACGTGCCGTGGAAACATAGCCTAAGGCGCTCCTGAGCGTGTCTCCTACAAAGAACAAATAGTAGTTATCAGGCATATGAATCATAGTGATAATTGCTCATTCATACATAGGTATGTATGTACATATCTGGCAGACATTTGAAAATATTATAATACAACCGTTAGTTATTGTTTTTGTACCTAACGCAAATGCAAAGAATAAACATTTCATCCGCACGCGCGGAAATATTGCCTAGATGTTCATCACGTACATGGCTTACATAGATTTCGGGTGGTCCGCAGCTGTGTTATATGTGTAAAAATGTTTTTACAGTGGCTGGCAAGCGCTTCCGATATTAAATCTTACTTAGGTTAAGAGAGGCCGTACAAATTAATTAAATGCGTTAAATACTCAGGCTTATCGCGAATGCCAAATGAACACAATAAAGCAACTCCCAATATGTTCAAGAAAAACTATTCGCAAATTTGTTTTTGTATTGTAATTTATGTACATATATACATATATGTAATAATTTATGTGAATGATTTGTTCCCATGAAATACGAGATAAGCTGATTATTTTACGTCAAATGGATTGCGAGGCTCTAAATCAAGGAACGAAATAGTCGTCACGTATTAAAATCGAATTAATCAAAATTATTCAATATATGAAGAAATCTTCAGCCGGGCAAAAGGTCATTTAACAACATATCATATGTATGTAAGTAGATACCTATATATCTGTAATATATATATATAATTGGCGCGTACACCCTTTTTGGTTGTTTGGCCGAGCTCCTCCTCCTAGTTGTGGTGTACGTCTTGATGTTGTTCCACAAATGGAGGGACCTACAGTTTTAAGCCGACTCCGAACGGCAGATATTTTTATGAGGAACTTTTTCATGGCAGAAATATACTCGGAGGTTTGCCATTGACTGCCAAGGGGCGACCGCTATTAGAAAAATGTTTTTCTTAATTTAGGTGTTTCACCGAGATTCGAACCGACGTTCTCTATGTGCTGGAGATACCTATAGGGATAGTATTAATATTATATTGTTATAAGGGGATTTACCACTGCGACCTCAAAGATCTACTGTGCCCCTTAATGCATTTAGAGTATTTCTCTGAGTCCAACCTCCTCAATAAATTTTAGTATTTGCCCTGTTTTATTGAATTTTATTTTCTCCTGCTCTGGGTCTGCATTCGTGTTGCGCACGATGCTGGCACGTGTTTGGTGATTTCATCTTCCCTCCTATAGAATCTGCAAGTTCCATTAGAGTTCGTAAGATACACAGTGGTCTCTTAGCATTCTTGTGGTGATTCTTAATTTACTCTTATTTAACTCTGGTCGTCAGAACCGACCTGAGTGACTTCTTATTCCTTGCTTTTATCACATTTCACTTGGGGTCAGCTCTCCTAGTATGTAATCTCCAGATTCTACGATCCTGGCTCGTTTCGCTTTTTAAGTTCGCACATTTCATATCACTTTCTATTTGCTTCGTCGATGTATGTTGTGGTCGACTTGGCTCCCTCGGCATCGTGGTGATGCTTAACACGTTTTTTGTCATATCTGATTCAGGCGTTCCTCTGGACATGCCGATACCAGCGAAGACGAGCTTCTTGTATTTTTTTGCTCAATCGACGCGATTTTAAGACTTCCACGAATGAATCGATTAGGCACTTTGTCCAGCATTGTGACCGACACTGATAATCTCAACAATTTGGTTTCTCCTGTTTGCGGTTTTTTTTCGTGTGACCAGCATTCAGCTCTATATAACAAAGTGAGACGCGGAGCGAAGAAGTGGCATTATTTTGTCATACTCGTATAAGGCTTTAATCCGGTTTCGTAAATTTTTGAAGCAAAATAATTCTCAAACTACTGAAGTAGTTTCGTGTCTATATATTTCTCGGTGCTTAAAAAGTATCCGGTATTTCATTCTAACCAAGCCAAATATACCGATCACTTTAAGGTATTTGAACCATGGAAAATACGTAAGGGAAACCTAACAAGTGGTCAGCAGTTCCATTTGGCTGTGTGCTCACACTAACCTGCTCCGTCCTCACTCTGGAAAAATAGTCAGATATGTAATGCACAGGTACTACGCAGGGCTTTTGTGTTTGGCCGAGCTCCTCCTCCTATTTCTGGTGTCTTGTTGTATCTCCACAAGTGGAGAGACTTACAGTTTTAAGTCGGCTCCGAACGGCAGATATTTTTATGGGGAGCTTTCTCATGGCAGAAATACGCTGGGAGGTTTGCTATTGCCTGCCGAGAAAGAATAAGCGAAAGTGAGAGAGAAAAAAGAGAGAGAGAGAGCTAAAGTAAAGCCAAGAATATAGCGTACATCGTACATACATATGTACATATGCACGTGCATCCTTTCGTACACAAAGGTTTGTTCACTTTCCGCACAGACGACTTTCAGTTGTCAAAGACGCAAAAATAAATATCGAATACACAAACAAAAAAATAAAAAGAAAACCTGTAATTATTATAAGCCAACAATAAATTTCGGCGCAAAAACAAAACAAATTGTAATCAGTACATAGGAGTACAGGGTGGGCCATATTGCGTTTGGTTTTTGAACCACCTATTTTGTTGAGAATGGTAACACAAATGACATGTCAAATGTGTTCGTAATTTACGTAAAGGTTTGCCATTTACGAAATGGGACGCTATACGCTTGAACAAAATTGGAAAATATTGGAAACCTATTTCCAAAGTGGTGAGTCTTCTTCTTCTTTTCTGATTTTCACATCGGTGGATACGTCAATAAGCAAAATTGTCGGATTCGGGGCTCAGAAAATCCACACGTTACTGTAGAGAAACAAATGCATCCACAACGAGTCACTGTTTGGTGCGGTTTTTGGTCTGGTGGCAACATCGGGCCATTTTTTTTCGAATTTGAGCGAGGAGCCGCGGTTACAGTAAATGGCGAGCGTTACCGTGACATGTTCAACGAGTTGTTTCCAAAAATTGAAGAGGATGACATGGACGACATTTGGTTTCAACAGGACGATGCAACTTGACACACTGCCAAAGTTACACTCGAACTTTTGGCTACCGTTTTTGAACTCCGATATCAATTGGCCGCCTCGGAGCTGTGATTTAAGCCCGTTGGACTATTTTTTTTGAGGAGCCGTTAAGGACAAATGCTATGCGAACCATCCAGAGACGATTGATGCTTTAAAACACGAAATCGAAGTTGCCATTCATGAAATTGGAGCCCAAACAATCGAAAATGTGCTTAAAAATTGGTTTGATCGAATGGCCTACTGTAAAGCCAGTCGTGGCAGTCATTTGAACGATATTATTTTTCATTCATAAATGACAATGTTCAATCTTCAAAATAAAAAAATTCAAAAAGCAAATTTTACATGGCCCACCCTATATAAGCGCATACATATGTACATACGCGTATATTTAGATCGAATTTTGGATCGCAAAGGCAGCAAAAAAAAACGAGAAATGAATTTTTATACTAGAAAAGAAGCAGAAAAGATGAGCGAATTAAATTTCCAAAGCTTAGTTTTCAATGCTCAAAAGGCAAAAAATAAAAATAGACGGTGAATGTCGAACAGAGTAAGGGGTGATCCAGAGAGTACTGCCGATCACGGTTCGCCCTCGGTCCGTTCTGGCTTAGGTAAAACATTATTCATACCATCCATAAAAGTCAAGGATCGGTCCGATCCCGTTCCAGTCACTATCAGCCTCAATTACTTTTTGTGTGATTGAGATCGAACTTGGAACGGAATGGTCCCTGATGTGAATGCTATTACCCTAATACAAGGGTGAATCGTGAACTAAGTCAGACTGTATTATGTGCACAAGATAACAGTTAACTAGACCTTCATCGGCTCTACGGTGTGGAGCGGCCCTAATCATTAGAAGTTCGGCAATTTAGCATCCTGAACTACACTAAATGATGTTGTTGTGATAGGGTTCATTGGTCGTTTAGTCATTGTTATAGTTGTTGTTTTTTAGCTAGCTGGTTGGCGATTACTAGCGGCCTTGGAAAGGTTTATTAACCTCATCACTCATACGATAGCAAAATATCACCTCTTTGCTCGCCATAAAAAGGCGTTGTTTTGACACTCAACAAGTAGTTGAGGCGGAAAAATTTACGCATTATATGTATGGGTGAGTATGAGTATGGCACGTTTAAATATAGGCAAGTAATAGTTTGTAAATCGCCAAGTTCACGGATTTGTGGGCCAACTAAGCTAGTTGTTGTTGTTTACTGGGAAAATGTGAGGTGCTTTGGAAATAAATGGAGGAGATTATGTACGTATGAATACACATACAAATATGCTTATATTCTCTGCGAAAAAGGTATTGTAAGTGATTTGTTGTAGCGATTTGTTGTACTACTCCGGATGGTTCTATCGACGTGAGTCACCGGCGTTAAACTGCTAGGGGATCACAGCAAAGCAAATATTATCAATTGAATCTGGAGATGCCAGATCTTAGAGATGGACCATTTACTCGTATGCTGCAGCCGGCCTCATTATTTTTTGCAATCATCACAAGAACTGTTTCATGCTGTGTCTTGTGCGCCGAGGGAAAGAACCGGCGAAAAGAAAAATCAGGTAGAGGAAAAGAAAGATGAAGGTTGATGGCTTTGTTATTCCTCTTCAAATGCTCCAATTTGGGAAGTAGATAATGTAGCTGGTGTATTCACGCCTCACCTGACTCAGAGATGCTCCGTCTTCATATAATTTAAGTCAGCTGTGCTAACGATGCCCCTCGTAACTTATTTTTCCTGCTTGAGGAAAGTTTTCGCCAATTTGCCGCTTTGTACTTTCAAAATGTGAGTTCTCTATGAATGTTCTAGTTGGCAACTTGTATTTGTGGCCAATATCCGAAAGGGTCGACAATTTTCTATGGTGCTTCGGGCGGTCAGGCTGTGCTTCCTGAAAAATCCACTCCAATGCTTCAAGTATTGCACAATCTGCGATAGAGGAATCGTTAGTCTCTCATCTAACATCTAGTAGGGTCTAGAACTCTCCGTGCTTAAAAAAGGTTTGACCAGAAACAATTTTCACTCCACCACTGCCTGATGTTTAACATGACCTTAGAAAGCCATAACTAAATTTTTCCTACCGAGTCTTACTCGGATCGGAACTTTGTATTTGGTATCCACACATGAGCACCAAGTCCGTTTACATGCTTGTAAGGGTGTATATACATATGCACATTTGTATGTGTGTGTGCTAAGCGTACGTGTAAACTGTTTGGGCAATTTCATTAGCCAACCAAATGGCAAAAGCAGATACTGTATCAGTAGAATCAAAAAAAGTTAATAGAAAAAACAACAAAAGCGTATTTGTAGAATGTGTAAAAATAGACGAAGCAGCTCAAAAAGTGAAAAAGTGAATACGAAAAATAAACGATGTGTATGATTTTCGCAAAACTTTCAAAAACCTGCAAAAAAGGGTTGAATGAATCTTTTAAACATATTTTTTGCCACTTGCTTTTATTTCGGATTTTATTATGGGACATTATTTTATTGTTGTTTTTAGTTTTGCTTTCGTTTTGTTGTTTACGTTGTGTTGTTTGCAAATATAATTCAAGTGCCGAGACTGCTGCTTCCAGAAACGGGTTCTTTATTTTTTCATTCTAATTTCATTTGTTGCGCTCATTTGGTTGTTCGAACGTGTGGTGCTGGTGGTGGTGGTGGGGGCTGTTTCAATTGGCTATTGAGGTTATTGTCTTTAGGAGGCGTTCTCAAGACATGGTAGCCACGTTTACGATTGAAACACGTGAACTTCGAGAGCTCAAAGCCAAAAGCGGCGCGTTGTGTGTTTTACTCCAGCGCACAAGTCCATTGCGGTGTGAGTAAATATATGTATATACATATCTACATATGTTGCTACATATGTATATACATTAGGCCGGGACGATTTGTGGAGAGGCAAAAAATCGCCCATTGTTCTGTGAAAATCATATTCTAGGGATTAATTTGGGTCGAACTTTTTAGTTTCTTTTCTCATGTGAAGGCCAAAAATGGTGATATTTTTAAATGATTGTATGGGGAACCCCCCAGGGGAGTTCCAGGGGGTGTGCCACTGGCATGGGTGGATCGGCCGTCCAAAGTTAGTGGGGGTCGGCCATACATTTGGACTCGATTGGAGCACTTTAAATGGGTCAAAGTGGGATTTTTCGTTCATCTGGGAGACATCAGAATTCGTTTTAGAGGTATGGTTCCTTCGGCAAAGTTTCTTATTTTGATCCCTAGAATACGATTTTCACAGAGCAATGAGCAATTTTTAAATCGACCCGCCCTAATATACATACATACATACATTTGAATCACATCCAAGAATTCGCTTTCTCCAGTCTATGCTCGCTTGGCCGTGCATGAACTTCGGAAGGTTCTCACTGCTGGAAGAGGTTTTGGCTTCTAAGAAACTGCTTTTCGATAGACGGTTTGCCGCGTTTTATCAATGTGATATACATACATACATATGCCTGTATAAGTCAGCAAGCGTTCATTCACTACTTAGTTGACGGTTTGTGGACCCGCTTGAGCTTTTCACCTGAAAGCCTTTTCTATTTCAGCAATGCCTCAGGTGGTGTTTTTAATCTTGTACCACGAGAAACGAAAATACTCTGAATGCAAGGGTGATGGGTTGCAAGATTTGGTCATCCGCAGCAAAATTCTGAGAGTAACTTGGACTGTTACCTCATAGGGAATTTAATGTCATAGGTGAGAGGGACGAATGAAATGAAAATCAAATGCGTTAAGTGGAGTTAGTTGAATACAATCAGTCTTCAGATTAGTCGTTGTTCAGAAGTAATATGAGCTGTAGTTGCGTTGATTTTTTTATAAATCACCGTCCATTCTCAGTGTTGGCCGACCTCTGTTGTAAACAAACCAATATCAGATTGCTTGGAAATCGTTGGGAGCCAGCTCACCGTCTGATGTTGCATCCTCTGTATTCTCTTCATTATGCTCTGAATGGTAAATAGAGAGAAACGAGTACACAGGGCTACAATTACAGTTATATACATATATAACACATGGGATGAAAAGCTCGGGCCTAACAAAGAAAACACGAGCTCGTCCTCCTATTTGTGGTGTGCGTGGATGTGCAAGCGGATGTTGTTCTACAAATGGAGGGACCTATAGTTGTAAACCGACTCCGAGGGCACAAAAGGCCATGAAGTCGAAGTGCAAATCTTAAACCGATTCTAATATAAGCCTACTCAGAACGGCAAATGGTTTTTTAAGGATGCTTTCTATCATTTGGTGTTTCATGCGCGGAGACTCAAACCTGTGCACTTTAAAATGATAATCACGCAATTTTGTGTACAATATGGGTCCGAAATTTAACTAGCATTAATTTTATTTATGCTCCTAACGTAAGGTATTCCCATATTTTACATCTCTTCGAGTTGTTTTAAGTCTTTTTTTTAATTTTTTTAGGTGGTAGTGTAAGTTTGAACCAATTTTTGAATGGTACTTAACCAATTACTGTACCTTAAAGAAGTTTTATATAATATCAAGAATAAAATAAATTCTGTTTACCCTTTTAATATGAAAAATGAGTAGATGTTTTTGATTATATAATATTTTAACTGGTCTAAAGCTGCTTTTGTTAGAAACATATTGAACAAGATTGTGAAAAGTGCACTGGTACTATTCTAATTCGCTGTAATCACCTGAAAAGTGGTAAATGACTGTCGGAACCTTCTCAACACGTTAGAGAACTTCCACACAGTATTTTTAGAGTGGGCTCCTTGATATGAGGGATGTGATGGAAATGAAACCGCTGATTATTTAGCTAAAAGAGGGGCAAACATGGCTTAACTGAGCCGTTCTGTGGACTTACAAAAGGCCACATTAACGAATTTTTCATAAGAAATTGGGAGGAGTGGAAATTCATTGAACACTGGTGAAATTCTAACGGCCAACAACAAGCAAAACAATTTCTAACGCTGGACAGAGGCAGAGTAGCTTCTGGTATCCTACTTTTTCTCAGCAGGAATGCCCTGCATTAGACAGAAGACAGCCACACCACCTTGTTGGTATTGCCACGCATCCATATAAATTGGGGGGCAACAAGCCCCAGAATGTGCTAAAATTCTTAAAAAGCCTCGAAATATAGGCTCTCAGCTTTGTCCAATATATTTCTTTTGGCCGCAGTGCGCAGTAGCCTAATAATAATAATTCCAATTCACAACTGGTATTTTTCCCTGCAGGGCAATAGCGCTTTAGAACTTTTTGTATTCAATACCTGCTTTTGGCTTTTGCCTTTTGCCATTTGCCTATTCTCGAATTCTTCCACTTGTAAGCTCGTTTGCGTCTATATATAGTTACATATGCATGTATGTGCATATGCATGTGTGTGTGTAGGTATGCACGTGTCTTGCTTTTGCGAAATTACATCGAAATGCGCCAAAACTTGTAAAAGACGCGCCTGTAACTGGACACCAGACCGACCGTCTGTCCAACTGCTGCGCCACCGCCTAGCGCCCGGTTGTTCGACTCTTTTGCGCTACGTTGCCTTTTACGTTCGCGTGTTGGCCTGTGTCAATAACCTGTAGAATTTTTTGCGTATTTTTGTTACCCCGCTCCGCTCCGTCATAGCTTTGTTTTTTCTGGCTTTTGTTTTGATTGCTCAGCGTGTTGCTGTTGCTTTGTTGGGTTTCTTGTGCGAGTATGCGTGCTCGCCCTCCATTCACGCCGATTATTTTTGTTGTTATTGGTCGTTCGGGGGCGCTAAATGTTATTCCATGAGTCGCGTTATTCCCTTATTGTGCGTCTTTGTTGTTTTAAAGCTTTTTTAGTTTTGTTTGTTTTTATGTATGTACATACCTACTTTTATTTGATCTGTTTTGCTTTCTCGTAATGCATAGGGACTTGTGTACATTACGAAAATTTATTTACTACGCGTTGCGTCCAGCGTAATGTGCGTTCCGTACTTGCGCACGCTTCTAGTTGGCCAGCAGTACGGCGTCGACAATGTGGGCCTTGCGGGAGCGACGCTAGGCGGTGTGAGGCGTTTCTTCCATCAACTAACAAATAAATTTACTGCGCAAAATCAAATTATCGCAAACTTTCATTGGCGTCCGAGGCGAGCGTCGGTGTGTCACTGAACTTTTGCGATGTTGCGCGCCTGAACCTAATTCGGCGTGCCAAAATATTTACAAGCCGAAATGCAATGACCGGCTGAATTTCGCGGCAATGGAATAGTACCGGGAATGCCATTACGCCGTCAGTTCTGTGCACTCACAGCAAACGGCGAGTGGGGTTTTAACGACTTGAACCGATTGCTGGGATTCAGAGTTCGAGGCGAGCTTTTTGAGGCTACATTTTGTGAGAAAAATTGCACTTATTATGCACTAACAAATACCCTGCATGCGTTGAGGCGACGTAGTTTTTTCTAATGCCTGCGAATACACCATACTTTTTATGTTTCCAGCTTGTGGTAAAATATATAAATTTTTGGGATTGACGGTTCGATGGCAAGCGACATGGCCATGAAAATAAAGTTTTAAATTTTAGTTCTAATAAAGAAGGAAATACATTAAATAAATGTTTTCCTTGAAATTTCTAACTTTCCTATATACAAAAAAACTGTATCCCCATTAAATTATTACGTCAATACAATTCGATTCGTTGCGTCCGTTGTGGCAACGTATTCGAGTGACGTACCGTGCAAGCTGAAAGTATTGCCGCATAAGACCCTTAAAAAATAAATGAATAAATGGCGCGTACCCTCCTCCTCCTATTTGTCGTATGCTTCTTGATGTTGTTCCACAAATTTAGGGGCCTACAGTTTTTAAGCCGACTCCGAACGGCAAAAGATTTTTATGATGAGCTTTTTCATGGCAGAAATACACTCCGCGGCTTGCCATTGCCTGCCGAGGGGCGATCGTTACTATAAAAAAACTTTTTTTTCGTTTTGGTTTTTCACTGAGATTGGAAACTACGTTCTCCGAATTCCGAATGGTAGTCACGCGCCAACCCCTATGACAGCCGCCACTTACTCTCGTAAATTATTATATACCTTTCATCCAATTTGGAATACGTGACTTTCATTTGGAGACCAAGTCATAAAATCTACATAAACAGTATTGAACGGCTTCAAAAAATGTTTCTTAAATACGCTGTACATTTCATGGAGCTTTGTTGAACTCATTCCTAACTATCAATCTCGTTTCTTTTTGATTAAACCAAACTCTTTGGAAGCAGGGCAGCGTTTTGGGTTCTCTGCTATATCTCCTTTACACCCACGACTTACCATCGGCTTATCAGTAAAAAACTGCAACATTTGCGGGTGACAAGAACCTGTTTACCGTATTGCTACATGGGCTGTCAAATGTAGAATACAGCTAAACAAAAGAAAGTACCTGAAACATGCTGCTCTCAAGACAGTCACCGTCGATGCGTCGCTAATTCCATACGTGGGACATAACACTTGATGCCAAACTGCGCTGGAAAGCTCACGTCAAGATAAAACGAAAAGAGCTTGACTTGACACTGAACAAACACAAAGATCGGTTTGGACTCACGGTATACATCACCCCTATTCAAAACTAAATCTTGCGCAGTGTATCAAACGCGCCATACTACATAAGGAATATCGTCCTTCATCGTGGTCTTGGCATACCAACTGTGACTGAAGTAACGAAACAGCCTGCCATAACCCGCAAACTGGGACTAAAAAATCCTGTCAATCCTGTTGCAGACACTATGGAGAGCGAGTCGCGATTATATTATAAAATGATTCTTAAAACAAGTTAAATTATGAAATGGAAATTATTTTTAGTATCCTTTTATATATCCTATGCTAGGTGCAATTGTATAACGCTTCTAAAAATGTCTAAGAATCATTAAGAACAAAAAATCTTACCGAAGTAATCGTGAGCTCGATGAGCTCGACAAACAAATGAGGAGTAGTAGTGCCAGTGAGTTACCCAAATACAACACACACTCGTATGTAAGCACTTGTTCTCTAAAACGTATATATATTCAGTATTTTAATGTCAGTTTTTATTTGTGATTTTTAAGTTGATTTATAAACAAATTTGATTAGTCTTTGAGTTTATTCGAAATGAGACAAGCTTCTTCGATCCTTCGCCAAGCATTCTTGTCAAGGCATGGAGTTCTACTGAATATACCACGTCGACTGGCCGACTACGCCAAGACCAGGGAGAACCTTAAGTTGACCGGCAATTCAACTGTAATATGCCAGGGCTTCACAGGCAAACAAGCAACATTCCACTGCCAGGAAGCTATTAAATATGGCACAAAATTGGTTGGCGGTATTTCGCCAAAGAAAGGCGGCACCAAACATCTTGACAAACCCGTCTTTGCCACGGTCGAGGAGGCAAAAAAAGAGCTCAATCCGCATGCGACTGTTCTCTATGTACCAGCACCAACTGCTAAAAATGCAATCGATGATGCGCTTAAAGCCGAAATCCCGCTCATCGTGGTCATCACCGAGGGCATACCACAACACGATATGGTGCGCGTGAAGGACGCACTAATGCAGCAAGAGAAATGCCGCATCGTCGGTCCCAATTGTCCGGGCATTATTGCGCCGGAATTGTGCAAGATTGGCATTATGCCTGGCAACATACACAAACGCGGCTGTGTGGGTGTCGTTTCGCGTTCGGGTACGCTTACGTACGAAGCCGTTAACCAAACGACTCACTATGGCATGGGTCAAACATTATGTGTGGGTATAGGTGGTGATCCCTTCAACGGAACGAATTTCATCGATTGCCTCAGTATCTTTCTAAAAGATCCCGAAACGAAGGGAATTGTGTTGATAGGTGAAATCGGCGGTAGTGCGGAGGAGGATGCTGCTGAGTTTTTGATCGAACACAACTCGGGAGATAAAGCCAAGCCAGTGGTGGCTTTCATTGCCGGACGCACAGCACCACCGGGCAGACGCATGGGCCATGCAGGTGCAATTATTTCGGGCGGTAAAGGCAAGGCCGTTGACAAGGTCAAGGCGTTGGAGAAGGCGGATGTCATAGTGTCGGAGAGCCCAACTAAACTTGGTTATTTGCTGTCGGAGGAGATGAAATGCCGTAAATTGATTTAGTGCTGCCAACGTTGGAGTGTTTGAAAAAATTGGAGCGTCTGGCCATATTGTTATTTAGAAAATGTAAAATTAAATATGTATGTCCTTAAATAGTGCAAATACATATTTACATACACACAGATATATATTTTTCTAATAAAAATTTATAATGCCTTGAGCCTACCTGGAGTACGAAAGTTGTGTTTTAAATGTGTGCGTGGAATTCGGCAAACTTTCGTAGGTTTCCGCAACTAATGAAAACATACAAAATTAAAATTTTCTTTTCGATAGATGTGATTTTGAAAAGTAAAGCAGTACTTTTAGTAGTCCCAATATTCTGATAAAATTTACTGTTTCATGAAACCTTGTTTCTTTCTCTTACTGGTTTTTATAAAAGTTATCGGCCTTATTGTGAATTTCTATATTCTATATTCTCATCAATTTCAGTGCAATACAATAACAAAGAGGGAAATAGGGGTTTTTACACATCTACACCTCCTACCAAATGTGTCGTAACATCAAAAAAACCAGACCTTTGTGTTCACGCATTCTGTAAACCAAATAGGGTGGCAACATCAAGGCGAATTCATTAAAGGTGGCGAACAACAACATTTTGTGCATTAGAATGTCACGAGATGCTAGAAAACAAAGAAGATAAAGAATAAATTGCACACTTTAGCACAATTTTATTTATTTATAAAAAGTTTTTGAATTAAAATTCGTAGCGATAGTTCAATTTTCAAATTACAAATTTGATTGTAAGTAATACGTTTCGTAATTTATTTTTGTGCTGACATTTAAATGTACACGACGAAAAAAAAAAATTAGCTGATCCAAGGCGAATCTATTAAAGGTGGTGTTGGTAAATCAGCTGAGTTTTTTTTTCTCTCGCCGTGTCTAGGCGGCTGTCAGCTCAGAATGAAACAAGGAGAATTCATTATTTGTTTTTAAGTTTCCCAATATTTTGCTTTGACAATCAAACGTACAGAAAATTGTTGTTGGTCTAGTGCCACCCCCTTTAATGAATGCGCCTTGAGCTGGTCTACTTCTCCTACCTTTATAAATTTGCTTAGGTAAAATTAAAATCGAATTATCAAGCTACGAAATGACAATTGACGTTAAGACAGTGGAAATTTTAAATCTCCACGTACGTGGCTTCTCTGCTTTAACAGAACTCTTGTAAGATAGTTTTGCAAGCGATGAATAGCGGGCAGAGACCAACATTGGGAATACAAGATTTACCAACTCGCTGGAACTCCACATTTTATATGTTGGAATGATGTATGGAATTGCGTAGTTTCATTAATATATTTGCAGTGTACAGAAGAAGACTTGAACATGTTTTTTTCTTTCCTCTAATATCAATTCTTTTCGAGACATGATTGCACACGTAAAAAAGTAGACACAGATGCGAATAAATGAACTTCATTAGTTGTACTGAAAATAGTCGGCCAACAAATATTATTTCGAAGCATCGCATATCAAAACTACCGTTATTTCGCGCATTGGCTACTTCAAAGTCCGAGCGTATCGACACTTTTGCTGTACGAATTTCTTATTTACAGTTACATTTTTCCTTGCCGTTGTTGATGCAGCAGACAAAGTTGATTCTTTTTTTTTATTACGAATGAGGACAAAGTTTACTCTTCATATATTAATAAAGTTTTTTAGAATCTATAGTAATATGCGAAATTTCTTAAGATTATACTTAGAAATGGCAAGGTATCAATATTTATGTTGTGCACTGTATATAATTGGCGCTTACACCCCTTTCGGGTGTTTGGCCGAGCTCCTTCTCCTTTTTGTGGTATGTGTCTTGATGTTTTAACTTTTTGACTTTTAAGACGATTCCGATTTTAAGAGGAGATTTTTTATGGCAGAAATACGAACGGAGGTTTGCCATTGCCTGCGGAGAGGCAACTATTAGAAACAACTTTTTCTTCATTTCAGTGTTTCACGGAGATTCGAACCAACGTTGTCCGAATTCCGAATGGTGCAAATAAACACAGTTAGCAAAGTTGCTGTCAGGAGATACTTATGCAACAAGCAATAAAATTATACCTATAGTTCCCTGTTTCACATCTAAAATACAAGCTATGCACTTTGAGAATGTCTCACCAAGGAGAAGCAAACACATTTTTTGACAGAAATATGTAATTAAAGGGATGAGTGCCGTAGAATGCGTAACTCTACTGGGCATTTCCACAATTTTAGAAAAATTAGTTTTTCCGATGAGATTCCGTGTATGAATTCCGACGCAAAAATAGAAGAAATAATGAGACTAAAGGCTGTAGCAGAAGCCACAGGAATGGTCTCAGGTTATTAACTGCTGCAGTCCAAAAAAATTGGAAAAGAAATAAATGCATTTAATCGATATATTTGCGCACTCCAGTCAGAAGGCTAGCAGAAAATCCTCCAAAAATTTGGAAAGAACCACAAACTAAATTTCCTAAATTATGCAAAGTCGATTTCAAGTACTTAGCCATTGTTCCCACATCAGTTCCAGCCGAACGTCTATTTTCTAAAACTGATTGGCCAGTAAGCAAAAAAAGAAATACCAGAAAACCTGAATAAAATGCTTACAAGGACTGGGAAAAGAATATAGAAGTTTTGATGAATTCTGTTCTGGGTAATTTTTAAACCACTTTGGAACAACAAATTTTTTCGTTGCTTTATAAATAAAAGCTGTTACACTTAATTAATTTAAGGAAATTTTCTCAATGATTTCCTATTCCTTATATAAATAAAATCTCTGCTGCTAGTTGCCTTATTGTTATTTATAATTTATTTCAAGTAATCACAGTAAATATGTATAGATGAGATGTGAATAACTAAATTTTATTTCTCAAATTTAATTTGCAGTTTTGTCGTTTTTTAAAGCAATTTTTGTTACTTTCTGTAAAAGTGATGGTTTCGATGCATCAGATCGAACCAAACTTGCTGTTCTTTTTTTAATTTGCTTCCCTGGAAGTTCGCGATAAGGCCGTATATTTTTTTGCAGTCCAACGAAACGCGGAAAATACATTTTTTCAAAGTCTTTTAGCAAAGTTTTAAAATTAATAGATTTGGTTTTATTTTTATGTAATGAGCTGTTTACCACGAAAAACTTTAAGTTCATAACGTTGTTCCGCGGAAATGGTGGCTACAAAAACAATTTTATTAATAACATAGTGTGAATTACATAAATAGCAATCAACACTCAAAAGCAGCAATATTGTTTTCTCCAGCCGCATTAGCGCTTCACCAGCTTGGCTTGTTGGCGTGAAAGCACTAATGGTGAATTGGGTTCCAAGAAAATTTAGTTGTGCCAATACACTGGTTTTTCAGTTCAAATTTTTTTAAGTTCAAAATATATTTCGCTTCTGTTTGGCACTGAAAAGCGTAACTAAGTATTTTTATCTACAGTAGCCGCTCGCTTATGTGAACTTATATATAGGTATACGTACACACACTTGCATGTATTTTATACGAGGGTGGATAATTTTTTTTTTTTTGTTTTTTTCTTGTTCACTCCACGCGTCGTTGCTGATGGTGTTCGGCCAGAATATTCTACAGATGATGCGGAGGTATTTGTTGACGAAAAGATTGTAGCCTCTAAGTGGTGGAGGTAGATACCAGCCATATTTTGCTTCCGTACAACAATACTGACTTCACCCATGAGCTGAATATTCGCAGTTTGAGCGCCTAGAGATTTGCGGGGTGGATTAAAATGCACGTAAAATTGCAATAAGGCCAAACTCTATTCGGCTGAATGCGTTTATTGTAATTACTTTTGACCGGTGATAGGGTTCCACGGATTTATTTTTATATTTAAACAAAACTTTACAATTAGCAGAGTTAAAAATATATGACGCAAATGCCTAATAGCGTAGAGTTCAGGGTGAATAATGTATTTATTATATAATTAAAATGCTGAAATGAAACAATTTCTTTCTTTTCTGATTTCAGTATTAAGATCTTCTAATTTATTAAAATATTGCCTACTTGAACGGCAAATTTACGTCTGCATAGAGCAGGGCATTGACACAGGAGGTGCAAGATCGTTTCTTCGTATTTCACATATAGACAGCTCCTGGAGAAATTGTGTGTTTACACGCCTTTCTTCCGGGCGTGTCTGCCTATTAGGCAGCGGCCCCATTATAAGGGAAATCAGTGTGATAAGCTTAGACTTATTTTGGCTTAGCAGAGATTTTGCGCGTTTAGCAATAAGAGTTGGTCATAATTTCGGGCGATTATGCAGGTGGTTTCATGACGCCATCTTTCATTTGCTGCTCTTACAATTTCTTCAAAGATAAGTAGCTTACGGGGGCGTTATACGAATAAATAAGCTCTCCTCGGCGCAGCATGCCTACACTAAGGGGAAATCTAGAGAAACCGCCTTACACTCGCTTGTCGGGCTGGTGGAAAAATGTTTGTCAGATAAAGAGTTTGCCATGGTTGCCTTCGTAGATATAGAAGACGCCTTCAACAATATAAAGGCGAGCGCTATAGTAGATGCTTTAGGAGACTTTGGAGTTGAACCACACGTTGTTGCCCCGATAGAAGCAATACTCGTCAGAAGGAAGGTAACGGCTAATTTAGGCAGCACTACCCTAAGCAGACAGATCTGAAGAGGCACACCTCAAGGTGGTGTCCTCTCCCCTCTCTTCTGGATTTTGGCGGTGAACTCGCTATTGCTGACCCTGGAGAGAAGGGGTTGCCACGTCACTGCATCCGCAGATGACCTAACAATTGCTGTTAAAGGCAGATATCCTAACACTCTTATGGACATTCTGCGCTCTAACATCGCCACGCTTAGGAGCTGTACTGAGAGTAGAGGACTCGCTATAAGTCTCGCAAAAGATGAAATAATTCCCCGTTAGTTTTTAAGGGTGTGGAGATTCCTTTGAGAGAGAATGTCAAATACGTAGGACTCATATTAGATAGAAAACTCACATAGAAACCTAATATTGAGGAAAGAGTAAAAAGGCCAACGTTGCATTATATACTTGCAAAAGAGCGGTCCGTATTAAATGGGGGTTAACACGTCGCGTTACTCATTGGCTATATACTTCGGTAGTTAGACCAATCTTAATATATAGAATACTGGTATGGTGGTCATCTGCTCTAAAGGCGAGTTACGCTAAAATCCTGAGTAAGGTCCAAAGAACAGCTGTTTTATGCACTTCTGGTGCAAATCAATGAATGCGGCTATACTAAGATCAAAGGCTGCACAGGAATGCCGAGCAGTCCTAAATGATATTAGCGTCATATTCAAGATCAACCTTATTTGGTTCCGTCACACAGAGATATTGAGGGAAACTGTAGAGCTGAGGAGCTGGCCAGAAAAGTAAAAGTACCATTGGAATACATTTGGCCAAGAGTAAATTAATAATAAAAAAAACATTACCCAAAAGGCCAATAGGTCATAGGAAGATGAAGATACATGCGTAAGAGCCAGGCTACTATGGCCGCAAATAAACAAGAAAAGGACAAAGCGATTGCTTAGCCTCTCAAGAGAAGATATCTCGAAGGTCGTGGCTTGTGTCACCGGCCACTGGCTATTTGGTAGGCATTCTTTGAAACTAGGAATATTTGTCCATGAATATTGTAGAAGTTGTAGAGATGAGGAAGAGGAAGAAACAGTTGAGCACTTCCTTTGCAATTGTCCAGCTTTAACTAAAATCAGAGCAGGTTATCTAGGTAAACACTTTTTCAATTCGCGCGACGATTAGACCAATCCGGCGCTTCTTAAGAGCCTCAAAATGGTTTCATGAAAATAAATAAACAAGGTTCCCGTGTCGCACAATGGACCTGTAAGGTCTAAGTGAGTTGGTCATACGGACAGATTACCACCATAACCTAACCTAAGTAGCTTACAAGTAGGTCGCAATTCTTTTTTATGTAACCTTTTGCTTGCTTCAAGTGCCCACTTAATCGAGGAGCAATTTCGTTATATTTACTGTACTTTACTATACTTTTATTTGTGATGACACCTACAAATAACTCTTATTACTTTATGGTAAGAGGCAGCATTCCGGAACAGCCACTAGGTAGCCTATCAGACGACGCTCAGGGAGCCTTAGCGTCCATTGCAAGTAGGCGAACTCTTCTAGAAAACAGCTGCAGTTAACCGAGTCGACTGTACTTGCATTCGTGGATATTTTAAATGAACAGAGGCATCATTCGCGGCTTTCTCACTTTGTACCTCAATACGCGCTGCAATATCTTGTAATTCTTCTATTCGTTTTTGTCATCTGGCGTCATTGCCTTATCCTACTTTTACTTGGTTAAGACAATGGCAGAACGGCAGGTGATGGAATGACAACTGCCTTTCTCAGCTACATGCCAAACCTTCCACCATTATTGCATTGGATGCGCGTTAGTCCTTTTTGTTACTTTATTCACAGGTGATGCCGCGAGCCTCTGTCCGTGCATTTGTCAGGATATTCCCCTATTTTAATACCATTTCGAATTACAGTAGCTGCTTGCATTTAATGTTTGGGTTCAACAGATGTTTTCTTACCGTTGCAGTTGCAGTGCAGTCCCACTTTGTTTACGTTTCCGTCTTTGCCTGTCTCGAAATGAGGATTAAGGAACTGCGCAGTTGTATAGCTTCAGAAAAAAGTTTTGTCATGTTAAGGTTTTCTAGCTGACATAAAATGTAGAAAGGAGAAGCCCTTAAGCCACGCACAAAACAAAACCAAAAAAATTTACAAAAACAAGGCAGGTGGCATGATTAGCAGCACGCGTGCAACAAGTAATTGCAGATGTAGGTTGCCTGAACTCGCATCGTACGAAACAAACAACGGCTGAAGCAGATGGTTGCTGCTGACGCTCTACTGGGGCTTTGTTGCAACGCAAAGGGATAATTGTGGATCACAAGTTCAGCGCAGTTAACATCAAACTCGTGGCAAACTGACATTCGAAAATGAATTGCAGCTGCTTCATTTACCACATTTAATGTTGGTTGTAGTTGTGCTGCAGAAGAGTTTGTCTTAGCCGAAGGATCAGCAACTGAAAGTAGGATAAGGGAAATTTAAAAAAAGTATTTTTTATATGAACATAAATTTGAACATACATATATTTGTATGTTTATGTATACACTTACCTGTGATTGTACATCCAACTATACCATTAAAATGGCATATTTCTGCATCTAAATCGGTTTCCAACTCGGAAAATGCCGCTTAGAGCACAACAATGAAAGATTTGTCCGCGGAAAAGCGTTTGCTTAAACCGCATCCACTGTGTCGAGAAAACAAATTTCAGCAAGAAAACTCTAAACTTTGAAAACTAATTAAACGTCACGTAAAGTAATGAAGTAGACTGACTTCTGAAAACGGGGCATACAAATTAAGTTGTTGGGATGCATGGAAATGAAAGATATTTTATCGAGGAGCGATCGATACGCTGTTTATATGCAATTTGTTTGCTTTCTTTTCCAAATCAAGAGCTTAATTCTAAAGCTACGCTCTCGTTGCCATTCCACGTAAACTCTTAACATTCCATTCCCACTTTTCCATTCCACTTTGATACGCGCGTGCAGGACACACGTCGTATCACCTTCATTCCTCTGCTGTAGATATATTGTTGTTGCTGGCAAGGGCTATAGTATCGGGTGCTAACTTACACAACCACATTTATCAACGGTTTCTTGTCTACTAAACGTGGTTTAAATGAAGCTGATAAAGTTGTAAAAAGGCTCTAATTATACTTTAGTTTACCCTACACATCTACGAACGGATTTTTATGGGCATTTACAGACTCGGACTCAGCCAATCAGAGAGTGACCTTTAATTGCCCTTATTCTGTACTTCGAACGTATTTTCGTTGTAATGGAATTTTTTAACTTAATGGCCACACTTTAAAGGGCATTTGCTTTTCTTTTGAATTTCACATGCAAGTTATTTGACTCAAGATTCCAGAGAACCCACAATCTGGCACCTTTTTCATGGTGTGAAAAGTACTGAGAACTGTTGGTTGTGTTTTTTACTCCAGTTTTGAGCCAGTCTCAGAGAGATGCTCAGAACTATATTAATTTCTGTAACTTCAAATCGTAGTTAAGGGAACGCTGTTAGAACATAAACCTCTTCGGAACTCAGCCAATCCGTATTAGTTGGAGCATTACTAAGTTGGAGCATTTTCGAAGAGTTGATATCATGTAAGCCCACGAAAGGAGCTGTTTTTACGGGGTAGTAACAGAGAGAGAGAGAGAGAGAGTGGTGTTAGATGAGTAAGGGCATAAGGAGAGGTGGTTAGTGTCAAGATGGTTTGCCAATTCTGAAGAAGTTGGAGTTTAACCAGTTTAAAAAGTCAGAACGTAGCTCTTCTTCTGCAGTAGGTGGCGATTGGTTTACGATCACGACAGCGCGGGGTGGAGAGTTTGTAACTATAGGGCTGGACTTTCTATGAAAGTCGTTCAATCGTATCAAGTCGTAGGGCTTCAGACGTGCCAAGTGGGTGGTTCTGCTTCAAGCAGGCGTCCGCAGAAATACGGTCTTATGTTATTTAACAGAAATAATACTTGTTTCAGCGTGTGGGCAGTCCTCGTGCGGCATCAGAAGGCATCTCGCCGCAGTACTGAATGAGGTCTGTCGCTTCGTTCAGCGAACCAGCCGACTGATTGCCTCAATGTCGGTAACAGCTTGTTTCTCGCTTTCTCAAGAGCTCCTAAGTAGCGGTTTGAGAATCTCGTTGCGGTTTTGGACTTCTGAGGTGATCGCTTTTCGCTTTCGCAGGAGAGGGGAGAAAACTAACGAGGGTGACAACTAGTAACTTGGATTTCTTAATGTCTGAATAAGTATGAACATCAGACTTGTAACCTCAGTTAGTGTTTATGTAGTTGTAGTCTGTGTAGTAAATTGGGGAAGGCGGGAAGAGAAAAACTAGAAAGTGTTTTTCTTCGAATACAACTCTTTAATGCCATTGAAGGGAGCCAATTAGCAGAAGAGATCAGTAAGACTCCTTCTGGTGGATGGGCGACATTTCAGAATGAGAAGTTGAAAAGCAGTGGGGAACGAGCTCCATCCTGTGGAAGCTCCTGATTTCTCAGATCCCTCACACTATAATTGTATATTTGGGATACACTAGCAATCTCAACGCCATGGTCTCGTAATACTTTGGATAAACGCATTTAACATTTCCATAGCTAAGGCAGTAAGCCAATGCCAGTGCCGGAAATAGATAGCAAAATACATAGCATTACATTACATTACCTGTAATAAATAAAGAAAAAAAATAAATTGTCACAGGACAGGAGTACGTCATGCAGAGAAGGTGATGGACTCCTAGCGCGTGTTTTGCTATCTACATGTAATGTTGCGGTGGCGATCGACCCCACAACATGCTAGATTCTATTTACGAAAAGAAAATCGCAACCACGCATATTGCAGGTTGTGTCCAGGAGTCACGACACCTCAAGCTTCTGTGTGGACCACATGTGTGCATCCGTATGTATATATGCAATTCAGTATATGTGTGTGTATATATGCAAGTGCATACAGAAATGCGTGTTTACTCCTAGCTGTCTGTTGGAAAGCTAAAATCGCCATCCGTCAAGCCCGTCACTTGCGAAATGGAATTAGCAGCCAGTCGTAAAAAAATAAAGAAGTAAACAAAGTAATTTTGCAAATTCATGACACTCCGTATGTGTGTACGGACGTATGTGTATGTGCGCGTGCTGCTAAAAACAAACACAACGCAAGGAACAACAATAACAACCGAACAACAATATAAATTCCATCAATTCGCTTCCGCATTCCTAATTAATAACTCATGCAGCACCACAATGCCACAACGGGCATGCAACAAAATGACATGCATATGCAGTACGTGCACATACACACTTATACATGCATGCTTGCGATCACACGTATATATGTAGGATTGTATTTGGTCGCAAACGGCATGAAAAACACACTCGCTGTGCAAGGTAAACAAACCAGCAGCCTGACATGTCTATGCTAAGAGACACGCGGGGAGAAGTGGGAGTTTGGGATGTGTAGCCGCGCTTGGCGATATGTTGCAATATTTTCGCAGCTTTCCATCATACGTACACACACACATATGCACATAAATTGCAACAGATGAATTATTTCGAATTGAGCGCGAAATATTCCTGCAAACATTGTCAAATTCCTGTGTGTGTGTGTATATGGTTGCAAATGGCCCGCATACATATGCACATATGTATGGATGTGTGAGTGCAGAAGTATTTCATAAGAATAAATATTTCACGAGCCATTTGTTGGCAAATTTACGTGCGTCGGCATTTGGGCTATGCGGCAAGCAGGGAATGCTTTCAATTTGGTGTGTGGCAATGCACTTTTTGCTGCAACATTTTTTGTGAAACCTGTGTTGGTGAAGTTTTTTCGTGAACTGGGCCAATATTAATGAAAAAGTAATGAAAACCACCTAAGTGTAATATTTAGAGCGCTAAAGACCAACACAACTTTTTTTCGCTTAAGACATTTAAAAAAAAATTTGCAAGTTAATCACCATAAAATCTGCAGAAGATCTAAAATAAAAATATTTGCTAGATAAAATCAAATACAGCATCTGTAACACGTTTGGTTGAGTGGGAAAATGTGTTTTTTTAATTAAAAAGTACTCGTCGTACGATTTTTCGACGATACCGGATTCGAGCAACACCAGCCGGGGAAGCGTACAACCCTTTCTGGCACCCGCAGTTACTTGTTGGATAAGTTCCGCCTGGTCTAGGCGTTCGACTCTTTAAAGCTCTTCAGATCACTTGGTTTTGATAGAATCATACCTGCACAACTACAGATATCTGTGGAAGTATTTTAGCGCTGCCTAGTCACTATTTATGAGAGCTGGATAGGTGTTACATTCCCTGGCTGGGGAGAGCTGTGAGATACATTCATATCCACGGTAGGCAAGTTCTTACAATCAGCCCAATCAATGGTTTATTTTCTGCTAAATGACCTTGGAAGGGTCATCGAGTTGCCCATCGACCACCCAACACGGTTACTATGAACAGCTGAGGCAGTATTTGCCTTGCACACCATTGTAAAAGAGATAAAGAAGTCCCAACTTCAGGATAAATTCGCAGTGGGCGCCTTCTTCGCACACTAAGAGGACTTTTAATAGCTTCTCGCTGGTTGATTTATATTTTACAAGGATTTATAGAGTTATATAACAGTTAATATTAATATAAAACCAATTTCGTTGTAGGGAGTTTTTGTTTGGTGGAGTTTACTGGAGAGGACAACGTCAGTGCTGAAGAAGGTCAAACGATTTGCTTTCACTGAAAACAGTAAGGTGCTTCGGAGCAGCCCTATTCTAGTTCTTAACTTTATGATAAATGTGGCACCTATGGAAATTGTAAACAAAACTATCGCTGCAGGCTGAAAGGCTCGGGCTGCAAACTTGACGCCAGTATTCTTAGCAGCATTGAGTTCATCCCTATGAAAATTGGTCAATACATATCCTTGCTTGGGCTGAGCTGGTTATTCCCCATTCATATTCCATCAAAAAAAGAATGGATGGATGCAGTATTCGGAGACACAGCCTATTGAATTTCTTCAAGGCAGGTTCTAAGTTGAATTTAAGTGCTGGTGGAGCAGTATTATGTGGTTCCAATCGGAGGTAGCCGAAAGCAAAGAAGGAGGAAGGAAGGAAGAAGACAGAGATTAAATATTTACTCTGACAGCCGAGCGGCAATTAGGGACCGATGATAATGTGGTGTGGCCGTCGTAGCCGAATGAGTTGTTGCGTGACTAGCATTCGGCAGTGCGTAGGCTCAAGTCTCCGTACATGAACATCAAGAAAAAAGATTTTTTTAATAGCGGGTGCCCCTCGACAGGCAATGGCAAACTTCCGAGTGTGTTTCTGCTATGAAAAATCTGCTAATAAGAGCGAATGCAGTGAAAGGAGTCTGCATAAAACTGTAGGTCCTTCCATTTGTGGAACAGCTCAAGACGCGCACTACAAATAGGAGGGGAAGCTTGGCCAAACACCTAACAGATATGTACGCACCAATTATTATTATTATAACGGTGTGCCAAAACTAGCTTTGGGGCATTCGATTTCCCTTTCGAGCGAATGTTTTGAAATTGAAAATCATATAGGCGCCTGGTCTCAGACACATTGCAGGTAACTGCTGGGCAGATGAGAAAGCTAAACAGAAGACCTGTTGGGTGGTTTCTCTGTGAAATGAGAGTATTGCGGTTGCCTTAAAAATGTGTGATCAGCTTTACCGCGCATAGGGTGAATGCACAAGAGTGAAAAAACGAGAGATTCTGATCGGAAACGCTCGAGGAAAGTTCAAAAGTTAACAGGGTCTCAGATCTCGAGTTTTGTGGGTGTTCCTTATTCACACTGTCCGTTGGGTGTCCACGCAGTGGGACTTCACATTAATTAGAATCCTTTTTACAGCAGCTCTATGGAGGGTGAGATGGAATCACCTAACCTGTTTCACCCTCGCGAGGCTAAAATGTAGGCATCAGGTTTCTCACGTTTTTGCTACACCTCCGAAAGCAGTAAACTGAAAGTGGACAAACCTTTTTTTATTAGCTGAATATCTCTCCTCTTGCGATTGATATATGTAGCTATTAATATCGTAGACAGGGACTAAGT
This sequence comes from Anastrepha obliqua, assembly GCF_027943255.1. Lineage (NCBI taxonomy): Eukaryota > Metazoa > Arthropoda > Insecta > Diptera > Tephritidae > Anastrepha > Anastrepha obliqua. The sequence continues at coordinate 3,353,193 of NC_072894.1, forward strand.
ATTTTTAACAATTTTTTGAATATTGAACCCTTCTATAATTTAAAGTTCTTCAAAATTAAGTTGATAAGAAAATGAAAATCTAAATGAAAAATATAAAAAATGTATAGGTTCACGGGCAAATGCAATTTTTTCCTGGACAACTTAGCTGTGTGATGTATTACTTAATCAGCAGGAGGCAATAAAGGCGATCTTAACATAACTTTTTACTTATGCAAAAAAAATCTTATTATGATATCTAGAACACAGACTCCAAATACGTGTTTGTCGACCCTATACAATTTTTTCATTATTGTTGTCCTAAATTTAACAACTCAGCAGAATGATTAGTAATAAACAAAAACTAGCGCTGACTCAGCGCTTTGAACAACAACAGTTGCATTTTAATATCGAAAAACAATTCAAAATTACGTACAATCCATGTATGTATGTGAATGACGATATGAATACTCGTTTAGATATTTTACATTTTCTTATGCAATGAAATATGTTTTCCTTGAATGTACAAGTATGTATTAATGATTGAACAAAAGCTGCCACCCTAAGTAATCACAAATCTTATTTGGTACTACCAAAATGGTGCCAAACTGTGGGCGACCTAACGAAAATCACTTTCCTTCAGCAGCACGCAGCGCTTTGAATGTACTTTGGAATTGTTTTTCTTTAATAGCAACCCCCGCGGGAAAAACTTGATTTATCAGCACTATTAATTTCTTGTTCAGAACTGTTGATATTTTGTGAACGGGAACAATGCTTGAAATGTTTAGATTTTCGACATACGGACACGTAATTCAGCCATACCAATATCATGATAATAACGAGAAATGACAATAATTTCCTAGAAAAATTGTATTTTATTCAAAATCAACACCGGCCCTTGAAACTTAACCACCCTTTATTATGATTATAAACATACAGAACTGCTTTTTCCTTTATTCTTTAAATCGAGAAAATGATATAGGTATCCATTACCCACTTCTTGATTGGTGTGATAGCCGCTTAAGTGATTTTGGCCGAATTTAATAAAGCGCGCCAGTCATTTCTTTCTCGTGCTAACCAGCGCCAGTCGGACACACCAAGCCAAATCCTTCTCCACCTGATTTTTCGTACGTAGGGGAGGTCTTCCCCTTCCGTTTTCTATCCATTGGGGCGACATGATTGAGCCAACGAAGCCACTGGATCTTTATTCGCTGCACTATGTCTATGACTTCGTGAAGCTCTTACAGCTCACTGTTCTATGGCCTACGATGTGGGTGGTTTCCAAACATTCGTTAAAGAGCGAGATAATGTGAGAAAGCGAAGCAAGCCACCTAGGTTGGGACCCACCGCGTAAACATCGTCCCTTAATGAAAAAGCAAACAAACCTCGGATGAGAACTGCCTTATTTATCCATTGCAATTAAATTATTGCTCTCTGTGGTGTTTTTAAAGTCCTCTTTATTTTTATATTCTCATAAGCAGATCTTTTTACTACAGTTTTGTCATTCAAGTCAAAAATCGCTGTGCGCAAAGACGCAATTCATAGAAACTCCAAGTTTAAAATGCCGAATTGGGATAGAATCAGCACTAGATTGGAGGTCTGCAGCTTTCATCATTGGGAAAAGCTCATCTGGGAAAGAGTAGAAAAGCGAACTAGTCGTTGTTCAAATTTTACTACAGAATTTTCTCATGAAATATCTGTACATCTGTCTACATAAGGGCGGGTCAATTTTTTTCGCCATCGCTCATAGCAAATTCGGATTCTACATAAAATTACAAGAGAAAAAGTCCTTTAAAATATATTTTTAAAGTCAATTTTGACTGAAATTTGAAAAGATACTGTTAATGAAGCTTTAATGAATATGAGGGGATTAATAATAACTAAAGTAAAGGGTCTTTCAAAAGTGGCGCCTAGATGAATAATTCCTTAACGGCACTTTTCCTTGGGTTATCTTTGACAATTTCTAAATAGCCAGATGTGCGATTAGACGAGATAGAACCACGCGTTAAATGGCCGATCTTAACGAACAAAATATCGCGAAATTCGTGATTTTTTTGGTGGAAATAATCGTCCGAATGAGTCGACAAATCAAAAGTTGGTGTAAAATTTTCAAAAACTGGTTCTGCTGAAGACAGACAAAGAACTGGCAGGCCAAAACTGGGAATATTGCCTTCATTTTTGAAATACCCTTTACTTTGAACCTAATTGTTTTAATATTAATTATTAATTGTGGATTTTTTGGTACGAATAATTTACTTTTGATACTTATTTTTTATTCAAAGTACCTTTAGATGGCGCTGCAACGCAAATTATATGAAATTTTTGAATATTTTAGGAATATATTAGGAAAGTGACTGTACGAGGGTTGTTGAAAAATCCATGTAAAGTCAGAGAGATGGCACTACTGGCACGTATCGAGGTTATGTTTAGTTAGTAGCATATCTTGGAAGAACACACACCAAGTTTTCAGCCAGATCAGTTTAATTCTTTGTGCTTGAAGTAATGGCTGGCGGGTGAAAGATTCAACGAGAAGATGCTTGCAGAAACGAATAGCTTCAATTCGTATTATTCGAAAGGGATCAACAAACTAGGATAGCGTTGGACGAAGTGTTTAAGCTTAAAATGGGGCCTATGTCGAAAAATAAAAAAAGCTTAACGCAAACAATTACTTTTGCACCCACTTTTCGAACGGCTCTCGCATGTAATTTTTTGCATGTAAATCAAACTAAAACTTGCAAAAAAAACAAAATTAATGAAATTTTAGAATATTGCAAAATTTTTTAAAAATTTATAATATATATATTTTCTTTTCTAATCATAGATTAGGTTAGGTTAGGTTTGGCAGCCGCATCGCACATAGAAACAGCGATGCCACTTAGACCCAGTGATGGTAAATGATTTTTTTTAAAATCCCTACACAGCCCAAAAAAATTCCCTACTTTTCCCTACGCTTACAAAAAATGTTCCCTATACAATTCCCAACATTTTTTCTCCTGTGTTTATACTATAATGAGGCACTTGCAACGTCAAAATTGAATTATTTGCTTAAGTTTTGGACTTGGTGCTATATTGACACTTTATAATAAAAACAAATTTTATTTCAAATATATATAAGTACACATATTTATTATATTAGAAACACAAATGTAAAGAAAAATTCAGCAAAAAGACTAAAAATTTGACTTTTTCATTACATTCAGTTCTGTCTAAAGCAAGGCAGAGTTTTTATATTTTCAGAATCCGTCGAAGAACATGCTAAGTCTTAATTCGAAATTTCTGGAACTATTTGGTTTACGTGATTTTTTCTTAAAAAACTCTGTTTATTTTATGTGTCTTTTTTATTGCCTTCATATTTTTTTGGTGCATTTCTGATTCGGTGTGCTTCTGAAAATCAGACTTGCCGCAGTTCAAAACTTTGTCGCACGCTGCGCATTTGCATTTGAATGGATCGTTCACCACAGCTTCCAACCAGCCACTAAAATTGTCGTCGTCGAGCCACTTGGTATTGAACTTTTGTTTCCGATACTTGCATTGTTTTTTCTGGTGTTCCTCCGAAGAGTCAGTCGAAGAGGGGGAACTCATATATAAGTATATATGCATTTTAAATATGAAAAAAGCTAAAACAAAATTATTTGCAAACTTACTTCAAAAGTGAAAAGCACCAGAAAACAAACAATTTTCAAGCGAAGAAAAAATCCCGTTAGCGTTAACGAAGAAAAAACGGCAACGTTGCCGTATTAACGCTTTTAAAAGTATTCTGCCATAAAGAAAAAAGTCTGGCATGAAACCTTACTGCGGATTTCTATTTTAAATGAACTTTTCTAATTTTTCCGCGATATTTCGAAGTTTTTTGTCCTTTTTGAAAATTCCTTACATTTACAGAATTTAACAAAATCTGTGTTTCTTTTCCCTACACCCACGTTTTTCGACAAAAATCCCTACATGTAGGGAATTTTCCCTACATTTACCATCACTGCTTAGACCACGAAATCCTGAGCTTTTGACAAAGCATAAAAGGTTATCGATACCTGAAATGTATAGATTATCTATATTCGTTAAGAAGTAGGATTTTAAAAATCGGTGTCTGCTTCTGGCTAGAGCTGGGCATGTCCAACAAAGGTAGGAGAGTAAACGCCTAATCTCTTAGCATGATTTCCTATGAGACAATGTCCTGTGAGGGTCCCTACGAAGGTCCTGATTTGTTTATGGTCCTGATTTGTTATGGTCTATTGATTAAGTCTATTCAGTTTTATGATACTCTTGCCTTGACCATGTTTGCCTAGCAATTTCACAGGTGTTAACGCCAATCCATCTTTGATTTGCAGAACTGAATAATGCGTCCTTAACCCTCCGATGTTCGGTGCCTTATGATGCGGTAAGTGCATCATAAGGGTCTGCCCAGACCCATACAAATAATGTAAGAAATACGGTTTTAAAAATAATTTTATTTATTTATTTGAACGGATTAGTATTAATTAATATACGAAGAGCAATTGTGTTTACAACTATATAGTTGCATGGAATGTTCATTAAGACATATGGAACGATTACATTTGCTGCAGTTATAACGAGTTTTACGTCGCTTTTTCGAAGAAGAAGCAGCACAATGGTAGCACGATGACCGTGTTGAAGCAACTTGAGCATATGGTTGTTGCTGTGCTGCATCTGATGTCGATGGACAAGATTCCGGTACCTAAAAGTAGCGAAATAATTTATTTTAAATTAGTAATTATGAATAAATGCATACACATATCTTTATACGCGGAGATATATGTAGGTGTGTATATAATTCATACTCACCTTGATATTGAAAAGATTCATTGCTTGTCTTATATGAGCAAACCTCCATACTAAAGGGTTAGTCGCCCGTTTCGTCATATGTGGGATAACTAGCTGCCGTGCCAATTCAATGATAAATGAGCGCCTCTTATCACTCTGCTTTACCGGATTCAGCTCGTCATAGATGATGAATGAGGCCAAACCGGCAATATCAAGCATATTATAAAACATTGCCAGTGGCCAACGGTTTGTCGAGCGTTTTCACGAATAGCCAGTCAACATTTGATCCATTGTATCTACCCCCGCTTTAAATTTATTGTAGTCCAAAATTTGATCTGGCTTGAATCCTTTCAATGGATCGGTGCTTTGACGGTAATGGGCAGTGGATAACATAATTACTGGCTTCTTCGGCTTTGCCATATACGAGCACAGAGCGATATTCTTATTGTGATAACAAAATAAAGTGCTTTTAACATCACGCTTCGGGTTAAGCAATTCATGCGGAATGAAGGTCTTATTTTTTCTTACGGTACCGACAAAAGCCACTCTACGATCCATCAACATTTCTGCCAAGTTGTATGTTGAAAAAAAATTGTCAGCATAAACAGTCCTACCGCTGTCCATATAATTTTCCATCAATTTCATGACGACCCGTTCACCTTGATTCGTTTCTCGCTGGCCACCTGGTGGTTTTCCGGTATAAATTATACCTTTCAAAGGGTAGTTTGAAACAGATCACAAATCCACCATACTTTCATGCCATATTTTGCCGGCTTACTCGGAATATATTGGGTGAATCGAGTGCGCCCACGATATGGAAATAACTGTTCATCGACATGTAACCGACAATCCGGAGTGTATGCTTTCTCTAAATTGGGCATCAGCATGAGCCATACATCGTCCAGGGCAACAGATTTGCTTTGCTTCAACCTCTCAGCACGCGTACCACTGTTATCGAAACGGATGAAAGTAGTTAAGCTCTTGAACCGATTCAATGACATAGTGGCCTTATAAATTGGCACATTGTAACTGGCCCACAATTCTTTCGCTGGCTGAGAATTCGAGTGGAATACACCAGCAATAAGTAGCATCCCAAAACAGCATACATTTCGTCTTCGTTAGTCATTACCCAAGACCGCTGTTTATTACTGGGATGCTTTTCATTCCATAGACGAAACGCTTCAACGGCTTTTCTGTTGGTTTCCCACACAATGAGACTTACGATTTCAGGAGACAGCAATAGCTTGAAAATAGCTTTATGACTCGGTGACGCTCCTCGTAGTGGCCCTTTACGAGTAAAAGTTGTAACATTGTGATAACGAGGCCTTCCAGGTGGTGGAGGATTTGAATTCCACATCTTACCATCTTTTGACCTGTATATAAGGCCCTGGCTAATAGATGTGCTGCATGATTCCATTGTGGTTGAAGCCTGAAGGGCGATAGCTTCTCTATACAAATCCTCAATATCATCATGGTTTTCATCCAGAACAGCCTCTAACTCGATTTCCTGTTCTATATCTGATGCTTCACCGAAGTCATCATCATCTGGAAAATATTCATCATCTTCTACGTCGCCACTTGTTTCAAATGAATCGGACTCCTGTCCCATAATTTCTTCAATTTGTGCCTGAAGTCGTTGACGTTCTTCCGGACTTACATTTGCTGCACTTAGCTTACGAAGCAAACGCGTCATCACATCAACTTCATCCATATTTAGTACTTGTTCCATTTTATTTAAAAAAACACTTCCCACTAATTAAAAAACACGTGTTCACTTTAATTTTCAAATGTCAACTAAAAAATTATCTCTGCCGCAGCCTACGCTAACAGTATAGTTGTTTACACCTAACGGTTAACCAATTTACATGAGAAGCTTATATGGGTCTGCACAGACCCATGGGAGCTTAATTAACGAAATTAGTTTAAAATTATTATTTTTACAACAAATATAGCAAAAATCTTAATTTTGCTACTTCATTGTGTTTAGCACATTACATTTTAGGAAGTCATGGACTAAGAAGCCTCAGATATTAAAAATAAAAGATCTACATACATTTAAAGATCGAATGGGTCTGGCCAGACCCATATGAACATCGGAGGGTTAATGAGAAGCTTACAAGTTGCGAGAGGCATCTCCATAAAAGTACTTATGTCTGGCATTCAGGTACCTTCTCTTACAAGTTGGTCTGCCCTACAGTTCCCTGGTATATCTCTGTGGCCGGGAACCCAACATAAGATTATACGATATTGTTTGGCCATCTCATTTAGAGATTGGCTACAACGTAAGACACTCCTTGATGTTGTTTGGAATACATCCAGGGCTCGTAGGACAGCTTGGCTGTCTGATAGAATGCAGATATCCGTTGATGATATTCTGCTTCTAATCATAAGTTTTATTTTTAAATTAGCAACGTATTTTCAATTATTTTGGTTTTAGAAACTTTTTACTTTCAACGCGGGACGCCTCTTTTCTATTCACATTTGCATACTCATACCACAACTCCCTCCCTTCAATAGATTTTTCTTTTAGAACTCTTTGCATTATCCGAATCCGCTAGTAACGATGTCGGAAAAGATCGTCCCATATAAATTGGCCCGCCCTAATGTACATACGTACATATGTGTACTATTTACTTTTGTCTCACATCACAGCAGCTTACGCTTAGCTAATTTGTGTTTTGCAATTTTCATTTATGATTATTACTTTATGTTAGCCGTTTGCTTATAGAAACAAATTTGATTTTTTCTGTACAAATACAATTTTCCGGGTGATGATTGATTTGTCATTGCTCAATTGCTGACCTAGTTACTAATAGGCAAACATTTATATGTACGCGTATGGGAGAACACAATTTTTCAGTGCCAAAGAGGCGTTTTTTTTTGCTCAAATTCATGTGCTAATTATTTTGGAAGAAGCAAATAATACAACAAATAATAGATAGTAAATATAAATAGCGATAAAGGAAGTCAGAGTCCCACTTAATATACATATTTTGGATATCTCTTAAATTCTATGAGATTCAGTGATTATTTCATTCGATTTCGAGCTGTGATTCTTAAAAGGCTTACGAAATAATTAAATGACAGCTAAATCGGGCTTTTGCAACCCGTCTTGCAGACTTGGAGCTGACAAACTACTTATATATGGCTTATTGGAGTATCGACTGCCTCGTCTCATATTTTGCAGTCCGTGGCACAAAAGCATCCAAAATAGCTAAGGTATGGCGCCCTTTCTGCCCTCTTAAAACAGATGCCTATGCCAAGCTCCAATCACTGCTACTGAGTAAATATTTAGCTGCTCATCTGCTAAATTAAGATTGTGCCACTAAATCCCATAATTTGTAAGTTTCAACAGAAACTGTCTATTTCCCCAACACTTTACCCTGTACTCAGTAACTTTCAGTAGTTGTATGAAATATTTATCCACCTGCTTGTGCGCATTCATCTGATGTCAGCAAATAATTATGAGTGAAAGCAAAAAACACGGTGGCGGGAAGTTTGTGTGATGCAAATGCTTAGAACTACCAAAGTAAATTCTTAGTGAGGGAAATTTCGGTGGCAACATCACTTCCTCGCAGGCAGCTTGGTATTTCATAGCAAGATTGGGTGGCAGGAATGAGGTGCCGCTAAGCCGCAGCAACTGAATAAGGCCACGCAACACTTTGGCGTTTAACATGATTTATTTCTGATCCGCTGGCAAGAATTAAGTATTTTCATAGTTTGAGCGAAAGTGAGTAAGTAGACGCGGAGCTTTGTCAGAAATCACAATGGGGGAGCGATCAAATTTATTTCTAAATATACATAGCAATTGGTTGGCCAGAGGGCTTAACCTCATCCAAAAAAGCTGCTGCTCTCCCCTTCGCAGTGCTACGTGGCGTCAACTAAAACTTTACTCGATAATAAATGAGTTGTAGCCAGTTGTGGCAGTTGTCCGGATGCGACTACGTGACGTGCAACATTTAGACAAATGAGGGTGGTTGCAGCTAGCACATTGAAGATGAGAGTGCTTTTTTATAAAAACAAGAAATAACGGCATTTAATTTTCTTAAGGCAGAAGGTAATTTTACGTTGGGAACTGCGAGTCATTTGATTCTAGAAGAAATTAGTCGAAACTACCGGCTGTGATATCTGCCGTATTTTGTGAGAAAATACAATTTTCATATTAAATTAAGAATGGAATAGTAAAGATAATTGCAAATACAAATTCATTTGTGTATTTCTTTTATTTTATAAGAAATTAGGCTGTGTCTGTTAGACCTTTTAGCCTTTTTTAATACATTAACTGACTGGAAAGTGCAAAATTCAATATCAATCAAATTTAATGTAAACTTTAAGCTAAAAATTTAGAAAATAATACCAATAAATTGAACTATATACACCTAGCGAAAAATATGGGAATAAAAAGAAATAAAAAATTCGCACGTGCACCCTTTTCGGGGGTTTGCTTGAGCTCCTCCTCCTATTTTGAGGCATGCGTCTTGATGTTGTTTCTCAAATTTAGGGGCCTACAGTTTTTAAGCCGTTCCCGAACAGCAAATGATTTTATGAGGACATTTTTTCATGGCAGAAATAAACTCGGAGGTTTGCCATTGGCTGCCGAGGGCCGACCGTTATTAAAAAAAACTTTTTCTATCATTTTGCTGTTTCATGCACGGAGATTCGAACTTACGCACTCCCGAATGGGAGACCAGTACCAACCCATTCGGTTACGGCGGCCGTGGGAATAGTCAGACGCATAAGTGGGAACATACAAAATTTGGTTTAATAGTAAATAGTAACAACTTAATCACAGGCACATTTACTTGTTTATAGTTACTCCCACCCTAGGTAGTCTTGACATATTTAGAAATTGAGTTCCAGAGCCTTAGAACATTTATGAAGAGCCACCTTGATGAAGTCAATTAGGAATATTTGGGGGCAGTCATACCTTCGTACCCATTAGATCTCATCAATCTTAATTTCTTGTAAAGGTACATTTTTGGGAGTTTTGATTTTTATAAGCTTACACATAAATGTAAAGGGTCTTTCAAAAGACGGACCAAGATGTTGTTTTGCAATAAAACACGTAAAATTTAGATTCTTGCAGATTCTTTGAAATCAAAATACGGGTCTTAAAAATAATGTGAAAAATAACACCATTCACAGGCCCGCCACAGGTAAAATCCGCCATACAGTCGATATGACCGCCTAATTGTTGAGAACGCCGAAATATCGATGTTAAAGGTTGTTCAGCGACACCTTTGCGCTACGGCAACACTTTGATCTTAAAGATCGACGATGTTCATAATAGGTTTCAGTAATTTTAAATGCTAGGGGCACTTTCGAAACTTTTAAGTTAAATGTTGGAATATATTTAAAAAGGAAATAGTAAATAAAGTAAATTAATATTAATTACTTCGCAAATAATTTTAACACTAAATTTTTAAATTTAACACTTCATTAATAAATTTTAGAGACCTTTTTTTCATTTAAGAAAGTCAAGTTTTAAGTGATTTTGTACGGACTAAGACCCGTTGGGTTAATTCTTAAAACTTATGAAAAAAAGCAGGTGGCCAAATTAATAAGCTACTTACGTTTTAGGCTCATAACTGCATGCCATGGACCAAAGTTTGTAGAAATTGCACACGCACTTTAGTCGTGGGTTTAATTAATTAAGGGTTATTCGTATATGTTGAGGGCTTGGGCAATGCTATTTGAAACTCCTCCATGTATTTTGTTAGCTTAAGTTGAATTTTATGTTTTTCATTTTTCCGTTTGTTTATAGATCAAGGCATGCATTTGAAATATCTTTTTCGCTCGGAATTCCGGCCGGTTTGTCACACTTCTTGTGTTCTAAATACGTAAGCGTCTCGCAGCGTGTTGCAATGACTAAATAGGTACACCGTCACACATGTCGCCCATCAATCTTTAACAGAATCGTGACGTATCGTCTGGCATCGACGGCCAAAGGCCAGCTGCAATAGCACACAGAAAAAGAGAGCAACAAAAATAGATGTGACAAAGGCAGCGATGGTGGCAGACTACGCGTATGAACATCAGACTATTTTAAGACTTTATTTTCACTGAAATGTTCGTACGAATTTACATTTGATATATATACAAATGTAAGGATTCCGTTTGCGGGTGAAAGAGAGTTGCTGATTTCTTTCCTTAAATGTGGCTTATCAGTTATAACTCCTTAATATTTTCGAAAGAAATAATTACTCGTACATGGATGTGTGAGTAATTTGGTTTTTGATATGTTTGCATTCCTGAAGCAGGTTTCAAAAGGGCAAAAAATCACTACTATATAAATTTACGTTCCGAAAGACCGATTTGGAAAGTACACATCGTACAGCGAAGGACTGAAAGTTTAATTTTTTGAGCTGGGGTCTAAAGCGGCGGTGTAGCAGGACAGGACCGATTCAATTGAACGTACACTGCTCTCTCGCTCCCAGTAAAGTAATGGCGCTACGTTGCACAGTAAATTAACTAACGGAGTTTCTGTGCATTAGTAAACATTTAAAAAAAAGGACGCGTGGAAAATACTCGTATAAAGTACCGCTCCAGTAGTGAGTTAATTAAAGTCGTTTGGTCTGAATTTTTACGAATTCAAATTCTCAAATTTTGTTCATAATGATGAAAATACAAAAAGGGAACTGGAAAATGGAGAATAAAAAGTACGAAAATAAATTACTAAGTTTATATATATTTTATTCAAAAAGCTTTAAGTTAAAAAACTCATTGCTAAAAATACCATGTTTGATTTGATATTATGACTTCCTGTTAACTTTCACAATTTTTGACCCCTCTGAACCTTAAAAAAAAGTAGTAGGCGATCTCTTTACTTTTTTGAAATTGCGATTTGTTGCGTTAGGACGCTTTTTTATAAGTAACCAGAAGAAAGCGCAAAAGCAGACAAGTATTTAAAAACATTTTTAAATACGAAACTGATAAAATTAATAAAGTGAACCTGTTCTTGTTTGCTTTAACGGGCATGAATGGATTAATTTTCGTCTTTTAACTGAGTCATTCTTTTTGAAATTTTTATATTTTTTGGTTCTCATTATACGACTTTCTTAAATGCTATTAATTTTGCATAGAAAATGTGGCCACTTGACCTGTTGTGGGTTCTTGAATTTAGTTTTATGGTAACCTTTAGTACGACCATATGAGTCTTCGCCGTACACACGATGTAAAGAATGCAGCAGGTGGTGCCTTTTGAAAACCGCTACTTTATTTTAAGCGAATTAGACAACTGAGTAATCTCAGTATTGAAAATAAACAGATCTCTGTGTGCAAATGTGTTCATGTGCATATGTATTTGTGCACCAGTTTTTCTATATTCTGGATTTTCCACTCACCTTTGCTCATGCTTCTTCTCTTTGTTTGTGTATTCTCTGTACTGACGTCACGGCACATGGGAAGGCGCAATGTTGTATTCTATCACTCATGTGTCACACCTTTTTCGAAGCCAATTCTTCAGCCCCTTTGAATTTCGATCAGTGAATCGTCTTATAGTTGATGCTCGAGGTTTCTTAGTATCGTCAAATATTAATTTGAAAATTTAATTCTTATTTTCAGCTCATAATTTGTTCAAAGTATCGCTAAGAATATAATACTTGAGTTTACCAAAAATATAATTCACCTGCTATATATTCCTTAGATATATTCTGAAAAAAACCTTCGAATATTTTATAAACATCATTGTTTGTGTGCTTTTATGTGAGTTACGCCATTTGTTTATAATTACATTCGGCAAACGCACACGCATTTCTCAACTAAGTTATAAGGACGCAAGCCACAGTTCGCTCTCTGGTTGTACAACTTAGTAGTTCTGCCAATTTTAACGTACGGATGCCTGGTTTGGTGGGACGCTCTACGGAATGGCTATAATATCACTCAACTAAGGAGGGTGTAAAATACTCATGTGTTGGCTTCCCGGGAGCAGGTAGACCTTGTTTCAGTACTGCCTTACTGTCGTTTTGCACTTATTTCCTATCGATTTTTATGTTATTTCCATCGCTGTTCAAAGTGCAATCAGGTTAAAGGAGATTGGCCGCTAGAGGTGATCTTTCAAGGGTGATGGAACAATTATAGGTAGTTAGAACCGTTTTTTTCTAAATTTCGTACATATCTCTCTCATCTTTGATATTTGTTAGGTAGAGTGATGAAATTATTGAAATTTGAAAATGGTCGATCTTTAAGAACAACATATCACAAAATTCGAGATTTTTTGGTGGAAATAATCATCCGAATGAGTCGACAATTCAAAAGATGGTAAAAAAATTTGAAAAAACTGGTTATATTGAGGACAGAAAATGGACTGGCGGACCAATAACTGGACGGTCTGTTGAGAATAATGATGCTGTAGCGCAAAGAGTTGCCGAACAGCCTTCCATATCGATATCTCGAAGTTCTCCACGATTAGGCACTCATGAATCGACTGTTTGGCGGATTTTATCTGAAGACGTGCGCTTGGTGGACATTTAAATGATGCCATTTTTCACATTTAATTGACAGACAGCAGACAAATGTAACTGGTGATTGAGCTTATTGCTCTCGACGGCCTCCAGAAGGGGTTACTCAATCGGTCTCCCTATAAGACGAACCGTCGGACTTGAGGTGTTTTTAGTGATGTTAAAGCCGCACACTGACTAAAGCTTTCAAGTAAAAGAATACTCACCTTAAGTCCAAGCTATAAGTTATAATGTACATCGCCATTTACTTCAAGAGTGTCCTAGTAAAAAAACAAACAAAAAAAATAGATAATTAGGCAAAAATTACCACCAGCTCTTCTGTTGTATCATTAGATGAAATATGTCTTCACTTTTACTTGGGGAGGAATATTAAATTGAAAACTTTGTCGTCGTCGTTTTCCCCAGGAATTTGATTTTTTAATTTGATTTTTTGAATTATGACTCTTACAGTAAATGAGCGATACATACATATGTTTATATGCATTTGTTCGTGGGATTGAGTGCGTAGGAGTAACATAAATTCGGATAGTCCCCTACAAGTTTTAAATAAGCAACCGAGCGCTGCAAAGCGCCAATGGTAAGAAAAAAGCAGCAATCAAATTCCAAACCCACATTTTACGACACTTTAATGAGCATTAACGCTAATCGACTTGGGGCAAGAATGTTGCCTATTGAATTGAAGTTTCGAAATACAAACAAAAACCCCAAAAAACGTTTCTTTTTTGTACAAATTAGTTTTCAGCAAACTGCCTGTGGACATAAAGAAAACATAAGAAGAAAAATCTAGTGATTTTACACGAATTAGCATTTGGATTTGCCATTAAAAACGGATATTAGAAAACTTTGACTGTGGGACTTTCAATTTGACTGCCGCACTTTCGATTATATATAAAATTCCATTAAGCCTAAAAATATCTGTGTGCCATTACATAAGTACGTTTGTGTGTGGTGATTTCCTATAAAAACTAATATTCATTTATAATGGAAATTTTGAGCTCATTAACGTTTCGCTGAATTCAATGCTAAAAATAAGTTTGCACAAAGCATAAACAAATAAAAATAAAAACCGCAGTCGTAAAAAATTAAAAGCAAAAAATTTAGTTAGTGAGTGGTTTTCCACCATTCCATTCAAATAAAAATTCATTAACAATTCGCTAGCCATGCCACACTGCTCAATGAAATCCGACCCCGTCCGACCGCTGCTGGCTACCAACTCTTTTGAACGTTGCATGCTCGTGTGCCGCCAACCGATGCTTGTTTGTTTGTTGTTTTTATTGTTGCAACGCCATCATTGCGCGCGTCTTTTCAATTCTCCAATGAATCGCTAATAAATTGGCCGCAGCGCATTCCAAGCAAGGTTTTTCCAGCAACGCTGCACGCTTGCCACGTCCGTTGCTACAATAATAGAGCTGCCACAACATAGATACCAGCAGATCAACAATGCTGTATAATTGCAATGGCTTTCAATTGGCCTGCTCTTTGTTGATTTTCGAAATGTTTTGTTTCGCCTTCTCGCCTTTCCACATTACATTCGTATATTTTTATACTCTGATACTCGTTTGTGCTTTGTGCTTTTGTGGCGCTGCTTCTGTTATTGTTGCTGTTGTTGCGATTGCTGCTGCGGATTTGATTGTGTTTGTAATGTTTCAGCAATCAAAATTATTTGTCATTGACACAAATAACTTTCAAATTGCATATTTTCCTCGTCTCCCCTGCTTCTGCTTGTGCCGCAACTAAAGCCATATGTTGCTGTTTGTCGTGTACAGTAGAGGCACCAGAATATTTGTATGTATGATAAATATGTATGTATTCGTACAAATGCAACAATATTTGCAAACCCTTTGCACATTCGTTCGATTTTTCCTTGGATTGTTGTTGTGAATGCAAAGAGCCGCAAAGCTATGTTAAACTTCATACCTCGCATTCTACGCGTCGCCTGTTTCATCACTTCATGCAGTTTTAAAATCTGCCAGCCAAAGCACATCAGACACAGTAAAGTAGAGTAGAGTAACTGTATTTTAATGAAATTGGAAAATAACTCACGATCATCTCCCGAATAACAGCAACTTCGATAGTGAAAGCGCATACCCGAAATCTGAAAAACAAAAAAATACGCGTTGAGATGTGTTTGGAAGTTATAGCCCGTCAAGCGCTTTGCTGGTTTCAGCTCTACGAGTAGACGCTATTTGAAAACTCGAAGCGGAAGAGAGTGCTTTCCTAAATACGTTTATTCAGCACTCAGAAAAATGCGTTTAAAATTTCCGTGAATCATTTTCAAAACCGTCGAACTAAATCTGAAACATTTTCAGGGCGACCTTGGACTCTAGCGTGAGTTCGTTTCTCAATTGACGGCCGAGCGCGGTATTAGGAGATGGAACAACATGGAGCTTAGAGCAGGAGAAAAGAGCTACTGCAATCAGTTCGCGCCGGAAAAGTCTCTAAGTAGCTAAAGAATTTGAAACACAAATTTTGGAATTTGTATAAAACATTCAGTGACTCCACGCATCTTCTCAAGTTTCGGTATTTCCTAAAAGAGTTTAACTGTTTAAACAAATTTCTATGCCGAAATTATATTTTAAGCTTCGAGCCCAATAATTTATCGAATCCGAAGTCTTTATGGCGTTTCATTAACTTCCGAAAGTCTTGCTCCTCAATTCCAACTAATGTCTTCTCAATGGTCATTCCCCGAATTCTGCGTCTGACTCGGCAAATTTTGTTAATGACCTTGACTGCAATTTAGCGTGTTCTGCTTCCCCTAGTGAATCCGCGCTCTACTTTGGGCCAATAACCATTTCAACTGAGGGTGTAATTAAATGTATTGGTGATCTTAGGCCCTTGTCTCAAACCGATGTACTTTATCTTCAATTACTCGCTGGAAATTGACGATTGAACACAAATGTCTGTTGCCCATGCCTTTAAAAGTGGCCACAAAAGTGATGCGCGAAGTTATACTCCGATCTCAAAGCTATCTTCAGTTTCCAAATTATTTGCGATTGTTGTAAATTGTTCTTTGTCGTTAAAAACTGGGTTCGTTGCTTACTGCTTCTCTGCTTTTGAAAATAAGTCTCAGGTGGATTCAGTCTACATTGACTTCTCGTAAGGTTTTGACAAAGTGTCACATCGTTTGCTTCTGCTGAAATTGACTTCTCTTGGTTTTAATTCAACATTCTTATCCTGGATGAAATAGTACTTAAGTGAAGTTGTTTCAACACCATTCATCACGTCCTCAGGTGTCCTCTCAAGGTAACATCTTCGGACACTTATTTTTGGTTCTTTTTATCATGAGTCAAATTTGCTAATTTCCTGCTACACTGATGACCTTAAAATATTTGCAACCATCACAGATTTACGCGACTCAGCCAACCGGTAATCCGATATAAATGGAGTGAATGAATGGTGCTGCAAAAATTAGTTTACGCTTTCATATAACAATTTGCATACTTCTTATAGTATTGCGGGCTCTGTCGTACAATCCGTAACCCAAATGAAGGACCTTGACGTTGTATTTGATTTCAAGCTGACTATAATAGTCATGCCGACTATATTTTTTCGCGCTCGCATTCGATGTTAGTTTTTATCCGCCGAAACACACTTAAATCTCTGGTGTATTCAGCGTTTATTTGGAGGCCGTACAAAAAAATTCAATCTAACCGCTTTGGACGAGTTCAAAAAATATTCTAAAATTTGCTCTCCGCTCACTAAAATTTCATTACCACTACCATCTTACTATTCTCGTTGCCAACTAATTAACCTGCCTACACTTGAGGATAGAAGACCCATTTTAACGCGCTCATTAACATCATAACTGGCTATATTGGCTGCCTTTCTGTTTTAGAAAAGATCGTTTTTAATATTCCCTCTAGAATTCTTCACCATTCGAAATTCTTTAAAACTACTTTTTCTAGAAATAGTTATACCGTCAACGCCCATCTTATTTATATTATTATTATTATTTATTTATGTCAACTTAGTCTTCAATACTTTAGATTTTGATTCCACCAATCAAGTCCTACTTGAAGTAAATATTTGCGAAGGTTTCTCTCTGCGCCACATCACCAGTATTTCATCACAACTGATTCATTTAATATTTGCCCTAATTTTAAGATTCATCGGCATTTAGATTAATGTTAGTTTTGTATTCCAAGACATGAAATAAATATAAGTATTATCTACCTAGTAAGGTTTTTGTAATCAAGGACTCCAATAAATAAAATAAAGCAAAAATAAAAATAATAGTAAATAGTAATAGCTTGGTGTAAAAAAACAGAAGTTTACGACATAAGAATACTTATTTCAGCAGGACTCGACACCTGCTCACAAAGCCAGGCAGCTCAAACTGAAACTTGGCTCCGCAGCAATTTTTCCAACTACTAGCCGCTAAATTTGTGGACCATTTCAAGTCAGCACTGCTACTACCTGGGTTATATCTTCCGAGACGTAGTTGAAGCAAAGTTTAAGACAAAGCCTCATAATACGAGGAAGATCCCCGTTATGGAAATTATAACCACAGTGAATAAATATGAGTGGGTATGCGAATGTAGGGGGTTGTGATCCCGGCAGCAGCCAGTTATTGCAGCTGATGCAGATCACATTAAATAATTTTCTAATACGTCTCCGGCATATGGTACCTTTGTACTCCCATTGCAGCTGCAAGTATTTTTAAGTACTTATCCATTTGTTTTATTTTTAATTTCAATATTTTATTTAAGCACTTGCGTGCTAGGCTGGGCGACTCCTTACAGACGGTTTGATTTTCATTTGAGGAAGTACATAAAATATCAAAATGACTGAGGAAGTTTAGTTCTAGTAGCTGAAACGTCTCGGTAGGGAAAAGTGCAGCTTTAGCGGCATTACTCGTGCGACTTCCAATTTTATTTATCTTAGCCCTGATTATGACAATTTGATTAAAATAATTGAATGAAAATCGTCATTTATTCTAGAGAGTTTTTTGTTTTTTTTATTCTATTCCACGACTTGGAACAGGTCTGACTTCACCTGAGCTACTGGGTACACTTGCCCCATTTGGCCCATGTATAAAGTGTCTATGTAAATCTCACCGTCATCGATGTGCTAGCGTCATTATGTACATGGAGATGTAATGATTTCATCATTGTTGTTGCCGATGTCATCATTTCTGTTGTTGCCTCTGCAGCGGTGTCTATCGTCATTCGCCACTTCGCTTGTTGTGATACGCCTATTTAGCTAGCGTGCCAACAAACGAGAGTTGACGCGTACAGAAAAATACATACACACATACATACATATTTGTGTATGCGCTCAAAGTACATTCAAACATTCGTATATGACGCGATACTCGAGTGCTCGTTTGATCGTTCGGTTGCTCGCTGGTTCGTGTCGTCGCATTCGCTTACAATGACCCACATTTCCGTTGGATGTAAACAAAGATGACCTGGAAAAGCTTTGTTTGTAAACAACATTTTTCGTGTGAAGCATTGGTGCTGTCTCAGTTGTCTCAGTCCTCGGGCGCGGTTGTCACTTGCGCTTGCGTCTAGCTGCCGCTGCCTACCACTTTGGCTTTGGTTTGCACTGCATATTGTTGCCGTTAATAGGCGGCGCGACGTATTTATGTATTTAAGTTTTGATGTATTTATGTATGTACATATGAACATATATTTGCGGCGTATACAACTCCACTAATGCGCTAAGTTAAGTTGAAAGTATGACGCGGCGAGGTGTGCTAGTTGATAAGCCCCTTTACGCATTTCGATTTTTCCACCAGCTTTAATGCATTGCTGTTTTGATATCTGACCCAACTTAGTCATTCCCGCCTTTAGATGCACACTAAAATATGCATGTGTGTTTGTGTGTATATGTGTACATACATATGTATGTACGTATGTGTGCTTATAACAATGTAATCAACGAGTAGCTGCGCTTTTCCAGCGCTTTCCGATAAAGACTACGAAGTGGCAAACTAAGTAATTTTAGTCAAAAACAACCTTCCTCTACCTACTGTCACTCCCAACAGTATGCATACACAGCACATTAATTAGTACAACGTGTCACAAAATTTCATTATTATGAAACGAAAGTGGAATAATCATCGAACATAATTGAAATACCTAAAAAATAGAATATACAGAAATTAAAAATGCGATTTTCGGAGATGAAAAATCTATTTGGATAGAACCCGTGATTGAATCTAATTCACTTAAGGCTCGAACAAGAGGAGCATTACGCGAACACCTCGTAGTTTGCATTGAGCTCAAACAATTTTCAGCTTGGTGAATCCCTTAATAAAATCCCCAGCGGTATTCATCGAGTCTAACGACTATGATTGCATATGGGAAGCACCCGAGAAAATTAACCTACATAAGTGAAGCAGTTGAGATTTTCGACAAAGCGGTACATTGGGCTTGCTATGAAAGCGGCATTCAAAATGATATGAATGTATTAGGACGTCTAAGGGAAAAAGCTGTGCTTGACGTACTAGAAAAACAGAAGACACAAACAAAGAGGGCTAACTTTTTTAAGTAAAAAATTCTTTCAAATTTACATTTCATACAACAATAAAATGTGAATTGGATTGCGTTCGAAAACGTGAACACTTTTGTTAATGGGAATTCTCTTGGTTTTAATTAGTTCGCGTTATCGAGCGTGCATTGCATATCCTTTTAGATATATCAGGAAATCAAATGTCCAAAGTTTTAGTTTTTCTAGACCAAATTCGCTAATACCTGAAGTACCAAAGTGCACTATGAGTTTGTTGTAATTATGTGCGACTATGCTGGGGCTTTCTGACAACGAAATCAGGTATTTGTGACGTTAGGTGGCCTCTTAAGGTCTCGCAGTTTATTTTTAGTATCCACATTCTCGATCTACATACAGTCATACAATCTTTGTATTCAGTATTATTTTTGCTTGTTCCACTATGATTGGTGATTGTCTGTCTGTAAATTTAATCGCTTACAAATGCTTGTATTTTCATTAGGGCGGCCCAACTGCTGCAATTCGTGTAGTAAAATAAAATATAATATATAGAAAAAAAATTAAAAAAGTATATATGGACTATCGGTTACATGAACTTTTCTTGTTCTTTGGAAATTCAAGGCGAATTCAATGCTAGAGCAACAACAGCAATTAAATGTAATTCGTTTTTGCATTTTGGTGGGTTGAATGCCAAATTTCTATGAGAATATAAACATAGAAATAAGGCAATAAGGAAGTAGCAGCATCCTTTGACACGCAAAGCAGGGAGTCTTAAGAACAAAAAAATAAGTTGCTAAAGCGAAGTCGCCTTGTGTGGATTCACTTTGGCAAAATCGTTTCAGATCCGAATTACGTGTAGTACTCGTTCGAATATTGGTGCCATTATTTGCAATTGATAAAACGCTTAACTATGCTGAAACTACTAAAATCCCGACTTCTCTCGCATAGCTGTAAATACTTACGAGGGCGTTTCAATAAGTACCCGTGTTTGAAGACGGAGGGCGTTCCTGAGGGAAGTTGGTGGAAGCATCGGCTGCTGCCATCTATCAAACAACGGCAAAACAAACTTCAGACTTATTGATTGGTTAGTTTGGATTTGGCGGCTTCAAAGCCAAGACTGGTTTCGTGATTTTCGCTAAGATGGAAAAAGAGCAGTATCGTTCGGTAATTCGCTTTTTATTTCTGGATGGGAAAAATGCGAGGAGGTAAAAGCAAAGCCGGATGCTATCTATGGGGACGGTTCGCCATCTATGACCACAGTTAAAAATTGGTTCAACTAATTTAAACGTGGACGAATATCCGGTTTTGATAAGGTGCGACCAGGACGTCCGGCAGACGTGGTTACCGAGGAAATCATTCAAAAAGTCCACGACATGATTCTCGCTTCTCCCTGATCGACGAACGAAAGTGCGCGAAGTAACAGAGGCTGTAGGTGGGTTGACCGGAACGGCAATTAATATTTTACATGATAAGTTGGCAATGAAAAAGTTGTCGGCCCAATGGGCGCCGCGATTGCTCACAAGCAACAACACACGGATGCGGCTGATAACTTCGAAGCAGTGTTTGGAGCAATTTCAGCGAGTTCAGAAGGAGTTTTTGCGTCGAGTTGCCACCGTTGATCATCCTTACATACCAGAAACTATTGTAAGTAACAATCAAAACAATGGATTCCTCCCGGTGAATCTGCTCCGAAGAAGGCGAAGACAGTCGCATCGGCCGAAAAGGTCATGGCGACGATTTTTTGGTATGTGAACGGTGTCATCCTCATAGAAACAGGAAGAATGATCACTGGACAATAGTACAGTGAGTTATTTGACTGTTTTCACAAAACATTGAAGAAGACACGACCGCATTTGGCGAAAAAGAAGAACCTGTTTCACCACGATAACGCACCAGCACATTCATCCAGAGTGGTCGCCTCCAAGCTGCATGAATTGCGTTATGAATTGCTGCCACGCCTCCCGTATTCCCCCGATCCGGCTCCCTGCGACTTTTTCTTCTTCCGTAACATGAAGAAATGGTTCGCGGGAAAAAATGTTGGCATCGGCGAGACAGAGGCCTATTTTGGAGAGTTCGACAAATCTTATTTTTGGAGGCGTAAAAAAATGGCCGGAGGGGAAGTCATGGAAGATGTTAAGGAACTGAAATTACATATGTAACTGGAGGTCTGGTGTCTTCTTGGAGAGCAATAGTTGAAGAAGCTAAAGCTCACCTCGAGCTGTAACGCTGATAGATGATGATGATGATTTTGTAATTGAGCTCTTTCACTTCTTATTGTGAAGAAAAATTTGGGATATTTTTGTAAAGACTTTGACATGGTGTGCGTTATATATATATTTTCTTAACAAAATATTTGCACACAAAATTTTGTTGCCTATCGAATGCGCAGCAAGAATTAATGAACTGGTAAAAATATATTTTAATAAAAGCATCCATTTCATGATTAAAAAAGAGCATAATAGTTTGCTTAACTCCGCAAGTCAATGCTAACCCCAAGAAGTGTGTTCGTGTGTGTATGTATGTGCATATTTCTGTGAGATAGAAAAATTATTAAAGCACAAAGCTTCACCTACAAAAGTGAGCCACCCTGATGCACTTATACATATGTACATATATCTACATTTGTGTATCTATAATACGTACATATGTATGTATGTATGTATATGTGTTTGCCAACATCTGCATATATACAGCGCTGGCGCTTACGTAGTTTATTTGGCAGAATAGTTTTTGTTTTGCACCAATTGTAAATTGACATACTTAGGCGCACTTCCATGTTGTATTGCCGCCATTAATATCGCAATTGTTGTTGTCTCTGCTGCTATTGTTATTATGATTGTTTCGTTGCTGTTGCCTCCGTTTACTGTACACTTGATACTGATTTGTTTTTGCCGTTTTGCTGTCGTTCATTGATGGCCAAAGCACTCACAAACGTACAACAACAATAACAACAATAACAGTAATGTGAAATATGTCAATTATGTCAATACATTTTCAGGCCGCAATTGGCAAATTCGGAACATTCGCTTACTTGCGTGCTCGCTTGCGCGCTCGCTGCCTTGACTCGCCCACCACCTCATTCATATATCCACCCCATTCACCACTTTGCTTCCAATCGCCAATTCAACTGCGTAGTTGTGTGACCCAAATTGAATTGTTTTCATCTCTTTCAACTGTTTTGTTAGTCTTTGCCATGCAGTATGTTTGTATGTACGAGTATATGACTTTTTGTTATTGTGGTTTACATTTCTGAGTAATGCAACACAGGCCAGACAAGCATATGGCCAATTGGTGCCGCTAAGGTTGTTGCCAATTTTGGTGTGCATTTTTTGGTATTTCTTTAAAGCGAAATCGACAAGCAGGCGGCTTTGTGAGATTTCACACGTGAGTCACCTGAAATGACGCAGCCAACAACCAACCAGCCGGTCAGCTATAAAACTAAAAATAACAAATTCAAATGGGTAAATGACTTGGCTGAAACAATGCAAGCGACGTATCTGCATTCACTGTATTTATGTACATAGATAAATACACATGGACGTATATGCTTGTGTATTTAGACAAGGAAAAAACAACACAGGTTAGTAAACAAAATGAATGCCCTATGAGTAATAATAAAATAAAAATATTTCCGAATGATAGGCCTTTGCGAGTGTACATATAATATATGGCATATAACGGTGTTATGGGACTATTCCAAGGGATATAATAAATTAAGATTTGGAAGCAAGATTCCAGGTGTATTAAATCTTACCATAAAAATAATATCAAATTCCTTACGATTTGCCCCATACCAACTGATGAACCAAGGATTATTTTCCGAGGCAGCACAAAACTTGGGTAGGGGGGGGGGGTGCGCAAATGCCACAACCCTCCTGTTGAACCAAAATCCTGTTGTTTGCGATTAAATGACGGCAAAATCCTGTAGTCTGAGACGAAATGAGTACAAAGCCAAAATCTTTAAGGAAATCAAAATCATGCAGCATTTACAAAAATGTTCCCCTTAATATTCAAAAAATATTTCAATCCAAGCCTTCTTATTTCTACAGAAAATCAAATCCTACTTATTTCACAGAAAAACCTGTGTTGATAAACCTTGAAGTGTATAACTCACAAATGTCATATACTGTTTCAGTTTACACTATGAGTGAATATTTGAGTATTTTAATATTCGTTGCGAATGCCATTAGGGTCACCCAACACCAACCTTCTCTTCTTCTTCTTCGTCTTTCAAACAAAAGCTTTTATACATTTCTAATATGCAATACAAAAATCAGTGTTATTAATAATCGAATGTTGATCCAGATGTCCAGCACTCTTTCCATCTCATTCCTCATTCATCACCAATTTTGCCGAGCACTCGTCGATCATTCTCAGACCATGTTGCTTCCGATCTAGACTTCTTTTACGGTTCAATTTTTCTAAATCGAGTACTACGAACATTTCTCGTGTGCTTTCATTCCTTATAAGATCCCGTAGAACGTGAGAGCTATAGCTCTAAGTGTTCCCATTTCGATAGTTGACATACGCGTTCTGCTACCTCGGATAAAAGCATTTGGTGCTAGGATAATTATATCTAAAATTCAATACTCTTCTGACATCAGCAATTCATACGAACTTGGTTTAAATTAATTATTAATTGCAAAAAATGTGTACCGTCACTTCTACATTCCTTTCCATTTCCCTTAAACTGTCATTAAAAGAAGATGACCAGAAAAAATGGTTTAAATTTCTAGCACAGCTTCGGAAGAAATATCGCCTGAATGCTGCTCACTTTCATTAATTACCTAGAAAACATCCGAGGGAGATATTTTTAATTGCTTTTTTTTAATTAAAAATTTTTAGCGCAATCGGGCAAACAAAAATGTGGGCAAAAAATTCTTGGATTTTGTATGATGATAACGCGCCATCGCACCGAGTCAAACTTGTGCTGAATTATTTGACTAAACACCCAGTAAATACCATCGGGCAAACACCGTATACACCTGATATGGCCACGTGTGACTTCTTTTTGTTTCCCAAGTTGAAGTTACCACTTCGTGGAAGGAGACTCAAAGAGAATGCGACGAAGGAGCTTAAGGCCATCCCTTCGTCTGCCTACCAGGGGTGCATGGACGACTGAGTAAAATGTTGGCATATGTGTGTTGCTTCAGTCGGGTCATAGGGTAAAAAATGATTAAACTCCATAGAAAATCGTATCAAAAAGCCTAAAAAATTATGTAAAAATTCGGAAATTTCTCAATAAAAAGCTAAGAAATACATATGTATATTAAAATATTTATTATTGTAAATTTTCCAGGTCAAAGAGAAATTGCTCGTAATATCCTCAGGTTATTCTAATTTTGTAATTTGAATTAAAATGTGAGGAATTTTTAGTTGTCGATAGCAGCTGTACGAAAACTTGGAGAAGTACAAAATTTTCTTAAACTGTTAGTTCAAAGTTTGAAATCAATTCCGATTAATTAAATCAACAGCTTTCCACAAAAAAAAAAATGTATTGCCATCCGCCTTCAAATAACGCCTACTTCAATAATCAATTCAAGTAAATAATGAAATAAATATTTTTTTTTATTTTAAGTGAAATTATTTCTTAAAAAAAATCACAGTAGTTGAATTTGTACGCATAGTAATACTTTAGCGTGTACGTATCTGGTAAAGTAGTCTAAGATTTGTTGAAAACAGCTCCATGAAAAACAGTTTAAACAAACGAGGAGCCTGAGGGTTGAACCTAGTGATAAATCAGTTTCTCATTAAATTTAAACGACTTGGCTTTTATCATCCTCGATGGGTGAAATACTTATAAGGACGCTTAAAGAGATCTAAAAGTGGACGGAATTAGTCGGACTGTAAGTAAATCCAGATAAGACCGATTTTGTACTCTTTACAAGGAAGTACAAGCCTCCTAAGGCTTGGAGGAGTACAGTTGACATCAAAAACATCAACTGAATAATTACCTAGCAAACTGTCTTGGAGAGTAAATGAGGAACGAAAAGCAAAGAACGCTTGGTATTACTTGAGGCTTATCTCCTTACTACTCGAAACTCAACCAAAAGATTTGCTCAACGACTGAAGATGTCACGGCAATTCTCACAGAAGCTTTCTGGTCGCAGCAACATCTTGGATTCAAACGAAAGGCCAGACTACGTGATTCACAAGTTAAATTTTGCCAAAAGCCTAGCGTCATTATAGAGCAAATGGATGGCAGAGAGGTCTAGAATGCAAACACCAGTCACACAGTTTCAGTACAGATGGGTCCAAAATGGTGAAGGAGTAGGAGTAGCTGTCTTTTGTTCGCAATTTGATCTCCAAAAGTATATCGGATTCTCTAGTAACTGTAGTATATTTCAAGCTGAGCTCTATGCCGCATCAAAAGCAGCTGAATCAGCTCCTGAATTAACTCCTTTTAACACTGGTCCAAAATCGCATAAGGAGTTAAGCCAATTAAGCAGAAGAATACTCGGGCAAACATTTTCAATGATAGTCAAGCAGCTATTAAGCAATTATGGCTGATTGGACTAACTCGGGATGTGTTCAACAATGCAGATCTAAAATGGAAGAACTCTGCGAAAATGGGCAAGCCACTATTTACAGGATACCAGGATATAAAGGAATAAAAGCAAATGAGAGAGCCGATGTGCTCGCTAAGGAATGTATTTGCTTGCCGAGATTGAGCACGACAGAACTCTCTTTTCTGAAAACGAAACTGAATGAAAAGCTTGTTCCGGAAACACAGACGATGTGGGAACACTCAACCTCGTACAAAACTGCCAAAATTATTATAAGGATTTGGAATACCAAAACTATTTATCACTCTCTAGAAAAGACTGCCGCCGTAGCCGAATGAATTGTTACGTAACTACTACTCCGAGAACGTAGGTTCGAATCTCCGTGAAACACCAAAATGAAGAAACAGTTTTTTCTAAGAGCGGTCAGCAGGTAATGGTAAATCAGTGTATTTCTGCAATGAAAAATCTTCTCATAAAAATATCTGTAGTTCGGAGTCGGCTTACAACTGTAGGTCCCTCCATTTGTGAAACTACATCAAGACGCACGACACAAATAGGAGGAGGAGCTCGGCCAAACAGCCAAAAAAGATGTAAGCGCCAATTGTGTATATATTATATATACATAGAGAAGACTGCAAAATTGTTCTTTGGAGTGCTGACGGGACAGTGTCTCACCCCACCACTCAGCCAAAATGGGATTAGTCCAGTGCGATGCGTGTAACACATAAAACGAAATGAATGCTAGGGGTACTTTGAAACACCTACTTTGCCACTGCGCTGCTCTCTGTAGGACTCAACAAATGTGCCTAGGATCAACATATTTTTCATTCTTGAAGGATATTGCAGACAGAAGGATTACCGGCTTTTTAAAACTCTCGAAGGCGTGCATTAAGAATTGCATAAAATAACATCTTCGACTCCAGACCCATAGCATTGACAACACAATGGACCCTAGGGGTGTAAGGAGATCATTTTACAGATCGGCTAACACTGCCTATGCTAACGTGAGGGTTGAAGTGGTTTGAATTTGAAATTGTCAAGTCTAAACTTAATTTCGGTCAGTTGAAGAGTTGAAAACGAACACAGAAGAAACCCTGCTGATTTCGCCCACAAAAGTGTTTTTCTGTCTTCATTTTATACGCTTCGTAAGAAATTCTACATCCCGAATAACTCTTGGCGACGAATCCCTGAACTTTTGGGACTTAAAAAATAGCGGAATCCCGCGACTCACATCTCTAGTCTGGATGTAAATCTACGGTTGCTGTAATCGATTGGGTTTTTGCATGGCTACTATGATATTTAGTTGGTTTGGGCCCGGTGTTAATTGTGTATATGAAGTGTCAGATGATAGAAAGAGTTTTTTTCGAAAGGCCGTCACCTTTTGGAAGGTATTGCAATTCTGTTATGAAACTCTCATAAAAACAATCTGAATATCGGAGGCGGAGGAGGCATGTGACTCTCCATTTGTAGGGCAACACCAGTTGCATGACAAGTTGGAGCCGAAGCCCTATTACCATAAGTATTTACATACACACATTTATTATTATTATACATCTACGAGCATTTTATATTAATTTTAACAATTTGGCCGATCTTTCCTCCAATTTTTAGCGTTTAGCGTTTTAGCGAGAGTTTATTTTTGCACTTTTATTCCGCTTCTTCTGTGCACTAAAGGAAACATTTTCTCACCAGTTTCACCATTTTCTCCTCAATCTTTATGATTTGCTTATTTAAACTTGTTAATATTTCATATTGCGAAGTAAAACTACAAAGTAACATTCACCTCTAAAGCCCACACAGTGGCATTTGCATCAGCGCCAGAGGCGTGAATGAACCCGAAAAACTTTACGGTGTAATAAAATTTTATTTGATATTGGACGGCCCAAACAGCGCTGATTGCTTCCTTCATGAATTGCTGATAACTTATTGAACCGTACCCAGTGCCGTTTCTACTCTTTATTGCAGTCGATCGATAGGAAACAATATTGCAAATATTCGTACATTGTTGTTGTACTCATAGTAACATCAGCGTTGATGGCGCTTTTTATAATCCCAGTTGGATCGCCGGCAGATCGATATGTGGCGCAATGAGGTTGGTGTCGCGTGGGGAGAGTACAGCGAGTAGGAAATAGTCTGCGCAGCAGGCAAACAGATTCGCGGGTATCGACGAGGTAATAATTTGAGGAGCGCCCAGGTAGGAATGGCAAATATTCATTAAAGGCTCCACAATTTCATTATTTTACACTTTCAAAATACGCCACTTGATGATGAACAAATGAGGTTTCTAGCTACGGAAAAAGTGATATGAACAAAGGTTTCATGTCATAAAATTCGGAACGGTGTCCTAAAGATCATTTGAGCGATTGCGATTTCGCCTAGTTTGATTGTTTTCAAATTGAAATTGGAGTTTTGAAATTGAAATATCGTTTCACGCTCAACTGAGTTACCGGGTTTGTAAACACATGCAGAGCCATTACTTGACCAAAATTGGACAAATTATGGGAAGTAAAGTGCTATAGTAAAATGTAAAAGTTGTTATGAGTACCTCGTAAGAGAAAATCTATTTGTGCTGAAAAGTCATCAGATATTAAATTTTGCCAATTATGCAAAAAGTATTTGTAGAGATACATAGATACCATTTATAGGCTGCTTATTTATACAAGACCACTTGGCGGTTCGAAGGACGTAACTTTAGGCACCGATCTGGTATTGCTCGTGTCAGTGATCCTCGTCTAAAAAAACACAATTCCAGATATTTTCCCATCGTTCTTAGACCACGTTCAGGCAATTTTTCCCCACGTGATTCTTTCTGGCCACAGCTCGGTTCGTCCAAGCTCGATGCATACTGAAGGCATCAAAATTCCATGATTCAAAAAGCGTTTTCTAATACCTTTTCTTACTTTTCTTAAAATCCATCTGCCGTTCGGAGGTGTCATTAAACTGTAGGACATTTAAATGATATAATTTTCCACATACAATTTTTAAGAGCCGCACTTTGAATAAACTTTGTGAAACCTGACAGAATCTTTAACCCTCTATGGAGTCAATTAAGGCGGTATAGGAAATAAATATGCAGTTGAATTGCCTTGACGTAGTTTCGGAACTAAAAATGTGTACTTTTGGCAAGCAGTAGAGAATGCGGAAGGTATTAAAAGTTAAGAAGAGTTGCTCCTTTGGTTACGTAGACCTTCGCCGAACTCATCGTGGAAGTAGACGCCGTCCTACCTTCTATTGGTTAGATGCCCGCCATTAGATAAGCCGCAGCTCACAGCCTCAGAACAGAGTAAGAAGGCATCAGCTTACCGATGCTTCAAGGGACTATGATGAACTACTGATGCATCAGTGAATGCTACTGTAAGCTAAAAGGAAAGCAAAATAATCACTCGAAAGTTCCTTCAGAAGCGTTCAAAAAGAACTCTCGGGGATGTATTTGCAGTTTTGTTGCTTGATTGAGGTTTGCTACAAATTTGTAAAAAATTCTCTGAGCAGCATGCAAAAAAAAAAAATTAAGAAATTTCATATTTCCAGCTCTTAATAACAATTTTCTCAGTGGAGACTTTCGGAACCACTTTGCTGAAATATGTTTTATGTTGAATTTTTCCCTTCAGAATGCAAACTATATCACCCTGTCCATCCATTCATCTAGAAAGGAATTCCGAGTTGTTTCTTTCATGTGCCACAAGTACTGCTATGAACTTGCAACATTGTTACAAATAGCAATGGCATTTCTTTAAGTACTTATTTTGCAAATGCTTGCATGCAGGCACTTGCAGGCCATCCTCCTCTAAAGACATCTGCATTCTGCGGACAATTACATTTTAATGGCTCGAAATATTAAAGGAATTTCAAGTCTGCTCACAAATCGTACGATGGGAGCGCATTGCCAGAAGAAGTTAATAGGTGAAGTTTTATTGCCGCCACCCCGATGAACAGTGGGCCGAAACCGTAAAAAAATTTAATTACTTTGCAGCGATTTTGGGAAATTCAAAATGGCGGACTCAGAGATGGCAGTGCACCATTCAAAGAAATAACCAAAAAACTAATAAATAATTTTGTAAAAGATTTACAAGGGTATTAAAATTTAGTTCACATAACGGGTGTATGCAGCATTATAGAGGAACCGAGATATATATAGACGCATCCCGAAAAGATCAGAGTGATGAGGGGAATCAATTTGGGCATGTCTGCCCATCCGTCGGGACGTACGATAACTCAACCGAAAAGTAATATAGTCCAAGGAAGCTACTTATTACTCTTTGCTAAATATAATGTGGTGTTGAAAGTGAGCGAAATCAGTTATTAACTCCATTCACCTTCGACGTAACGAAAATTTTCAAATAATGAGAATTAGGTGATATCTCCTTTATAAATGAAGCAAAAAAAAAATTTTGAAAAATGAACGGTGCCAGAACAAAGGGTCACCTAATTGTGATCCAAGATAAGTATAAGGTATCTTCTATTTGCCACTTCTCTGCTTGTCTATTGACGAAAAATTTGCATGTGAAAGTACCAAAAAAGTTATCGAGCAAGATTCCCCGCTAGCGCGTATGGTTATATGTCTTAAAACTAGTATAACTCACTTTCTTACAAACAAATTTCAGTTTATGCAGCTCTTATTCAGTGCTGCCAGGATATATTTATTTATACCAGTTGCTTTATCTGTTCGCTACTTGCCAACGCGTGGCGAAAAGAAGAGGCCTCTTATTGAAATTGGATGAAAACAAAGCCCACTCTTTATAAGTTAAGACAAAATAGTCATCCGTCCATCTGATTTACAAGCTACAACTTTCATTTCCCACAAGTTTGTTTGATTTAAAACATTAATATCAACTCCAAATTAAATTTTACTTTACTACTGTCCGGACTGAATTTATATTAGCATTTCCTTACTTGTTAGTTTCAGGTTTATTTTAAACCTCACCATAATGTCGGAAAATCGACCTTAGATATTCAAGAAAACTTTCGATTTGGAAATTGAATTCTTGTCCGGCCGGACCACTGTGCGATGCTCATCCTCTTTCAGCACGGCAAGCGAATTGGCGAAAGTTGCAAATTTTAATATCACAGAAAATATGAATGGGAACCAGCGGTTGGCGAGCAACTATTTAATTGCTTTACATATTTTTGCTTTGTTGTTTTTTATCTAAAGTTATAAACAAACTTAATTTATGGAAATTGCTTTCCTACTAAGATTTTACAGTTCATATGAGTGCTTTTATGTGCGTGTGTAGTCGTGTGCATTTGTGCGCAGGCACTTAAGTATGTTTTAATACAGCAAAAGAAGAACCAAACCCATTCGTAAACCCATTTACGAAGTAATGATAAGTGTTGCCCAGTCGGTGAAAGTTGAATAAGCATTTTTGTCAAGTCAAGTAGTCAAATAGCATTTTTGCGATTACAAAGTATTTTCATGAAAGTAATTGCCTTGCTTTTCCTCCATTTTACTTGACTTGAATGATTTAAGAAAAACTCGCTTGCGGCAAACACAAATCAGAAAACTCTGCCTGAATATTTGTCATCGAAGTAATTTAAGAAATGGTCCAAGAAGTGTTCTGTCTTTAGGCTATAAGAGAATGAATTCTGGATCAGCTGATTTACTATAGAGAAAGGTTGGTGCCGCACACAGCTCATTCAAGAATGATAAAATACAGATTGCGCTTTCCCAAGTGCGGTGACGTCAGTACAGAAATAAACAAACAAAACAGAGCGGAAGAACAAGTGAAAGTGGATGGACGTGCCTGCATTCGCACCGCTCACAAAGGTTAGGTTAGGTTGATCTGGTTGAGTTCCAGTCACACATAGACCAATGTCAGATGGAGCTCATTAGTTATGCGTTTTGCAATAGTCCACCCGCATGGTGCCAGTTTCTATTGCAAAATTTAAGGAGATATTTCCAACTCACTGCTCCGATCAACTAAACTGTGGTGCCCCAAATATTTTAAACGTGTCTACAACAACGCGGGATATCCGCAAAGGGGATACTCTACAGTTCCCCTGGAGCCCTGCTCCTTACATTTCCTGTTTTACAATCTGTTCGTGTTAATGATGGTATATCTCGAGTATGACTGTGATCTTCGTGCTTTTTCATGACCTTAGCATTCCTGCAAGTGGACAGACTCTCCCATCTTGTCCTGAATGTTCCGATCAAATTTCGTCTAGTTGATTGTATAAGCCTGGAATACACTGGAAAATACCAGTGATCTGAATGCTTATACGACTTTCCTAGCTCTAACTCTGGACAGTGTATCCCAGCGCCTACTCCATTAGTCATTTTAGAACTCTGCGTATAAAAGTTAAGAGTAACGCTAAAGGCCTTATGCCACAAAGGTTTGTTTATTTTCTGTTCCGGCGTTACTAAATTGCCAATTTCGCCAAAAAGAATGTAGAAGTTTCGGAGGCGGCACCTTCTGTATTCTCGACATCGTAGGACTTATGTATGTAGGAGTTCAGGCATTTAATCTCGTATAGTATTTGGAAAGTAATTGTTCCAGAACTCTTGCAGGTCTTACAAAGCAACTTTACAGCTATATCGCCATTCATCGGCCTACAGTTAGTGAAGGATTTAATTGTGTCGTTTTTAGCTTTTGAATAGTTCACCGGACCCGAAGTTGCTGCACGTAGTTTCAAAACTCGTCGGTTAGCTCAAATAGGTATCTTCATTGTGCTTAAAAGTGGTTTTCTACTGAGATGACCTTGCGAGGCCGCGTGGAGCGTGTGAAGCTTTAAGGTCCTTGTCAACCAGCTCAGATCCCAGTTTCAGCTCAGAATTAGAGATATATATACATATATATATATTCATATAATTGGTGCTTACACACGTTTTTGGGAGTTTGGTTGAGCTCCGCGTTCTATTTAGGGCATGTGACTTGCTGTTTTTCCACGCTACCTACAGTTTTAAGTCGACTCCGAGCGGCAGATGGATTTATGAGAAGCTTTTTGTACTCGGAGGTTTGTCATTGTCTGCCGAAGGGCGACCGCTATTAGAAAAAACATTTTCTATCCTTTGGTGATTCATGCACGGAAATTCGAACCTCCGCACTTCCAAAAAGTAGTCACGCATCAACCTAATCAATCAAGCTAATCTTTTTCCGATACCTCCTTCTATTCTGTTTTAACTAATTCACTACCCACCGTTTCGATGTTGCAGGGAGGGCTGATTATTGTTTACAGAATGTGCCAAAAGGATTTGCTAGATGCATTTTTTTTCTGCATCTGGTTATTTGTGTTTGTGACCGTAGACAGTAGATGGTTTCGATGGTAGATTCGATTTCTTCTAGGGATGCAAGATATTACAACTTTTTTTGACAAACCTCCTAGCGTATGTTACCTGAAAAGGTCTCTCGTTTCTCGTAATCTACACATTTCCTCTGCGTCCAATACTATTACCTGCCTTCCGAAGAGGCCATCCATTTGCTATTTAAGCTGGTTGCTTTAAAGAAACACTTCGAGCAATAAATTTTCTTACCTTTACTCTGAACAAATACCCAGCTGCTGGCATAGTTATTAAAATTGTTTGATTGTATACAAATAAATAAGTATTAAATCCCAAATTACTAAATTTTTATGTGCCCCTATAAGTTACAGTGACCCCAAAAAAGTCCGATTCCTGACTACAACAAAGAACTTGGTTAGTGATCAAAATAATCGCCGCTTCAAAGGCGTCTCTTCTCTCCACAAATTCTCTGTCAAAAGTCATTTGCATTTACTGCTCCATCATAGCTTCCGCATGCATCGTACGCCCGGCAGGAATGGTGTACTAGTGCATACCAAAGGAGGGACGGGGTGTATGTCCAGTTGCAACGAAGCCATTAAATACTAAAAGTCATCTACTATTAAATATCTTGCACTGGTTCGCCACTGTAGCAGATCGTAGTTGTGATTTTGCCGCACAAGTTTCCATAAGCATTTCGAGTGCATTTGACGAGACCAATTTTGTATCAACGTTTTTCCAAATGGAACAGAGAAACTTAAGCGAGCCGTAAATGTGTTCTTGTGTGCATATATCGTATATTTATATATGTATTTACATCTGTGTATGTGCCAGAACAGTGCTTAAAGATGACGTCGATCGAGCGCCAGTATGGAAGTATGGGCATATGGACGATGTGAGCGCATTTGCTGTTCAAGACAGCTGGACTAAGTGAACAAAAGTGAGTTCCAATTTAAAGTCTCTATTGTAGATACATGCAAAAGTTAACGAGTTCGCGCTGATCGGCAGTTCCGACATCATAAGTTAAAATTCATTCTTATGGTCTATTAGGCCCTCTGTGCATTTATTGGCTAATCACTGCTGTTTTACAGCTTCACCTTCAGGTTCTGGATGCACACTGTACGTTATCCGCCAATCAATCAGTCAATGGCTACTAATAAAATATTCAAAAAAATTCGAGTACAAAATTATTGGCCACTTTTCATTGTGCACACGCTTTGAACGAGTATTTGACTATTTTTCGTAGAAGAAGAAGATATTGAAATACAGTAGAAATTCGATGCTTGCGACAGAACTTTCTTGCGTACTCAGTACTTGCGACATTACAAAATTGTTACATCATTACGTGCAACATTTTTTGTTTTGTCTTTCTCTGTTGCTCTTTTTACGATGTATTTTTGAGATTAGAGCTCGGAGAAGTATCGTCTATGTTATTCTGGCAATGAGGTTTTTTGAATTAAATCAGCTGAATGAATTTAAGGGAAGTACCGCCAATTTTATTTGCTGACGAAGTGACAGTTTTGCTTTAACTGGTGTGGTTTCAGAATGGCAAAGAGAAATTTCACGCTGCTGACGTACTGAACAAATTAAATGCGGGAATTTCCATTAATGCATTACCTCAACACTTTCACGTGCATAGGCACTAGCAACTCTTATTAAGAATATGAACGTAAAGAAGCCCATAAAGAAGTTTGTTACGCGGTCTAATTCCGGTCCAGATAAAAACTCTTAAGATTTCTGAGTTTCCAAAAATGGAAGAGGCGCTGTTGTCAAAGTTCCAAACACTTACCAGTTACAAATGATATGCTGAAAGAGAAAGCCAAGTTATTACGCCAAAATTCAGCAACAGCCTGGTGGCTTCTGCGCGAGCAATGGTTGGGTTGCAAACTTTAAAAAGAGGCATGGAATACAATGTCTAAAAGTTTGCGGAGAAAAATTATCAAATAATATTGACTCCATCAACCCATTTTCGGAGTGGTGTCTCATTGTTTTAGAAGCTCTTACCTCATAAAACTTTTGTGCTCTTAAAAGAAACCTCAACTCCGGGAGTAGGGAGAGAATAACGTTTCTTGACTGTACAAATGCTGCTGGAAAACATAAAGTAAAAATTACGGTAATAGGGAAATCGGGGGATCCGCGTTGATTAAAATTTTTGTATTGACATGCCTGCTGTCTACAAAGGAAATAAAATTGCCTGGATGACTTTAGCTTTATTTGAAGAATGGTTTCACGGAACATTTGTCCCAGAGGTAAGCTCTTTTTTTACCAAAGCAAAAAATCCTGTTTTATTCAAAAACTCCTTAAATGTATCTGTTTATTCTTAGAGTTCCTTCGTGCGCAAAATCTTCCGGAAAAAGCACGTTTTCTTATTGATAATCCTCCTTGCCATCACAAAAAAGGCGAGTTAAAGAGCTACGACAGCCAAATATCGGTAATGTGATTTCCTCCAAACTGTGCGCCTCTATAGCCCATGGATCAAAACGTTACAAGGCTACTAAATTGAACTATAAAAAATTCCTCTTAAGTCACATTGTTGCTCCTGGAGAAACTATCGATGAGTCTGCGAAATATCAACATTAAAAATGCAATACGTTTTTTAGCTGGTGCTAGAGATACCCTTACTGCAACTTCAATTCAGTCATAGTTTCCAAAGCTGTTTGAGGAAGCGTCTGATTGGGATTGTGACGAATTCATTCCTCTTTCGGAGTAACGATTACCGATAGCTGATGATGCATTCCCTGCAGCAAGCCTTCCAATCTGAAATCGAGCAATGGATTGTTGAACCTCATTCGGAACCCACTGCCTTAAATGAATAATACTCTAATGAAGCCGACGAAGCAGTCGATGAAGGAACTAACTACGTGATGATAAATACGAATAAACTTACATCGGGCGAGGCAAAACGAATGAAAATCTCTGAAATTCGGGAGAACTTGAACGATGTAGGAATAAAATGCTCTGATAGTGGTGAAGGTGAATCAGTGAAGGTGAATCAGAAGAAATTGGAAATGAACTATGCCAAGACTATATTTTTATAGTGAAGATAGTGGGAATAATGCTTTAATGAACAAAATATTCAGAAATCCTCAGAAAGTTATAGAGGTTTTTTAAAACATCTTGAATTCTCGTAAAAGAAGATGAACTTGAGTACTTCCAAGTTCTGAAGATGAAAATGAAAATATAATCAGAATGAAATTGGTGCAGATGGGACTGGTTGGGGAAAAATACAAGGAGGTCAATTCCGGGAAGATTACCGTATCGTAATATCTTTAAAGACGTATCCGGTCTAACAGGAAATGCCAAAAGACTTATTATGAAGCGAAATTTCTTTAGTAATCGACGACCAAATGCTTGAACATGTAAGATCTTGCACGAAATTAGAAGCCTCCCGAGTTTTGGGTAAAAAATGGAACGTAACAAAAAAAATTGAAAGCTTTCATTGGAGTTTTGTATGGTCGGGGAGCATAGGAAGCAAAAGATTTCAAACTTCCGTATTTATGAAACAAAAAGTGGGGTCCAAACTTTTTTGCAAAAACCAGCAGTAGAAATGATTTTACCGAAACTCCGAATTCGCGGGCCTGGCCAAGAGTTCAGGTCACAGGAAATGAGCAAGAATTGCGTTGCAACATGCAGAATCGGTATGCGTATATTATATGTGCATGTGTTTGTGTTGGAGGCTTCTCTGTATAAAATGCAATTTACCAAAATGATGACTTAATTTTTTTCGTATATTTTTTGCTTTTTGCTTTTGAAGCCATTCCAATTTCATTCCACACCCCAATGAATATCGAATAAACAAATTAGTCAATGATTAATCATACGCTGCTGTTTGTGGCTTTTTATTTATTAGTCTGACTAGTAGGTGATGTCACAGATAATAGTTAGCCAAGAGCCATTAACGACTCCAACAACATGTAATATCTGACCTAGAATCGGTTGAGCGAAGTTAGTGGTGACTTAATAAGCGCGTGGCAGCACATGTATGTACATATGTATGTATGTGTGTATGAATGCTTGCCGTGTGACATTTCAATAAACGCTCACAAATCGGTATGAATGAGATTTTACATAAATATGTATGCACATACATACATACATACACACGTCATGCATATTATTTTTGTGCTTCTTTTTGGGCGCTTACATTTCCGTTTTGTAAATAATTTGTTTTTTTTTATACCCGCGCGCATTTGGCGCAAGGGTATTATAGTTTTGCTCACATAACGGTGATATGTGCTTATAAGAATGTACCTATTCCTGCCATAAGTTCTGTTACAAGTTAAGTCCGTTGTGGACATTTTAGTTAGTTGTGTAAATATTAAAAAAAAATGTTAAAATTTCATTCAAAATGGTCACTATTTGCTTTTACACAAGGCCATTTTTAATATTAGGCCATTCTTCTATTGCAGCACGCACGACTTCTATGGATATTGACGACGCTGCTCGAACTAAAGATTGTTTGAACTCTCCAAATTTCTGTGAGGTCTTCGACAGGCCATGTTCTCCAATTGTAAACACAAACTGTAATTCAATGGATTCAGATCTGGACTTCCAGATGGCAAATCTTCTGCCGTCATAAACCCAGGAATATCGTTTTTTAGCCACTGCTGTAGGTTTTTCCCTCATAGGCTGGAGCGAAATCTTACTCGAAGATCCGACGCTCTCCATTGAAGAGAGTACTACTCAACTGCTTCACCACGCTTTCTAAGACATCCTCCTGGCTTAGTTTTGCACCAGTTTTAACCTCTTTTTCGCGGAAATGAAGAGATGTCACACCTTTACACTTTGGCCATGCAGAACCGTTGGAACCACATTTTTTGTGTCTTCGGGAGTTTTAGCATAGATTTTGTCGTTTTGCTTATTATAAACTTCTTTAACAGTGAACATTTTCTCATCTGTGAAAAGAATATTTTCATGGCCGCTGACCGCGTGCCACCGAAGAAGCTGCTTGCATCTGTCGAGTCTAATTTTCTTCACAGATGACCAGTTGAGCGATGGAAGACTTTCATGGTTTCACTGGTTCGAGCCACGCGAGGACGACAACTTCTTTTTCTGTCTGTCACTTAAGACATTCTCAAAATATATTAAAAAGTTTTTTCAGCAGTTCGTAAATCTCATTTGCACTTTTACCACACTTCTGTAATGCAGTCACTGCAATGCGATTTTCCTTAGCTCTCCCCGCCATTGTTAACAAGCAAAATTTGCCACGAAACTGAGTATAATTTATGAGTAGACAATGCACACGAACAGAAACAAAAATAACGGAACTTTTATCTACGAACTCGTTCTCACCTTATGGATTGTAAAATTTGTCACAGAATTTATGGCAAGACTAAGTAAATACCAAAAGGCTCAGATTGATGAGAGGAGTCGAGTTAGACATGTCTGTCCGTCTGGTCATCCGTGCGCACGATGGCTCGAGTGAAAATTTGTGTATAAGTAGTTCAATGAAACTTAACACACATTACGTTTTGTTCAAAGTAGACCACCACCTCCAAAGTAGGCTGCTGTTGACCACCTCCCATATAACGGAAATGTTCAAGACAAAACTTATTGTGATATTTCTGTTATAAATAAAGCAAAAATACTCACATTTGGTAGCAGAGATAGACCTAACAACAAATACGACGCATATAAAATATGGAAAAATGGGCGGTACCATGCCTACTTTTAGGTAAATGCGGATATCTCAATAACGACTTAATAAAACTTGCACCGACTTGGTGCTCTTCAACTAATATATGTAGATCTGTCATCAATATCTTTGAGATCGCTCAAAAACCACGCCCATTTTTTATGTGCTAATGCTAATTTCCATCCGTCCGTCTGATTTACAAGCTGCAACTCTCATTGCCCATGAGTTTGTTTGATTCCAACAATTAACAACCAGCCCAAATTAAATTTTACTAAAGCGTGCGCTGGTATATAAACTTCGATCCAGAGCGAATTTAGCGTTTCGTTATTTGCTTTTAGTTAATTTTTCTTTGTTATTATTTAAAGACTTTACTTCTTTACTACTTCGCAGTTTTGCTGCATTTACTTAAGTCTGAATTTACATACAAACATACACACACACAGATGAATGCATTTATCTGATTTTGTAAAATGACTGGGCGTGCGCCGATGACTGAGTGGCGTGGGCATTTTCGTGGGTGAGCTAACTACGAGTCCACTAAATTGGAACAATAGACACTTGGATAGTATCGCGCATTGATCGCCCCATTGAAGGAAATGAAGTTGTTGCATCTGTCGAAAGTAATTTATTTTGAAGGCAAATGGTGGGTCGCAACAGCAAACAGCAGCGCTGTTGCACACATTTTTATTATCGAATATAAATTATGAAGTACATAATCGTAAATTGAGCGGAAGTGATGCATGCTTGTAAATATAAGGAGAAGTGCTATTTATGTTTTGAGATCGAGAACCCCTAGTATTGGCACGTAAATTTCGAAGTGCGCTAATTTTGCGCTTGATTTTGTGGGTTGAAAATATTCAAAGCAATATTTGAGTTATTTTCGGCAACTTGGAAAATGCAGCTCGGTTAAGAAATGGTGGCCGTCGTAGTCGAGTGTGCGTGCACGTAAAGTTAGAACTACATATCGATCTTTTCAGGTGGCGCTTATGTCTCAAAAGATAAAGCAGCGCAACTAAAGTAAAACACTTCCACAAGTGAAGTTCGAAACGCTCAGCACGCCTGAAAGTAGCCAAATTTTATACTTTTTACAGGCGTTTCAGCCGCTGGAGGCATATGTAAGTTCTGGTGCGAATGAAAAAAACAACGATGTAATCGATAAGTCTTCATACATTTTGAACCCAATTTTGCCTAGAACTAAGAAAAAATAAATAATTGGCACGTACACTTCTGCTAGGCGTTTGGCCGAGCTCCTTCTCCTATTTGTGGTGTGGTGTGTTGTTCCACAAATGGAGGGACTTACAGTTTCAAGACGACTCCGAACAACAAATGATTTTTATGAGGAGCTTTTTAATTGGCATTGCCGGCCGAGAGGCGACCGCTACTAGCAAAAACCCTTTTTTATTACTTGATGTTCATGCACAGAGATTCGAAAGATGACTTTGCCTGGATTTGATAGAAGTGTTCTCAGAGGTCTCCTACCCGGTCACCGGCATCCCCTTCTTAAGGGGAATTTCACAACTTATTGCACAGGAAAGCGCAAAAGAGATGGAGCTCCATGCCCTCATTGACCCCAGTACAATAGATAGAGGACTCAGAAAGTTTTGGGGTCGCTATTCAATTTCGTAACTTGTAGTTGTATTTACCGGTCATTGGACATCGTTGTTGTTACCGATCATCGGCACACTCGCGTGAAAGCTGAGTTTAGGTTAGGTTAAGTTATGGTGGTAGTCGGTCTGCACGACCAACTCATTTCGACCTTACAGGTCCGTTGTGCCACTGTGCTGCACGGGAACCCCACGTCTCTTATGAGACGTAGAATTGATCCCAACCCCACGCCAGACAGCTCTCTAAGAGAATTAAAAAAGTATTTATCTAGACAACTTGCTCTGATTTTAGCTAGGGCTAGACAATTGCAAAGGGAGTGCTCAACTGTTTCTTCCTCTTCCTCATCTTTACAACTTCTGCAATATTCATGGAAGAAAACTCCTAGTCTCGAGGAATGCCTGCCAAATAGCCAGTGACCGGTTAAACAAGCCACGACCTTCGAGATATCTTCTCTTGAGAGGCTAAGCAATTCCTTGCTTCTTTTCTTGTTTATTTGTGGCCTTAGTAGCCTGGCTGTTACACATGTATCTTCATCTCTCCATGACCTATTGTCCTCTTGGGTAATGTTGTTTTTTATGCTGAGTGTTATGTTTCAAAGCTGAGTTTACCAGTTAACCCCCATTGCAGAAGCTGTGGGATCTTTCAGAGAAGGAGACTGTTGAGCACTTTCTCTGTAAATGCCTGGGATTGGTAGCTAGGCGATTAATGACATCATAACGGCACTTTAGTGCTACTTGGGGAGTGCCGGAGTGGAACTTCAGCCATTTCACCTACCTTCCTTTCCTTGTTTCAGTATTTTGGTTGATATTTGAGCATTAAAAATGGCAAAGAAGAATACAACTAAAAAGAGGCATATGCGCAGATATTGTGAGTAAATGTGAACTCAGTGAAGTTGTCTATTTCTAACCCTTGCAATGCCAGTAAAGCCTGAAAAATTTGGAAAAGCACAACGGCCTGAATGGACTGATGTGGAGTTCTAACATAAGTACTGGATTCGGGGTTGACGGCGAACATAAAACATCAAGCAATTTTTTTCCAGTAGAAAACATCATGCCACGTGCAATTGTAGTGCACTTAATTTGCAAGACATGATCAGAACGAAGACGGCAAGTTGGACGAGAAACTTAAATCAATTTCCTGTCAAGAAGTTTAAGCGTATTTTTAATAACTTTCTAAGCATCCATGAACCTAACGCTTAACTGAGGATGCGTAAACCTTTAAATCATAATAGATAGAAAATTCAAGCCTAAAAAAACAAATACAAATGTTTTCGATGCTAAAGGTTTTCTTTTTATTGTTCTAGGTGATGTCCAAAAGAAACAAGACTGGGCGTCATAAAAATCTTTTTGGTGGGACCATCTTTTTACTGAGTTAATGCGTTGGAAGTTACATCTCTAGCTGACTTTCAGTGAAAGCTTGATGACATTCGGTTCAGTGGAAGCGAAGTTGTTGCCTCTAAAGTGTTAGTATGTTTGTGTCATCGGAACAAAAATGAGTGAAAGCTTGGTGACATTCGGTTCAGTGGAAGCGAAGTTATTGCGTCTAAACAAAGTTTCGAACAAAGGGCTAATATCAAATTTTGTTTTAAAATCGGTAAAACGTTTTCCGAAACATTTGAATTGATGAAAAAAGTTTATGGCGATGATTGTCTATCTCGTGCCGGAGTTCTGAGTGGTTTACAGGTTTCAGAGATGGTTGTGAGGACATAAATGACAATGAACTTACGGGCCGCCCAAATTCAGTAAACACCGAAAATTCCATCGAAATTGTTCGTAAACTTATCAAAAATGAAAAGAAATCATTGTTGAAATTCATGAAATCAGGGTTGAGTATCTCCAAAAAACCAATTTATCGCACTTTAATTGATCATTTCGGCTTACGAAAGGTTTGTGCACGTTTATTCTGCACAAGTTAATTGAGAACTAAAAATTGCTCAGAACTCAACATTCGAAAGACCTATTAAAGAGGCGAGAGAATAGGAGAAGACTTGGTGTTTCCAACATGAACCTGAAACTAAGCGTCAAAGTGCCGAATGGAAGGCTCCAGACGAGTCACCATCCAAAAAATTGCGTTTGGAGAAGTCAAAAATCAAGTCCTTGCCCCTTTGTTTTTACGATTCCAAGAGATTTGTCCACGATGAGTTCGTGCCAATGGGCCAAACCGTCCATGCAATTTTCTAACTTGGCGTTTTGAAGCTTTTGTTGCATCGCATTCGTCGAATTCGCCCAAAATACCGCGAAGGAGGAAGCTAGCTAGCGCTTATTGCATGATCTTGGGACTTGATTGTGACTGATTTTTTGACTAGAAATCGCATTTTAACCATCAATAACTCACCGTATTTGCCTGGTATGGCTACCTGTGACTTCTATTTGGCCATGAAAGGAAAACGTTTTGTGCCCGTAGAGGCCATCCAAACGGCTTGTACCGACATTTCGGTCAATGACCTGAAACACTCTTTCTTTTAGATCGCGCAAAACAGTGTATCAAGGCCGGAGGGGACTATCAGAACAAAGCTGCTGTCGTTTCTATTTTAGCTCAGTCTTGTTTATTTTGGACTTCACCTTGTACATTCATAAATCCAGTTTATTTATTTATTTCTTTATTTATACTTTTCACTACTCTTATTTAGTACAAAGAATGCATGCGGCAATCACTTTATCTTTTCATAATATTTGTAGTAATTTCAGCTAAATTTGTCTCTTAATTTGTATATAAAAAAAATTGTATAAAAAAATTAATCTTGCAAATCAAAGTTCCAAACTTTGTGCAAAATTCGCAAAAATTGGACGAATTTCAAACAACTGCCATCAAACTTCTCAACTGTTTGGCCTGTGGTTTTATAGTCCATTCAATTTTAATATACTCAAATCTAATTCGAAGTCGGCCAAAAATCGTGTTGATTCCTGACATTCTTTGTTCGTGCTACTGTCATGGCCCGTTGTATGTTGCACGTTCAAGATTGGGAGCACCGAAAAACTTATTCATTTACGCTCCAGAGGCCAAAACAAAAAATGTTGTTAATCCAAATGTTTTGTGAATTATCACTGATAATCGTTCGTATACAGTGCACTCGCGATAACTCGAACTAATTAAAACAGGCGCTGTTCGATTTATCGAATTTGTTCGACTTATCAATTGAGTGTGCTATGTTAAAAAAACAGTCATCGAAATCGATTTTTTTCAATTAAATTTATTTATTTATTTACATATGGATATGAACATGAATATGTTTAAAATAATTAATTCGTTTCAATATTTTTCATCAAATATTTGGCAGTCTTTGTGTCAGTTACACAAAAAAAGTCAGCTTTAACAGAAAAGTTAGGCCGAAAAGAAAGTTGTAATGTGTGTTTGTCTTTTCTTGCCTGCAGCAATGTTGAAGAGTGTTAACCTTTGCGGGGCTTACTTGTTCAGTTGTGGCCCACTGAATTACCTTATTGATAGAGCTAACTGCCCCCTCAGATGATATCCGCTCACATGTCTCAGTTGTGTTGTTAAACTCAGACTCAGAATCACTAGTTTCAATTATTACTTCTGTGTCGGTAAATTCGGCACCATCATTCCATTTGTTAACATCATAAAGCGTAAATTCGACCTGTAAATTATGTTTTTCATGTTATGTTTTTTCAAGATGAGTCCACTTATTGGGTAATTCTTTTTTCTTTGGGACAGAAACCATTTGTATAAAGCGGCTTTCATTTTAGGAAACTCAGAAGCTTTTAAAGTTCTCCTCTTCCCAGGACCCAAAAACGTGTTGTTTACTGCTTTTAAAATTGCCTTGTCTTTCTTTTTTATAAGACTTATGGTGGACTTGGCTACCCCATATTCCTTCCACGTTTAATTTTGTTAAGGACTTCAGCCCTCTCTTTTAATGTTAAACACTTCAACCTTTTACGATCCATTACTCACATGCACTGATACACTACAAATGACAAATTTAAAGCAATTTGGTCAATGCAAGATGTTGTTCCCAGAAAACTAACGGGATATTAACGTCGAAATATTCATGTGGACAATACACTAGTATACATATAA
Organism: Anastrepha obliqua; assembly: GCF_027943255.1. Taxonomy (NCBI): domain Eukaryota; kingdom Metazoa; phylum Arthropoda; class Insecta; order Diptera; family Tephritidae; genus Anastrepha; species Anastrepha obliqua. Next base: position 3,397,848 of record NC_072894.1, read on the forward strand.
TTTATATACATATACTATTACATATGTATGTATGTACAAAATGTACATGTTTGAAAAGAATGTGTGTACAAATAAATTTGTTTTTTTGTTCGAGTTATAGCGCTTTAATATTGTTCGAGTTACAAACTAGTCAATAGGGAAAAAAATGTGTTCGAGTTAGCACGTCGTTCGACTTAGCGGCTATTCGAGTTACCGCGAGTGCACTGTACTTTTTTACTTTTTAAATAAAAGAAAATGTAGATAGAGAAATCATTTCAAGTTTTATTTGATGATATAATACGCGTATTCCGTTAGGGTGTAGCGAAGCATACCGAGGGACCGATAGTGTATGATACAAAATTACTTGCGTGTAGGTATACAAGTACGTGTGTATGTAGATGCATGTTCCGTAAAAAAAAACAATACTCTTAATAATAATACTCTGTTAATACTCTAAGCCAATCACAAACAATACGAGCACCAAAACGATTGAAGAACGTGAATGGAACTCTTGCACTTTACTCCAGTCATTCAATATCCAACATACGCTTGGACAATAACAATGCCTATCTACATACATACATACATACGAGTACAACACTGCCGATCGCAGCGCATCACACACCCACCCGTTGAATTGGCTGTTTTCGTTGAAATCTTAAAATGGTGTTGGTAAAAGTTGACAAGAAGGAGACAGTACGATAAGTGTGGCGTGTAAGACAATAGTTATTACGAACACTGTTGTTGGTATGGTTAGCTGTTGTTTTCATGAATGATATCGGCAGCACTCGTACCAACGCCAAACAGCCCGTCGACAACTGACAGAAGTGAATGGGTGCTGTTCAGCCAACGTCAACGCCAACGCCGCTGCTCTGCATGCCACCAGCTCATTGTTTTCTTTTTCAACGAGTGCAAATTGTAAAATTCCAAGTCAATTGATAGACGCAAAAAATTGAAAAAAAAGAGAAAGGAAGAATGTCTGCGTCGACAACAAAGCCGAACGTCGGCTAATCTTTGCTTTTTGTTGCGCGATCCGGAGCTAACCAGATGAGATACTTCGTTTATTTGTTTTTTATGGGTGCTTTAAGTCTTTTTTCATTGCACATTTGATACAGAATTCCAAAGTTTTTACAATACATAAATTCATTTGCTCGCTTTTTCTATTCGCTCATATTCGATGGGGTCCAGTTGTAATAATACGATAATTTTAATGCTACACTTTATGATGCTTCCAAGTTGCGTACTTGGTGGAATGCATATGGAATTCGAATTCAGAATGCGTTTTACTACGGGACGTGTCATCGACGTCAAAGGCGCCATTTTTGAACTTTGCAAACCATTTGCGTGCTGTAGACTCGCCTATGACACCTTCTCCATACACAAATGTCGCAAATGCCCCGGGTTGCTTCGGTGGCTTTTTGACCTCGATGAAAAACAAAGAAAAGCAGATGTCGAAAATGTTAATTTTTGCCTCCTGGGTATTCCATTTCTAATCAAAACTAATAATAAAATAAGTAGCACTGTGGTACCGAAAAAGCATGATTTGCGGCGAAAGTAATGAAGAAAAAAGATGAGAGTGTGAATTTAAAACTACATACATAAGCACACAAATTTCTCCGCAGAACAGTTTGTGCGTGGATAAATTTGAGTAATCATATACACCTATTGAATAATTCTGCGGTAGTGTGAGAGTGCATCGGTCGAAATACTAAAAAATATCGCAGCCGTAAATGTTTCGTAGTAAACAGCCACATCGGCGGACTCCACGTCTTTCAGAAGAATTGGAAATCTTTCATGGTCATCCGGCATTTTTGCCAACTTTACAAGATGAAATTAACTCAAGAAGTAGAGCCCAGTTAGTTTTATTGGGCTATAGTGCACTGCGACCCTCTGATTTGGTATACTGTGCTTGACCCCGAGCCTATAATGGAAGGTTTCTAATGGAACGGTGAAAACATCGTGCGGTTTGTTAAATCGCAACGCATGCGATGGCTACGACACGTTTGTAGAATGCCAGACGAAAGAATTCCTCGCAAAGTTTTGGAAGCACGCATGTACGGTGAATGGCGTAAGGGCGATTCATCATAAAAGATGGTTAGACGACGTTGAGGACGATCTAAGAACCATGGAGAAAAATTGTGAAGGAAGCTAAGACTCACACCCCGACCTGCAGTCTATGCATGATGATGAACGATTTTAAGTACTTCCTCTGGCCTTTTGTCCCACATTACCAATGGACTTAGAGACGACCACCTAGGAGTACAAACCTTCACCTTGCTAGAGCTGCATATTCGCATTACGTTTCATCGGCCCCGTGCCAAATCGACGCACGCTTGCTTCTGAAAATAATGATCATTCGAAGCTGCGAAACTTCTTCGGTTGTCTCTACTGACTTGTACATCTTAAGACTTTCATAAAAATTAGTCATTGGGGACAAACTCTCATAAATCAAAATAAATTCACATGAAATCAAACTGCTTCATTCCACAAATACACACCTGTTTTTGTCTTCTTGGAAGTCTCAATTTTATATTTTTAAGTTTTTCCAGAAGAAGTAAAAATCGAGTTTACAGATTACGCAAACATGCATACATACATATGTACATGAACACACACATGTACATATATACATATAAGCTGATAAAAAATGTCAGTTCGAATGTAAGTTTCTGCGAATTGTTTTGCATATTTTACGCTGCTATGCGTAAGTAAGTCAGCATTTGGGAATACCCGAGCCGATTGGTATGCAAAAGTAGCAAACAAGTTGTAGCAACAGCAACCGCAACACCAACAGCAACAAAGTGAAGACTTTAGATTGCATGTGAGTTCATTCAATGCAGTTTTTTGTTTTATTAGCATGCACATAAATATACATACACATATACGTATATACACAATATTTATATTTAGATATTTCATGTATATTTACATAGGCCAAGTATTTAGTAGCAGCTTATTAGTGAAATATCTCAAAAACGAATAGATGTTAAAATATTAAATTAAGACAACCTTCCAATGCTTTATACAAGGTGGCACAAAATTAATCATCCTATCGGTGTTCTAATGGTAAAGGTCAACAAATTTTTTATTTAGTAAAGAATTTATTCACAACCGAAATTTTATGATTATTTTTGCTCCACCTTGTTTAAGGTGCGTCCTAAAGTTCATTCTAAGTCTTAACTATGAAACTATGTGTTATTAGCGTTTTTACCGAAGTCTTTTATTTAAACAAAAAACAATAATTATATCAATAAGTTAGTCAATTATATATTCGCCGTTGCTGTTTACAACCTCTTCCCCCTCTCGACCAATTTGTTGATGCCGTTTCGCCAAAAATCATCTGGCCTGGTGTCAAAGAAGTTGTTGAGCCAGTTTTTAAGGATATTTTTGTTATCGAAGGTAACGTCCTTCATATGATTTGACAGGGAGCGCAAAAGATGGTAATCGGTCGATGCAAGGTCCGGAGTATGCGGCGGAAGCTGAAGGACGTCTCATTCGAGCTCTTGGAGTGCGGGCTTGAGGACTTGCCGATCAGTTCTTTTCAGTCGAATAGCCTCATTCACGCGGTGTAGCTGGGATGTAGAGCTACTTGTAGATCGTGGCATTTTTTTCGAGCATTTCGCAGTGCACCATGCCCTCCCAGTCCCACCAAACACATATCATGATCTTAGGCAGAGAGGGTTTGCCCGTTAATATTTGGTAGGGTAAAGATTGGTACCACTGCTTTAAATAGTTTTTCATGCATGTAACTCAGTTTCTAAAAAAAACAAAACGTATTTTATAACGAAACTCTGAGTTTGAATTTTGCCGGTCTCGCAAGAGTAGGTAGAGTATTTGTTATTCTACTTTATTAAATATTAACATTATTTTCTTTACCTTTACCAGGATTACTATTCATTATATTAGTTCCTTTAAATTTTCGTTTTTTTTGAAGCTGTAGGGCCTATTGCAGTAAGGCCTGCGAAGAGCGAGCATTCCTCCCACATGTATGGGGAATGTTTATGGTACTACAACAACAATAAAGCACTTACAAGATCGTACAAAGCGTGTTTAAGCATAGCATAAAAAGAATAGCATAACTTTCGCCTCTATTTGTCTATTCGTATTGAGCAAAGGCGGCCAATTGGGGTTTTTTATACTCGCTTGGTGGGTTTTTTTGCCATATTTCACTTGTCGAAAGTTTATCTCTTGCATTACCAATAGTTCGCGTAGTAAGCACTTCCAAATAACAAACGGTAAAATCCTAGCTGACATTTCAGTGCTTCCAAGACAACGTTCACGAGTCTCTTACCCTCAAGGGAAGAGGGGTAACGTTACGATGGGTGAATCTGTTCATGGATGCACCGTTGACTCAAAGCTCGGGAGCAGGGAGGGCGGAGGTGAAACTGGTCATGAAGTGCCGCACTTGTCTTAACGAGGCTGCAATGCACACTTAAAAACATTTTAATGTACCTTTGGCCCGCAATTGCAAGATTTCCTCGTTTGAAAATAGTTTGAAAAGTATTGCGGTAGTACGAGTACAGTCATTCTCTTGGCATTTCGGGCCCAATATTTGATACCATACAAAAAATTTAAAAATTCTAAAAACTTAAGTAGGAGATTTCAATTCTAAGTTAATATTTTATCCGAAAGCCCCCAAAAATACCCGCCTCTTCATTCGGTGTCAAACGTGAGCGACGTAGAAATCTTTTAAGGTTTGCGAACAGCGCGAAGTCGGAGGGAGTCAAATCTGACGAATAAGGCGGATATGCATAAGCTATTCAAAACAGAAGACAAGACGGAGTCGAGATTTACTTTTGTCAATTTTTGAGTTGACCCGGAACGCAGCGATCCCTTCTGTGACTTCGCCATGGTCTGACTTCAACGGTCTGACTTCACATTTTCCGCATGTTCGCCAATGGTGTAGATTAAAAGCTAAAAATGGCGAGGAGTTCATTAGTTCAGAACCATCAGTTGCCCACAAGTTGGGAGGTGCCAATGGAAGTGTACATCGACTAGCAGCATGTTGTCCTCGATTTTGAAAATTGTCCTTATTCAAGGAGGCACACCGCAATTTGTGGAAAGAAGTTCGCGGTTTTTTCTCCCCGCGTCATTGCGATTCAAATTGTCTTCACTTTTCAACAGCAAATGGATTGTAATTCGCGCAAAGTGTGAAAGTAAAGTGCGAAAGACAGCTTCTCTACCTACCGCACCGCTTCCTCCAGAGTCAAACGGTTTCACTCCAATAGTTTCCGGTTTCTATGTAATGCGTACTGTTATTGTTGGCCAAATTTAGTTCACACGTGTGTTGGCCATTAACCGCAAAGCACAGCGCCCGCTAGACCAACAAACGCGGCATCAATTTCGCGATGGCCAAAGGACGGTAGGGCGGATATCGCTTGGGTACACCCAAATAAATATACATATGCATGTGCGCTTGTATGTGCGAGCGGAGTGTACGTAGTGAGTACAAAGTGCGTACAAACGTTTAATTTCAAGTACCGCGGGCTACGTGGCCTAAGTCACGTTGGGAAGCCACAATTTACGAGCTCAAATTAAGCCACACACACTCACACATACACTTGTTTGTACATATGTAAGTAACGACGAGCAGAATTTTATTCACTTTATTTTATTACACCTGAGTACTTTTGTTTTTATGTGCCTTTGGCTTTTTGTCAGTTATGCTCGAGTACTTATTTTTGTTTTTTGTTTTTCATTTTGTGTTTTGTTTTCGTTTTATTACTCCTTTCTTCAATTTAATACCATTTGGCGGTTGCTTAAAATTTGTTTTTGCGTTTTTGTTGGAGAAATCGTAAATGTATGTAGCTTACGTTTGTCAACGGCGTTTTATGGTGGCGTTGACCATTTTGGGAATGTCAGTTTGTCACACGCACAGTTGGTCCGGTTTATGAACTTTAACAAGTGGCACTTGCGGTCTAATCATTAACAAATGCTTGATTAAACTTCGCTCTGAGTTATGGATAACTTCCGAAACGCAAGATTTTTGGATAAGAGATTTCCGAAGTTCGCTCTTAACGAATACTCGGTGCCACTGCCCAATGGTTATAAAAATTAACTAACTGTGGGGTAAATTCTAGTTTTTTGCTAATGCGTGTTTTGTAAATCGCTTACTACCGTAATGTTTTCGTTCTCTTCCCTCATCAACAATAAGGGTTTCAGCTGGACTTATGCTAAAAAAGTAAAATAGTAGGTAAGTGTAAAGAAAAATTACTATCCACCAACAAATTGACTTAAACAAAAGTTTGGCCTTTTACACAAGCTCAGCCCAAGAATTTTATTCTTTATTTATTACTAGCTGACCCGGCGAACTTTGTTCCGCCTAGAGGTAAAAGCAGATTTTAGATTTTATTAAGTTAATTTTTTTATTAATCAAATATTTCAATGAAGCTTTAATACATTGCACTCTTCAGCTAAGAACCTTGTGAATCACGACATTTTTTGTTTTATTATCAGGTGCAAGAACAAACAAATATTGTATTTTTGAGTGTTTGCAAGAAAATGGCGTGATTCTGGTGTTTCGCCACAAAGCAATGAATGCAATGGCTCAGGTTGCGGAGTCAATAATGGCAATTTCACTCTTCCACTAAGGCAGCACAATCCGGGCGTTTCTCCGGAAAACATCAATGCGCCACAATTCTCGCAAACAAAGTTCATTGGCCCAATGCAAACGCTAGGATGCAAGCAGTAATCAGTGTTGCAATCATATCGAAACGCTGCTCGATTCAAATCAGCACTCTTCTTGTGCGTCGAAAATGATCTACTTGTTGATCTCTGTTATTCGATTGACGATTTCGTATTGCCAACCGAGCCGTTTCACGGGCTGCCTCGCTTTGCTCTTGTGATTGAGAAGCACGAAGTCGAGCCATACTAACGCGGCTCTCTCCACGGGCAATTCCTTGTGCTTCTTCAGTCGTTTCATTCGCAATGTTTCGTATCCTTCTTGCATTACGGCTTTGTCGGGAATGATTCGATCGTCTTGGTCGTGGCATTGATAATGATGATTCAAAGAGAATACAAATTACTGTGATTATATATACTATTTCTGACAAAATTTATATTAAGAAATTTTCTACTTAACCATAGAAAAAATTACGTTTAGCTGTCATTTGCGTTTTGTCATTCCATATCAGATGCGTTTTTGTTATACCACATTTTATAGTGACTTCACGAAAACCCGTTCGAATGGGATAAAAAGTATCCTATGTCCGTCTCCTGGTTCTAAGCTACCTCTCCACCAATTTTCAGCCAAATCGGTTCAGCCGTTCTCGAGTTATAAATAGTGTAACTAACATGACTTTCTTTTATATATGTACATATGTATGTATGTATATAGATTATTTCTTTCTTTCTCATTATTATTTCCTATGGTTCAAGGGAAGAACAAAGGACCTCAACAAATTCCTTCCAGTCAGATCAGAATTCGATATGGTGTTTGACCCGAAGATCTTCAGGATTTTGCGAAGGCATCGACTAATGAAAAACTGTCAGTGCGTATATATCGTCCGCGGATTTAACATTAGAATTGAAGATTCCCAGCTGCTGCAAGTTTGCCTCTGTGTCTTTTATTGGCTATGAAGAAGCATTGTTATTTTGTCATTCCTTACAATGCGATTAGAGCAGCAGCTCCTCGAGCAAGATTTTCTGTGTATTTACGCTTATCACTCCATGCTCTGCGTTTTAGCTCACGACCAATTTGACTATAGCCCTTTTTTGCGCCTGTTTTTTGCGTTGACGTAACTGTACGAGTATGTCTTGTTTGAAAAATAACATTTGCGAATATTTTTTGGGGTACTCGATATGTTTCTGTGCAGCTACATTAAATATGGCCTCTGTTGCGCCCCACTCGTTTTTCTATAATGAAATGTTGATACCTGTCCGAAGCCAGTCAGAGATCTTATTTTTAACACCAGAGTCTTGCAGCTTTCGAATATCGAATTTTTTATTTGCATCAACTATTTTAAGCCGAACTACTCCAATAAGTATGTGGTGATCGCTCGCACCGTCGGCACCTCTCTTGTTTCGTGTGCCAGGGAGGGATGACGATGCGTTCGAATTGATTTTCTGTTATGTTATCTGGCAATACTTAACAAACTTTGTGAATGTCTTTATGAGGGACGATGATGCCTCCAATTACTGTGTATAACTGTGTAAAATGGTCTGAAATCATCGTGGGTAAAAATATTTCCATCATGCGTCAGTTATCTACCAACTCGTTTTTGTCGAAAAATGTTAAAAGATCAGTTAGTGTTTTCACCAGTAGACAAAATCGACATCTTTGAGTTCTTTGCTGCGCCTCGCCAAATATTTTTTCCGATTGTATTTAGCACAATATCAAATTCAAAAATATCCGTATGGCCATTAAGGGGCCAGATACCTGTAAACGGCCATATTTTCGCTGATTTTCATTAAAATTATTTAAAACGAAGAAGTCAATGTATTTTTTTCAAAATTGGCATACAGTTTATTTATACATTAAAATAAAATAAAATTTTTTTTTAATCATTTAAAATGGCGGATGTTCTCTCAATTCTTCCAGGAAGGTCGCAACGGGGCTTCTCAATCGGCGGGCATTGTAGCATCGGCGTCAGTGACCTGAATAAAAAAAAAAATGGAAAAATGCGGAATAAAATGCTTCAAAAAACAAAAAATGAATTTTGGAGCGAATTTTCCTACTATTTTTGCTTCGAAAAAATTATTGTTTTTGAAAAATTTTCGAAAACTTGTGTTCACATAGAAAGTAATATCATAAAAACGATATCAGGGCGATCGGTCAATAACTTTTCGAGTTATAGTGTACGCCAATTCGAAAAATATAGTTTTAAGAAAAACGCGTCTAAAGTTTGAATACAACGTAAATATACTACTCCCAGCGCTCGAACGCAAAGAATAGAGTCGTCACGGTTGATGATCTATAATATATATTAAGAAGTACTTAAATTTACGTTCTAAAATTTTTTTGACATATTCTTAAAGGATTATATTAACATTTTATGAAATTTTTTCTTTTCGAAATTTTACAGGTATCTGTCCCCTTAAAGGAAACCGGGCTCCAGGATACAACCTTCTAATTTGCAAATGTCCTAAAAGAACTCTCTTACGCAGGCCTAAAACGCATCTTCCCCCAATTTCATCATTTGAAACGATTCAATTAGCGCGACTTATCCAATACAAAGCATTTCATAGATCATCAGTTTGGCTTCTGCCAAAAGCACGCAACAACGGAACAAATTCACCGAGTCTATAACACCAAAAAAAATATATTAAACAAATTATAAAATCAGCCTCAAAATGTCCCCCTCCCGCTCGTTTGGAACCGTCGTCCGCCCAACCGCTTTCGCATTACTTCAGAGTGGCGTTCCATCTTCCTTCCTCAATGCAAGATCTATGCTTGTGTGCCTGCGTCCAGGTTCCGCTTTTTCATCCGGAGAATTTTTTCCGTAGCGAAAAAAGTAGAGAACTTTGAATAACTTGAATTCCATACATACAAAAATATGTTTACATACATACTCACATATGCCGAGAGTATTTGTTAATCAAGAAATTTAATCATGACTACAAACTCCTATGAACTGTGGTGCGCTTAACTCGATAGTCATAAGCTGAATTCAAATTTCTAATTTGTGATTGTAAATTTTCTAAAGGTAGATAAGACCTTAAGTCTTATATTTTAAAGTCCTAAAAATGCACTTATAAACATACAATAAATAATAACTAAAAAAATAGACGTGCGCTCAGTGCCACTACTCCCTTAACAAAGTACTCAGGAACTTTAGAAAGCTTTCTGTCAGCACATCACTTTGCATTTCCACACGCCTGCCTGCACTCATTACGCAGTTAATCATTACGTAACATGAATTTGTGAGTATGCAGACGTGTGTATTTCCATGTACATGTACCTACGTATGCGTGTATGTGGTTAACTAAAAGGATACCAAATGACAGTTTAATTATTTTGCGCTTATATATGTACTTTTAGAGGTAAGGAGGGGCCCATTTTTATTTCTTTCCCAAAAGCAATTTAATATCTTTACACTGAGCGAAAAAGTTATATGGGACACCGAACAAACATTTTTTTAAATAAAATAATCAGAGCGTAGAAAACAAACGTGAGAATCATATATGTTGAAGGATTTATTTCGGCCATTTATTGCAAAAATTTAGTTATTTTAAGGGCGTAAAAAGAAATAGGCATTATATCTTAAGAAAACCATACAAAATAACATTTAATAGCTTGAATGTCCTCCTAGTAACTGGTACTAGTCGTCGTGGCATCATTTTACCCATTCCTCTTGAATAGCTTTTTTAAGCTGCAATCGGCTAATAAACTTGCGTCCGCCTTTACAAACTTACTTGTTAAGAACCCTACAGAGATTTTCCTTGAAGTTAGTTCTGCCCTAACTGCGGGCCATTTCAGCACAGAAATATTGTTCGATGCGAAAAACTACATATTTTGTATGCTTAACGCTGGTGGTTGGAGTTTTGTCCTGTTGATAAGTCCAATAATCGCCGTGAAATTCTTCGGCAAATTCAATAAAACATTATCCAAGACCTCTTTGTCATTTTCTGCGTTCATCGTATGCGAAATTAAACAAATTGGGATCTTGGCAAGGTAGCTAAAAGCATCGCAGGTCATAAGAGAGCAACCGTTGAAGTCTCGGGAGTGACGCGTTTCTCATGGCGCACGAATATCTTTCCAATACTGCTAACAACCATCAGCCCCTGGAAATAACATTTTTTTTTTGTCGCTAAAAATTATGGATTGCTATTCATCATCCCAGAACTTAAGACGTGGTGTACATTTCAACATTTTGATTCAGCTAGTTTATTTTGATATTTTAAATTAGAACCTTCACTTAATATTTGCTGTATTCTTCTCTTCGTAACATTGAGAAAGCTCACACCTGATTTGGTTAGGGCTGATGTTTTTATTGACAGCCAACCATCTCACCTCTCTCTTACACCTGTTGTCAATTTTAGGCCTAGGAGCAATTCTTTCAATTGTTCCATATCCATCGGGATTTTTCAAAAAGTTATGGATGGTGTTTTATTTCGATTTACGCTATTTTGCGAACTGAGAACTAATTCGCTCTAAGCGTGAATACTAACGTGCTCCTTGGTAGAAAGCTGTACCTCTTGGCATAGTGTCCTAAAGAGCTATTTTCCCCGCATGAAAATTATTTATATGCTAATGGAAACTACCCAACTTACCTTAAGGAATATTTTAAATTCTAAAATATTTATAAAAATTTCACACAATTGCCACAACATGAAATAAAATCTTAACGAGAAAGCACTTGACCCTGATAAATTTTTCCTTCTAGAAGCTCAAATTTCAAGCAACGTTCAAACGTAACGTTACTTGAAGCAAAATACAAAATAATTTAAAACTACCACTAGTTCGTGCTCAGATTTAAATTCACTATAAGGCAACTCAAGAAAATATTATGCAGTTATTTTAGAAGAAAAATTATGAAGTTGATTTGTGCCATGCACCTATTTCGCTGAGTGTATGTGCTTAATGTATGCCTGTGTGTGTGTTTGGCCAGTGAAATTTAATATTTCTTTTTAGGCATTTATAAATATACATACGAGTATATACCTATATGTAAGTAAACACACGTGTGCCTCACTTTTCTGATGGTTTTCCTTCAAACGTCAACTGCCATTCCATGAGTAGACAGAGTTTTAGCTCTTTTAACTGAGCCAATGAGCTGTTAGGATGTACTGTTATTTACGGAAATGCTATAATAATATATGGGTTGAATGAAAAAGTTCAAGCAAAAACAGTATACCATAACTTTAGTGCCGAGAGGGCACAAAATTATAGACATAGGAAACAGATTTCAAAAGCGTCTTCTCGAAATCATAACTGTCAAAAGTACCGTGGGGGACGATACGTGCGTGCGTGGACTTTTTGTTTGAAAACAGGATTTTCGAGGTTCTTGGAGGATGGTTCCACGTGTGGAAGTCCACGCAAGGGGGGGAAGTTATTGTTGGTTGGTTGTGGTTGTTGCTTTTGTAGCAGCATAAACATTCCCCATACACGTGCAGAGAATGCTGCTGGAGTGACAGTCCTTGGTCGAACATAAACTCGGGTCGTTCCGGTAACTGTAGTGGTGGAAAGTCTCTGATTGCTATTCGGTTAGAAGTGGTCAGAACGATTATTCTGCATACGGTTCAAGCAGCTCACCATTCCGGGCTTCGCCCAAGTATCCTCTGCGCAGTTTCTGAACATACACTTGAGAACGAACTAATGCGAGAATATGAAGCAACTCAGGATATCTGATTGTGCGCTGGCTTGGGGAGCCGCCATGTAAAAATCCTCCGCAATGGGAAAACGCGAGTAAACAAGCAAGAGTAAGATAGAATTCGAGATTAAAGTAAACTCATTTAAAGTACAAACAATAAGAGTATCTCGTGTATAATAAGTCTTACAAATTTCCACATAAAATGGGGGCAATAAACGTAGATTTCTTTACGGTATGTTGAAAATTATTCATTTCAATGGAAAGGGATAATCACAGCATCGTCAAAAAAAAAAAACATAAAATAAATAAATAAAGAGAGCACAGCTCTTCTAGCTTACAAAGACCTTAGATTAATTAAAGAGAAACGATGTATGTAATAATTTAAAAGTATGGAAACATTTTGTAGTATTGACTTAGTATTAAAGATACCGTATTTCGTTAGTAAGACATTTTCGCTCAAGTAACATTAAAACTTTTTTTATATTTAATGAAAGACTACATCTCGCGCAGGGCTAGGGATAAACGCGGAGAAAACGGATATGGCACTTTTTACCAGGAAGTACAAGGTCCCGGCGTGGAACCTTCCGAAGCTAGGCAACAACGTACTACTTCTCAAAAATCATACGAGGTACCTCGGAGTATTACTAGACAGTAAATTGCAGTGGAAGCGCAATGTTGAGGACAGTATGAAAAAGGCCAGGAACATGTTGTACGCATGTAAAAGAATGCTGGCCGTTACTTGGGGTCTATCACCCTCTCTGATGCACTGGTGCTACACGGCAGTAGTTAGACCGATATTGCTGGATGGGGCCTTAGTATGGTGGACTGCGACAAAAAAACTGACCTAGTTAATACCACTAGAAAGGATTCAATGACTCGCTGCTCTGTGCATAACAGGAGCGATAAAAACCACTTCAACGGCGGCGCTGGAAATGATACTCAGCATGCCACCTATTCATCTTATGACGGAAAACCTGGCAGCAAAATCCGCAAGGAGATCACCTGTAGAACCTTCGGACACAGCTCAATAGGAAGTGAAGTTCAGGTTGCACAGACTACATCACTCCGCACTTTAATTGGAAGAGAAGGTTTCATACTTTAATTGAAGAGGAGGGATGGCACAAAGGTATGAAGCCTGGTCATAGGACTTTTCACATCTATACAGACGGCTCTAAAACTTTAAACGGAGTGGGAGCGGGCATTTACTGCTCAAAACTAGGGATAAGGCAGCCTATCAAGCTGCCAGACCACAGCAGTATTTTCCAAGCGCTTACACAAGAGCAAGAAAGAACTCAAAAATTAACATATAGTATACGTGGACAGTCAAGCAGCAATAAAAGCAATAAGCTCATATTGTATTAAGTCCAAAAATGTTCGACGGAGCAGGGAGGCCATAGAAAAGCTAGCCGCAAACAGTAGGCTGCATATCTACTGGGTACCTGGTCACAAAGGCATTATGGGGAATAAAATAGTAGATCAAATAGCAAAAAGTGCTGTTAGACTACCATTTGAACAAGAGAACGACATACCAAAACCGCTAAATACAATATAAAATGATGAATGGACGATTGTATGAAAAGGCGAGTGGAAGCTAGGTGGGCTAATCTGACCACATGCAAAACAGCAAAAGTTATATATAGAACTAACGACAAAAAACTGACTCACTTCGTACTTACGCTCTCGCGAAAGGACTGCAGAACTATCATAGGTATGCTAACAGCTCACAATCTATTGACTGCACATGCGTACAAGATAGGTATCTACCTTTTGCTAACACGGACAAATGCAGAAAATGCAGAGAGGATGTTGAGAAGACTTTAGAACACCTTCTGTGCGTTTGTCCGGCTCTATTAAAAACGCGACTAAGATGCCTGGGAGCCCCATTGTTTGAGGGTCTGGAAGACGTCTCAAAAGCGGAGCTCCCAGCCCTACTTAGATTCGCCAAAAGCGCTGACATCCTAGATGATGTCTACTTGCAGTTTCATAGAGGTCGATCTCCATCTGGTATCGCTAGGGACCAAAAGGTCTATTCGTAGCCCCTTGCCAACCAGGCCAACCTAACCTAACCAAATGAAAGATTAGATTTAGTGCACCCAATGTTGATATGGCTAATTTTATCTTAAATGCTAACCACGTCACTAGTGCTTTTATAATACAAAGTATAATATTTTCAATCTGCTTAAAACAGAAAGTTAACGAAAGAAAAGCAAGTAATAAACAAAGTAATAAACAAGGAAACAAACCTAAGGATAGAGAATAAATAATCCCTTGGGCCAGAAGATATGCCTTGAATCGTGACTATACCTACACCGTATATTTGTCAATTATGAACTAACTGAAATTGATTGAACTTTTGAAAAAAAAACCAATGGAATATTAAATTTGGTAACTTGGTAATTAAGGTGATCAAAGGCCTTAGAAAAATCCGTCAAACTGAAAACTCTCCGAGAATGACGCAATAAAGTATTCAAAAACTGTAGGGTTAGAAACTGTGGATCGGTTAGAAACAAAAACCTGTTTTCGCCCTGGTGTGGCGAAATTACTTAATTTCTGGTGAAGCATTTTTTATTTTTGCTAATGCTTTCGAAAACCGTTGGCAATATTGCTATTTGTAGGCCTAAAATTACAGTTGTTTGCCATTAATATCAGTTATTTGCCAATCATCAGTGACGGCACCAAATGCTAGTGAGATATTTAACAGACGTTTTAAATGAAGTATTAATGCAGTAGAATTCTTGAATAAATAGAGTTCTCGAATGAATATTTTGTGATATGCAGTTTTCATAAATCAATACACAATTTGCACCTTTTTTTGAGTTATCAAGCGAGCTACTTATCTATATCCTTTTTATAAATATTTTTTAGTTGCCCCTCTCACACTTAAATGGTTACAATCAAAGCCGCTGACGCACTTGGTAAAAGCCAAATATAGTAAAAGGTAATGGATAATAGTCCTCGAGTATCACATCAGGGCGATATGCCAATGGTGTAACTCTTACAACTCTTGATAGATGATCGATTTTTTGCTCTTCAGCTTATAAGGCACAAATCGGAAATTGAGCTTACGTAGACCTAAGCACTCACAGTTGTCTAAGGAATGCAAAATTCTTTTTGATTGCTCATTGATTTTAACAGACGATGGATGGTAATAATTATCCTGTTTACGTCAGTTTGTAATCTTTTACAAATCCTGTTTCCATTATACTAATAGGCGTATTTATTCAAGGATCTTGCCGCAGTTTATTTTTCGAATTTTTCATTGGCAAAAACTGCACTGCAACTGCATCTTCATTAGTCGAAATTTGCTTATATTTTGATTGGAGTACGTACATAATAAAAAATCTTATAAATAGCTAAAAGCAAATTTCTTGATGTTTAACTTTTAAGTTAGCCGATCTGTTTGACATAAAACCCATCTGGGTTGAGGTCGGCTGGTTTATATTCAGCATTCGGGGTGTGCGTCCTTTCGAGTAATGGTCCCGAATTGGCTACCATGATCGCGTGTAGAACAATCTGTATGTAGGTGAAGTAGCCTGGCTTGCAAAAAGAGTATTTTTTGGTTGTGCTTTAGCCAATCGCTTTATAGGTCGTAAAAAAATATTACATATTTTATGTATCAGAAAAGAAGTGGCGACGCAGCCTTAATTGAGAAGCTGCCACTTCGGCACACGTGAAAAATTATTGTTACAGATTGCTTCTAGTCATTGCTTTTGCAATCAATTTGGTCGCTCATAATACTAATTGTTATATTCGGTCAATCTTGCTGTATTTTGACTGGAAAGTGAGGCAAAAGGAAATATACAAAATTTACAAGTCGACTAATGCGGCGGACGTTCAAACATACATACTATTTGAATGTATATATGTGTGTGTATGTGAGTGTAAGCAACATAGAGACGCACTGTAGCTGATCAGCAAGAGCTTGAATGGATACCAACAGCAGCAAACGGCCGAAACCGTTACACTCGCACAGGCCAAAATATACGATGGGAACTTTTTGAATGCATGGCGCCGCCTCCTTCTCTTCCAGTCTCTCTGATCGGTGCGGCATACCGTACATCTAAACAATTGTAACTTTCACATTATTTTAAAGCTCAAAACGAAGTTTCTTGCCTTGGCCATCGATTCTTTCAACTCACCTCGCTGCGCTGATACAAATGTTTCATGACTACGATCACGTGTTTGTATGTATGTAAAAATTACGTACATAACTACGGTAAATGAAAACACCACCAATAATGATGTTGGCCTCGTTGGCAAAACGTGGAGGGGGTCGATCGGTACATATTTTTTGGTATGTTCAAGTGAATGGCCTAAATTGGACTTAACAAAATTTTATATGGATCTCTTGGCAGCAAAATGTACTCACTCATTTGTTTATATAATTTTATTTGTTTTGTTTTTGCTATTATTCCCTATTTAAATATTTTATGTAGCTACTCACATAATGGATATGAATTCTTCGCAAATCTCTGAGCAATTAAAAACTCTACGACTTACAACACCAAATGTCAGGAGATATTAGATCATTAGCTCTTGAAATGGGGTTAATATTTCTGATTCACAAGATAATCTATCGGAGAGAGTCGATGCAGTTGTGATATTAAAATCATTCCAGACACATTCCAGCTCCACTTGCGGTAACCAACAACTCATAAAACTCAGAATCAGCACTTTAAACGGAAACAACATCGTAAAAATGAGGAAAAGAAGTCATAAAGAATGCAACAATCTTGCGCTGTGAAGAAAGAATAGTAGAAATACTCGTAACGAGAACTAAAAGAAGACACTTCAACTAGCTGGTCAGTGTATGGAGGACGTGGCCAAACGCGTAACGCGAGAAGAGTAACGAACTCAAGCCCAAAGCTTTATTTTTGAGTGCTGTTTTTTGCATTTTTGTTTTTTGCGAAGGCAACATACGTTTCCTTCGGCAGTACAATCAGTATGAGACACCGAAATAATTTAATGTCCTACCGTTTTTCATAACTCAAATTTTTACGAGCTCGTAAAATTGTCTGCGATTGGTGGAATTTAGCTGGTTATCTATCCGAAGAGCTTTTCAGCAGTGCAAAGGAAAATTTATGCTAATTCTAACAGGTCATTATTCCTTTAGAAGTTCAAATAAAAAGTCAGGATTTGCACTGTTCGATAGCAATCTTAGAAGGGGGCGAAAACAAGAGTGGAGTGGACTTTGTAACGCATGGGATGGGCTACATATTTGAAAGAATTACAAACCGGAAGAATGCATTGCAAGGCGAGTCGGTTCGAGTGGAATTTAAAAGTTATAAGCTGTAACTCTTTGTTTGATTAGAAAAATTAACAGCCAACCAAAATTAAATTTCACCAAAACCTGTGCGGATTTTGATTTTCATTGGTGTCGGCTAAAAATGTGGGGGTGTTCGCAATCCAGTACAAATGGCCTACAAAAATTTTCAATTGTATGCACATACATGATTGTGTGAAAATTTTTTGAACTACGCCAAAAAAGAGCAAAAAAAAAATGGATTTGGGATCAACATGCACACACATATTTATGTACATTTAATATTTTTTTCTAATATTTTCCTGTATGGATAGAGAAGATGACGGGAAGGATTTTCCATCGAATTATCTTCCATAGAACAATGAACGTGATAAAAGACATATGCGATTTCAGTTTCACGCTTATTACACAAAATTTATTGGCCAAGTTTGTTTTTGAATAACTTTTCTGTAAATGGTGACACATGCATAAAATTAGTTGGTTAATTTGCCTTATTTATGTATTTTTCATAGTGAAGAATATGCCTGAAAAAATTTGTAATCATAGGTGTACTGAAAAAAAAAACAAGTAATTGGCCTTTAACAGTTAAAAAGGGTAAATTTGTTTTAGGTTTCTGCCCTTTA
Organism: Anastrepha obliqua; assembly: GCF_027943255.1. NCBI lineage: Eukaryota > Metazoa > Arthropoda > Insecta > Diptera > Tephritidae > Anastrepha > Anastrepha obliqua. The sequence goes on from NC_072894.1 coordinate 3,415,964, forward strand.
CCTCTTTTAGAAAATATAGCAGGCACACACTTTCAATAAAGTCGTGCCAAATCTTTCGCGATGCTCTTATTACTTCACCTGTACAGTTCCAAATTTGCCAATTAAATGTAATGAAATGTTTAGTGAACTCATCACCTCATTTCTATCGCTTGCGCTCCAACTTTTTTATTTTAACTCTCATAAATTTTGTATAATGATTATATACTTATACATATATGTAAGCATATTGATTTTAAAATCAGTCTAGGAAAACTTATTTCATATTGCAGGTTGAATTAGTTTTAAAGGTGACACACAGATGGCGCTATTTATCACTTTATCGCGTTGGCAATACTGAATATATATTCATGACAAAGCCTCATCCCTAGGCTTTGTTTATCAGTATCTGTCATTTCGCTGAAGTATAAACAACGCAGTGTTTTCGTGACCCGAGTATGTCAACTTTCGTGCCGTCGAAACGCAATTTGCGGGAAGCTTTGCTTTTCTATACTCCGTCGATTTCAACATGTGAGTACTGGTTTCGACGATTCAAAAGTGGTGATTTTCACACCGAAGACAAGGAGTGTCTTGGCCAGCCCAAAAAGTTCGAGGACGCGGAATTGGGGGAATTGGTAAACGAGGACTCGTGCCAAACCCAAGAAGAGCTTGCTGAATCATTGGGCGTTGATAAATCAACCGTTTGCAAGCGTCTAAAAGCGATGGGAATGATCCAAAAGCAAGGACATTGGGTCCCGTACGAGTTGAAGCTGCGCGACGTCGAACGGCGATTTTTTACGTGCGAATTGCTGATCGAGCGACAAAATCGGAAGGGTTTTTTGCATCGGATGGTGACTGGCGACGAAAAATGGATCCACTACGATAACCCAAAACGCAAAAAATCATGGGGTTTGCCCGGCCACGCATCAACGTCGACGGCCAAGCAGAATATTCATGGCAAGAAAATCATGCTCTGCATTTGGTGGGATCAGGTCGGCGTCGTATATTTTGAGCTGCTCCAACCAGGCGAAACAATCACGGGGGATCGTTACCGACTGCAATTGATGCGTTTAAGCCGGGCATTGAAAGAAAAACGGCCGGAAACGGTAAAAAGGCACGACAAGGTTATTTTGCAACATGACAACGCTCGGCCGCATGTTGCTCAACCTGTCAAAAAATACCTTGGAACGCTTGGCTGGGAAGTGTTACCCCACCCGCCGTATAGTCCAGACATAGCTCCCTCCGATTATCATTTGTTCCGGCATATGAGTCTCGATTTGGCGGACCAGCGGTTCTCCTCGTACGAGGCAACCAAAATATGGGTTGAGTCATGGATAGCCAAGCAGCGGCCAGAATTTTGGAGAAACGGCATCCGGAAATTGCCCGAAAGATGGGCGAAAGTTGTAGCTAGCGATGGCCAATACTTCGAATAAAATATTTTGTACCATTTTTTCACAATAAAGCCCCAAATCTTCGAAAAAAACCTTTAAAACTAATTCAACCTCCCATAGTTTTTAGTCCATTTATAGCAATGTGGTTTATTGCCGTTTTTATGTTTTCTTCCTACTTTTAAGACTTATATAAACACCTTCCCATGTTTTACAAGTATTTGCTTCATCAATTCGCAAAAAATATGAGCAGCAATTAATTTGCGTTTTAGAAATGGACCTATGTAGGCATTTACAGTCGGCATCTTCAGAGCGCTTGAAATAAAGTAGCTGCTGTATATCTCAAGCCACAGGAAAAGTGATGCGTATATTAAACACAGCGCCACCCATTACCGCTAAAACACCATTTACCACTAATTTATCCTGTTCTCACACCAATTACAAACCTCATCTCAAATTAGTTGTGTTAACTATAATAAGAGTTGGCGCAAAATTGGTAAAAGCAGTTAAAATTCGCCAAACAGTCGATTCATGAATGTCTAATTGTTGAGATTCTCTGGTTGTATGTTGTTCAGCAACACTTTGCACTACACCAGCAACAGTCTCAGCAGAACGTGCAGTTTTTAGTCTGCAAGTCCCTTTTTCATTCTCCAGAACAATTTCCTTCAGATTTTTTACCAACCTTTTAACTGCTCACTCTTTCGGACGATTATTTCTACCAAAAAATCACGAATTTTGCTATATTTTGTTCTTAAAGATCGACCATTTCATAAAAGTTCCAATGCTTTCCACGCGTTATTCTATTGTGTAAATTTGTCATCTTTTCACTTAACAAATGTCAAAGGCGACATAAAACCAGGTGCCGTCTAGAAATTATTCACTACTTTCTTGTTAATTCAATAAGCCTTCCAAAATTTGTAAGTGATATCAATTTTTGCATAAATTTGTTTAATGTGGCATTTTTAAAAACTGCATATACAGTATGGTGCAAAGTTATTAGGCTTACCACAAGTCGGTATATTTTGAAAGTATTGTTTAGCTCAGAGAGCAGGAGATCAGATTTAAAGTTAGGATCGAGTTACCGAAGGTAGGGATTACATTTTGTGAGGAGTTTTGAACGAACTCAATCAAACCAGGAAAAAAAGCATATAAAAAATTGCGCGCTCTTCTTTATTCGGCACGAGGCTGTATGCGTAGGCTAATTTAACTGATTAAACATCTTCAAGTACTTACGTAACTAATGTTAAGTTACGTCTAGTGTAATTCCACTATTAAACTGGCATTTAGCTCTTTCGAATATTGATTGATCCAAGTCTGTTTTAGTCCCACATCTATTAAATGTGAATTTATTTAGTTAGAATGATATACTTTTTGTTGTTACAAAATATTTGTCTTCATTTCGAAAAAAAATGAAAATGTTGATATTCTACAAAAGAGCTCAAAATGCGATTTTTGAAATCCGCTCGCTCACGCATTAATTAAGAATAGAACTTTTCCAATAATTTCTCGCCCTTTTCATTATAGCTCAGCCACCAAATCGTTAAAATAAACGTTATACGGAAATTTGTTTTAAATAAGTCAACAACAATTTCGACAGAAGTAACAGTGCAAGCTGGGTTATAGTTTTGTTTCTTATAAATACAATTTGACGAACTTAACCTTGATTTCGAACTGTTGAAAAGGGATGCTGGGGGTACTCGTATTATATCTAAATTTTGGCATTTGGTTAATTTAACGCTAACGAAAAGCAGATATAATAAATCAGCATACAAACTGACCAGCGGCATAGACAAAGAGCCGCTATTTGAAATGGACTCTATTTAATTACTACAACACTCAGTGTACTTTGAATTTAAAACAATAAAGTTTTATATATTTAATTTTAAAATTAGAGACAACCTCATATTTTTACAAACTTTCAAACCTTCGGTTTAAGAGCTCTGTCACTTCAGAAAATTTTTCATATGCGTGCCACTATGCGAGTCTATGTTGTTTTTAATTCCGTTCGAACCGACTCGCCTTGCAATGCATTCCTCCGGTTTGTAATTCTTTCAAATATGTAGCCCATCCCATGCGTTACAAAGTCCACTCCACTCTTCTTTTCGCCCCCTTCTAAGATTGCTATCGAACAGTGCAAATCCTGACTTTTTATTTGAACTTCTAAAGGAATAATGACCTGTTAGAATTAGCATTCATTTTCCTTTGCACTGCTGAAAAGCTCTTCGGATAGATAACCAACTGAATTCCACCAATCGCAGACAATTTTACGAGCTCGTAAAAATTTGAGTTATGAAAAACGGTAGGACATTAAATTATTTCGGTGTCTCGTGCTGATTGTACTGCCGAAGGAAACGTATGTTGCCTTTGCAAAAAACAAAAATGCAAAAAACAGCACTCAAAAATAAAGGTTTGGGCTTGAGTTCGTTACTCTTCTCGCGTTACGCGTTTGGCCACATCTTCCATACACTGACCAGCTAGTTGAAGTGTCTTCTTTTAGTTCTCGTTACGAGTATTTCTACTATTCTTTCTTCACAGCGCAAGATTGTTGCATTCTTTATGACTTCTTTTCCTCATTTTTACGATGTTGTTTCCGTTTAAAGTGCTGATTCGGAGTTTTATGAGTTGTTGGTTACCGCAAGTGGAGCTGGAATGTGTCTGGAATGATTTTAATATCACAACTGCATCGACTCTCTCTCTGATAGATTATCTTGTGAATCAGAAATATTAACCCCATTTCAAGAGCTAATGATCTAATATCTCCTGACATTTGGTGTTGTAAGTCGTAGAGTTTTTAATTGCTCAGAGATTTGCGAAGAATTCATATCCATTATGTGAGTAGCTACATAAAATATTTAAATAGGGAATAATAGCAAAAACAAAACAAATAAAATTATATAAACAAATGAGTGAGTACATTTTGCTGCCAAGAGATCCATATAAAATTTTGTTAAGTCCAATTTAGGCCATTCACTTAAACATACCAAAAAATATGTACCGATCGACCCCCTCCACGTTTTGCCAACGAGGCCAACATCATTATTGGTGGTGTTTTCATTTACCGTAGTTATGTACGTAATTTTTACATACATACAAACACGTGATCATAGTCATGAAACATTTGTATCAGCGCAGCGAAGTGAGTTGAAAGAATCGATGGCCAAGGCAAGAAACTTCGTTTTGAGCTTTAAAATAATGTGAAAGTTACAATTGTTTAGATGTACGGTATGCCGCACCGATCAGAGAGACTGGAGGAGGAGGAGGCGCCATGCATTCAAAAAGTTCCCATCGTATATTTTGGCCTGTGCGAGTGTAACGGTTTCGGCCGCTTGCTGCTGTTGGTATCCATTCAAGCTCTTGCTGATCAGCTACAGTACGTCTTTGTGTCGCTTACATTCACACACACACATATACATACAAATAGTATGTATGTTTGAACGTCTGCCGCATTAGTTAACCTGTAAATTGTATACATTTCACTTTTTCTCAATATCCAGTGAACCGACTAACCGAAATGCAAAACAAAAACAAAATCAAATATTTGAGATATTTTATATTTCATCGACTCGCAGCATCATTGATTCGATCATAAACTTTTGGTACCGTCGTGATCTGTGCTCAAGGTTATTATAATATTGTTTACATATCGATTGTTTGTAGGTTAGGTTAATTAGTGCTGGCTGATCTGTAAGAAGATCTCACTTACGAAGATATTATTTTATGTAATTTTTAATGCACGTCTTCGCGAGTTTTAACAAGCCGTCAAGCTTTCTGTCTGCAATATCCTTCAAGGATGAAAAATATGTTGATTCTAGGCACATTTGACGAACTCTTAGGAGAACAGGGCAGTGGCAAAGTAAGTGTTCCAAAGTACCCCATCGCTGTGGGCTAATCCTATTTTGGCTGAGTGATGTGGGGTGGGACATTGCCCCATCAGAACTCCAACCAATAGTTTGCAGACCTTCCTAGACCGTGATAAAATAATGTTTGCAGTTTTGTATTTCACGTCCTTATCATAATTTTGGCAGTTTTGTAGTAGGTTGAGTGTTCCTATATCGACTGGGTTTCCAGAGCTAGTTCGTCATTTAGCTCCGTTTTTAGAAAGGACAGTGATGAATATAGGTCTCATTTCCTCTTATTTCTTTGTGTTCTGTTTCTTTTGAGTTCATCCGTTTTAGATCTGTATTGTTGAACACATTCCGAGTTAGTCCAAAGAGCCATAATTGCTTTAGTAGCCGCTTGCCTATCAATGAAAATGTTTGTCTGAGTATTAAGAGGAGTTAACTCAGGAACCGAGTCAGTTGCTTTCGTTGCGGCACAGATTTCAACTTTAAATTTACTACTACCGGGTTCTTGGTCCCAGGCATTTGCGAATGTAATCACGCACCAACCCATTCGTCTACGGCGGACGGTGTTTCTGATATGTTGTTTATATTTTGATAGTGCTTTTGTAGCGACTTCGATATGTGTAGCGATCTAAATGTACTACGATTATTTACAAAAACAATTAACATTTGTTTTTCTCGATTAACACAATAAGTGGCAAAAACGCTGGCGCCACAGGATTGCCATACCATTTAGGAGGTTCTTTTGCAATTTGCAAATAAAGACAAGCATCGTAACCCGCGTCGCGATAGCGAAGTACTGCGAACTTAACGAAATTTACTAGTTTGAATCAGACCCGCGTGCATGAAACATACATATGATAGAAAAAGTTTTTTTCTAATAGCTTTCGGCCCTCGGTAGGCAATGGTAGGCGTCTCTTCATGAAAAACCATTTGGTGTTGGGAGCCGGATTAAAACTCCATTTGTGGACCAACATCGAGACGCGCATCACAAATAGAAGGAGCTCGGCCAAACAGTTAACAGAAGTGTACACCCTGATTATTTAATATTTTTTTTACGGTTTTATTAAGTGAAATAAGTAGCACTACATAGCATTCACTTTGGTGCCTAAATATTACTCCCAGACTTCGATGAAATTATTTCTCCGACGGTCGCGAAATTCAATATCGGAGGCAAAGCCTTCACAAAACCGTGCAATATATTTTCCCAGCATTAAGAAAGCACTTGGCAGCGATCAATACTTGGAAGAATTAGGTGCATTATTGTACTTAAGTTGAATTGTGTACACCTCGAAATGCTTGAACCTTCCAAAATCAATGGTAAATGAGAAAGAAAGAAATAACCCACTCACTTTCGCACCAAAACAACTAACAAAGAATTAAAGCTATATGAAATACTCTCTGAGTGAATGGAAATAATTCTGCGTAATCGAATAGCGTGAAAGTGCAATTTGGCATCGAAAACTCACACCAACATCAAATCAAAGAAAAGCAGCTGATCCCCACTGTCTTGCGGTGGAAAGCAAAATTCCGCTTTGAAGAAATGAATTGTTGCAAAAGATCCTTCCAGGAATTGGTTGTGGCAAATGGGTCATTAAACGGTTTAGTGCGACTTGATTTGTTTCTGCTCATCCATGTGTGGGTAGATATGTCCAGACTGGTTGATTTTGGAAACTTCACGTGCGACACTAAAGCGCAGTTATTGGCCTTAGCAAATCGTCAGCGCAAGTTAATAAATAAAACAAGTGCTACAATGGGCGGCAGGTAGCCGATGACTTCCATGCTGAAATTGTTGAAGATTTTTTTTTTTTGCTGTTTATAAGGGGCTGTTGCTGCTTGTTGTGCTGGCGTTATGGCTGTTATTTCTTTTATGGATATTGGTAATAAATGGCAGATAAATGGAACACATTTGCGATGATTAGTGATAAGGTCTATGGAATTTGGTGTTGCCAAACGAAAGCAATTGCGTGGAAAAATTTAAAAGAGGATGATACGGAGTTAATATAAGGTTGTCAAAAAAGTCTTGCGGTATTTTTATTGAATTTTCAATTGTTCATAAAATTGGTTATAATAATGCGATTTAAGTCAAATATGCGCCGTTTTGTTCGACGACGAGTTCCCAACGAGATGCCAACTTCATAATGCCCCTCTTATAGAAGCACGCTTCCCTATTGTCAAAAAACTCGGAGAGCCAATTATCACAGGACTCTCTTGTGGATAACTTTCGACTACCAAGCTCGTTCGCCATGGATAGAAATAGGTGGTAATGACTTGGTGCGAGATCCGGACTATACGGTGGATGCGAAAGAACCTCCCATTCGAGCTCCCGGAGCTTCTAGCGCGTCACCAAAGATGTGTGTGGCCTGGCGTTGTCCTGATGGAAGACAATTCGGCCTCTGTTGATCAAAGATGGCCTCTTCTGCATGAGTGCTGCATTCAAGCGGTCCAGTTGTTGGCAGTACAGGTCCGAATTGAGCGTTTGGCCATAGGGGAGCAGCTCATAGTGGATGATTCCCTGCCAATCCCACCAAACACACAGAAGAACCTTCCTGGCCGTCAATCCAGGCTTGGCCACCGTCTGGGCAGCTTCACCGCTTTTCGACCACGACCGTTTGCGCTTCACGTTGTCATAAGTGACCCACTTTTCATCGCCAGTCACCATCCGCTTCAAAAACGGGTCGATTTTGTTGCGATGCAGAAGCGATTCGCATGCATCCATACGGGCAAAAATGTTTTTTTGCGTCAAGTCGTGTGGCACCCATACATCGAGCTTCTTTTTGAATCCAAGCTTCTTCAAATGGTTTATAACGGTTTGATGACTCATGCCCAGCTCTTGGCCGATGCTACGGATGCTACTATGCCGGTCTCTTTCGATCAATTCAGCGATTTTATCGCAATTTTCGACGACAGGCCTTCCGGACCGTGGCGCATCTTCGATCACCTCTGCACCAGAACGAAAACGTTGAAACCATCGTTGTGCGGTGGAAATGGAAACTGCATCGGGTCCATAAACTGCACAAATTTTATTGGCAGCATGAGATGCATTTTTGCCTTTATCGTAGTAGTACTGTAAAATATGCCGTATTTTCTCTTTATTTTGCTCCATGTTTGCGACGCTATAACTCACGAACGACTAAAAGCAAACAACAATTAATCAAACACGTGTTAGCACGTGAAAAGAGCTTTCCAAAAAGTTCTAGCGTGAACCGATGTGATGAATACAACTAGAACTACGCGCTTGCAAAGACAAGCTTGCGGAAATACCGCAAGACTTTTTGGCCAACCTTATATTTGAGGAAAATAAATTTAAGAGGTGCAAGTTGCATAGGCATAGAAGAGATACCTATGATGAAGGCAGTTTCTTCGGTGGAATGTGGTCAACAGCCATGAACATCTTTTCACAGAGGAGAAAATTTTCACTGTTGAAGAATTTTTTAATAAGCAAAACGACAAAATCTATGTTCAAAGTTCTAAGGACGTAAAAAATGTTGTTCCAAGGGTTCAGCGTGGCCACCATCCAGCCTCCGTTATGGATTGTTGGGGCGTGTCTTGTAAAGGCACTGCGAAAAAGAGGTTAAGACACTAGCAAAAGTGTACCAAGAAGATCTCTTAGGAGCCGTGGATGTCTTAGAAGGCGTAGTGAAGCAGTTGAGCAGTACTCCCTTGAATGGAGGGCGTCGGATCTTCCAGCAAGATTCCGCTACAAGCCCATAAGGCAATTACCACCCAGCAGTGGCAGAAAACAATATTCCTGAGTTCATAGCCGCAGCAGAGTGGCAGTCTGGAAGTCCAGATCTAAATCCATTGGACTACAGTTTGTGTTCAGAAATGGAGAACATGGAGGACAGGCCACACAGACCTCACAAAAATTTGGAGAGTCTTAAACAAGCTTTGGTTCGAGCAGCGACGTCAACATCCATGGAAACCATGCTCGCAATGAGGTGCTAGATGTATCTTGGGTCACCAAACCTGGATCTAGATCACTCACACTCATATCATCGAAGACCGTGTCAGATTTTTTGGGGCGCTTAAATCTAGAGTCTAGAGGGCGAGTTGGACGAGTAGATGTAGATATGTAGATACTCGTTTAAAAGTGTGGAGAATCTGGTTGAAGGTTAAGGAGCTATGATTTTTGTTTCAATGAGCTATGATTATTTTTTATTTTTCAGTTCTGATACAAAAGTTTCCCGAGTTTTTTACATCGCTACTATGAAAAAAGTGCGATACAAATTTCACTCTATATGTATCGGTAATGTTGAACAAATGGGACTGAGCTTTGGGGTGAGCTTGAATTTTAAATAGCAAAAGTAGGTTGCCACAAAATTTTACCATTAGAAAAAGGTTCGTCATTACTCTTGACATTAGTTCACCAACGAGCCAGTTTACCTTAGTCGAAAGTGTTTGGATACTCTATAAATGTAATTAAAGTCATATGGCAACATGACCAACCCAAGTTCACTGCTCTGTTGGAAGGTCAAACAAATTATCGAAATCCTGAAAATTGAATTCGAACAACAAATATTTATCATCGAAATAGCGACCAAACGAAGCGCAGTCACAAATAAACAAACAACTGCATACCTCAAAACCAACCTGCCAAAGTAGTTCTAGCGAAAAGGCATGGGCCGGATGCAAGCGCGCCATTTTTGTGGCATCCTTTCTTCGTACGAGTCGAAAATAACCGTTGACAGGCACAACGAGACGCACAAAAATAAATAAAAAAACAACAACATGCGATACAAATAACATTCCCAGAGAAGTGAATTTGCCAACGCCACCGCCGCCAACGCCACTGGGCATTGCGACAAAACACATACATACATTTATATATACATATGTGTTTATGTAGTTAAGTGTGTGAATGCTCATGAGCTGGCTTGTGCGTCATCGAATCCGCCTGTTGAACTTGACAATGAACCTTTTTCACGAATAAGGACGCGCCAACCAAACAAAGCAATAAACGACCAGCCAGCGAGGTGACTTACCTTTGAGAAGGACAAATGCAAACAGGCAACGCATAGCAAGAACGCGCAGCACACACATACATAGCTACATACGTATGTATGTATATGTATCTGCCTCTTGGAGTGAACGTGCGACCTATTGTCTATTTATCAGTTGCCGTTGCCGTTGCCAATGCCTTACTTTTCCTGCCATTTAACAATTGTTGTTTCTTCACACTGGCCGCGACTGCACTTTGATTTCGGTCGAGGTCGCATGGCACAAGCGAGCAGCAGGATCAAGTGGACTCTTCTTATCTGTCTTGTTTGAAAAAAGATTTTATAGCCTTCTTGGAAATTCGGCGGCAAACTTCTGATAAACAAATAAACAATAACGCACAACCCAAGCATTTACTGCAGTTTTACTTTGTGGATTTTACATTTTGTGAATGAGGATTATGTTTGCGCTGCAACCGTCCCAACTCTGTTGTTTTTAGAATTATGTGCTTATGTATGTGTGTGCCCTACCACCGAGCATTTAGCGCAAATCGTTCCTAAAAACAGAATCTTCATGGCAGTTACTCATAAATGCTTTCCGAGAATTTTATCATAAGTGGATAACTGTTAAGACAGGATTTTTCTAAAAATAATAATAAAACATTGATTTGCATTAGGGGCATATAATGCAGTAAGTAATGTCCTGTGAGTTAGGAATGCATGCAAGCGGTCCGTGGCTCAAAAGTGTTAGATACCGTGGGAAGAAAATTTCTTTCGCAAGTAAATACGAAACTAGAGAGCTTGATAGATAATACAATATTTGATATTTGTTGCTGGTGATGAAGTTCGTCAGGTTGTTAATATCAAAGCCTGCTATACACCAGATTCGTTAGGAGTTTCAGATAGGTAGGTTGCTAGCCTGTCTAGTTAGTTATTACACAAGATACTTCTTTGATTGAGGCCACCCGCAGAGCACACTGCAGTGGTCCGGTAACCTGAACTTGAGTCTGATGGAGAGCTCCTCGCAGAATACTTCTCCGCAAGCCGTTCCTTCAACTTAATTAACTGAGAGTCAACACCATACCTTCACTTTTGACACTAATAACTGAATGGTATCATTCGTAGAAGACTATTCTTTTCATAAATTAATACCTACAAATTCATTTCAAATATATACTAGCTGCGCAACGGAGAGTGGGCTGGAGGCGGCATGCCAGAATTGATAGTTTTTGGAGCTGCTGGATGCTTAGAGCATTATTAACAAGTTATAGAATGTATGTATTAATCCCACGATAACTTCTTCTTCTTCTTAATTGATGCAATAACCGCTTAAACCATGTTGACCAAGTTTAACAAAGCCGTCCAGTCATTTCTCTGTTCCGGCACTAGTTGGACATACCAAGTGAAGCCAAATCCTTCTCAACCTTATCTTTCTAACGCAAAGGATACAATCTTTCCTCTGCTACCACCAACCGGTACCGCATCGAATAGCTTCAAAGCCGAGGTCGGATCAGCAGCTCCCTCGTCCAACACTCAGCATTTCGGCGGTCTTCCGGCTGGTCTGCGTTGACTAATTTTACCGTTTAATACTATCTTTGCCAAGCGTTCTTTCGGTATTCTTTGGACCTAGCCTTTCCATGCATTTCTTCGAGTTTGAACCCTATCTCGTATTTTCTGCCACGCTGCAAATGCTTCTTAGCTCTTCGTTTGCCTTTCGGTCGTACGTGGCATGTCCAACTATTGCGCGTAGTGTTCTAATTTCAACTGTCATCATGTCTGTGTGCACTACAGCCCTGTCCGCCCTTGTTTCCGCAACTCATACTTACAAGTATGTGAGAATTGGCCGAATGCATGTCTTATAAATTCTTACTTTGCTTTCGGTCCTGATGTGATTGTTTCTCCATACAGCAGTTCTTAGGCAGCCACATAGCGATGCTCGTTGTTTGGCCCTTGCTTTACTTCTACGGCTAGATCTCTATTGCTGCTGATTCTTGATCTGGGACAAGTAAATTCAAGAACTTGCTCTATCTGCCTGTTGCTGACTGTACAATTGAATACTTGGGCAACTTGCTCAAATTTTAAAAGCACGTTCTTCAATCCAAATAGAAAATCATAGTCCTTAAAACATTTTTCAGGGCCGCTACCAAGGAAGAAGTTCTCATCCATAGACTTTACAGATTTCTTAATTGTGGGATATGCTTCCATGACTGTAGAAAAACTGGAGCTTTTTTGCGGTCTTTGGCTACCGGACCACTGATGTGTGCAGTGGCTCATCAGAGCTCCCCACCTCAACGTGCTGTTTGGTTGCACCCAGAGGCTAGTTTTAACTGTATCCAAAATAATCGCTTCTAGCCATACAAACGCGAGTGGCAGTTAAATGATCTCCTTTTTCTTCCTCATGGCATAAGATAGACTGAGTAAATGGGCAAAAACGGCCAAATTAGTACCTATAATTAAATTTAAATCCATCCTGCGCTGGATGCAAAAAGTTCAATATGTACGTACACACTATCAGATACTTATATTCATATTCCTTATAAAGGGTGTCCGATTTAGAGGCATCGGATTTTAAATTGAAATGAAACAACAAAAATTCCATTTTTATTATTTTTGTGTAGAACCATTCATGACATTCATTTTCTAAAGATATTCCGTAAACACCAATTTTGAATGACTCACGACTCCCTGGAGGACTTCGGTCGGTATCTCGTAAATAACTTAAGTGATGTTGGCTTCCAATACCTCAATCGAAGCTGGTTTCTCCACAAATCTTAGACTTCACATACCCCCACAAATAAAAGTCCAAAGGCGTGATATCACACGGTCTTGGTGGCCAATGCATTGGCGTGAAACGAGAGATAAATTGCTTACCGAAACGACAGCACACGATTCAGTAAATCTGTTGTTTAACGAGCTGTCTTGTTGGTCTTTTTGGACCCAAAAGGTGTGGAGAACGCGGGCTTCCATTTCCGGCATCAAGAAGTCGTTTATCATGGCGCGATAGCGTTCGCTGTTCACTGTTACATTGGCGCCAGCCTCGTCTTTGAAGAAATAAGTGCTGCTGGTTCCTCCAGACAATAAGCCGCACCAAACAGTCATTTTCAATAGATTCTGGTTGCTCTTCAGCCCAAATACGGCAATTTTGCTTATTGAAGTAGCCATTAAGCCAAAAATGGACGTAATCGCTGAATACCACAAGCTGGCCTAAAAGCGCGATGAACACCTTTCACAGAGCGTCGATTTTCGTAAAGCAATTGTACAAAACGTTGTTGAGGCGTAAGTCTCTTCATGATGAAATGTCAATGAATACTGAAAAAAGTATGTATTTAGTTTGACAGTAGTCACGGCTGATCTGTAAAAAAACACTATTGGAAAAAGTACCTCCAATCTGATCACCCTTTACATACCACATATCCTTTGTAATCCCACATTTCCTAATCCATCTGAACTCCCCACTCCGCTCTTCTCCATATTTTGCATCACAATCACTGCGATCTTTATGACGAAACTTGTCTAGATTAAAACTAATTTATTTTTCCCATTTCGCCAACGTTCTTGAGATTACTCTCGCTGGCACATATGTATGTATGTATGCATATATGTGTATATGTATGCCTGTATGTGTTTACTAAGCTTGTGATAAATTGCTGCATTATCAAAAGAAGCCATCTCATATTTATTAACTGCGTCGCCACCCATTAATTTCGGCAGTAGTCCTTTCAGCTACTAGGCTGCTGTCAGCGAGCCAAAGTCCTTAAAAGTTGTTTATCACTTGTATCCTGTGCATTCGCAAGAACATGCAGCACGAATGTGTTTGGTGGCCGCCACTGCCAATTTGTGGTTCATAAATATATTCGACTAAATTATTAGCCACAAAACTTATGCCGCAGTGGGCTAAGTATCCAAAGACGCACACACGCATACATACACTCGCATAGGTCCATACGTGCATGCATAAATACTCTAATATTACATGAGTGAATTTTATGGAAGTGGTGAAGCAAACTGCTGATTTACGACTGCGGCATTCCACTTATCCTCGGCCATGGAGTGAACTTGACTACGTAGAAATTATGTAGCTCAGTAGGCCCATTTTCAGAAGTGAGAAATTGGAAAAATGAAATTTGGTTGTGGCGCTAAGATAATAAGTTAATGGCTATAATTATTACAATTTGATTTAAAAATTCATTTGCGAAAGTATTTCTTCCACACAAACGTACGCTGCACACCCAGTAGCTACTTGCCCTGCAGATCGTCTGAGTCTGGCTATGCAGCGCATGCCGGTCTTGTAACTTGTCAATTTCGCTTGAGTTTGGGCGAGATTTATGTAAAAGTTTTACGCTTATCAATGCGGCTGTTTTCGTGCATTCGCCGGCGACTGGCAGCTGCCTCTTGGCACACGTCTACTGTCGGCGCATTTCGACGGCATTTTTGTTATTAAAAAAGTTCACAGACACATTTGTCAATTTTATGGTGCCAACAACAACGCCAAAACGCGTAGGATAGACTGCTGCCATCCCATCGTCATAATTATGAATCACATGTATTGTGCAAAGCTCCCCACCACTCCTGCCCCCTGCTCAACAGCTCCTCGCTTCACATGTCCTGCTGCTACGTAATGCGACTTTCCCGATATTGAGTTTCAGTTACTTTGTGGGTAACCAATGGTCAGTTGTTATTTTGAAAAGTTGCTTCAAAAAAGAAGTTAAAAAATCGAAAGTTAGATACTATGATCGATGGCAATTAGCGCGTTAGAAGCCAATTTTTCGCGCCGCAGAATTCGGATTTAATTTATTAAAAAAGTTGGTCCTATCGTAAAGTCCATAAACTAAGAGGCAATGCGCAAAAAGGGAACTGTGTATGAGAGAAGGGCGAAATACATGGGTAATAAAGCAGGTATGTATGTATGTATGTATGTATGTGTGTATGTATATGTATATATGGATGTGAATGTACACGGATAAGTGTCCTTGCCGAGTTTCAAAAATTATCTCAAGTTATAACTTGTAAGTTCCGATGGGAGGACGGAAATTTAGTATCGACAAATAAAAAGGTTTTTTTGTTTTTGTTTTTTATTATTACAAACATAGATGAAATATAAAATACATAACAATGACATTAAAAGAGTACATTTCTATCCGATCCAATAATATGAGGAGTAAAACACGTGCCAAGGTTAGGTTAGATGCATCTGGCTGCTCTGAACAGATCTCACATAGACCAAAAGGCTCCATGGGGTTACCAGCGTTGCTGGAGTCGTGTTAAACATAGTTCGCAAGTTCGCCTGTCTTGGCGAGTTTTTATAAACAGTTTTAACTTTTGTCAGCAATATCCTTCAGAGAATTGCTCCTTTTAAGAAAGTTACTCCAATTTCTTGCTAAGCGTGGTTCTTCGATATTGCAGATGTTCACTGTTGTCCCTCAAATGCATACATGAGTGCATGCACACTTGCATACATACATACTTATTTGTCTGATAGGGTACTACGTCGCTGGTGTTCCACACGGATCCGCGCTAGGCCCTCTCCTGTGGAACAGCATCTACGACGGCATTTTGTGGCTAAAGGTACACAAGATAGTAATATTCTTTGGTTTTGCAGACGATATATCAATCGTGGTAACCGCAAAAATGCTTGCGAATATTGTAAATATTGCGCAATAAGCTGTGGAAGCGGCTCAGAGAAGGCTTGGCGCGAAAGGCCGTACAGAAGTCGTACTCATAAGCACCCGTAAGAGAGATGAAGAGGTTACGCTTAGTCGTTTAGTCGTGGCCATACGTGACATAGTTTGGCGTCTTTCTGGATCACTACATTAGCTTCCGAGACTACTTGGTGTACGCTAGCAACAAAGCTGCGACTTCCATGGTAACCCTAGCTAGAATAATGGCGAAAATTGTTCTGGCTGGAGTAGTGAGGTCTATCCTCTTATGTGGCGCGATAGCCTGGCGTGATGCAGGTACGCTACGTATGTGAGAAGCGTTAACTCAACGAACCGCGTGTGTGCTCTTAGAGTCTGCTCTGCCTTCGGAACAGTCTCAGCAGATGCGGTGCTCATCAAAGTTCGCCTATGCGCACTTCTGGTAGCGCAGGAGCTATACAAAGTGAGAACAATGAAACACAATCAAGCCCAAAGGATCAGTTGGCGCACAGAAAATCCATAAACCAAGGCGGATGCGGGAACGCCAAGTAAATACTTAAACCAGCCGACCTACTCAAGAAAATACAGGTAAACTGACGATACCACTCTTACAAACTAACTTTTCTATGGTATGGCAGAGACATGGTGGGAGGGCGTACAGATCCGACAGGGATGGCTCTCTCCTGAAATGATTTTACAGTGGTTGGCAACAGGTAAATCTGACTTCTGACGTATTGCATTAGGACAGTAACTGACGTTGGGTGTAATGCTCAAACCACCGCTCGACGAAATACTTGACGGTAGTACCGGGGGATGGGCAGGAGGTTTAGTTCGCGTTAAAGTCCCAAACTGACGGGGTTAGGCTTTTGATCCTTCCTCCTCTTAAAAAAAAAACAAAAACCCAACAAGAAAATTCATACTTATTTACGCCTTGCATTATTCAATACCACTTCAGGTTTCTTGTTCGCTCATTCGTTATTCATTAGTTAGGTAATCATATTTGTTGCGTCTGACTGCTTGTCTAGTCAGATGGCTGTACAATTCACAAACTCAATTTCTCCCCGTCTTAGAAGAATAAAGCGAAATTTCCCCGTAATTCGGTCGCAGACTATAATGGGCGGACAGACAAAAATGTACTTCATTGGTTTCACAATTTTTGTGCGTCGTTATCGCGTGCGCCTATGCGTGCTATGTTGTTGTTGCGCGACGAAATGCCACATCAATTTAGCGCACCGTTCTATTCCACGATGAGCATCTCTCCGATACGCGGCAGACACCCTATCAGACAATTGCGCAGTTTCGCTTCCTAACAGAGTTGGGATCGACTACATCGACTATGCGTAAGTACTCGCACTCGTAAGAAAATGGAGAGCTCACCAAAAATACAAGTATAGTTGTGTATATCTACGAATATTTGAGAAAAATTGTACGAGTACGCGGCGATTCGATGACTTGTTGATTCGGGGAATCGTTCGGTCGACAAGGTTTATTGACATCTACGCACATTGACCTTGGGAAGATATCTACATATGTACGTTTGTTTATATACATATGTATGTATGTATATGTCTTTGTGAGATGCAAACGCCAGACGGACGTAGAGTGGGAAGAAAGTAATGGGAATGGTCGCAATAGACCTGGTATTTGTTGTGATTAAATCAACAGGAATGCAAAGCGCGCCAAACTACCCCGAAAATGTCTGCACAGCCAGCACGAAGTATGCACATATGTAAGTACGTCTGGATTAGAACAAAGTACTCGTACTATAACTAAATTTGTTAGCTGAACTGACTGTGCAGGGACGCACAAAAAAGCAATCAAATACAAAGCAGCAAACGTTCGCTTTGCAAAGTTTCGCATTATCCTCAAAATAACCGAACCGACAGCAACAAAGATAATTTGGCCCGGAGGCTGGTTCGAATTCCCAACCTATAGCAGCTTACATCATGAAACGCAACGCGCTGTCTGAAGTGGCGGTAAGTACGCAATAAAAGTGGCACGTCGACGCAGGCGGTGCGAGGAGCGATACCACTATTCAATACGCCGCGGCACGCAGAGTCGAGGGCTGTGTTGTTTATTTGAAAAAAAAAGTGTCTGACGGATGTGCAAGTAGGCAAAAATTCGCAGACGCAGACGTTGACAGTCGATGCGACAGACATGGGGTAGATGGATTCCGTTTGTTTAAATACGTGCGCCATTCAAACACTATTCGCACTCGCACATTTTCAGTTTCGCGCAATGTTCCCATTTTTCTTTGTTTTGTTTTGCTACCGTTCCGCAACGCCACTCTGCACTCGTTAAGTCTGCATTTGCTTTCATTTAAAGGGTAACGCATATTTCAGTATGCCACACGTAGCTATGTCTGGCGATTTTCCACTTTTAACACGAATAAGACACGAGACAGGAAACAGGAAAAAGTTCGTTAAACTCTGCAAAATAAAGCACGAACCCAAGCCACTGCAGGCAATGCGTCCGTGTTACTGTAGCTCTTGTCGTTTTTATTGTCGTTTTCATTGCTGGCTGTCGGCAGGACTCTTGTCGCAATGCGTACACCGCATGTACGCTTTAATTTATACGCACTTTCCACTTCCCGGTTTGTTGTGTTTAGAATGGGGCTGGTCTGGTATTGTTGCAGTGGAAGCAGGCATTGATGGGTACTGTCTAGCGGTGCGGGGTGCGTACTGGAGGTACGATGACATTGTTGTGAAAAAGCTAGCCGCGGGCAGTCAATTTGCCATTATGGCAGTTATTAGAATTCCTGGTGGTTGTTTTTGAAGGCTGTTGAAGACGAACCGAGGGGTGGGGGAAAGAGCGTTTGCAAAGGCGTCTCAAATGAAAAAGATTAGAGAGCATGTACACCCAAGTAGCCATACAAAGTAAATTGGAACCTTATAATATTCTTATTCTTATTATTAAATTAGCAAATGGCGAATAAGTTAATAGATGTCGGACCAATTCATCGTATTGAAAGTAATATGGGTGCGGTCAAGGGCGTTCAGATACTTCAAACTGTAATGTTACCTCATGCGGGAGAAAATTTACCGATGAGTTGGAAATTTCAACAAGACAATGATCCGAAGTACACTCCTGGAGTTTTTGGGAAACTAATCGATCACTGTTTTCATCCGAGGCTTTGTGTGTGTTTTCATTTGGGGGGAGTTTTAAGTGGCGAGTCCCAAACCCAGCGCATAACCTGCTATCTTGGAATGCTTCGCCTTCTCACGTTAGCTCACTCCCAAAGGGGTGTTCGGAAGCTACCCAGAGGATACTTGGGCTAATCTCGGGAGTTGTGAGATACTTGAACCATATGCAGAAGAATCGTCTTGGCCACTCCCAAGTGAATGGCGATCAGTAACTTTCCCCACTTTTGTGGACTTATACATATGGATCCAACGTAGAATCTCTCTTGCCAACAAGTGCTACTTTGAACTAAGTAGGCAATTGAGTAGTAAAGTCCTTTCTCGACGAACAAAGTTAAGTATGGCGCAGAAGCGTGGACGATGACAACATCCGATGAGGCGACGCTACAAACGCTCCGGCTTCGAAAGTATTCGAGGCGGTACTAGCTGGTGGTAGCAGAAGAAGAGGAAGGCCTCATCTGCGTTGGAAAGATCAGGTGGAGAAGGACTTGGTGTGTCCAATTGGCACCGGTTAGTACGACAAAGAAACGACTGGCGCGCTTTGTTAAACTCGGCCAAAATCGCGTAAGCGGTTATAGTGCCAATTAAGAAGAAGAAAATTTCAACAAGATAATGATTCGAAGCACACTCCTGGAGTTTTTGGGAGACAATTCTATCACTGTTCTTTCTGGATTGGGCATATTCGAATGCCGACTTAAATCTTATAGAACATCTTTGGGGGAAACGTGCACTCAGTACGCAAAATATCAGAAATTTGAGAAGGCCGAGGCAACATGGGAATGCAAGTATTTTTCTCGAATTATTTTCGAATTGTACTAACTTTGGTAAGTAAAAAATATGCTTTTCTTGGATAAGAAAACTGATACATTTGAAAACATTTTAAATTTATAAAACAAAGCTCAATATATAAAACATTTAAGCGCTGTTACGAAAAAAAGTCTGAAGTGGGGAGAACTGGGTATCTTTTTTAAGTATTTTTCAGCAGCTCTAAATAAACATATGTTGGTAGCACTGGAAAAAACTGTCAAAAATGAACTTTGTTTGGATGCACTTAAGGGGTATTAGTAAGACCAAGTTCTAATAGGCAAACATTTGTTTCTTCACCTCGTTACTTATAACGCTCGTGCACTTACAAACCCCTTTGTGTTACCGCTCTTCTTAATGTTGTTTGTTATTGCGTTCACATGCAAATTGTTCGTCAAGTGAGCAGAGCGCAAAGATAGCGAGCAGAGAAGTGGCAAATCGAAGGCGCTTCAATATAAGGAAGCAGCAGCACTAGCAGAACGGGTTTCGGCTGTGGAATCTTGTTTTGTTATGCTGTGGCTGTGTGTGCATGTACTAAGAGCATTCAACATACTATATTTAGTATACAAAGTAGGTGCGATTTTAAGCTTGAGACTTTGCCCGACACCTTCAGTACTAATCCATTATTTAAAGTTCTGGGAGCCTCTACATTTGAGTTGGATGGGAATCTGAATAGGGATTTACTGTAGCGTAGTTTTTAATGAGAGTAAAGTATTAGTAAATAAGAAAGAAAGATTATTATTTATTTGTTTGTTATATTTATTTATTTGTTATTCGTTCCAAGCTAGTCATCCAGCTTGTGAAACGATTATTTTCTTTCTTATCTTACATACTAATTACAAGCGTTTTTATAGTAACTTTTATCAATGCAAGCCAATAACAATTTTTCGGTGTTTACTTGTGTAATATGATTCTAGCATTCACGCGCCGCGCATAAAATAATTACGTTAGCTATGTTTGCGTTTACTTTCAAGTGTAATGAACCTTTTAAGAAATATGATACTTTATTTAAACGGCACAGCACAGTGAATGCATAAGTGGACAATAAAATAAAAGCCAAAACAAAATGTTTATGAATATTAATGTTAAGGCATATCCCACTTATAATCATACTACATTGTAATAAATCAAATCGGTTCAACTTTATTTTATAATACCCAAATTAGGTCATCAAAAGTTTGGAATTTAAATAACTTTTTGCGTTTTCTAAACCTTTTGTTTCTTCTCAACTTAAAGCTGTACTAAGTTCGTGTTTCATTTGAAATATGCGTGAAACTTCGCATGTATCTCACGGCGAAGAAGTGCTTAAGTCACGTCGTGAAAACATGGTCCATGACGATACCAGATCAGAGCCCTTTTTTTTAGCAAAAATATGCATCAGTCAAGATGCGCATACTGTTCGTGAATTTTAGGAGTCGCTCCAGTTACAGTTTAGGGATAGATTCTAGTTTTGCTGACTGAAAGCACCCAGGTAGCATAGTCTAGTTTTCGAGAAAGCCGGATAGTGGCATAGAAGATGATCCAGCGTTTCTCTTGAACTTGACTCATTACATTTCCTGCAAGCTTCATTAAGAGTAAGATTTAGCTCGTAAGCGTGTGCTGCAACTAGGCAGTGCCCTATAAGTACGCCAAGTCCCCGTTTAATAAAAGTTTAAGAACTCGAGACTTAACTCAAAGTTTTAAGAATACTTTATGAGCCCATTCTGTGTCGGGTCTAGAGTGCCCCATATTTGTATAAACGCACTCTTAATGCTAGTTTACTGCCTTCTCTCTCTTTTCTCAATGCATTGCTCACAACAACTACTAATTTATATTGTTTGTAAAACCAACAAAAATTTAGGTTGCATGCCAAATTCAAGTTTTGTTTTTGTTGTTTTATTTAAAGCGTTACATTTTAAGTATTATACCAAAAATAAGAACATATTCGCATATTCTCATAAACGCATCAACTTAATTCTTAATATACGAGTAGACATATTTACAGAACTTTTAATAATTAATTGGTACCCCATTTTTATTGATAACTTCAAAAATACGTTTTGGCTTGGATTTCCCTAAATTTTGTAGCAAAGTGCGACATGCACCCGCCGATTGGGTCTCCCCCAGATTCAAATCAAGACTGCACGCAGGCCACTTCATAAGCGGTATGTTGTGGTATTCAAACCATTTCAACGATTCTTTGGAAACGTGAATGACAGCATTACCATGTTGGAAAACATGAGATCCAAACACCCAAACATGAGATGAGAGCATCGTCCAACAATTCCGTGTATAGTTTAGAACTAATTTTGTTTGACACAAAGCAAATATTTGCTTTTCCTCTTGATGAAAATGCCGCTCACTCCATTGCACTGCTAGCAACAAAGTTTCCCTTTGACATACATATGTACGTACATCGTTGTTACGCAAATCGTACCAATAACAACGTTTGAAGGTTGTAGATGGAATTTGTTTTCATCGGGGAACACAACATTGTCCCACTCAGCTTCCCAGTGCATGTGTTTTTGAGCGATGTCTATCATGCGTTTTCAACACGGGCTTGCACACCGGTTTTTTCACTTTACGTAATCTACGAGGTGTGTTCAAAAAGTATCGCGAATTTTGAATTTTCGCAGGTTACGTATATTCGAGTTTCGATTTTTTTGTGGCGATATGTTGGTACTCATGTCTCTCACTCATGCCGATGAGTTCGGCCATTTTGAATGCTCAGTTAATTGTTGACAGCTGATTTGCTTGCAAGTGTTTCGGCTCGTCTTCGATTTTTACCTATTCAAAAAGATGGATCAAAGAACCTGTATCAAATTTTGTGTGAAAAACGAAATTAAGTGCGCGGATGCATTCCGAATGTTGACTCAGTGCGGTGTCATACGGAGAACCTATTTTGGACCAAAGCAACGTTTATCGTAACGATGTGAGCGACGAAAAGCGTGCCGGACGCCCGACCACTTCAACAACAGATGTAAAAATTGATGAAGCGAAGAAAGTGGTATTGGCTAATTCTCGAATCACGCTTAGATAAGTTGCTGAGGACCTAGACATATCGATTGACTCATGCCATTCGATTTTTTTCAATTATTTGGGCATGAGACGGGTCGCCGCAAAATTCGTACAAAAACTGCTTTTATGACGTGCAAACCAAACCTCAGTCATCTTAATGGAAGCTACCGCACGAACCAATACCGAAAAAAGCGCGCCAAGTTCGGTCGAATGTAAAAGTTTTGCTTACCGTTTTTTTCGGTTGCAGGGCCGTTGTGCATCATGAGTTCTTGCCACAGGATAAAACGGTCAATAAGGAATGTTACCTGCAAGTTATGCGCAATTTGCGCGAAGCAATCCGGCAGAAACGCCCGGATTTGTGGAAGAACAAAAATTGGCTCTTGCATCACGATAACGCCCCTGCTCCCACATCGTTGCTTGCGCGCGACTTTTTGGCCAAAAACAACACACCATATTCCCCAGATCTGGCCCCCTGTGACTTTTTCTGAAACTGAAGAGGCCCATGGAAGGACGACGCTACGCTACGATTGACAAGATAAAGACGGCATCGAAGGAGGAGCTGAACAAGATTAAAAAAAAATGATTTTTTGAAGTGCTTCGAAGATTGGAATAAACGTTGGCACAAGTGCATAATATCTCAGGCGGATTACTTTGAAGGGGAGAAAATAGATGCTAATGAATAAATAAATATTTTATGAAAAAACACGAAATTCGGTATAATTTTTGAACATATCTCGTATGTTGCGCAAAATGTGAGCGTTGTGCCTGGTTGTCACTGAAAGACCCAGCTTCTCTTTTGTTTGAGTTGAATTTAAAAAATATTTTCGTGGCTGGCTCTTTGATTCTACTTACTTGGTCAGTATTTTATTGTAGGGTTTCTCACGTCATAATGTTTGCCTTGTTTTTAAAAAGGGCGCACCACTGCCTCTGATCTTTCGATTCTTTGCCCAAGCTCTCGATTTGGTACAGGTGGATTTGGACCTCAGAGGTGAGATATTTTCTCTTTGGCATTTTGATAAAAATCTTAAAAAGCATATATTAAAATAATTGAAAACTTGAATTGCTAAAAAACTTACTAGTTATCAATTTAACGCAAAGAAAAGTTATTTTTATTACTCACTTTAATGTTTTCTGCTTCCTTATTCAAATGCGTTTAAACGAATATGTTTTTATTTTTAAATGTTCTCGAGTAAAGCTAAAATTAAGAGTGCGCTTATATTTGAACGAATATGTGGTGTGTAAGAGGTTTGACGGATATTTTCTCTACCGATAGGTCCGAGAATGAAATAGGTTCTGGAGCCGTGTGGTACTTAAACGATATTAATAAATATCACCATGCTATGGGAAGAATGGCAACTGTTTTCCGAACCGAAATGTTTACCATTCTGAAAGTACAAGAATGGGTAATTGGGAAAAGACGAGAATCAGATTGGAGTCTTTAATGACAGTCAGGCTGCAATGAAGGCTCTGGAGAACGCAAAGAAAACCTGAAAGATTGTTCAAGAATTTTAGAAGAAGCGTAAGTCTGTTGAAAGACAGAATAAGCTCGTACTTATATGGGTTCCAGCACACTGCGGGGTTCAAGGGAATGAAATGACCGATGAATTGGCCAACTGTGGCCAACAGCGGTTTCCCCACAGAGACCAGAGCCAATAATTGGAATCAGTTTTGCAGAAATCATGAGTTGATCCGCGATTATGTATGCAATTCACATAAAGAGAGATGGTCTGGTCTAGAACGCTGCAGAACTGCTGCAAAGTGTTTTGTGACAAGCCCGAACAGAAAAGTGTCGAGCTTTCTTCTAAAACTTGGAAGAAAAGGCGTTCTGTTGATGACCGGTATTATTACAGGACACAATCCATGGAGTCAGCATATGACTACTGTTGGAATCATTGACGACCGAATTGCCTGTCTTGCTTAGAGGAGGCAGAGTCCTGTATTTGCGACGAATTTTGGGGATTCATGAGAACGAGTGAAATTCGTTCTTTCAAACCGGGGAATATTTTCTGATTTACCAAAGAGTCTGGTAAATTTTCACAGGGCTAACTAAAGGGTGGTTAAGTTTCAAGGGCCGGTGTTGATTTTGAATAAAATACAATTTTTTAGGAAATTATTGTCATTTCTCTTTATTATGATAATACTGGTATGGTTCAACTATGTATGGAACAAAATATCGGCCAAATGGCCGCCGCGGCTTCGGCGGCACACCTCCATCCGATGGTCCAAATTTTCGATGACGCTGAGGCATAATTGAAGTTCTATGCCGTTAATGTGCCGAATTATCTCATCTTTTAGCTCTTGAATTGTTGCTGGCTTATCGACGTACACCATTTCTTTCAAATAACCCCAAAGAAAGAAGTCCAACGGTGTCAAATCACATGATCTTGGCGGCCAATTGACATCGCCGCGACGTGAGATTATTCGGTCATCAAATTTTTCGCGCAAAAGAGCCATTGTTTCGTTAGCTGTGTGATAAATGGCACAGTCCTGTTGAAGCCACATATCGTCCACATCCATATCTTCCAATTCGGGCCATAAAAAGTTCGTTATCATCTTACCATGGCAAACACTATTCACAGTAACTGCCTGACCGGCCTCATTTTGGAAAAAATACGGCCCAATGATGCCACCGGCCCATAAACCGCACCAAACAGTTACTCTTTGTGGATGCATTGGTTTTTCGGCAATCTCTCTTTAATTATCATTCGCCCAAATGCGCAAATTCTGCTTATTGACGAATCCACTGAGGTGAAAATGTGCCTCATCACTGAAGAAGATTATCTTCGAAAATTGGTCATTCACTGTTGCCCGTTTTTATAATAAGCCTGAATAACTTTAACGCGTTGCTTGATTGTGTATCTGTCCATTGTTCAAATTGAGTTAGTTTGAAATTGAAAAATGTCAAATGAAATGCAAAGAAACTTGACCTGTAGGTGTGGTTCACATTCAACATCGGCCCTTGAAATTTAACCACCCTTTACTTCCATTTTTCTATTCCATGGTGGTGCTGCGTAGCGAGCGCCAAACAGACTTAGATACTCACTGACTAAGCCAAGTACAAAATTTGCTTTACGAGCTTTTGACCATTTTTATGGTCTTGACCTTTTTGGCTTGTGTTCGTACATATTTAAGGTAACTTTTTCGTTTCCAATCACATAACCCCAGCAACTTAACGCCGCCGACCGCGAAATCTCACTCACATAGTTGCATGCACTTTTATTGAACTCACACATACTCACATATTCATGAATGCAATTGTGCAATTAGCGCGAACTGAAACGCTTTCATAATTGCATTTTACACTTAAACTCATCACATTGAATTGCAATGATTGGATTGTTTACATTTTCAATTCCTCGAATTATTTCAATAATACGCCATAAATAGCATGGAATATCCAAAGTAATGATGATAATTGCGGACGCATGGATTTGCTTATTTATTAATGTTGCTTATTTGCTAATTGTGTTGTTTTCTTTATGTTGTTTTATATTTATAGTAAATAGACTCACAATTTAAAAGAATCCCAAACTCACATTTTGTTATTTCAATCAGTTTTCTCTGCTCTTGGGTGGGTGGCAAAATGGCACAACAATCACAACAACCATATGGCCCGGAGCATCAAGTCAATACGTACATATCAAGTATCTATGTGTGGATGTATGCATAATTAAATCGTTTATTGGGCATTGTAAAGCTCGCCATACATAAGCAATTGCGTTTCATGCTCGTAAATGTTGTTGCCAAATGTACATACATACATACATACATACATACATACATACATACATACATACATACATATGAAAATCGACACTGACTGATTATAAATAATTATTTGACATCTATGAAAATGAGCTCCTGTTGTGGGATTTTCGAAATTTGTCAAACAAATAATATTTAAATCGACCTTGACCAAAAAGCTCCCGGAATATATTTAGGAAATTCAGAATGCAAGATTATTCCTCAAATGTGGTATTGTCACCATCAAAGTACTCTCCATCAACTGCAACATATTTATGCCAGCGTTTGATCCAACTCTCGAAACATTTCTAGAACCCTATTTTCGGTCTGACCACCAGAGCCGTCTTCAATTTCTACATTACTTCGTTGCGGCTGTTAAAACTCGTTCACTGTAGAGGTTTTTTACTAAATCAAACAGAAAAAGTCTCAGGGAGCCCTATCATGTGAATCCGATGGCTTTTGGATGGTATTCGTTTCGTTCTTGGCACTGTGCAACGGTGCGTTTTCATGGTGAAAAATCCACGACTTGCTTTCCCACATTTCGTTTTTCTACGTTGAGTTAAATTCAGCCTTGAAAACCATGTGTTTGGCGATATCAAAGGGGACCCTGTTTTGCGTGTAGCCCCTTCGGACTAACTTTGCAACAACACGGTGCAAACCCAAATCATTAATTCAATGCTCTGGACGGATTCCTAAGCAATGTCCAAGTCATTTGCCAGTTCTCTGATGACCTTATTGTTATTTTGCGGCTATTGATAAACTTTTTCGCTTCATTGATGTTTTATCACTTTCGATCAAACCTAAATCAGTTGACCTAGAGCGTCGCCTGGCGGTAGATCCGGGAATTTTTTTATCAACATTTTAGTCTTCTTGTAGCCTTTTTTTCTTTTGGTTTAACTTTTTCCCAATTTGTATATAATTTATATGTATATAATTTAGCTTTATTTTAGAGGGAGGTGAGCATGATTTTCGACCTATTTCACCCTCTTTCAAAACCAACCTTCTTTTCTTGGCCGAGTTTAACAAAAAGCGCGCCATCTGTTTTTTCTCGTGCCGAGAAGTTGGACCTATCTAGTGAAGCCAAATCCGCCTGCTTCTGATCAGGGTGGTACTGCGTTAAGAGAGCCGGAGCGTTTGTATTCTTGCGGAAGCCATAACTCTATGTAGTTGTAAAGCTTATATAGCTCATTGTTCTCTCGCCTGCGATACTCGCCGTCGCCAATGTGCTAAGGTCCAAGAATCTTCCCCAGAATCTTTCTCTCAAACACTCCGAGGAACGCCTCATCGGATGTTGTCATTGTCTGCTTCTGCGCCATACGATAGGACGGGCATGAGGAGAGTCTTACAAAGTGAGAGTAAAGTCCTCTCTCAAATGCCTACTAAGTTCAAAGTAGCACTTGTTGGCAAGAAAAATTCTCCGTTGGGTTTCAAGGTTGACATTATTATCGGTGTTATTGCTGGTTCCCAGATAAACGAAAGCTCTTACAACCTCGAAATCATAACCGGTAACAGTGGCGTGGGTGCTAATACGCGAGTGCGCCGACTGTTTGTTTGATAACAGGTGGTACCTCCTACGTTGGTTTACATACATCCATGGTTAAAGAGTCCTCTTTTCATTCTGAGCATTTCTGTGTATATGTGCTTAGATCTATATCGACTATTTTATGCTGCTACATACAACCGTTGTGTGATCAAAATATAATACCCTTGGGCACAAGTGCGCGGGTATAACAGAACAAACCTTTGTCGTCCCCCTTATCGAGCTCATTTGCAATTGTCTTCACCACACATATTGTTAAAGTCGACGACCTCGAAGCGGCGGCGTTGGCAGCTGTTCTTCGAATCACCAACCTACCATTCTTTAGCACTGGTGCCCTCATTCCACCTGGTCCCCTTGTTCATTCGCCAATTCGAGTCTCGGCAGTGGGTTTAGCTTTAAATTAATTTCATCCCTCTTTTGATTTTTCGGACTTATACTGCTTTTGTTAATTTTCTGTTGTTTTGGTCGGGGATGGTTTGCTGCTGCTATTTGCAAATTTGGCTTTGTTTTGTGTTATTCTGTTTTGTGCTGAAATGAAATGCATAATAAAGTGAGATGTGAAACGAGCAAAACTGGAGGCAATGCGAAGCGAATGTTATTGCTTTGTGAGGCGTTTTCTTGCCAAACGAAGGTAAAAACTCACCGACTCATCGAAGTCATCGAGCTTCAGCCGCAGACAATAACGTGCGGCAAGTCGTAGGTCGGTTACAATATACCTATACATATGTGTGTGTGTACGTATATGTACGTCGCAGCCATCATTAACGTCGAATGCAGCAGCGCTGCCATTGCTGGTGTTTGTTTACCAATAAGCAAGATGTCGAGCGAATATCAGCTTTTTGATGCGCCTGAGAGTTGGTGGTGGGATAATTGCAGCCGACATGGTGCGGTGTGGTACAGGGAAGCAGCAGCGTCCGCTGCTAGACGTCCGCTCTACCGTATAGATCGTTGAACAGGGTGCGGAGTGTCAAAATCGGTAATTCGAATGTGAATGTTCTGGTGTGAATGAACTCTGCCAAGGACAGTGATGTACGATTGAGTGTTCTGTGTGCTACTGGCGTTCCTGTTGCCGGTGTGACGACTGCCAACTGTTGGTGGTAATTGTCGACGTGGACAAGCGCACGGACAGGCAGCTCAATATGCGATTTTCGGTATTTCGAGGGTAGACTCTCGTAAATTTTAATTTGTATATTTTTATGTATTTGCGATTTTATTTCATTGCTACGGTTGGGCGCAACGTCAACATCAACAACAGCGGCGTTAGTATGCCGAGTCATCAGCGTCAGCTGAATCTGCCGACTACCATCACCGTCATAATCAACGACATCATTGCATGTTTAATGCTTGGTCGCTCCGTCAGAAAGCAGACAACAAATAACACCAGATTGCAGTCAGACAGCCAACGGCCAACAGCAGGCAACAAACAACAGAAAACAGGGCACAGGGAGCAAAACACAAGGCACAATTGGAATGCAAATGTAAAATTCACAAAACTTAGACGGAAACAAAAATAAATCGTAAATTTTTGAGCTGATCTGACTCCTGGTCCAGTGAATTAAGTTGAACAAAGCTGAAAGAATTATTAATTGCGGTTGTATTTGTATTGTTTCGCCGTTGCCGCTGCCCAAATACATATTCACATACTCGTACTACAACAAATAATCGCAAATTGGGTATCTAATTCCCATTTGAATCGGTCGAAGTGACGCGCCCTTCTGCATACATATTTGGTGTCAATGAACTTCGTTAACGCCATGAGTTGCTTCTGTCGCGCATGACTCGGGTGGGAAAACGTCCGAGAGTTCTGGGAATGTTTCAGCCACATAAGAAAGGTCGATGGCTGGTGGATTTTGTGTTGATTGAATAGTGGTAAAGAATCGCACATTTGTCAATATTAAATCTCCGCTTTTTATTCTTACAAAAACTTGTAGGGAAATTTGAAGGTTTATAACCTCTATCAGTAGTAATTCAGACCATTGCTATAGCGCAGACTGGCAAGAGGCTGATGCCCATACTGATGTAAGCTTAGGGTCTTTCCAGTAATAGTTTCTTTTTTAAATTCGATGTTGTAATGAAATAAAGCATTATTTATTATTTTTCAGTACGCAGACTTGGCAGTTTCACAGTCTTTTTTTTCATTCTGCTCATTCTGCCTAAAATATTTACTCGGCTTAGTGAATATTATTTTTAAATTTAATTTGAAAATGAAAATAAGAAACCTTCAAATATGCGCGTTGCAGTCATCGTCAGTTTCATCCAAGGGTAAGCCCAGTAAACCTGCTGTTCGACGGGGTGGATCCGAGGGAAAGGGATGGTGGATCGGTAGGTTTAAGCGTGCGTGTGAATAGGTGGTTAGTCTCGTGCCAGGTAACGCGGGCCTCACGAGGCAGCTAAAACTCTTTATCTGCAATGGGTGGTACTTGGACCCCGAATGTGGTTGAAATGATAAATAAAATGAGTCCTTGGAGAAGTTGTCTAATTTGGGTACTTTCTTGCAAATTTCGTGTTTTTAACGTTGCTATCAAATTTCGTTAAGCTGTGAGGAGGTTCAATTGACAAATTTCGATTTTCGATTTATTTCTTACAGTAGCGTTATTTTCTTGCCTTGTACAGGGCCAGCTTCGTTTCAAATTCCTTATTCCGGGCAGTGATTATAATAGATATTGATTCTTCTTCTTGATTGGCGCGACAACCGCTTACGCGATTTTGGCTTAATTCAACAAAGCGCGGAAGTCGTTTCTTTCTCATGCTAACCGGCGCAAGTTGGACACATGAAGTGAAACCAAGTTCTTATAGAACGGATCTTTTCAACGCTGAGCAGGCCGGACTATTAATTACTGTAATTAATTTACAATTCTCGAAAAAATTTAACTCTTTTTAAAAATTATAGATGTTTTGCTTAACATCTGCAAAAAGAGGCGACACCAACATGTGGCTGCTGCCCAAAAGAAGTCCGTAGAATAGAAAGTCAAATTTGAAAGACCCTGTTTGGTTTGTTTACGTTTTGTTGTAAGCGTAATTCCTCAAACCGGCTGTATGCGAGCTGCCGCTGAAAAAACCATTGGGTTTCAACGCCCACCTAAACGAAACCAATGGTACGACGAAGAGTGTCGCGAAGCTACTGCAGCGAAGAATGCAGCTTACAAAGGAACTCTGCAGTCAGCTGCAACGCGGGCCGTGCGAGATAACTACAGGGAAAAGAGATCGGAAGAGAGGCGCCTCTTCAGATGCAAGAAACGAGAACAGGAGAAGCGTGAGCGTGAGCTGCTAGAGGAGTACAGGGGCAGGAATGATGCTCGAAAATTCTATCAACAAGTCAAGCGTCTGACACAAGGTTTCAAGACCGGAGCATCAGCCTACAAAGATAAAAACGGAAATCTGGTTATGGATACACAGTCCACACTGAGCATATAGAGGGAACACTTCTGCAATTTACTTGCTGGCGATGACGCACACAATTCCGACCCAGTAGAAGATGACCCGATACCGCCAATCGACGATAATTTGGACGTTCCACCACCTAGTCATGCCGAAGTCAGAGTTGCCATTCAGCGGCTCAAGAATAACAAAGCGGCTGGCGCTGACGGCTTGCCCGCTGAATTGTTCAAGACTGGCGGCGATGTGCTGATAGGGAGCATGCATCAGCTCATCTGCAAAATATGGCTAGCAGAAAGCATGCCCGACGATTGGAATCTCAGTGTCCTTTGTCCTGTACTGAAGAAGGGTGACCCGACGATCTGCACCAACTACCGGGGCATCAGTCTTCTAACCATCGCCTACAAGGTCCTGTCTAGCGTCCTATGTGGAAGACTTAAGCCGTTTGCCAACACACTGATCGGGCCTTATCAGTGCGGCTTCAGAAGTGGTAAGTCCACCATCGACCAGATTTTCACATTACGCCAAATCCTGGAAAAGACCCATGAAAAGCAAGTCGACACCCATCATCTCTTTGTCGACTATAAAGCTGCGTTCGATAGCCCGATAAGGGATTGCCTGTACGCCACCATGTCTGAGTTCGGTATACCAGCGAAGCTCATACGGCTTTGCAGAATGACTTTGAGCAACACAACCAGCTCCGTCAAGGTAGGAAATAACCTCTCCGAGCCATTCAGTACCGTTCGGGGTTTCAGACAAGGCGATCCACTGTCATGCAACCTCTTCAACTTCGTGATGGAAGGGGTGCTCCGAAAAGCAGGTGTGCATCGTAATGGCACTATTTTTTACAAATGTGTCCAGCTCCTTGCGTACGCCGATGACATTGACATTATCGGCCGCTGTAAGCGAGATGTCACGGCTGCGTTTTCTGCTATCGAGAAGGAATCATCACGAGTGGGTCTGGCAGTGAACGAGGGTAAAACGAAGTATATGTTGTCTACAACGCGGAACACACGGCGTGTAGGAACGCACGTCATTGCGGACAACTATACTTTCGAAGTTGTGCCAGAGTTTGTTTATCTTGGCACCGCCGTTAACAGCAACAACGATATCAGCCTGGATATCAAACGGAGAATCACTCTTGCTAATAGGTGTTACTATGGGCTAAGTAAGCAATTGAGTAGTCGAGCCCTCTCTCGCATGACCAAACTAACACTTTACAAGACGCTCATCATACCCGTGTTGCTTTATGGCGCAGAGGCATGGGTAGTGTCACAAAGCGATGCAGCCGCTCTTGGGGTGTTCGAGAGAAAAGTTCTTCGCAAGATCTTCGGTCCTATGCGCGTTGGCGAAGACTACCGTGTGAAGTCAGATCATCAGAACCATTTTGACTTTTGGAGATTTCGTGTGATAGAAGGCGTCACAGACACAATCTCACCTAAGTAATCTCATAAAAGTGCAAGTATTAGCTTGTGTAGGAATAACAGGTGGGCTCCGATCGACGCCTCAGGCGGCGCTGGAAGTGATCGTCCATATTCTACCAATTGATATATAAATTTGTGTTAAAGGGATGGCGGCCAAATCTGTTTCCAGGATTAAAACAGCAGGCGTGCTAAAAAACCGCATGACCGCATGACCGTACACATCAGTTGTACTCTCTGTAGAACACTTGCAAGACGGTTTGAAAAAAGACTATCTGGTTCCACAGATAGACTATAAACTAGACTATAAAATAATATAAAATACGCGACAGAAAGGATTGGCACACCAGAGTCATATCAGATTATAGTGGTCGCTATATACTACTACTGACGATTCAAATATGGATAATGTAATGGAACAATCGGAACAATCATACTTAAATTACTCCTTTAGGCTCCCAGACCGATAGACTTATCTCCAGCAAGCCTTACCATTTTTGTTGACAGTGAAGCAGCGACCAAGGCACTGATCAATTCAAAATGTGTTAAAGAATGCAGGATGCCCCTCACACGGTTTTGGGTCCCCGATCGCCCTGGGCTGGAGCGAAATAAAAGAGCGGAATAGTGTGCAAGCATAGGCTCTGATCTTAATCTTCAGTCAGTGGTAGAGGACATAAACATTCCTCTAAACGAATTATAGACTGCGATGGACTTGAGCGTAATCACGGAAGCCAATAGAAGGTGGTCTCTGACTACTAACTGCAGAGCGCTGTGGCCAAACCCGAATCTTAAAAGTACAAAATGTCTGCATGAATTCAACAGATCAACTAGCAACGTTACAGGTGTTACGGGTCACTGCACTATTGGCACCCTAGCACTCAATAGAATGGGTGTACCTAAAAATTACTTCTGCAGGTGTTGTGGAGATGAAGAAGAAATAGAGCCGGTACAACACCTCCACTGTCAAAGGCTTTTTTGAGTTTTTCAAAAATGCCGGGCATTACGAAACGTTAATCTTGTTAGAGAAGGAGCACCCTTAAAAAATGGACTTTCACAAAAAAAAAAAAAAAAATAATAAAACTGGTCAAAATGTTGAGGTGCTATTGTTTTGTCGCCGGTTGTACCTATATTATATAAATAGCCTGTGCACAATTTTTTTACACCTCAACATTTTTCGCCAGTTGATTGTATTGTTTCGCAGAACGAGAATCGTCTCGGTTGTGAAAAATTGCCAACGTTTCGTTGTGTTCCTATGAAAGTGCCATACACACGTGAAAAAAGCTTAAATTTCACCATTTCACAGAAAAAGAATTGACTCCCTGGTGTTTGCAATTTTCATTTCAATTGTAAATATCTTTTCGAGCGTATTCTCATACATTTGCCAGCGTGATAACAGCAGTCAAGGGATTTTCTCTAATGAAATACTGCAGCCGTTTCGCCGCAGACGCAGACTACATGGCTGGCAGGGTGTTTAGGGAGCGTTAGTTATTGCTAAACATTTATTGACAGACATTTAGGTAGACGAGAGCTATGTGAATTGTAGGCTTAGCTTTTCCTTTCATTTATCAATTGAATTTTTCACTTGCAGCAGACAGTCAGGAGACGCAATAAGCAAAACAAAAATAGATATGGCTTATCAAATGCTCACGAGTCTGGTATAACTGTGTATGCGTGTATGCATGTGTGTCCTCCTGCTTATGTACATATGTGTGTATGTATGTGAGTCATTCAAGAAAACCATAGATTTTTAACAAAAGTGCACTCCCATGAATTTTATTCCCATTACTCCGAGAACGCCTATTCAACAACGTAGCTTGCGAGTTTACTGTGGAACGATGTATTTGACTTCGGACTGCCCGATAGGACTCAGAAGATGTGGTGGGCGGCCCAAAGATCTCCATGATGTCGCCAAGGAGACAGAGAGTTAATCGTTGTGCATAAATATCGCATTTAGCAAAGACAGCAGATTCTGCTTCAAACGTACCTGGGCTTTTAACATTTCATTTCATTTCATTTCACTTATTGCCCAAAATCATTTTAACATAGGAGTTTACACACTTATGAGTGAAGCAATACCTACATAAGCTTCGTGGACCGCGGAAAATAAATAAGTCGCACTATGATTTCGTGAAAATTAAGGATCATTGATCCTTCTTGATCGTTTTTAAGGCACTGGTTTCAAGCCATTGCTAATGGGGAGATATTTTGAAGCGAAGGCAATACAATTTAACGAGTAGTAGAAAAAATGCGCTTAAGTAATATTACCAGAAAATCACCATAAACACATACACTAATTTGTACAGTTTGACGCCAGCCATGTGATTCTCTTGTGTTTTTTGAGTTTTAGTTACATATGCCTACGTGTATATAAAGGGTGATCAATTTAGAGATATCGGATTTGAAATTGAAATAAAATACCGAAAATTCAAATTGATTGGGCAATCTTTATTATTTTTGTGTAGGACCATTCATGACATTTATTTTTTAATCCCCTTTAAATGTTGGCCGCAACTGCGCCGTAATTTGGTCATCCGTAAACATCAATTTTGCATGACTTGCGACTCGCTGGAGGACTTCGGTCGGTATCTCTTCAATAAGTATAGTAATGTTGGCTTCTAATGTCTCAATCGAAGCTGGTTTATCCACAAAGTATTTAGATTATACATAACGCCACAAATAAAAGCCCAAAGGTGTGATATCACACGATCTTTATAGCCAATCCACTGGTCCGAGACTAGAGAACGTGGCTGAACAAAATGCGGGTCCCAAAATGGGAATCTTTGGCGAGTGAAAGACTGAAATTATGACGCTTTGGAAGATCAGCCGGCTTCAAACCTTGGACTAGCTGTATTTTATACGCTTTCAAACCAAGGTCTTTGCGTAAAATCGCCCAAGTCTTGCCATAAGACAGCCCAAGTTGTTGAGATAGGCGCCGAACCTTTTGGGTCTTGAGCAAACCTCATATTTACAGCCGCAATATTCTCTTCACTTCGGGATGTGGGTAGTCTAATCGGCCGAGTATCATCCAATAATGTAAATTTATACTCATTCTTGCCGGTGGTTTGCGGAATAGCGCGCTCGGTAGGACGGTTATGTACACCATAAGTTAGACTGAGTGCGCGATGAACACTTCTCACAGAGCGTCGATTTTCGTAATACAATTGTACGATTTGATGCACGTGACAGTAATCAAGCGCTATTCGTCAAACAAACCCTATGGAAAAAGTACCTCCAATTAGATCACCCTTTCTTTACGTATGTATCTTTGCACGAATTCAAGGCATACATTTATATTTACTTGGTTGTTGAAAATTCACTTTCGATTTTGGCTTCTCAAAATCAAAAACAAATCTTAACAAATCTCAAGGCCAAACGAAACGTTGTTGCCAGCGACAAAAGTAGGTAGGCAGGCGCTGTATAGGTGCGTGCGAGCACAGAGTTTTCATTTGTTGTGTTGTCTGACGACGCCCAAGCAAGCCGATGTAAGTGGTTATCACTCTTGGCCATACAGACCAAGCCCACGTGCCCACACCACGCGCCACATAACGCCAGCCATTCAGAGTATTGAACTTTGTCGCCTTGTTTGGGTATTTCGTCGCAACGATGCTGATAACCTGAAACTTTGAAGGTCACTGACTGCTCCAGAAGCAGGTAGCTACAATCGAAACCCCCGCCATCTGCAAGGGAAGCAGGGATGACGAAGAGCACGAAGGCGAGAAAACCAACGCGCACTTGCATAGCCAGATGCGTAGACTACCCCAAAATACGCGCAGTAAGGAAAGGACGCGCCCAAACAACTTCAATAAAATTTCATGGTCGTTTCATTTTCATTTCTGTATGCCTATTTAAATTTGTAAGCATCCGACGTTGAACATCTTTTCGTTGCCTTAGACGGAGAAGTTCAACTGTACGCGTTTGGCTGCCGCATTCGAAGGATGCTGGGGGCGGCTGGGCTGGCAAGCAGACACTGGCTTTATTGCGTCTGGAATGGCAACAATTCGTGGTAACGAATGTAATGCCTGTACGATGCGTGTGTGTATGCACGCATCTCTCCCCAAATATATCGTCAGGCTTAGACTAACTGCTTCTGACAGAGAAGAAGGAGAAATTTGACGTGTTGGGTTGGTTGTTTTACATATAATTTGGTGCGTTTGGAGCATTCGGATTTTAAGCTGCTTGCGGGGGCCAAATTCTATGGTCTGGGTCATAACCTTGAGACTAATAAGGTTGGCGTTTTTATAAGGTAATTGCCATTATTTATGATTATTGATGTTGGTTTTATGTTGTGGCCACATTTCAATGAAATTAAAGAGTTCTGACAGATTTGCAGGTAATGCCCATGATTTAATAAATGGAATGTGTCGATGAGTGGCTTGATAGGATATTTACGCTGGGAAATGTTAATTGGATATTTCATGTAATTTGTTATGATTGTGAAAAATGAAAAATTTACAAATTTGTTAATCTAAAAATTTTTTTTTATTCTAATTATGTAGGCAAGACAAGGACTACAAATTTCGTTCTTTACCTCAGTCTTAAATAAGTCTCACACTGCACCTAATATATTTTATGATATACATTGAATTAATAAATAACGTTTACACGCCTGAAATCCATGTGTAAAACATGGTACTAAGTTCGCGTTTCACGTGAAATGGCTGTGAAAATCCATACAAATTGCAATGCCGTGAAATATGCGTGAAATTTCATTTGTATCTCATGGCAAAGTACTACTCACTTCACTCCGGGGATACACCGCACAACCAGCCGGCAATATTTTTCACACCTATTTAAAATGCATACTCACCTGATGAATCCTGATTAAAAATATCTGAGGAAATTTTCTAATTTTGGTAGAAAGTTGGAAATCTGGATTTATTCGAGCGAAGAGGCTCAGCTCGAATACTCCGCCGAAACGCCTTCACGAGTGTAATGAAATAAATTTTCTTTATATTTTTCGCATATATATCGTATTTTGTATGTGTACTAAAAGCTCGTTTCCTATCAAAATTTGTCAATTTCTTCTGGGGCGATGCTTATAAAAATGGCAGAAGAACTGAGTTGGAATGACTTGACACTCGACCGAGTCAGAGTCAGAGTTAGAAGGAGCTCTTGTGCCTTCGAGTTTCAGCAGCGGTTGCATCACTCAACAGCGACAAAGCTTGGCTAATTTCAGAGAATCTGCAATTGTGTACGAACCTGGTCTGTGGCATTTCTGCCATGCCAAGCGAACTTCAACCATCATCAAATTTGGCAAATAACCGCTGTTTTCTCAGTGCTCTGATAATTAGGTGCTTATGCAGTCCGACTCAACTGGATAATAATATTTCCTACCTAGCTTTGACTCCCCAGGGCGGTCATTTTACCTCAACAGCTGCTCGGTGTCTCTAGTTCATAGTCTTATGTCTAGACAGACGGCGGCGTTAATCAGGATTACTGGCGCAGTTAATTCTGATTAAAATTGTAGTGTAACAGACGGTAGTTCCGCGGATTAGTGAACAGCTTAGTGGATAGTTTCGTCAATAAAAGATGGATCGCAGGCAACAAATACGGGTATTAGCTAATCCAATAATAAGAAATAATTATTTATTTAAAAAAGCTTAAATTGCAATTTCTCAAACTGCTTCGAAATATCAAAACAATTATTGTGACTTTGAATTAGTGCAAACTTGCATTGCATCCAGTCTTTCTTATTCTTCTGTTTAAAAGTTTCATTACTTTTCAAAGTTCCCCTAATCCGCTTGAAATATCAAAATTAAGTCTAGGTGTCATTGCACATTAGTTCCTGAGAATTAATTCCGAATTAAGGGGTCCCGGTGG
The DNA here is from genome assembly GCF_027943255.1 of Anastrepha obliqua. NCBI lineage: Eukaryota > Metazoa > Arthropoda > Insecta > Diptera > Tephritidae > Anastrepha > Anastrepha obliqua. Next base: position 3,454,584 of record NC_072894.1, read on the forward strand.
TCTAGAGCTCGAAAATTTTCAGGATTTTTTTTTACAATAAGAAAAATTAAAAACGATATTTAAATTCTACTTTTACATAAAAAAATAAAAAATTGCAAAATGGTGCGGTTTTGAATTTGACACTCTCAAAATCGGGTTTTCTAATAAAAAAAAAAACAATAGAAATAATTGAGATAATAATATGATTGTAGTACGGGCGATAGCCATTGATATTTTGAACAACGAACAATTTTTTTTTTGACAACACCAGGCCGAAAAAAGTAGTTTCGAGATAAATGAGTTTAAAGTTTGTGGTAGTACAGGAGCGCGCAGTCCGCTCTCTACCCAGTTAATGGGCCGTAGAAGCTATAATATTGGAAATTTCCGCATGAAAATTTCACAGTATATTCTTAAGATACTGTACTAAAAACAAAAAATTGAATTTTTGAGATTGCTAGACCACCGGGTCCCCTTAAGTCGTTAATACCACCGTCTGTATAAACCATGAAGGTAATATTTTTGGTATTAACGCCTTCTTGCGCTAACTGGAGCGCTCATCTCTCGCTACACCAGCCACGTTCAAAAACTACTCTAGGATAAGTTAAAAAACTCAAAACCCGAAAACGGGGTACTTGATAAATACCATAGAATTTTTACCCGATTTCAATTTATTTCTACCAACCAAACTTTGAGCAACAATAACTTTTGCTGCTCATGAAGTTGATGAATCCTCAATTTCTCACCAATTTCGTTTTGTTTTGCCGTTCGCGTGGCTATAGAAAAAGGCGGGTAATTTTGTTGCCGCAGTCGACGCTGGACGCTTGACATCGTGACGTCGACGTGGCGGTCTGTTGGTAAACAAACAAAGAGCAGACAAAAAGCAATAAAATGCTGAATGCAGACAGAAAGTGAGGAGCAAAGCAAAAGGTCTGAAAAAATATCTCACACTCTCTCTGTGTATGTGCATGTACATACACGCACACACAAATTTAACTCAATGCTACGTAGAGATGTGTGCGTGTCGGCGCGCCATCTGCAACGTCGCAAAAAATTAAGCGGCAACAGATTTACAACGATAAAAGAATGCAATCAGTTGGTGGTGGTAGCGGTGACGGCGGCAACGGGCAGGTGGTTGGTGAAGCGATTGGTGAATTTCCTGCAAAAATTTCAATTGCCGCCACTGTTACTGCAGTTTTTGCCCTCGGGCTGGCACGCACACACACACACCAGCAATACTAGCAGGATGATGTGTAATATGTTTGTATAAGAGTATGTTGTTGTTGCAGTTGTGGCTGGCACCGGCTATTGTAGTCTGATCTCTGATGTTGTTATTTACATTGTGGCTCTGGCTGCCGTTTTTGTTGTTGTGCCCGTTTGCTTATACGTGCCAAAATCAACCTATACCTATGGGAATACTTGCTTATGTAGGTGTGTATGTACATATGTATGTATGTAGTAGTATAAGTGATACACTCAACATCAGCAGCAATTATACTTACATACATACATACATACCTGCTTAAGTGCTGCAGCAGCAGCAGTGTACTGCTATAGCAACTGCACCAACACAAATGCAGCCATAAAATAGCACAAAATTGGCGGGAATCTGAGAAATGGCGCGCTTGCTTCATTTGTGATGCGTCCATTCACCCTATACTCATCGTTCATCGACGCTGCTGGACGAGTTTATGGGTTTCGCTGTTGTTGTTTATTTACTACCATTGTTGTAGCGAGTAGTAGTGAGTGGATGCCCTGCAGGGAAAAATACAATACCACCAGCTCACCCTTCAGCTCAGCCAATGGTATTTTAAGCACTGCGATGCTCTACGACAATTCAATAGTCAAGCTATGCATTAGCAAAATACCAGTGTACACTAGCCTAAAAAATTCTAGCCCAATATTTGTCCCAAACAGTTTTAAATATAAAAAAATGCATTCCATTCTATTCCAAAGTCTTAAAATATTCTATGCACACAGAATTAGTTTTTCTAAAAATTTATTGAAATTTCTTCGGGCAGAATAAATATTTCAAAATTGGTTAAACATTCACAAACTGTTCGAACTTACTCCACAAGTACTACTAAGGAGGAAGTGCATACAACTTTACACTGAACTACCAACAGGACATTGTAAACATGAGAATATTTTCTAGGCGACTGCCCAGCAGTGGTGCGACGCATACTAAATTACCTTGGAAATGGGCCTATAGATCCAAACGTCCTGGTAGAAATTAAGGGAACAGCAGTTTTAGGATATATTAAACACTAGCAAACCCGGCCCCCTTCGCTGGGCACACTAAAATAGAATAGATATGGTTTAGAACAGAAAATATATGATTTTCATATTATTTATTTCTTTATTCTTTATTCAAGCGCTTTGGCATAAACAATATTTTTTGTTTTTCTATTTGTTTTTGAGTAAATATAAAATATAAATTGAAAATCAGGAAAAAAGAAGATTGTTTTTAAATGTCAAATCAACGCATATGAATAAACAATCGTCTTTTTTCCTGATCCATTGGAGCTTTTTTAACCATTATCCATTTATATTTTTCAAAAAAAAAAACGAAAAAAATTTTTTTTTCACGAACACATAATTTCATTCGGATTTCACATTAAATTCTCAAATTTCGTAAGAAATTATTCACTGTTCCAAAATCCACTCCAAAAAAATTCACAAACAATTTTTACATGTTGCACTTACGTTTTTTCCTTATGGCATCCAAATCAGAAAGAAATATAGACCCATTGTAACTCACACTGTCAATTTGACAGTTCAGTTCCGCCCCAAGCGTTAAAAAAGTAAGCGACATTATGGATGGTTCAAAAGAACGCTGTACCCGTTGCCAGTGCTCCGAATTACAACCAAACTTTACGAAACCCATTTTCAATACTTACTTAACAATGTGCGTAAGTTTGGTTTAATTCGGTGCAAAGACACGGCGGGTCCACGTTTTGGCATATATTTCGAGACCCTAGTCATCAATAGGTATGAAAATTACCCCGTATTAAAGCACTTATCAACAGCTTTCATTTGATACCCATATTGTACATACACAACCAAAGGTTACCCGGGTCCACGTTTTGACCTATATCTCGAGACCCCAGTCACGGAGCGGCATGAAAAATACTCTGTACTAAAGCATTCCCCAACAGCTTCAATTTGATATCCATATTGTACAAACACATTCTAGGCTCCACGTTTTGGTCTCTATCTCGAGACCCTAGTCACGGAGTGGCATGAAAAATACTCTGAACTAAAGCATTCAGCAACAGCTTCCATTTGATACCCATATTGTACATACACATCCGAAGGTTACCCGGGTCCACGTTTTGACCTATATCTCTAGACCCTATCTACCAATAGGTATTCAAACTATACGGAAATCATCTTCAATATCTACTTAACAATGTGTGTAAGTTTGGTTTAATTCGGTTCAAAGACACGGCGGGTCCACGTTTTGGCATATATTTCGAGACCCTAGTCATCAATAGGTATGAAAATTACCCCGTATTAAAGCACTTATCAACAGCTTTCATTTGATATCCATATTGTACAAACACATTCTAGGGTCCACGTTTTGGTCTCTATCTCGAGACCCTAGTCACGGAGCGGATGGAAATACTCTGAACTAAAGCATTCACCAACAGCTTCCATTTGATACCCATATTGTACATACACATCCGAAGGTTACCCGGGTCCACGTTTTGACCTATATCTCGAGACCCTATCTACCAATAGGAATCCAAACTATACGGAAACCATCTTCAATACCTCCTTAACAATGTGTGTAAGTTTGGTTTAATTCGGTGCAAAGACACGGCGGGTCCACGTTTTGGCATATATTTCCAGACCTTAGTCATCAAATTACCCCGTATTAAAGCACTTATCAACAGCTTTCATTTGATACCCATATTGTACATACACATCCGAAGGTTACCCGGGTCCACGTTTTGACCTATATCTCGAGACAATATCTACCAATAGGTATCCAAACTATACGGAAACCATCTTCAATACCTCCTTAACAATGTGTGTAAGTTTGGTTTAATTCGGTGCAAAGACACGGCGGGTCCACGTTTGGCATATATTTCCAGACCCTAGTCATCAATAGGTATGAAAATTACCCCATATTAAAGCACTTATCAACAGCTTTCATTTGATACCCATATTGTACATACACAACCAAAGGTTACCCGGGTCCACGTTTTGACCTATATCTCGAGACCCCAGTCACGGAGCGGCATGAAAAATACTCTGTACTAAAGCATTCCCCAACAGCTTCAATTTGATATCCATATTGTACAAACACATTCTAGGCTCCACGTTTTGGTCTCTATCTCGAGACCCTAGTCACGGAGCGGATGGAAATACTCTGAACTAAAGCATTCACCAACAGCTTCCATTTGATACCCATATTGTACATACACATCCGAAGGTTACCCGGGTCCACGTTTGGACCTATATCTCGAGACCCCAGTCACGGAGCGGCATGAAAAATACTCTGTACTAAAGCATTCCCCAACAGCTTCAATTTGATATCCATATTGTACAAACACATTCTAGGCTCCACGTTTTGGTCTCTATCTCGAGACCCTAGTCACGGAGTGGCATGAAAAATACTCTGAACTAAAGCATTCAGCAACAGCTTCCATTTGATACCCATATTGTACATACACATCCGAAGGTTACCCGGGTCCACGTTTTGACCTATATCTCTAGACCCTATCTACCAATAGGTATTCAAACTATACGGAAATCATCTTCAATATCTACTTAACAATGTGTGTAAGTTTGGTTTAATTCGGTTCAAAGACACGGCGGGTCCACGTTTTGGCATATATTTCGAGACCCTAGTCATCAATAGGTATGAAAATTACCCCGTATTAAAGCACTTATCAACAGCTTTCATTTGATATCCATATTGTACAAACACATTCTAGGGTCCACGTTTTGGTCTCTATCTCGAGACCCTAGTCACGGAGCGGATGGAAATACTCTGAACTAAAGCATTCACCAACAGCTTCCATTTGATACCCATATTGTACATACACATCCGAAGGTTACCCGGGTCCACGTTTTGACCTATATCTCGAGACCCTATCTACCAATAGGAATCCAAACTATACGGAAACCATCTTCAATACCTCCTTAACAATGTGTGTAAGTTTGGTTTAATTCGGTGCAAAGACACGGCGGGTCCACGTTTTGGCATATATTTCCAGACCTTAGTCATCAAATTACCCCGTATTAAAGCACTTATCAACAGCTTTCATTTGATACCCATATTGTACATACACATCCGAAGGTTACCCGGGTCCACGTTTTGACCTATATCTCGAGACCCTATCTACCAATAGGAATCCAAACTATACGGAAACCATCTTCAATACCTCCTTAACAATGTGTGTAAGTTTGGTTTAATTCGGTGCAAAGACACGGCGGGTCCACGTTTGGCATATATTTCCAGACCCTAGTCATCAATAGGTATGAAAATTACCCCATATTAAAGCACTTATCAACAGCTTTCATTTGATACCCATATTGTACATACACAACCAAAGGTTACCCGGGTCCACGTTTTGACCTATATCTCGAGACCCCAGTCACGGAGCGGCATGAAAAATACTCTGTACTAAAGCATTCCCCAACAGCTTCAATTTGATATCCATATTGTACAAACACATTCTAGGCTCCATGTTTTGGTCTCTATCTCGAGACCCTAGTCACGGAGCGGATGGAAATACTCTGAACTAAAGCATTCACCAACAGCTTCCATTTGATACCCATATTGTACATACACATCCGAAGGTTACCCGGGTCCACGTTTTGACCTATATCTCGAGACCCTATCTACCAATAGGAATCCAAACTATACGGAAACCATCTTCAATACCTCCTTAACAATGTGTGTAAGTTTGGTTTAATTCGGTGCAAAGACACGGCGGGTCCACGTTTGGCATATATTTCCAGACCCTAGTCATCAATAGGTATGAAAATTACCCCATATTAAAGCACTTATCAACAGCTTTCATTTGATACCCATATTGTACATACACAACCAAAGGTTACCCGGGTCCACGTTTTGACCTGTATCTCGAGACCCCAGTCACGGAGCGGCATGAAAAATACTCTGTACTAAAGCATTCCCCAACAGCTTCAATTTGATATCCATATTGTACAAACACATTCTAGGCTCCATGTTTTGGTCTCTATCTCGAGACCCTAGTCACGGAGCGGATGGAAATACTCTGAACTAAAGCATTCACCAACAGCTTCCATTTGATACCCATATTGTACATACACATCCGAAGGTTACCCGGGTCCACGTTTGGACCTATATCTCGAGACCCTATCTACCAATAGGTATCCAAACTATACGGAAACCATCTTCAATACCTCCTTAACAATGTGTGTAAGTTTGGTTTAATTCGGTGCAAAGAGACGGCGGGTCCACGTTTTGGCATATATTTCCAGACCCTAGTCATCAATAGGTATGAAAATTACCCCATATTAAAGCACTTATCAACAGCTTTCATTTGATACCCATATTGTACATACACAACCAAAGGTTACCCGGGTCCACCTTTTGACCTATATCTCGAGACCCCAGTCACGGAGCGGCATGAAAAATACTCTGTACTAAAGCATTCACCAACAGCTTCAATTTGATACCCATATTGTACATACACATCCGGAGGTTACCCGGGTCCACGTTTTGACCTATATCTCGAGACCCCAGTCACGGAGCGGCATGAAAAATACTCTGTACTAAAGCATTCACCAACAGCTTTCATTTGATACCCATATTGTACATACACGTCCGAAGGTTACCCGGGTCCACGTTTTGACCTATATCTCGAGCCCTATTTCCAAAATAAAATATAATCCATGTTACTCGTGGATAATGTAGCTTTCGAATGGTGAAAGAATTTTTAAAATCGGTCCAGTAGTTTTTGAGCCTATTCGTAACAAACAAACAAACAAAGTTTTCCTCTTTATAATATTAGTATAGATTAGCCAAAAACTGTTTGAGTAGACTACATGGCTGCATAATATACATATCTCTTCAGGTCGCAGAGCACAAACAGCCAAATCATAATAATAAATACACTACAAGTAAATCCTAAATAAATTCAAAACGATTTTTTAAATAACTTAAAAAGAAGTAAAGCACAATTTAAGGCATTTTCTTTAGGAAAACTAATAAAATGAATTCTAGCTAAATTTCCGATTAATATTTTATGTGTTTGATTGCTGCGAGAATTTTTCTGGGAAGACTTTTTGTTTTACAAATTTTTCTTGCTTGTTTTAATTGCATTTTTGGATCCATGCTGTCCATGTTTTTTCTTTAAAGAGGTTAAACCAAAATGTCAGAAACATCGCCAAAGGCGCCGTCGCACCAGTGGTATGTGGGGCATGCTCCCACTCACACTATAACAATCCTACTTCTCAGCTGAATTCCTTCCTGATACCGAGCTAACATTGCATCAAGGTGGAGCGGCGTTTGTGTCTATTGACACAACAGGTACCTGCGTCCCGGTTCCACTCACATGGGCGTATGGCGCTCCATAAGTGAGTCAGCAGCAAACAAAACATCGGAAAAAATCTCGTAAGTATGACCGACATGTTGTGGTCTGATACCGTCATGAGAATTTAGCTTAGGCGTCTGTGATTTGTCGTCAGTTTGTAGGCAGTCATACTCTAGTCGAAAACTGCTGTTGATTTCTTAGCTGCATATTGAGTTGCCACTCTATGCTTTGAGGGTATAACACTATCATTGTTGCAAAATTGTTTTGCTACATTCCAGCAAGTGTTTGATGCGATCATCTTGGTGATTAGATTTTTCGGACACAGCTGTCCACCCGGAAGTGCTTCAAGTATTCCTCTCTGAAACGATTGCAGTAGAAGAGTAAGTGCCGCACTTTCAATCGCGTTGTTGCAGTTTGGGTAGAACGAGGTGTTCTCCAGATTAAACCCACGGAGATACTCCAAAAAACAGCCAGTATCTGAGTGAGATAGTAGTCAACGTATCCGTGTTTCCTGGTTACCCATTGACTAATATTTGAGATAAGCCTATGAGTCCAGCGCCCATTAGTTGACGAATCCCATCTGCTATGGAACGCAGTCGCTTTGCAGCTTTTTCTTCTAATGACGGCTTAGCTCGTCGTCTGCCTTGCTGCCCAAGTGTGGGCTTATACATTAATGGATGAGGTCAACAAACTGCAAAGATATTTCATAAAACGGATCTCAAGGATATCAGACTTCACGCCACTTCACGACTTTATATAAGGACTGGTACACCTATTATTCTAGTCAACGACAAACTAGTGCGATGGAAGACCAAATGGAAGACTATTAAATATCAGTATCTGCACTAGTTTCTACATGTTTGCAAAAGAGTTTGGTTTTTCCCCGCAGGGTATGTACCATACAAGCAGCAGTCTCAATTCTTTTTGCTCTCCAGCTGCTGTTAATAAATATTTGCAAGGCTGACGACCGGCTGTTGAGTCGCTTGTTGGTGTTAATATTGTTCGTGGTTAATGTTGGTGATGCCCCTATCTACTCCCAGTAGTAAATTTGGCAATAAGGTGATTAGCACGATATACAGTATGAAGAGGTGTGGCCAACATCAGACCGCTAACGGGCTCTCAGCGATTTTGAAGGAATCAGCTGATTTGCTGAGACAACCGCGATTATGGGAGCGATCTTTACGCGAGTTTACGAAAAAACTGGGATGGTGTTGGTGATATACGAAAAATATCAACACGGTCACCAACTACTAATGTTACCTCGTTGCCGCCTGAACCACAACTGATCGGACGAATGGGCGAATACGTGTCAAATGAGCGAGCAAGAATCTGCTCGAGTCCACTATACGATACAGAGAAAAAGTAAGCTTTAGACAGGAATCTTCATACACCCTTTTATGAGTTTTAACGGACCCCTTGACTCTTTGGTCCTTCCATCTCCTTCAAGGAGAAAAAGAGTGTATAAATTGAATATTTAAATATGTTTCCATACTCTGCCCTTCAGGGTTCCACAAATATTTGTGCTGTAAATGTTGTACAAGTATAATACGACTCAATCTAGGAGAGATATGGAGATCTATTATTTCTGTAGACGTTCTTCAACTTATTAGGTGGAAAAATTAAAGAACTGACCTATAGACCGAACGGCAGATGGTTTTTTATGAGGCGCTTTTTCATGGTAGAAATACACTCGCAGGCTTGCCATTGCCTGCCGGTGGACGATGGTTGGAAAAGGTTAGCTATGTTGTTTGTGTAAGACAAGACACACCATGGCCCTAAGGTCCATCCCTCCAGTGAGACATTTGGCAAATTTCCCAGGTATTTACAGAAATACTCACCATCATATTTGGCATTTGAAGTTCTGGATTTTCACAGAGGGGGTATTATATGGACTCAAATTGTTCTCTAAATCAAGGTTAACACTTTGTGCTCAACAACTTATTTTATTTGCCCAAAGTCAGCTTGTGCATAGAGTTCCCTTTAGATGGTAAGTTCCCTTTATGAGGTGAGAGATAATATCAAGTCTTTTTTTGTTCATTTCCAAAATTGTGGATTTAACTACTCCAAATATGTTATGTCCTTTTTAACCAAGATCTCCTTTATCGGTATTAAAAACTCGTACAATATGGTCCGGAGCCGTTCGCCAGTGGCAGAGTGAACAGCACACAAAATGTTCACTTTTTGTAGAAGGAGTTGTGACCTATGGAGAGCACGAGGATTATAGATTACTCAAAACAGGGCATTCTGTTTGTTTGCAGGGTTTGATTGAAAAATAATGAGCCTTATTTTTTTACGCAGTTTTTTTAAACCTTTTGGCTTATACAACTAATATTCTTCAAAATAGGACCCTTGAGCGTCAATACACCGCTGGTAGCGGTCCTTCCACTACAGGAAACATTTTTTAAACTAATCCGCCGGAATCGCGTTCAATTCGGCTGTCACAGTTTTTTGGAGCGCCTCGATGGAGTCGAAACGCCTCCCCTTCAGCTTTCTTTTCAGGCGCGGGAACAAGAAGAAGTCCGGAGGGGACAGGTCTGGGCTGTAGGGAGGGTGGGGAAGCACCGGAACCCCCATCTTGGCCAATACAGAGGAGCAGAGGAAGGCGGTGTGCGCCGGCGCATTGTCGTGATGAAGGGTCCAATTGTTGACGAGGTCGGGCCGAACCCGGCGACGCGGTTTTTCAGCCGAAGGAGCACATCTTTGTAAAATGCCGCGTTTACAGTGATTCCTGGAGGTGCAAACTCCTTGTGGACGATGCCTCGAGAAGAAAAAGATGATCAGCATTGTTTTGACCTTGGATTTCGACATGCGCGCCTTCTTGGGTTGTGGCGACTCGTGGGCTCGTGCTACTGCGCAATCTCTCTCTTGCCCTCAGGATCGTACTCGTTTTGTTTAGCTTTACGCAAAATTTGATCGAGTAACGTTGCTCCAACGATCGCTGCATTTTTGCCACTGCAAAATCCTTATACACTTTTAAAACAGCTTTCACGCGCGGAGCGGTGTTGACTGCACCGCTGTTGCCAGCGAACTGGGACCGGTTTCTAGTGAAAGGGGAAGGTCCAACGATTATTTTCCCCCACCTCGGCAATTATTCGGCAAAACTTAAAAAAAATGTTTCCCGTTCTGGTTGCGTATGCCTCTTGAAATACATAAACTTTAGTAATTTCCACCAGTCAAATAGAAACCCAGTTACATTAATTGGTAAATCTAAAAGTTTGAGTTTTTTCTTGGGTGATACTTTTTGCGCTGTCTATCTTTTATTTTTCTGCTGCCTATTCGAGTAGATTAAATGATTTTTCATAGTCATTGCTTCCTTACTAGTTTATACATATATACATATAGGCGTATGTACATGAATTTTGAAAGTCTGTTGGCTGCAAATTTTATGCTGGGCTATTGTTGCATGCCTAGCTGTGTGATAGTGTTGTAAAGCTATTGCTGTTGGAATGTTGTAGCTTGCAATTCTTTCTTCCACTGTCATCATTTTGTAGTTACTTCTGTCTGTAGGTAATTTGGCTGATGGTTGTAATTATATTGGTGCAATTGCTGAAGCCTCGGTTCCATCACAGAGCAGTAGATGCACCCGTGTGTACCTACATATAATACATCGTCCATAAACTCTAATGAGCAGCAATCAAGTTGATGATTATCGCCGTGATGAGCTTGTTGTTGTTTCCTGTTATTTAGTTGTTATGCATTTATTTACGTTGTAATATTGACGTTTGGCTGATGAGGATTGAAAATATTTTAACGACTCTATGTGATCGCAAATTACGTATGTATATGCATGTATTTGTGTGCAAACAATCCACCAACAACAACTTAAGCCAACAATAATAAAACACTTATGAATAAGTACAAGCAACCTGACAAGTTGTAATAAGCGGAAAATTTTAAAACATAGTTTTGCACACACGCATACACATATACATATATCTTCATACCATATATGTACATATTTATGTATCTATATTTATATGTATATATTTATCTTAAATAAAAGGAACCATGCCATTTCGGGGTACTTGCACATCTTAGTATTTTTTATATCGATTTATTCATTCCTCAGGCCTGCTTTTCCTCGGTCAAAAACGCAAATAAATACTGAATAAAGAATGTGCAATGTATGTACCGGGTGTTTTTTTGCTGCATGAAAACTCTCGATATCGATAACTATGTTTTGACAACTGAAATATTTAACGTTCTGGCGTTGCGCTCCAAGTTGTAGAAATTTACTTTGAAAAAAAGGAGTGAAATTAAATGAATCTTTTCGCGAAATGTAAAGACCGAAGTGTTGAAGAAGATGCCAAAGTATCGATTCGTCATCGTTCACAACATATTGGCCTTTGTCCTTCGAGTACTTTAAAAATTTGTCGTAAGGATCTTGGCTTATGTGCCTATCAAACATAGATCACGCGAGAATTTAGGCCAAATGGCCATCGTTTGTGTCGCGTTTTTGCTGATTGGCTATGTAGATTTATTACAGAAAGTAGTCAAAAATTGTACTGAACGAATGGATTATGTGACTGATAGATGCGGCGGACATATACCGGATATCATATTAAGAAAAAATGCTATGAAATTATCTACCAGATAATAATAAAAAAATTCATAACACCCATACTCCTATTTTGTATTATAATTTAAGATCTCAAGCTCTTAAAAAATATCCTTTATGTAGTTACAAGTTTCGTTTCTCTCGCTTTAAAGTGACCTTAAAAATAGTTAACCGAAGTCTACACCGAAACCAAAGTAGTAATTATCGCACCTAACTTTGAAAGTCTGACTATTTCTTATTATTATATTAACGAAACTGTAAATGGTAACAACATCAATATTCTACAACACCATCGAGATGGCAGCTTGCCTAAAGACCATTTTTTTATTTGTTTTTTTGTTTTTGTCGGCACTCAGAGAAAATTAGTCCATTGTACTGCACTCGGGTTCCCTTTTTCATTTTCCTTAAATCTCCTCCACCCTCCGAAGGAATCTCAGTGCAAAAGAGCCATGATGGTCGCTTATTAACACATCATTGCCAAAGACCTCAAACCTTATTCGAGCCACGGCCGGGCAGACGCACAGAAAGTGGTCCACCGATTCATCCTCCTCTCCACATGCTGGGCAGAGAACAATGTCTGAGATGCCTACCTTTTCCATGTGCTTCGCCTATAGAAAGCGGCACGTCATCAGTCCAACCAGCAACCTGCAGTCCCTTCTGCTTAATGACATGACAACCGTTCGGATATGACAGGTAACATTAGTTTTGTCCATCTGCAGCCTCTCTCAACCTTCCAGGATCGTTGTGGGCTAAAGTAACCCGTTTGCTAACCGTAGTTTTGATGGCTGCAGAAGGGAGTGGTAGAACGAGCCCCGAGCCAAAGAAGTTGGCCTCAGAGTCCATCCTAGCTAAAGGGTCAGAGGTCTCGTTACCCACGATACTCACGTGTCTCGTGACCCAGGTTAGCATGAGGATATTATGTCTACCGACATAATTCAGCCAAGATTTACAGGACTCAACTACCTTTAAAGTCGTTGGAGGGCTGCCTAGGGTCATGGACACAGGTTTGCTGTCGCTGTAGACACATCAGATCTAGCTAAAGACCTTACGAAGCTCCTTAATCAAACGCGCTTCAGTGAAGGCCTGCAAGCGAACAGAGATTTGTTACAATATGTACATGAATTCTAGTTGTTGTCGTTGTTGTTGCTGTTGTTACTATTGTAGCAGCAGCATAAATATTCTGACATATATATTGTGAATGCTGCTAGAGTGACAGTCTTTGTCCCAGTCTTTATATAAATCCGGGCTGTTCCAGTAACGTAGAACTGACTGTCGTGGACATCCATTGCGAATTTACTACACATTTAATGTATTCTTCTATAACCGACCTGAAAAAGAATACTGGGTAATTTAGCAAAATAGTTGAAAAGTACCGATAACTACTAGTTGACTAGAGTTGACTAGAGTTAAGCGTTTTGAGTTGAACGGTGGGAGCATTAAATTTATGTAGGCGTTAAATGATGAGAAAATTCTCAAAAATCAGTGTAATTTTTTATTTACATGAAACTTGCACGTTATGAGAATGCTATGTTCTCCACACCTGTATACTAGAATTTTTAATAAAAATTCCTCTTCAGACTTCATGATACGATCATCTTCTGGCTTGGGTAATGTAACAACCTCAAAGTAGTCGAAAAGGTCCGAATACACAATTCCGGGACTAGTTTCATTTTTAAAATCTATTTAATGAATGCAAGGGAATTTGTAGGAAATATTGAAAATATTGAAGAACTTTACTCCAAAGTGTTTACACTTCGCTACATCAGTACGTCAAGCACCAAGCTTATCAGCCGAAGTGACAGCACAGTGAGTTTACAATCAACTTACAATGAATTCACCAACATATCAGGCAGCCAGCCGCCTGGCTATTGGTGGTGGGAAAAAGCAATACTAACAAAAATAGACGGATCGCGTATTAAAAATGCCTCCGCCAGTGCGGGAACAACACGTCTGGGTATGCGGCGGCGGTCGCTGCGACTGTCACTATCGGATTCCAATGCACCGCACACGCATGGATCACATCTGTTATTCTTGGCCATCCACCGCTAAGGCTTCAACGAAGTGCGACGTGACGCATGTGCCAATTGTTACTGTTTCTACGAATAGTGAATAAAATAGTTAATGGGGCGATGAAGTTATTTGAATTCCTGTCATAACTGAGACTGACAGCGGGTGCACATTTGCGAAAACAAAAAATATGAATGCATAAGTAGTTACATTTTCTATAAGATTCTAAAAAGCATCTAACTCGCTCCGAGATGAAGGCGGAAGAAGAGGAAACTTGGACTAACACGAGAAAGTGATTTAGAAGCTGCAAGTGAGTGTTTAGTTCATTGCATCTAACTTTATTCATTTGCAAAGCAGAGTGGAAATAAAATAAAATTCGGAGTTGACAGGTTAGGAGGTTTTCGTCTGCAAAACATTGATATTTTTTTCTTATTCTTAAATTTGGTAACAGCTTCCATTTTTTTGTTAAATTTTTTTATTTCTACGTACATACTTTTGGATGACATTTTTAAGAAGAAAAGCTTTTATTTTTTTAGAATGTCATTTCGACTGTGTGAAGCCCATAAATAACATTCGGATCGTTACTTAACTGGATGTATTAAAATTTCACTAAGAGCACATCAACAAATATGATATATCTTGCGTCGCAATTGCTGACGTAGGCAGACGGCACACGCGAACTAGCTATCAGGCGGTTAGGTGGAAATGTTAGCAGAGAACAAACACGTGTAAGACGCGTCGTAGTACGCATTTCCATTTAAAATATGTAGTAATAAACAACTAAAATCTATATTTATACATATTTCATTATATTTTCACATGTAAAAAAAGATACTTTGAGATATACAAAATTTCTGGTTTTGGAATTGGAATAATATCGTTTAATTTTTTGAACTTGCAGTTCTTGATAGACCAACATAGGTACATATATTTGTCCGCAGGAAAAACAGTCTGAACACAAATTGTTACCAATATAATTAAAATTCGGCCTTGAGCTTTGTTTACAGGGTCCGGTTCTCAAAGTGTAACCAGTTTCAGACCGCTCGCACAGCTGATGCACGGGCATCACTTCAAGATCCACGGGCAGCAGCTGTGTCTGTTAGTTGACTAAATGACAGTCCAGAGTATTGTTTGCAAGCGCGCGGAAGTACTTTGCTGAGAGTAAACGCGAAAACAGAAACTCAGTAATGGAGTTCAAACGATACTGGTAGCATTGGAGGTGGTCATCAAAAGGCTGCAACGCCACTTGAAATGGTTCAAAAAGTTAAGAAGCAACTTGAGCAAAATCCCCACGAAGTGCCAATCAAATGGCAAAAGAACTGAAAATATCTGACCGTATCATCCGACGTATACTGAAAAATGGTCTCGAAGTCAAGCCTTACAAGATCCAAAAGGCGCTTGATTTCACAGCAAAGCAGCAATAGGTCAGACTTGAGAGAGCGAAGGAGTTGCTTTGCTCGGCCGAAAGCGGTCAATTTCCGAACACTGTCTTGGTGGCCTATCCACGGGTTAGATACGAGAGATAATTTGCTCAACGAAACGGCAGCAAACGACGCTGTGAATCCATTGTTTCACGAGCTGTATGGCAAGTAGCGCCGAATTGTAGGAACCAAATGTTGTTCAACGTTGTTGTTGGACTTCAATTTACATTGGCGCCAGCCTCGTCTTTGAAGAAATATATGCCGATTACTCCTCCAGCACATAGGCCGCACCAAACTATCAAAGAGTTGTTTTCAATGGATGTAGTGGCTGTTCTTGAATGGTTTCGGATTGCTTTTACCTAAAAATGCCGTAAGTGTAGTTTTGCGTACCAGAATGGGCGCGTAAGTAACAATCCATTGGTTGTATATTGTCGTCATAACCTCGCGCATATTAAGTAGTGCTGCATGCCTCCATTGATGAACCCGGAAAACAAGAAAAATATTGAAAAACCAGGTACAATTAGTTTTCGATACGAACACTGTTTCCCACACACGATGTGGAAGCTCTTTATGCCGAACATTTCATGTATTGCCGAACTTTTGCACTTAAAATTGCATACACATGTAATTAAGCGTGGAAGTATAGAATTTGTGCTTATTTACTGACACATTATTTATTCCAACAAATAATATTTCACAATGAAATTTATTACACCTCTTACTCTTTGTGCAAGTTTGTTTAGTGCTAAACATAGCTGAAATCGATCAAAAATATCCTCCAGCTAAAATACAAAGGTAATTTTCAAAAAAAAAACCTGATATCTCTGTTTTAAATAAACCAAATTACATATGTATTTACAAATGATGAACTATTCAAACCAGAAAAGAAATATGACCCAAGTATAGGTGGATGCGGGTATCAGCCAAAATTGGTGCACGCAGTAATCTTTTCCGCGTTTAGGTTCGTCATACATAAATATTACTGAGATCCAATAAAATCACGCCCATTTTTTATATATTAACTTAAATCCGCAGATGAGACAAGTATTTGGTAATCAAGTATCTAATAATTTGGTAATCTAAGTATCAACCCTGCTTTGGTTCCAGAATTCTTCTTCAAGTTCTATGCTCGAAATCCGTACGAAATGTCTGCTTTTAAATAACAATTTTCAGACTTATGTATATATTTTGAACTAATGTACGGAGAAACGCTCAGCCACAATTCGGGGGAGGAGCTCGACACCCAAACACCCATTAAAGGATGTACGCGCCATTTATATAAATTGCATCACGTGCTTTTAAGGAGGCGAGTAATGGCTTTAAAGTTACTTGAAAGCCGAAAATGGGTCGGTTGCTAGACAGCTGTGGCAAATCAAAATACCCATCAAGTGGCTACCAAGCACTAGCCTGCATACATCTATCACACTTCCAGTAATATTCTAGATATTACTTTGTTTTTATCAACCAAATTTACATTTTATGGCGCTCTTCAGACGTGAGCGAGATATGGGTGAGTCGAGTCAATGATAGATAAGAAACTATGGCAGCGAATGTGCAGCGAGGGTGGGAGAGGTGTCTCGGTGAAGTTCGCTCGAGGTGTGAATTTAGATGATATCCAATGGGCTACCAAACGTTGCGTTTTTATGCAGCAGCTGTGGTATCGCATCGGGTATTCACGTTAAGCGGAAAATAACCAGCTTTACCTACATATGTACATACATACATACATACTAAATTCTATCACGTGCTTAGTTGTAATAAAACGAGTATTTCAGCGCTTCGCGCCCAACGTGTGGCATAATGTTTGAAAGGCGTTCGAAAGAATTCATAGCACTAAAGATTTTCATGAAATGGTGCGATTTAAATTGCTGCGGCTCAGGTTAATTCCTATTTGGAATGCTTTAACTATAAAATTCATAGTTCGCGCAGATGTTGAGTTCGAAATTTGTGTGCACCTGGGATGATAATTGCCATAAGATGGACAATATAAATAAAAATGGAATCATTATTTTGTGATGGAAAACCCTTGGCTATTTCCAGATTAGTATGACTTTGACGTCCACCGTAGTGGGTGGTTCAGGTTCAAAACCTATTGTGGCATGAAGCACAAAGTTATAGAAAAAGCTTTTACTGATAGCAGTCGTCACTCCGCAGGCAATTACATGCCTCTGAGTGTATTTTTGCTACATGCGCATGCTACAAACTGGAGGAGGAGCTTGGTCAAACACATAACAAAGGATGTGCGCGATAATTATATCGGGCGTTTTTTAAGCTGCGTGAGAACTATTGATGTGGATAACTATGTTTTGATAGCTGAGAATTGCAAACTATGTCGACATTTCTGTTCAGTAAGGCTTGGCAAGCCATCATGAGTCATTTAAAGTCAGAGCAACGCTTCCAAAAAGGTGAAATTCATGGAGCACTTCGACCAATTTACGTGCAGCTTACATCATCGGTCATCGGCCCATCATCAGTTACCATCATTTTTTCCCCCAAATCAACTAAGCATCGGTTAGTTGGTTCCAACAAGGCGGCGCAACTTGCAACACAGCGCACTTAACAATCAATTTATTTCAAAATCAATTTCTGACAACTTTCACTGGCCTATTAATTTCTGCAATTTAATATCTCCGGATTCCCTTTTATGGGGATATGTAAAGTAGTAGGTTATGCCAACAAAGCAGCAACTCTTGAAGCATTGGAGGCTAATATTCAAGTCGCCATTGATACCTTACGGTCAGATTTATTGAAAAAATAGTCAAAAATTGGACTAATCGAATGGTCCTACCATACTTTTGTATTATCATTTTAAGTTCTCAAACTCTTAAAAATACCCATATGTTATATGTAAATATGTCTTTATACAAAACGAAAATTATTTTTACCCAAAAATAATAACTATTTAAAAATATTTCTTACCGATTATGACTACTCGTATTTGATTTTTTAATGAAAATCTTTCATAATTCTTTGATTGTTAGATCTTGCTCGGGCATAATTGAGTTTTTTTTTCTTTGCAGTCGGCATCAAATTAATTTGGAAACAGTGCTGGGTAAGTTCCTTTAAAATTTTAACTCGGTTGGTGTAAAGCTTTGACTCCAAGTAGCTAATTTTTGTTTGAATTCTATATTGTGAAAATAGTATAAAGGCTGCGAAATATGATTATTATTCTTGGAGGGATGAAAGTGAGATAATAAAAATCAAGGAATAATCATTATCCCTAGGAAAAAATAACAGGCCAAAAATAATTAAATAACTAAAATAATTACAAAAAATAATTTTCCAGCAAATAAAAAATCATAGAATGCCCATTGATTGTAGCAAACAAAAAATTTAAATTACAAAATAAAGATTACCTTTCAACAAAACAAAAACGAAAAAAAAACTTAAGTAAATATGTATGGAATCACTTTAAAAAAAAAAATTAAAACAAACTTTCCCGCACGTATTCAATGTTACCTTATATCCGCCGAAGCTGTGAAGCGTTTACGAACGCCCACAAACTCTGTATTGTGCATTGGTTAGGTCAAAACTGGAGATGGCGACGTTTATTTGTAGACCTTACAGAAAAAATCAATCTAACCGCTTTGAACGAGTTCAAAAAAATATTCTAAAATTTGCTCTCCACTCACTAAAATTTTCACTACCACTACCTTCTTACTATTCTCGTTGCCAATTAATTAGCCTTCCTACACTTGACTATAGAAGAACCATTTTAGCGCGTTCATTAACATCAATTCCTCTACCATTCATCTCTTTTTTTAGAAAGCTTTGTTTTTAATATTCCCTCTAAAATTCTTCACCATTCGGAATTCTTTAAAATTGCCTTTTCTAGATGTAGCAACGCTCCCATTATCAAGAACTTGTGCTGAACTAAATTGAGTCCTCAATGCTTAAGATTTTGGTTTCACGCGAATATTAAATAATTACGTATGTTTTTCTCCGATTTTTTTTCCTTTATTTTATCTCATCCGAAGCATTTAATATTTGTCTTAATTTGATCCACATTTAGATTAATGCTAGCTGTGTGGTCTGTAACAATTTTGTTTTATTTCAAGACCCGAAACAAATGTAAGTAAATATTATTTATATAGTCTGTAAAGTTCTTATAATCATAGAATTAAATAAATAATTCCGATTCCAACCATGAGCTAGTCTAACGGATCATACTTAAATGTATGGTTGAAGTCTTTCCCGCCTTATACAGAGTTGGTGCTAAATGTGGGAAACGCTATTTCAATCATTGCGACCTCAAACCATTAGTAGATCACCACCAATGCTTTTAAGAGAACAAGTGTGGTTCTTACGCTGATCTCGGCAGCAAATTAAAATTCGGTCCTCAAGGGTTAAGATTCCATTTCTTTTGATTCAAAAATTTGCTGTACATACATATACACATACATCTTTTTTTTTGTTTTCTGGAGTTGGCAAAAAGCATTGGAAGCCGAAAGTGGGAGACTTGTCCTTCGACTCACCCACTAAAAGCCCACATCAGCTTCGTTTCCCTCCCACGGGATGACCGTTAGGTAATACTTCACGAGAGGGGGAGTGGCCTATTTCCTCTTCATGAAAATCAGCGCGACGCAGTTTGGTAATTACTATTCTCGCCATGTTACTGACAGCGGACCAATGTTCTTCTGAGTCAAACATGATATCTACTAGGTTACTAACCATTATTGGCTTCCCAACCCTATCACTCAAATTTTCTTTTTCCATCTCAAAACGAGAGCATACAAAGAAATCATGCTCTGCATCTTCAACTAGACTGTCACAAAAGGCGCAGTACGGGTCGTCTTCATGCTTAAATCTATGCAGATAGCCTTAAAAGGATCCATGCCCACTAAGTACTTGGGTGAGATATAAATCTATCTGTTTATGCTTTCGATTTATCCATTTGGTAATATTCGGAATCAATCGATATGTTCATCGTCCGTTCATGGAGCTCCTCCATTCCTCCTGCCACTTACGGATGCTTCGCTCTCGTTCAATCTGTCGGGTAGTCAGCTGTGCTGGATCCGTTCGATGTTTTTTTATTTCGGCAAATTTGAATGCAGTCAGCTTAACCGGTAGCATACCCACAAGGACTAATACAGCATCCTCCGATACTGCGCGGAATTCAATGCATTTACAACCTTCGCTACTTTATCGCTGGCGTATGTTAGGTGCTGCTTAAAGCTCAACCTGTGGCCAACAATTACTCCAAGACATTTGATGTACAACTTAGACTCGAGTACGTGGCCACCTACTCTGAGATTTGCTGTCTCAACTATTTTCCTGCTACTGATGAGAACTGCTTCTGCTTTATGGTTTGCAAGGCTTAAACCACTATTATGCAGCCAATCTTTTGTGATTTCGACCGCTAGGTTGCAGATCGCTTCAGCCCGGTTAAGGAATTTAGCAACGACCACGATTGCAATGTCATCAGCAAACCCTTTCTGTGTACATATGTATGTGCATACAATTACAATAATGTTGAAAATGGTAGTAAATGTTGTAGTTGAAATATATTCCTTATCTTATTCCAATCGGTTGGCGTATTTATTCGTGACATTTAATAATTGTTTAAGGACGTTTTTGCGTTATTATGAGATGTTTATACAACTATGGGAGGGTTTTGGGGTGCTGATATCAATGAACGATGCTACTTTTCATCATACAAAATGTAACAATAAATACAATCATCAATCAGGGATGTCTGGGAAGTTACGGGGTCATAAGCTCGGTGTTATATGGTCACGGAAATTTTTAGCCATCTAATCATGTTTCGCCACTGCTTTTTGTGAAGGAACAGAATCTTGCTGAATGATGTGTGGGCTATCACCTCGTGCACTATCAATTCACGGTTTCACTATTGTCTCTAGAACCTTGATATATGCAGCATAATTCACTTGAAATCCTTGAGTAAAGAAAAGTAGTAGCACGGCATGCCCTTTGTTGCTCACAACACCTAAAACCATAAAACGTAAACAGTGGCTAGAAACTTCGTGTGCATGACAACAGGAACCTCTGGTGCTTCTAATTCACGACGAACCTTTTGAATGGATTAACAGGCGTACCTAAGAAAATTAGAGATTTCTGAACGGTGTGATTCGTTCATATTTCTTGAGTTAAGTTGTAGTCCTCCATGTCTTATCTGAAAAAAGGCAAAAGGAAAAATAATGGATTCGAAATTTCATTAAATCAATCGATCAAAGCAGTGTGGTCCTCGATTCTTTTAAACTATCCTAAACCCCTTTATGACTCTATTCCTAATCGTATAGAAAAATATTTAGGCTCAATTAAGTTAGAGGGAGTGTATTTAAGATGTACGATGTTACAGAAGCGGTTGAGTAGGGCAAAGCATCTGCATATCTCTAGGGAAGCAACCTTTTACGGTGGAAAGACTTTTCAAAAGAATTGCTGAAGACAAGCGACTGCTGTTTTTTTTTGTTTTTGTTAAGAGAATAAATGTCTTTATTTGTTCCATTATACTTTGATTTCATTTATTTTCATTTCATAAAATTGTAAAAATTGCTTGTCTTATAATGATTTTTTAATTTTGAGAGGTATTTTATTAACATTTTTAATACTAAATGATCAAAAAACGTAACAATTAAAAAAAAAATATTGCTAAAAATTTGTGTCCATTTTTAGTTGTTTAACCTCTTCCTACCGCCTTCATAAAATCATCCCGCATTTCCAGGATTTCCGTGCATCATTTCTCCAAGTAGTTCTAGTTGACTCTTGTGGGTAGTTTTATGAACTTTTTTTCGATTGAAGATTTTGAATTCTTACAATTTGCTGGCGGAAAATTTATTTCAAAATATTTTACTTGTATTTGCATTTCTGATACCCACTTTTTCCCCGGGATACTTTTCCCCCTTTTCGTAGTTCGTTTGTGATTGGCGGAAAGAGAATACCGAAAAATCTCCCACGGAGTCGCACTGAATATTGATTTTCTTCACACCAGAAACACCCGAAAGAGCACTTCAGAATGAAATTAAAAAAGTTTCAATTTCACTTAATTGTAGTCTCACTGCATTGTTTGATTTTTCACGTTTGTGCTCTGTTAGTCGATTTGGTCCAGTCAAACTCAGACAATGCGACACTTTTCAATGCATCAATGCATCAGCGTAATTCGATTTCAAATTAAGTTTCTCAACTCTCAGAAAAGTTGCCTTTCAATTTGCATTCAATAACGGTAATATTGCCCTCCCAGCTGCTTGCTACACTCGCACTGTCTCATTTCCCTAGAGTTGAATGGTTTGTCCCCACATTTTTGTAAGTTCGTAGGTATCTATTGTATGAACTATTTTTAATTAAATTTAACAAAATTTCTGCTCTTCTTCTCTCCACTCAACAAAAACACAATAAGAGATGCAGTTGATTCAGCTACGTCATCCTTCACTTATTCTTATTATTCTTGCGATTTGTTGTTATTGTACGATTATCAGCATAAAATTGGCGTTGGCTCGTTGTGTGTAGAACGCAACAAAGAAAAAGAAGAAGAGAAAATATATTCAAGGAGGATCTACAAAGTCTTGTGAAGATAAATTGAAAACGTATCTGTTAAATGTTAAAGTTTACAGGTGCATATACTTACGTACATACTCGTACATACATACATATGTAGAGGGCAAGTGCTCGATGAATAACAGCAACAACAAAGTTATTTTTGTATTGCAAAATTTGATGCACAAGGGGGAGGTTCGAATCTCTAGTACTCTTAGTTCAGGCGGTGAAAACACTGCGCAACAGACCAGCAACATTTTTTCATATTTTTTTTAATGGAAATGGCATTTAAAATTGAGCGGAAATTGCCAGTTCAGGTGCCTCAGTTCGAATATTCCGTAGACATGGCATTTTTGAGCAAATCATTAAGTAAACCTTCCTTAAATTTTTTTGTGTCTATTTACATATATACAAGGTGTGTTAAAAAAGTATATAAAGTACATATGTACATATAATCTCTATCTCATTGTATCGTTCTAATTTATGCATTTCCACATTTAAGGGGGAACGCCACTGTGAAAATTCAAACAAATCGATTTGTTTTTTTGCATAAATTGTGAGTATAACTACTCAAGAAAATGTGGTAAAAATTTTAAAGCGAAATTCGCTTTATTCCCGATTCTATGTGCACTTAAGTGAGCGGCCGTCGGTTCGGACCCGTAGCGCTTACGATACGATGCTTTATTTCAAACGCGTTTTTCTCGACACGGCGTTTTTCTGGCAACGATTTCTCGAAAACTAATTAACCGATTTTAATTTTCCTTTTTCAAAATTTTTGTTATCGCATTGGCTATCGTTGTACGTAGTCGATTTTCAAAATTTTGAAAATAACTATTTTTTTGGGCCTGTTGAAAATCAAAAAAATGGCGAAAAACACACATCGAAAATCAAATCACCACCATTTTGTCAAAAAAAAAAAAATAATAATAATAAACAAAACGGCTACATACAACTATAGCCACTATTGTGTAGATTAATAACATTTTTGGTTTTTTGATTTCAGATGATTATTCATTGCTGTATCGCTGCCAGCAGATGACGCCATTTTTTTTTACCCGTTATGTTTTAATTATAACAATATAAATTTGTCAAGTTTCAATATTTTTTAATCAAAATTTACATCAGCATATTTTAATACGTATATAATAAATTGCCTTTTGTCCGATTCTCGAATAATTATTCCTACTTACGAAAAAAAATTCCCAAAAATCGACTATTTTTTGACCCCCCACAGTGCCGTTCCCCCTTAAGTTACTATACACGAAAAATGTACTAAAATCAGGCATAAGCGCTAAGCAATCCGGTCATGGAATTTCAATTCAACTCCGCCTAAATCTACCAAAATTTTACTCACCTCCATCATGGCGTGCCGAGCACACCCATTTCCCCACAATAAACTCATTTATTCGCTGTCAACAAATTGTCAAATTTAAGGAAACACTCATGGCAATGCTCCTGCAACTTTTCGGGTGCGTATTTCACTCGTATTTACGCAAGTATGGAATTTTTAAATGTTTGTATGCCCCCGCTTCCGCCTATATTTACATTAACTAATTACCATTTATGAGGGTGTGCGAGCTCTGTTTTGTTTCACAATTTCTTCATTTTAGCTTTTTCGGTATGCACTTCAATCGCGTGCACTGTACTTACATATACACATAAGTACATATATACATACATACATATGTATTTACAAACATTTGTATATCGAGCATTTGGAAGCACATTAGCGGCCACTTAGCTGGATTTGTGCACGCTTACCATTCGATGGGCCAGGGCTCGCGACCTACTATTGGCATGAAATATTAACGTAGAGGAAAAGTTGTTTTTTAAGTGGTCGCTTCTTGGCAGGTAATGGCAAACCTCATAAAAATCTGCTGCCGTTCAGAGTCGACAGAAATGTAAGGACTCCTATTTGTAGGACAACGTCATGACGCGTGCCACAAATTGGAAGAGAAGCGCGGCCAAATATCTAATAATGAATGTAGCTAGCAGTCTATATATTATATATATGTACAGTAGATTCTGTTTTTATGCGGTATATACGTTCCGCAAGAAACAGCATAAAAAAAGCTACCAGTTCTATAGTAAAACTATAGACACGTTTCAAAAGTGCTAAGAACCGCATAAATCTGAAATAATGTACAATAATAAAATCGCATAAACAAAAAATTGTTTTTTGAAAATTATATCTTTATTTAAGAAACGTCAGAATCGAAAAATAAATTTACATCGTCAGAAATAGAATCAGACAATACCCGCTTGATGCGCATTCGTTTAGGATTTGGCGTAAAATCACTTCCGTCACTTGAGGAAATGTACACGTCTGATCTGGATGGTGATGCAGGCGGTTCCATACCTATAGGGTTAGCATCTTTGATATAATCTGTGATGAGTTTTTGCTTAGCTGGTTTAGAATCTTGTTTATATGTACAATTCCCTATAGGTCGACATGCATTTTTTAATTAAAAAAAAACAGCGCTATTTCAAAACCCCATAAAAACAGAATCTACTGTATATTACTACATATATATTACATGTTTGTATGTATATAAGTAAGTGTATACATTTGTGCCCATAAAAGGTGCTTTTTATTGTTTGCGTTACAGGTCGGTCACCGAATGTGCATTTACTTTTTTACATATTTATTTATGTGCTCGTACATACATATATGTACATATATGTAATACATAAACCCCATGTAGAGAAAGCCTTACCTAGTAAATAGGTTGAATATCTGGATCACAACTAGGGCAATTTTCAACTAGTCTGAAGCAGAAGCTGAACCTCATGCAGGCCACAAACGGTAAACAAATCGAAACGATCCATTGAAATTCATTTTGCTAAACGCGTGTGGATTAGTTAACGAGTTTAGTTTCACGCTTTCAAATTAAATTAAAAAAAATAAAGGGTGTTCAATTCCTAATGTCAAAAGCACTGTTAAATAGAAGATTGCCCTATTTGATACTTCGCCGTACTTCAAGTGCTTCCAGCAAAGCTGCAATTTTTTCTCATTTTATGTCAGTTATCAAAGCCAAGCAAGCAAAACTAGGCTGCACTAAGGCGCTTCAGTTTCTGGCATAAAAGGAATGACGTGCAGACCATTTTTTTGTTTTCCTTGTTCGTTCACTCCACTCGGAAGCATAGGGCCCAGACAAGACTCAGTCTTGCGTTGGTTTCATAAATCTATTTGCTTTCTGACAGGGTAGGTGATTAGCCTACTGGAGACCAGTAAAGGCTCAAAATTTAGTAGTCTGGCATTTGTCCTGCAGGGTATGCATGTATGTATGAGTGCATATGCATATATATACCTACTAGCAAACCCGGCCCCCTTCGCTGGGCACACTAAAATAGAATAGATCGTCCCCTTAGTATAATAATAGCCTATGTGCTCATAGGCTATTATTTTTTTAGTGAATTTTTGGATTCTCCACCGTCGATTTTATATGTGGTCAAAATTTTGTCAAATTCTAGTTCCACAAAGTGGGTCAAAACGTCAGTCAAACAATAATAAATTTTTTTCAGACATAACGAGATTTGAGTGAGAGCTACTTTCGACAAAAAGTTTGAAATTCATTTTCTCAAAACTTCAAAAAATTTATAGGCTATTTTAATACTAAGGGGACGAGATATGGTTTAGAACAGAAAATATATGATTTTCATATTATTTATTTCTTTATTCTTTATTCAAGCGCTTTGGCATAAACAATATTTTTTGTTTTTCTATTTGTTTTTGAGTAAATATAAAATATAAATTGAAAATCAGGAAAAAAGAAGATTGTTTTTAAATTTCAAATCAACGCATATGAATAAAAAATCGTCTTTTTTCCTGATCATCCACGAATTTTTCGTTTCAATTTATATGTTTTATTAAGCATTGGAGCTTTTTTAACCATTATCCATTTATATTTTTCAAAAAAAAAAAAACGAAAAAAATTGTTTTTTCCACGAACACATAATTTCATTCGGATTTCACATTAAATTCTCAAATTTCGTAAGAAATTATTCACTGTTCCAAAATCCACTCCAAAAAAATACACAAACAATTTTTACATGTTGCACTTACGTTTTTTCCTTATGGCATCCAAATCAGAAAGAAATATTGACACATTGTAACTCACACTGTCAATTTGACAGTTCAGCTCCGCCCCAAGGGTTAAAAGGCTGGTTCAAAAGAACGCTGTACCCGTTGCCAGTGCTCCGAATTACAACCAAACTTTACGAAACCCATTTTCAATACTTACTTAACAATGTGCGTAAGTTTGGTTTAATTCGGGTCCACGTTTTGGCATATATTTCGAGACCCTAGTCATCAATAGGTATGAAAATTACCCCGTATTAAAGCACTTATCAACAGCTTTCATTTGATACCCATATTGTACATACACAACCAAAGGTTATCCGGGTCCACGTTTTGACCTATATCTCGAGACCCCAGTCACGGAGCGGCATGAAAAATACTCTGTACTAAAGCATTCACCAACAGCTTCAATTTGATATCCATATTGTACAAACACATTCTAGGGTCCACGTTTTGGTCTCTATATCGAGGCCCTAGTCACGGAGCGGCATGAAAAATACTCTGGACTAAAGCATTCACCAACAGCTTCAATTTGATATCCATATTGTACAAACACATTCTAGGGTCCACGTTTTGGTCTCTATATCGAGGCCCTAGTCACGGAGCGGCATGAAAAATACTCTGGACTAAAGCATTCACCAACAGCTTCCATTTGATACCCATATTGTATATACACATCCGAAGGTTACCCGGGTCCACGTTTTGACCTATATCTCGAGCCCTATTTCCAAAACAAAATATAATCCATGTTACTCGTGGATGATGTAGCTTTCGAATGGTCAAAGAATTTTTAAAATCGGTGCAGCAGTTTTTGAGCCTATTCATTACAACCAAACAAACAAACAAACAAAGTTTTCCTCTTTATAATATTAGTATAGATGGGTGCATACATCATTATTCTACAGTTTAACAATTTACAAGAACAACCAGTGACGTGTAAAAATGTTCGTTTCGTGCACAAGCCAACTATAATATCATACGTACGTTCTCACGCGTGTTGCGGCATTGCGTTGTGCCATCATTTTGTTATTCAACATATTTCTCGCATTGTTGTTGTTTTTATCGTTATTGCTACTGTTATTGTTGCTGCTCTTAATGTTTTGTTTAATTTTAATTTATCAAATAAATTTTATTGTGTCATCGCCGCCATAAATTAAACGCAGCTAGTAAATTTACATGTTGCGTGCCACACAGCGTTGTGTTGTTGTGCCGTCGTCGGCCTTTACGCTTTGCCGTTACTGCAATGCCACTGTGGCTTGTAAGAGCATTTCTTGTTGTCTGCTATAATTACACATACATACATATGCGCTTACACATGCATACACAAGTCTGTATGTATATATGTATTTATTTTGTGTTTTTTGTTTTTGCTGACTTAATTTTATTTTAATGTAAGTCAAGTGCCTTTGCTTGCGGTTTCCATTAATTCATAAGCGAAAATACGCAGTTAAATAAATTGACAAACAAATTGACGGCAACGGCTCGCCGGTTGGACAAGGCAAGTGCATTTGTAATATACAATATGAATGGAAAATGAAATCCATATGAATAAAATAAATAAATTGCAATTTTACTGTGTTGGCGCTTGCCAACTCATTTGAGGGGCATTGCGAAGCCTTCATGTCACACGCACATTTTCCACATTTTATATGCCAAAAAAAGGTGTTAATGCAATTTATCATGTGTCAGGCAAGCAGCGCATAATGAAGACGGCAATAATTTTAGTTGGTCGCCTATAGACATACAAGTATGCATACATACATATGTACATAGTTTATTCGCATACGTATATGCGTTTATTTAGATTTGGTTATGTTTGTATCGGGTGTTTTTAGCTGCATGAAAACTATCGATATCGGTAACTATGATTTGAAACCTAAGAATGGCAAACTGTGTTGACATTTCTGCTCAGTAAGGTTTGCCAAGTCATCATGATTCATTTAATTATTATTTGAAAAAAAGGAAGAACTAATAATTCTGCTCGTGAAGCTCATAGAGCACTTGCAACACAGCGCGCTTAACAATCGATTGATTGCAAAATAAATTCCAACAAGACTGCTGTGCTGTATTAAGATTTTATGTTCTCAAACTTAAAAAAAAACACCCGTTATTAGCCTAGACAGGCGCTTGAGATTTCTTAGCATGCCCTTTGGGGATGACTTGAAGAAATTCTCCAGCCTAGATCTCTTTTCTCTCCTCCAATACATCAACAGTACTGGATGGCTGTAGAAGGTTTTCTCTTCCCAAAAATTTTTCTTTGCACAGGTAACGGTCCACATTATGGTATCAAAATGGCACGTAAGTGCTGCTTGAAGTATGCCTGTGTCACTCTTGCCATTTTACCTACCTACCTGCCGACACAACGCGACTTATCCAACTCCCCTATTCTCTTTGTCATACAAACCAGTACTGACAGTATCAGACGTGGCCAAAGAGTAGGTTAACGCGTAGTAACATCACTTGGGCATTCACAATGTACCTATGGACACATCATTTTTATGAGGTTTGCATTAAAAGGCTGCCCTTGCTTTTTGCTGCATTAAAATTGCCGTAAAAAAATCTCATATCATTCTATACATATACGAAGTTCTGTTTTGTTTGCTTGACATTGCTTGAAATTTGAAAAAGGTACTTCGTCTTGAGTAAATCTACCTCTGCAGGAATTTGAATTTAAAAATGGTCCTGAATTCGATACAACGAGCTCGTATTAAATTTTGCTTTAAGAATGGATTCAATGGTGCGAAAAGCTTAGCAATGCTGGGGAACTGATTCGGTAATGATACTCTAAAGGAAACAACGTAGTGGCAGTTCGTTGACATCGAAAACTGATGCAAACATCAAAAAGGTGAAAGAAAAATTGATCAATAATCTCAAACCAAGCATCAGACCATCAGACAGCAAGCAGAGGATTTGAACATTGTTTATGGATCCGGTCAGGACATTGCAGTTAAGGATTTGGGTTTGCGCCATGTTGCTTCAAAGTTGGTCCCAAAGGTCTGGCTTTACATCAAACATCAATCGGAGACGACACGTGGATTTATGAGTACGACACGCAATCCAGACAACAGGTGCGTGAGTGGAGAGCTCTTAATGAACCAAGATAAAAAATCAGGTCGTTTTCAATTAAAAAAAAGCGATGCTTTTTATGGATTTTATGGTATTGTATACCACGAATTTTTGCCTGAACGTCAGGCAGTTAATGAAGGCTATGATTTGGTCTTTAGGAGGCATTAGACGTTTACGTGAAGCAATTCGCCAAAAAAGAAAAGATTTGTTGACATCCAGAGAATTCAATTGTTGTGGCTACCTGCGATCTTTTTTGTTTGATCGAGTCAAAAATTACTACGAAACACCCGAAAATAAGTAATAGAAAAATCGAGAACGGTTCTTATGGCTATATCGAAAATATAGTTCCTGAAATGTATTGAGATTTGGATCAAACGCTGGCATAAGTGCGTCGCAGTTGATGGACAGCACTTTGAAAGCGAGAATATCACTTTTGAAAAATAAATTCGTATTTTGAATTTGCTGAATATATTCCACGAACTTCTTGATTAAGGTGGTATACTTTGTGCGCACATAAAAAGTTGTAGTTTTTCCATGGGAATCATAAAACTTATTTTACTTTAAGACCTCCGCCAAAATATTTCGGCAAATTATTGCGATTTGCGTGAGCTGGACCGACCTGAAAATGCATTTAAAAATCTAAATTTTTAAAAATAACATTCAAGTTTAAAAACGAACACCTTAAGCTGCAAGAATATAGGTATACATTGAAATATTTAACATTCTTAGCGGCAGAATCAAAATTATGA
This sequence comes from Anastrepha obliqua, assembly GCF_027943255.1. NCBI lineage: Eukaryota > Metazoa > Arthropoda > Insecta > Diptera > Tephritidae > Anastrepha > Anastrepha obliqua. The sequence continues at coordinate 3,485,468 of NC_072894.1, forward strand.
GATTTTTGCACTTTCATTTTATCCAGATCACGTAAATCGTAATATTTTCCGAAATATTCTGGCGTAGGTCTTAAAATAAAATAAGTTTTACAATTTCCATTGGAAAAACAGTACCGCTCCTTTTTCGCATGGAGAGTGGAGCAGTCTAATATCTTTTGTTCGGTGTTTGAACAAGTCTTCTTCCAATTTGCGGGCTGCGTATGGGGGGTTTTCCAGAAATGAAGAGGCTTACAGTTTTATTTTTTTCAGTTACAATTCAATTTTTTTTTCATCCAATGTCTAGACTGCCTTTATTAGCCATCTCTACGATACGCACCGGTGCCTAAAATACATACATAATTTCTATTCCATCCAATTCTCACGAAAGCTGAGGTGGAGGTGCAAAAGGTGGGAGCCCAAGGATTGACTGCCCAGAATTAGTCCGCATCTCGTCGTAGTGTCTTGGGAATATGCATTAAATAGGTGCGCAAAACGACGACGACGTGTATATGTAGGACATGATGGTAAGCTAAAACAAAAATGGTTGAAAACTGCCAATTTAAATATTTTATTAACAGTTTTCCCTTATCATTTAAAAGTTATTTTTTATGCACTCTATTTTTCTCCACGATCTACGACCTGAACCTCTCTCCATGGTTCTCAACTTAAAAGATGGTCTGAACGAAAGCAAAACAACGCTATTTAAGCTTTTAGGATTATTTTTCGAAATTGCTTTAGCAGATCTTTAGATTCGAAGCCACTGTCAACATAAAAACACAAAGCCTTCGTCACTTAGCCGGCAACGGCAAACCTTTAAGGTCATACCTGCGATGAAAAAGATTCTCATAAAAGACAAGATTCATGCGGAGGCGGTAGAAAATTGTAGCTATCTCGATTTCTGGTTCAACATTAGGATGCACGCCTCAAGTTGGAGGCGTGATTTAACCAAAGCAACTGGGAAAGAGTCAAGGAACTGTGATTTGCAACTGTTTGCATCAACTCTTAATCCGGTACCCTATCCAGCTACATATTTAATTCACCAATATAACTAACTTTGACTTCGTTAAATCTACGAAATTACCCACTCATCTTAATTGGCCATAAAACTAGCCATAACTCGTCGCCAAACGTGCGACAAACTGCACCAAAAGCAAAGCTAAGCAACACTTTGCACTTTCAACAATTGCTAAACCTCAAACGGAACGTCAATAGTCGTTCACCCCTTTGCAAAAACAACAAATATCATCTACGCAAACTCATCTACTTATGGATGTAAGTCCTTAAGTGCAGTTAAAAAGTGTTTAGCTTCCCGAGCACATTTTCTACCCATTAATTTTTAGTACAACTTTTAGAGTGTGGCAAAACCACAAAATGAACACGCTCCGTACGCCTTTTTTTGTGCTAATCGCTCAATGTTTCCCCGCAACTACGAGTGCAATCCTCCGTTTCGTTTCCCTCCGTTATGTTAAATTAGTTTGTGGAAAAAGTTCAGTTCACAAAACACGCGTAGGTGGCGAGGGCGGTACATCATGGAGTGGGGGCGATTGAGAACAATGTTCACAGTGCTGTGGCATCGGTGAGGGGAGAGCTTGCGGGATAGGAGTAAATATGTGAATTATATTAACCAAGTACACAAGCAATTTATTCCGGCGTAAGGATGCAACAGCAGCGTAAACTCGAATGGTTAAGGGAATGTGTATTGGAGTTTTACAAATGCGTGTGTGGGGCGCAGGGAAAAAAATTACGCTTCGAAACAGCAAAATTGTGGGTAGCTGCGTAGCTGATCGTAAGGCTAGTTGGGGCTGGAGCCGATATGAAGCGAAATGCGGTATACAAATGCAGGGATGCTGATTGAGGAGCCACAACAGCGTTGAGGGGAGAAGGCGAGATAAGGATGGCATGCCATGTTGAGTACGAAGAAAACAATTTCGTAAAATAAACTGCAAGGACGAAGGGTGAACTTGTTTGACATTGCAGGGTATATTTTATTACGCGTGCCAGTGGCTGAGTACCCATAGAAACGCATTCGTATGCACTTACACACACACGCACACGTGTGAAATAGCATCAGCCAATGTAAACCGAGCACAAGCAAGATGCTGCGCTTGTATTGCATCCTCGCCTGTGCCACTAACGCAATATACCGTTATTGCCACTCGAGACGCCTCATTGCCCAGTGGCGGCGCATGCAACAAGGCGAGAAATCATCGGTGCTAGAACAGCAGTTATAGTAAATGCAACATTGTTGCGGAATTAACTCAGTATACTCGTACACCCACCCACCTTAACGGGGACATTTGTGGCACGTGCGAATGTTAGTTTTTGACTTTCTGTGTGAATGGTGGTGCTGATGGCGTTGACGGAAGTGTGGGGACTATCGATCGAGATTCTGAGCTTATTTAGGTCACACGCGCGGAATATTAGATTCGAGTTGCAAGTTTGCAATCAAAGAGCAGTGAATGGAGTGGGCGAATGGTGGCAACGTTAAAACAAGTTCAACTCAGTGTAGTGCGCGCGTGTTGACATTCTTTGTTGCATAGTGAAACTATATTTCGGTTTATTTCACTATTGCAATTGTGGGTCGTTGGCAGTACAGCAAAGTAATTTCGTTGTTGATTTCGTTATCGCAGCGATTTCCATTTCCGTTGTCATTATGGTTTGTCAGTTGGTGAAAATTGACGTGAGCAGTTGCCGTTGTTTTGTGGTAAAGCATGCGTCAATATTGGCTGCAGATGGGGCTAGTTTTATGCAGAGGGGAGAAAAAAGGTTGATAACATGCCACGCTGGTTGCGCGTTCGTAGTTGTGCTTTAAAGATTTAAATTATCCTTTGTGAATTTAAGATCTGCGAGATCGCGAGTATCCCCTTTTCCAAGATTGATAAGGTGCAAATAATTCATGGCTTTCACATAATAAGATCGAAAAGACCTGATATGCGTTGCTCAGAAAACTAATTCCGCGGTGTTTGGCACAGAGCACAGTATCAACTTTCTTCTGGACATATAGTTCTTGTACGGAGGCTTGTTTTTCTGCCTTAAATTCTAATAGAAGGGCATGCCTTTAACCGAGTATACTTATAATAGGAGCTGGTGTATGCATCTTACCGGCTTCTGGACTTCGGTAGCATATCCGCGCACTTAAGCATTTCTGCCGCTCTTCGTAGCAGTTGTATTTTCGCGTTGACCGAAACCCGATTTCTTCTTCGACAACGATTTTTTGGCAGATTCGTTCATTGGTCGTGTCCTTCATTTATTTGTTCGACGAGTGGATGCAAGTGAGCGAGGTGTTGATATGGATTTTGATGAGCCATTCGTCCACTGCAGTGAACGAAATTACTTGGCGGTGGAGTCTTTCTCGAACATCGAATTTGCTCTACGTTGCATGGTAGCTAAAGTAGACGTATCCCAGGGTATTCTTGTCTTGTCCAGCCCATCGCATTTTTTGGATGACTGCAATATCAGCCTTCGCTTATACGAGGACATCAACCAACAGTGGATTAGCATGCCATCAAATCGTTGTCCTGAAAATATTGGCAATGGTGACTTTCTGTTTTTCAATGGAAAGATATGTTACGTGGTGTATTCAAACCCAGCGCACAATATCGCTATGTGTGACTTAAATTTCAAGTTCCTCCCTCAAGAGTTGGAGTTGAGTAAGGTTGCACACCTGGGTCATTGGGCCCTGCCAAGTAACAAGGTAACAAAGTGTGGCCATTCGGAGCAAAATTCTGAGTGTAATTTCGGTTGCTACGTCATCGGGCATTCGGCAGCGAAATTCTGCTTACTTATTTCGCACGCATTGTTATGCTCGTCCAATCAGTCAGACGGCAATGAAGTAGCATTGGATTTGCGTAGCAAAATCATCTCACTAACACAATCTCAATTTTGTCGTAAACAAACCGTTGTTATAACCCTGGTTATGTCAGAAAATAAGCCGAAAATCGGCCGCTGTAGCCGAATGGGTTGGTGCGTAGGGAGTACGTAGGTTCAAATCTCCGTGCATGAAAGAGCAAACGTTTTTTCTAATAGCGGCCATCCCTCGGCAGGCAATGGAAAACCTTCGAGGGTATTTCTGCGTGGATAAAGCTCCTTATAAAAAACCATTGGCCCTTGGAAAGCGGCTTAAAACTGTAGGTCCCTCTATTTGTGTAACAACATCAAGACGCACACCACAAATTGGAGGAGGAGCTCGGCCAAACATCTAATAGAAGTGTACGCGCCAATTATTTATTTATTTAATTAATTTTTTATGTCAGAAAATCAGCTGATTCCTTGAAAATCGCTGTGCAGTGGTTAACGGCTCTGATGTTGGCCACACTTTCTGAATTATTTTCACCTTTTGAGTTGTTGAAACATTGCGGAAAATTGAGGATAAAATAATATTCATTTTATTCAAAATAACACAAATAAAAATTCCTAAAGCAGGAATTGAACTGAATAAGAAATGCAACTTTCTGGACTAAAACTGAAAAAGGATTATTAAATTTTTCAAATCGCACTAAATTAATTTTAAGCTTAGGAAAATCGCCCAGCAAGACATATTTTTATTTAATTTGATTTTTTCCCATAATTTTTTTAACTTTATTTTTTGCCTAAAGTCATCAAACCAAACATTCGGCTGTCATAAGCTACCGATTTTCTTGGTACTACCGTTAAGTATTTTGAAAGGAAGTTTTTGAGTATATTTTCAGAGCGAGAATTTGTATTTGCATGGATATTTCTATCAGTCAATTTGAGAGCACGCTTTCATTACTTGGTCGATTTCGATAACTCGCAGATACTGTTGCTTAGGTTCTTCCAAACTTACAAAGTTTTTAAATTAATTAAAACCCAAAAGCCAATTTAAATTTGTCAAGCCACAAGTAAATGCAGTTTTTCGTTTAAATATAGGCCAGCCTTCAGTTGCGGCTCTGGAGACTCACGCGTTGGCCTACAATGCAATTGATTTGTGCTATCATCACAGCGAATGCTATTTCAGGGACTTGCCATTGTTTGATAAGGATTTCCCTTTCCTTAGTCCTGACAAACACTGCTCGTACAATTGCCATTTTCCACCAGCCTTCACTATACGCCCCCCGCTCCCTACCCCTTGGTTACGTCGGGCGACGGTTGCTGTGTTGTTTCAATGGATGGCGCACTTCCCTTGAGATATGCAACGGCAGACCGTCAGCTGCAGGCACAACTCACACACTCGAACACTTTGCAATGTAAACGGGCTTGCTTTTAATTGTGTGCGTGCGTGTATGCCCTGATCGTTTACATGACTGCAGTAATATTATTTTTAGCAGCCGCAATATTATGCATTAAACTCTGCTTTGCACTGATAAAGGCACAATGCAAATACCAGTTGAAATGACATATTCTTATTACATGGGCAAACGAACAGACAGACGCACACACATCGCCAAACGCACGTTGCAGTGGCCCACACACAATGGCATGCGGAGGAAGTCTGCTTGACTTGTGTGACATGCAACTGAACAACCACAACTCCGAACAAGGACTGCATATCTGTCGCAGGCTATCAGTCCAACCGACCGACTAAGCAAATGGAGGAGCAGCCAGTTTGATTTGTGTTTTTTTGCCATTATTAAATAAATATTATAAGTATTTGCATTAATAAGTGTACGTTTGTATGCTCATGTGGGCCATATTTGCGCTGCTGTGCATACAAGCATAGTAAAGGACTTTTCATTACACTTGGCAGCTGCGATAATAGCGAGTGCGTAATGAGGACGACTGAGGCGAACGATACAGAGACGGTACAGAGACGAAGGTGGGGTGGAGGGTATAGTGAGAGTAGACTAAATGGCAAACACTGCTGTAGAGGCTGAGTGAGTTCGTATTTGCTAAACATCATTTTGATGCAATAATGCACACATACATGCGAGATAATTGGATTTCATGAACTACGTATTGCCAAGTTTTGCTGGTCTGGCAGCACAACCAATTCGTCTGGAAGGAGCCAGATCAAGAACCTCGCTATGTAGCTGTGGATTGCAGTGCTTCCAAGTCTCTAAGCCCCAAATACTTGCGATTCTGCCCTAGCCAGTTCAAGAATGTGCAGTTGAATTCCTCCACCGCTGCTGATTCAGCTAAACAGGCATCTACTTCAGCCATATTATATGCTCTGTCAAGGCCCAGTTAGTCTACATTTAATTTTCGTAGCACAACTAAACTCAATTTTTTACTCACAAAGTAAGCCGTGCAAGCAATTTTTCAATAAAAAAAAAAATTAATATATGTATGCATAATTTTTCAAGCGCGAACTACCAAGCAGCTGAGAAATAAAATATAATACTCGGATGTGGTGAGTAATCGTTATTATCAGCGAGCAATAAGTCTGTGCTGGATTTGCTTTTTATTGACTTTGAAAAAGCTTTCGACAGTATTGATAGGGAAATCATGTGGTATACTCTGCGGAGAAGAGATGTCCCAGATAAGCATATTGCTCCGGTAAAGGAGAGCTACAGAGACGCGCTGCTGCTATGTCCTGCACTAAGGATTTTTTTCTTAGCCTTTACAGGTGCTGAGCGGTGTACGACAAGGATGTTATCTCCAATGCGGTTTCTTCTCGTCATCGAGGACATCAGATGCCCTACTTTCAGTAATGAAAATCAGCAGAAGAACATTCAATGGCAGTTTAACAATCAATTTCTCAGGTACCTGGCATATGCGGATGACATCTGCTTTCTAGCTTATAAACTTTGCGATTGGCAACTGCTTACTCATGCATGCGGGAAAAGCTGACCTTCAAGATCAATGCTAAAAAAACGAAAGCGCTGCATCTGAATGAGGTCGCATCAGAGCGGGTTGCAGTGGGCGCACAACAGTATGAAAGTGTAGATAAATTTCACTACCTTGTCTGCATGGTCCCCCCGGAACGCGGCTCAGAGGTAGATGTTGAGTGTAGGATTAGCAAAGCTATTTCTTTTTATCTTATATCTTTTGGCGTCCTCGCGCCTTTGTGGCAAAATAACAACTTCACCCTTCATACCAAATTACGCATATTTAACACTTATATCAAATCCTTTCTCCTATATGGTTGGAAAGTAACTTCAGTAATCACGAGACACCTGCAAATGTTTGTCAACCACTGCCGACGCCGTATTTTGTGAATTTTTCGGCCCGTAAAATATCCAACTCGGGCCGGCTAAAAAAATTAATCAGCTTAACGTAGCAACTGTAATTTGAAAAAGGAAGTGGCAGTGGATGGGAAATAGGCTTAGAAATAGTGATGACAATGTTGCTCAGCAGGTCCTGCGTTGGACCCCTACTAACAAGCTGGTGGAGGAGTGGGTGGGCCACGTACCGCCTGGAGACCAGCTCAACAGAAGCTGAAATAAACTATCTTGATCTTGCATGGAATGAACTGGGATACACAGCTCAAAACAATGTTGACGAAGAAGCGGAGTTGACGGACTCTGCTCCAATAGGAGTTAAAAGAACAAAATAATGATAATCATTGCTACGAAAATTAATTCTAGACTAGCTGAGTATTCATTTCCGTTGATCGGGAACAATATTTGTTGCAAACATTTTTCATGTAATAGGACTATGAATAAGTTCGTGCGGTTTTTTTCGAAATTTGAAACTTTATTGACGTAAAATGGTTACAAATTTAATATTCAAAGTATTGTCCATCGCTTGCTACTACTTTTTCCCATCTTTCTGGCAATTCACGGATTCCCTTTGTGAAAAATTCGGTCGGTTTTGCCGCAATCCACGAATCGATCCATTTTTTGACTTCATCGTAATTACGGAAGTGCTGGTCAGCCAGGCCATGTTGCATCGATCGGAAGAGATAGTAATCGGATGGCGCAAGGTCTGGACTATACGGCGGGTGGGGTAGGACATCCCATTTGAGCGTTTCTAAGTATGTTTTGACCACTTGTGCAACATGTGGCCGAGCATTGTCATGTTGCAAAATAACTTTGTCGTGTCTATCGGCGTATTGCGGCCGTTTTTCTCGCAGTGCTCGGCTCAAACGCATCAATTGTCGTCGGTAGACATCCCCCGTAATCGTTTCATTCGGTTTCAGTAACTCATAATACACAACACCCAGCTGGTCCCACCAGATACACAGCATAACCTTCAGGCCATGAATATTCTGCGCCGACGTCGATGTTGAAGCATGGCCAGGGTATCCATACGTTGCCCGACGTTTTGGATTGTCGTAATGGACCCACTTTTCATCGCCAGTCACAATTCGATGCAAAAAACCCTTTCTTTTGTGCCGTTGAAGCAGTTGTTCGCATGCCATAAAACGGCGTTCAACGTCTCTTGGCTTCAATTCATACGACACCCAATGGCCTACCTTTCGGATCATTCCCATGGCTTTTAAACGTTTGGAAATGGTTGATTGATCAACTCCCAAAGTTTTTGCAACCTCTTCTTGCGTTTGAGCCGGATCTTGATCGAGCAATTCCTCCAATTCGGTATCCATGAACTTTGGCGGCGCACCCTCGCGTTCTTCGTCTTCCAAGCCAAAATCACCACTTTTAAAGCGTGCAAACCACTTCTGGCACGTTCGCTCAGCTAGAGCATGCTCACCATAAACTTCCACCAAGATACGATGACTTTCGGCTGCTTTTTTCTTCATATTAAAATAATGAAGAAGAATTCCCCGCAAAAACACATTATTTGGCACGACGTTTGTGCCTTACGACAGTAGCTCTCCAATGAATGTTTGGAAATGTGGATCGATGGAATAATAATCAAGTTACGCCATCTGTTGTAAAACCGCACGAACTTATTCATAGTCCTATTACTTTTTGGACCATCTACCATATCCACCTAGAAATTCATTAACCCTGTATGCAGAATACACATTTCAGACCATATTGCCATGTTTTGGCAATGAAGAAAATCAAGAAGTGGATCTAGCTTTCTTTTGTACCTATAACCTCCGCTAAACTAAATAACGCATGGATGACAGGGGTCTGGAGCTCTTAATAGCCTATGAGCTATATTCAGTATCAGAATATTCTGAGAACTTAAAAATAGAAATAGGTTGGTCCATGATTTGAAACCTCTGGCATCAAACACAAAAGAAATAGAAACAGTTTTTTCTAATAGAAGTCCCGCCTCGGCAGACAATGGCAAAACTCCAAGTGTATTTCTGCCATGAAAAAGCTTTTCATAAAAAATAGACGTTTGGAGGCTGTATAAAACTGAAGGTTCCTCCATTTGTGGGAAATATGAAAACGCTTACCAGAAATCGGAGGAGGAGCTCGATCAGTTGTAAAGTAGTAAACGATTGGTCGAGTTCTAACTGTATTAGAGCTGGAAATTGAAGTTAAAGCAAAAAAATTTAAAAGATTAAGTTTGAGAAAATGTTTTCGTACTTACATACGGAGAATGCTGCTGGAGTGACAGTCTTTGGCGGGATATAAATCCGGGTCGTTTCAATAATATAGAACCGACTGTCCTGGAAACGGACAGCTAGTGCCCCGCTAGTGCCGATCTCACCGTCATAGGTACGATTTCCCTCGTCCCTCTCTATATTTTGTTAGCAAATTTTTCCATGCTGCAACTCTGCTAATAGCTAATTTTTATTTAGATACATTACAGGTACTCAATCACATGTAACACAGTTCTTTGGCAAGGGAAAAAATTGCGCAGCCAAGAAATTGCTTTATGTCATGTCGCTGCCTGCTTCAGCTTCAGCCCACATGTCGTACGAGTGACAGCTTCTGCTCGGCATCATATGCTTGCCTGACAATCTGTCTTTGTTGCTTGCGTAAGCCCACACGCAACATGTGTCACCGACGCCAACGTTCCTATTTACGTATATGGAGTTCTCTAGCGCAAAATTTTCAAATTGCGCATTTACCCTTCACGCAAAGATAATCACTTAGCGAGTACTTTGCGGTATGCTTGAGTACTTTTGTCAAAATGAATTGCACTCGGGCAAAATGTGAACACCACAGGTGGGGTAAGATTTCGTTGTTGTGTATCTGGTTCTACTTCTGGTCGAAGGAGGGAATTTTTGTGAAATGGTTGACTTGTCGTATCCTTAAAATCCCCATGCAGTTTGGTTACTTGCCAGAAACCCTTAGTTGCGTTCTTGTTTTAACGCGGCTGAGAATTGGAGCATTGACATTAAGGATTAGAAAAAATTTGGATATAAGAAAATGTGGCAGCGAATTTTACTCGCACGAATTCAACAAATATTATAATAGTGTGATTTTTGTGTACAGAGTTAATTCGCGCATATTTAGCCTTCTATGAACTTTTACTTTGCTTGCACCAAGTAGTAAAGAGCAGTCCACTTTTAAAAGGTGACGTCTTTGAAATATTAAAAATATCAGAAAGTGAACTACTTTTATTGAAAAAATTCGTTTTTAAGGCTCAAAGCGCACGAAACTGGACGTCATATATTACATGATGAAAAAGTAGCAACCGCTAGGTAAAGCTCTTTTTTTCAGAATGACGCGTGTTGAGCCTCACAGCTACACCACCGTTCTAAACAACTCCCCACTGTCTACCACTATCCCCGCGAAACTGCCACAAAGGCAGTACCATCACGGGCTGGTTAGCTCAAAGGCGCCAAGTTATTGATGACGCCTACGAAACTCCACACGTCTTAGATCGTTACATGAACACAGATTCTCTTCGAGTTGTAAGATAATTTGAGCATAAAATCCGCTTGAAATTTTGCAGGTTTCGGGAGCATAGCGCACGTGATCAGCATCTCCATCCCTCTCCGTGCAGATTGCGCAATTAGTTGAACTGTCATGACCAAACATGTGAAGGGATTTTCTAAATACCTCGAGCCCTGAGAGGTCAGGTGGTAGTTTGCCCCCATGGTTCCTTTCTAGCCACGTCGTAAGGCTCCGTAAGTGGGCTATCAAACGACGCCTGATGCAATTTCTTTACGCCTTGCTCTACCGTCTTCTTCGAATAGCTTTATAAATAATCCTTGCATTTCTTTAGCCAGAATGTCAACTAGGGTTATCCGTCATCGGAAATTTGCGGAAGCTGCATATATCAAATAATGTCAATTCAATTTGATGGCGCAATACTTTAGCAATCCATCCTAGACTTTAAGGTAGCAGAATAGATGCTATTAGCTTCATATAAGGGCGCCTTTTCATATCTCTCACACAAGAAGTTATCGCTGCCTTACAAGCATTACATTATGTGCCATAGTTTGATAGTTGCACAAAACACGCGAGCGTAGTTACGCCCACCGAGCGAAAAGTGTTACAGGGTCGAGCAAGCCTACTACTGAGCCTTCACCTCAAGAGCAATGGGCACCGCTTGGTGGCCATGTTTCTTACAGCTGTGCTGCTTTACCACACACACTCCCGCGCACATACACTCTCACGTCCAATAGTTTGCCGAGCCCTGCTAAGGGCCAGTCGCGTAGGCCGTGTCAGGTGCAAATGCACCTGCAGTTGTAGCTAACAGTGCAAAAGCAGTGCAAATGGAAAGGATGTACAATTGGGTGAATGGGTGAGACGTGGAGCAGGCTGGCGGCTTATTTAATAAGCGTGAGGCCCGCTGTCTGGCGCTCGGCACTCAGGGCGCCAGCAAACTAGGTTAGTTCATAAATTAGAAATGGTGCCGTGTCCTGGTTTAGCGGTAAATTGTGCACATGAACTTTTATGTATGCACATACATATATGCGTCCACATAGCACATATTCTGTGTATAAGTATGTGTTTATGTAATGTGCTATGTGTTGGCTGGCTCACCCACACTGCAAAGTAATATTCAAGCAATGAAACAGACTTCTTAATAGGAAAATAGTAAAGTGGGACTAGATTCTTGGTAGTGGAATTGTTGTTTTTAGTAGAGTTTTAAGACATAAGAAAAGTTGTATTTCAACCATTTTTAAAATATTACACAGTCTTTTCCTATTCTACTTAAAAATAATTTAATCAAAAAATCTAAAACGCTGAGGAAGCGCTTGTGCGATATTTGAGGTGAACTAAATTTGATTTGCCGAAACAAACATTTGTTCTCAACTATCATAAAAGGTGTCCCCATACGCAGTTGCATGTACAGAGTATTGCCAGTTGCTAAAACAACATCGAGTAAATAATCTACAGCCTTTGCAAACACAATTGAAAATGATTTTGCTCGTTATTAGTCCATAAAATGTAAAAGACAAACAAAATTTTAACTTGATTTATTTTATTTTTAATATTTGAAAGGCATTACGATACTTTTGAATATTTTAAAATTGACATTCGGTATTTGCCAAGGTGAATCTATTAAAGATGGCATCGGTAAATCGGCTGACTTACTTTTTTTCTTTCGCCGTGTCTATGTGGTTGTCAGCCCAGAATGAAACAAGGCGGATTCATTCTTTCTTTACTACTTTGCCAATTCTTTCTTTTGACAATCAAACGTACGGAACATTGTTGTTGGTCTAGTGCAACCACCTTTAAGGAATACGCCTTGGTATTTGCGTTATCGTTTTCATTGTCATTAGAAATTTTCTATTTTTTCAGTTTAGATTTAGGTTTTTCCATGGCAGTATCTTGCAGCGGAAGGTAGCCTAAGAAATCAAGAGATAAATCCAAATAAGTTTCAGTTTTTGTTATTTTGAAGCCAGTAAACTTATTGCAGACGGACTGCGCATGCCGAAAGAGCGAAATGCTAGGAAAGCTTTCATTTTAACACCCATTGGAGGAAGAAAAAGAGGGCGCCCACGAAGGCGGTGGTGAACGTAGAATCAGATCTTAAGGATATGAACGTAAACAACTGGAGAGATGAAGCTATGGATATAATAAAGTTGAGAAAAATTGTTGACGAAGCTATGGTCCACCACGGACTGTGAAGCTAAGCAGAATAAGACACTTTATACCGCTCAACGCCTGAACCTAAGATGGTTGTGCAAGTTTTTTTAATCTACTTTCAACATATTTTTTTCTCTTGAGCTCCATAACAATTGGTGAAATCTTGACCGGGGACTTGAGTCGTGGAAAGTTTTATACCGAATATATTTGGTTTTGTATTGCGCATATAAACAGTCGAGCCTGTGATCTGATTTGTACGCAGTTTTTCCAAACTACTCTTAACTTTATCAATTTGAATGTTTTGCGATGCCAGGTTATTCTTGAATTCATTGGATTTTGTAGACAATTCGCACAGGCCATCGATAAAACCGAATATTGCCTTAAGCCAAGGATGATAGATTAATACAAATCTTTTCACCATGGCCTTAAACAACTCAGCACTTTCCGCGTGAAGACCCGATGTTTGCCCTCTCAAGCGTTGATATTATGCATAGATAATTGGTTCTAACCGTTTTTCACCTACGGCTGTGAAACACGAGCCCTTAAAGTTAATGACGTGACTTTACTGATGCGATTTAAAAGAAAAATTCTCAGAAAACTATTCGTCCTTATACGATTAGAAGGCAGTACATACCGTATACGAGCTCAGTGCTAATCGCGGGACGAAATGTAACGCGGCTTATAAAGTCTAAAGACTACGGTGCTATGGACATGTCCTAAGAATGAGCAGCGAAAGAGCGACCAAAAAAGTTTTTGAAGCAAATCCTGAAGGAGCAAGAAGGAGAGGCCGGCCAAGACGACGATGGTTGCAAGACGTAGAAGACGACATATGTACGTAAGAGGATACGTCTGGTGCACCCCGGACTGTAGTGCCAATATGAATGGTTTTGCGGCAAATTCTGCCAAATTATTCACGCAAATACCGAACATGCTTCCAATGTATGCAAATTGAGTTGGTTTTTTGTCATTATATTGAATAAAACTAAATCTCTTGATTACATTTTTCTTAAATACTCTGCTTTTATTGCCTTGCACAAAATCCGTTCTATCAATAACAAGACTTGAATCATTTTTTTCACATCTGTCAAAAAACCATTTCCAATCGAAATCAAAATCTTTCTTTCTGGCTTTAATCCCAATTTGTTATTGTTATTAACTTCACCGAGTTCTTCATCTTCACTTTCCGAAGAACTGAAAAAGCCGTCGTTCAAAGCTATCCCTGATATCTTTTTTAGCCATTGCAATCTTACTACGTATCAAACGTGCGTCTTCAAAATAAATGCACGCCTTATTTTTTAATGGCTATAAATTTGTATATTCTTTTTTACCGCTTCATGGTATTTTTTACATCGTTGGGATTTGATAATTTTGCCCTTTCATTGATATTAATTGCTTTCGTTCTTTCTCTATATTTTTTAGGACGCTTAATGGCCGATACTATATAGTATTCCCATACTAAATAGTCTTCTAATACTACGATAGAATTTTCGCAATTTTCCGACAGGTGTAATTATCCAAACTCTAAAATACTAAATACTATGAAAGTAATGGAAAATCTACACATCCGCCAACTATGAGTATGCTCAACAATACGTCCTGGGTTCTAACGATCCGACAAATTCCGCCATCGAAAATTCTGTCTTCTAACTTGCAGATTCTACACATTTTGAAAATTCCGCGTTCTAAAACTCTATGCGGCTAAACAAAAAATAAAATTTATACATTTATCAGGCTTTAGTGTTTGTTAGGTTTACATATTTTACTCGCGTGACGAATTTTATGTTGCGTCGCTTTTGCATATTTCCGAGCGCTTAATCATTTTCAGTGATAAAAAAGTCAGTTGCTTTTAGAGGAAAGGAGAAAAACTAGAACTTGTTATGCTTTTAAGTTCACTGATAGACTTCCCGGCAGGGTTTTTTGTACTACACCCATGTCGCAGCACATGCATACATACATATGTATGCAGAATACTACTGTGTCCAAAAAATAAGGTGACATTTGATTTTAAACTGCGCGCTTTGAAGGATTAGGAGAATTCTTTTTTTTTTTAGGTTGGTAGTACTGTGAGTGACATCTATGTCAAATTTCATGTGAAATATTCATTTACTGTTTGAGATACGCGTCGTTTTGTGAGCTGCTAAAAGTGAGTTTCTCGTTTTTTGCAATGTCGAAATTTGTTGAGCAAAGAATTTGCATTAAATTTTGTTTGCGGAATCAATTTTCGGATACGTTGAGGATGGTGCAGAAAGCCTTTGGTGATGAGGCTATGTCTAAAAAAAATGTTTACAAGTGGTATAGTGAGTTCCAAGCCGGTCGTGAACGTGTCGAAGACGAAGAGCGTCCTGGGCGACCATCAACCTCAACTGACGAAGCTCACGTCCAACAAATCAAAGATTTGGTGTTGAAAAACCGTCGATTAACGATTAGAGACCTTGCTGATGATGTTGGCATATCGAAAGGCTCAGTCAATACCATTTTGAAGGATGTTTTGGGCCTCAAGCGCGTCAAATCTCGACTGGTACCGAAAACATTGAATTTTTTGGACTCGTAATTCGTGATCATTTCATCAAAAACTCAACCCATATCGTTCCGCAACCACCGTATTCACCTGATCTGGCACCGTGCGACTTCTGGCTGTTCAGCAGGCTCAAAAGACCGCTCCGGGGACACCGTTTTGACACGATAGAGGAGATTCAAGCCGCAACGAAGACGGAACTGAAGGCCATCCCGGAAAGTGACTACAACCAGTGTTTCGAAAATTGGAAAAAACGTTGGCATAAGTGCATTGTGTCGGGAGGGGATTACTTTGAAGGGGATGAAATTGATTTGGAAGAATAAATAAAGAATTTTCAAAATAAATATAATGTCACCTTATTTTTTGGACACAGTAGTACATAAATATTTGCTTAGCTGCTTAGGTCCTGCATTCGCCAGTGGGGGAGCATACGAGTATTCTACGTAGTACACGCCACCATACAGCCCAGGTAGTGTAAGCACAGGGAAATATACTAAAGGGGCGTTCATGTGATTGTGCGTCTATGTACTTGTGTCCTAGTTTTATAAGCATTTTCTCATTTCCTTCCTCTACACCAATATGCTAAGTATACGAGTATATGTGCATGTGTGTGCTACTTCACTTAGCAAAACTTAGCACACGTAGAATTGATTCGTTCGATGGCTATTCAGGTGTCTTGAATTATTAAGTACTTAAATGTTTACAAATAAGTGGTCTAACGGTACATACATAAGCTTGCTGAATTTGCTATCTCATTAATATTTTGCGCTGGAAATTAATTTGCAAAAGCCGGTGACTGTATCGTGTAAGCCAATTTATAACTTTCTATTAAAGCTTCTTCTATTTTGTTTACTTTGGGTAGGACGAATTTTTCTAGGAAAATGCCCCCTCTCTTTTGTTGCAATCTCAATGGGGTTTTATCTAAAGAAGTTCTTCCACGTATTGGGTATTCAGGAATGTTGACATTTTGAAGAATCTCTTCTGCAATATGCAGTCGAACTTTCTTAGAATTTGGAATTTGTTTCGCTTTTCGAAATAAACAACATGCTTTTTTACAGTTAATTCAGCTGGCGTATATTGCACGTCATTGCCAGTCTGGGGCAGATAACAAGTCTGTGTGCATTGCATGTCTTTCCAGCGCAAGAGGTTGAAAGTTAAAAAGTTTTCCTAAAGTCCATAATATATTGCAAACGCCCTATAATATTTTTAATGATGCACTCGAAGATGTTGAAGAAATTAAATATTTTCCAGTGATTTTGGTACCAACCCACTTTCCTGGTTCCCTCTAAACTGGAATATGCCACGTTTATTTGGTTATCCTGTTTCTATATTTTCATAAATAGATTTGATTTAACAAATTCCTAAAATTTCTCCCCATTCGTGAAAATATTCGAATCCTTTCTTTCCCTTTCTACAAATCTCAAGTGCTTGTTTGCTGTCTCGGAAGAAGAAGATCGATTATTTCGCTCTCTCCCATTAGCATTCGTAGCATCATTAAAAAAGCCACTGGTTGCTCGTTTTTACTGCTCAGCATTCACTTCACGCAAATTTTACCCAAAACAGTCTAGAACTACTTGTAATTTTACGTGAATTTATGATTTTATTGAGATCTTGAATTTTCTCACATGATTTTCATTTGCTAAAAATGCCTTTCTCTCTTTATTATATTATTTCCATTATCGAAGAGGAAGCCAGCATTGTGGTTCCACCCGAGACTTTTCCCAAGATTTGAATGTGAATGCATTCACAGTTTTGCAAATATAGCCAGTGGACATTGGCACTTCCCAAGACACGAGCATAAGCGTAGGGAGGGTTATTGCAAGGATGTGTGCGGCTCGTGAAGTTGAGCTTCCAAGTAAGTTAGATGGTCTGTTGCGGTGGTCTTTTTAGGGGAACTCTTTGAAAACTCTGCTGCTGCTATCGAAAAGGGCCTCCATTATCGCATAAGCTTGGTTAAAAGGCGAGTAAAATAATAAACAGCTAGTGAAGCTCGCTTAAGGGGTTAGGGGTAGTCAGAATTTTCAAAAAATCGATTTTTTTTTACATTTTCTTAAAGTATAATATAAGTATATAATATTGTGTAAAAATTTGAAGTAAATCCGACAAATACTTTTCAAGTTATTCAACAATTAACAAAGGGCGCTCGGCCGCTCCGGAGCCGATAGCAAAACTTTAAATGCGTTTTTCTCAAAACTATGTTTTTCAAACTGGTGAACACTGTAACTTAAAAACCGCTACGTAGATTTCAATAAAATTTATACATCTTTTGAAAAACATAAAAAACTTATGCCTGATCGAAGGATTTTTTTTTTCAAAAATTTCGATTTTTTTTTAACAATTAACTGTTGGTTTTTTTTTCTAAAATCTGGAAAAAATTTTCTGAGGCCGCCATTTTGTTCATTTTGAAAAAAAAAAAGCTTCGATCAGGCACAAGATTATCTATTAATAAAACTAATTTTTCTTGTCCGATTGGTTTTAGAGGAATCTGCAAGGACTTGTGATGTTCACCGCAAGGGACTTCTGGAGAAACGGGCTTCACACAAACAGCGATAACTTTTGCAATTATTAATTTTTTTTTTTGGAATTTTGGTGAAGTCAAGTTAAAACATGATGTTTTTATGCTATGTTTTTATTTTTGTTAAATAAATTAATTAAGTAGCAAAAAAAAATTCGTGAAAATCATCATTTTTTCGGGCCTCTGACTACCCCTAACCCCTTAAACATCGCACAGTGTGACGGAATTGGATGGACAACGTTTATTTTCAACAAGACGGCGCTACGTGCCACACGGCGCTACGTGCCACAAGCAAGAAAAGTTTCCGGACCGTGTTATCTCTCGAAGAGGTGATCACAATTGGCCACCGAGATCTTGCGATTTAACACCTTGTGACTTTTTTCTTTGGGGCCACGTGAAAGAGAAGGTCTACGCCAATAGCCCAGGGTCGATTCAAGACCTCAAAGATGTAATTCATGAGGCTATCGAGGACATAGGGCAGCCACTTTGCGATTCGGTTATGGAAAATTTCATGAAAAGGATGTTGTCCTGTAAGCGTGGTCGTGGCGGTCATTTGCCTGATGTTATTTTCCACTATTAACGGCATAGCTTCCTCTTTGTAATGAAATAAACATCCGATAATTTATATTAAAAAATAGCATTTTTCTTAGAATATCAAAATAACACCTTTTATTGGAAAACCTTTTATATACACAAATTAGAGTTTTTTAGTAAAAAAAAACGGTTATGATGTTAAAATGATATTAATCGTTAATAATCGAAATACCAGTTTTAAATACCGCAATCAATATATGCACTTCGTCAAAACCGAACCAATAAGTTAGATTTTGTTGCATTTTGTTGATTTTTGAATGCTTTTTTACTAAATAAAAAATGATTTTGAACTACGGAACTCTTTATTTTGGCTTTTACGAGATCAACAGCCTGTCTGTTTGTATACTGCAGCTGTCTAGTTCACAACTGTCAAATATGACTAACCCACGACGCCATTTGCAGAACATATAAATCTTCCGATGGGTGATTAATTTTGCGCCACCTTGTACATATTCATACGCATATTTTTTACTATGACACCTGCTTAAAATTGTTTAGAACCACTATTTAGCCGAAAGTGGAACCGATTGTTGTTGCATATCTTACCATACTTACACTGCATATATACACACATACACGCATACATACACATAAAAGAAATATAAGCTCAAAAACAGTCGTAGCAAAAGTAGTTGCTGCAAATAAGTTGAGCTTCGATGTTCTTGCACAATTGCACAAGTGAAGGCATACATGCATTTATGTACATACTTATGTATATATGTAAGCACATATATGTATCTATATACCACTACACATAGGCATGCATATAGTTTATCTATAATCGACAAAATAATAGCTAGCAGTTGTACATGGTTGTTCATACATAAGAGTGTGTGCGTTTGTGCATATATACATATGTACGTACATACTTATGCATGTATATATGCACTTATGTATGTGAATATACTCGTCCGAATGTTCCAGTCCCAGTTTTGTTGCAAGGCCCGACCTTGGCGCTCAGCACTGACCCGCTTTCGAGCTGGCTGTAGTAAAGTACATTTGTCGCACACTTTGCACTTTCGTGACAGCCCGTCGCTCCACCTGCCGCCGCTTGACTCTGTATTGACGCTTCAAACTTACCGCTGCAATTTACTGCATTGCACTTTGAGCTCTAAGCTGGCGGCAGGTGCGGAGTGGCCATACAGAGCGAAGGGCGGTAGTGGCGTCAAATATCGCTGCTGCAAATGCAATGAGACTCTGATGCTTTGATGCGCCTTTGAGCGACACAGCAAGGGTCTTGCAATGGGGAACAACAAATTGGCCGATTGTGCAAGCGAATTGAAATGATTGGATATTTGTTTTGAATTGGCAGAGCAAACGTATGAATGAATCAGATGACTAACATTCGAATTGTCGATTTAGTAAATCAATGCGAAACGAATTTCAACGGTTTACTATGAATGTTGCCTTTCCTGTGGCCCGTATTTGTTTCGCAACAAATCGAGATCCCATATATGTATGTGTGTAGCACATGGGCTGAAAAGTTCCGGGGCTAATAAAAAAACTGGGTTTTCAGCTTTGTTCCACAGCGTTATTTCCACCAAGAACAACGCAATTATTCCAGCGCCGCTCTAACATTCCAATACTATTTTTGTAGAACGATTTATCTTTTGCCTCAAAATAGGTCTTATTTTCAGCGACAACCTCTTCAATCGAGCAAAATTTCTTACCGGCGAGCATTTTTTTAAATCTGCGAGCAGCCAGTTGTCACTGGGAGCCAAATCTGGCGAATACGATGGATGATGGATGTGGGAGCAATTCGAATTTGTGCATCATCGGCGTCTCTGCGAACCCGTTTATTGTTGTTTCGGATGGAACGGAGTTCCCATAACACTTTTCAAGCCATTGCTTCGCTTGGATGGTATTTTTTCCCATCAAGAAGCAGTGTAAAATTAGAACACGAAATTCACGAACTGAACAGCTGTCTTTAAGGTTAGTGCTCGCTTGAAGCGATGTTAATGCAGTAAATCTAGTGCCTCTATGTGTTAGGCCCAGGAATTTCTAGTCCATGTGTTATGTATGTATTTGTATGATTCAGAAGATCTGAAAGGAAAAGCCGCGTAGACTAAAAAATCTGTATGGGAATGCAACTAATATTACCAATTAAAAAAGTCAAGTATTCCGTCTAGATTCGTCTAGATTCGAAGCGTACAACTAAAGGGATTGGCCTTGAAGTTTGTTAATGGTAATTGCAAGCGGAAATTCTTCTTCTTTAGCTTGACAGTATTGGATAAACTACTATCTTCCTCCAGATTTCTCGATCCGCTCCTAAGTGCCACCAGTTTGGCGTGTTCATCCCTTTGAGGTCGTCGATAATTGCATCTACCCATCATGTCTTTGGTATGGCCTTAGTGCACTTTCCTTACGGTTGTTTCTTAAAGGCTAGATTTGGAAGTAGAAATTATCACCCTCGTTGGAATCAACTGATCTCCACGATTGGGAATACCATTATCACTGAAAGGGCATGTTAAGATTGTAGCTTCTAAAATGTTCTTCAATGATTCTGTTAACTTCAGTTCACTGATTCATATAATTGGCACGTATCGACTTGAAATTGCAATATAGGGTACAAATTTCATATAAATTATAATTTTCAATTTGCAAAAACTACAAGAGAATGTTGTACTTGTTGCTTATTATAGTTTTAAATGTTACTATTAATTGTTTTCTCCATTCCAAATAAATTTTTTATTTAGTTTGTATTTTCTTGATTAAGCTAAAAAATAAATTGTTTATGAAAGTTGGCAGCGCTACTAAAAAACTTATCTGTAGGTACTAAAGTATTCCTTTACGATGTTCACTTGCAGTGCTCGTTTGATTCACGTTTTATTGATTACCATATTTCATTAGATTTAATTTTTAGCCCGGGCACGGAACACCAATTGATAGAAACAGTTTTCCTAATGGCGGTCGCTCCTCGCCAGACAAGCAAATCTCCGAGCGTATTTCTGGCATGAATAAGCGCTTCATAAAAAACTATCTGCCGTTCTGAGGGTGTAAGCGCCAATTCCGTTTCAATTCCCTATTTTCGCGTAACAATCAAAACTTCATTTAAGATGCTTCGGATTGTCCGATTTGGGTCAAATATGCACTGATTTTTTGTATGATTTGTTGCCGTTTTAAGGTTAGCTTCATAATGCCACTCTCATAGATCTTTATCTGATCTTTATTGGCGAAAAACTCGAATAATCCATTTTCACAATCTCAATTGATACCAAATTCTTATTACTCAGGAAGTTTTGCAATGAGAGAAAAATATGGTAATTGCTTGGTGAAAGGTCCGGACTATATGGTGGATGCATTAAAACTTCCCAACCAAGCTCCCAGACTTTTTGGCGAGTCAGCACAGGCGTGTGTGGCCTTGCGTTGTCCTAATGGAACACAGCACCTCTTCTGTTGACCAATTTTGGCCGTTTCTGGTCAATCGCTAGCTTCAAACGGTCCAGTTAATGATTAGTAGAGATCTATTATAAATTTAGTGTTTGGCCATACAGAAGCACCTCATAATTAATGATTCCTTTCAAGTTCCACCAAATGCACAGTAGAACCTTCCTGGGCGTTAGTCCTCGTTTGGCCACCGTTTAAGCTGCTCCATTTTCGCTACATTCGCCATTTTTGATCTACAGTCGTCATCCTTTTAAGAAGTAGGTCGCTTTCATTCCCTTTGGCCAAGGCTTCGTAGATGGAAATTCGATCTATCACGTTTTTTGGTGCTAATTGGTGTGGCCCCTATCTTTCAGCTGAGCGGCAATCCTGTTTTTGTTTTTGCTTAATTAAATATTTTTGATTGATACCTAAACAGCAGTCATTAATTAAACTTCTTTTAGGCGTTTCAATATGTGGCAACTCCATTTCAAGTCACTCGATCGACCATTTTTCGGGTTTTGCAAACTCAAACACACACGCGCAGGCTGAAGTTTTTTACAAAGATGTACGAATGCTTTTGTTTGCTTTAAAACAGTTTTTGCGAGTGCTGAGTTCATGTAAAATCTAAAAGTTTCTTAATTTGCCTTTTGGTTTTTTTTTTTGCTACCCGTTACTCAAAAAACGAGTACCTACTTGCGAAACACCTTGAAAAGATTGTGCAAAATATGCAAATTGCTTACCTCGAATATTCTTCAGGGTAAAATAAAAATAGGTCGAATTGCAGCAAACTCTTGCGAGTGTTATGTCGCAACGGAGGCGCCAATGCAGTCGAAATGTTGCATCAATAAATGGTTGGCCAATCACTGAATTCTTCTGTTTGCAACAACCAAATTTGCATGCGACACATGCACGAGAGTTGCCAATGTTTTTCAGGAAAGGGCGATAAATAATTCATGGGGAGACTATTGCGCCATATGCATGGATTGACTTCATCGAACTGCGCCTAGGAACGCCTACGGCATATGCAAGACTGCAAGAGTGAGAGTAATTGACTTCAAAGCTCCTTGTGGGGAGAGATAGATGTCCACACTCACTGCGCTAAACAGCAAAAGCACTCGTCGGCTTTGGTATTTCCGTGGAAAACGGCAATAGTCACTAGACAATCGTCGGATAAATGGATGGACGTAACTACGCTGACTCATAGCTGCCTGGCCAGATGTGACGCCACGACAGCTAAGCGCGCACAACGGATGCTGTACTCAACTGCAGCCACAGCCGCGGCAATCGCATGCAAATTCCGAGGAAACACTTCGTCGCAATAGAGGTGGTAAAGACGATGGCGATGACAGCCCAAATATGCAGACCGACCGAGAAAGACGTACCCATAAATGCAATGTCTGGCTGGCTATTTGGTCCGTCCGTCTGTCATTTGTGTGCAACATGTGACTCACGACATGGTGGCGAGCAGTCGAGTGAGCAATTGAGTCCAGCGCGTCTTGGGCTTGGTGGTGTTGTGCAACGCAGCGAAATTTAACTTTCTACACGGTCTGGTGACTGCTGCCGCTAGTTATTATGGCTTTTATTGTTGCTTGTGGGATTTGTATTTCTTAAGAACTGTGTACGCTAATGTGGCGCTGAGCTACTCACCAAACACACACAGGCACGTGAGTATGGTCCACTTGATGCTCGTCCAAGCGCTTGCCGCCGTTGGCTGACTGGCTGGTTGGCCGACTGCCCACCGAAGTAGCACACGGCACGGCAGACTGTGGGTTGTGTGAATTGCAGATGCGACTTGAGCGACGGCTGAGGCGACGATTGTTTCATGAGGTGGCGGCATGACACACTTGGTTACACAATCGTTACGGGATACTTGTCTAAATTCAAACTAGCACTTGTAGCTGCCGCATTGCCGCATCGCCCCATCGCTGCAATGCCTCATCTCACCATCGGCACGGAGTTTGTTTTTAGGCAAAGTGCTTTACATTGTTGCATCGCATGATGTTGATGATGCACTTGCAACACTGCAATTGTATCGAGATTGCAACTTTTAGCTCACACTGCAAGTGCAAGTTGCTTTCTGTGGACATACTGGCATGCACACCGGCTGGCGGCAGGTTCTCCGACGCCACGTTGCAAATTACAAGTTCACATTGCGTGTGTTGCAACGTTGTAGGGTACATAAAACACAAAAGCATTACAGTGTAATGCACTTAGGTAAGCAGTAAATAAATGAGTTTACTAAGTAGATTAGACAAAGACAAAGGCAAAAGCAAAGACAAAAACAAAGATAGTAAGTTCTGAAATACAAAGCAGTTGGTGTAGCCCAGACAAAGCAAGAGAAAGTAATTAGTATAAACTCTTACCTGCGTATATTCCCGTAAATTCAGCAAATTATCAATATTCCAAAATTTTCAATAAGGTATAGGAATAAATATCTATCTTTAATAGATATGCGTCAAATAATTTGAAGGCGGCTAGCCTTTGAGTATTTTGTTCTAAAATTCATCAGACACTGGGACCTTACAGCAGACAGAAGTAACCAGAAGTGTTTCAATCATAAGCGTTCGCACATCGGCACGCACGGCCATAGAAATGTTTACTAATAAAAAGAATTTATGGTAGCATCAATGAGCTTCTATGCAGATTTCGAGAATAAAATGTGGATAGAATTGCACGTTTCATTTTATGAGCACCACGCAAATTCTAAAATGGCCGAATATAAATTTCCTTTGTATGACAACAATTATTTCCGGCCCACAAAATCACAACTCTCAGTTTGATTTGATGTCATAAAGTGGCTCTGCTTACGAACGGCCCACGATGCTTATTACCCACTGAAGCCAACACGTTGAATCCATTAATCGGTTGCATGCATCGTGGCAAATGTACTTGAAGATTTTTACAGCGCATTTCATGGTGGAAGCGGAAAATGGTGCTTTGAAGTGGAGGAGTGTCGCCCGACCAACGATTCACATGTAAAGTAGGGAGCGCTCAATTCGAAGTCTACCGTGTGCTGAAGGAATACAGCAGTAACAAGTGTCTAGTGTGGAAAGGTTTAAGAAATTTCACTTTAAGGAGTTATCTACTTGTACACTTGCTGCATGCCACATTGCGTGCTTTACCGTCTGTGACCACTGACTTTCTGCTTTTTTCTAAGACTATCGAATATTTGGTGGTCAAAGAATATTGTTGTTCTACGTAGTTGGGGCTTAACGAATCAAAAGATATCTGCAAATGAATTAAAACTTAACTGCCTCACGGTCGGTGGCTCAAGGCTAAGTTATAGGGTGGATGCTGCTTGATCTGACCACTGCTGTTTCTTTCAAGCTGAGCTAATAGCTATAAAAGAAAGCTGCCGTTGTGCGTCAGGTACTCAGCCGTTGTAGCACAAACGATCACTATCTACTATGACAGGCAATTCAGAATATCGAATGCCGAACTATTCTAAATGAGATAGCACAACGGTGCACGACGAAAGTTTTCTGTGTTCCTGGATACAGAGATATTCGTGGAAATTTTATCGCGAATAACCTGTCTAGGAGAAGAAATGATCTTAAATCAGTCAATTCTGCCCTGTACATTATTCTCAAGCAAGCTCTGGATCAGATGTGTTCATATCGCAAGCCAACATACAGGCCCGGCTTAGAATGAACAAAAACTGCACTACATAATACTTATAAAGATCCCTCAATTTCGTCCGCCTTTCATTAGTATAACAGTATGTATCATCACCGGGCACTGTCTAATGGGAGCACCTGGAAAACTTATTTGAATTTCCTCAAGTGATCTTTGTCGCTGCTGCAGAAATAAAGAGGAAATGGAGAGTAGTGAACACTGTCTATACTTCTCTTCCGCCCTTGCCAAAATGCTCGTACGTCCTTCTGACAGATTGAGATTCAGCAGCCAACAATATTTCATTACTTATTAGGGAGATGAATTGTGGCCATTTCGCAAATTAAAGGGATAGCTTGTGCACCGAACGGGTGGTCTTGCAATGGACTTTCAAGTCTACCTGTGCCCCTTTACACCCTAATAGAGAGTGGAAACCACTGCAACCTAAGCTAACTTAAGTAAATATTCTTGAATTGAAGGGAGTCTAATGATCTGTAGGAGTATGTCATGCCCGCTTTGAACTATATCGTCCATTAGACAGTATTGCCGTATGTTTCGCCGCATCATTAATTGAGCTTTTCCACCAAAACGCTTGTTTTTCGGGTGAAGCTTGTTCTTGAATTATTTTTATTTCTATTAACTGATGAAGTATTCAATGAGAAGCTCATCAGCAACAAAACCATGTGCCTAGCTACCGACAACATCCGAAATGTGATTAAAGCAGGCGAAATTAAGAAAAAAAAAACAGAAAAACAAAAAAAAACCTTTCATGTATAGTTCATTCCTTAAATTTGATTTTCCAAGATTGTTTAAGGTTTGAACTTTTTTTTCAAGTAGCTCAATGTCCATGGCAAATCTGAGCAAAGCCGAAATAGGCCGCTTAAACTGATACAAGAGGTATCCAGTAGTTATTCAATGATAAAAAGTGGGGTACGAGGGTTGACTTTATATTTTGCGCCCAATAGTGAGAACACAGAAAACAAAAAATAAAATGGTTTTATTGGTTTTCAAAATATTTTTCTTGAAATTTAATTCACTTCAGTAATCGCTTGAACGAATTTTCAACATACTTTTTGTCACTCAAAAGTGAATACCTCAAAAGCGACTTGTTTAAAGGCTTCAGCAGCTTCTTCAGGCGTTGATAACAAAAAGAAGTCGATAGGTGTCAAATCAGGACCGTAAGGCAGATTTCACATTCGACTATTTGATTTTTAATTATAAATTTAATTTAAATACCATGGGCCGGTATTAGAAAAAACTGTTTCTATCGTTCGGTGTTTGATGCCCGGAGTTTCGAACCGGCCCATTCGGTTACAGCGCACAAGTTTTTCTTTTTTCTTTTATAAAAAAAAAATTTAAGCATTATAAGAAAGAAAAGCCGTCAAAAGTGGTCAAAAATTTATTGTGCTATCGTTTGCCGTTGTCTGCATGTCTGTATGTATGCACATCGATCGTTTTGAATGCCTTTAATGAAATATTGAAATTGCAATACAGCAAACAGCAACGCTTCGTAGTTAAATGATGTTTGTTGTTGTGTATTACCGAGAAGTGCACATAGCCGCTTGGAAGCGGACCAGTAGCAACTGTATCAGCAACGACGGCAAAATCGCCAGTGTGTCCGCTGTCGCCGCTGGATATAAATTGCCCAATTCAAAAGTAAGAAATGCACTTAAGCTGAATAAATAATGGCTGAAAGTACTTTATATTGGCGATATATTCTCTGAATTCTGGCACTGTTTGCAGTTCACCACTGCTGCAATCGCTCCTTAGTTGAATGTTGTTGCTGTAATTTCCAAGTAGTATGCATATACTAGAAGCCAATGGTGATGAGCAACTTTGGTCAATTCGATTGAATTTTTTTTATATTTTGTATTATGCCGTTACTTGTGTTTCATACATACAAATATACATATTTGGCTATTTAACCAAGCATTCATTGAATAAGTACAGCGACAAATGTTTACAAAGCAGTTATTATTAGGCGCCATAGAAGAAAAAATAGTTCCTACTTCGTTTTACGTTGGGTCTTACGCAGTGCATTCCAAGTTTTCGTTTCAATTGATTTCGAATAGGATAGGATAAAAGCTCACTACAAGTGCCGTTTCGGACATGTTTAGCTGTAGCACCGACTAGTCATGCTTTACCGTCTTTCATTGAATTGCCTAAATGTAATTTCTCCAATTAGCGGTATTACAATATGTTTCCCCCTTTTTTGAATTAATCCAGATTGTTTGTCATTAACCATGAGGATATTTTTTATGGCGAGCTTTTTCATGGCATGGTATGTCATTGCCTGCGAGGGGCGACTGCTATTAGGCAAACCCGTTTCTATAATTTTGCCGTTTCACGCACAGAGATTCGAACCTACGTACTTCCGAATGATAGTCATGCACCAACCCATTCGTTTACGGTAGCTGCCAGAGAACTTACCGACAGCATTTTATATCTTCTCGTAAAAAGTGCATTTTGCTAGAGTCGACTCCTAGGTCAGTCCCTGGTACATCCCCGATTACTGTAAGTATTTATATTCTAGGCACTTAATATTTTCTTCTTCGACAGGAACCTTTACAAAATACTTTATCGCAACTTATAGGAGAACAAAGTAAACAAATTTAATGAGGAAATCAATGAAAAAATCTAAGCAAAAACACTGAGCGAAAAATGAGAAAAAGAAACCGTATACGAGTATCATGAAATTGTTGAATTAGCTTGAGTGGCAGTATGCGCATATGAATGTATATATTTTGTATTGTGAAAAGTTGAGAAATACTTGTAGCAATAACAAAGCAGATTTGTAAAGAAGCTGACACCTAAAACATCCAATAACACCACCACAATCGCATACAACTACTGCGGTACGGCCAATCGAAAGACCTACGATGGCTGATGTAAAATGTGAATAGATTTTGTCGTCTATTACTGGACTGTCACAAAACCCAAAAACACAAAGCGTCAAGCCATGCAGCTCGCACACACATACTATATTAAAACTTCCACATATAGGTACATAACATACATACTGTTATTGCTACTGTTGGATACTTTTTGTTATTTCCCGCCAGTTCCTCGGACTGATCCCAGACTGACCCAACGTCAACCACTTGGTATACCCCACTGGACGCGGTCCAATCTACTCGCAACTCTTTCGATATATACATACATATGTATGTATCTATATTCTGGCAAAAAATGATCCGGAATTGTTCATTTAAAAAGCGCGCGTTACACATAAATTTCTAAATTTTTGGTACAACCGCCTTCTATAGTGTCGCAGAGTTTGAGCGTGATCTGTCAATTAGCTTGTTTTTGGCATTTTATTAAATCAGTTAACCGCAGATGTGCTCTGAGATTTTCACTATGGATGAAAATATCGAAAAAAGACTTTGTCTTAAATATTGTGCTTTGAGCGGGATTTCGTGTGCCGTATCGTTGAAAACGTTGCAGAAAGCCTTTGTCGAGTGTACTTTATCAAGGTATAAGGCTTTTGCAGAGGGCCGAGGAGTCGTGGAAAATTTGCCTAGATCTGGTCGCACATCAACGTCTTCAACAGATGAAAATGTCGACAAAGTCAAGGTAATGGTGCTGGAAAATGAATGGCGCTATCCAAATGAGCCGAGACCCAAAAAACCACGTCAAAGTTGGTCAAAAGTGAAAGTCATGGAACCCGTTTTCTTCGTTCCAAATGGTTCTACGGTATTTAAAGAATATTATTTGGAAGTTATGCGAGGTTTAAGATAAAATGTGCGTAAGAAACACCCCAATTTGTGGAAAGGAAACTAACGGATCTTCCACCATGATAACGCACCGTCTCACAAGGCTCATATTGTGAACTCCTTTTTGGCCAAAAACTCGACAAATATCACCGAACAACCACCGTATTCACCGGATTTAGCCTCCTGTGACTTTTTCCTTTTCCCAGAACTTAAATTGCCTCTCCGCGGACGCTGCTTTGAGTCGCTAGAGGTCATTAACGAGAATTCGCTGAAAGATCTGAAGAAGATCTCTTCAAACGCGTTTAAAAGGTGCTTTGATGACTGAACTGATCGTTGGCATATGTGTTTTGCTTCGAAGGGAGCCTCTTTTGAAAGCGACAAAATAAATTTTGATTATTAAACAATTATTTTGCATTTTACTTTTTTGACAGAGAGTATATACGAGTACATGGAGGGGGACAGTAGCTATTAATAAAAAACAATAATTAAATGCTTAAATTATATCAACTTACATTTCACTTACTATTCTTCCTTATAATTTATTATTTATTTTTGGAAATACTTTCAAAAACCTTTTCTATTTTGGCTGAGCTGTACTTAACTATTTACATTTTTTCCCAGCTATGAAGTTGATGATATACAAGTCAAAAATTGAAAATTTTCTTGATATGTTTCTGAAAAATTATTGTGTACAAAAAGTCTCTATTTCCAGTATTTTTTAGATTCACTACACTCAGTTTTTTGTATCACTTAGTGTCGTTTTGCACTTACTTCCCATTGACTTTCACGTTATTTCCATCGCTGCTCAAAGTGCAATTAGGCTAAAGGAGACTGGCCTCTGGAGCCACTCACTCAAGGGACAGGCAGCTACACCACATTTCTCTGAACTTCGTACAGATCTCTTTATCCGTAAACTTGAATTTGAGGGTCGTGCCAGGCCCAACTGGAGAGCTCCATTGCATCAACAGCTCTGGTGGGATGTAGATATCTGCCTGTTGGAGGTCTCATAATGACATCAAAACGGCGCTTTAGTGCTACTTGGGAAGTGCCAGACTGATACTTCATGAATTCCACCAACCTGCCTACACTTACTCTTCGTTTCCCCGGTTTTCTGGGTCATTACAAATAAAATTTGCTTTGCGCGAATTCTTTTTCTCATTCGTCTTCCGTTTTTCATGCGGAAAGAAACAAGGCAGACGAAACGTCATGCTGAGAGGGTGATGGACTCCTTGCGCGTATTTTGCTATCTACATGTAATGCTGCGCTGGCGATTAGCCCTTACGCATTTTACATTCTATTTACCAAAAGACAATCACGCGTACTAAAGAGTTATGTCTCCACCACGAACAAATAGCTGCTTTCCTGCAAGAGTGCCATAATCAAACAAAAACAAATTTGTCATAAATATGCATAAATGACCAGCAGCTCTAATTTTATGTTGTGTTAAAATGCATGGCACTATCTGTAACAGTAACTCATTAGATGAAAATATGTCTTTATTTTTACTTGCGAGGCATAGTAAATTGAAAACGTTGAAGCCGTTTTTCTCAACAATTTGGTTTTTTGTATTATGCCACTCGTGCAGTAAATGAGCGACATGCATTGTGTATGTATGTATGCATGTGCCAGGTGTTGTTGTGACTGACGGTTTTTGCATTTTAACAGCTTTCAGTGCAACCCACCACCTTGGCGGCTTCGCCTCGAATGCCTCTTCGGTGTGCCTTGTATCTTTGGACTTTGGACTTTACGTGTTGGCTTAATGTAGCTAAAAGAAACAGTTCCGCGATGCGAAGCAGCAGTCAAAACAAAGATCAACAAAGCAAACCGAAACGAAATACAAAACACAAAGCGAAATGAGAATGAAACCAAAACAAACTACGCGCCGCTGACTATAGTCTGAAACCAAATACGATTGATGGGGTTTGGGGCGGGGGCCGCTGAGTAAGAGGTGCCGCTGTCGGCGCAGTGAACGGTGTACACTGTGTGATTTTTACAAAGCGATAAAACGAGCATAAACAGAAATAAATCTAAAAATGGTAAAAAGACTTGTACATACACACATCCATCCATACACAAGTAAGAGCAAAGAGATGGCTACACACATACATACACGTATGCATATTTATATACGTACACATATGTATATCCACACAAATGAGTGTGTGTGCATGTAGGTATCAATGTATGCATTTGCAAAAAATATTTGCGACACATAAGAAAACTAGAAACTGAAGAATTAAAGAAAGAAAATTTATTTATACCCGTACATACACTCACACATATACATTCTTAATACGTATACATCTATTTATAAACGCATTCATGGTTCGTTTTTTGTACCCAACTATAGCACGCATATTAGGTACTATAAATGTGCCTTTGTTTGTACACGAGGGCTGCCGAGGGGAAGTACTTATTTCCCATAATCGATATAACAAAATTCTTTCATACATATGTATGTATGTGTGTATGTATCTCAACCGGTTCCCTCTAGCTTGGCAGGTTTACCACTAGTCTTAAGAACCGTCATCCAGTTCATGGCAGGAGATACTATTTCACCTATCCCCAAGCAATGCATTTCCTAGGCCCTTTTTGTACAGCGATGGTATTCCCAAATGGCCTCCCATTTAAGAAGGTCGTCGTCTGTAGAGAATTCTGATGATAATAAGGAAAAGGTACACAATTAAATTTATTATTATTATTAAAATCTAATCTATATATATAAAAATGAAATGATGTTCGTTCGTCCGCATTTTTTTGGGCCGATACGAGGCCAATTTTATTCGTTCTTTTTTCATATTATAGGGATCCACTAGGGGAAGGTTTTTAGCAAAAAAAAATTTCTTTTAAATATTTTCTTCATATAAAAAAAAGAAAAAATCAAAATATTGTCCAAAACAAAACTTGCTCGATTGTTAGATTAAAGTAAGTTTCGAATCGACATTCATTTTATGTGTAATTTTATGTGTACAACTTTTTTTGAATTTTTTGTATTTGTATTGTGATACAGAAATGTATTGTATACAGAAATTTCAAATGATTCGAGTGAAAATTTTTTTTTTATTTCTTCCATAAAATATTACACCTGTCGTTAGACAATAAGTAATTTGATTTACAAAAAGATGGAATGAGAGTGATATTGAAGGGCCAATGCCCCCAAGCTCATTTAGAAGAAATATATACATATTATTTAAAAACAAGTGGTTAACAAACAATGATATATACGATTAGTTGACAATTGATTACAAGGATTTTGCAAGATCTGTTGGTGTTTGACGGTTAAGCCGACTTTGGGTAGATTTTTCTTTATTTGGTAGTCTTCTCATCATAGGATTTGTATGCCTTAATAGTCTATTTATGTGTCTTCTGCTAGCGCTTTGTATTGTTTCATCAATAGTATCGACGTCAAGGTCGCGATGAATATCTGCGTTAGGTATGTACCAAGGTGCATTAGTTAAGGTCCTAAGTATTTATGAAAATAATGTTTCAATTCAATTGAGCAATGTTTTCTTTGACCAATTCTATATGGAAATGAATGCGTTTGCAAACGATGTTTTCGGCTATGAACAAATGTTGGAATCGAATGAAAAAGGAAAGAAACGCGAAATGATAAAAAAAATTCTTGGAAAATTTAAAATGAATGGTGCTTCATTGGAAAAATTCAAAGGTAATAAGAACATACACAAGATAAAGTTAGAATTCGAATTTTTAGATTTATTTTGTTTATTTCTCATTTTTTTCAGAAGTACACCACACAACAACTCATTCCAACTCTGATTTTGAAATCCTGTTGGAATTGGTGATCGATAATTTTGTCACTATAATGGTCAATGGAAATTTGCGTGTATCAGACCCTGCATATTATTTACCATATCAACTTTTTATGGGACATATGGACCAAATGAACACAACAAAATAATTTAGTTTTGTTTTGATTTTTTGCAACATTTTGGTTTTCAGTTAATACAATAAAAACAATACTGTTTTTTCGTGAACACAAAATTCTAAATTTATTACGTTGTTTGTTTAGAATTTTTTTAGAAAAAAAGTAAATTTTTTGGTTTTGAGGAAATTTGTTTATTGTTGCTATTTGTGAAAGCGTAGATATTTGTAAGTATTTGACTATAATCCTAAAAGTTAATGGAATACCACTATGACACATAGAAAACATTTTTTCAAAGGGGTGTTTTTCGAAAATTATAAAAAAAATTGTTTTAAAAAATTTTGAAGAAATAAAGTAAAATAAAAAAATTTCGAAAGCATGAAATTTTTTCAAAACCAAATTTTCCTCAAAAAGATAAAAGAAATTTCTTCGAAGAGGTGTTTTTCTAAAATTACAAAAAAAAAAATTTCAAAAATTTTAAACAAATAAAATAAAATAAAACTTTTTCAAGGGTATGAAATTTTGTCAAAACAAAATTTTCTGAAAACCAAACAAAATTTAAAAAAAAAAATGGTGTTTTCAAAGCATTTCATATTCCACTATTAATAGAGAATACATTTTTTCGAGGGGGTGTTTTTCAAAGCGGACAAAAATCTTTTTTAACAAATCAATTTAAACTTTTACAAAAGTATGAAATTTTTTCAAGAACAAATTTTCTCAAAAACGTTAAATTAAAAAAAAAATTGTTTTTTCAAAATATTTAATTTTCAGCAATTAACTGAGAAGAAATTTGTTAGAGCGAAGTGTTTTTCAAAACTTCAAAAAACACTTTTTAACCAAAAAAAAAATAAACCTTTTTTCAAAAACAACAGGAATGATAACATTGCCTAACAATTTCTGCACTTTTGCACAGTCTAAAGAGGCATTGATACAGAGTGTATTTCCAAACATAGTTCAACATTACAAAAACGATGATTGGCTCAGCGAAAGAGCAATTTTAGCTGGGAAAAATAAGGACGTAAATGATATAAATGTAGCTATTTTGGATCAAATACCTGGTGACATAGTTGCATATAAGTAAGTCAATGGCCACTATTTACTGATCAAGATGATGTCGTAAATTATGCAACTGAATTCTTAAACTCACTCGATTTGCCAGGCATCGATTATTATGCTGCGCAATAGTAAAGTGCCACAACTTTGCAACGGTACCAGACTTTGAAAGGGAAGTACAAAGAAGGAGAAGACGTTTTGATACCCAGAATTCCACTGATTCCAACGGATTTACCATTCGATTTCAAACGTTTGCAGTTCCCTATTCACCTTGCCTTCGCTATGACAATTAATAGGCGCAAGGGCAGTCTCTAAAAATGTGCGGCATTAATTTAGGTAACCCAATTTTTTCTCATGGACAATTGTATGCAGCTTGCTCACGAGTAGGCAAACCATCGTCATTATTCATTTACGCGAAAGATGGAAAAACCAAAAACGTTGTTTACCAAAAAGTGTTACAATAAAGTTCGAATGAAATTGTATCAAAGAATTTGCTTTGTTTCGTATTAATTTTATTCTCTTTCAGCAAATCATTGAATTTATCGCCTAGCGAAGTGGGCGAGGGTACGCTAGTAACTTATAAAACAAAAACTTATACACATTTGTCAAGGAAAACTGATGTCATCTAAGAACATGGAATTGCTGAATTTGCAGCTCCCACTTACCCAGCTACCCAGGGATGGTATCATTAAAGTCACCAAATTCGAAAAGAAGTTCAGAATTGATCTAGACGACAAAGTACTTAGTCTTGCCATAAATGTGACAAATTTTACAATGCATACGGCGAGAACGAGTTCGCAGAAAAAAGTTCCGCTATTTTTGTTTTTGTTCCACTCAATGGAGTGGATAGCTAAGGAAAATCCGATTGCACTGATTGCATTACAAAAGTGTGGTAAAAGTGCAAGTGAGATTTACAAATTTTTGAAAACTCTTAATATTTCGAGAAGTAGAAAATCATGACCAGGGAGATGAATGTATCGACCAGATCCATCCCAAGACCCATTAGAGATGATCTCCACACGGAAGCCTTCAGTTGCTCATTATACTCGACAGATGCCAGCAGCTTCTTCGGTGGCACGCGGTCAACGGCCATG
The DNA here is from genome assembly GCF_027943255.1 of Anastrepha obliqua. Taxonomy (NCBI): domain Eukaryota; kingdom Metazoa; phylum Arthropoda; class Insecta; order Diptera; family Tephritidae; genus Anastrepha; species Anastrepha obliqua. The sequence continues at coordinate 3,520,541 of NC_072894.1, forward strand.
AAAATATTCTTTTCACAGACGAGAAAATGTTCACTGGACTACAATTTGTGGTCAGAAAGAGACGACATGGCCTGTCGAAGACCTCACAGAAATTTGGAGAGTTTCAAACAGTCTTTAGTCCGAGCAGCGACGTAAATATCCAAGGAAACTGCTGTCATTGCTGATTGCCTTAATCGTTTGAAGATTTGGGGAAAAGCAAATGATGACCATTTCGATTGAAAATTTAATTTTTTTTTTTTAATATTGACTTGTCTAAATAAAACTAACTTCATCAAAAAAGTATTATAATTTCACATCTATAATGGACTTAACTTAAGTAGACCTGCATTTCAAAGGAAACTCCAGGAGGTATACTGAACTGGTATACGGATGGCGCGAAGACACCAGAAGGCATGGGCACTGGAACATATGGCCCCAAAACCAAGTATTCTGTGCCGATAGGTGGTTTTCCAAGCATCTTGCAAGCTGAGGTGTGTGCGATCTGTCTATGCGCAGAGATTAACTTAGACAGGAACTTCCGCAACAAGCGAATTGCCAGTTTGAGAGACAGTTAAGCGGCACTCGAGACTCTACCATCCTGTGAGATTAATTCCTCACTGGTCCTTGAGCGTACCGAGAGAAACTCAATCTGTTAGGAACGCACAAACGCATCCGGCTAATTTGGGTCTCAGGGCATAGGGGTATAACTGGGAGTGAAGTAGCGGACGTATTGGCAGGCAAGAGAGACTGCGGCGTCGTTATTAATTGGACCCTTTCTTGGAAATGGAACAAGACACCATCAAGTATAAGTTTAGGACTGAAGATTTAAGGCTAAGGGGAGGTTCGCCATATAATTTACATATCTATCGAGATCACCGTTCGCTGTCACCATATTTATTATAGGTTTTAATGAGAAACTACTTTTCAATTCTTTTGCGCAGTTGTTTAGGAAGTCTTTAGTTTTATTAATGATAAACAAAAATACTGAATGAATTTTCATCTCAAATTATTTTTAAAAAGTTTTTATTACTCTCGATTCCATTATTGAACCTGTTTATAATAATACTATTTATTCCAGCATAATATACGAGGCCAACGTTTGAACTCTCGTGCAACATTCGATTTTTAACTCTTCAAATTACTAAAATAATAATATTTGGGTTGTATCAAATAATATAGAAATAATAAAAACGGAGGAGCCTTAGGGTTGAAGTAATTTGAACTTGAAATGATAATCAAGCTCAAACCACTTCCTCCTTTGTTCTTGAGTAGTTTGCATTGATTAATTTATTATTTATTAATACTAAAAATTGGCTCTCCTAGTACATACATATGTTAACTAAATATGACTATAAATTATTCAAACCCGGATGTACAAAAGATGGTTGTATGCTAAAAGGCTAGTTGAATATCACAGTGTGATGGAAAAGTTCCTCTGTTTGCAAAATACGTAAAGCCGTAGGTTCGTCCATTTGTAAGCATCAAGATGCGCACTGCAAATTGTACATCCAACACAGGATATCCGCGCTAATTATACTGTACAAACATACAAATATTATTCATATATAAAAATACATGTGAATATATACTCGTAAGTATGTGTGGACTTGGAAAGTAAAATCATTTATTCTTAACCGCCCAAATGGCCCACACGTAATTTTGCATTAAGCAGTCCCCATACTCAGCAGTGCTCATTAAACAGTACTCGTATCCATAATTGAACAGGAAGCAACAACAAATAAAACGACAACAACAGTCATAGTGAACAAGAAGTAGAAAACCAATCGAAGAGGAATTTAGCCAAACATATCGAAAGAATGAGAAGGAGACTCTAAGCGCGAGGCAACCAGATAGGCTACATAAATTAATGCAATGAGAACAATTACAACGAGATTTCCTTGTCGTAAATGACAAATTACTCTATTTATCATAGAAGTTTTGTGGGTGCAGTAGTAGCCAATTCAACTGGCAGGCAAGCCAAACAATGAAAAATTAAAAATTACAGTAGATAAGGTTTTAAATGCTAAGGCCACGACTTCCTGCTTGCTTCGGCCATTATAGAGATTCAGTAGACTGCGTTTGTTCCAGACTGTGCGACCAAGCCCTTCGTCTCTTGCGTTCGTGGGCCGAAGTGTTGACAATTGTTCGTTGCAGAAGCTAGCAATTAATACCATAGAATTCTTATACCGCTTATGAAATACAAAATGCATACAGACATACATACATAAAAAAGTATCTATAAAGAGGGGCTTTAGAAATTGAAACAGGAATTGAAATTTTAAACGGGTTTCAATTTGGAGGTGGTTACTTTATGCAGTGAATTGCAGGCAGACAATTTGTGCTTCAAGGTGAGCTCGTTTGTTCATTCATTCATTTGAACTTAATGGCATATATCTAGACATACGAGTATACACAGGCAAAGTTCAGCACTGAGCCGCTGAGGCGATTGTTTTGCCATTTCAGATATGCTGCGAGTATTTGAATATAACTCGAAAAGTTGAAATTAAAGTTAAAGGAATAAAACTTGCAGAGTATAGTCTAAGTCATAAATAACAAATATAAGTAAACATTCTGAGGGAAATAAACATTTTTTAAACGAATTTTTTATATTAAAAATGAAAAAAAAGAATTTAAAAAAAAGTTAAAAATAACCGGCGATAATTTTAATAAATAATTTTGTACAAAAAAATTGTCTAAAAGAATATTTTATCTTAAAAATAAAAAACACAATATTTTAAACAATTTTTAAATTAATCGTAGATAATTCATACCAAACATTTTGATCAAAAGTATATAACTTTTTTCCCAACAAATTTTTTTAAGGAATATTTTATTTTAAATTAAAAAAAAAGAATTAGATTAAAATTAAATTTAAAATTAAAAGAGAATTCTAAAAAAATTTAAATCAATCGTAGAGAGTTTATACCAAAAATGTTAAACAGAGATATATAATTTTTTTTCAAAAAAAATTTTTTAAATAATATTTTATCTTCAAAATGAAAAAATAATTAAAAAAAATTATATTAATCGAAGATAAGTCATACCAAGTATTTTGAACAAAAACATATAATTTTTTTCCAAAACTTTTTTTAATAAAAAAAAGGATTTAAAATTTTTGTTAAATTAATCGAAAATATATCACTCGAAAAAATTCTATGCCAAAACTTTTGAACGAAAACATATTATACAATGTTTTCGAAAAAAAAGTTGTTGAAAGAATATTTTATTTCAAAAAATAAAAAACTGAATTTAAACATAACCGAAGACAATTCACTACACAAAACTCCATACTCTATTCTTTTTCAAAACCCTTGTTTTCTTAAATTTTCCAGTTTACTCAAAGTAACAAATAAACAAATGTTTAGAAAACTTGGCTGAAATACCCATAATCCTTGGATCACATAAAATCGCCTAAAATCGCTCTAAACAACTTGCTAAGGCTAGAAGGGTATAATAAACAGCGACGCTTTTGCTACGTACAATAAAACAGTAAAATAAACAAACGCCTGCAGTAGTAGTGGTGCTCGTACATAGCAGCTCTTTGCCTTTACTCATTCATTCATTTCGACCATTCGTAATTGGTTCTGCTTCATTTGTGAACGCGCCACACGACCGATGAATTAAATTTCCGGCGCTTCCGCCTTATAATATGTGCATACATGCAATAATACAGCTATTATTGCCAACAACATCAACACCAATACCGCGAACGTCAGCGCCACCATCTTCCGAACTTTGGTTTCTGTTTTTTTGCAGAACCAGCGCCCATTGCAACTTCCTCACGCAGACCGCTTCAACGGAAGCGCAGCGGAACCCAGCTCAGCGACCAAGTTGATTAAGTATGTAGACAACACAGCTGCCGCATTTCCTTCTTCAACGCAAAAAATAAATAAAATGAAAATAACAAAAAGGGCATGGGTTGGCAATCGCGGCAGGTATACCGTGTCATGTGCCAGCGGAGAGTGGGTGGTGGAGCTGGTGGAGATATACATTTTATGAATGGGCGAAAGTCCGAGTAGTATGTGTGTGTATGCGTGTGTGTGTGTGTGTGTGAAAAGTGTGGAGTGCATAAAAATATTGAATACTGCATTCAATAAAATGCTTAAATTATTAACAAGCAGATAAGGTGAATCAAAAGCAAACACATATGTACAGACATGTGTATGCTCATATGCAGCTTATAATGCGTCACACACAGCAATTCGCACACACATATGGCCTTATTGGAAATGCAGTGGAGGTTTCACGCAGAACCGATACCCACCATTCAAAGGCGATGCGTCATTGCAGCAGTCAAGAGCTGATGGCTATAGATAGGCAGTCGCCAAATTCAACCAAGCAAGAACGTTGGGCATACATATACTATATGCAAGCATACCTTCCAGGTTGCCTAGGGATGGGAGTCCCGTTTTCGCGAAATCTCGTTGCTGTTGATACTCGTACATCTGAAATAACGGGACCATTCGATATGAATTTAATATTTCTTGCAAGAATTTTAAATTATTGTAGATATTTCAAAGCTCATTAGAATTCAAATCTCGCGGCATGACTGTGTGATTTCACAATTAAGTCGAAAATTAAGTTGAGCTTCTTCTTTTTTATTTGCCAATTCGATTCCGAATATAGGTGATCATACAATTTATACAATATATATTACAATTAAATATCGAATTATAAAAATATTTTACGTTTAATATAAATTTCTTATAATTTCATGATAAAGGTCTCGATTTCTCGCTGTCTCCAATAAAGTTCCTACATTGCCGATTGCAGTCCAATGTCTTATATTTCTCAGCCGGGATAGTTGTTTTCTGCCTATGCCTCGTTTGCCTTCTATTTTTCCTTGCAGGATTAGTTGAAGTACATGATATTTGTCGTTTCTCATAATATGACCGACGCAGCTTTTCTTCTTTTTATGGTGGTTAGTAATTGTCGATCATGCAGCATTTGTTACTCTATCTGTCCAGGGTATTCTTAGAATTCTTCTATATATCCACATTTCAAATGCTTCTATTTTATTAATTTCAGTGGTTTTATTGGTCCATATCTCCATAGCATACAGAAGTACAGACAGCACGTAACATTTAACGAATCGAATTTTTAATTTAATATTGAAGTCATGATTATTAAGAAGCTTTTTGTACTTATGGAATGCAGCCCTAGAAATTTAAATTCGAGCTTTTATTTCTTTTGAAGAATTCCAATTTTCGTTAATCCTTGAATTTCTTTTGCAACGATATCCATGTTTTGCAGAATCTCAATAAGCTTATCGTGCTGAACAGTGTCAAAAGCTTTTTCATAATCTATGAAACATATAACACATCTTTTTGGACGTCTCTGCAATTTTCAACTAATACTTGAATACAAAATAGCGTTTCACGTGTGCCCATGCCTTTTTTAAATCCGAATTGTGTTTCTCCCATTGCTGATTCGCACTTCTTGTAAATTCTTTTATGAATAATTTTCAAAAAAATGTTCAATGAATGACTCATCAAGCTTATAAGTCTGTGATCGCAAGATATCTTTGCACATTTCTTCTTTGGTAGCGCAATAAAAGTAGATCTAAACCAGTATTGTGGGTATTTTCCCGTGTCGTAAATATAGATGAAAATTGTTTCGAGGATTTCTATATTTTCGTCATTTATTAATTTCAGGATTTCAGAAGGAAGCTAATCTGGACCTATTGCCTTATTATCTTTGGATCTTTTTATGGCATTTTTTATTTCGCCTTTTGTTATAACAGGTCCTGATAAATTTTCAATAGGTGCTGACTGATACGTTATTACGCTTACGTTATAAGCAAGGCAAGAAACTGTGAATTCTAGTAATGTAGATTTAATCCCGCCAATATGGCCGCTTGATTTTAGGTAGATTAATTCATTTAAAAAAAAAAAATAAATAATTGGCGCGTACACTTCTGTTAGGTGTTTGGCCGAGCTCCTCCTCCTATTTGTGGTGTGCATCTTGATGTTGTTCCACAAATGGAGGGACCTACAGTTTCAAGCCGACTCCGAACGGCAGATATTTTTATGAGGAGCTTTTTCATGGCAGAAATACACTCGGAGGTTTGCCATTGTCTGCCGAGGGGCGCCCGAGATTCGAACTAACGACCTCTCTGTGAATTCCGAATGGTAATCACGCACCAACCCATTCGGCTACGGCGGCCGCCATTTACTTTACTTTTCATTACTTACTTTTCATAAAAAATCTTACAAAATTATTTACAATAATTTTTACTTGGGGTATATGGCATTGACTTGAAAAGTCGTCTGCCAAAAAAATTAGGTAGATATTTATTTGCAAAACTATTCATCTGTAATAAATTGTCTGTGCTAAGCTATAGAAAGCACTAGTGCTAAAACTGATTAATTCTTCCACTAAAAAACATTTACGCCATTTACTATTCGGTATTATTAAGGACGATCTTTCCAAAGAAAGTACAGCAGTTATATTTTAACACTTATACTTGGACATCGTCCAAGAAAATGTAGGATTGTTTCCTTCTCATGTAAATTACATAAAGAGCAGTTTTTATTGTAAGGGCCATTAAATTTTTAATTTAAATTCTAAATTTTTCTGTCATCCTTAAAATAACTTTGACCTACATTATGGTCCAGTTCTTTTTTGTCTGTCCGTACTGTCTAGTGCTCTATTCCACTTTTTTTGACTGTTTTTAGTGTTAATACAATTTCGAAATATTTCGCTTGATTATATCTAAGTGCAAAAATCTATATCCAAAAAGACTGAAAAATTTCGGTTCAAAAATTTTAAGCGAAGAAAAGCTTTCAGGAAAGCGTGTGAATTACACGAAAACTTTCCAAACCAAATATGAATGCAATTAGTAACAATTTGCGAGGCACCTACAGCAAGTTTTAAGGTTAAGCTGGAGGTGTCATGCCATAAGGTTATCACCTTAACGATATTTACTGCAACCTATTTTTGGTGCCATAGCAGCCGATATTTACATACATTTTGATTTGTTTGTTCATTTCGAAGGTGCAATACCTAAAGAAAAGGTAACAGCATGAGCAGTGGCGAGGAAATTAGTAATTGATTTATTATTCACAATGCCGTTATATATCACAATGCAGCAAACCAATGAGCAATGAGTCGTTTCTAGTTATGGTGAAAAACGAAAATTCAATTGGTCCGTACGGCTTCGGTAATGACTACGATACTATGCCATGTCACCTCTAATTGATTGCAGTGTTCCCCATAGTTTGATTCGATCAGCAGATTTAAGTGGTTATGGTTATGACACCTCTAATTTAAATGGCAAATAGTTGAAGCAACTGCCAATAAGTGGCAATCCAATAGCCCTTCAGCATACGATTCACAAGGCTTATAAAGCAAGAAATATCAAGTTCGGTCTCCCTACTCATGAACGTAGCTTCAGCACTGATGCAATGGTTCCGCTTTTCGGTTTCCTATTTTTGAATGGAAAATTATCTACATATACGAGTATATCATTGATCTGTTTTTATATTATATGTCACTTATTTGCATGCCCTTCTCTTGTTAGACTTTACAGAGCAGGTGTCAAGGGATTCACTTAAATAGTGGATTCTTGGTACTTTGCTAATCAACTTGACAGAAAATATGAGAAGTGTTCAGAGACCATGCATGTATGTATGTATGTAGATATGCGTGAACATGCACTTGAATGTATATGTATGTACGCACGTGTGAAGTATTTCATGTTTAAAAAATTGAGTCCAAGTATTTTTCTTTTCAACTGCGTTTGCAGTTTTTTATTTTTTTATTTGATGAACCTCAAATCGCCAACTAACCCAAAAACGTACAAATCTATTAAAGCATTCATAAATATGCAGATATGTATGTGTGTTTGTACGAGTATTAACGTAAATGCATAAGTATTCTGTTTATTAAGCGTAAAACGCGTAAATTATGAAATCAGCAAAGATTGAAATTGTCGACAACTACAACATGAACTGCCTATCGTCTGTCATTTACTACTAGACGCCAGGCGTCAAACCCCAAACGTCAAACGCCATTGCCGCCAATGGCTATTACAGCTGCAAATTGAGGCTAAGGTTGATTTATCTGCTGCGAATTTTCATCACTTTTCATACATACGTTTGTATGTATGTATGTATGTAGTCGTATAATAAATAATACATACTTGCATATAGTTGTCCATTCAACTGCATATACATATGTATGTAAATATGGGTGCCTGTATGCGAGCGTATTAAATATACCCTGCAGGAAAAAAGCGTACAGATTGAGCTATGGTACATTTTTATTTCGCACTACTTAATAGGGGTCTGGTACAATATTTTTGTCGAGATTAGTTCCGAACTGTCGTGGAGGTGATGTCGTTGGGGACGAATGCCGTTTCCTAGAACATCGTCACTTCTTGTTTCAATGGAAAGGTTAAGCAATTTAGCCACTTGCAAGTTCTGGCGCCACTTTTGGTTACTTTTTCATTTGTATTTGTAGTGTATTAGCAGTACTAGGACCCTACATTATCATCTATAATCTATCAAAAAGTTATCAGCTTTTTGCAGCTTCCGTTTCTTCGTTTTAGCATAAGCTTCAACTCGATTACTCGGTTTAATATATTTATATGCTTTCCTTTAACTCCTTGTGGAGCTTAGGGCGTTATTGGTTCACAGCCGAGATACATCAGCAAAAATTGTTACAGAATTCCTAAGATTTACGCTAAAATTCGACTTTACACTCCGATCGGTCCAAAAACTAATACCAAAAAATCCTCTTAAGAGAACCGTAACTTTGCCGCATAGGCTCGCAGCTTAGGTTTGATGCATCACTTTTTCGGATTTGGAAAAAGATTTAATTTTAGCGAAAATATACTATACGAATATCTAAAATACTTCTACCCCAGAAATTGGCGGAATCATCGGACCATTTTTCTGTCAAAATCAGGTTTGATGGGGTGGTAACCGTTGATAAAGCATCCCTACAGACAAGTTCATTTTTTTTTCCTTTTTTTTTAATTAAGAAAGTTGGACTTACAGCTACTGAATTACAGCAAATATCTAAGCTATACATTTTAGTTGCTGCCACAAAGCACTCCATATTTATTGATTGAATCATTTCTGAATTTGCGCTCAAATAATGCGATGTGGCACTGTTTCGTAACTTTCGCGGAAATGTTGATTTAGTTTTTGAAACGGGGTCGCTGAACGCATCAGAGTGCTAAGGACCTGATTGTATAACCTTTTAAATTCTAAAAAGCTCCCAAGCCTGTGGTGCTTTATTTTTGTTATTGTGCACTGAATGTCATTCATGTTCACAAACTCACATTCCTTATAACTAATATAAGTCCAAAACCATAGGTAATGGATAACGGATTACTTTTATTACAATGACTTACGTTACTGTTACTTCTAAGTCATTAAGTTTTTCGAAGAAGATATATGCGTGCATGCATTTTTATCGAAATCGGTTGCCAATTTTCATCTTAATGCTGATGATTTTAAAATATATTCTACGATTAGAAAAACTAAGGTGGTCCCTATGTTGTGATCGGAAATTAATGGGCTCATTCGCTGGTGTAGTACTTCTGGCGTCTCCCTAAATATCAAGATATGTCTTCATGTTGCTTTCGACAAAACTCAAAATATTTTCCAGTCATCTTATTGTATTGCTAATACTTTATTTCATTCTGCCCATTTTTCATTTAAAAGTCACATTAACTTTGTTGTATCCACTTCCTACTCCATCTTAGGTTTTAGGGGGCGTAGAAGCTCGAAGTTCTTGGACCTTTAGCCTAACAAATTACTCTTGACTTCCTTTGCTCGCACTAGATTAGAATGTGCAACATTTATCTGAAGGGCTAGCCATCAATTTGCAAATGCAACAATTGAACGTGAACAGAAGGCGCGTCTTAAATATGCTTTCAGGTCGTTAAAATTCCCAAATTCTATCCCTTCCTATAATTCAGGTTTTATTTTAATTAACTTGACAATAGAAGGTCTATACTCTCACTGTCTTTTGTATTTAGTATTTTTATATGAAATTGATTTCATATCCCTACTAAATCTCTAGGCAACACTTACCCTCTTCATCTTAAATTTCCCTACCCGAATTATGAGTGTAATGTTCCTACTACCCACGATCTAAGAGAATTCCATGAGATCTCGTGCTCTATTCAGTTTGGCAATTCGGTTTCAAAGAATGGATTTTGAAAAATCTAAATTCTTTTTTCAAATCAATTATTTAATTAGTAGTAATTAGTAATAGTAATTTAATCTCATATAACCCTAAGTGGTCTGCAAAAACTATAACTATGTTTCAGGCTTGAACTAAACGAAAACGAAAAGTGATTTTATTTGCAACTCTTCTCCTCCTTGGAGCCAACTCTACGACTCTGAGTAGAATTAGGAAATATTATATAAATTATTAAAAACTGTTGACAAATGGCAAATGACAAATATATGTATACATACAAACATACAAATTAACTTTGATGCGCACAATCTCCCACGAGAGTCCTTCCATCACCACCTGAAACCGAATCAATCATATTGCGGCTGACAGCAACCGTAGGGGAACATTTTGTTTCGCCCTATGTTCCGATCAAGAATGATATAATATCCATTATTTTGTTTGTTATTTTCTCTTGAGAATGCCATCTAAATGTATCGTTTATCAAGGAATAAAAAAAACATAAACATACATACTTGCTCAACATGCACGCCCATTTTTGCCAAATTGTTGCATGGGCCACGTGGCATGCCATTAAAACTAATCCTTTCAGTTGTTTTAGCATTTGCATTCTTAACCTTCCTGAGACCTTCTTTCCGCTTACTGACGCTATCGCATTTTATACCCATGCTGTCTTATGCTCAAGGGTATTACAATTTTGTTCACATAGCGGTTGCATGTCTGTACGTCCGTCCATGCGCACAATAACTCGAGCAAAAGTTAATATATTTCTATGGAACTTGGTACACTATTTACCCTTAGTCCAAGGTAGTTGGATATTGAAAATCATGCGCACTGCCATTTTAATGGTAATCTTGAAGAAGGAAAAATCGTGATATCTCTGTTGTAAATGGAGTAAAATTACTCCAATTTATCGCAAATAAGGAACTAAAAAAACAAATTCATTGCAACGAATTTTTTGGGAAAATGGGCGCTGCCACAGCCACTTTTGGGTATTAAGACGTTAATAAAATTCGCCCTACCTTGGTACTCTTTTGATTCAATTTTTCGGATTTTACGGTTCGAACCGTATTCAGCAATTCCTTATTATTTTTTTTGTCAGCACATTGCCACCTTGTTTAAGGCGCAGTGTGTGTGGCATGCAACATGCCAAATACTCTGTCGCTTGCCATATCAAGTTGTGTAGATTATTTTACGGTGACATTATTTCCGTTCATTAAAAAGTAATTTCATCAACGGAATTCGGTAGCACTCGGCTGATAGTATTCTGACAGTACTCGGAAAGAAAGTGGCTCGGTGACATGAAAATGTCTGCAACATAGAACATTTCAAGTTGTACTGATTAGAACTGTAACTACAGGGCCGTCGAGGTAAATCCGGAATGTTGAACTTAAAAACAAAACTATTGGATATTTACTCAAAAATAATTTTATTTGCACTTAACTTTGTATAATGTGAGTACACATATCATAGTTGAAAATTATTTAATGTAACCTCCATCTCGTGCAATTACCTGCTCCAGCCGGGACCTGAAGCGCCCACATTCGCGTGCTACCTTCTCTTTGTCCATTGTGATCATCCCTTCCTCGATGGTTGTCTTCAGAGCGTCCTTAGTGTTATGAGGCTTCGCGCTAACTTTTGCTTTAACTGTGCCCCACACGTAATAATCAAGAGGATTGCAGTCTGGGCTTGAAGGTGGCCAAAAATCTGGTGACCAGTGGTAGGGTAGGTTGTTCTGGAGCCAGGTCTGAGTATTCTTTGCCTTGTGAGCAGGTGCAGAGTCCTGCTGAAACACATATTCTCTTCCAGCAGCCACGCGGTCCATCCAGGGTTCCGTTTTTTTGTAGCCAAACCACTTAGTCCGGCACTCCAATGTCAATCAGGAAACAATACACTAAAAATATGTCCCTTTTTCAGCGGTTTTAGACTTAACGCTACTGCTCCAGAGCTTTCGAAATGTTTTCCGGATTTACCTCGACGGCCCTGTACTATAATTCGCTCCATGAACACCTGCTATGTACATATGTACATATTTATGAGGTATTTACATGCAGCAGAGGTAAGTAGATGATAGATTACCAAGGATGATATGTACATTACCAGATTTGGCCATCTGAAGCAAAATTGTGAGAGTAACTTCGGTTGCCACGTCACCGGGTACTCGACAGCAGAACTCTCCCCGCTCTTTTCACACGCATTAACACACTCACCCAAGGATGATCGATTTACAAATTTTGCTCTGCAACTATGGTGAAAAAGAAAATCGTGAGGGGAACTTTGAAGATTCGGCAGCGGAATTCTGGACTAACACAATCTCCGTTTTTTGTAAACAAATCGCTGCCATGGCCCTGGCTAAGTCAACAATAAGCTCATTCTTTCGAAAACCGGTTAACGGTCTTATGTTCGTCATAATTCTGCATTCTGCACAACGTGGGTGGCGCCCATTTCGTACTGCAATTCAACTTTCACCGATTGGACCAATGTGACGTCACACAGCCATCGATTTTATTTATGTAATTTTTTCTAATTCTTGCATTCTTGTTCGCGTTTTCACATTTCTTCACAAGTTGTACACAAACAATATTCCTCTCTGATGGGTGAAATATCAAAGGAACTGATACCAAAGGAAATTCTTTCGCTTAGCATTACTCAACCGGAACAAAAGGATCTGTTGTCTAAAAAATATTATTCTTTCCACTCTAAGCAGCATTAATTCAATTATTACTCATCCAAACTCCTGCGAATTTCGTTCAATTGATGAGTTCATGCTCACAGTGAACATCGATTCCGGGTCCAACCGATTCGTAGGGATCGTTTAGGCGATGAATGCATTGAATGCGTACAGAGCTTTGTATATTTGGGAAGTGGCCGAAAAAATAAGAAACGAGGATTTATGGCACCGTACCCAACAATAAACTGTTCCGATTAAGATAGGTAGACGTAAGTGGCGTAATTGGTTGTAGACGACCTGGCGCTCCTGCGAACACTCAGCGCAGAACTATCGGTAGGGAACTGGTGGCGGAAACTACGACTGGAATGATATTTGCGGTGCAGCGCCTAATAGAATGCGATTTGGATCTATTCTGCAGGCCCTATGTTCCAGTAAAGTAAAAAATATAAGCAGAAGCGCTTGCGCTCAAAGGAATCGGTCTTAAGTTGAGCGTGTAAAAGTGAAAACGTAAAGTAAAGTAATTAAGAATTGCAATTCAATAAAGCAAGCAAGTTGCGTTGCCATTGGTTTGTGACATTTATTTGCAATTCAGTGATCGAACTCAGAGGAATTATAAAAATACTGAAGCGCTTCATGTATATGACAAAAAAAAACAACACATTTCATTCTTTTGTTACGTAGCCCAAAACTTCATTATATTGCGCCAAACGACTTGACGCCAGGCATTCCTAAAGCTTTGATCTGTCTAGCTATTCTTTGTGGCAGAATCTACGCCAACACAAGTGCAAATCTACCTTCAACGATTCCATAAATTGTCTACCAAAAAAATCAACGCCAACCATATTTACATTCTTAATTTATTACATTATTTTTATTATATCTTCCTAAAGGGCCGAGTCGCAAATGACATTCAACGCCTTACTGCCTGTTCGCCCATCCAAAAGCCTTGACGAGCCGCCTAGCCAACTTTTATGCAAATTACTGGCATCGGCGACACAAACGTGATGCCGCCAAGTCAGCAAACGCCTTAAAGCACCAGCTTGGTGGCAGTCGGCAGTCGGCAGCTGGCAGTTGGCAATTGCAATGGCAGTGCGGCGACAGCGTTTGCTGTTGAAATGTTGTAAAGTTGCAATGTTGCAAAGTAAAGTATAGGAAGTACCTCATTATTGGCGTCTGCTCGTTGGACAGAGGCAAGTGGATGACTGAGTTCCATAAAGACGCTAGTGGTGGTTTTGGTGGGCAGCTGGCACCCCACGGTACTCATACAAACGCGACGCTCCAGTTATTATTTTATTACTTCTTATTTTTATTTGTCTGCTTTGTTATTAGCTATGTTCACCAGCACTGCAACACGGAGGTGGCATGGAAATAACTCCATTTACATTTTCTACCTGGCGCCAGTGGCTATTAGCTGCCGCAGGCCATTATTGAAGGCGCATGCACTTATACAGTTATACATTTGCATGAATTGCATGAATTGCCATAAAATATGGTGCAGAAGTAGATGCAGGTATACCTACATAAGTATATACATATGTGCATGCATATGTTGCATGCCACAAATTTCGTGTGCCTATTATTTACCTTCTTGCTTCTCTTAATACCAAAGTTGACGGCCTTTCGATAGCTGAAACTATCTCATTGCAGTGTTTTAAGTCTCGTCTTTGGTCTTATACCGTTACTTTTGTAGTATTTTTTTATTCATAACCCAGCGCCCAGATATACTGTAACATCATTGCATCAATATCTTCTGCCTTCTTCATTGCCACTTCCGGGGTAGCTTCAGATGGCTACCCTATTTTTCATCTTATTTATGAATGATATTAGTGGATAATTTTTATTTGCTACTATATTCAGACGACTTAAAATTTTCTATCTCAATAAGAAACGCAGAGGATGTGCTTAGATTCTAGGCTGACCTTAATGAACTCACTTCTTGGCGTACATATTCATGTTACGTATGTATTTACTTATTACTTATTTGGCCTGATTAAGGATTACAATCTGTTACCGGATCAAGGCCGACTGGTTTCGCCAGGCGCGCCTTCTTCAATTTGTTGCACCAAACGATGATAGGGTTTCATGACGTGGTCCTTTCATCGGAGGTATGGTCTTCCCATACGTCGTTGTCCTCTATCTTGCCATCTGAACACTTTCTTTCCAGGAGCTTCTGCATTCATACAATGTGGCCCAGCCAGAAGCGTTGAATGTTGATGTGCTCAACTATGCCCACATCGTCGTAGAGCTCATACAGCTCGTGGTTCATTCGGCGGTATTAGTTATCGCCAACACGAAAAGGACCGAAGATTTCCCGAAGTATCTTTCTCTCGAATACTCCAAGAACGGCTGCATAAGTCTGCTACACAACCCATGCTTCAGTACCTTAGAGTAGAACGAGTAAGATGAGCGTATATAGAGCGTTAGTTTTGTTGGACGAGAGAGGTATCTGCTACATATTTGCTTACTGAGACCATAGTAACACCTATTACTAAGCGTGATTCGTTTATCTCCAGGCTAACATCGACGACGGTCCCAAGATATACATATATGTAAATTCTTTTACAATTTCAAAACTATAGTTGTTCGCTGAAATGCTGGATCCAAAATGTCGTGTTTCTTTTCCAGCGGACAGCTTACACTTCGTCTTGCCCCCGTTAACCGCCAGACTCACCCTATTTGACTCTCTTTCGATAGCGGAAAATGCTGCGGCAAAATCTCGCTTGCAGTGCCCTATGATGCCAATGTCATTGGACACTTCCAAGCTTCTGCAGTACCCCTTCCACGAGGAAGTTAAAGTGGTTACACGATAGTTGATCGCCTTGTCTGAAACCTCGCTCGGTATTGAAAGGTTCGGAGAGGTCTTTTCCTACGTTGACCGGGCAGGACGTACGCTCAATGTAATTTTTCAAAGCCGAATCAGTTTTGCGAGTACACCGAACTCAGACATTGTGGCGTATAAGCGCTCTCTTATTGGATTATCAAAAGCAGCCTCATATTCGACAAAAAACAAAGGAATGATGAGTTATGTCGTTATCTTTTTTCATGTGTTTTTCCCAGGATTTGCCCTTGTTGTTCCCAGTCACTGGATAGCGATACTGACTGCGTCATAGTTAGGTCTGGCAATATCCACGGTATTGACAGCATCATCGCCAGTTAGTAATTTAGATAAATCTTCCCTCTATAATCTAAGTGTCAGCTTCGTACCTGTAATCGGATTTTGAGAAAATATTCAGTTTTTCACTTACACGATTTTTCAATGTTGTGGAACCTATCGCCAAATGTACTATACGTCGCATATAATATATTTTTTACACGATTTTCTTCTGCTCGCATTTCGATTACAGAATATAAGGAAAATGAAATAAAAGATGGAGTTGCTAATCGAATTTTGGCACACATTTTGGTACATATACAGACATGTTTGTATGTGTGTACGCATGTAGCTCTATTTGTAAACATCGCACAGCTGATTTCACGCAGTTAAAAATATTTACATGAGTAAACAATAAGAAGCAATATGGTGCCAGTGCCCACCTCGACTTCGACCTCAGCACTGTTAGGGAGGGCGCTTGTTGTTATTTGTAGTAGTCGTTGCTTGTTAGAAGCCAAAAACACAATAGCGTGCGGAAAGCTGCGATAATTGGCGTTGTTTGTAAACAAAAATCAAGTGTAAATAAATATTTAGTAATGTATGTATGTATGTACATATGTACGCATACATACAGACATATATTCGCTTTCATTACCCTAACTGCAATAAATACTGCTTTATTAAAAAGTAATACTAAATATAAACGTGATAAGGTACGTCAAATATGTACACACATACACTTGCATGTGAATTTAAAGATACAAATATTTGTATATATGTATGTTTTGGTTAGTAAAAATACAATATTTTCCATCAATGATTTTATCAAATTTTTTATTCCGGCCTTTATTTATATTTTCATCAGCTTCACAAGTATGTGATGAACACATCATACACACAAGCATATGCACTTACAGTGTCGCACAAAGTTACTAAGCAAGGCGTTAATATAAACTTGTAATAATCGAATATGTGTATATAAAAATTAATATTTGTTTGTATGTATTGTAAAAGCTGCCAAACCAATCATTGGCTCGCAATGAAACTTCTCGTACAAAAAAATCTTTTACTAATACATATTTTCGGAGCTATTCGCGTCTGAATATTGAAATTTAGTACAAAGACATCAAATATTAATAGCTTAACAATTCTGAAATGTGGACGGCATTTGTAAAGGAGGCGTGGCAGTCCCCATATACATAATTCTATTTATTTACTTATTAAGCCAATGAATATAAGCCGATTATTAAAGGCTAAGTGGACATATTTTAAGGTTAATAGGCATTAAAAAGGCAGTACAATTACACTATTTATAATAAATATTCAAACACTATTTATAATAAATTTCAATGGGCGATCTTTTGAAAATAAAAAATCTATCTCAATAAATGTATAGATTTTTATTGAACTCAATTAAGGCTCTATTAATAAAACCATTTCGAGCATAAAGAGATTTTGAGAGACCAACATAGAAGAACTCCAAACTACGAAGACCTCTGATCGGAATATTTAAAAAAATCATCTCAAGAAGCACCGGACAGTCAGCAGCAACACAGCACAAATCAAAAATGAAAGGCAAAAATAGGATTATTCGCCTGTTCTGCAATGATTTTAAGTTAATCAATAAGCCACGCGCTTCATACGTAGGGATAGGATCCGAAAAGCGAAAATTAAGAATATTTTTTTGCACTCGTTCCATTCTGGCAACATAGCACTTATAATACGGAGACCAAATAAAGCATGCAAACTCAAATGTGAAAGGTACAAACGCCGTAGACAAAAGCTTCAGCGTATAAGGGTCGGAGAAAGCGGAGCTATGACGCCTAACAAAAGCCAGCATGGCATACGATTTGGTAGTAATAAAATGTATTCTTTATTATTGTATAGTTTCGGTACCATTCATGGTAGAGTATTATGATTCGCAGAGATGTATAAAATATCAAAGCCTTCATAAAGCCAAAAAGGTAGACGATATTGGTAAATGGAGCGTGGCACACCCCATACAGACTAGTTTTTTGTATTTGAATTGAAACCATTTATGGTAGACTAATTGGATTTGGCAACTGCGTAAGATATCAATGCCTTATGAAAAGTGGGCGGTATTGATATAGAATACCACGTCTACAAACCAATTTTTAAAAATTGCATGATTTCGAAACCATTCAATATCAATGTCTTTATATTGCCCAAAAGTGATCGGGAATTGCTAAAGGGAAGGCCTGAAGGAATATATGTAGCTCGACAATACTTATAAACAATAAGAGCTTTGTAGTAGCAAATAAGATTACACCATCGACTTTAAGAGTAAATTTAATAATTATTCTTAATCACCGAATACAATTGGCATTACTACCAAATATTTTTTTTTTTTTTTCAAAATTGAATCAAGTGCACAGAAATGCCATAAATTGCGCTACAAACGAAACAAAATGAGCGATGAAAACACCGTTAGTTGTAGCGTAGTTTAATTTTTTAAATTGAAAGCATAAAATTTACAACAAATTTACAATGATTATAAAAGGTAATGTGTTAAAGCAGCCTCCGCCCTTTGGGTTAACCATCCTTATAAAGATCTTTTTTGACGAAACTCAAGTGAATGTTAAAATTATGGCACATTTAAATGTTTTAGTATTTCCTTAAAAGTCTAGTGAAGCATAAAGTAATTATTAACGACTACAAGAAAGATCTACATATCTCAGAAGGGCATTAGCAAAAGTTTTTATTAAAAAAATAAATGGCAAACCAAACAGTAATTTATTTCACGAAGCTAAGTGCTTCAGTACATTTTCAATTTGCTCCAGAGTATATAAATTGTTCAGTATATCACTGGATACCTCATTCCATTATTTTCGTGTGAATCCAAATTTAGTTTGAAACCACGAAATAAGCACTTAGATTAACCATATTGTCAAAGCACAGTTAAGCATGGTGGGTGTATAATGATGTGGAACTATTTTTTTTTTCGGATTGGCATTAAATCTCAGCACCGAATAATTAGCATAATGGAAATAGCAAATGGATTACAATCATAGATATTCTTGAAATGTGATGCTTCCACTTGATGAGTGAAATATGGTAAGTCTCTTTCACGGTCCTTCCAGTATGATAACGACCCGAAGTACACCGCAAAACTGGTAAGGAATTGGATCACGGTTGAAAAAATCGACCGAACAGGAAGAATACGCTTTGGATAAGAGGACGATGAGCAAACAATGATTAACTCCATTGCGTTAACGGTGTGTGATATTAAAACCTATGTATACTGGCCACCGTTTCTGAACAGGTTGGTGCGTGACTACCATTCGGAAATGCGTAGGTTCACACCTCCATGCATGGAACACCAAAATGAAGAATACGTTTTTTTCTAATAGCGGTCGCCCTTCAGCAGGCAATGACAAACCTCCGAGTGTATTTCTGCCATGAAAAAGCTTCTCACTAAAAAAACTATTGGCCTTTCGGAGTCGGCTTAGAACTGTAGGTTCCTCCATTTGTGGAACAACATCAAGACGCACGCCACAAATAGGAGGGGGAGCTCAGCCAAACACCCAAAAAGGGTGTAAGCACGAATTATGAATATATATAAGTATATATCCGCAGGTTTGGCATAAATGTGTAAGCCCAGTTCTCTGAATCTTAACCCGACTGGAGCAGACCAACTGAGGTGAAGGTGTTGAGATGATTCCACCTCATCCTCCAGACAGTTTCTGCAGAAAAGGTTTTACCGAATGGATACGTAAGGGACAATGCATAGTAAGGTTATCCACGAAATTCGAGCACTGAGTTTTCAATAGAGGGCAGAGGTTCTCAAGGGAACCGAAATCCTCTCCTTTCGCTGTGAAATCGTCTCCAGGTTCCCTCGGTAGCCAGCTCATCAACTCAGCAGTTTCGCGGGAGAAAAATTAAGCATTCCCCAACTATTTTTGAACGCACAAACAACTAGCACAGAGCCCAATTCCCAGCTGGCTGGGAAATATTAAAAAGGAGGATAGTCGTAGAAAGTTTCAAAATGGGCTAAAATAGGCTAATTGAAACTGCATAGCAAGCTCGGATAACTTTTTTTGTTGTAAATTAGTTTTATTCATCAACGTAATTTCCATCAAGAACAACGCAGTCATTCCAGTGCCTCTCTAACATATCAATACCACTTTTGTAGAACGATTTATCTTTTGCCCCATAATATACCTCAGTTTCAGCGACAACCTCTTCAATCGAGCAAAATTTCTTACCGGCAAGCATTTTTTTAAATCTGCGAGCAGCCAGTTGTCACTGGGAGCCAAATATGGCAAATGCGGTGGATGATGGATGTGGGAGCAATTCGAATTTGTACATCATCGGCGTCTCTACGAACCCTTTTTGTTGTTGTTTCTGATGGAGCGGAGTTCCCATAACACATTTAAATCCATTGCTTTGCTTGAACGGTAGTTTTTCCCACACGGTAGTTTTAAAACACGAAATTCTTTTTGCTCCATTGCTTTGAAATTAACAAAAGTAGCGTAACTCTTAGCACAATAACTCACGAACTAATGTATAGAATATCATGCGGCTTCAACAGCTGTCTCTTTCAGGTTAGTACTAACTGAAAAAGAGGTGAATGCAATAAAACTAGTGCCAGTGTCTATGTGTTAGGCCGGGACTTTTCAGCCCAAGTGTTGTGTGTAACTTTCTTGTATTTATATACTAAGTCACGTACTGAAGTAAATTGTTTATGTTTTCTTAAAACAATTATTTCTTCTTTATTTTTAGTTAAATTTACTATATTCAGAATAATATTTGCCAGCGCAAGAGATGATAGTGTCAATAATAGGCGCCAGTCCAACAGCTTTTGTCCCACACTGTATGCACAGCGCATATGGTTTTGTTCTTTTTTAATTTACTCATGCAGTTGTACGCGAGTATATTCTAGTTTTGTTGCTGTTGTATTTATTTAATGTATATTAAATTTGTCTGGCTTTGGCGTTTTATTTTGTTTTGTTTTTGATTTTGTTTTGGTAATTTTGTGCTATGCGACTGCCTTGAGATTACTGGTTGTAAACAAAACAGCGAAAAACGACAAGACAAACACGACGAGTCGGTGGAAATTGATAAACTTATTTTCTCAACAACGAAAAACACTAGTAAATGCACGAACCAAAGCAACAGAACAAGTAAAAGTGTAAAACAACAAATTTGCTCTAAATTACAGCGAAATACATTTGATTTACCCTTGAATTATTGATTTATCATGAATCCATACGATTCACGGTTTGTTGTGCCGTATTACTAAATTCTAAGGTAGGAAATCTCATGCCTAGCACTGATCCGTAGGTCGTCAAATTTTGGTGTTGCCACACGATGGCTATCGTTCAGCTGTTCAGTTTCAAACGCTTGCAAGCCATTATCTATTTTTGTAAGATACGTTGGAGGCCAGTAAAAGATAAGATAAAATAAGATATAAAAAAAATTTAAGAAAAATTAAATTACGTAAGCACTAAAGAGGATTTAACGAGTTTGTGAAAATGATTTAAACTAAATCTTGGAAGTTTTCAGGCCGAGAGTTGTGTGCACAGAACAGCTACTTAAGCGACTTGCTCTAATCGAGGACAACACGGACATTACAAGAATTTTACATCCCAAGGGCTCATTTAGGCCACCAGCAGCTGCTGAGTGCTTTCTCTATAATTGTCCTGCTCTGGCAATTAGACCATTGAGGTACGTGAGCTCTTTTTTTCGACAGTCTTGACCAGTGGTCCAACCAACTTATGAATCCCATCAGTCTTCGCCATACATCGATAGCTTTAGTTGGCTGTAGATATCTGCTTGTTGAAGGCCTCATAATTGTAAAAAAATGGCGCTTTAGTGCTAGTACTATTTCACCTACTTACCTAGCCCACCAGCACGATCATCAAATGCATGGCATATAAAAAAGGCGTAATGTTTGCCCGAAATAATATTACAGGCGGCCGCCGTAGCCGAATGGGTTGGTGCGTGCCTTCTATTCGGGAGGGCGTAGGTTTGAATTTCCGTGCATAACACAGCAAAATGATGGAAAACTATGAGCCTATGAAAATGAGATAGAAGAAATGTATGATGCATAAATATCAAAGACAACACACATCAACAACAGAACACGCTTAGACTCTTAGACATGAGATTAATAAGCAACGAGAGCGGTAGGATGGAATGGGATCAACGAGTTTCATCGAGCGCAAAGCAAAGCGCACAAAAGCTCTCTGAGCAAAACAACTACCGCGTATTCTAACTAAGACCGAGTACAAAAGTTTGAGAGTATAAGGATCAGAAAACGAAGATTCCCGAGTCTTTTAATTCACTAAGACTATTTAGTCGCCGAGTTTGAGATGTAGTAAAATATTGGAACAATAGTGAAAGCTTTCGCGTAAGAAGTATAGTGGCATTTACTTAGATAAATCGGAAATCTAAAGATATTTTTTATTAATTAATAAGCAAAATTTATTCCGAGTTGATTTGCATTTTTTTATTTGAGTTTATACAAAACGCAATTGAGATTGACGGAAATATATGTAAGTCGTCTTCGATTCGCCGAGCATTAGCAGGTGGCGAATAGATGAAGCAACTGTTATAAATAACCGAATGTTGGTAGCACTGAAAAAGAGCTGCACGACGAGCAATACCAAAAGAGCAGTCGCAAAGTTAAAGCAACAAAATTCGCTCTGTATGAACGCAGCCTAATGAAATACTATAAAAGAGAGCTACCTCTTTGTGGGCTTCCTGGTGGATTCCAATAAACTGCAGTGCGTGTGATGTCACTTGATTCTCTTCCAAGCCAGCCCAATTTGTATTGCAGTTTGGCTGGTGCTACCCGACATTCTGCTGTGTTGTGTGTTGGATGGTGTTTTTGATTTACAAAAACTTGTAGGTGTTGCATGTCTGTAACTTCAAAGGTCCAAGTTTCGCAGCCGCATAGTAGACCTGGCTCGTTGTTCGATTTGAAAATGTTTGTATTGGTGTTTCTTGTGTTTATTGAAAACTGAGCAATAACATCAACACAGTTTGCCATTTTCAGACGTCAAATTATTGTTATCGATATCGATAGTTCTCAATCGGCTTAAAAACCACCCGATATGCACTGAGAAGCAAGATACAACAAAATTAAGGGACGGAAAGTATACTACCTGGTGGAAAAGTCTACAAAATATCGCATTGTTCTTGAACAAAATCTGATCTGAAAAACTCAGCAAATAAGTTTGCCGCCCTACTTGAAGTATGTGTGGATTTGTCAAGCAGGAAAGTGCCGTTGGTTACGCAGTATTAGCCTTTAATTGATTAACACAGCCTTGACTCGATTCATTGTTTGGTTGAAGGAGTGGATTACCGTTTGTTTAAACTTTTTATAAATTATATGGCATGCTTGGGATTTTGAAGCTTTTTTAAGAATGCAGTTTAATCTGGTTAGCATTTACAGGCACTTGTTCAGGTTTTGTTGTGAGACAATCAAGATACAGATCCATATGTGTGTATGTGTATGTGTCCTGCTGCAAAAATAGCTAAAGTCTCATAAACTGGTAGGTACTTACATACATACATGCTGGTACTGTCTCAAAATAAACTAGTTCTGGACTAGCCGTGAGACTGGACTGTTTGCTGGAATGTATGTACGCAATTCATATATGCACATAAATACATATAAGTGGGTAGATAAGTAGACACTCGAATGCAAATGATGCTAATAAATCTGCTGTCACATCTACATATTGCCAAAAATCGTTTCTTATCTATTTCGCAACAAGGAAACTGTTTCGCTAATTCCATCACCCGCTCTTTCACTTTTGTTTTGCATGAAATCGATTTTTACGCACTTCAATCTCACTAAGCATTGCGAAACTATTTTTATACGTACTTACACACACACCCATATAAATACAATAATATTACAAATATACATACACACACAACTTCACCAAAAGTTGCTTTGCTTTGCTTTAACCAAATTTCTTTTTGATGTTTTCCCCTTCTTTAAGTTTTGCCTTTTTCCATGCGAATATTGTTATTTCTCCTCCTGCAAGCCATACAACAACAAAACCCACACCAATCCGGCCAATATTATCGTCATCTGTTCAACTCCTTTCGGTCGAACTCGCTTAGCTGCTGTTTTTACTATTGCTGTTGTTACAGTTGTTTTTGGACGAAAAATTTAACTGACAGCCATATCGAAAATAGCTGCCACTTTGGCACATTTTCCGTGATTTATTACCGACCTGCGAACAGCGTATTTTTATTTGTTTTTGTTGTTGTAGTTGTTACCGATATTGGTTTAGTAGCTTGTTGGTAAAACTTACAAATTTAAATAGTATTCGCTCCTCTCTCACCCCCAGAAACCAACTACTCCAGCCCAAAAGCGAAATGTAGCAAAACGTAATGGAAGGTAAAGAAAGCCGCCAAAGTAGGAAGAAACATACAAAGGTACACACACACATACATACTTACAGTCATAGATGGTTTGGGTGCTTTTAAATAAAGGGGCGTCGGGGAGAATGCGCTGTTAAAGATAAGTTACGATTTGCAAACGGTTTTTTACACGAAAGTTTCTGCATGTACATATGTTCACATGAAAGTATGTAAATACATATGTAGGTATATATGAGCGGGTGCTTTTGAATGCGGACAGCAGTGAGATTTTCGCTTTCAAAAACCAAGTAGCGCAACCAAATTTTTTCAATGATTGCTTACCTAACATGATTTGAATACGAATATGTTTCGGGGATTTCCACAATGGAGGGTGAGTCTCGAAGGTGGCCAAACTTATTTGCATGGGGTAAGTGGTAGAGTTAATGTCAGGTGTGATTAATAAAAATGAGTTGTGCCTTAGAGGTTCCGGAGTTTTTTTTTTTTTTTTTTTTTTTTTTTTTTTTTGGTGGGTGAGGTAGGGTTCAAAATGCCTTCGCACTTACAGCGACCGTCGTCTACTGCGTCGTGTGGTGTGGCCACTAAAACAGTCCCTCCTCCTCTCCTGGGGAGACTCCCTCCCGGAACTGATTTGTACATTACTTCGGGAGGGCCCAGAACGGCGTCCATGAAAAGGACCAAATTCTAATTCACCCACGTCTGGGTCCACCATATTTGTAGCCAGCATTCATGCTATAGGCTCGTCTTCTTTTGTCTCTATCTGCGGGGCTTCATGTTGTCGGTTTATCTTCTAGTCAAGTATATTAGGATCTCTGTCCATGTCAAGTTTTTTGGCACGTAGAACTCGCTCTATATACGTGCGAATAATTTGCCAATTTTCTGCGCTTTCTATCATTTTATCAGTGATGTTGTCAGCTCTTAAGGGGCCTAGTCTGCCTTCGACAGCTGTGCGATCTGGTTTCCATCTCTCACATTTGAAGAAAGTGTGATCTGCGTCGTCAATAAGTGCATCTCCGTAGATGCATTTAGTGGTTTCTGACTTACCTATGTTGTTAAGGTATTTGTAAAAGTATCCATGTCCAGATAGCATCTGTGTGGTATAATAGTTTACCTCGCCGAACTGTCTGTTATACCATTTGTCTATGTTTGGTATAAGTCTCTTCGTCCATCGGCCTTTCGTCTCTGACTCCCATCGCTCTTGCCATATTTGCAGTGTATGTGCTCTAATTTGCTGTTTTGCGCTCGTTTTGGTGCGGGCGCGTGTGTGGTCTCCTATGGCGTTTGTCTCGCTCTTTTTGAAGTTCCATAGTTCTTTTCGCTCTCTCGCTAGCAGATCTATAGGTATCGTGCCACTAATAATGAGTACTGCTGCTTCTGATACCGTGCGGTAAGCTGAAGCAACGCGGAGGGCGGCGGTTCTTTGGGCCTTGGCCAGGATCTTGCGGCGACACTCAGTTTTAAGTGTGTCCGCCCATACTTCACATCCGTATAGTAGAATGGATACCGTCGTGTCCATGAGCAGCTTCCGCCTGCTTGCGATGGGTCCTCCGATGTTTGCCATTAGTCTTGATAGCCTTGATATTGTTTTGGTGGATTTTTCAGCAGCGTACTGGATTTGTGCCCAGTATGTCAGTTTGTTATCGAGTTTGATGCCCAGATATTTCACTACTTTTGAGGTTGTTTTGTTTTCTGTGTAGACTGGCATTGTCACTTCTACAGGTATGCGCGCTCTCGTGAATAGGATCAGTTCTGTTTTTTCCGGAGCTAAACTCAGGTCTTGCGAGTCGAGCCATGTCTTGATTCTTGTCATCGTTTGTGTAAGTTTCCGCCTTGCTGCGTCTACATCCCGTGCGGTAATTACTGCTGCGACATCGTCAGCGTATCCTACTAGGTAGCAGTCGTCGGGCATGTCGGTGGTGAGGATGCCGTCATAGCTGACGTTCCAGAGATCGGGGTCTAGTATGGACCCTTGGGCCGCGCCAGAGGTTATCATTTTTGTCCGTTGTCCTTTTCTTGTGTCGTAGATGAGTACGCGGTCTTTGAGGTAGCTGCGGATCATCTTCATCAGGTGTTGGGGTATTTTGAATCGCTTCTCCAATGCGTCTATCATATTTTTCCACTTTGCGCTGTTGAAAGCGTTCTTTACATCGATTGTTGCGAGAAGCACGATTGGTCGAGGAGAACGATTTATGCTCCGTGCTTTTGCTATGCTCTTTACTACATCTTCAATTGCTCCAATTGTGGACCTTCGCGGTCTAAAGCCGTGTTGCCTATCCGAGAGGCCTCCCGATTCGTTTATCGCTGCTGCCATTCGTGGTTTCAGCATTTTTTCTAGCAGCTTTCCTGCCGTGTCGAGCATGCACAGAGGGCGATACGCTGATGGGGTTTCAGGGTCTCCTTTCCCTTTGCTTATGAGGACTAACTTTTGTCTCTTCCAAATTTCTGGAAAAGTTCCTTCATATAAGCAGGCATTGTACATGTGGAGAAGCGTTTGTGGGCGCTCAACTGCGATAATTTTCAAAACCTCCGATGGAATCCCGTCAGGACCTGGCGCTTTGTTATTTTTGAGGGTTGCAGCTGCGTCTCTCAGTTCCTCTACCGTGAAAAGCGGGGGTGGGTCGGTATTTTCCTCGTCAACTCTATCTGCCATGAGGTCATGTGTGGGGAAGAGTGTGTTCACTATATTTTCCATAGTGGCTTCGCTTAGTTCAGGAGGTGGCTGCCTTGCTCCGAGCTTGTTAAGCACGAGTTTATATCCTAAGCCCCAGGGATTTTGGTTTATATCGCGCCGAAGTTCCTCCCATTTTTCTTTCTTGCTTTCCAGGATGGCCGTCTTTAGGGTGCTTTTTGCGGCTTTGTATTCGGCGTGCTCTGTTGTGGCGAGGCTGGTTCTTCGTGCTCTTGTATACTTTCTTCTTTTGCTGATGCACGTATGCCTCAGATCGCGGATTTCGTTTGTCCACCAGTACACGGACTTCTTTGGGTGTGCGCTTTTGATCTTGGGCATTGCTGCTGAGCACGCTTGCGTTATCCTTCTCAGCGTCATCTCTACTTTGTGTCTGGCGCTACTTGGCTCTTCGTGGTGTGGTTGGTCCTCGTCAATTTTAGCTATAAGTTTTGCTTTGTCAAGTTTTGATGTATTCCACTTCCGCGAGCTTTTGATGCGTTTCGTTGCGTTAGCGTTTGTCTCTCCGGCGCAGTAGGTAATGTACTGGTGGTCACTGCCATTGTAATCTTCCAGAACTGTCCATTCACGTATTTTGTTTGCGTAGCTTTCAGACACTAGAGTTATATCCGGAATTGTGCCTTCACACCCTGGTCTTCGAAAGGTAGCTTTATTGCCCACGTTTGCAACGGCGAGTCCTAGTCTAGCGGCCATGTCTATTATTCGTTGGCCTCTCGGGTTTGTTGTTCGACTACCCCATTCCATGGCCTTAGAGTTAAAGTCTCCGGCGATGATGGTGTGCCCGCTTATTTGGCGAGCTGTGTCTTCAATATTGTCCAATTTAGCTTGGAAGTCAGCGATACTATCGCTTGGTGTAAGGTAGCAGCTAATAATTGTGAGACATTTGCTCCTCACCCAGACGTACCCGTTTCCGGTTCCACTGTTCGTCACTTGGAGTTTCGTGTTATCCTTGCACCATATTGCTGCTGTAGAAGAGGGATCTTCTATAAACCATCCAACACTTGGAGAGGCGTACTGTTCGCTTAGAACCGCTATGTCTGCTTCCTGTTCCAGCATAATTTGCGGTAGGAGTAAGTGTGCCGTAGTGCTCCTGTGCATGTTTCCTTGTAGAATCTTTATCATTTCGACATGATTTCATTGTAGGCCGCACATCGTACTGAGCCTAGCATATGTCCTGTGTCAGAAACACCTTTACTTCGGCATATACAACAATCCGGTGGGCTGCTGCATTCTTTAATTTTGTGTCCTGGCTTCCCGCATCGTATACACAGTCCTTTGCCCTTTCTATCAGGCCCTTTACACTGCCATTGTAAGTGTCCGGTTTCGAAGCACCGGTAGCATTTCTTTTTGTCAATGCAGAGTCTCATTTTGCAGTTGATCCATCCTATTTTAACGCGTTCCTTCTGGAGAATTTTGTTTGCGCCTTCTGACGATAGCGTCACATACGCTTTTAGCTGTTCTCGGCTGTTTGGTGCTGATAGTTTAACAGTGATTTCCTCGTTGGTCTCGCCTAATAGCTGGTTTACGGCCGTTGCAACTTCGTCTGCTGTAGTCAGTGAGTCTAGGTCCCGTATCTCAATTGTTGTTTTGTTTTTCAGCTCGCTTACGGAAGCGATATCTTTCATCTTGCTCCTCAGAGCTTCATGGAACTCTGGTCCTAGTTTTATACCTTTGTCTAGTTCAAGGAGGAGTGCGCCCGATTTGGTTTTCCTTATTGCCCGAACTTCCACACGGTTCTCGTCTGATTTAACGTATTGGCGGAGGTTTTGCAGAACTTCGGCGTAACTTCGTCCTTCCGCCGGTTTGAAGAGTACTGCTTCCGACCGCTGTTTGGGTTTTCTTTCGTCTTTTTTTGTCTGAGGTCTCTGCTTGATTTGTGTTTCTGCGTCTTGTTTTTTCGTCTTTTTTCTAGTCACTGTTTTCCAATCAGTTTTGCCACTCTCGCATACTCTTTTCCCCGTCCCTTGCTCTGCCGGGCTCGAGGCCGCCCGTTTCGATGATACAGCCGTCGGAGTGATCAAATTACTTGGGTCACTTTGGGCTTCTGCTGGTTTCACCGGCCTTACTTTTTTGGCTTCGTGTTCCGCTTTAATCCAGTTTCGTCTCAGGCTTTCAATAATGTCGAAGAGCTCGTCTAGTTCGGATACGCCGTTTTTTACGTCGATACTTATATTTTTCCGCTTCAGCATTGCCAGTTTCATTTTCCCTAGCGTGAGGCGGCACTTCATGAGAGCTTCCTCTTCTCCCGTCCTCATCTTTGCTATGAACTCCTGCTTTGGTGAACTTTTCTCGGAGGGCAGACCCTGTTCATCAGTAGGGGTGTTTAGCGCATCTTTCTTGTTTATCTCTGGTAAGGATGGTGTCAGAGAGGCGTCAGCCCTCTCGTTGAGTCCCGATTTTTCTCCCAGAGTTCGCGGCGGCGAATGTTGAAACTTACTTCTTCTTCTGAAAGCTTCCAGGCCTTCGTAACCAGGTGATCCTCTCTGTTGCAATGGCGTCTGTAGCTTGCTTATCTGTTGAGTCTGTTGTGTTTGTTGTGTTTTTGTTTGTGCGTTCATGTTTATAAGGGTCCTCGCTTCAAGCCGCTATCTCTGCTCGATGTACAGTTGCCGCTTTTTCCCCGCGGTTATCTATGCATTGCAGGGAGGCCGCGCAAAGGGTTGACGCAAAGCCTTATGGGCTGTTGCGTTCAGAGCCAGGATGGCATTAGTCAGGAATTTCTCATCTGAGCCTGTACCGCCAACTTAATGGCGACGTAGCTTCGAACGTACTTGAAGACCCGCCACGGGTTTAACAGGACGGAGGCGGTCTGCAACATTTACCTGAGAGCCGTTTCCACAGGATTTCACTCCTGTGTACTAAGGTAACAGACTGTTGCAACCGTCAGCCCAAAATATTCAAATCCAAAACGTTTGTTAAAATCTATATCCGTTTCATTGCCAGGTTCGTTTGTTTCATCACAGTTTCTGTGTGATGATGTTGAGGCAGCCGCTCTACTTTGGAGAGCAGACGCTGACCAGGGAGCCGCTCGCTTTGAGTCATATGCTTCTGGTTTTTTGTATGTTCATCATGCCCACGCATGATGAAGGGGACACATAATTTTGGAAAGGCGGTGTCTATTCGCCTTTGTCACTGAAACTTCATCGGACTAGCTAGCTTTTGTACCGCGTCCTCTGTTCCAGCCGCTCCTTGTCGGGGGTTGCTTATTTGTTAAAACTTATTCACAACTACCCTGCAAACTTGTTAAAACTTATTCACAACTACCCTGCAATTGCAGGCCTTCCGGCGATCCGCAACCTGCCGACCCCCCCGGTGGCTTGGAGCCCAGCTTAGCCGCCCGATCCAGAAGGAGCGTGGACCTCCGGGGGGGTTGTATTCGAAATGCAGGATTTCATGACGCTTTTGGGCGGTTGAATAGTATCCATACATACACATGCACATACATAGTTACATGTGTAGAGGAACATACATACATACATACAGCTAGGGACACACAAATAGCGCGCTTGCCACAGTAGCATATAAAGACGATCTTTTTACTGGATTGACATCAAAACAAGTATTTCTGTAAAATATATTTAGGTCTATGAATAAGTTCGTGCGGTTTTACAACAGATGGCGTAACTTGATTATTATTCCATCGATCCACATTTCCAAACATTCATTGGAGAGCTACTGTCGTAAGGCACAAACGTCAGTATAAGTTTTTTATTTGAAGCGTAAACAACAATATTTTTACCACACTTGAAAATGTCGAATTTCGTGCCAAATAATGTGTTTTTGCGGGGAATTTTTTAATATGAAGAAAAAAGCAGCCGAAAGTCATCGTATCTTGGTGGAAGTTTATGGTGAGCATGCTATAGCTGAGCGAACGTGCCAGAAGTGGTTTGCACGCTTTAAAAGTGGTGATTTTGGCCGCGCCGCCAAAGTTCATGGATACCGAATTGGAGGAATTGCTCGATCAAGATCCGGCTCAAACGCAAGAAGAGGTTGCAGAAACTTTGGGAGTTAATCAATCAACCATTTCCAAACGTTTAAAAGCCATGGGAATGATCCGAAATTCAAATTTCGAAAAAAACCGCACGAAGTTATTCATAGTCCTATTATATTTTTCTCAGATTATCAAAACACGCAAAATAAATAAAAATTCAATGTCTACAATTATAAGGAGCTCGAAAAATCGGAGTTTGTCACATTTTGAACTGGATACTGAAGCAGCGCACTTTTATCGGTGTGCAAGAAAAACAGAAATTAGTTATTTCAAGTAAGTTAAGTAAGCCTTCTATTAACTTTTGGCATCTGTCCAAAGGAATATAGCGGTTCAACGATTCCTGTACTCCTTGCCATAGTTCATTGGTATTTAAAAAAAATTTCTTTTGCCCAACCTTAATCTTAACCCTCCGTAGGGCATCTTTTTTTAAATCTTCGGTTGGGCACCCGGATCTGGTTTTTCTCGTCCTGTTCGAGCATCCCTTTTAAAATGTAAAATCCATAAATCGGTAGAAAACTAAATTTTAGGAAGATATCTGAAAGCTCAAGTCGTTAGCTACAATAGAAATATGTTAAATTCACAAACTTTCAGATTACCTCCAACGTACCTTAAGGTCTTTGTTGTGTAACGGGAGTTGTACGGTTTTTTTTTTTTCATGATGAACAAACGGCTTCCATCAGGACTAATCATATTTATTTTTGTCCGTAAAAACTATTATTTTCCAGAATTTTACGTCTTTGCTTCTGTGGGCGAAAGACAAAAGTGTCTTAATATTTTTTTCGACTGTAGCGGGTTTTTTTCTGCTGACACGCCCACACATTTTATGTTCATTGAGACATCTTCAGACAAGTCTGTTTAATATATTCAGGCTACATTCCTCATTTATTTCCAGCGTTATCGCTGAGGGGATCTTAAACGGGTCACACTTACATTTCTCAACGATGGCCTTTCCCTGCTTAATTGCAGTCTTTCACGCAAACGTCTATCGCACTTTCCTTCTTTTAAACATATTTTTATCTGTATTAGAAATTATTGATTTGATAGCATTCGGAACCATTTTACGAGAGCAACTCATTATTTCTGCATTTTTTGTAATTTCGTATTTGTAAATTATCGATGCAAAACAATTTACACTTTTGGTATTTTTACAAACCCTGCATGAAATTTTGAACAGATTGGACGATTTCAAAAGAAATGTGATTGTTGGTTGAAGGTTGTCAAATATATTTGAACACATTTTATTAACAGTTTTGACTTGAGTCGCCAGATATTAATAAAATTGTTTATTTAATGGGCAAAAGTAAAGTAATTGGAAATGACTAATCAGCTACAAAGCGGTAAACAAAATATTCTTATTAAGGCCTCGCGCACAAGAGAGCTGAATAGTGGGCTTTAATAAATATACACACAGCGAGTAATTAATTTTCAAATTCCCAAAAAACCAAAAACACAAAACACAAAACTTGCAGTTTTCATGGCGCACAATTCAAGAAAGTAAAAAACTGGAAAACTGCGAACTATGCCTTGATCTAAGCACACTTTTTGTTTACTTCTTTTTATTTCAATTTATTCACCCAGGATTTTACAAAACTTAGCTTTTTATTTGTTTACTGTACTCGTACAAGCACAGGATTGCAAACAGCTGTTTCTTGGACTGGCAAATTGCTACAAGCAAAAATTGATCAAGTAGCAACTTACTACTTCCCAATTCGACTCACATCGATAAATATTGAATACCTATGAGTATTTTTTCCCATACAAATTTGTGAAAGGAGTTGAGAAAAAATGCAACCAAGCTGCAATATATAGGGCCATGTAAAATATGCTTTTTGAATCGGCTATAAAAAACAAAAAAACGAATAAATATTTTTTTAAACTTTTTTTTTTATTTTGAAGATTGAACATTGTCATTTATGAATGAAAAATAATATCGTTCAAATGACTGCCACGACTGGCTTTACAGTAGGCCATTCGATCAACTCAATTTTTAAGCACATTTTCGATTGTTTGGGCTCCAATTTCATGAATGGCAACTTCGATTTCGTGTTTTAAAGCATCAATCGTCTCTGGATGGTTCGCATAGTATTTGTCCTTAACGGCTACCCACAAAAAATAGTCCAACGGGCTTAAGTCACAGCTCCGAGGCGTCCAATTGATATCGGAATTTCGGCTGATTATTCGGTTTTCAAAAACGGTAGCCAAAAGTTCGAGTGTAACTTTGGCAGTGTGACAAGTCGCACCGTCCTGTTGAAACCAAATGTCGTCCATATCATCCTCTTCAATTTTTGGAAACAAAAACTCGTTTAGCATGTCATGACATGTCATTTGTGTTACCATTCTCAAAAAAATAGGTGGTTCAAAAAGCAAACGCTATATGGCCCACCCTGTATATAACATCTGTACGTATACCTACTAATATAATTTCGGCAAAATGCGCTACTTATACATATGCGCTATCGAAAACTCTAAATACTAATATTTTCTTATGCTATTAATTACCTCCTCTACCCATAGAGGAACCCGTATTTATTTATCTGCAGATAGTCAAGCGTCTTTGAAAGCCTTTCTATCAACTGAAATCTCCTCAAAAATGGTAAATGACTGCCGGAACCGTCTCAACACGTGAGAGAATTTCAACACAGTATTATTAGGTTGGGTCCCTGGACATGAAGAATACGAGTGAAATTAAATGGCTGATCACTTAGCTAAAAAAGGGCAAATATGCTTCCAATTAATTCTGAGCCTTTCTGTGGACTTACAAAGGCCACATTAACGAATGTTTCATAAGAAATTGGGAAGAGAAATTCATTGAACAAGGGAAACAATTTCTAACGCCGAACAGAGGCAGAGCAGCTTCTGATAATCTATTTAATCTATTTTCGCTCAGCAGAGTAGACTTAAGACTTTTAATGGGTTACTCTATAAGCCACTGTAGCCTGAGATATCACTTAACCAAAATTGGCCTCTCTGATACCATCATCTGTCGATTCTAAGCAATACACGCTGAAAATTCTGAACACATTCTTTGTGAATGTCCGGCTTTGGCAAAGAAAGGCTTCGGCCTTCGTGGCTTTGCCGTGCATTCATTTAAATTATGGAATGTGCTGAAATTCTTAAAAAGCCTTAATTATAGGATAACTCAATAAGCTTTGCACAATCGATCGCTTTTGGTCGCAGTGCGTAATAGTCTAATAATAATAATAATACCTCCTCTACCCACATAGGAGGAAACTACCCCAACAGGAGGTGGTTGTTTCGAATATTTTATTGCGGGTTCCAGCATTTTTTTTTTTAGTATTCAAAACAAAATCTATTTTGTGAAAAAAATATTCGAACATACATATATTACATAACGTGCCCTTTCTGTGCTAACTTCGTAACTTCATTTTTTTTTCGAAATTGAGATTTTTAGTGAAAAACACTCCTTCGCACTCCTGTTACGTAGAACAAAACATACAATGTTCATAATGATTATAGAATTTTTTCAGAGCGTTTCGATTTTTCTCGTATCTACATGCTCGAATTCAAAAACTTCGTACCTACTATAAGTATCGTATAAAATAAGTTATAACTTTTCATAGAACTTAAGTAACTCTAAACATTTTTATCGATTTACTGAAAATTATGATTGAGTAGATACGAGGTTAACACAGAAAGGGGACAATAAGTCTGTTTTGTAGTGCGACAATAAATTTTTTATACAAAAAAATAAAGTTTCGAGAGTACATTGAAAATGCAGTTTGCGGTTTTAGTTTTTCTCTTTGACAACAGGATTTTTTAAAAGGGCTTTCAATAATGAAGTGAGTGTCATTTCATTACGAGTAGATTTATCAGCAATAACCAAAGTTGCTTCAACAGAGTAAAAAAGCAAAAATGCTGTGTAGTATATCTAAAATTTCAGAATTTCTAGATTAGACTGCTGGTTTCAGAATCATAAAGATTTATTCATAAGTTAAATAAATCGTTTATATTTGCCGTAATAAAGATAGAAGAGTGAATATTGAGGATGTGGTAGTGTGCATTTTAGTCCTTCACATAATTTTTTCCACCTATAAATTTTTCGAAAATTTCCGGTAATTTTCTAAGGTAAAGTTTTAAAAGGACATTTTCAATACCTACTCGTCCGTGTGCATCGAAAACTTAATATTTTATTGCTATATTATTTTATTCTGTTTTTCTTTGAATTTAATTTGAAATTGAATTAATTGAATGAATTTGAATTTTTAAATCATTGTTTTAATTAATTATATGCTTGAATATTCAAAGCCTTTAAGGAAAAAACTCAGGGAGGGAGAAAAATGAAAAGCGTAGTTTTAATATATTTGGCCCTAAGTTTCGCGAGTACGTAGATATTTCCGGTTGATTAGAAATTGCTATGTTTTCGTCGTATGATGTTATTACACAAATATGAGTATGTACATTGTATGTATGTATGTATGTAAATAATATTTTTACTAAAGCTTCCTGCTTGCTTAATCAGCCCAAGTTGGCTTCAGCGGCCACTTCAACCTGGTCCAACTAGTACCATATTCCATACCATGATGTGTGGCATATACATATGTATCTACCTATGTATGTATATACGCACATGAATGCATAAATCCATATACACATACATACTTGCATACATACATATTTACAATATTAATATTACGAATATTAACAATAAAGAAATACTGACTTGCGGAATCGAAAGATTAATTTGTGTCCATGAATACGCACATACATATGTATGTATGCGTATGTATGCATGTTATTGAAAATAATGCAGAATCGATTTATTCGTTGTGCTAATTATTTCTTTAATACGTACATACATAGGTACATATGTATGCGCTCATTTCTTTGTGTTATGTTTTGATGCCCATACAAGTTTTAATATCACGACTAGGGCCGCTTAATTACGGATGAAAAGTTACACTAAAACATTGGCATAGGTCTGCGACTTAAGGCAATCGCGATTTGTGCCACCATAAATTAGGAAAACGAGATTTTTAAAAATAAATAAACATGAAATATGACTGTATTTGCATATGTATGTTAGGGTGAGGCAATTTTCTGTGGATAAATGTCTTCAAATAGGCAGAGGGATTTTGTTTTATCAACTCGAAAGGTGTCTGGAAAACTTTAATTGAATCTCAGCATTTTTCCTGTTGATTAGAAAACTCAAAATACCTATGATAACAAAAGTTGATTTAAATTGCTAGAGCAAAAAGCCATTTGCAAGGAAATGGCTCCCAGAGATGCAAATAGAAAAGCTCTGAAAGAATTGTGGTATATACCTACACTTTTTAAAAGAAATGCATTAAATTGTAATAATTATAACAAATAAGAGAACAAAACATATTTTCGTTCGCGTTTTCTTTCGTAGTTCTCACATACGAATAGAAAATTAAGCGGTAAAAAGTGTCAGAAATACATTCCTTTCTAGGAAACTTATTTGTTTTGATTGCCATGATTAAAATATATAAAAATAAATGACAGTTCTGTCAGGCATTTTTGATATTAAATATCGATACTGCCGAAAATGTCGATAAAATCACGAAAATAATTGAAGTTGACCGACATATTACTAGTCGCAGCATCGCTCAGGATCGACCATGAAACAGTTTTAAGCCATTTGCGCAAAAATGTTACGTAAAAATAATAGATTTATTTTTCCTCAACTAATATTTTTTAAAAATTTCTTTATATCACTTTTGCTTCTATATAATTAGACCCCCCTAATGTGCATGTATGTGTGCATGCATATGTAAATATGCGCAAACAAATATAAGCTGAAACGTTTTTATAAAAAATACCTTTGTTTCTAATTTTAGCCACACTTTCAAGGCCTATCTACTTGGTATATCACAAACAACTTTCGCGTTTAATTCACGCTCGCTTCGCTTTGACACATCGCGCACACATTTTGCTCCACTACACAATGGATGCTGTGAGCTGAAAACGAATAATTTATAATTATTTAAATTTAGCACGCATT
The DNA here is from genome assembly GCF_027943255.1 of Anastrepha obliqua. Taxonomy (NCBI): domain Eukaryota; kingdom Metazoa; phylum Arthropoda; class Insecta; order Diptera; family Tephritidae; genus Anastrepha; species Anastrepha obliqua. Next base: position 3,557,458 of record NC_072894.1, read on the forward strand.
CACAATTTTTGGAATAATTTTCTTTGTTTACATCTGCTAATTGCCAAACGCATTAAAAAGTGCGCGATTTTATTAAAAATAATAAGAATTCTGCTTTGCAAATTATTCGAAAAGTATTGCAATTCTTGAGGAGAAGTGTTTAGGTATTCGTAAGCTCAATATACGATTTGTGCACCCGAGCTCGAAGTGCACGACAAAGAAGCCAATAATGCAACACCTCATCATCGTCAAGAACTGTGAGTGAATTTCTAAATTATTTCGTAGCGCCATACGTCGTATTTACACACTTGATTTGGTACCCGGCTACTTAAGGGTCTTTCTAAAGACGCGCCTAGACGTTGTTTCAAAATAAAACGTTCAGGTTCCACTATTTTCACTATTTTTATTCCAATTACGGCTCTTAGCAGTTATACGTGAAAAATGGCATCAGTTAAGTGACCACCATGAGCACGTCTACAGGCTGTCATACGAGAATTCTTTTTTCAAGGACTCACTCGAATGCTGTGTTTCAGCTCTGGAATCGTTGTTGGCTTATTTGCATAGACTTTAACAATCGCAGTCTGGCTGCCAATCCTTTTTCTATCCTCGATAGAACAAGTTTATTGAAAATGTTCACTATCCTTTCCATTGCCGACTCATTTAGACGATTATTTCCACCAAAACAATCACAAAGCGATATGTTCTTCTTAAAGATCGAACATTTCCATAATAAGTTTCAATAATTTTAACGCGTTGTTCTATCGTATAAAATTGTACTTCAATCTATTTGACAAATCGTCCCCTTTCTGTGTTAACCCAGTATCTACAAAATCATAATTTTCAAATCGATAAAAATGTTTAGAATTACTGAACTTCTATGAAAAGTTATAACTTATTTGAAACGATACTTATAGTAGATACGAAGTTTTTGAATTCGAGCATGTAGATACGAGAAAAATCGAAACGCTCTGAAAAAATTCTGTAATCATTATGAACATTGTATGTTTTGTACTACGTAACAGGAGTGCGAAGGAGTGTTTTTCACTAAAAATCTCAATTTCGAAAAAAATGAAGTTACGAGGTTAACACGGAAAGGGGACGAAATGTTAAAGAAGACATGAAAAATATACCATTTAGCAATTGTTCATCTCTGATATCTAGGCGTCACTTTTGAAAGACCCTTTCTTATCTAACTTCGAAACTCAATTTGGCGGTTAAAGGAAAGCGTCATGGATCGGTTGAAGTCGGTCCAAAAGTCGTTTGATGACTTGGAAAAAGAAGCTTGGGTATCGAAGAAAACGGCGAATATGTACATATGTATATTGATAAATAAAAAAAAATTTCGCAAAATGTGAGCTGAATTTTTCTATTTGCAAATATAGTTTTTGTTTTGCGGCTTTTTTTGTTTTTTTTATAGAGGGAGTATCTATTTTCAGCCGTCAACGCGATGCGAAAGTTGTATTCATTTTGAATATTGCGGTGCTTAAAAATAGAAGTTCATTTACATAAATTATGCAGAAATATTTTTGTGAATGAGCGATTAATCAGTGTCAGAGACATATGTATGCATACTAACAGAGATAACATCTACGCATACACGCAAATACATTATTTATATTTTTTTCGTTGGTGAGTAGTTTTTATTTTGCATTTTGCCCAATTATTTCAGATATAGAGAAAGTGAGCGCAAAATGCTTGTGTTTGTAAACGATATATTTGTGTTTATGTTTATTTATATTTTATATTTTTTTATGTTTATATTTTTTGTTTATTTTGGCTTAAGTTATTACTAAATTACTTGTGAACTATTATTGGTTAATTAACTGAAATCTGTTGACAAGAAAATAGCAAAACTGTGCACATAAATAAAAAACGACGCCTTGTTTTATTTTCAAACATTCAAAACCATCACTTATAATTAAAGACCAACAGGAAAAACAAATATTTGCTGTCATACTAGCACCTGTTACTTTCGATGCGCGCATTTTGTCAAAAACAAAAGGTGTCATCTGTTTTCAAAATGATAAACAAAAGCCGTATTTGAATGCGCAACACACAGAGGGATATACATATAGCTTCGGCCTTTAGGGCGCATTTTTCCATCCATGTCGCGAGATATCGTAAAGTGATAGAAAATATTTTTCTTAATACAAATTTCACTGACTCTGAACGGCTCTTGACCACAGATTGAGAATTTTAAATAATACTCGTATGCAAGTACAGTGCCGGTTAACTAAGCAACACAGCGATATGGAAACTTATTTATTGGTAGTTGTTACTATACAAAGGGATATTTCTGCACCATGTAGCCTACTATAACAGTTTTAGGCTATTAACCCCTTAAACGACAATATAAAGGGTGATTTTTTAAGAGCTATAGGAAAGCTTTTAAAAAAACACACGAAAAATTCAGAAAAATGCATGAAATTTTTATTTAAATCGAGAGTACAGTCGATATAATTTAATGTTTAAAGATTATTTCATGCAAATGTTGACCGTGACTGCGCTTCAAATGGTCCATCCGCTTAGCCCAATTTTGGCATACTCTTTCTAATGTTTCGGCCGGTATCTCACATATAAGTGCTTTAATGTTGTCTTCCAGTGCGTTAATTGAAGCAGGCTTGTCTGAATAGATATGAGATTTAACATAGCCCCACAAAAAATAATCTAAAGGCGTTATATCGCACGATCTGGGTGGCCAATTGACAGGTCCCGAACGTGAAATAAAATGTTCACCGAACTCGCCTCTCAACAAGTCCATTGTTACGCGTGCTGTGTGGCATGTGGCACCGTCTTGCTGAAACGACATGTCATGCAAGTCAAGCTCTTGCATTTTGGGCAAAAAAAGTTGGATATCATTTCACGGTAGCGCTCACCAGTCACAGTTAAGTTACGAGTCGCAGCATCTTTGAAGAAGTACGGTCCAATGATACCTCCAGTCTACAAACCGCACCAAACTGTGACCTTTTCGGGATACATTAGTAGCTCTTGCAGTTCTTCTGACTGATCTTCACTTCAAAATCGATAATTCTGCTTATTTATGTACCCATTGATCCAAAAATGAGCTTCGTCGCTGAACACAATTTTTCGATAAAAAAGTGGATCTTCGGCCAACTTTCCAAGAGCCCATTCACCAAAAATTCTGCGTTGCGGTAGGTCGTTCGGCTTCAATTCTTGCACCAACTGTATTTTGAAAGGCTTCACACCTAAATCTTTTCGAAAAATTTTCCTTTTTTTCATTTTTCTTCAGTTCGCACTCTATGTAAGCGTGTTGGTGGTTTGATGTCTAATAATGTAAGTTTGGTTCTAAATTTAGTCACAATAGCTCGAATAGCCGCTTCAGTGGGTCGATTAAACTGACCATAAAATGGAAGACGCGCACGATAAACTTTCTTAAAAGAACACGCATTTTTATAATAAAATTCAATGATTTGCAAGCGTTGTTTGTTTGTAAGACGATTCACGGTTAAATTATAGACCAAATTGAAAATGTTTGACAGTGAAACAAAACACGAAACGTGCGTCAGCTGTTTAAACCAACTGTTTAAAAAGATAATAGCTAAAAAATCACCCTTTATTTTCAGTCAGCACTGGTCTTGTAGACGCTTTAATTCTCTTAGTCTCAAGAGGAGGGATTAAAACAGAAACTTACGGTTTTGTCGCTCAAATAACTTGTTATTATTAAAAATAATATTTGTTTCACACATTTATATGAATGTTTATTGTTATATATAATATATATGCATGTATAAGTATTGCCAGCTTGTTCAGGCAAGCACCTGGGTAAACATATTTTAACAGAAGACTAAATAAAACTCTAACTCAATAATTGTTAAAGCTGGAGTAAAACAAGGTTGCCCGCTCTTTCCAACTCTCTCTAACATTGTCCTTGACGCCATTTTAGGTCAGGCTCTTGCTAATCAGAGAGGCATCACATGGGGTCTTCGTGGATTCTTAAACGACCTCGATTACGCCGACGATATTTGCATCCTTGCGCACAACTACGACGACATGGCACGAAAACTCAAATCGATATCGACACTGGCATCGAAAGTGGGACTCAACATCAATGTCTCTAAAACCAAGGCCATGCGCATAAATGCAAACAACACGCGCCCATTCCTACTAAACTCAACACCTTTAGCGGAAGTTCAAAGTTTCTGCTACCTAGGATGCATTATCTCAACCTCTGGCGGCTGTGCGGAAGACATCGAAAACAGAATAAATAAGTCGCTGCAAGCATTCGGTCAATTGAAAAACATCTGGAGCTCCTCATTCTTGTCGCGTGGCACCAAACTAAAAATATTTAATTCCAACGTCATATCCGTTTTACTATACGGATGTGAAACATGGAATGCTGCGCCACGGCTAATACAACGCATGCAATCTTTTACAAATCGTTGCCTTAGGCGTATACTAAAGATAAGGTGGCCAGAAACTATATCCAACAACAGGCTGTGGGAGCTGACGAACCATACGCTCATCAAAACAAATATTCTGAAAAGAAAGTGGAACTGGATCGGCCATACGCTCAGAAAACCCGCACAAGATATCACGAGGCAAGCCATTGAATGGAACCCACAGGGATCACGCAGAAGGGGACGCCCAGCGCATACTTGGAGAAGACAGCTAGAGAAGGAGATAACATTAAGTGAAATGAACTGGAATGAAATTAAAAGAATGTCATTGGACAGGGACAGATTTAAGAGTTTTGTTGTAGCCCTATGCTTCACTATGGAGTAAAAGGAATAAATATATATAAATAAAACTCAATAAAATAGGACAAAAACTAAAATTCAATGAGGAAGTTGGACTTAGAAAAATGCTCTGAATCTAAGAAGTGGCCACAATAGATCTTTCAGGTCGTAGTACTAAATCGCCTTCTAAGAATTATATTAATGACAATAACAGCTTTACAAAAATTGCTTCAAGTAGAGTAAGAATGCAGGTATTGGATGGTTCGTCGTGAAAGTGAAATATGAATACTCACCGAGCGTAATTCATGGAGTTTGTTTTTATTTTTGTCCACATTTAAAAGAGTTGTAGACATTTTGTAAACAAACCGAGCCATAACCGCCGAAAAAATGTATCCCACAAACTCGAAATTTTACAGGAGAAGGTTTTTTTTAAATTAAATCAGTTTGAATAAAGCCATTATTTTAAAATTTATAATGTAAATATTTTTTTGTGTAATACATTTAATTTTAATAATTTTAAATAGATATTTGCTTCATAAGGGTTGTTTTTGTGGGATACATTTTTTTTGCTTTCCTTCTGGCAACCTATTATTAAAAAAGTGTGTGGATTACACAAAACTTTATTTTAAGGAAGTGACTTCCCATTTTTTTATTTAATTTTTTTACTTAGTCCTTAAAATTAAATTACATTTGATTTAAAAAAAAAATAAATGTATACATTTCTTAGTATATTCGATAAAACAAAAATAAAGTAATGTAATTCATATATATTATTTAAAGTTTTCTGTTAACAAAGTAATGTTATTCATATTATAATATTGTAAACTTGAATAACGCTAGATAAAAATATATAAAGAACGCTAAATACTATCTTCCTGGTCGGTTTCAGGCAGCAAATCTTTAACAGATCCATCCCATTTTAAATTTAAATGCTCGTGTTGGAAACGTTTTCAAATCCTTATATTTAGCAGAAGAAATGTTTAATATATCATCATATAATTGAGAACAAAGTAACACTTTTTCCACAGGGAGTATTTTAGACCTTTTGCAAGTCGAAACTTGTGCATAAATAAGCCGGATTCTCTTTGCATAGCTTTTGGTCCTCCAAAAATATTTGCTTACATATCTCTTTGTCCTTTAGATGAATTTGATACTCTTCTGATGAATGCAATTGCTTTTTGGATTCTGTGTCTATATTATTGTAATTCTCGCCTAAGATACATTTATTTTTTTTAGGTAAATGAAAGCCTAAATTGAAACTGTTTCTAAAAATATTACGGAATACTCTTAACGATAACTGACTATTTACTTTATTAATAGTTTTCAAATGTTCTACATAATGCTGATATACAGTTTTTATGTTTCGAAATTCTTGAGGTAGATATAATTTTGTACTTTCATTCCTGCAATAATGTGATGGAACCGCTGGTAATTGTTCTATAAAGGATTTTACTAGCGATATGCTTGCTTCCTCAGATTTGTTGTGTGCAGTTGGCTTTTTTATATTTTCAAGGCAAGTTTTATACGAACTTCTATTTTTTATTACGGATATTAAAATCGCTTGTGAAATGTTCAACGTTTTCAATAAAAATTGTTCACAAACTTTAAAACTGCTATTATTGATATTGATAAAATAATTAAAGCTGCACTTTTTTCTGTCACTTTCTCCATATCGCCTTTTAATATCGACTTGTTTAACACAAGAAGACAGCCAATCTTTCTGTCTAATTTTGTTGCCGATTCCCCAAAAATGTTCATTTATTCTTACTCTTTCATCTTCAGAAATTTTATCATGACACGAATTTGGATTTCTTTAAGCACGGGTTGGGCAAAACACTCGTATTTTTTTCCTAACTTTTTGTAGCCTTTTAGGTATTCTCTTTTGCTTTCTGCAGCCCCTTTTCCCAACACACGTTTCCTCCTCGACCTCTTTTAAACTTTCCAAACCATTTAAATCAACGAAAGATTCATCTGAATCGCTATACGGTACCAGGGAGAGCTGTAAAAATATCCAATAATTGAAAACAAAAACATATTTTGCAAAGAAAACAAATTCATACCTTCGACATATTGTTTTAAAGCTTTATCTTTAATTAAAGTCTCAAAAATTGTATTTTTTCCCCTCTTGTGTTTCATTTATTTTAAAAGAGAATTTAATTGTATCCCACACAAGCGTTCAAAGAAAATGTAAACAAGTCACCATATGCATTTACATTAAAATTGTTTTTGTTATAAAATCATAACGGTTTAATCTACAGCCATGAAATTTTGACAGATGATGCAAATGATGTTGAACTATCGATTTCGATAACAAAACAAAAATCGATTATGGTGTGGGATACATTATTTTGGCGGTAATGGCTCGAAACGTCTTGCAACATCTTCATATTTCTTTGAGTATCGAGCTTTCTAACTGATTGCCAGTTTTGCTTTAGACGACTTCAAACTTTACGGAATTGACCATCTGAAGTTATTTGCTTCAAAAGAGTAGCAGAATGCTTACGTAGCCTAAGTATCCAGAAAACAAGCCTTTGTGCTCGTGAAATCAATTTGCATTCCAATTTGTAAAATAATCCAAATTTGAATGAGCTTCATAATGCAAGAATACATACATAAGTACACACATGCATGCAAAGTATTGGATAGTCAAGAGAGAACAATGAGCGACGTCGCCAGCAGTCGCCACTTGTCGCACATCGTCGGCTTCGTAGGCGGGATTTGACGGCTGCAGTTTGACACGTTGTATTTTAAATAGGCAAATTCCAAGATGCGTTTTATTGGATCTGAAAACATGGAAGCACTATACACTTGGGATCCAATACTACCCCCCTGTACAATTGTATATGCTTATGTATTTATGTCGAATGGTGGGAATGTATATCCATGCATTTACAGATACCCTGCAGAAAATCGATGACAAAATACTGCGCCTCTAAGCGATTTACTTCGCATTTCTTGTATTATTCGTACACACCGGCAGCTGGTAAATTTTACACATCAATGTCCTAGAACATTTTATTTTGTCGGGGGGTATGCGTTCGTAAAATGTCTTTAAATAAAATATATTAAAAAAGTAATGTGTTTGCTTTTTTTTAGTTGAAAAATTTTGATTTTATAATAAATTTTTAAATAAAACAAAACTAGAAGAGTATATGCATCCTAAAATCTTAAAAAAAAAAATGTTTAAAATAATATAGGAACTGAAAATATTTCACTTTTAAAAACTGTATACCAAAATTGTCCACACTCAACAAATCAGAAATTAATTATTAATTTTTTGTTCAAAACTTTTTCGATTTACTATTTTTTGGACTCAGAAAAAACTGCTTTAATGTCACAATCCTTCGCTCACCAGATATGGAGCTACTCATACACAAATATATGCCATTAGCTTTCATTTGCTATATGCCCAGCAGGTTTGAAGAATATACATACGTGTTTAATTGCAGCCACTTCGTTTTTTTCCTGAATAACGGTATAATGGAAATATTTCGTAAACTTGTCCAAAAAAATTTACTTGATTTTCGGAATCAGCGAGCGATTTTACATAGGAATTTTATAATGACATCTGTGTGAAAAAAAAAATCATTTTTTGTAAACAATATTATAATTGTATGCTGCGTTATGAATCTCTTTCACCCGGGTAATTTAAGTGAAGATATTCAGAAAAAAGCTCCGACTTTTAACAGCACAAATCGTATTATACCACGGTAATAGCCTGACTTAAAATTCATTCATTGTCATTGGATATTTAGAAAAAATCTCGAATCGTATAATTCCACAACCACCGTAGGTCCGTGTGACTTCTGACTATTGAATAAACTAAAATGACCGCAGAAGCAACACTATTTCGAGCTCATAGAATTTGAATCTTTTCTATCACGCCTTCAATCCAAGTGGCGAACAGAAAAAGTAATGGGTATAAATAAACAAATGTTGGTAGCACTGAAAAAGAGTTGCCAAAAATTACAAATGTTTGGAAGTACTTAATGAGTGTTAGTAAGACCGCGTTCATGCAGGGCAATTTTTTGTTACTGGTAATGCTCGTGCTTTGTCAACACACTTTGTGTTCTCATTCTTCTCAATGTTGTTGTTGACTGTGGGTACGAAATTTAAGCGTAAACGCGCTCCCTACAGTTAAACTACTCATCTGTGATGACAGCTATCAAGTATTTGTATACTCGTATCCAACATGCAAAGGAACATAGCGAAAATATCAATTTTTTGTTTTCTTTACCTTCTACCCTTTCTGTTAAAATAGATTTAAGGTTCGATTTCCAACTGGGTATTCTATGTGTACATTTAATTTTACAACGATCCGCAAGTCGGGTAGCAGCATTGCTCATGTCACAAAGACGCTGTATTACCAACAGCATTCCTCGCACAATCATTTTCAGTATGTGTCACGCCACATAACGCATACACTCGCATACATATGTGGCCAAGCGTTTCGTTCGGAAAACAGATTTTTGCATTTGAAATGGACCCCACAAAAAGAAAACAACTGCCAATGTTTTTATTGCAAGCGAAACCATTGTAATCATAGATTTTTAGTCCCGCGTTAGCGCTGGCAGGTCGCATATAGGCATATATGATACATACATACATACATACATACACACCTACATACATATGCATGCACATATGAAAATTGTATGCTATTATTATCTGCTCAAAAGGACAGACAGATATCGACGTAATCTGGCAAAAGCTAAGCATTTCCTTGGAATGCGTCCATTACCCACCAACGAAGTGCGTCTATCTGTCTAATGATCGCGGTTGTGTGGAATACCGTTAAAGTTTAATGATCCTCCCATTGAATTCAAAAGCAATATATGTACGTACATAAGCGATAAAACTTACATTCGATTTTACGATATATGTATCTACATACATACATACTTACATGCATAATTTGATCTCCACTCAAGTAGGGAATTCCCCGCTTATTTGTGCCGAGTGCTCGCTAAAAATCAACACCGACTTATTTACTTTATAATTGCCTTTTATTATTATAGGGAACTTTTATTTTGATGTTGTCGTATTTTTTATGATGTCAAACCGATGGCCAGCAATGTCTGCCAGTTCACTGTCGTGCGACTGGCTTGGATTGTCGAATCTCTATGGAATTTTAATATTGCCCATTGTTGAGGCCCATGACGCTTCTCCAGCGAATACTTTAATGCCACTCTGTATGTTTAGCATTTGCTTGTTATGCCATTGTTTTCCACTTAAAAATTATTATGGTTTTTATTTATGTATATTTTCGCGGAAGAACCAAACTGCAATAACGCAAGTGCGAGTGTCGACCCTGAGCGCACGTCACATTTCTATTTTTAAAGTCGTGATTTCTGCGGTTTTTACGTGGAAACTTTATTTCGATCAACGATCAGCTGACAGAAATTGAAATTAAAATAAGACACCAAAAACAAAACTAGCAGATAAATTAAGTCGGTTGGTTCCAGTTATGGACTTAAAGTGTCATTGTGGAATTCCATTAGCCTCAAGGGGAAGCTTGATTTATTGCGGTTGATGTTTATATTTCTTTATAATTCCAAATTGATTATTTAATTTGATATTTATATATATTTATATTTACATACATACATAAATATTTTATCGCTACTCTTCTTACCAAACTTGTTCATAGGCATTTGAAGATCTCTGTGAATGTTTTAGTTACAAATGCTTCATGGCGGTTCAATCAATGTCCTTAACATTTCGGAAGGAAACCATTGCGTTTAATATATTATAATATAACAAACGTAAAGCCAAAGTGGCAGTAATGAATTATTTTATATAAGCACTTGTAATCTTTTGTTTAGTAGCCAGTTTATGCTCGCTGCCTTTGTTGCATATACATTAGCGGACACTGAAATCCGGGGGATAAAGCCCAGATACAAAAAACATACGCGAAAAAGGCGGAAATAGTTTTTATACTAAGTGCCCCTAGAGTTGCCTGTGCTTTCAGGACATTGTCGTATGAAGCAGTATGTGGCATATCAGGTATCATGCCACCCGATATAATGGCCTCTGAACTGGGTAGAGTCTACGACAAAGCCAAAAGCCTAAACAGGCGACTAACGGCGGAAGAGCTTAAGGTAGAAAGACGGGGAGAGCAAAATCACTGGGTATCGATAAAAGAAAGAATAATTCCGGGTAACATTGTAAATCACATGATGCAATCGAAGTTGGTGTGGACCAAGAAGAAAGAATGGTCCGCAAATGCGTTACAGAAACTGCGAAAAAAGGAATGGGAACGCAGTAAGCAAAGAAGACAAACAAGTAATGAAGGGTAGACGTTGTTTCGCAAGTCCAGTTTAGTAGTAATACTGACTTTGCGTGGTCCCAATGAGGTGCACCTTTAGCGATCAGAATGCATCGTGCATGCCGGCTATGTTGACGGTATCTCTGCAAGATTCCCCCTTCGGATAAAAAAAAAACACTGAAATCCGGGTTCTTGTATACAGCGGTCAATGAATTGAATCGATCAGATGAATTTTGACAGACACTCGTAGGCCTTACATTTTTTTTCACTTAGTTCACACACCTGTGATGAGTATCCTTACCGGACGTACCTAACGTACAATAGGTGTACATGGGGTGAGACTTGAGATTGGTTCCCGTCCATTCTGCAGAAACTATCTAGAGGATGAAGTGGACTCATCTCAGCACCTTCTTCGCAGCTGCCTGCTCTCGTCAGACAAAGATTTGGACATCTCTCACTCTTTTGCTACATCTGTGGATAGTGCGGATTTAAATTTCACAAATCTGGTGAATCTCAGAGTTACTTGATGCGGTTAATACCTCTAATCCAAATCCCCTTCTTGCTTTTTCCACCTGTTTGGTTCTTTTTCCTCTGTTTCCTATCACATCACATACCTAATTTTTTCATTATTTGAGTGTGCGATTAAGTAAGTCGTAGAAAAAGTGGAAAAATGCCGAACCGTTAAATAATGAGCGATCGCATTCACTAAAAAATCTAAAATGTTAGCTTTACGCCACAAAAACTACACCCCTCGAGAATTAATGCTTAAGTTAGTAAGCTTACCATAATTAGAGGCAACAAAATTATTATTTTAAAAATATCTCATAAGTAACTTGGGACGTTGGATTCACCCGAAACCAAAACTTCAAGCAAACGTCTATTAAAATTAAAGAGTTGCAGGAACTGCTGGTGGAATGGCAGGCCTTAGCCTGATACAAATCCGGGTCGTTCCGGTAGCTTAGAGCCGACTGCGACTCGTTCGGTCGTTGTAGTTAATTAGCGCTAAAAACATACTGTTTTAATACTAAAACTCCCAAAATAACCTAAAGACGATAACTTAAAAAAATTGTTATCAAGTGGGTGCGAATGGAAATCATCTCAATTCCATTAAATTCCACTGGTGGAGTTCAGAAGCCTAAACAAATTCTGTGAATTAACAACGCTCAGCTCTGCTCAATTCTCAAAAAAAAGTTTGCCCACTGCACACCATATGGAGCAGCTATACGGAGTATTGCGTTAAGGAAAAAAATTAAAAAATAAATTTGAATGATCTTACGAGATGTACATGAGGATGCCCCCCAAAACATTTTGCGGTTTTTCCACCGAAATTATAAAATTTATTATATTTTAAGACTGCCGCCAAAATATGAAAATATCTATACAAATTTAACTTTTTATCAATAAAACTAGTTTTTTCCAAAAACTACCTGAGGTGATAGAATATTAAAAGCTTAGGTTAGGTTAACTTGCTGGCTTAAAGCCAACACGTAGACCTATTGGTCCTTAGTGGTACCATGTGGGCAAGATCCTTACGTTTCTCTATAGTAAACATCTTGTAAAAAGTCTGCGTCTTTCGCGAATCTAAGTAAACTCTGCAGTTCTAACCCCGAGAGGCATTCTACCTTCTCAACTGTAGAGCTTTTAAGCATTTCAATCTGGTTCTAGCTAACGCAGGATAAAATTTCCTCGCTCTTCCAGTTCATTACAAAATCTGCAGCTATCGTTGTTTGTTATTCCTACCTTGTATGCGTGTGCCGCTAGCAAATTGTGGGCTGTCCGTATACCTACGATAGTTTGCTTTCTTTTCTAGACAGGATTAGACAGGTGACATTCTGCATTCCTACTAGGGGTGGGACTATTCGAATAAAAATTATTCGAATAATAAAATCTTTTATTCGAGAGGTATTCGTAATTCGAATAATATTTATTCGAATTTTTTATTCGTTTATACCTCACTATTCGAATACCTTACTATTCGAATACCTTACTATTCGAATACCTTACTATTCGAATACATCACTATTCGAATACTTCACTATTCGAATATTTTTGGTAAATATTTATTTAGATTAGCGGACTACTAATCGGTTTATGTACAAGTGCATGCACCATGAGAAGGGCCAATGTAATTTTTATATTTTTAAAAGCATTTTCTCCCTGATGTAAATGAATATATAGTGAGGTAAGGTAAGTAAGGTATTCGAATAGTGAGGTATTCGAATAGTAAGGTATTCGAGTAATGAACTATTCGAATTATTTGAAACGAATAGTATTATTCGTTTTATTCGAATAATGTTTATTCGAATATTATTCGAAAATAATCCCACCCCTAATTCATACACATAATTTACGCGGTTTGGCAAGTGGCTAAATGGTTCCACCTCCTGTCTGTCCGTATTTTCATGTCTGTAACCATTCAAATGGCATGTAAACTGCGCTCTTCGTAATATTATCTACAATTTCGTTTTCTGCAATGCCTTTATGTCCGGGCACCCAATAGATGTGCAGCCGTTTGACTGCGGCCAGTCTCTCCATGTCTTCCCTGCGTCTTAGACCGTTTTTAGATGAAATTTCAAATGAGTTTAATGCCTTTATCGCTGCTTTGCAATGCTAATTCTGCGTGCTTTCCTACAGCAAAGACTTCTGCTTGAAAGATCTTGTAGTGATCAGGCAGCTGCTCTTACTCCGTTCAACATTTTCGAGCCGTCAGTAAATATGTGAAGCGTATTGGGGCTAGGTTTCATTCCTGCTTTCAACCCCTCTTCTTCAATTATTTTCGGAATTTCCTCACCCAATTCCATTTCGGAGTCATATAATCCGTATTGACCGTATAACTCATGCCTATTGAGCTATTGCCCAATATTTTACAGGTAAATTCATCCATTAGGCTAAGTCTTACGGCAGATTTAGCTGCTACACATTCTGCCACAATGTCGATCGGTGACAGGTTGAGTATTCTTTCACGCGCTGCCGTTGGACTAGTTCTCATCGCCTCTGTAGTGCAAAGTGCGCCAGGACGTTGAATACTTTCCATAGGTATTTCAGACGCAATTTTCCTTAGCGGTCCACCACACTAGGGCACCATAGCGTAATATTGGCTTCACTAAAGCACATATCACCAGTACATTATAGAAGGAGATAGCATTCTTTCACATGTATATAGTGCGTTACTGGCGTTAAGATTAAAAGCTCTGCAAAAAATGCTTAAAAATTTTATCAACAGAATCAAAATAATGATATTTGAGGGCAAAAATGTGGCACGAGAGGGGGTTAGGTTATCAAGAAATAACATTTGCAAGCAAATAACACCTTTTCAATGATACCTTAGAAGTCTAAATCGATCAAGATTTGGCTTAGTCTCCCCTCAACCTACGAATCCTACAGAAAAAGTCAAAAAATAGTATCAAAAATCTTTTGGGTTATATGATTCACTTGAATCAATGCGCCATATTTTGCCATTTGTAAAACAGAACCGAATCTCTATCTGTGGCCACGAATAAACTCTATTCACGAGTATGTAATACTGCAAATATTCCCACGCACCATCAACCAAGGAATCAAAGAACAAATTTAGCTTTTTACCATAACATCAGCTAGCCATTTTTAATTAAAAAAATAAGTAAGTAACAATGTAATAAATATATGCACACGCATACACATACATACTATATTTGTTTGTATGGCTGTGAGTTTAGAATTGCGGTGACTCAGTCGTTAATTTTTGTGGCCTGGGCAGAATTTATTAATAACATACGCCCACACATTTTTTCCAACTCGGCAGAAAAAGAATGCAAACAACTAAAGTACAAAAAAGAATTTAAAAAATTCTCACAATTTAGTGTGCGAAATAGTAATGTGAATGTTGCATGCCACACAATATGCGCACAGCTGTGCAGCATTACTGTGCGATGATGAATGATCGCATTTTTCACATTTTTGCGGTAGTTGTAATGACCATAAGCGCATTCGCGTACTCGAATCGACAAAGCGACTGAATTGACATTGACCCGGGACAATTAAGGAAAATATGCACTTACACACAAGCCCACTACGGCTCATTGAAGTTTTAACATACCCTGTAGGGAAATCGTTGGGAGTCAAAACAAGTAGAGAAGTGTTAAATTCGGTCCGAACCGAAGTTTATGTGCTCGCGCGCATTTTTGTGAGATTTAATCAGGGCTGGCTAATAAGAGATTCGACAATGAGAGTTATAGCTTGTAACATCAGAAGGACATTTAGTCTTAAATGGGTTTTATCTGAACTCAATAATAATTATATCGGATCAAAAGGAGGGTTCATCCCTTTGGAGACTGATCAATCCGTATTCCTGCTTAGTCCAAGAGAAGAGGGGGAGACAAGATTTGGTGAACCTATTCACGGATAGCTCGAAATTGGATAGAAGGGTTGGCGGAGAAGTATTCGTCAAGGAGCTCCCCACCAGACTCAAGTTCAGGTTACCGGACTGCTGTAGTGTATTCCAGGCAGAGGTAGCCGCAGTTCAAGAAGCAGCTGATTAGCTTCTCACTAGTGTAATAACTGTCACGGAGATCAATATCTACTTCGACAGCCAAGCGGTTATCAGGGCACTTGGCTCGAGGATGGTGCACTTGAAACTGATTGAGGAATGCTTGACTTCGCTTTCGATTGCATCCGAATTCAATATAAGGCTCATCTTGGTACCTGGTCATAGCGGCATTGCAGACAACTGCAAGCTGTGCTGGCTAGACAGGGGACCTGTGAGGTAGTTACCCTGCGAAACGAGAGGATGAGGATCCCGTTGACTGTCTGCCGCCTGTTTCTGGAAAGGTGGGCTTTCCGTCAACTCAGCGACCGCTGGGCTAGTATACAAACTTGTAACGACGCAAAATCTTTCTGGCCACGAGCGGATCGGAGGCGCTCGAGGGATCTCCTGAGGCTAACAAAATCTGAGCTCTCGATTTTCGTGGGTGCCCTTACAGGACATTGGCCGCGAGGTATACCTGATGTGAGACTCGGCATTGCTTCGAGTCCTGTTTGCATCAGCTGTGTGGAGGATGAAGTGTTAAAACAACAACAAAGGATGAAGTGGAATCATCTCAGCACCTTTTCCTTAACTGCCCTGGGCTAAGAACTAAGTATCTTGGCTCTCATATCTTTGCCATACCACTGATATAGCAGGAATTGGAATTAAAAACTTATGGGGTTCACCGTAAATCAGTTACCGTTCGGTCGTCTTCACCAAATGCATATCCCCATCCTCCTTCCTTTATTCCCAGCCTTCTTATCTCCTTCACAATGGTATCACAAAAGACGAATTTTTGATTTTCGCCCTAGTGTGCCCTCTCTATGGGCAACCATTTCAACCTAATCCAACCTAAAGAAGGGAAGGAGCCATTCATGTACCAAGTTTGGGCGAGTTTTATTAAGTCGTTATCATGATACTCCAAGTCATCGTCCGCATGGAAAGCCAGACATGTCTAAATCGACTTCTCTCATCATTCTGCGACTTTTAGGATAGACTTCGTTACAAATATTTATATCTATGCTGTTGCATACAACCGTTATGTGAGCATAATTATATAATGATAAATACTCTTCTGTGTATAAAAATTAACTACTTCTGCGAAGTGCTAAGGAGTCTGAAATAGCAAATACAGGATTCCTTTATTTGTAGGTTCAGAAAATGGGAGATATTGTATATGCGTGGTAGGATATAGAAAAAAGTTTGTGAGCAAATACATATAAACATACATATCTGTATATGTATGTCTGGACTATAGTTTGCGCTGAATATCCCGAAGCCCGTATACTCACTTGCGTGTCGCTTATAGAAATCAGAATGCATCCTTCAAGGAGATCTGAATGTGATGGGTTTACTTTTAACCAACGTTACACTTCAGCAGAATACGATATGCGTTTATATATAATATGTACATATGTACATATATGTAAGTATATGTAAGTACATACATGCATGAATTAGTTTCAACGTTAAATTCTAGACATTTCGAGAAGGTGCGAATTTCATACCGGGAGGGATTTAATAAATTAATATCTAATGGCGTATAAGTTGTGTATGTACATGCGTATACTTATGCATGTATGTATGTTGTATGTATCTTATATGTGAGTCTATATGCCAGTTTTATTGTAATTGCAAATTTTCAGTTTCATGGTTTGTGCATTTAGATTTGTACATATAAACATTAACTTCTGAGAATTTGAGAATGAATATTTCATTTACATGCATGTGTGTGTGTACGCATACATTGCTTGCAACATAATTGAACTTAATAATGTATATACCCAGCAGGGGAAATTACTAGTTGTGAACTATTGAGAATACCATCACTTTTTACGTCAACCAGTTCGAGATCGAGGCGATGGCTTACGAAATGTCAACTGTTCGGCCATACCTCAGCGAAATACCAGTGCCAAAAACTAAAAGTTCTAGTCCAATATGTTTCTAGGATAATCAGTTTTATACCAGTTAAAATAAAAAAGGCACATACATTCCATTCTATTCTTAAGTTTAGAAATATTCTAATTCATACAGAACTAATTTTTTTTAAATTGATTTTTTATTAATTTTTTTGGAAGCACTGTACAATTGCATCTAGTAGTTATATTGTAAATATATAAAAGCAATTTTCATTTAAGAATTTAACTTGTTTTAAGAAGGCATTTTACAATATAATCTCCCTGCTACTCACTTCCTGCCCCCATTTGGTCTGTTGCCATTGTGCGTTTTATCGCCTTCGAGAAGAATTCAACCGAAGTAAGCTGGATGCTGCAACGTTGCTTTAATTTTTTAGGAGCTGTTTGTGAGCTACGGCAAATTACTACGTTACTTCAGTCAGAGTTGGTATGCAAAGATCACCAAGATCGGGATTAAGGTCGCTGTTCCTTATGCAGTATGGCGCGTTTACTACGGTCGGCAAGATTTTGTTTTGCAGACGTTGCATAGAGCTGTAGTGCGATTCACTAACTCTTATCGATTCGAAAATTGTTATTTTTCTCTTCAGTATTTGTCGATTGCACTGTCGATTGTGCTATTCACTAACTTATGTTAACTAACACTGAACAGCTGTTTTCTTCTATTTATTCAAACTGATAGAGAGTGGCATCTTTGTCAAATTAAATGTCAGAATGAGCGAATAACATGAAGAAGAGAAACAAAAAAACATAGACGCCAAACTATTAAATGCAGTGAGTGTTTTTTACCAAAAATATATGTACAAAGTAAGTACAATAAAATAACTGCTTATTTCAATTTATTGTTTTATTAATAATTTTTGTATATTGCTTTAGGATGACATCGACAGCTACCAAAAGAAGCCGTGCCACATCCGAGCAGCTAAATCACCTGCTTGACTACCTAATGGAAGTCCCGGGTCTAGCAGGATCTAGGTTCCACAGCCTCCATGGTAAGTTTGAGTGCGATAAAAAGTGGAGCGAGCTTGCAACAAAATTAAATAGTCTGGGTGGAGCGGTGAAGACGGTGAATCAATGGCAAACGGTAAGAAAATATTGTGTTATTACTTAAAAGTAGAGAGTTGTTAATAATTTCCCTAAAAAGGTATGGCGGGACTTAAAAAGCCGCACCAGCATTAAAGCACGGAATAGGCGAAGGCAACAAGCTTTAACGGGAAACAGGCCTATCAGTGAGGAGCCCCTAACGGAACTCGAGAGGCGGGTGTCTGCTCTCATAGGGGAGGAGTATATGAAGAGCCACGATTCAACCCCTGAAAATATTCCACTGGAGGAGGTAAATTGTATGAAGTGTATGTTTTAAAGTGTAACTTACTGGTGTGTAAATTTTTAGGTAATCCAAATGGGTATCGAAGTGGAAGATGAAAGGGTGATTTCGGAAGCCCCGTCGCCTTTACGGACGCCACTGGCAGAGAATTTCACGCTGAGGTCAGGTAATTCCCATATCTCAGACAGGAGAACACCACGGGCGAGCTTGAAAAGAAAGCGCAT
Organism: Anastrepha obliqua; assembly: GCF_027943255.1. NCBI lineage: Eukaryota > Metazoa > Arthropoda > Insecta > Diptera > Tephritidae > Anastrepha > Anastrepha obliqua. Next base: position 3,576,364 of record NC_072894.1, read on the forward strand.
GGAAGAAGACGGTAATGCTCGGAAGAAATTTTTAGAAATTGCAGAAAAACAGGCAGATGCACTAAAGGTAATTTCTTTTGAACTTAATGTAAAATAATTTTATTATGTTTTTCCATTGGTGATTGTTTTTTAATAGATGCTAGCCCAGTCGAGTAGAGAAACAGTAGAAGTCGCGAAACAACAAGCAGATGCTTTAAAGGTAATTTATTTTCAACACATAAAAGTGGCATTTTATTAATTGTTCTTGCTATTTTTTAATAGATCTTAGCCGAAAGCAGCTCTGCAAATGCCCAGGCGAATAAAATGCTGGCGGAGGCAATAGCCGTATTGGGGAATGGTCTAAGCGCTACCGCAGAAGCATTCAACAATCTAACGAATGCAATCTACCGTATGTAGATTAGAAACAAATTCCGCAGTTCCTTTTTATGTGCATATATACATAATTTTTTTTTTTAGTACCTGAAGTTACTTTTTATTTTTATTTTTTATAAGTAAACATGCTGTGGTAATGTTAAGTAACATTAATTAAATGAATTAAAATGTATTGTTTTCGTTTTTACAAATAGACTGATCTTTGAATTTATAAACCATGTGTACATACGCTTATGCATACCTATATACATAAATAGATTTATGTGCCTGTAACCTAAAACTGTATGTAAACTGAAGTTAAAGACTGAATTGTTTTTATTGAATCTGCATATAATTTTGTTCAATAAAAGGTTTTAACAATAAATATGAAAATGTTTTAACTATTTATACCCGAGTGTTCACATAGATATGTATGCGGAATGATTATGAGTGAAAGTAGTATTTAAGTAAAAAAATTAGCAATGAGTCGGTCTTGGATGCGCTTTGCTGTTGAGGATGGTGCATCTTGGTTTACAAAAATGTCGTTTGTTCTGGGCTCTGTGAATTCATTTTCGGTCTGGTATATTCCTTCTCCTAAACGAATATTATGTAAAACAGAGCACGCGTTAACTACTTGTCCAGTAAATCCTGGATCGTACAAGAGTGTCCTTTGTTGAGACAAGCACCGCCACGTTGCCTTAAGAACACCAAAAAGTCTCTCAACTGGGTTACGAGCTTTGCACAATGCCTCATTGTACAAGAATTTCGGAGTACCTTCCGGTTGGTTTGTTAGAGGAGTCATCAGCCAAGGCTCCAAAGGGTACCCGGAATCACCTGCAGAGAATTTTTGATTTTTAATTCCCTTATTTTTATTTAAATATATTTATTAATTGATTAAAAAGCCTACCAATCAAAAATAAGTTATGGTTTCCAATTTCAAAATTCCGTTGCATAACCATTCGCACCGCAGAGGAACTCCAAATGTATGCATCGTGCCGTGCTCCCGGAAATTTGGCATTTACGTTTAAAATTTTAAGTGTAGGATCACATATCTGTAAAACATTAAAAGGGAATCTTGATTCTTGAATACTTTACAAATTATGTTGTTACCATTTGGACATTAAGCGAATGGTAGCCGTGGTGGTTGACATACGCTTCTTCATGACGTTTCGGGGCCAAAATTGACACGTGCGTGCAATCGATAGCTCCAATGGTACCTCCCACAAACGGGGAGGTTGCTGAAGCAAAAATTTCTTTTGCCGCTTGCCGCTCCACTTGGGTCATGGGAAATCTCACCTTTGCGCAAAACATGGAGCTGTTGATTGCAGCTGTTACCCGATGAATGCTACGGCTAACGGACGACTGGCTCATAGATATTCCCCATTGCTCACCTACGGGTCGTTGATAACACCCGGTTGCAAAAAATCGCAGTGCAGCTAGAACCTAGTTGTATAAAGGCAGAATTTAGAACTGAATTAGCTTGAATGTTACCAAATTTACCTGTTTTTCAGTCGAAATCGCTGTTACTCTGGAACCTCTCAGATGGCTGTCAAGCTGCGAAACTACGTCCTCAGTCAAGTCTGGAGTTAAACGGAATAACTTCTGGAACTCCCCTGCATCCAAATCGAAAGGATTGTCCACATGCCGGAGCAAACTTCGATCAACTATTTGAGGGCTCACTTCCTCCTCTCCACGCGATAAATCGTAAGCCAAATACTCAAACGCCATACTCACGCTTTTTAAATAAGTTTTTTTTCATCTAATTTCACAGTTTTGATTAAAATCACTAATTCTTTTTTATCGTTTGATTTAACAACACCAAAATTATTGTCGTTTAGTTCGCGATAATCGACAGGTTAACCAAACAGCTGATTTTGTCTTGTCGATTTTCGTAATGAAATGGGTTACTGAATAGCAAAATCGTAAGAATTGTGGTTAAGGAAAGATAACAAAGCGAATATCGATAAAATGTGTTAGTGAATCGCACCACTGGTGTTCTTTTGGCTCGCGCATTAAATTTAAATGAAACTTCGTTCGGCACAGTAAATGGTTCAAAATTCAAATATTGGTTCAAACTCACACTGTAAAAAAATCTTTATAAAAACAAAATTTAAGATATTCGCTTTAGCAACATAAATAAAATGAATGCCTTTTAAATTTCGTTTTACATTTTATGTGTCCGAGGACTTTCTGCGATAGCCTTTATTTGGAAAAACCCCGTTTTTTATTCAATTGAAAAGCTTGTGCTTAACTGCAGTGCTAATTACAACTCTGGTTCATCGTCGCTGGTAAAGCTTAGTATAGATTATGAAACCAAGTACAATAATTCAAATACATATTTACATTTATTTGGATTTTCTGTAAAAGTTCATTACCCAAAAAAACGTGCATCGAATTTTTGTATGTTCCCTAAGGCTCTGTTTTCTAGGTTCTACTACATTATTAACTTTTTGGGTACATTTGACGTCTGATACACATCATGCACGTGTGTGCCCTAGGAGTGGGTGACCTATTTTGCTTTTATAAATTTATTTTTGTTTTGCTATTCTAATTACCTGTGGTCATCTTAATACGACATATGCCACTAATACTATAGAAATAAATGAATTCTTACATCCTGTTTTTACATACTTCTCCAAGGAACCATACGTCCGTTTGCCAAGCAAATATCTTCTCAAATCCGTACCCAAGTTGTTAATCGACCCTTCCGTAGTACGAAGTATAATAATTACTTATTTATTTTAACGTTTTAAAGTTTGAACTAAGCTAATGCAGAAATATTATAAATGCATTCCTCTTATCTTACTGACTTGGGATGCGAGTGCGAATATTAATTCTTGCCTTTATTTGATAGATCTGTATATAGAGTTTTTTCAAATAAATATTTTCCTCAGAATCTATATTTATATGGTCCTCTAATCATCGCATGCATTGGTGTGCCCATATACAAATCTTAAATTTTCCTATAACAAAAACCAGCTAATTTGCAAAAAAATGTATCATTTTACTACTGCCAATGACGAACTAGTGCGATTTCTGCTTTTAAATACCAGTAGCTGCACTAGACGGTTTCCATATTAGTTTGGATTTTCCTTGCAGGGTACATACAAATGTATTCGCACATACATATGTAGATGCCAGCGAATGATATGCACGCACACATATAAAGGAATTAATTGACTTGAATTCATTCATTAAAAATCAGAAGCGGATGTTGACGATTTTTTGCGCAGAAAACCAGGCGACTAACATCAAATGAGAAAATAAAAGTGCATAAACATACATATATAAATATTTATATTGTACATATACACATACATCTACTAGTACGTGTATATTATTGCACTTGCATGCATTGTGCACACCGGCTCTCTCTTCCTCCCTGGAACTTTGGGAACAATGCACTATGGACATGGCTTTCGGAATTTTATACAATAAGACGTTAAAAAGTAATATAATTTCAAATAAATTTAAAGAACTAAAATTAAATATGTAGATAAAACTCAGATAATAAGAGTCAATAAGTGACTTAAATAGAGGCCTTGGCATCGCAAAATCAATTTCAAGACTTCCATGAAGCCGATTAAGCTCTTCAAATCCTTTTGTAAAAGGCGCGAAATTAGGCTAATTGCATCTGGGAACTTCAACATAAAATGGATTATAGAACAAACTACTCTTTTAGGAACATTCAAACCTATTTGGCCGAGTAGATCTTAACAGTCAATGGTACCGGATATTGTATGGTATATAAAACTTAAGGGGGCAGATACCTGTAAACGGCCATATTTGCCCTGATTTTCATTAAAATTATTTAAAGTGAAGAAGTCAATATATTTTTTTCACAATTGGCATACAGTTTACTTATACATTAAAATAATATACAATTTTTTTTTATTTTAATCATTTAAAATGGCGGATGTACACCCGATTTTTCCAGGAAGGTCGCAGTGGGGCTTCTCAATTGGCGGGCATTGTAGCATCGGCGTCAGTGACCTGAATACAAAATACCAAAAATTGTTTTGTTTATTAATGTCATAATTTCCATATGAATTCAAAATAAATGAAAAAAGACTAGTTGCAGAATAAAATGCTTAAAAAAAATTGAATTGGGGGGCGAATTTCCCTACTATTTTTGCTTCGAAAAAATTATTTTTTCGAAAACTTGAAACACATAGAAAGTAATATCATAAAAAAGATGTGTGCAAAATTTCAGGGAGATCGGTGAATAACTTTTCTAGTTATCGAAAAATATAGTTTCGGGAAAAACGCTCTCCCAGCGCTCGAACACAAAGAATAGAGTCGTCTTGGTTGACGATCTATGATATAATAAATACTTAAATTTACGTTCTAAAAATTTTTTACATAATCTTAAACGATTATATTAACATTTTTGAAAAAAACAAAAAAATAGTTTTCTCGAAATTTTACAGGTATCTGTCCCCTTAAACATTGAACGAGTCGCTTGTGTCAAGTGATCAAATATCGTTAGTACTGTAGGATGGCAAGGGACTATCAAAGTGTAAAGTGAAAAATTTTGTCATTAAATAAAAAAAAATATTTTCAGTGATAGAAATCTTTATTTTGAACCTCACGCGCTCCATTTCTTGTCTGTTTGTATACTGCACCTGCCCAATTCACAAGTATTGCCAAATATGATTGACGTATGAGGCAACTTCCAAAAAAGTATAAGTCTTTCGTTAGTGTAATTAGTTTTGAGCCATCTTGTATTAACAGTAAATCATTAGATGAAAGTTAGTGTTTACTTTTACTTAGGGCGGCATAGTAAATTGAAAACTTTAAAGCCGTTTTTCTCCACGTCTTGGTTTTAAATGCGATTCTCTTAGTTTTATCCGAATGTAAGCTCTTCTGTACCAAGAATGTAAAAAAATAAAATGATCTAGACTTGTAAAAGTACCCTCATATTCTCGCTCACTGAAAGCCCTTTTTGAGTGCCACGCGAACGCAAATTCCTCTGGCCTCTAGCTTCTACAGATATAACTTGTGAATAGACACCCTCCGAGAAGCAAGGCGCCCATGGAACAGTAACCTATCAAAACCTCACTAGGACATCACGCGTCTCTCGATTTTGTATCCTCCTTGGCTATACCGGGCTATCTCAAAACCATATATTTTCATCCACTAGTAATTGTTATTCATAGAAGCTTTTGATTTTCTACCCTGGAATCTATAGTCTTCAATGCATTCCGAAAGTCAATGAAGGTAGTTATAGTGATATCCAAACCATATTACTTTGTAGCAGACTAGCTGCCTTGTCCAAACCAAAGATATCTTCTTCAAGAGAAGATACCGAAGGTATCACCCCTGCAGGCATGTGCATCTCTACGACCACACTGACGAGGTCCAAGACAAAACACAATTACAACTACTGGACCGGATAGTAAACAAGATGCATCGGGGGCCTCTTACAACCTTCCTAAACCCCCGACCCCTGATTGCCGTTATCGGAGTCCAACCACCACCTATTACAGACAAAGCTGCCTCGTGGGACCCGCGTAATTTTGGCTCAATTATGGTCTGGATATTATAGCAGGCTAAGCTCCTACTTATTCAGAATCGACACTGACATACCAGATATATAATATGTCCAGCATGTGAAGGCATGTGCACTATAAAACCAGTCACTAACAGCTCTCTCCCTCTGGACCCTCCACAAATGGAGGGACCTACAGTTTCAAGCCGATTCCGACACTCGAAGGTTTGCCATTGCCTGCCGAGGAGAGACCGCTATTAGAAAAAAACTTTTTCATAATTTTGGTGTTCACCGAGATTCGAACTTACGAACTCTCTGAATTCCGAATGATATTCACGCACCAACCGATTCGGCTGCCGCCGGCACAAAGAAAGTATTATTTGGTTAATAATTATAACGAGGGCCGTAGGAGAAGGCACTATAACAGCAAGGGTCATAAAAAACCATCTGCCGTACGGAGCTGGCCCAAACTGTAGGATCCCTGCTAAACATACTTGAGCGCCGTTACTATCGTGCAAGTCTAATAGTAATGCAGAAATTTTAAATAAAAAATTGAGTAAAAAACACCGCAAATATAGTCAGGTTGCTCACTATGACGTTAATTGCCTCTTAATTCCCCAAATTCAGCCTATTCTCCAACGGAACACACTCACACATACAAATATGCGTACTCAGTCGAGGCAATTACCTCCATTTCCTGGTTTGATCAATGACAAGTGTGGCTTCGTTTGATGGTACCGAGGAGAGGTGTGTAAAATCAACACGTGCCAACACCGATAAGTATTATATTAGTGTGTGTGTGTCTATGTCTGTGATATTTTCGAAAACATACTAAAGTTATTAGCCCGATGAGTTGGTGAGGAATTTTATCTATGCGCACGTGAACTTTGTGCACAAAGCAGAAAGTAAAGAAAGATAGGAGCTAAAATGATCGAATTTCATTCATTTTTCTTTTTCGCATTACTGAATGAATAAAAATGTATACCATTCATGAAATCAAACACTATGGTTTTGATTTTCGAAATGGAAAACAAATACGGCGATATTCCTCATAACTCGACACTCACCGTCGCAGTGTTTTTGTCCGGTTAAGGAAGATGCCCGCCTATGGGCCGCGTACTTTGAATACCCATTAGGTTTGAATTGTTCGGAAATTGTTGTGTATATAATATTTAATGCATATTATTATGGCATGCACATTTTGAAGAAGTAACCATAAAACAGTTTTGTTCTTCAAATTGAATTTCTGATTTTTTTGCCTTCAGTCCAGACTTTTGGACAAGTCTGTCTATCTGAAAATTACCAAAGATTGCCAATCTATCTTCTTCGCCGAGTAAAATCGATGAGTAGAATCAGTTGGCAACTCAAACTCAAATAAATTATACTGATGAGACCTTTCAGCGCTGTCTGTTATGGAACCAAACCTTAGCTCTGCAGTGCGATGCCAAGTATTTTACTGTGTTGCAGTGCAACGTGCAATGTTCAATTCAGATAACGATTTGAAAAATATGTTCTAAAAATGTGAAATTCCTAGAATCAATCATAACACCGCGTTCGTATGTATGTAGACATGCAAGTAAATATGCATGTACGTGTATATGTATGTCTGTCTGTACTGAGCAGACGTACACATGTAAGTTTCCGTTTGTACTTTGTGCGCACTTAAAAATAGCAGTAAACGAAAAATCCCAGTAATGCGTCGCATACAAAATAACAATGCGGTGAATAACTCATAGTTATACTTTTTATAATTACTGTTTTGAACGATTCGTAAACAATTACGTCAGACATTTTTACGTTTTTCCTCGAGTGGTTGTTTATGTTTTATTGCTGTGAGGCGATGGCATCAAACGAAGCTGTATCAACATATACGCATGCACAGTGCTGGATAAAATATTTGCAACTGAAAGCCATCCTTAGACATTTTTTTCTCAAAAAACGAATTTTCCTCTGAAATGTTTCTTATTGTATTTTTTAGAAACCAGAGCATTTCATTAACATATTTGAAAACGTTTAATTATTTTTTCCCATTTGCAAAGGGTACAATCCAAGGTAGTAAGAACAATAGCAGCAGCGCCATGATACGCCAAAAATACGAACACACATAGGAATCTTCAAATACCGATGGTAGATGACGAAATTAAAAATAGAAGAGAAAATATCTCAAAAAAAAGCAGACCCTCCCGAACCCTCTAGCAACTGCTGTCGCCATACAATCGATGTATCAGGTCTACAACAAAAATAATCACTCCGAGTTGTTGGAGATACGTAATAGAAGCGAACCCACGCAAAGGCCCAGGAAGCAGTTAAATTTTATTAAAATTCAAAACCTCACTGCTAGACTTAATCTTACTTCCATTAAAGGAAAACCATATACATACATAAAAAAAGGATAAGTGAATTAATAAAATATAATATAAGTACATCGTGTGTGGTTTTACGAGCTCCAGAACTTAAAATAATAATACAAAACAGTAATTTTGTTGAAATGGATTTTTTTACAATATAATCTGGTAGATAATTTCATGGCATTTACATATGTTTTGAATATGACAACCGGCACTTCACCGACGAGGCTACGAGTGACTTGGTCCATTCGATCAGTCCCTTTTTTGACAACATTTTCTAATAAATCTGAATGATAAATCTAAATGAGCCCAATCAGCAAAAATGCGAAGCGACGATGGTTATTTGGCTTCAATCCTTGCACGAGCTGTATCTTATGGACACTTAAACCAAGATCCTTCCGTAAAATGTGCCACGTAGTTAAAGGAGAAGTGCCAAGAAGCAAATAACAAAGACGAATATGCATTTCGGCGTCTTTTTCAACACTTTGCTTTATGAACTTCACGAATAGATTTTTTTTTTCAAAACAAATTTTGATAATTTCGTTTAACGTCAAAACACGATTCAAGATGACTTGCCAAACCTTATTTTTCTGGCTTGAGGCGCAAAGTGCTAATACGAATGAACTGCATTGGGGTCGATTTGCAGCTTTTGACTTTATCTGCCAAGTCAGAGAGGCTTTGTCTCCAGAGTTCTTTCTACACTTCTTATGTTGGGCCAGAATATTTTGTTGGTGAAGCATTGAAGTTGTGTAATCGTTTTCGAAACATACAACGTTTCACTTCCATATAGCAGCGTCCACGTGACAGTTGAATATCCAGAGCTTGGTATTTCTGGAAATTTGCGAGTTTACCTAAATTGCCATAAGCGCCGAATGCAGCCCTTGCCTTGCTCAATTTGTTGTTAACGTCTTCCTCTGCGCCGCCATTCGCTGTTATAATGCAGCTCAGGTAGCGGAAGATATCAACGAACTCCACTTCTTTGACATCTATCATTACGTGGTTAACGTCTTGGTTTCTATGACGTTTACTTCCAGCCCGAGCTTGCGTGCCAGCATTACTATTTCGCCCGCCTTCGCTTGCATACCGGCCAACCTGTGCGGCAGTAAAGTAATGTGGTAAGCAAAGTCCAATTCCCCAGTTGACTGGTGAGAAACCATGTAATGTAAGAGGACATCCTTGTCAAACTCCAGCGTTGGTTGGAAATGCGTCACTTACGGTACCATTGTGCAGTACCGGCAGTTCAGAACCCTCATAAAGCTATACAGAAGGTTAATGAAGCTGTGCTGATTGTGCTCCAACGTTGTTTAGAGTTGTTTTGGTTTTTTTTGTTTTGACAAATTTCCAGAACTTAAGTACGACATCTCGTAAGTCAAAACAAATTCTAATAGTTCTTCGTTTTCTTTGTTGTTTTCTTAAAAAATTCAGCGTCAATAAAAAACGAATTTAGGCACTGAATTAATTTTAGCAAACACTGTTCAACACACTCACATATATATAAACATATTTACGTCAGCAAAACTTAACTTGCATATAAGCCGATAATTAATTTTAGGTTTTAGCCATTTTAGCCACAACGCATGCGGAAGAGTTTGTCGAGTTTGAACAGTTCAAAATAGCTGCAAACAAGTTTTACCAAGTAACTCTATTGTCTTTGCTAATTTTTGCTGATCGCACCTGCGCCACGAAGATTAATTGGCGCAGACATTGTTTTTTTTTGCTATTTTGTGTTTTGGCTCCTCCGTTTTGTGCAGTCTGTAAAAGGTGAGTCAGTAGGAGAAGCAGCAACTGCCAAAGTGTATTGTAAACGTAGACTCTGGATCTTTGAGTCAGATCTAAAATTCCTGTGTACAACCTATGAGCGGAGCAAATATACAACTTGAATGTTATTGATCTGCCAATGTGGATCATAAAACTGGTTTAAGAGTGCCTTCGTATTTTAAAAACAAACTATTTTCCTATTTAACCTTAGCCGTAGCATCATTTTTTAACTACTACCTACAGATTGTCAAGAAAATGTTTTGACTTACTAAAATATTCGAGTTATTTGTACTTCTTTAACTAAAACCATCGCTTCTATTTGAATTTGGAGAGTCTTTCAAAACTGTTTCATTAACTTAACACATGGGCTGAAAAGTCCCGGAGCTAACAACGAAAACACGTTTTTTTTTGTTCAAAAGTAGATTTATTCATCAACGTAATTTCCATCAAGAACAACGCAACCATTCTAGCGCCGCTCTAACATTTCAACACAACTTTTGTAGAACGATTTATCTTTTGGCCCAAACTAGGCCTCAGTTCCAGCGACAATCTCTTCATTCGTCTGCCAGTAGTCTCTTGGAGCCAAATCTGGCGAATACGATGAATGTGGGAGCACTTCGAAGTTCAACTCATGTAATTTTGCCATTGTTTTGAATCACCAACACCTTCTTGTTCTTGGTCAACACTGAGCAAACGCGGCACCCACATTGAACAGCGCTTTCTCATAGTCAAATGCTCATGAAATATTAATAATGAGTCAAACCACGTCAAGTGGGCCCCGAATTTTCCATCAAATTCCCGATTTTAAAATCAAATGCATTTTTGGATAGAGAATTTGTCACATAATAATTGCTGTGAATAGTTTTTTTTTATTTCGCTTTTTGTTAATGTTATTAACAATTGAATTTTTTTGCATGATATTCTTGTAAAATCAATATCTCAGAAACTACAATTGATAATTTGATGAAATTTATTTCGGTTACCGAAAAATGTTTACTCTATCGATTTAACGTTCAAAGACTGTGTATTTGTTGAAACAATAATTTTTAACAATCATTTTTATAAACAATCGCAATTATTTTTGCATTCTTCACGCTCAAAATGGACAATATTACAGACAGATTAAGCGCATAATGCTCACCTTTAATAATCTGTAAAAAAAACTTTGTTCATCCAATCCGTTCTGAAGATATCGAATTTTTTGTCAGTCGAGGTACTACGCACGAAAACGAACTTGCATGAACATGGCTTTGCAGAGTCGTACAGTCTCCGCAACTTCTAGTGTCAGTGTGCTGTGATTCCTAGTATGTTGTCTATGCGTTGAGGTTAGAAAAAAATTATTATGTATTGTTATGAAAATGGTTCGACCTAATGAGTGTTGCAATCCGTTGGGGAAAAAAGGTCATAATTGCGTACGTCATAATTTATTCCAAATAACCGCTCACTGGGATGTAAAATTCAAACAATACATCGGTAAATACGTTTGCAAACCATGTCGTATGAAGATATATAGAGATGGAAGTGTTACTGAAAGTGCAGCGTATATACGTCCAAGTCCTCAGTGGGTATAATCTTGATATTTATATACATATATTGTGCATTGAACAGTTATTATTAAGGCAAATAAAGTCAATAAGTTCTCAAAATTTGTGACAGAAAATTTAAATTAATTTTTTCTAGTGCTGACCAAGGAGCAGAAAACGATGAGTCTGAAGTTTCTTTTGATGCAAAAGAATGTTCGGATAGTGAAGCTAATTTTGAAAACCAGGAAATTCAGAATGACCTGAAATTAGAAAAGGTGAACAATATTTTACAAGAACTTGGTGAACCGCCAATAAAAAAACGACGTTTTTCAAAATTAAGTGATATGAATGTCAAAGAGATAATAGCAGAAATCATCAACCAAAAAAAAAAAAAAATGAATATACAGCGAGAGCAAATATTCAACAAGAAAAAAAATTTGAATTCAGCATTTGTGGAGAATATAAAGTCTGCTTTACGTGAGAAAAAAAATGCAAATGATAAAATTCAAATTTTAACAACGGTACCAGATGAGGTAACATCGAAACAAATGCGTGAAACATTTAGTATTTCGAACAGGATTTAGTATTTTTAAAACGCTAGCCCGAAAAGCAAGTATGCAGCGTGTTGCTGGAAATCATATTCGCGATGCTAAAGCTCTTTTCGAGTGGGCTAAAGGTGCGTTCAAATCGATAGATTTTGTTTTTTGTTTGGAAAAAGATCATGATGCACATGAAAAAAAAAAATTTCCAAACGCTTCAATGAGGCAATAGCTATAAAAAAAACGCGACAATTTCATCACTTCGAACCTGCAAGTAACAAAAAGATTCGCAGTAAAATCTTCTCCGAGGACACATCTTGTTTCGAGACTATTATACCTAATTAAATTTTGTATGTTTTCATGTAGATATGGATGTATGTAATAAAAATTCTAGTAATGAAAAACCTCATTTGCGAATCTTTAATCTTTTTTTAAGTGATATACGTTTTAGCGTATGATCCCATGGGACAATGCAAGGCCAACTGCGAAGCGCGTCGCGTTGCACCAGACTATACTTAGATAGTTTGACAAAAAATTCGATATCTTCAGAACGGATTGGATGAACAAATTTTTTTTTACAGATTATTAAAGGTGAGCATTGTGCGCTTAATCTGACTGTAATATTGCCCATTTTAAGCGTGAAGAACGCAAAAATAATTGCGATTGTTTATAAAAATGATTGTTAAAAATTATTGTTTCAACAAATACACAGTCTTTGAACGTTAAATCGATAGAGTAAACATTTTTCGGTAACCGAAATAAATTTCATCAAATTATCAATTGTAGTTTCTGAGATATTGATTTTACAAGAATATCATGCAAAAAAATTCAATTGTTAATAACATTAACAAAAAGCGAAATAAAAAAAAACTATTCACAGCAATTATTATGTGACAAATTCTCTATCCAAAAATGCATTTGATTTTAAAATCGGGAATTTGATGGAAAATTCGGGGCCCACTTGACGTGGTTTGACTCTAATATAAAAGCATCACGCAACTTCACTTCTCGATCATTCAAAATGTGTGGACTTTTTTGATGTTTTCTGGTATTATCGCCTCATTTGAATGTCCACTGCGTCGTGCATCATCGGTGTCTCTACGATCACGTTTGAGGTAGTAGAAGCGTCACTCTTAGCACAATAACTCACGGACTAATGAATATAATATCATGCGGTATCAACAGCTCTCTCTTTCAGGTTAATACTAACTGAAAAAGAGGTGAATGCAATAAAACTAGTGCCATCTAGTGTTAGGCCCGGGACTTTTTACCCCATGTGTTTGATATAGTAGTTACCAGTACTGCGTAACGTAAACTTTTTGAATCCACCAAAGCAAGCAAAAACACAAATACAAAAACAAAACGAATGCTTCTCTTAACTGACAAGAAAGTGTTTTTGCACGTCTATTTTCGGCAGCGTTTGATAAAAAAATTAAATATATAGCGTTATCTCACTGAGTTGTTACGCACGCGTTAATCATACGTCAGTCATAAAATGACCGTAAAACTGATTTGTTTATCAAAATATGGAATCGTAAGTAAATTATAAATATCGCAAAAATACCTGGAAAACGAACATCGTTTGAGCTGACTCAGCAGATCTATTATAATTATAAAGGGTTTTCCAATAACAGGTCTTACAGGTGAATGGATTGCGCTATCGAGATATGATTAACAATTTTTTATGGCCGGAATTGGATGGTATTGATCTGGACAACGTTTATTTTAAACAAGACGGCGCTACGTGCCACACAAGCAACGGAAAAAGTTTCTGGACCGGTTTATCTCTCGAAGAGGTGATCAGAATTGGCCACCGAGATCTTGTGATTTAGCATCTTGTGACTTTTTTCTTTGGGGCCACGTGAAAGAGAAGGTCTACGCCAACAGCCCAGGGTCGATTCAAGACCTCAAAGATGTAGTTCGAGAGGCTATCGAGGACATAGGGCAGCCACTTTGCAATTCGGTTATGGAAACTTTCATGAAAAGGATGTGGTCCTGTAAGCATGGTCGTGGTGATCATTTGCCTGATGTTATTTTCCACTATTAACGGCATACCTTCCTCTTTATAATGAAATAAACATCCGATCAGTTATTATATATTAAAAAATAGCATTTTTCATTGAATATCAAAATAACACCTCTTATTAAAAAACCTTACAAGAAGAAAAAGTGTGCAACAGTTATCAGAAATGTTTTAGTTCACCCGATAAACTATTTATAGCATAATAAGTAGTGCAAAAAATGAAAATAGGTTGGAGCCAAAATCTGCATGTGGAAGACCACGGAAAATATCTGACCGCGTGGAACGTATTTTGTTGAAGAAGTAGCCGCAATCCCTCAAATTTCGACAAATTATCTTACTAGTGAGCTTTTAGATGAGTGCGGGGTCGAATTTTCTCATGAACCATTCCGTCAAATTTTGCAAAAGAACAACCATATTTCACGAGTTGCTCGAAAGAAGCCTTTGGTCTCTGCACCACATACTGAAAAGCCGTTGTCTTTCGCTGAAACATGCCTAGCTCAACCAGATAGCTACTACGATGGATCCAATAGAGTGTGGAGGTAGCCATTAAAAGCGCTGGAAAGGCGGAATATTATAACGAACAACGTAGGGGATGCATGCCTAGCAAGGGAGAGGGTCATTTTCTATTTATATAAGATAAGATGGATGCACGGCATTATTTAAATATTCTGCAATGCCAGTTGACAAATAGTGCAACAAAATTCGCCGATTATCTAAGGGACGCGTCGTATTTGGTATCCTTGACAAGGTATAGAGAGCGACTCACATTTCCACTCGTAAGAAGCTGAAGATAACGTAAAGTCAGTAGTCTTATATGGGTGTGGCACGTGGAACATGACAGCGTGCACATTACAAACTTTGTAATATTTTCGAAATCGCCGCCTGCGTAGGATTGTGCGAATATTCTGGCCCAATGTTATAAGCCAACTCGTGGAGGCGACAAGTTGAACCTGAAGCGAAAAAAACAGGTCATTTCTGTAATCAAATTCCATTCCTAGTCCTACATACATACATATATCAAATTACATTGTGGCCTTATGTTCCACTTAGGAACGCCGAAATCATTAACTTCCGGGAGAATTTCTAAATAAATTAAATAGTTTTAAAATTTTTTAGAGATAAATTTAAAATTATCTATAACCGTTTTAAAAGGCTGGCATGCTATTGCCAAATTCAAATATTGGCCAAAATACCAAAAATTTTAAAACTTTTTTTAATTTCAATCTTAACAAAAAAAACAATGTCAAATTGTGTTTTTCTATTTTTCGTACTGCAGAAAGTGGCGCAAAAAATAACACCGTACAACACGAAGAGGGTCTGGGAATAAAATGTTTCAGACACCGTTTTTAAAGTATTTTTAGGGATCAAACGGCATTAGAAATCACAATTTTCTTACAGATAAAACAACTTATTACTTCCACTTTAAAACAAAAAAATGGTCAAAAATAATTTCAGTTCTGATTTAATTTACAAGAACGTTGATAACTCAGTAAATTAATCAGACTGTTAAATAATAATATTATTTTACCAGATTCGTATTACTTCTTCAGGCCGTCGTTCCATGCTTTCTACAATCCAGTACATTAATTTTTTCTCTTCTGAGCCATTGCTTCACTGTCTTTGCAGTATGCTTTGTCCTGCATAAATGCCCAATTTAATGGCATAAACTCAAACACAAATGGCTCCATTCTATTCTGAAGTATATCCAGATACTGAAATCCATCAATTTTACCAACCACGCAAAAAAAACGGCCCAACACCATGCCAGGAAAAAGCTCCCCAAACCATGATGCTTCCACCGCCGTGTTTAATCGTCTTTTTTTTTAACCTAAGATTTAGCGCTTGATTTTTTGGACGGCGTAGATTAGTTTTCCCATCTGGTCCCATCCTATTTATTTTTGTTTCGCTGGTCCAAAGTACGTTTTTCTAAAACTTAATAGATTTGTCTTTGTGGGGTTTTGCAGAGGCAAGTCGGTATTTGATATGTATTTTTGAGAGGAATGGTTTTTTTCTGCTTATACGGCCAAACAGCTGAGCTTCATTAAGTCGCCTTCCTACAAGCTTTCTGGACACCTGTAGTCCAGATTCTTTGCTTACTTCAAGCATTATTTGCCGTGCCGACTCTGCTTTGCTCTTGCGTATTATAGCTCTATCCACATTAACATCAGTTTGTTTATGTTTATGTCGAATTCGGTAAGGACAATAACTTAAAAACATATTAACTCTCTACCTCCTCTGATAGGTATCTTTTACCTTATTCGAAGTAAACTTTAAGAACCGTGCACATTTGTTCCTGGCTCCCTGTACCATTCCTGTTGTCAGAAGGCTGTTACTTTTATACCCGCACCCACTTGTGCTCACTTAACGGCTATGTGTCGAGATAGACATAGATAGCCATGGAACTCAGAATCAAAAGAGAAGTCAATCCGTGAGCTCATCTGTCTGTACGCATGTTAAATCGAGCAAAACTTAATATATTTCACGGTATTTGGACGGTAGCCTGCGCCGCTCACTTTTGCATAAATGCGTTTATCTCGATATGACTTAATAAGAAGATACAAGTATTATTGGGGTCGGATAAAACCACGCCCACTTTTTATTTTAAAGCTAAATTTCCGTTCGTCGCACTGATGTCACAAACTGGAACTCTCAATGCGCTTGAGGTTGTTTTATTCCAAAAATCAAAAGCCAGCCCAAGTTTAATTTCACTAAACTATATGCGGGTATATAAAGTTCGGTCCGCACCGAATTAAGCCTTTCTAATGTCTATCTTAATCTTTACTTTGTCGAAAAGGGCAAACTTCAGAGGCCGAACATCACACTTTGTCCTGTGTCTTTAAAAAATAACCTGTCCCTTAAGTTGGATTATGTGGTACGACACGGTCTTATTACTTGAAGTTCATCCAACGCACAGATATACAGACGTACGAAAACTTGTTATGCGTGCAGCCAAACTTCTCCAAGTGACCTACATCTGTTTGCCGATTCGGATCGGTAGATGTTGTTTTAACTATGAGCAACTGTTTCATGGCATTGGGGGGTGATCGGTAGTAGAAAAATTTTTGCTATCAGTTCCTATTTTATGCCTACACTGCATATCGCAGGAGCTAGTGCGGCTGCAGCGGTCACCTCACGTCGTCGCTTCATCATTTAAACACTTTAAATTAGATAATAAATGAAATGCCAAAAACCGGCGCTGCAATTCTCGTATATGTTCTAATCAGTATATATGTAAGCTGCAAATTGATATCAAAGAAACGTGTCAGCCATTTTCAAGATTATAAAGTGCCCCTGTGCCTATCTACGCTTGTCAAATCACGCGCTTGCTCTTCTACGAAATCACACAAAACCACCAACTCCATTGAGTAATTAAATTCCTTTGCCAGCAACAATTAATATTTTAATATAAGTCTCCGCTATGCAAAAGTATCTTACGGTGAGCGCGAGTATGTTATCCCCATATCTAGACCGAACTGGCTTTTATCAATTAACTTGCCTCCACAATCGCCAATCGGTACTACTCTACCCTTGCCTTTCAAAGATTTGCATCTGCTGACGAACTTGCTGATGTTTTCCCTTCGTCGCCATCAACAGCTCATGGAGCGGAAAACCAACAGAAAGTACGTTGGCTGACGTAGACCAATGAAGAAAATCCCACAATGTTCCTACAATGCATACTCATGCATTCGCCGGCGTAATGGGTCGCTGCTCTCGTAGTCGCTACTTCTCCGATCGTTATGCCTCTACTCTGCTAGAAGCCGTGCCGACATTCCAGCCTTCTCGCCTTGTGTCTAGCTGCGTGGCTGTTATTTCCCCTTTTTACTCAACTGCTACCGTGGAATGTAGCTGTTGTTGATGTCTTTGCTGCTTAGCGTTAGAGCTGGGAGCTTGACATCTACATATTTCGTTGCTTTTGTTTTTCGTCTGCGGTTTGGATTAGATTGGTTTACCCTGGCTTAGAGTGGTTTGACTTGGCTGAGTTTCGACACTTTTTGCCCCTTTTGTGCCCTCCTCCTGCATTAGCTTGTTCTGTTTGTTTTTCCCTCGTTGGAATAGTGTCAGCAAGCTGCCACTGCAGTCACTGTCTTGTTGTTGTTCGATTTGTAAAGCACAGAGGCGTGCTGGCGTTGCATTAATATTCCGCTCACATTTTCTGGTTGTGAGTCATTTTCGAATTTGTATATTTCACATTTTTGGCATCGCCTCTGACGCTAGTCGTAGCGGCTGCTATGTGGCTTGGCTTTAAATTTACTTTTATTAAGTTTAACCACGCATAGCACCAGCAACAACAACAAGAAAATAGCAATGGAAAATATCGAAGTTGCTCGAAGTGTGAGCTGGTGAATGGTGAATGGCGAATGCCATACTTGGGCGTTGACGACGAAGACGCTTGATTTCGTTAGCCGGGCGCTTGACTTCTACTCTCTGCCTGTTAGCTGCTGCTCAGCTGGCATGTGCATTTTGGCATCACTTGTCGAAAGGCTTACGCCGTGTCGGAACAGTAGGTGCAGGCAGTTTCCGAATACTTAATTCACCTGTCAATGTGGGCGAGAAAGTGGGCATAAATGCTCATCAGTGGCGGTATTACAAGGAGGGGAGGGACAGATAAAAATTTTGCGCTAACATTAGAAGAAATCGATGAAGATTGGCTTCTATGTAGATAATCGTGTATATAAAATAATGTTATGAAACTAACAGTACATACATACTATATACAAAACTCTCAATGATGGCTGTTGTGCCTAGAGTTTTTTTGCTTCTTTTTTGTTTTTGAGTGACAAAAGGAGCTGATTTTTGTAGGGATTTTTTTTAAATCAGCATAGGCAATATAAATAAGAAGAGAGTTTTGGTACAAATCTATCAAGGTGATACACAATTCTATTTATTTTCCTTGGGGAGTTGAGCTCAGCTCACAGTGATTTTCACCCGTATGTACATAAAAGATGGGAAATGAATGACGGTATCCCATCAGAATTTTCGAAAAAAGGTTCCATTGATGTCATCACCTTAAAGTTGTAATCGAAATGCCATTGCCTGCGCTTGCTTTGGATTCGGAGCTCCAGATGTGCCAATTTTATTTGCTAACATAGCCGCTGAAACATACAGAGCCCATACTTCGGAAGTAATTTTTCAATACTTCAAAGCCGTGCCACCTATTTCATACTGTCTACATTTGACCCTTTTATTCCTGCATGAAACGTTGGGCCGTAACAAATTGTTTTGACTTGTCCCGATTTTGCCGCAGTACTTTCACTTCACCTCATGTTTTAATCGTCTTTTCCCTTTCCGCCTCAATAAAACTTCTCTATGAGTTATAGCCTAGGCAGACGGTGCCGTTAATCAAGATTAACGACTTAATGCGGAGTTATCGCAGCAACTAAGTTCAAGTAATGCAACATTGCCGAAAATCGACGATTAATATATGTTGTGAATGAAAAATAATGATACTTTTAAAGAGAACAGCAATAAAGACTGGATGAAATGCTAGTTTGCACTAATACGTTCGAAATTACATTAATTGTTTTGATATTTTGGAGCAGTTCGACAAATTGCAATTTGAATTTTTTTTTCACTAAACAAAAACTTCTTAGCATCAGCGTAGCTAATACTCGTACCAGTATTTGTTGTCTGCGGACTACAGGGTTTGATTGAAAAGAAATGAGCCTTCCCGCGCGGAGCGTCTGCCAAGCGTTTAACCAAATCGGCTGGTGGGGGAAAATTATCGTTGGACCTACCCCTTCCACTAGAAACCTGTATATTTTGCTGACAAAACTATCCAATAAGAAAATCAGCTGTTCACTAATCCGCGTAACAAGCGTCTGTCACTCTACAATTTTAATTTGCGCATCTTTTTGTGACAGATTTCACGTTTAACAGGCGTAAAGGAGAACCGACTTTGCGTTAGACTCAAATATCCGTAATTTGGTGTTTCTAGATACCTGTTGCGAGCCAGATATGGAGCTAAGGTTGCTCTTAAATATCTGCATTGAATTCATGATAACCCTGCACTCGTAAGTAAAAGAGCTTACTTTCTCGATGGGAGGTGGCTTTGTGATGAAGTTGGCAGTGACTTTCATAGCCTTCGTTTTTGCGATACATATTTTGTAACTGCATTCGAATTTGTTTGCATATCAGATCACTGTTTTAGGAAGGTTAACGATTATGCCATCTTTCATATTGTCTAGGTATGAGGTATGAGGTTCTCGCCTCATGTTGATCGCTAAATGGCTATAGGAGTCAAAAAAGCATGTGATCTTACTAGAAACCAGCCAATTGGGTTCACCATTTTCTCATAAACAACCCGCATTCAAAAGTATAAAAGTGCAGTAGTCGTGTATCTTTGAAATATATGTATGTATGTATGTATTTCAGAGTTTTTAAGACTGAGCTGAGATGGTATATCCCGCCTCTAACCAAGGCAGACGACGCGTTCCACATAGAGAGGTTTCTCAATGTTGCCACAGACGCTACGCTCTGAGAAACATCATTGGGCATATTCTAAAGTTCGTTGCACGTGCCTTGCTGCTATTATCATTTTATTGCATATGTATTTCATATTTAGAATATTTCCAACAACCATCTCCAGTATGCGGCCAGGTAATTTCCATTCACCCACCCACACACGCATATATGTACTTACAAGCCCATGTATGCATGTATATGCGCCATCACACACATACATACAATGAATATTTTATGTTTTAATACATACATACACACATACATGTGTATCATAGATATTTGGTATTTGCAATGTGCCATACGCACTCCACGTCGCACTTGCAGCGCTCCACGCGTCTCCATACTTGCACACACACACATACATACTGCAGAAATTCACGAAATGAATTACACTAACAGCAACAAAAAAATTAAACTTGCATGTCTGTTGCCCTACACCAGCACTCCTCCCCCTCCCCTTCCTATTCCCACCAACCGAAGTTTGCTTTTCGTTGGCTGCTTAACATGCAACCGGATGTTGTGGGATCTTTTTTTTTGCGAATTGCGCGGTTTTTCCGCCATTCAACGTTTTTCATTTTTTATTTAGCGAATTTTGCTTTCGTTTTATTAA
The DNA here is from genome assembly GCF_027943255.1 of Anastrepha obliqua. NCBI lineage: Eukaryota > Metazoa > Arthropoda > Insecta > Diptera > Tephritidae > Anastrepha > Anastrepha obliqua. The sequence continues at coordinate 3,597,469 of NC_072894.1, forward strand.
CTGCTATAAACGCTTATTAAATAATAAAATGCCCTGAGAGCTGGTGCGCTGGCGAGCTGGTGAGCTGCAGTCGACGGCGTTCGACTTCATGGCAGTTGAACGGCTGTGTGGAGCGCCAGTGGAAGCGGGTGTGTGTCATGCTCGATGATGACAATGCGCTATTCATTGTTGTTATTGTTTTATTATTATATACTGGCCTGATTCGTAGTACTTATGTATGCATGTCTGTATGTATTTATGTGTATGCCGTGACATTCTCTTTATTAAATATTTGTGTGCCAGGTTTAAAAATAGACAAACCCGGTATTTGTAAATACTTACATACATACTTACGTGTGCACCTATGCACGAATGTATGTTAATGTTTACTATTTTCAGCCACAAGTAGTCGCGCGTCGCTTGTTAATATGAATTCCAACTATCGGCAAGTGGTGGAGGCTCGAAACAGACATGCATGAGACATGCACATTCATGCATACATTTTTCGTATTGTGTATGTATGTAGACATGTGCACGTAATGCAGATTTTTTACATATGTACATACATATATCCCGCAAAGTGGCTTCAAGTGTATCCAATTTTTTGCTTTTATTTCAAATGATTCGCTTGGAAATTCCTTATCGATCTAGGCTTTGGAAGAACGAGAAGTCAAGTCATGTAAATAGAGCTATGAATTACATAACCGATATTTTTTAAGGTTGTTTAAGTTGGTGATTTGGGATGCTTAATTCGCTTAACGTACCCATTGTTTGACTACCATTTGGTTGGTCACGGGTGGACTACCTGAAAGCGGTCACCAAAACACGCTCCTGCTTTGAGCCCATTAAAAGAGTGGGCAAAATAGAGCTTTGGACTGACTTTGATGATGCAAGCAAATCTGTGCTGAATTTCGACCACCACCAGTATTTCTATGGCTACCATACTTATTGCATAACTAGACTTTAAAGTAACAATTTACATTTACTGTCACTTTTCAGATGATTTGATAAATTGATTGGAAACCAGTTTTTCGGTAATGAATATAATTTTAGGATTATAATATAAATAATATATTTTATTTATTTCCTTTTTCTATACAAATATCAAGTTATTCTTTTATTTTATAGAGGCAAAAGTGTTTTACAAAATTTAGGTTTCATACAAAAATAAACTTAAAGTTAACGATATCGTGGCGGGTTGGATGAGTTTTACAATTCGCCTTTTTAGTTCTCTTTTGCAAATCTCTCACTGCGCATTCGAATTCTTCAACAGAATATCCGTGCAGAAACTTCTGCCAAATTTGGTTTCCTGGTTTGAAGATCAAACAATTTTGCTTTATAAAGGGATTTCCAAACAAAGGTGTTATTTTGATATTCAAAGAAAAATGCTATTTTTTAATATAAATGATCGGATCTTTATTTCATTATAAAGAGGAAGGTATGTCGTTAATAGTGGAAAATAACATTAGGCAAATGACCACCAAGACCACGCTTACAGGACAATATCCTTTTCATGAAATTTTCCATAACCGAATTGCAAAGTGGCTGTCCTATGTCCTCGATAGTCTCACGAATTCTATCTTTGAGGTCTTGAATCGACCCTGGGCTGTTGGCATAGACCTTCTCTTTCACGTGGCCCCAAAGAAAAAAGTCACAAGGTGTTAAATCACAAGATCTTGGTGGCCAATTCTGATCACCTCTTCGAGAGATAATACGGTCCGGAAACTTTTGCCGTAAAAGATCAATGGTTTCGTTACTTATGTGGCACGTAGTGCTATCTTGTTGAAAATAAACGTTGTCCAGATCAATACTATCCAATTCCGACCATAAAAAATCGTTAATCATCTCTCCATAGCGCAATCCATTCACCTGTAACGCCTGTTATTGGAAAACCCTTTACTAAAAAACTTAAAAAAAATTAATTTAATTTTATTCAGTTTTTAGACATTTCCCATTTTCATTTCCATTGCAGTTTGTTTTCAGTTTTCTGAAAAATATTTTTAGCTCTTTTCAAAAACTTATAACCCTTTAATGGATACTTGAAGAAACATTTTTTTATTCCGCTATCGATTCTTAAACGAAAGAAAATAGTTTTAACAATGTGTAAAGTGGTTTCAGCTGTATGAGAACTATCGAGCAGCCTCGAAAACCAACAGTGAATGTTTCCTGCCAACAAGTGCTACTTTGGACTAGGTTGGCAATTGAGTAGTAAATTCCTCTCTCGACGAACAAAACTAACACTCTACAAGACTGTCATCATGCCCGGCCTAACGTATGGCGCAGAAGCGTGGACGATGACAACATCCGATTAGGCGTTATTTGCAAAGTTTGAGAGAAAGATTCTGCGGAAGATTGTTTGGACCTTCGTACTTTGGTGACGACGAATATCGCAGGCGGTGAAACAATGAGCCGTATGAACTTTACGATGACATAAACAAGGCGCAGCTTCGTGGGCTGAGCCATGTTGTCCGAAGTATACAAACGCTAGGCTCTGAAAGTCCAGATGGTGCAGCACCTCCTCTGTGTTGAAAAGATCAGGTGGAGAAGGACTTGGCTTCACTTGCTGTTAGATGAGAAAGAAATGACTGGCGCGGTTTGTTAAACTCTGCCAAAATCGTGTAACCGGTTATCGCGCCAATTAAGGAGAGAAAAGGAAAAATAATTATCGATATCCATTAATATTGTTGGACAGCTGAGAATGGCAAACTTTGTTGGCAGTTCTGTTTCGTAAGGTTTGGTATTGCATCATAAATCACGCCAGACCAACGCTTCCAAATTTTGGAAATTTACTTTGAAAAAAAAATTAATCTGTTCGCAAAGTTCATATAGCATTGGTGAATTTGCGTTACGGGGAGTGCCGAGCGCTATCGAGACGTGCTGATGAGTAGATTTCAATGCAGCGTTACTGCACTTAATTATTAAGCATTTTTTAAATGACGACCATTCATAATAGTATGAGAATAATGAAATCGATATCGTTATTATAAGCAAAACCCGTTTTTATAATTTTATGTTAAGCACCCGCCTTGGGCTTCGAACCCAGACCCATCAAATGTTAATCACGTACTAACCCACTCGGCTTCGGTGGGACGAAGCTAAAATGCCGCACTCAGGGCTGTAAAATGTTGCCTTAGGATGTATGCAGAACATCGCATAATTAGTGAACTGTGTATATTCCTAGTAATGAGCATATTCCAATAATGAATTCAAATTCCTACCTACCCAGAGTCGACCCCACACTCGCAAGCTGGATCGTACTATCACAGGGTGGTCCACGAGATTTTCTGCAGTATTTCTAAACAAAACCGCGTTAACGTTGCCACTGGTCCAAAATACGCACCAAATTGTCCCTCTCTAAGGATGCACATCCTTCATACGCTCACGCGCGGCTTTTCCGATCCCCTTCCCAACATTCCGATTCCCTTGTTAATATGGCCGCCGAGATGAAAATATGATTGGGACTTCTTTGTGCTCTAAATGCTCTGTTTGGAACACCAACATGAACTTTCGAAATAAGTTTGTAATATTTCCCAACGACGCTCTTGCGCAAATCGAGTTATGATTCTGACTTTCCAGCGGGCGCAATTTGTCACTGCCAAAATAGCATATGATTAAATAGCAACTGTATGGGCCACCCTTTAAAAGATATCTATGATTTTATATGCATGTAGATGTATTTATGTGTGCATGTATTTGTGCGTGAGCCGTTTTCATTTCTTGTCAATTAATAAAAAACGATCTAGCATTTGGTTTTTTGTTGTAATCGGCATATCTCATTTGTAGTCGTAGTAAATATAATTTATTGTATTCAACCTCAAAATTTCCGGTTTCGTGTGATTTCGTCAAGTTGTAACTGGTATGTACCGTACGTCGCCAAGTTGGGCTTTTGGTAATTAATAAAGTAGCGCAAATGGAAACAAAAACAAATTTTGGTCAAAGTCATAAGTATTCATGAATATCCATTAGGTTATGTGACGATCCTTTACCGATTGAAAGTTGACATTTTATTGATACTTGAAACTTTTGACTCCTGATTTCCCTTTCAGTTTTCAGTGCCATTGAACATTCTGGTTCGACATCTCCATCTTCATCTAGCCGTACCAATAATTAAATGTTTACCACTTCTCGCTAAAAATTTATTTCTTGCAGTTTTATTTGTTATAATAATGACAACATAACGTAACAAAGGCCTTCTTCTTTAAATAAAAAAAAAATTACCACAAACTATTTCACCGTGGCAGAAATTATACTGAAGTTGTGATTAATATTGTATTTTAAAATATTTTTATGCCCGGGAAGGTATTACAATTTTGTTAACATAACGGTTGAATCTTCAATATATATGTATACATATATTTAGTATATTATTGGCGCGTACACCCTTTTTGGGTGTTTGGCCGAGCTCCTCCTCCTAATTGTGGCGTGCGTCTTAATGTTGTTCCACAAATGGAGGGACCTACAGTTTTAAGCCGACTTCAAACGGCCAATTGTTTTTTTTTAGAAGGAGCTTTTCCACGCAGAAATACACTCGGAGGTTTGCCATTGCCTGCCGAGGGGCGACCGCTATTAGAAAAATGTTTTTCTTCATTTTGGTGTTTTATCGAGATTTGAACCTGCGTTCTCTCTGAATTCCGAATGGTAGTCACTCACGCACCAACCATTCGGCTACGACGGCCGACAATACATAAGCTAAAATACGGCAAAAGGAGTGGAAAATTGCCATTACAGCCGGATTAATTAAATACAGCGGACCAGCTGTCGTATCCGCACTAACAAAGCTTACACTAAAAATCTGGGAAGGGGAACAATTCCACTTGACAGACAATCCAATTTAATATTTCCGATTCATAAGACAGGAGACAAACGCGTCTGCAACAACTTCAGAGCTATACCTCCATTAAGCTCTGCATACAATTTCACAAATATGCTCTTCGAAAGAATTAATCCTGGGAGAGAATATTTTGGACTAATAGCAATGCGGATTTCGAGCAAATAGATAAACCACAGATCAGTGTTTCGCAATGTAACAAATCTTTGAAAATTTGTATGAATATGACCTGACATCCACTGTCAATTTGTACTATAAAAAAGCTTTCGACAGAAATAAACCTCCTTCTCTCTGTCGGCAAGATATACAGATAAAAACAATATTGCTAATTATAGACCAATTGCCAAATTATCCACGGTTTCAAAATTATTTGAATTAATAGTGAAAGGTAAAATCTATTTCGTAGTTAGTCGTTATATTTCAGTAGACCAACACGGCTTCATGAAAGGTAGATCTACTGTTTCAAATCTTGCTGTGTTCTCTGAATATTGTATATCATCGTTTAAAAAAAAAACTCAAGTTGATGCTGTTTACACAGACTTTTCAAAAGCATTTGATAAGGTTAATCACAGGGTTTTAATTTCCAAATTGAGTGCTATAGGATTCCATTCCACTCTTTTAAAATGGATTAAATCCTATCTCTCCTCTCGGAAATGTGTTGTTAATGTAGATGTTGTGTCATCTATTTCTTTTATTGCGTCCTCTGGTGTACCTCAGGGTAGTATACTGGGTCCCTTACTTTTTATACTTTTTATTAATGACATTTCTGGTTGTTTTAATAACGCAAATTTTCTCTTGTATGCCGATGATTTAAAGATATACTCGAGGATTGCAAGTACAGTGGACTCTTTAAACCTTCAATCTGATCTAGATAACGTTGATTCTTGGTGTAAAAGAAATAAGTTAGATTTAAATATAAGCAAGTGTTTTTATATTTCTTATTCTAAATCTTGTTCTCTTATACCCACTTCCAACCACATTTGTGGTTCTAGCTTATCTCATCGAAGTGAAACTACTGATCTTGGTGTGGTATTTGATTCTAAATTCTCTTTTCAAAAACATTTAAATCACACTATTTCAAAGTCTTATTCCGTACTTGCGTTTATTCGACGTTTTAGTTCAGACTTTGCTGATCCATATACTCTAAAGTTGTTGTATACGTCTCTGGTGCGTTCCAAGTTGGAATATGCCGTCTTTATTTGGAGACCATATTATGCTTGTCATATTAGTAGGCTTGAACGTGTCCAGAAAGCCTTTGTGCGTTATGCATTGCGTTCTTTAAATTTCACTGATCCAAGTCCATCCTATAAAAGTCGGTGCTTGCTTATAAATCTAAAATCACTAGATATTAGAAGGACTATTCTCTCCATTACTTTCCTCTTCGATTTGATAAATGGGGTTATTGACTCCCCATCGCTACTCGAGAAAATCAATTTCAATATTCCTCAGCGAAGTTTACGGAATCATGATTTTTTCTGGTTAGGGATGGCAAGAGCTAATTATGCTTCCAATGCTCCGATTTCTAGAACTCTGGGTGATTTTAATTCGCTTTCAAATCATACTGGCCTGGATTTCTGTTCCACAAAGAATCACTTCAAATTGGTTCTAAATGAATTGTTGAACTAAATTCTTAGTATTAATCTAATCTTCTTCTGTAAATTATAAAAAATGTATTCTTTTTCTTTCACTCATTACAATTGAAACTAGTTAATTATAAGTTTAATTTTACTTTGATTAATTTATTCAGCATTAATCTGTTTTCATAGTCTGTAAGAAATACTGTATTTTTAGACTATTAATTAATTAAATAAATAAATAAATAAATAAAAATCGTGTCGCTGGTATCTATGATCTTGGCAGGAACGATATCCAAAGTAATGATACAAGGACAAACTACGGGATCTTTCGATGTTAACACTGGTGACAAGCAAGGAAATATGCTACCTACTGTAATTTTTAATTTGGTTTTAAGCTTTGTCATCTGCGAAATCGACCCTGGTGCAACCATCTTCACGAAGAGCATTCAGAACTGTGAGTATGCTAACGATCTGGCTATTGTTGCAAAAAATCCACGCGCACTTGGATTTGCGCGTTAAAAATCATTAATAAAGCAAAGGGTCTGGAAGTTAATGTTGATAAGGCAAAATACCTCGTAGATCAAGAAATACCACTCGCTACACCAACCTGGAAGTTGGTCCACATACCTTTCAAAAAGTGGAAACCTTGAAATACCCGGTTATAAGCCTTAGCAGCAAAGCGGACTCTCTAAGCTGCGCAAGCGATAGAATCCAAACTGTCAAAAGAGGTTACTTTTCACTTCTTAAGCTACTCAACAAGAAAAACTGCTCTCATGGTCGTGCAAGCTGCAAGTCCATAAGGCGGTAGTAACACCGATAGCAACTTATGGCTGAGAAGCATGGGTTATGACCACCAACATTAGGAAGCACCTCCCACTCTTTGAGCGAAAGATACAATTGGTCCAGTTACTCAGAAATATATAATAAAAAATATCGGTTTTTATTTGAGCAAATGATAAAAAATATGGTGTGAAATTTAAAAAATATAGATTTTGGTTTTTTAATAACACAAATTTTAAAATCAAACTTTACGAGGCATACGGATACCTGTATGCTGGTTATTATTATAAGTCATTCGCGTCGGCCGAAAATATGTATATGATAATAAATATATGTACACATGTATGTGTGCATAATAATGTGTCCGTGACAATTAAGTCTCACACGAATGAATATATACTTCTTTTTCCACAATTTTATATGCTTGTGAATGTGTGGGTTATTATAACTAATAAAAAGAAATGCTTGTTAAATGCCACTTAATTTCAGCTCATTACATGGCGTACAATATCCACATACATTTGGACGTATGTATGTGCATATGTACCTATACTTAAATAAAGGGTGGTTAAGTTTTAAGGACCGGTGTTGATTTTGAAAAAAACACAATTTTTTAAGGAAATTGTTGTAATTTGGCTTTATTATGATAATATTGATATGGCTCAATTACGTGAGAAACAAAATATCGGCCAAATGGACGCCGCGGCACACCACCAGCCGATGGTTTAAATTTTCGATGACGCTGAGGCATAATTGAGGTTGTATGCCGTTAATGTGCCGAATTATCTCATCCTTTAGCTCTTGAATTGTTGCTGGCTTATCGACGTACAGCTTTTCTTTCAAATATCCCCAAAGAAAGAAGTCCAACGGTGTCAAATCACATGATCTTGGCGGCCAATTGACATCGTCGCGACGTGAGATTATTCGGCCATCCAATTTTTCGCGCAAAAGAGTCATTATTTCGTTAGTGGCAAGTGACAAGTGGCACCGTCCTGTTGAAGCCACATATCGTCTACATCCATATCTTCCAATTCGGGTCATAAAAAGTTCGTTATCATCTCCCGATAGCGAACACTATTCACAGTAAGTGCCTGACCGGCCTCATTTTGGAAAAAATACGGCCCAATGATGCCACCGGCCCATAAACCGCACCAAACAGTCACTCTTTATGGGTGCATTGGTTTTTCGGCAATCACTCTTGGATTATCATTCGCCCAAAATGCGGTAATTCTGCTTATTGACGAACCCACTGAGGTGAAAATGTGCCTCACCACATGCTCAAAATTGAGTTAGTCTGAAATTAAAAAATGTCAAATGAAATGCAGAAAAAAGCTTAAAGTTTAGGTGTGGTTCACATTCAACATCGACCTTTGAATTTTAACCACCCTTTATAAGACCATGGAGTGCAGTAGTCAGTGTGCATGTATAGGTGTAAGTGATCAATTGTTTTCCCAAGTAACGTTAGTTCGTCGTCAATGATACGGTTTGTGGTTGTGCGCGCTTTCAAATGAAAATAATTTATTTCTAAAAAAGGCAAAGCAGAACAATAATGCACAAAAATTAGTCGCAATTAGTCATTCTGAAGCTGAGTGATTGTACGCTTCGTTAGATGGAAATATTAATTCATAAATACCGGTTGCATGTTTTTTTTTGTGTTGCATTATGTTTTTATTCACTCTGTTCCGCCCATTTGGCACCTTGACGCTATTAGGAACAAGGGAAATATTTTTATACGTAATGAGATGTGTTCACTTTTAGTTAGGTTTTTGTTGGTTAATTTTATTTTTAGTGCTGTGATATGGATATCTTTTATAATTACCGTTATTTATTTCAGCTGTTTACATAAATGTTTAATGTGGCATGGGTGGCAAAAAGCATTAGCTATCTAAAAACAACCTGGTAAAGGGGTTTCCAATAGAGGCATACACATTTGTTATTCAAATAAAACACCAAATAATTCAAATATCGGGCTGAAATGTATTCCAAGTAGTACGAAATATGATTTTATTCATATGGCCCGCGTGAGGTCGTTTGCAGCGATGGATTCTTTCACACACAAGCACACAAAGCGTAGGAACACGCGCAGACAAGATTTTCAGATAGCAAAAGGAGATGTTGATACGTTCCAAGCCCATGTTTTGATTTTGATTCAAGACGAATTGAGTATGTGGTCTGACTAAAGATTGTACAGTGACTCACACGTCGAAGCCGATACATGCAATATCGACTTCGAAACCATTCGATCATAACATATGATATATATATGTATATACAATATAATTGGATCGTACACCCTTTTTGGGTGTTTGGCCGAGCTCCTCCTCCTACTTGTGGAGTGCGTCTTGATGTTGTTCAACAAATGCAAGGACCGGCACTTTCAAGCCGACTAAGAACGGCAGATATTTTTATGAGGAGCTTTTTCATTGCCAGCCGAGGGGCGACCGCTATTAGAAAAAGCGTTTTCTTCTTTATGTTCTTTCACCGAGATTCTCTCTGAGTTGCGAATGGTAATCACGCACTAACCCATTCTGCTATGGCGGCCGATCATAATAAAAAATATAAAAAATTTAAAAATATGCAAGAAATTTCAGTTTAAAGGAAATATTTTGAACTTTTTTCTTGTAAGCAGAAAATTCACAGAGCAACATACAAAACTTGTTCCACACAACCAACGCAAAGTCACAAAAAGTACGATTTTGCAAGTAACGAGACTTTCGATTGCTGTGAAATTTTCTGCCAGTTTTTGTGACAGCAACACATTAATAAGGCGCCCTTCGTGTGCATCATCATCATCATCATCGGTTCCTGTTTCTCCCACTGCAGCATAGGGCCTAAGTAAAACAGCTCCTGAGCCATCTGAGCTTGATTTCGTTCCAATTTTTTCCTGACGCTTCAACTTCCTTCTGGACAGTTCTCCTCCAAGATATTTTTGGACGGCCAACGCAACGTACGCAGTTGCGAGAAGATAAGAAACAATAAAGGAAGTTCCAGATATCGTTAAAAGCAGTACTTTAATGGTCCACGAAGCAAACAGTTTGAGAAGAAGAATAATGTAGAAGAAAATATTAGTAGGCATGGTCAAGGATGGAAACTTACATAAGACGAGGAGAGGCTTATATGACGAATTGTTTAAAATATCCATTTTCTTCGTCAAAAAGCTTAAAAAGTATATTAGAAAAAGAAAAAGGGAGGAAAGTGTCAGCAGAAGAGATTCATCGAACCCTCAGAAGCTTCGATTTACATGGTTGTGCAGTCATAAACAAGCCATAGATATCAGAAAAGAATAGAAGGGAAAGGCTGGAATTCACAAAATCCCATTTAAGTAAGCCTACCTAGCGTTTTGTTAGTAATTTAGGAAAAAAGCAACTAAGTTCAGTGGGCTGTGAAGTATATTTTCTTACATTTTTAAAGCATCATATATATACTATATATCGTACATAAAATTAAATACCATCTTGATCAAAAAGTTCCCGGAATATATTCAGAAATTTCAAAATACAATTTTATTCCCCATCGTTTGATTTTGCTTTCGAAACATTTCTGGAACTCTATTTTCGGTATAGCCATAAGAATCATCTCTGATTTTTTAGTACTTCTTTACGGCTGTTAAAATGAGTTGTCTGTAGTGGTTTTTTGACCCGATCAAGCAGACAAAAATTACAGCGAGCCAGGCAGTTGGATGGTATTAATGAAAATGAACTGATAAACAAATATCTGTCAAAGGCACGGGAAATATCATTACCTCTAACAGAAAAACATTTATCACCAATATATTTAAAAATACTAAAAAATAATAATATGTTACATAAAAATAGTAAAGCAATATATTATTATATCATAGGCGATACAATACTTACAACTTCAACGATGAAAATTTAGTTTATAATATTGATCAATTTATAGCCAAATTGTAGAAGTCATCTCCTTTTTAAGCCCTTTTTGGGAGAATATAAATAAGTTTTAAAATTATGCCAAAGACATTCCAAATAATAATGATAACCTATTGTATAATCAAAAGAAAAATAAGTTTTAAACTCCTAGGTAAATACAAATGTATGTTAGGATAATGCTAAATAATCTAATTTTATCATAACTTTGTAAACTCCTATGTTAAAATGATTTTGGGCAATAAATGAAATGAAATGAAATATATGTACTACTGTAAAAAAAGTAAGGTGAATTTATTTGTCACACTTCGCGGGATTAAAATTTCGCTCTAGTTATTTTTTTCATGAGTTGGCAGCACTGTTAATAACATCTGGGCCAACTTTCATGTGAATGTCATTATCAGTAATATATTTACGCTTGTGTTTACCAAACGACCAAGAGTGCATTTTTCGATTTTTACAATATCTGATTTGATTGAGCAGTGAAGTGAAATCAAATTTTGTTTGCGGAATGAAATTTCGGCTGCGGAAACGTTTACCATGTTGCAGAAGGCATTTGGTGATTCGACCATGTCACAGAAAAATGTTTATAACTGGTACAAAGACTTCAAAGAGGGTCGAGAACTTGTTGATGACTTGGAGCGCTCCGGACGACCATCGACGTCAACAGATGACCAACACGTCAATAAAGTGAAGGAGTTAGTGCTCAAAAATGGTCGGTTGACTGTTAAAGACCTTACTGATATGATCGGAATATCAGAAGGATCTGTGAAAATCATTTTGAAAGACCATTTGGGCTTACGAAAAGTCAAATCTCGTTTGGTACCGAAAACTCTCAATTTCTTGGAAAAAAGTCGTCGCGTTGATGTGTGTGAAACAATGCTTTCAGACTATCAGGACAAGCTCAAATGCATCATTACGGGAGATGAGACTTGGATTTATGCTTACGACCCTGAAAAAACCGACCAATCAAGCGAATATCGTGCTAAAGGCGAGGCCAAACCGAAAAGAGCACGTCAAAGTCGTTCAAAAATAAAGGTCATGATGACAGTTTTTTTCGATTTTCGTGGTGTGGTGCACTATGAATTCCTTCCACCTGGCCAAACTGTTAATAAGGAATATTATTTGAGCGTTATGCTTCGTTTACGTGAAGCAATTCGTCTAAAAAGACCAGAATTATGGGCCAACCACTCTTGGTTTTTGCATCACGATAATGCACCGTCTCACACTGCACTCGTTCTTCGTGACCATTTCGCCAAAAATTCCACGCATATCGTTCCGCAACCACCGTATTCGCCTGATTTGGCTCCGTGTGACTTCTGGCTATTCCCGAAACTCAAGAGACCACTCCGGGGAACGCGTTTCGAGTCGATTGAGGAGATAAAAGCTGAATCGAAGAAGGTGCTGATGGCTATACCGGAAATGGACTATTTGGCACGTTTCGGGGATTGGAAAAATCGTTGCCATAAGTGTATTTCATCGAGAGGGGATTATTTTGAAGGGGATGAAATTGATTTACAAGAATAAATAAAGATTTTTCATTTTACAACCAAATTCACCTTACTTTTTGCCCACAGTGGTATATCGTACCTAAAATTAAATACCATCTTGATCAAAAAGTTCCCGGAATATATTCAGAAATTTCAAAATACAATTTTATTCCCCAGCGCTTGATTTTGCTTTCGAAACATTTCTGGAACTCTATTTTCGGTATAGCCATAAGAATCATCTCTGATATTTTAGTACTTCTTTATGGCTGTTAAAATGGGTTGTCTGTAGTGATTGCAAAATCCACGAGTTTTTTGACGAATTGCTTCATTTAAATGATAAGACGTCTCATTATGCCCAAATAATAGTCCTCATTAGCTGTCTGGTTTCTTGGCAAAAATTCGAGGTGTGCAATACCGTTATAATCGATAATCCACAAAAACAGTGATCATCGATTTTTTGTTAGACTGCAAATGATGTGGTTTTCTGATCTTCTCCACTGACTCGCCTGATATCTAGATTGCATGTCGTGCTCATAAGCCTCACGTTTCGAGTAATACTGTTGTTGGGTCGAACTCAGCCTTAGAAATTTTGTCTTTGCCGATATCATTGCTATCCCGTTTTTGCATGAAATTCAGGTCCTTTGGTACCAACTTTGCGGCGGCAACACGGCGCAAACCCAAATCATGAACTATAACGCACTAAATGGGTTCATAAGCAATTTTGTAAACTTCTGCCAGCTCACTGATGTTTAATTTGCGGATATTGGTCAACTTTTCTTTCACTTTATTGATGGTTTCATCAGTTTTCGTCGTCAATGGCCTGCCACTATATTCGACATCCTTAGAAAATGAAAATAGAAATGAAAATAATTCGAGCTTGCTTCTAAAAAATATGCAATTAAAAATTGGACAAAAATTGCTTCATATGCAGGCAGCCACGTGAAAACTTGCTTGACTCTTCTTTGCTTGACTTTACCTTAGGTTATATATTACTCTGTACAACTTATTATATTCTCTGGTATTTTAAATTAGGTTTTAAGAATCAAATTTTGTTAGGCCTTCTAAGGGAACACAACTACGATTACAAATATATTACTTGGTAGCTTTTCACTTTACAATCCAAATTTATTTGCTGTTAGCAGTTTTACTGAGGTGCAAATCCGTAATTATTGGGACAAAAAGCATATAAACGAAATAAATAAATCTCCGACCGCGAAAAATCGGATTACAAGCACGAGCGAGTAATGAGTACCGCTAAGTACCGTACACGTGTAAATGTCAATGCCATTTTGTACGTGGGACCGCGCGAGTTTCACAAAACATGTGCCTAGGTTTGTGTGAGTGTTTGGTAGCAACTTTTAACGATTGAAAGCAATACACGCGTGCGCACTTGCCTAATGAGTTGGCGGTTGAAAAAAGGCAACAACGAAAAATTTCTTAAATTTACAGTACAAACAAACCTGAAGCCAAACCATGCAGGAAAATGCACTGGTCCAATGCAATTAAGAGCCAGAACTAGTTCGCGTTCCATCTCTATTCCGATCGTGCGCCATGTTAACCGATGCGGATGACAAAGGCAAATACGACTTTTGGTCACAACAAAGCGGCGTACCGTGCCTCACAGCCCTTCTGCACGTTCGAAAATCAAATAATCTGTTGGAACGGTGATGTAAATTGTGTTGAAGCTGCAATTTATTATTTTTGTGAAACGTTGTTCAACATAATTTGCGAGGAATTTCTAATAAAAATGGCGGGAAATGCTTTTTCATTTATTCATTTTCTATTTATTTTCATTAAACTGCTACTCAACTATATATATGTATATGTACATACGATAAGAATATAGACAAAACAAGAATGAGAGCAATTGAAAATCGGTTAAAAAATTACAAATTGTCCATTATATGATGACCCCTTAATACTTTTTGTGTAATAATACAAAGAGTTGCCAGACCAGAAATACGCCCTGCTTTAGAACACAAGCGTTGGAAGTTCTTTACCCTGGCAAGCACATATAAGGAGTGTTCAGTACTAGCTAAAGTAACTGGTATCATTCTCTTTAATTCTCTCTAAAATTCTCTTTAAAATTTGAAAAAAAAAATTGCATTCCTTAAAAAATGGTGGAAAATCCGCTTCGAAATTAATTTTGCAGATATAAATTTGGCACCGACTTTCGCCAGCAAAGATGCTTTGTATTTAATTACTTTAAAAAGCCATACGAAAAGTTATTGAAATCGCGCGTATAGTTTTCTTGCAATACTAAATTGTAAAAAATGAAAAAAAGTTATAGTTCTGAAATTTTGGGCTCTCTCAAAAACCTGCGCCTGAGGGAATCTCCAGAGCAGAGATGGCTGGCGAGACTTACTGCAGTCGGCCTTAATCCGCTAACGGATTGTGATCCTTGATCAAACCATAGAAGAAAGTAACTAACATGCAAAAAAGCCGATTGTTTGCGTTTACTTTTCTGCTTTAAGAGTGCCATGCACTGAAGGCAGATGCCATTACTCATCACTTGAATAACGAAGCGATTCCCGCTACTTTAGAAATTGGCAATATCCCTCAGAATAGGCAATTGGACCAGTTGGACGACACAAACTAGTACATACGAGGTGTGTTCAAAAAATAAGGTGCATTTTGAAATTTCGTGGGCTACGTAGATTCGACTTTCGATTATTATTATTTTTTATGTTGGTACAGTCGTCTCGCAGATATGTTCACGGTTTTAGCAAAATAGCAGATGTAGTGTTTTTGGGAGAGGCATAAATAAGACAAGTGTTTTGTGTGTTTGGCGACTTTCTGCTATCGAGAAAAATGGATCAGATAAGTTGTATCAAATTTTGTGCAAAAACACTTGAAATGTCTACTGTGGCATACGTCGAGAGTACTCTGCGTCAAAAAAATGTTTACATACAATTGTTACAAACTTTTCACGGAAGGTCGAGAAGATGTGAATGACGACGCTCGCTCTGGACTCCTCAGCACATCAACAACCGATGAAAATGTTGAGAAATGGAAGGAAATTATTACGGAGAATCGTCGAATCACAATTAGAGAAGTTGTTGAGGATGTCGGCATATCTTGCACTCTTTTCTGAAGCAATACGAAAAAATCGCCCGGAATTGTGGTAAAAAATTCATGGCTTTTGCATCATGATAATTCATCTGCTCACTCATCTTTGCTTGCGAGAGACCATTTGGCCAAAAACAGCACCGTTTCATGTTTCAACCACCGTATGCACCAGATTTGGCCCCCTGCGACTTTTTCCTGTTCCCAAGATTGAAGAGACCCATGAAAGAACGGCGTTTTGCGACGATTGAGGAGATAAAAACCGAATCACGTTGCCTTTTTTTAGAGTATACGAGGTGTGTGCAAAAAGTAAGGTGACTTTTAATTTTTCTCAAAAAATATTTAGTTATTTATCAATTTCAATTTTATATCCTCCAAAGTAGTCCCATTAAGATATATTAAACTTGTGCCAGCGTTTTTTCCAATCCTCGAAGCAGTTCTGATATTCACTTGGTATGTCCTTGAGCTCTCTCAGCGTATGAGATATATTTCAAAAGGTAAGAAATTTATTTAAAAAAATTTGTTTAAGGTTCCCATAATAGATGTGTTCTAAAGAATATTTTACACTATCTAAAGTTCATTTCACACCTAGCAGTGCACCTCAATTGGTTATTCCGAAGAATTTTTTTTTGGTTTGAAAAGGTGTAGTTCTGAACTTGATTTTGTCTAGTTTTCAGTTAAGATTTTCCATGCCGGGTACAGATACGACACAGCGACATCAATTTGAATGCAGAGCAACAACAACTACAAGATAATTTACTACATCATTTACGCTAATTGTAAGCGCTGTGGCGGATTTCATTCATAAAATCGCGAAAGGAAATGGCAATGGGGTGAGGGACAGCTGGGTAAGCGCTTGCTCGTTTGGCCGCCCGGCCAACACAAATTGCATAGTGCAAACAAAAACAACAAGCAGCATTTGAGAGCCGCAAATACGTATTTTACATTCCACACAAACCGACTAATCTGATACCAGCACACACGCGCACATCTCGCATGTGTATGTGCCTGTGCCCACATTTTGCCTGTGTTTGTAGGCAAAACGACCAACATATTGTCATATGCCCAAATTTGTAGCATCCGCTCATACGCACACATACACGTGCACACATTAAGCTCGCTGGCTGGCGCTGCTCATTTTTCAATTTTTGCTGTTTGACTTTTGTGGACTGCCCAGCAGAGAGAAAAGTGGCGTGCAAAAACTACAACAACATTGGGCAAAAAGTTGAAACCAAACGAAACAACAATAAAAAGCGCTGCTGGGCGATTCTATTGAGCAGTAAAGTTGGGGTTTTAAGCGCGTAATTGGCGTCATTGTTGATTATAGCGGAATACAAAACAACGCAAAAGAGACAGTGCTCCAAATACAACAACAACAGCTACAGCAAATGTAACAAGTGAGCCAACGAGCGCACAAAATGCGATATTGCCAATACATATGTATTTAATAATGAGAGTACTTACACTCACACACGCACACAAACTTATATGTTTGCACCATTCACCCGCCCTTCTCCTACATCTGTATGTACATATGCTTGTATCTCCTAGATAGCGGCATCCGCTCCATTCATTGCGGATATGTCACATTGTCAGCGCGCGGTGACGTGCGACATGGCAGCAGCGCCAGCGTCGTCGTAGATCTCGTAATCGCCTCCATTCCATTGGCTGGACGCGTGGACGTTTTTATGAATGGCATGAAATCAATTATCTGATTGCGAACGTAGAGCAACTGTAACAAAAACAACAAGGGTGGAATGCATGAGAGAATGAATGACGTGTAAAATGCTACCGCAAGGCTGAATCGAATAATTGTATAGGTGAATATCCGTAGCTGGATCCGAAGCTGTCACTGGAACACTCAAGTTTCTGTGTCAAATGTTAAACTTTTAAGTGCTTAACTTTTTTGGCCTGAGTTAGATGGCATGGACTTGGGCAGCTTCTTAGGTAGCTTCAACAGAACACATAGATCATAAAACAGTGGCAAGGAAGCTTCCAGGACGCATAAAAAAATAAAACATAAATAATTTGCGCATACACTTCTGTTAGGTGTTTGGCCGAGCTACTCCTCTTATTTGTGGGGTGCCCTATAATTTTAAGCCGACTCTGAACGGCAGGCATTTTTTTATGAGAAGCTTTTTGGACTCGGCGGATTGCCATTACCTGCCGAGGGACGCCCACTATTAGAAAAAAGTTCTTCTATAATTTTGCTGTTTCATGCACGGAGATTCGCACCTATGCACTCCCGATTTGTAGTCGAATCAACTCATTCGGCTACGGTGCCCAGGACGCATTATCGCACGAAATAACGAAGTCTAATGGTCGCCGAGATCTTGCGATTCGACCCCATTGTCATGGAAAGTCATGGAAAATTTCAATATGCGCATCCTGTGTTGTCGAACGAGTCCACGGCATTTAAGGGATATTGTATTTACATACGTAAATGATTAAAAAAATAATAGTTTTGAAAAATTCTGCTGTGTTTTATTTATTAAAGAAAATCTGCGGTCTTATTGAATCACCCTGTATTTAGTAATGCATTTTAGATGTATAATTGTTTGACAAATTTATTTTCACTGCCATAACTAATCGTATGTACATACATACAAACATACAGGTACATCTCGATTGCCCTATCGGTCTTGCGTAATACCAAAAAGTATCTCGTGTAGCAGGTGATAAACAACTCCTGGACTTTATACAAAACAATTTAGTACAAAAGGCAAAGCGAAATATCGATATCACGTTCACCACCTAATAAATAGAAGAATATTTTATCAATAGCGCCAACGTAAGCACAAAAATGTAGCAATAAAAAATATTGATAAGCAGCGACATGCATCTGGATGTGAATAAGTGCGCAAAAATATTGGAAGTGATATCATTTGGTAGGGTACTTTCTGGAATACACACAAAAATACATACATAAATAATTAAATGTGCAATGTTTTGACACAGAAATGTTTGTTTATTTTTGCGAAATTTCTACTTTGTCACTTTTTATAACCAAAGTGATGGCGCTAGAGCATCTGGTTTTGCGATTCCGTGCAAACGGATATCCAAAGTGGCCTGCTTTTTCGTTGCTGCTCTCTTTGTTTGTTGACGTTCTCATGGAAATTTCGACATTAAGAATCACTTCTACGAAAACCAAATGCATATACATATGTAAATGTTGCTGTCGCTCAAGCGCTATCGCCTTTTATGCGTCTAATGGTGCCTAGGTGCACCGGCGTATTCGGACGTTACGTTTAAGTACGTCCGCTAGCACTAGAGAGAGCGCCATATAAAGTTGCATTTAGTGGCGGCGTAGCCATAACGCCAATGCCGTAAGCATAAGCATACCGCAACATTGGAGCATTTGTGGATCAGTCACGCCATAAACATAAATGCGTATAATTTTCCACCAAGTCAATTAACTTTTCGTCGTTCATTTCTAATATTCAAATTTTTATCACGAATATCAATACGAATGTAAAGTAATTCACAGCCACTTGTGGTTACGGGGAAACACCAAAATTCAATAGATAAATACGGCTACGAATATGTTTATGGCCTTATGGTGCGGCACCTATAACCGTTTGCAGTGATACCCACATGCTTGACAGAACAGCTGATTGCTATGGTTACGGTTATGGCTAAAGTACCTCACCAACGTGTACGTGTAACGGTTACGCGTGACGTGTAAGTGTGTAATGTGCGAAATTTGGATTTTTGCCGTGAAGCCATGTCAGCTAAGTGCTCTGTCACCACACAGTGTTGCCAAACAGCTAGAATGATAGAAACAAGATTACGCCCATCAGAGAATGCGTGACGTTACATTGGTGCAGTTGCATGAGAGAGATGTGAAACGACAAACAAAGACTGCGAGAAGAAAAAAAAATTACACAGACAACACACAAATAAATTGCACAAGTGGGACGTCACACATACAGCGTTTCTGTCAAATTCGGTGAGAGCAAAGGCGCCTAGGCGAATTGAATACTAAAAGTGGCGCCTTCCTAAAACAGTTAATTTAATTTTTAAGATATTCACCAGTCTGACGTCAGACTCCTTACCAGCACAAACTAAAGCCACGAAACGTGCATGTGTGTGACAATTGAGTGATTTGTGACATTTAAACTAAACAAACAAATGAAAACAAAGTGCCGGGTGCTAAATTGTGAAAGCACAAATAAATATAGTCTCCAAATGCATTTTTTGCGCTCTTATGTTGATGGCGCCGTGGCTAGAAAATGTGCGAGGGTATAACTTCTTGTGTTTGGTAGTTTCTATGTTTTCTGCTTTTTCCTGCTCTTCCACTTTATAAACAAGTAATTCCCATTTCTTCTGTTTGTTTATTCATAAAGCCTAACGACACAGCGAATTCGGAAGACGCAATCTTGTATTCTATCATTCTTGCAAAGAAGCGGTACCACGTTCGGCGCCACCTTATTATTCTCTCCATCGTGGCCAAACAGTGCATTGTAAAAAAATTAACTTATAAAAATATAAATTTTTATTAAAATAGTTTAAAAGACAATAATGTTAATTATAGGTAAATGAAGTGTTTGCATTTGTTGGTTTTTGACTTCGCTTTATTGTACAATGAAAAAATGTGACTGAGAACGCGGATGTGTGTTAAAATATAGAATATATAAATGGCAGCATCGTGTCGATACAAGGAAACAAAATTTTACACACAAATTATTAAAGTTTTGAATTGGAAGATCTCAGTACTATAGAACATAACGATCTTCGAAAATTTTTTAAAAGTACACACTAGTTTTTGGAGAGATAAGGCCAGATCGCCATGTGGCATCATAAAGGGCAATGAGCCTTTTTGTGTTCCCTAGTAGACAACCGCCGCAGCCTAACCTAACCTCTGTAGCCAATAAGCTAAGCTCGACTTGCGATGTAACACTCAATGTCGTAGGACAGTTTTCGGTTATAGTTCCAAACTATTGTTACAGGAGCAACAGTGTCTTTTGAAAATTTTTACTCCTCATAAACAAAGAAATAAAACAGAAAGCAGCTGGGTGTTACGTTGCCATACGGGCATACTTTTTTTCAGTTTTGTGTATTTCACGTCAAACAGACGAGGTATACGTACACGTCGTAAAACTCATCTCATCGTTCCATCACCTGCAATACCTACTCGTCATCACTAACAAACAAAGAATCATAAATCTGCCGCAGAACTTTGCACTGAAATAATCCAAAGTATACCTCTTCGATTGTTGGGAAAGACTCTAAATTAGGAATTGGAGTTACATAAGTGCCTGTTTGAAATCCTATCAGTCAATTGTTATGAGTCAAGAATTTGTAATGCAGCATCAAAGGATGAAACCGTTTCTTATTTTCTACGACATTCTCATTTCAATCGCATTTTGTCTACTTTTCATTGAATTCAAAAATAATGGACCCTTTAACCATTTGCTGAGCCTGTAAGAAGCCTTGTCGTAAACTTGGGTCATTTTATTGTTTTTGTATTATGTTTTCACTCAATTTAACTTAACTTTTCCTTAATACTATTCAACTCTGTGCTTTCTCGAACTCCCTTAATTTGCGCTGGTGTACTCATTTTTTTTTTATAATCAAAAGACACTAAAAACCTTGAAAGCTTTTAAGATGCATTTGGCTCTTTTATTGACTTCTCGCTAGGCATGGAGCTGTTTTCGCTATTAGTTTATTATTTTTATATTACTTACATTTTTCTCGTTATCGAAACAGTTGCGCGCGTGTCACGCGTGTTTTATTATCTAAGCATTTTTACGATGCACTTGCACACATAAGTATACACATTTGTACATACACATCTCGTACAATATTTATGCACACTAGAGTGGGACATTTTATTGGGGTAAGCTCTTTGAATGCAACAGTTTTGAGTTAAATTGAACAGTCTAACCCAGCTTATTTATATTTTTTATATGAATAAACAGATATACATTTAGTCTATGAAAATACAAGTTTCTTGTAGACTATGGTTGGTTAGGTGGTTGAAATGGTTATTCACTAAGAATCCAATTATGCTTCCCCACCACATCCTCGCTACCAATATATTATATAATTATTCCTATATCTAGACTACATCCAGCCAGTGCGATTGATAAACCTTATAAGGTTGTCTACGTCTACGCCGGCCTGATCATCGAGGTTTTCAAAAAGCGATCTCGCCTTCCATAGGGCAGGGCATTCACAGAGAAAGTGGACGATTTTTTCCTTTTTATCTGGTTTCTTACAACTATGGCAGTATATATTATAAGGATCTGCAGGCATCCCTTCGTTTTTTGTCAATGTTGACGCTTGTTGGTGGTTGCTGGAGGGTTGACTTTGCAGGTTATCTGATCCCTCCATCTACAGCCCGCGATTCGTAGGTATTTTAAGGCGTTGCATTACAGATTCTGCAAGAGCGTTATTAAGGTAAGTCCCCATCTTCCCAGCCCGTCCGCTTTTTCATTTCCGTCAATGTTCTGACGTACAATCTGCCTGCATTGCAGATTGGCTATGCGAAAGAATAGCGATGTTGCCCTTAAAAGAGAAGTCTGCGATTAGTAGCCTACAAGCTTCCCCTATTGCCAGTATCTCCGTCTGGTAGACACTGCTGGTATTAAGAAGACGTACATATTTTTTTAATTCTAAGCCTCTGAGAATATATACCTGCTCCAACACCAGAATCCATTTTTGAACCATCTGTGTATACTGTACTGTCGAAGTTGTTTAGTAAAAGCCCCTTACTCCATTGCTTCCTAGATGGCTACGTCACGCCAGCTGATTGTACGGTGAAGAAAGCCATAACAGAGAAGCTAATGAGCATGAATGCCAAAGGCAGACCGAGGAACCGATAGACAAACACAGCAGAAAAAGATCTCAAAGATTTGGGAATTCGCAAACGCTCAAGATCAACCGCTTTGTGAAAGACGCCTTAACGCACTCCGCATGGTAACACCACGAATGCTGGTGCATGCATGATTTATGCCTTGATCTAGCCCCAAAAAGTGGATGGAGATGTCACTTTCTCCTCTATCGATTCCCATTTTCGGAGCTAAGGCGCGACCTTCAAGATATAATAGCAACAAATACGTGTTGTCACTGAATATGATGCTTAGGATTCAATCTCATTCCACATTTGGTCAAAAGATTTCAACAAATTGTGTGCAATACGAGGGCGGTTCAATAAGTAAACGTGTTTGACAACAGAGCGCCTTCGAGGGAAGTTGGTATTAGCATCGGCTGCTGCCATCTGTCAAACGACGGCAAAAGAAATTTCCGACTGATTGATTGGTTAGTTTGGATTTGGCAGCTCGAATAGCCATAACGTGTTTCGTGATATTCGCTAAGATGGTAAAAGAGCAGTAGTGTTCGGTAAATCGATTTTTGTTTCTGGATGGGAAAAAATGCGAGGAGATAAAAACAAAGTTGGATTCTGTCTATGGGGACGCCATCTACTTCGCCACAGTTAGATATTGGTTCAACGAATTTAAACGTGGGCGAACATCCGTTTTTGATAAGGAGCGACCAGGAGCCTCGACTGACGTGGTTACCGAGGAAATCATTCAAAAAGTCCACGACATGATTCTCGCTTCTCGCTGATCGACGAACGAAAGTGCGCGAAGTAACAGAGGCTGTAGGTGGGTTGATTTAAACGAGATCAGAGGAAATTGTTGCGTTAATACTACAGTGAGTTATTGGACCACTTTTACGAAAAATTGAAAGAGGCACGGCCGCATTTGGCGAAAAAGAAGGTGCTGCACCAACACATTCATCCGGAGTTTTCGCCACCAAACTGCATGAGTTGCATTATGAATTGCGGCCGCACCCTCCGTATTCACCCGATCTGGCTCCCTACTACTTTTCTTGCTCCCTAACATGAAGACAGGGCGCGCGGGAAAAATCTTGTGTTCAAGTCATTGCGGAGAAAGTGGTGTATTTTGGAGAGTTCGACAAATCCTACTTTTTTGAGGTGTTCAAAAATTGCTCGAAGCGTTGGGAGAAGTGTATCGTTCTAAATGGTAGTGTATCTATCTATGTTGAAAAAGTATTTCTTTTTTTTATAATGGTGTCTTCATTTCTAGCACGGGTACTTATTGAACCCCCCTCGTAATACCACGTACGCAGGTACTAAGCAAAGAAGATTTTCCATAGGTCCTTCCAAACTTAGAACTGTTTAACGGCGTTATGTGTTTTTTTCCCCCGGTTTTTGACTTTTGGACATAGTTAGAAGCTTACAAGGTGTATCAGTTCGCATATCAAGAATCAGTACATCAAATTTGTATGTATTGCACTTCGAGAATTTTGGTGGCGGTGTGAAGCCAATGGATGTTATATATGGGTACACAAGTATTATCAATTCAAAAGTCCATGCCCTCAATGAGGTATCATTCATATTATTCACGAACTCATTCCACAAATGTGGGAAAAGGTGACCGAAAGTTGAATTCATCGGAGTCGTGGAGTGCAAATAAAGGAAACAATAACGATATTTAATGTCGTAAAACTAATTGCATACCATCGTTAGCGATGTCGATAAAAATAAAAGACGAAACTTAAAGTTAATTTTCTATTTTATTATTTCTATGCATAAACGTCATAAGGTCCGTATGAGCTGCCAAAATGAAAAGGGAATGGACTTAATTGTGTCGGAGTGCTGAACAAAAAAAAATGAACTGCCAAATTGCTTTGAGTTTCGCCCTAATGCGCATCTACTTGCAAGCGCACATACATTTATACACATTTATTTCACATTTGCATGCTATTTTAAGTGTTAATAATAAATATTATATTCTACTCGTACATCTATATTTTCTTTCTCAAATATTTAGTTTTTTACAATTATTTACTAATTACACGACTCTCTGCCTGTTTTGTTTCACATTTAATCTGCTGCATCATTACTGTAATTATTATTATTTTGAGCTTTGTGCTATTATTAGTTTCCAGCATTTTTTTATTGAGAAGTTTTTTGCACTGCAAGCTATTCCCGAGAAATTCGCTGACACAGTAACGCCAACAACAACAATAATGGCCATGCAGTGTTCGCAAGTGCACACTCATACATATGCATAGGCACATATACATACATACATATGTACATGTATGCGTGTGCAATTGTTACCGACAATGCACAACAACAGAAATTTCTTGTTAAACTATTTTTACAATCTCCCAAACACGCGCCAACAGAAATTCACCAAATTCGATAAGAAAATTGTTGGAATCAAAAGCAAACAAAAAGACAGTTTCCACGAAATGTGCAGTTATAAATAGTGTGCAATTTCCTGAAAAATTTATCGTAAACACAAGAATTCTGTTCAAAAATTCTAAGAGATAATTTCTAATCAGAACCCAGTGTGTTGTTTTTGTATTCCATCGGAAATTCAAAAGGGTCTTACTGTGAAAACTAAAATTAACCCTCTGGTACCCAAGACCGCCTGTAGACGGCCTAAGTTTATTTCACGCTTATTCCCTTTTAAAATACCATTTCGTTACTTTTTAAACTCTTTCTAATTCGGGGAGGTCCCAAAATTATTGCTGGTGCATTTGCAGCAGCGTCTTGTTTTTTAATCAGCCATCATAGTCATTTGAAGTCGGAAAATAGTGAAGTGCGGTCAAATTAATTATTCTGCAAAAATGGTGTATTTTAAAAATTAAATAAAAATATTAGAAGTGTATTTAGCTTATAATAAAAATTATCATAGTGTTGCTGGTTGTGTTCAAAATACGAAAGTTAAAAATAATAACAAAAAAAGTGTTTCCTGTATTTTATAAACCTTTGAAGACAGCCCGTCTAGAGGCGGTCCTGGGTCCCTAAGTTTGAAATTTTAATATTTTTAGAGGGGGGTTAAGCTTAAAGTTTTGGTTTTTTAGAAATGGATCAACGACAAAAGTGTAAATTATCATCCCTCAATGATGAAGATATTGCAACATTTTTGATTTACTACATAGAAATCGACGATGATACAGACGTGGAAGAAGATTTGGAAGATCTTTTAGACGAAGATGTGGACGATGCAGAATTGCCTATCGACACTGGAATTGACGAGGTGATTGACAGGTAAATTTGTCAGATTCTATGCTGGAATCAGAAGTGTGTGTCAATTTATATGGAAGTCCCGCGTCGTTTGCACATGTATTATCCCCATCTACTTCGACTTCCTCAAATATTCCGCAATCACAGAATGGCAAACGCAAAGCTCCTGGTGAGCAGGTTGTCGGTCAACGTATTGAAACTATCATAGTCGATCCAGGTGAGTTTGTTGGGTCAGTTAATGATATCGATCCTAAATCGCAGACCTTTAAGAAAATGTTGTAGCGAAAGAAGAACTTAGTGCTAGATAAATCAGCGATTGGTTTTCTGAACCCGATTTGGGAGATGATATAAAAAGTCTTGACACTCCCTTTAAGTGCTTCGAGTACTTTTTGGGCGACAGTGTCTTCGACCATATCGTGGAACAAACCAATCTCTATAGCGCTCAAAAGAATACGAAAATATATTGGTATTTTATTTTATATGTCCGTGTTTCGCTACCCAAACGTCCGTTCATACTGGTGTGAATATGCGTTCCAAATAATTCAGGACACAATGTCACGAAATCGATTTGATCTAATAAGAAGCAACTTGCATTTCAATGATAACGATAAGTTACCTTTTAAAAATGCTCCAGATTACGACCGTTTGTATAAAATAAGACCTATCGTGGATCATTTCAATAACAGGTTTCAGTCCATTCCAATGACTCAACGTTTATGTGTCGATGAACAAATGTGTGCAACGAAGATGAGGACTTTCCTTCGACAATATCTGCCAGATAAACCACATAAATGGGGTGACTCCTTCGTGTGTGTGACTCCTTCGGATTTTGTTATAACTTCGAAATATATTGCGGCGCAGGAGACAATGCTGTTCTGCTTAGGAGTTGACATTTTTTCATCAGTTTGGAAGGATAATAAAATAGTGCGACTCGCATCGAGTTACACAGGCGAAAAGCCCTTCCAGAATGAAACAAATGTTATAAACAAGGTGTCGCGGTTCGTCCGCTCAGAAAAAAAATTTGTTGATGTCGATTGCCCCAATGTAGTCCGTGAATATAATAGTCATATGGGGGGCGTCAACCTCATGGATGGACTAATTGGGCGATGTAAAATTCCGGAAAAGAACAATAAGTACACAAACCGACTTTTTATACACCTACTTGATATGGCCATGATAAACGCTTATGTTTTGTTCAGAAGAATTAACAAGATTGACACGCATGCTAGGCAGTACCAACTGCCGAACTTCCGGGCAGAGATCGCATACGTACTCTGCAAACAACAATATTCTTCAATACCAAGAGCTCCAGGTCGTCCATGACAAACTCCTCAAGTAAAATTTATTGGAAGAAAAGCTTACTTACCTCCTGACGACGTTCGCTACGACGGAGTTGGACATTTTGCAAAGTTTTTATCACGCACCGGTAAAAAAAGGTGCAAATATCCTGACTGCACCTCCGAAACTCAAATCGTGTGCCGAAAATGTAATCTGAATCTTTGTTTTTCCCAGTTTTCACCATAAATAATTTGCACCAACTGCCTATTTATGCCCAAAAGCATGCCTTTCTTTTGTAGACATTTTTCTAAAACTATTTGAAATAAGACTGACTGTTTGTTTTGTATTGATTTCTGTTAAAAACTTTGTGTTTTGTTCAATAAAAGTACGTAATACACTGAATTTGCAAGTTTTTCATTTAGATTTTTTTTTGGCGTTCTTTCCCAAAGCCCCCTGCAGGCGGGGTAAGGTTTTATCTCTATATAAGCGGATATTGATAAAGAACCTATAATTTTACTATAATCCCCACCCAAAGCAATTTTTTTCATTCAAAAATAAAATTTGGGCGCTAGAGGGTTAAAAACGAAAGAACTGAAAACACAAATGGCGCCGCCGTCGGTTAAAGAGAATTCTATGTACATACATACATATTTAGTTCCAGTGTTGAATAAGCTGACGAAGTCGGGGTTAAATTTTAGATTTGAAATTTGTTGTTGCCACAATTTTAATACCAAAGAAAATTCACATTATTCCATTTAAATCCAAATTTACATATGTATATCCGACACAACAAAAAAATATAAAATATCTTCGCCGCAATTGCCAGGGAGAGGCACAACCAATTGGCGATAGCAAAACGTACAACGATCAATATTCTCCAATCAATCAGAACAAAACTCAATCCTTCTGCTGATATTCCTATTCCAAAGATAAAACCCTTCGTGAACCTACGCCATGGGCAAACCATTGTAACACGTAGAACCCTCCTAGAAAATGTCTAATTTGGGGTAAGTAGGTGTAATGGTTGAAGTACCAGTCTAGCACTCCTCAAGTAGCACTAAAGCGCCGTTTTGATACCATTTTGACAGGCAGTAGAAGAAAGAAGCCCCGAGTGAAATTGCTCAATAGTATCCGTCTCTGGAAGGCCCCCACAGCTTCTGCAATAAAGATTTAATGGTAAACCTAGATTTTTGAATGGGTTGGTACGCGACTACCGTCTGGAATCCGCACAATCCCGATGAAACACCGAAATGAAGAAAACGTTTTTTCTAATAGCGGTATCCCCTCTGCAGGCAATGGCCAACCTCCGAGTGTATTTCTGCCATGAAAAATCTCCTCATAAAAAAAATATCTGCCGTTCGGAGTCGGCTTAAAACTGTAGGTCCCTCCATTTGTGGAAGAACATCAAGATGCACACCTCAAATAGGAGGAGGAGCTCGGCTCAAACACCCAAAGAGGATGTACGCGCTAATTGTATATATATATGTATGTATATAATTCCCCTTTGACAACAGTCAACGGGATGCCGATGCCTGCGTAGGAGACCTCTGAGACCACTTCAATCGACCCCTTCCACACAAGCTAATCAGCATTACATGTCCCTCTATATTCCTATATCCTGGAACGCAGATCAGAGGAATATTACCTGCACACCCAGGATATTTGATCGCTTCTTACAGGAGTTGACCAGTTTTGATCTGTATCATGGCGCCGACAGAGTCTTGATCGCAGCTTGACTATCGGAAAAATGTTTAATATATTTCTCATTCTCGCGTTCTCTAAGCATTCTGCACACCTGGAGGGTTGTAAAACCTCTGCCTAAAAAACACTTGGATTATTTGGCAGTTTAAAGGAAACAGATAAATTGGCTAGTTTAGAAAAAACCCTGCTCCAACTTCCGACTCCATTTTGGAACCGTCAGTGAAGACAGAGGTAAAAGCCTCGGTACAGATTTCGCCCTCGTTCCAATCCTGCCTATTAGAAAAGATAGTCCTGGCACGACCCTCAAACTCCAATCTGTACGAAGTTCACGTTTGGGGATAAGTATACATCTATAAAACTTATATTGGTAGAATGTCAAAACTCCGACACGAAATCTTTTGCGCACTCGACCCTCCCGATATTCTGAGAGAAACTACCGCAGGGAACACTGATAAGCTATATAAATTTCAGAAAGAGACAGAGAATCAATCAATAATCCTCTATCAATCTACTTTTAATTTAGAGATGGCCAAAGGCCTTTGTTGTTCGCTGCTAAGCTATTATTTGTGAGGGCTCCAGATTACGAACCCTTCTAAAAAAAGAAAAGTACAGGGTGGCGCACGAATCGTGCTACAAAAACAAAACGTAATAACTTTTTTTCTAATCAATGTATTTAACTTTTTGTTTTTTTATTGTATAGATAATTCAATTTTATTTTATGTAACTAATTAGTTTTGAAAATAATAGAACGTAAATGACCTCCATGCTCATTCACGCATATGCGACACCTGATGAGAAAATTGTTCATTGCGCACTGAAGGGTTGAAGTCGGGATCGCCTCAATTATTGTTGTGATGGACTGCTTCAATTCAGTCAAATTACTTGGTTTTGCTTTATACACCTCTTGTTTGAGATAACCCCATAAAAAAAATCTGGTGCAGTGAGGTCAGGTGACCTTGGGGGCCAGCGGAAAGTGGAATTTCTGGATATCAATTTATTTGGAGCTCCTCCATAACCGGTCTGGCTATATGTGCAGTTGCTCCATCTTGCTGGAACCAAATGCTGTTAAAAGGGATACGTCTTCGCCGCAGTTCTGGATAAAAAAACTCCTTCAACATGTTTAAATAACGGTCCCCATTTACAGTTGCTGTTACACCATTTTCTTCGAAGAAGTATGGCCCGACAATGCACCTTGATGAAACTGCGCACCACACTGTGACTCGTTCTGGGTGCAGTTCCATCTCATGGAGTATTTGCGGATTTGATTGACTCCATATACGGCAATTTTGCTTGTTTACATTGCCGTTTAGATCAAAATGGGCCACATAAACAAGCAATTTATGAAGTTGTTGTCTTCTTCGGCCATTTCAATAATTTTTTGGCAAAATTCCAGGCGAATAGGCAAATCCAGAGGGTTTAATTTGCTTGTGATTTGAACTTTGTACGGAAACAAGTTTAAGTCATCATGAACTATCGGCTGCAATGACCGTCTGCTAACTCCAATTTGCGCCGACAAGTTACGAGTCGAAACTCTTGGATTTGCCTGAATTGACGATGCTACAGCCGCGATTGTGGCTTCGACCCGAACATGGGGATCTCGATGGTACGGTCTGCGTGCGATGCTTCCAGATTCAGCAAACATGTTCACCAGCCTCATAATGGTCCATCTGCTCGGGGGAGTGCCGCCAAAATCCCGCCTAAATTCCCTTTGGACGGCAATGATGGACTGCAAAGCATGGTACCGCTGCACTATCCAAATCCTCTTTTCGGTGTCCCAAGCCTCCATTTTTTGTATTATAAATCTAAATACTAATCTGCAAAATAAAAAAAAAAAGCCGATTACTCACACAGAAAAAAAGTTATTACGTTTTGTTTTTGTAGCACGATTCGTGCGCCACCCTGTATTATACTTTGAAAGAATACTTATTTTAAATTTACATTTATTTCTGATGTTATCCTTTTGATTATATTTTGTTGAAGATAGTACATTTAGTACCTCTACACCCCATAGCTTTTAACAGATACTTAGAACTCCGCAAAATATCGATCGCTGTGTGACGAGCAACAGCCATATTAAAAATTCTATCCGTAATCGGGCTCATTAGAAATTAATTGGGATGCACGTTCAGAAACTTTATGTTTCTATCAAAAAGGCAATACACAAGTATTATTAAAAATAATAAAATAATATAACTGTACCCAAATTAATCTATTTCCAATGAAGAGGTAAAAGTATTATTTAACTATAAATACACAGAAGTTATACCAAAACTATTCCGTGAATACAAAAGGGTAAAACATCGCTGCCATAAAATTACTATATATTCCGAAAAGTTATGCAAATTATGCTAGAAAAACCACAAATAATTTTCAGAGTGCATAAAAAGTTTTCTCTTGAAAAAACCAACCAATGAGGGAGAACCAAATGCATGACCAATAATTGCTAATATTTAACAAAAGTTATTAAAAAAAATATGTATGAACTAAATTTCCTCATTTCCTTAATTATGTATGTATATAATGTCTCTTGTTAAGCGGCAGTACATTTGTACGTAACCGACAACATCCCGATACTTTCCCAAAGCAGAAATTTAGCAAGTAGCAGTACAACTGATCGACTATTAATAGGCCTCCCTACCCAAGTGAGTTTCTCTCCTTCCTTTAACGTTTGGGTTGTTACAGTTACGTAAAATTTGAATGCTTTATGTCCAATAACAAAAAGAATACAATTATTCTACCTTTATAATTACACTTTTATGGAAATGAACGGAAATTAGTTCCAAGTTGCTTTTAATTTAATATGTGTGTATGTATGAGCACACAGTGGGGTTTCTTCAATATTCAGATTTTCGTTACACTGGTTCTAATTTGAATTGTATTTTTTGTTACGTCTAAAAGGAGGCAATTGTGTATATTTTAGATTTCGTAAAATGAAGTAAAAACGGAAAGATATCAAAAAATCGTCCGCAATCCATGCAACATTAGTGCTTCCACGTAATGCTAATATTTGTTTTTTTTTTCATACCAAACTATCACACTTTTCTGATGTCTTATCAACATTTAGTAAGAACGTATGCCCTCTAACCATTCTTCGTGGCCTAAATTGACAGGGCTCTAACGTCCGAGTAGCTAGAAAAACCACATTTGTGAACGAAAGTATGAAAAGGCTCAGGTTGAATTCTGCAAAGGAGCACATAAAATATGTTGAGTCATGGCGAAATTGATTAATTGATGAAAATATATGTGACTTGTTCGTTAAGAACGCAGAAGTAGTGGTGGGCGGAAGCCCAATGGGACGTTGAGATCGCAGTACCTGAAGCCGCCAGTAAAGCACAGGAGCGGCCATGTAATGGTTTGGGGTTCCTTCTCATCTAAAGGATCCGGCAAATTAGTTTTATGAATAAAGAGATGCAGCAGTGAACATGAAAATAGCAGTACCCTTAAGGGGTTAGGGGTAGTCAGAGGCTCGAAAAAATGATGATTTTCACGAATTTTTTTTTGCTACTTAATTAATTTATTTAACAAAAATAAAAACATAGCATAAAAACATCATGTTTTGACTTGACTTCACCAAAATTTAAAAAAAAAAAATTAATAATTGCAAAAGTTATCGCTGTTTGTGTGAAGCCCGTTTCTCCAGAAGTCCCTTGCGGTGAACATCACAAGTCCTTGCAGATTCATCTAAAACCAATCGGACAAGAAAAATTAGTTTTATTAATAGATAATCTTGTGCCTGATCGAAGCTTTTTTTTTTTCAAAATGAACAAAATGGCGGCCTCAGAAAATTTTTTTCCAGATTTTCGGGAAAAAACCAACAGTTAATTGTTAAAAAAAAATCGAAATTTTTGAAAAAAAAAAAATCCTTCGATCAGGCACAAGTTTTTTATGTTTTTCAAAAGCTGTATAAATTTTATTGAAATCTACGTAGCGGTTTTTAAGTTACAGTGTTACTGTGTTCACCAGTTTGAAAAACATAGTTTTGAGAAAAACGCATTTAAAGTTTTGCTATCGGCTCCGGAGCGGCCGAGCGCCCTTTGTTAATTGTTGAATAACTTGAAAAGTATTTGTCGGATTCACTTCAAATTTTTACACAATATTTTTAAAACATTATACTTTAAGAAAATGCAAAAAAAAATAAATCGATTTTTTGAAAATTCTGACTACCCCTAACCCCTTAAAAGATTATTTTGAAGTATCATATAATAATTTTTTCTTTTCCTATAAATCACGCAAAGTGCATTTTTTTAAGATTATACAAGGAATGTTGATATACTTTTGCATAAATTTCGACGAAACTACGTTTATTATTATGTTTTATATATACGAGGTGTGTTCACAAAGTATCGCGAATCTTGAATTTTCGCAGGTTACGTACATATGTACATATATTCGAATTTCGATTTTTTTGTGGCGATATGTTGGTACTCATGTCTCTCACTTATGCCGACGAGTTCGTCCAATTTGAATGTTCAGTTAATTGTTGACAGCTGCTTTGCTTGCACGTGTTTCGGCTCGTCTTCGATTTTTACCTATTCAAAAAGATGGATCAAAGAACCTGTATCAAGTTTTGTGTGAAAAACGAAATTAAGTGCACGGATGCATTCCGAATGTTGACTCAGTGCGGTGTCATACGGAGAAGCTACTTTGGACCAAAGCAACGTTTATCGGAGGCACAAAATGTTCTCAGAAGGCCGAGAGGATGTGAACGACGAAAAGCGTGCCGGACGCCCGAGCACTTCAACAACAGACGAAAAAATTAATGAAGTACAGAAAATGGTATTGACTAATCGTCGAATCACCGTTAGAGAAGTTGCTGAGGACCTAGACACATCGATTGACTCATCCCATTCGATTTTTTTCAATGATTTAGGCATGAGACGGGTCGCCGGAAAATTCGTACCAAAACTGCTCAATTTCGACCAAAAGCAGCATCGCATGAATATTGCTAATGAGATGTTGGTATCTGAACACTGTCCGCGACAACCCAAATTTGCTCCAGAGGGTCATAACTGGTGACGAATCGTGAGTTTATGGTTATGACGTGGAAACCAAAGCTCAATCATCTCAATGGAAGCTACCGCACGAACCAAGACCGAAAAAGGCCCAAGTTCGGTCGAAAGTAAAAGTTTTGCTTACCATTTTCTTCGATTGCAGTGGCGTTGTGCATCATGAGTTGTTGCCACAGGGTAAAACAGTCAAAAACAACACACTAATGATGCCACAGCCACCGTATTCCGCAGATCTGGCTCCCTTGTGACTTTTTCTTGTTCCCGAAACTGAAAAGGCCCATTAAAGGTCGACGTTACGCTACGATTGGAGATAAAGACGGCATCGAAGGAGGAGCTGAACGTGTATTTCTTATGTTTTGACTACAGTGGGTCGAGCGAAAGAATGCACCACAGAATAACGAAAGCAAATTCTTAAATTGAGAGTAAATGGAAGATTTAATACAGAAATACGAAGTATTCTTTCATGCTCAACAAAAATTATTTCAAATGCAATCAAATTTGTGAAAGAAAACGAAAAACTTCCCTGCAAGACGATCGCAGAATTGTCAGGTGCTCCAAAGGGAATCAGCCACACAAATTAAAAAGGAGGTGAACTTAAATGTTTCTGACATGACTGCACAATACTTCGTGAACTATACCAACTCGCATGCCCACGATAAAGGGTTACTCCTGAAACCAAAACATAAGGCAAAACGTTTGAAATTTGCCTATACGAGGTGGTGCAAATTAATTTTCCAATTTTGTGCTTGAAAAATTTTTGTACTAAATAAAAAATGATTTTAAGTGATGGAAATCTTTATTTTAACCTTTACTCGATCCATTTCTTGTCTGTTTGTTTACTACAGCTGTCAAAATCACAAGTGTCAAATATGCCTGACGTACGACACCATTTGCCAAAATTATTAATCTTCCGATAGAGTGACTAATTTACGATTTTGACCATAACAAGCGCCAAGCTGAATCTTATGTCTTTTTGAGTAGTTATATCCTCTATATGCACTAAAATGCTTGATTTTACTTTCTGTGCACCTCTGGAAGCTGTCGTTCCACCCATACATATGTACGTCTTGACATTGCCATGGAAATTAGGGAAACCCAAGTTGTATACTTACATATTTCGCTTATAATAGGCGAAGGGACAGAAAGTTTAGGGCATGCAAGTGACTTTTGCCAATGAATTGAGATTCCAAAATGTTTCCTGGAATTTTATTTTGCTTTTTCTGGTCCCCTGCGAGACAATCCCTAGTTCGTTCAGCATTTTGTAAATTTACTTCATGCCTTTCTCTAAGATACCATTTCTCTTCCTCATTATTGCATGCTCCGGTTTTTCCTTTCAGTAAATCTCCACTAAACACAAATGAATTTTCGTTTCTGTTATTATTTGGTCATTTATCGACTTATTGTGCAGCTCAGATGCACAATAGGGCCATGTACCATTTTCAGGTTATGTTTATATAAATAGTTTCCTCAAATTTTTGGCTTAGACCACTTGCATAATTAACACTAAATGAATTCCATATAATGTTGGAGTTATAACCATCATCTAATGGTTTTATTTTTGACGATATCGTAAAAATTACATTGAATAAATTTAGTTTAAAAAATGTGCCTACACATAACTGATAAAGTAATTTTTTTATTTTTTATTTTGACTTAGGCCACTTTCATAATTATCTATTTGCATCTTTACTCTATGGAGCAATCATTTCTTACAGACTAATTAACAATTATACTTAAATTAGGGCATCATATTCAGAACATCAGTAAAAATGGTTTTAGGCCAAGGAAAGTTAAGATCGGTAAATTTTGAGATTTGATTAAATTCGCAAATAATAGAAGAAACCATTTCGGGGGTTATTAGAGGGATCAAAAAACATGTCTTTTATTCCACCGAAAACCTCTTAAAATAAGGGCTGGTCTTTCACAGCTTAGCTCTCAACCCTGTCTGATGTGCATATATTGAATTAAAATGCATGCATACATACATACACACAATATATTTTTTCAATTTTTTTTTGTTTTAAATACGCATATACCTTATAAATACACATACCATTTTTTTTTGTTCAATATCAAATTAAAAATATTTCATAATTCATACTAAATTTACCCACTGTTTTCACTAGTATTTACTACATATATATTAAATTTTTAACACGCTCCAAATTCCAAATTCACACGAACTTACAATCGCCAATGTCAGAGCGGAACAAATACAAATTTTCAATCAATTATCAATTATTTGTGAAATTATGCCATTGGCAGACGGAAAGTAAACTGTACTGCGAGTGGATAAACATGCATTTTAAATACGAGGGTTGTTAAATAAGTTTATTCTATTCTGACTGATCCATTTTAAGTGAGTAATGGTGCGCACACTTACCAACGTATCGTAGTCCCTTGTCGCAGCGCGAAGGATATACAAAATTGAGCAGAACTCATCCCGTGGGGAGCAACTGCGTTCTCTTAGTTACATATTTACACAATACATCGGTTTGTGTGAGTATGTGTTTGATTGTATCTACACAATGTTGCCATTGATATTTTTGCTTACACTCTTTCACACATCCGCGTTATCAGTTACAATTTTTCATTTTTTACTAAACCAAAGCCAAAAACAACCAAATGCAAATAGTTCATTTATCTATAATTAACATTATTCAAAATTTTTTTTAAAGTAATTTTAACAAAAATTATAATTTTTCTAAGTTTATTTTGTAAATGATATCGAAATGTACTGTTTGGCAACATTGTATGGGGAGAGAGCAATCAGCTGACACAATTCTGTGGAAATTTCCAAATTCCTACAATAAAATCTACGATACTACGGAAGGGAAGGGAGGTAATTTTTCATTTACATAGGGCTTTCATTAGTTTCATCGTAACTGCGTTTACGTCGGTGAGTGCTGGCACCAAAAGTATCATTGAAAAGAGTGAATTTTGTGTGCTCTTGCAAACTAAGTAAACGTTTAAGATGTATTGTGAGGATGAGATCACTGGTTTACTCAATTGCGGTGTGGACAATAGCAGACCGTTAACCTGCTCTCACCGAGTTTGTAAGAATCAGCTGATTGAGTGACATAAATGGCGTCATGACAGCGGTTTGCTTACGATAAAACTGAGATTGTGTTAGTGATATACGCAAAAAAATCAACACAGTTTCCGCCCAAGTTACTTCTTGGCCACCGGAACAACGGGTAATTGGTCGAGAGTGTGAAATTAGGGGGAAGAATTCTGTTGCCAAATGCCCGACGAAGTGGCAGCAGAAGTTGCTCGCTCAATTTCGTTTTTCCCCCTAAGCTGTAGGCCAAACTTGGTCAACTAACATCCTTAGCTGGTACCACCACAAATAACACCAGACGTTCTGATCGCCTAATTGAAGTCATTACACCAGAAATGTTTATTGATATTCGATAATCGACGAGTGAGGCTGACCGAACTTGAAACTCTTGGAACACTGATTTCGGCTCTCTAAGAGATGGGCGCAGCGTTTGCTCCCAATTTACAACATACGCAATCGTCTAACAGCAGCATATTTGTGGCGTGCGTAATGTTGTTCCAAAAAAGGAGTGACCTTCAGTTTCAAGCCGATTCCGAACGGCAGATATTTTTTATGAGGAGCTTTTCCACGCAGAAATACACTCGGAGGTTTGCATTGCCTGCCGGGGTGCGACCGCTATTAGAGAAAACTTTTTCTTCAGTTTTGTGTTTCACCAAGATTCGAATCTACGATCTCTCTGAATTCCGAATGGTAGTCACGCACCAACCCATCCGGCTACGGCGGCCGCCAATACATCAGGAACCAAGAATAGTGAGTTTCACGTAGTTAATCCGAGCCGAAGAAGGCCAAGGATCAACGAGCTTTTTATTATTCATATTTAGTCGCCTTAGCACGAGAAAAAAACGACAAACACGTTTTGTTAAACTCAGCCGAAATCGCATAAGCGGTGACAAGACATTTTAGTCGCACTAAAAAATCATCGTAGAGCACTCAAGGAATCTAATTATTTAGAAGTTACAAGAAACTGGAAAAACGTTTGACTATGAGTGTCGTACCAGAAAGAGACTTTGAGAGAGAGAGATGTCACTATTTTTTACGAGCTGCACAGAAGGCTAGCTTTTTTATTTATTTATCGGTTAGAGCTATGTCTGTACTTATGTCAACCGGCAGCACCAATTTTACACAAATTTTTGGAACATTTGATATCACGATTGGTTCGCTTCATGTTGGTTTCAAATACCTCAAAGAGTCCAGAATCGTCCGATTGCATAATATGCAATGTGGATCATTGTACAGATCCATTTGGAGATAAACTTATCAGTGAACGATTTGCTCTTTTATTGGGTTGTATGATTGTAGCACCCTTCTGCTCAATCCGAAGGTTATTTTATTCTTCCATTTTCAGCAGAAAAAAATCGAAGTATGTAGTATAACCATACCTATTATGTCTTCGCCCCACAAACGGACTCGTTGTTGAGTTAATTGTGGAGTAGTGTCCCTCACACGCATACAAAGCATCCCCAAAGCTGTGCGAGTATAGACTTTTCACCCTAAAATAATAGTGAAAAGCAATGTAACTTATCAAATCAACTACATATTTAAAATATAAATATTTTTACTTTCTTAGGTAAAGTAAAATTCCTTTAAATTGCGTCTAATAAATACATAAAAAATACTAAATTATTTTATCACATCGGTCCGTTTTCAGCGACTCACCGTTCTTTATTCAAATTTATTCACCTACACCAAAAATTACAGGACGTCCCTTCAGCCCTCGTTCCGCCATAGGCATCCAGTAGTAGGTTAATGCACTTGCCTAGCCTCATTATTCAATCACAAATCAATCAACATTTTTCCCCACCAACTCAACGGAAAAATATTCAGGCATTAGGCGACGCCGTTTCGAGTCACGGTCAGCTGCCAACCAACCGATAGTGGCGCTAACGCCGCGCTGAGCAATCGCGCAATCACATGTTGCCGATCAAATGATCACACGTGAATCTCATATAATTTAATGAGAAAATAAACACAAATAATGCAAATGAATGGAAAGAAAATAAAGCACAAAACGAATTCGAAGTCGAATTGAAAAAGTGATTGTTGTAGAGATTTATGATTCGTTGTACTAAACGGGTATGCAAATATGAAAAAGGAATAAAATAAATATAAACAAATTTCAAAAAATAAATTATATTCAAACTTTCTTGGCGCACAAAATTTTACTTCGATTATTTTGATGGCAGTTGCTTCCCCACACGGGGATACCTGGTAAACACGTGGAACTACTTAGCGAGTAATTGTAACAGTAAATGCCAGTGGTAGTTTTTTGCAGTTTTATGCTACTATGATACATATGTACATATGTACATAGGCTACAAAGGCATGTGCTCTTATCACTTTTATTGGCGCGAATGCTTTGACTGGAGGTGGGGAAGTGTGAATGAGGCTTTGGAGGTCAAGATATCATAATTGGTTGATGTTAATATCCAAACGCTTTAAAGTTGAAAGTCAATATCAAAAATCAATAAGTAAAATGAAAATATCTGTGCATGCATGCATTAGTATTTGATTGAGTGAGAGTAGGATTTCCACCTTTCAGTTTCAGTAGTCTCCCTTTGAATTATGCCGATAGTCTTGCAATGTACTTAGTAGATAGGTAGCTGTAGATAGGTACGAGTTGCAGTCGGTCTTTGAAGAAACTCACCTAAGCCGTTGCCGATCCATTGTGACATCACAGTAGCAGTTTACCTGCTACTTTCCAATTAAACAATTAGGGCAAACCCATTGATCTGGCTGGCACTTCCATCCCTAAGGTCATCAGGATCATTCAAAAACGACGAGGCAAAGTATCTAAATCTAGAGCATACCACGTTGCACAGTGGCTATCAACCCATTTCGTCTTGGCTGAAGTAACAAGGCTACCTGTACCATATAGTTTGCACGTTGAGAGGGGTATACTCCATACCAAAAGGGAGGCAAGTGGTAATGCCCTCCCTCGCTAATTTCTCTGCTTGGTATGTCACTATGCCCTGGCACTCATATCCAATGGATGCGGAAATATTCCGCCATCTCATAAGATATCTCTGGCATTTGCGAGCAATGATGGAATTAGTGACAACCCCACCAAGAAATTTAATCGCCGCTTGGCTATCGGAGTAAATATAGACTTCCCTAAAGGTAGCCACATGATTAATGGCTAGAATTTCAACCTGAAATACGCTACAGTGATCTGAAAGACAAGGCAAAACGCTTACCGTTGGCTTCTTACAGTGGACGCTAAAGCCAACTTCATCGTCAAGCTTTTGTCAACCCACTCTCGTCTAGCTTGAGTCCTAGTACTAAATACTAAAACTAAATATATCGAATATGCCTCAATATACCACATATATGAATGAGACAGTTGACACTGGAATATTCTAAAGAAATATCCTTTCTGTCTATGCCGTGGTTTCTTCTTCAAAGAATATCTTGTCAAAAGTGTTTGGTACATCTAGAAATGGCAATACCTTTTATTACTGTTTCACATAAGTCCATTTGCATATATGTAGGTATTGTAATTGTGTTTTTTTAATTTCTATGGAGTTGGTCGGTTGAAGTGGTGATTCGTTAAATATCCAATTAGTGCTTCCGCACCTTTTTATTGTAAAATCCTCCCCACCAATAAGTTATACCATTATTCCTTCACAACTATATGCAGTCTGTGCAATTGAGAAACCTTATTCGGTTGTTTACGTCTATGCCAGCCAGTTCTAGGACAGGTCATTTCCAGAATAAATGGAAGACAGTTTCCTTTTTCTCCGGTTGGCTTGTAAGCAACCAAATAGTCAGCCTATTTCGTATTAGGAACTTATAATTTTTTATTGTTACATTCAATCCTGTACGTACTCCCTTATTAAACCTCTCAGTACTGTAGAGCGAGCTGCTTGCCTTATAATTTTATGCATGTAACAGTAAAAAAAGGTTTAAATATATAATAAGGTAATCAGAATAATAAGAGGAGCCGACTTAGCCGTATCTGCCCATCCGTCCCTGCGCACGCCAGGTCCGACCAAGAATCAATACACTTCACACATATTATACCACTTGTTCAAGGTAGTTTGTACTTGAAACTGGACGAAATTGGTCCACAACCAAGCCCATCTACCTTAAAACAGTCTGTTCACACGACAGCGGGTACTACCTTATCGGAACGACCCGGATTTATATCCGGCCAAGGACTATCACTCTAGCATGTACATGAATGCTGCTACAACAACAACAACCATAAAAAAGCATTTTAAAGAAGAAAAAACATTTTATCACTGTTAAAAATAATTAAAAATTACTCATATTTGGTACAAATGGTGGGCACAACAACAATAAATTCAACGCAAGTAAAGGTCTGAATAATAAAACTCACCCAATCTTAGTACACTTTTTGCTCCCCTCTCCCCCAATTCATTTAGATCTGGCACAGATAACATCCATATCGGATGAAAATCACGCTCGCTTTTTCGATGCTGCAACTAAATTTCCACCCACCTCTCTGATAATATAAGCTATGATACAACCTTCATCGTCTATAAGTTTCTTTGATTACAAAAAATTAACGGCCAGTCCAAATAAAAATTTACTAAAATGTGCGTATCAGACAACTATGTAGTTTCGAATCTCATTGTAAAAAAACATAGTAGAGGTCTTTCAAAATGCTTTTCCGGGGCATTGCAGACCAAAAGTCTAATTTATTTAAATACAAACAGTCTAAAGCAGTACAATCTAAGGCTCACGGCTGCATACAATCTAGGAACCATTTCTGGCTTATGTGAGATCAGTAACACTCGAGAACAGCTCTCAGTCGCCTTAGATGGCAAATAATGGATCTCTACGTATTTTCTGCGGTTTCTTCATTTCTTTTATTCGGTTCACAATATCATGAAAGCAAGGCCTATCTACTCGAGCACGTAAACTCGTGCGCCTCTTCTGCATCCCGCATCTAGTGTCGCAGTGTAGTCAATTTCCTTCCCGCTCTTTGTTATTCTTTTGCATTATACATTTTTGTCTTTGCGATCGAAACCACTTCACGTGCCCAAACAAGACAACCGATGAAGGGTAAATATGTGTACTTACGTAAATGAAATGAAATCTTTGCTAAAAACAAGCAAATACTCGTAGATATTGACGGCGAAACATTCCACATTGCGAGGTGACTAAATAGTTGCACGCGCAAAGAAAGTCAATAGTTGACGGGTAGCAGCGAGGAGCAGAGGCACAACTTTTGAACCCAAATTGGTGACGCCAGTCGTGGCATTGTTGTGACTTTTTCCGGCGGGTACGATAAAGTGAAAAAAGAATGTGAATGTCCAAAAGTAGCATATGGCAATGGATCAGCGATAGCAACGGGAAATATGGAGGGCCAGCGTATGTCGTTCAAGTTGTCAGCATTTGGCTTCGATCAAAGTTCCAACTTCTAATGGCATTCTCGACCGACTGACGTTCGCACGCACCTTCCAACCACACAAGTTGGACTGCGGTACTTGGACTGGCAAAACATGAAACAAAAACTGATCGATTAGTAGATCAATGATAATTTTGCTCTCCGCCGCCCACTTGCACGTTTCTTTGCTAGCTCGCTGTTGTTGGTGTTTGCTTTTGCGATTATCGGCTGTGATGTGGCTAAAAATAACTGCGTTGAGCTTAAAAATATCCACATTATGTAAACATTTGTAGCGATCGCTTTAGCTGTAGCGTGGGCGGGGGCGCAATTTCTTATGAAATTCATCTATTCTCACTAATTCTGCTTAGCGCCCCACTTCTGCCTCATTCAATGTTCATGTTCTTGTTATTTTTTGCTCTCGTGAAACGCACCTATTTAATAAGTAAATATTGGCAACGATATTTTTCTGTAAATATTTCAGCTTTTGGCATTGAAAAATTCTTTTCGGCATAGACTTTTGCTTAGTAAAAATTTTTGGAAATTTTGCAATTATAATACATACCTATAGTACGTATAGGTATATCGGCGTACCTTCTAAAATGTGCATAGTCATGAAATACAAACACCAATATTGATACACTCTGCCATGAGTTGGACAATTTTCGTAATAAAAAACGAGATATTTAATTGGAAAATCAAAATTTTGTTTATGTGGAAAAATAGCCATTGCGGAACCTGTCAAACTTGTTTAGCTTAAATGGCCAATCCTGACCCCTGGTATTTCTACAGGACAGTACCAGGAATGATAGAATACAAAGTTGTGCACCGAACGTTCCGCTCTTTATCTGCCAGCGATATTTTAAGGAAATCGAATAAATAGAATTTCTGAAAAAACTTCCAGGAACGCAATTTTATAGCTCACAAATTTCATAAAAATTCGGCACATTTTCATCAATACTGAAAAAAAATTAATCAGAATATCTAACAAAATTTAACCACGCAATGTTGTTGCTCATGAAAAATCACATAGAAATTTTTATGAAAATTCTGAGTAAAAATTTTTGCTACAAATTTTATACAAAGTGCGAAACTTTGCGTTATTTGGTTTGGTTATAATAAGAACCATATTTTTATAAAAAAAATGTAATTGAAACTACAAAATAAGCAAATAAATAGCCAAAACTTATCAAAACGTGGTGTACACTTTTCTTTGGCGTTGGCAGTATACTTATACACAGTAACTCACACCTTATTTGATACAGATGCGATTTTTTTGAAAAGTGTTCTATGTTTCATAATATTTCGAGGAAATGGAAAAACAGATTATGCAAATTTTTTATTTACTTTGTTTCATTTGATTTGTGGACATAAAACACAAAAAGGTGTCCACTGCTTTAATTATAATGCAAAAAACCTAAAACATACAGGGAATTCACGCCACAGCTTATATGATACAGTTCACAAAGAGCAACTATTTATTTGTAATTTTTAAAATTTTAAGTTATTTAGTACTTTGTTGGGCATCATTTATTACCACTTACTTCTTGAAGTCTACGTCGGATGGAGTCTACCGTATTTTTTGTGTATTCTGGGCTAATTTGGTGCCCCTCTTCAAGTATCGCCTTTTTAAGATCAGATTTGTTATGGATGCCATATTTCCTTACCGTAACGCCAACTTGATCGATGCATTATTTTTCAGCTCACTCTTAGTAGCAAAAACTTGGTGGAGCTCGTGGCAAAAATCACACCGTCCCATGACCGAATACCTGAATACACTATGCGTGAACTTGTAATTTACAAGCCAAACACGCAAAGTTTCATATATTTA
Source organism: Anastrepha obliqua (assembly GCF_027943255.1). Lineage (NCBI taxonomy): Eukaryota > Metazoa > Arthropoda > Insecta > Diptera > Tephritidae > Anastrepha > Anastrepha obliqua. The sequence continues at coordinate 3,641,315 of NC_072894.1, forward strand.
TTTTTGTACTTAAGTATTTGTGTGTGTATTTAATTATGTGTTATATTTTACATATTGTCCGTATTTTAGAGCTTTCAAATCTTGTCCACATTTTAGAGCAGTCAATAGAAACTAAAAAGCGTCCATAGTTGGGAAGTGTGTTTACATTACTGCGCGTGCACTGTAGCTGCTAATCTATCTGCTAAATTAAACCTTAACTAAATGCTATTTCTGGCGTGCACTAAAAATCCAAAAACCGATAACCGAGTCAATTTGCATATATTAAATTAGTGCTGAATCATGTGCTTTTAGTCATAAAATTCGCGGAGCTAAGGCGTCGGTAGGTTGGAAGTTCCATCTGATGTTGCGTAAAGATGAATACACATAGTCGAACTGATACATGTTTTGCTGCCTTTTATGTTTGCATTTTTCAAAAAAATGGGCCGGGCAAATACCTTTCCAATGATATCTCACCTTCGTACCTATCCTCCAACAAAAAGTCAAATATTTTAACACTAATCTCATTATTTTGATTCCGTTGATTTTTAAACATTTTTATGCATCTGAGATGATTTTTTCGGAAAAACATTTTGAAAAATAAATTTTCGATTTTTGGAAATATTTTCAATATCGTGAGTGCTGCCTCCACACCTGTATAATCGCCTAACAATTGTGGCCGGCCCTCCATGCTAAAGGCACAGATTCTCTTCTAAGCCAAAACAAGTCTTAGCAAATAAAGTTTTAGTCATCACGTGGCACTGTCTAGTAGCCAAACACATGACAGACAATCTCTCACCCCCTGTGCCATTGTCCTGCTCTATCCAGACGTAGATTTACCGTTTTAAGTAGACACATTTTTAATAAATTTAAAGATCTCAGAGTGAGGGATCTTCTAACATTTTTGAAAAATACCCCTTAGTTCTAGGAGAGATAAGGACAATTTTTCTTAACAATTAAAAAGTGCGCATAGTTTTTACCCGATCTCAGCAATATGTATCTCAATGAGGTGGTGAGGAATACCTTTGGTCGTTTAGTCATTATTTTAGAAAATTTCCGCTAAATAGGAGGTGGGCGTGGCTAATGATCGATTTCGCCCAGTTTCAATACCCGCCTACTTGGATAAGAGTAAAAGTAAGAAGTTTTATTGAAATACATTAATTTTTGCTCGAGCTAAAGTGTACACGAACAGACGGACGGACAGACAGATATGGCTAAATTGGCTCCTCTCTTCATTCTGAGTATTTTAGTGTACAGCTGTGTTTAAAATAATAGTACTGCCCGTGCCAACTATATTCAATCACAAGGCGAAATCCTTAATACTAATCCCCAATACACAGCCAAGACTGTCAAACATGGCAGTGCAAAAGTGATGGTAGGGGAAAGTTTTTTTTATAGTGGCATTGGACCAATCCACTTGATAAAATAAACAATGGATCAGCAGGTGTATGTGCGAATTTTGGAAAATATAATGCAGCCAAGGAATATGCAACTGAAGTGGTCGTTCCAGCAAGCTAGCTACTCAAAACACACAAGTAAATTTACCGAAGAGTGGTTTCGGGCCAAGGAAGTTGGGGTCATGTCGTAGTCTGCGCGGTCCCTTGACCTCAACCCTGTAGAAAATCTTTGGACTGATATAAAAACCTGATCGTAGACCATCAAACCACTTGTCAAACGTGTCGTGATCTCATCGATTCCATGCCACGCAAATGGGCAGCAGTAATAAAAAATTGTGGTTATTCAACTAAATATTAGGAAAATTAACCCAGAGAACTAATAATAATTAGTTAAATATTTTCTTATTATTTGGTTTATTAAGTCTTGTGTTACACTGTTATTATTTTGAATAGTAGACTATTGAGTTTTTGCATTCAAATATTGTTTTTTTTTATTATTCTCACTATGAATAAAAAAGTGTAAATGTGTGGAGAGGCTGCATGAAATGAACAATTTGTGGTAAAAAAATTACTGAATAAAATCAATTTCTTTTTTAATAACTATAGCTTTTTGTTTTATGTTGAGGTCACTCCTATTATTTTGAACACAACTGTTTATATGTGGTAAGCATAACTGACTGCATGAGGATTGTTTTTTTATGTTTACAATGCTTTTCGAATTTTTTTGTTATTATTTTTTTTAATATTATGTATTCCTTAACGAAAACCATTTAAATCAAATTTTCAAATCTTACACAAAAATTCGACAAATTCTTATCTATATTTTCAACCTTTTAATTTGAATTTTGTGTGTAATAAAGAGCAAATTTTAACCGACAAAGGTATCGAACTTTGTTTTTTAATAACAGGTGGCGCAAAATTAATCAATTATGGAAATTATGGGAATTTATAATATGTGCAAATATCGTCCTACGGCAATCATATTTGGCACTTGTGAACTAGACAGCTGCAGCCTACAAACAGACAAGCAATGGAGCACCTAAGGGTCAAAATAAAGATTTCCGTCATTCAAAATAATTTTTTTTTTAGTAAAAAGTTGAATGGTTAATTTTGCGCCACCCTTTATATGCAATATACAAAAACTGGAGTATTTTCTCCCACCAAAAATTCAATTTTATGTGAAAAAAAGTGCAAAAAGCCATTACCGACCGACTTTTGGCCGTTTCACACTTCCACATATTTAGTTTAAATTTCAAGAGCCATGTTACTGTAAACAAGTGGGCGTTGTAGAGGAGTCGAAGTTTACTAAAAGCCCAAACATGTAAGTTATTGGAATTTGTGAATCAATCAAAAAAGAAAAAGGGCTCCAAATAACCCCTCTAATAATAGATTAAAAGTGCACTTTTCTATAAACAAATAAATTAATCCGTTGTTCAAAAATAACTCAACAAGTGCGACTAGAAAAGCAAACAAAAGAATTAAAAATCTCGAATTTGTGAAATTCCGCCGCACTTTCATACAAACATACATATGTATGTACATACATACAAACAACCAATCGAAAAATTTCATTATCAACGAAACCATTGTGCCGGCACCACTTCACGTGATATCGGCACCACTTTTTCGCCGCTAATCACCGTCACCACCACCGCCCACTTTTGACGGCGTAGTTCTTATCAGTCTGCCCTAGGGAGAGCCGTGTCAGAAAGGAGGGAAAGCAAATACTATTCAAGCGCTCATAATCTGCTGAAGCGGCAATGACAAACAACCGCTAATGACTGCTGGAGCACAGTACACGGTACAACAACAATAGAAACCACTGATGTGAGCACCTTGTGGCGCCTATGACTGAGGGAAAATTTTCGAATTGCAAAAATCGTGAAATTAAACAAACAAAAAAATATTACAGATGAATGTATTAGCGTAACTTTGAGGGGCGCTTGAAAAGTCCCCGCAAAGCCAGAGAGATGGCAAATCGAGGTTGTGCGGTACCTTTGAAGCCCCTTAAAAATATTTTTCGGTGTTTAAAATTTACGGCATATAACAATGTGATATTTATGTCATCCTTGTGAACACACCATACATGTAAGGGGTGATGAATTTAGAGGCATCGGATTTTAAATTGAAATAAAACATCAAATTGACTGGGCAATCTTTAATTTTTTTGTGTAGAACCAGTCATGACATTTATTTATTAAAGACAATCCCTTTCAAATGTTGGCCGCAACTACGCCGTTATTCGGCCATACAGGAACTAAAATTTTGAATGACTCGCTTGAGGACTTCGGCCGGCATCTCTTGAATAAGTTTAGTAATGTTGGCTTCCAATGCCTTAATCGATATTGGTTTATCCCCAAAGTATTTAGATTTTACATACCAACTCAAATAAAAATCCAAAGTTGTGATATCACACGATCCAAGACGAAAGATAAATTGCTTACCGAATCGGCGACGCAGTAAACCTATTGTTTCACGGACTGTGTGGTAAGTAGCGCCATATTGTTCGAACCAAAAGTGGTCGTTTATAATGGCGGGATAGCGTTTACCATTGATTAAGACATTGGCGTCCACCTCGTCTTTGAAGAAATATGGGCCGATGATTCCTCCAGCCCATAAGCCGCACTAAACGGTTGTTTCAATGGATATAATGGCTGTTCTTCAATGGCTTCGGGTTACTCTTCAGCCCAAATCCGGCAATTTTGCTTATTGACGTAGCCATTAAGCCAAAAATGAGCTTCAACGATGAACAAAATTCGGCCACCAAAATGAGGATATTCGGAAATTGTTTCAAGAGCCCAACAACATTATGACGCTTTGGAAGATCGAGCGCCTTTAAATCTTGGTCTAGCTATATTTTATATGCTTTCAAACCAAGGTCTTTGCGTAAATCGACCAAGTAGTGCCATAAGATAGGCCGAACTGTTTAGATCGGCGCCGAATCGATTATTCCGGGTCTTCAACAAAACTCTTATTTACAGCCGCATTATTCTTTTCATTTCTGACTGTACGTTGTCTAGTCGATCGAGTATCATCCAATAATGTAAAATTATTCTCAATTTCGCCGATGGTTTGCCGATTAGTGCGTTCGGTAAGACGGTTATGTACACCATAAGTTGGCCTGAGCGGGCATTAAAAACTTTTCGCAAAGCGTCGATTTCGTAACATAATTGTACGATTTGTAAACGTTGACGAGCCGTTAGTCTTTCCATGATGGCATGTCAATGAATACTTTAAAAATGCGTATATAGTCTCGCGTGAACAGTATCTGAACACTCTTTACATTTAAGTGGAATGTTGTTCAATAAAAGAAAGAAAAGAAATGAAAGAAAGGACCCCTAGGCCATTTTTGACACCAAACTAGGATTCAGAGAGGGTTGCTCTCTATCCTGCTTCTTCTTTCTTCGAGAAACTCTCTAGACATCAAGACCTGTAAGTCTCTCGTCAAGAGCATACTAAAGCGCAGAAGCTCGGACGATGTCAATATCCGCCGAATCGGTCCTTGGAGTGTTTTTGAATGAAAAGTTCGGAAATTCTGCCAGGAACCTTAAATGATAGCGCAATTATTTTCTAACTGAAGTCACGTCTCAGTAGATAATGCCTATTTTCCTGACTCAAGAAACAAGGTGTACAAAGTCTCATAAAGTTAAGCAAGCAAGGTAACGAAAATGAAGACCAGCGCATTTCCAATCGTCATTAATTCACCTCAATTTTATCACTCCACAATCTAGAACCACCGCTGGCTTGGGACCCAATTTACATACAAAATCTAAGCATGACTACTTGATTTTTGTCTCGACCGCAATGAGCGACGTTTTCAAATTTCATATTCCACATTTCAAAGTTCAGGTCTTTGTGTTGTCATAAATCTAAAAGAGCGTCTGCACTTGAATCGCTGTAAATATATATTTATGTTAGTTTATGCGTCGCATTTCTGAGCCTCTGATGCCAAAGTCTGACTTGCAGTCAGTGAACCTAGAAATGTTGGGATGTCGGCCGACTGGCGGGCAGCTATGTAAGCGGCAGTGACACAATTCTAAATACCCACAAATGTGCGTGCATATGTGACTACGCATCAGTGTGTGTCTGTATGTGTGCTTATACGAGTACAGTGAACGACTGTTTCGCCACAAAGCGAAATAACCAGTGAATGAATTACTTAGTTGCATAGATTTGGAACGGCGTAAAAAGCCGTAAGATGTGCATATGCAATAGAAGGCGCCAATTAAGTACGACGTGTGCGTATGTGCACAGACACATACATATTACGTATACAGGCTTATGCAATTCATTTATAATGCGACATCAGCACGCGCGTCGACTTCGCTAGCCGCCAAAAAAAACTGTAGTCATATAAAATGCAAAAATTTTATAGTGCCTAGATAATATTGATAAGTGAATTGCGAAAAATGTTCACTCACATGCACTATCACAGGCTGCTTATCGCGCACGCGGAATCACGCAGATTCGTATTCAAACACACGCATCGCAGGTTTTCAATGTCAACGGCGCGCGCCACTCAGTCGCAATAAATGCCGATAACGAAAGCGCCTCAACGTTGATAGTGCCCGTAGGGTGTGTAGGCGCCCCACGAACTGCTGTGGACGTCACCACTTATGGGAAAAATAAATGCGAGTCAAAATGTTGTTCCCACCAAAGATTTGCTAAGCTACGGGCCACAGAGGTTTCGAAGCAAGGGCTCACCGCAATAGTGGGATGCATAGATTTTTTCCTCCATTACTAGGTTGTTCAATAAGTTTTGCGGTTCGATAAGAAAATACAATTTTATTGTTTGAAATACACTTTTTTATTGGGTAACGTCGCCCTGAACATCAATGCACTTGTTCCAACGAGATTCCAATTTATAAACTCCATCCCTGAAGTGAGAGTCTGGAAGAGCTGCAACATACATATGCTTCCACAGCTGTTATGACCTCATCATTCGATGGAAAACGCTTTCCACGCATGCATTTTTGAAGGCTGCAAACATATGGAAGTCACTAGGAGCCAAATCTGGTGGCTGCTCCAACAATTCGAACTTTAATTCACGTATTTTAGCCAATGACAAAATGCTCTTGTAACGCTGTGCATTGAACTGATCAAACATACTTTTTTTCTCTTGCAAACTAGGCCTTTTCCACGATGTTTTCTTTCAGCTGTCATAAAAGGTTAGACTATTATATAGAACTTATGGTTTTACAAGTTTCCAAGTAATACACAAACAAAATTCCTTTTGCATCCCAAAAAACTGATGCTAACAGCTTTTTGGTTCATTTCAGGACACGAACTCGTTTCGAAGCCGAAGAACCAGATTGGCACTTGTTTTGATTTAGGATCATGTCTCAATTGACGATTGACAATTGACGCACAAAATGCATTTTATCCTTTCGAAATGTTTTTTTGTTCGCATTTGAATGTTTTTTTGTTCCATTGTTAGCGAATACAGCTTCCTGAAGCCCAATACCTCAGTCAAAATATTGCTTACACTGCCCACTGAAATGCTTAGGGCTTCTTAGTAGTCGCTTTCAGTCATTTGACGATTTTGCAATACGATTTCCTGTATTTTTTCCACTATTCTGGTGTTGTGCTTTTTTGGGACGTGCTTGACGTGGATCGTCTTCAAGGCTTTTACGACCACAGTTTAATTCAGCAACCCATCTTTCTACTGTACTAATTGATTGCGAGAGGTGTTTATACACTTCCAGTATTCGTTTATAAATAATTATATTTTGCCTTTAAACCTTCAAAAATAAAAATTCAATCGCTGCACGATACGCGATTTTCCCCAATATGGAAAATATGGTGACACGTCGATACAAATTTAAATGAAACTTCGCATACGAAGAGTGTACCAAGATAACAAAAAAAAAAAAATAGATGCTAGTAGCAACGCCCTCTCTTATCCAACCGTAAAACGTATTGCACCACCTAGTAAACGTTTTACCATTGCATAGACAAATTCACTTTTGAAGGAATATTACCTTTCGCAATTTGCGCGAAGCAATCCGCCAGAAACGCCCGGGTTTATGGAAGAACAATAATTTGCTCTTGCATCACGATAACGCCCCTGCTCACAAATCGTTACTTGTGCGCGACTTTTTGGCCAAAAACAACACACTAATGATGCCACAGCCACTGAATTCCCCAGATCTGGCCCCCTGTGACTTTTTCTTGTTCCCGACACTGAAGAGGCCCATGAAAGGACGACGCTATGCTACGATTGACGAGATGAAGACGGCATCGAAGGAGGAGCTGAACAAGATAAAAAAATCACTTTTTGAAGTGCTTCGAAGATTGGAAAAAACGTGGGGACAAGTGCATAATATCTCAGGGGGATTACTTTGAAGGGGACAAAATAGATATTAATGAATAAATAAATAATTTTTGAAAAAAACACCAAATTCGCAATACTTTTTGAACACACCTCGTATGTATAATCATCTATTATGGCAGAAGAGGCGGTGCCGATCTAAATTTTTGATCTTCTTCTCTCTAGTCCAAATTATTTTTTTTTACAATAAAGTTTTTTTTCGCTAGGCATTTTTGTAGCTGCTTTATTTTTATGGATCTTCTATCTTATTCTACAACAAATAAACTTGCGTTTATTTAAGTCTATTTTTGGGGCGTACCATGAGACTTAGGAAAATTCCAAAAATCGTCATGGCAATGCCTGATATGACTGATGATATAAAAATAAAATATTTATCTGCATGGAAACTCACTTCAAATCATTTTTTTTTCAAATTTCTCACTTAAAAAATTAAAGCCATAAACTAAAACCATTCTGTGTTGTTTGCAAAGACTTGAATTGGTACGCTTTCGGGGTACGAGAGATATGAACAGATATACATACATATGTACATACATTTATTCGTCAAATATATTGTAAATAATCCGAGATAACTGAAGTCTCCATATAATGAAGCTCACTTACTTCACAGTATAACTCGACTACTGCGCTCTGTACTACTATATTGAGTTTAAAAAATGTTCCAAAAGTTCTTCTTGTTTCTCTCTGAATTACTTCCGTGGCTATTCGGAGTCTTGTCATTGTTGATGCCAGCGAAAGTAGAGCTCGATTTACTACAACTTCGGACTTTTTCCCCTATTTCTCCCCCAATACCTTACAGAAGAGAGCAAGCAGAGTTGTTGTAGTTAGTATCCATCTCCTTTAGCTATCTTGGAGCTGATAGCAGCTGATGTATTAATGTTTATGAAAATAAAGCGCAATTAGTTGTATTAAGTTCCATTTTCTGAAACCTGTCAAACACACATATGCACATATTTATGAACACATACATACATATGTACGTGCATATATGGGGGCTTATGCACTTCCAAATAAGGGGAGGCTAACTTTATTAAATCATTATTATTGCGCCAAAGAAACTTTATTGAACTGCTTGCTACCTGTATACATGAAATATCCTACGGCGCATCGTCCTAGTGAATGTAGTTTCACTATTGATGGGTAAAATTTTTACCTAGTCAATGCAGTCTTGTCGAATTTTACTATCAACGCCTTTCAGATTGTTGTAGAGCTAAGCCTTAGGTTAGTCGGTATTTCTTGGAAGAACATATACCAAGTTTCAGCCAGATCGGCATATTTCTTTGTGCTTGGCATTCCTTTAAATAGAGAAAGTCGAGTGATTTCCCTTTTTCATCACGACAGCGCCCCAGATCACGCCTCAGCAGTTTTCATAGCAAATTAATTAAAATAGAGTTCCAGCTCGTTTTATATTCGCCCTATTCTACAGGCTTGGCTCCCTCGGAACCCTCCGACTACTATTTATTCCCCATTCTGAAATGGCTGGCGGGAAAAATATTTTATTCAAACGAGGAGGTGATTATAGAAACGAATGGCCAACTTCAGACTTAGGCAAATCTCATTATTCGGAAGAAATAAACAAACTAAAACAATGTTGGACGATGTGTATAAGTCTAAAGGGAAACAATTAAGTTCATAGTTTTTATTTTTGCACGGACTTTCAAAAATGAGAAATCTAGAAAGCTAGAATTGGAGATCTTATTAAAATCATGAAGAGCCGGTTCCATAGGACCATTGCGAGCATAATTTGTATTGAACTTTAAATAGAATGAAAGAGCGTTACGAAGAATTTTGGGAGGTGTAAGAAAATTACTACGTTGAGGCAGAAAGGGACAATCAATGGCACCTTTGATAACATTGAAAACAAACGAGAGGGCGAAAATTCATCTTTTACTTTCTAAGGACTTCAGGTTGATCAAAATCAAGCGTGATGCCTAAGATCTGATGGGATCAGAAATTTTTACGGGGAAAGTCGTCCTAGATACTGAAGAGCATTGCTATGTAGGCCATTTCTGATTAGTCCACCAAGGTACTAATCAAATACTGCTTGGAATCGATGTGTCCTTATGTTCGACTACCAGGGGAGTTTTCAAAATAACTTGCAGAGTAATTTCCATGCAAAAAATGTTTCTTTTAATTATGTGAAGTAGGAAGGACTTAGTGAAAAAAACTAAATTCAAAAATTTATCAAACAGCCACTTTTACTTGTCATGGATTGACTTAAATTTTAGTGATGAGTTTTATTAATTGGCACACCGTTCATTAAAAAAATCACGCATACAAACAAAAACAAACCTTTTTTATAATTTTTAAAATCGAACATGACGAAATCGATTAAATTTTGGACTTCACGACATTTAAACAGACTAATTAGAAATTTCTAAATAATAATGAACTTAAGTACCTAGGATGACTTTCCCGATAACCCCGCGTACTTATTATACATACAACTTTGTTTTACGTGACAGATACATTTCTTAGAATTGCATGCAAACAAAAACGTGTAAAAAATGCTCGTACATGCGACATAACGTAAATTTAGGGATAAGTTCCACAACTTCACAAAGTCGGGTAAGTTGAAAAATCTCTAAATATTTTCCCAAAAAACCGCGCAAAAGAAGTAATATTGAAGTCCGTTTTACGTAAGTATTTATTAAACAAAAACAACTCATTTTTATTACTGTACAAAAAAATTAAAATTAGTGTTTTAGCAAAATAAAGATGTCCATCACTCAAAACGACTTTTTTTATTCAGTAAAAAAATTATTCAAAACAAAATTGGGGGCTTAATTTTGCGCCACTTGTAGAAAGATTACGTTGAAAGTTTAATGCACGGATAGACTTGGTTAGTTCTAAAATATACTTATTGCTATATCGCGAAAAAATTTTACTTAATAAGGCATTCTTTTAGGAATTATGTTTTGTTTAGAAAATCATCTTTTGTTTTGAGATTCATGAAAGAACGAAGAACTTGTGCAAAGAAATGCATTAGTGGCCGTATTATTTCAAGCTCGTGTAAAAAAGGTCTTGTAATAGGAGAGTTGGGTGTATCGGACATTGGCATTGTCGATTTTTTTTTGTTGAAGTCTTTTTGACTCGTGGAATGTTACCTAATTTTCCAATAAATGGCACACAAATTTTCCTCTGCCTAGCATGAAAGTATTTACATTCATACATACGTATGTATGTACACGTGTATGTATCTACGGCTATACGTCGTTTCTCTACAAGTATTTGCGCCCCTACCAAAGGCATTTGTTAATCACTGTTTATTTTGACATCTCTTCACATGCCTGTTTGTTTTTGAATTTAGGTGATAATTAACTGACGACTCACTCGTCCGCAAATATATTTCTATACATACATATACGAGTACATAAATACATACAAATGTACATATATCTAAGTATGTGCTATGTATGCAAGTTTTCAGGTTGAATAATGAAAGCATAAAAGTAGATAATATAGCTCTACAAACCAAAAAAATTGTATTTCACAATGTCTCGAAATGCTGCAGTGGTTTTAATATGAGTACAATTGTATGTATGTACCTACATACATACTTACAGACACACGTATGTACTTGTATTTGCACTGATATACTTGCTTCCTTTCATAACCATTCATTCAGAATTCCAGTGGAAGCATTCGGCCTTACCCCTCCAAACGCTTTTGTGTTAAATATTTATCGTAAGTAGCTAATCAGCGCCGTCCGCTCAATATCTCCCGTGCCTTTCCATTGTGCCTTTGCTATTTTTAGTTTCGGCTTTGTTGGCGTATTTTTAGATTTGCACGAAGCTCGGTTCATGACATAGCAGTTTGATTAACTGCTTGTTTGTTTATTTGCTTATTCGCATGTTCCATATTTGCCGCCCCAATTATCGGAATGTTTAAATAAACCCATTCAGAGCTGAAGAGTTTCTAAAGCAAAATAATTGTTCTATGCATATTTACCTATAGATAATTGCTTTGTTTAACACTTTCCTGATTTAAAAGAAGCCACTTTTCAAGCATCAAACGGTCATCTATAACTGGCTAAAAGACTGAATTCGAAATTCGATCCGGGCCGAACATTTTTTAATTAAGTACCGTTACAAAATGTATACAGATCAGTCTTAAAGCTACCATACTAAACGAATTCACTGAAAAAAGGAGCCAGATTGGCTTAAATTTTGGTTAAAATTATTTTAAAAGGCAAGCCGAGCTAACGTGACGGTGAATTTTGTCCTCCAAAAAAGTGACAAAAATATTTTATTTTTCATTTTTCCAAAAATGGGCTAGTAAGAGAAAGATATTTAAATTGAAATAGAAATTAAATAAATCATAGTTTTTGTTAAATATGCTACTTTTTATGTTTCCATTATATTCTGGGCACGGGAGATATTATAATCTTCTAGATACTAAATGACGGTGACTTTTGTCCATCTGTGTATGCCAGCGCCCATTTTAATAAAATTGAATTTAGGCGCGGGTTTAATCAATATTAGGAAAAATACATGGCATAAGACATTGTTTGATTCCAAAATTAACTAACAGACTAAATTACATTTTACTAAAATGTACTCGGGTCTAAAGAGTTCAGTCAGAACCGATTTAGCTCTTCCGTTCTTGTTTATAAGTAGCTTTTGCATGGCATAGTCCGGTCAATTTCGACATTCGAAGCTACTAAAATGGTGGTTTCCCCAGTAGGCCTATTCCACGGGTCTGTTGTGATTAAAACAAAAAAAACGGAAGTAAAAAATGGATTTTCCGAATTTAAAACGGAATTAAAATTAAAAAATCGTAGAAAAAAAATGTATTATTCCGGGTTACAGTCATATATTCAGTCCTTCATCCTGTCTGCAAGTAAATTGCGTCAACAACTGTTGGGGATTCAACATTAGAACACGATCGGCCTTGACAATTTGTGCACGCCAGAGAACAATACAGACCCACTTTTTTGCAACCACATTTGGCACACAGTTCCAAAAAATCGTGTTTAGTATTTTCTCTGGTGCAGGTGGCAGTAAAGTCTGAATCGGTTCTAATGCATTATCGACCAACCTCCAACCCCAATCTGTTGGGTCTAGCTGATTACCAAGCCATATTTTAACTTGGTTATACACCCGTAAAAGGTATGGATGAACAGCGACAGACGTTGGAGGAAGGCAAGTTAATTGCACTTGTTTTTTATTTCGAGTATTCTTAACAAAACATGCATATCGATATTTATCTAAGCAGGTAGTTTCTTACGCGCTCCGTACATACAGAGAGGAAAAAAAAATTCCGCTGGTGATAACTTCTTGTGGGGTTGACTCAATTTTTTTGAAAACTTCAGCACATTGAACTAAATCTTGCTTTTCAAACATTTTAAAGACAGGCGTTTTACCTCTCCTGTAAAATGCAGATGTTGTGCCACAGCCAGCTATTGCGTGTAAAAATAATACGTGATTTTGTCACTTTACAAAAGTTGATAAACTTTTAGATGAATGCATTTCCGACTGACTTTGAGCTTTACCTGGTTTTAAGAAGAACATTGTTTTTTCAGCTGGAGTTCGAGCAGTGAGTAATACGAGTAAGTCTACATCTTCACCAACAACAATAGTTGTTTTCGTCCAACTAAATTGCTCTATTGCTGTTTCAATAATCAATACGTCAGCGTCATTATGAGCTAGTTTAACTGATATATTTTCAGCAATAAACTTTTCTATCAGCATTGAAATAAACCGAGACTTGTTGCGAGTATTCCCAAGAAATTTTTGTTGACTGGTAGGAACTGTCATAAGTTCATCAAACAAAATATCGGAGGATGAAGATGTTGCTAGAGTTCGACGACGTTGTTCTGCTGCTTTAATATTCGTCGTGCAATCATTATATCCATCAAATATGACGTATTTATCAAAAACTAGCGAACCCGGCCCCCTTCGCTGGGCACACTAAAATAGAATAGATATGGTTTAGAACAGAAAATATATGATTTTCATATTATTTATTTCTTTATTCTTTATTCAAGCGCTTTGGCATAAACAATATTTTTTGTTTTTCTATTTCCTTTTGAGTAAATATAAAATATAAATTGAAAATCGGAAAAAAAGAAGATTGTTTTTAAATTTCAAATCAACGCAAATAAATAACTAAGAAACAATCGTCTTTTCTCCTGATCATCCATGAATTTTTCGTTTCAATTTATATGTTTTATTAAGCATTGGAGCTTTTTTAACCATTATCCATTTATATTTTTCGAAAAAAAAAAAAACGAAAAGAAATTTTTTTTCCATGAACACATAATTTCATTCGGATTCCACATTAAATTCTCAAATTTCGTAAGAAATTATTCACTGTTCCAAAATCCACTCCACAAAAATTCACAAACAATTTTTACATGTTGCACTTACGTTTTTTCCTTATGGCATCCAAATCAGAAAGAAATATTGACACATTGTAACTCACACTGTCAATTTGACAGTTCAGTTCCGCCCCAAGCGTTAAAAAAGTAAGCAACATTATGGCTGGCTGAAAAGAACGCTGTACCCGTTGCCAGTGCTCCGAATAACAACCAAACTTTACGAAACCCATTTTCAATTCTTACTTAACAATGTGTGTAAGTTTGGTTTAATTCGGTGCAAAGACACGGCGGGTCCACGCTTTGCATATATTTCGAGACCCTAGTCATCAATAGGTATGAAAATTACCCCGTATTAAAGCACTTATCAACAGCTTTCATTTGATACCCATATTGTACATACACAACCAAAGGTTACCCGGGTCCACGTTTTGACCTATATCTCGAGACCCCAGTCACGGAGCGGCATGAAAAATACTCTGTACTAAAGCATTCAGCAACAGGTTTCATTTGATACCCATATTGTACATACACGTCCGAAGGTTACCCGGGTCCACGTTTTGACCTATATCTCGAGACCCTATCTACCAATAGGTATTCAAACTATACGGAAATCATCTTCAATACCTACTTAACAATGTGTGTAAGTTTGGTTTAATTCGGTTCAAAGACACGGCGGGTCCACGTTTTGGCATATATTTCGAGACCCTAGTCATCAATAGGTATGAAAATTATCCCGTATTAAAGCACTTATCAACAGCTCTCATTTGAGACCCTAGTCATGGAGCGGATGGAAATACTCTGAACTAAAGCATTCACCAACAGCTTCCATTTGATACCCATATTGTACAAATACATCCGAAGGTTACCCGGGTTCACGTTTTGACCTATATCTCAAGACCCTATCTACCAATAGGTATCCAAACTATACGGAAACCATCTTCAATACCTCCTTAACAATGTGTGTAAGTTTGGTTTAATTCGGTGCAAAGGCACGGCGGGTCCACGTTTTGGCATATATTTCCAGACCCTAGTCATCAATAGGTATGAAAATTACCCCGTATTAAAGCACTTATCAACAGCTTTCATTTGATACCGATATTGTACAAATACATCCGAAGGTTACCCGGGTCCACGTTTTGACCTATATCTCGAGAGCCCAGTCACGGAGCGGCATGAAAAATACTCTGTACTAAAGCATTCACCAACAGCTTCAATTTGATATCCATATTGTACAAACACATTCTAGGGTCCACGTTTTGGTCTCTATCGCGAGACCCTAGTCACGGAGCGGCATGAAAAATACTCTGGACTAAAGCATTCACCAACAGCTTCCATTTGATACCCATATTGTACATACACATCCGAAGGTTACCCGGGTCCACGTTTTGACCTATATCTCGAGCCCTATTTCCAAAATAAAATATGATCCATGTTACTCGTGGATGATGTAGCTTTCGAATGGTGAAAGAATATTTAAAATCGGTCCAGTAGTTTTTGAGCCTATTCATTACAACCAAACAAACAAACAAAGTTTTCCTCTTTATAATATTAGTATAGATATATGTATTTTGAACAATTTCATCCATTTTCAGCTTGTTATGAATTTTAGTAGCTTCACCCTTACGTTTTGGACTAATTTTACCGGACTAGCAGAAATGCACATGGAAATTAAAAATGAAGAAATGAATGAGCGTGAAAAGACAGAGCCCATCACTTTTTTTTTTTATAAAAATATATAATAGTTCTCACCAATACAAGAACCATCTAAAGCAAGGTTTCGAACTTTGTATAAAATTTGTAAAAATTCGCCAAATTTTCATCAAAATTTCCAACTCTTACTCGGAATGCTTAGAAAAATTTCGGGAATGCAGTTTTATAGATTATTGAATTTGTTTCAAGTTTCTAGTGGTTCAAGAATTGCGTTGATTTTTGATAATTTTTTATGCTGGCGGTATTGGGTGTTTTCTTCCATATAAAAAAATGCGGAATAGACGTTACATGGCGAAAATGCAAAAGACCGCGAGCAAAAAAACTTATAAAAACCAGTGTGATTTTGACCTACTTGAAACTTCTACGAGTACTTTATCTTTATAATTTTTGTGAGCTATAAAATTGCATACTTGAGATTTTTTGAAAAATGCTGAATAAAACTTATGAAATGTTGATGAAAATTTGCCGAATTCTTTGTTTTATATGGTTTTTGCTGTAGTATGAACTATATTTTCATAAAAAATAATTGAAATTAAGAAGTAAATAATGAAAAAAGCAGTCGTCCACGCAGCTCGTGCGCATTAATGTGTGTACCCGCCATTATCAAGGGACGGCCACGTAATGAGGAGTTATCAATCACTTGGCGTACCCGCCTATGCGAACTTAACGATTAGAAATCCGAAGACCGTGGGTACAGTCCTCACAGCGGATATAAATTATTAAAGCTATATAAATATTTATTTACTAGAGGGATGGCCGTGACAAAACTTTGAGTTCATTCTTGCCTTACAAAGAATTTATTATTTCAAGGCAGTATCGAACCACTTCGCTCATTGAAGTAAAGTAGCTTGAACTAAAATTGTCGAATTGGTAAATATGTCACACGTGTATGAAAATAGGTATGTATGTATGTACATATGTACTAAATTTTTTATTGCGCACAATTTCCTAAATAATCATTGAAACTAAAGACCAATCACCCCTGTCGGCCTGTCTGTGTATGTATGAATGAATACCGAAAGAACGCCAGCAAATTCAAAACAAAATTACTCGTACAATATTAGAAGCGGTGTAAGTTTTAATTGTTTGGCATTTCATTCATAACTACGCCACCGACACTGATAGGCAAAATGTAATGGAATAATGGAAGATTTCATGTGTAAGCGGCTGGCCTGAAGCGCTCGCCTAAGCACAGTGCGGCAGACCGCCCCATAACGCCGCAACCACGAAAAGTAAATATAGACACGAAGGTATTTAATATTTTTTTACGATCTCAACGACGTAATAGATTTATCTATGGCAGGGCTTGATTTTGGAGCGCGAGCGGCCTATCATCTGTCAGTTGCTTATAACTACGTAAATAGGAGAAGCATTGTAATTCAATCGTAAACAGCGCCCTCATTCATTACTGATTACTGATTGCATTGTGTTAGCAAGTGTCTGCTGATTGTGGGTATTGTAAGTGCGACGGAGTACAGTGCAAACAAATAAAAAATTAGGAAAACATAGTTATTTAATGGAGGAGTCGAAAATGCGCACTTGCGGCTGTATCAAAAGTTGCAGTCGTCATAAAAATGAAATCCCGGCTGGGAAATTCATTAGGTCAGAGCTTTTGCGGTTATAGAGAATTTATGTAATAGGTCTATGAATAAGTTCGTGCGGTTTTTTTTCGAAATTTGAATTTCGGATCATTCCTATGGCTTTTAAACGTTTGGAAATGGTTGATTGATCAACTCCCAAAGTTTTTGCAACCTCTTCTTGCGTTTGAGCCGGATCTTGATCGAGCAATTCCTCCAATTCGGTATCCATGAACTTTGGCGGCGCACCCTCGCGTTCTTCGTCTTCCAAGCCAAAATCACCACTTTTAAAGCGTGCAAACCACTTCTGGCACGTTCGCTCAGCTAGAGCATGCTCACCATAAACTTCCACCAAGATACGATGACTTTCGGCTGCTTTTTTCTTCATATTAAAGAATTCCCCGCAAAAACACATTATTTGGCACGAAATTCGACATTTTCAAGTGTGGTAAAAATATTGTTGTTTACGCTTCAAATAAAAAACTTATACTGACGTTTGTGCCTTACGACAGTAGCTCTCCAATGAATGTTTGGAAATGTGGATCGATGGAATAATAATCAAGTTACGCCATCTGTTGTAAAACCGCACGAACTTATCCATAGACCTATTAGAATCATGACTAGTGCGCATTGCTCATCTTTTCCGTGTGAGATACTGGGCTCCGTGACACTGTGATGCAGCGGAAAACTAAGAAGCAAACGAGGACACGGATTCTTGGGAGAACTCAATTGAAATATGTTTCTATATATAGAAGTTGAGTACTCTTTGCGACAGTTTGGAAGTACCTACTACTCAATTCGATAGATCATATCGTGAACATTCTGCTTCCTTTTCTCGATAAAACGAGTTGACATACTGTAAAATTTATTCTGGTAACGAAGACTGTATCTAATTCATAATATGTTTCCTCACGGTGGGTTTGAACTTGAGATAGGTTTGACAAAAATGTGATACAAAACGTCCAACGGGGACTCGTTACCGACTACTCACATGTGAAATCAGTAAAGTTTAAAATTCTACGCGCATCTAAACTCAAAATACCTGAATTTTTGTGAAAAAACCCTAAAACGTCAAACATTTAGTACTAATCGAAATTAAAAATAATTTATACAGGATTTTCCAATAAGAGGTGTTATTTTGATATGAAAAATGCTATTTTTTAATATAAATGATGGGATGTTTATTTCATTATAAAGAGGAAGGTATGCCGTTAATAGTGGAAAATAACATCAGGCAAATGACCACCACGACCACGCTTACAGGACAATATCCTTTTCATGAAATTTTCCATAACCGAATTGTAAAGTGGCTGCCCTATGTCCTCGATAGCCTCTCGAATTACATCTTTGTGGTCTTGAATCGTCACTGGGCTGTTGGCGTAGATCTTCTCTTTCACGTGGCCCCAAAGAAAAAAGTCACAAGGGGTTAAATCACAAGATTTCGTTGGCCAATTGTGATCACCTCTGTGAGAGATAACACGGTCCGGAAACTTTTCCCGCAAAAGATCAATGGTTTCGTTGCTTGTGTGGCACGTCTTGTTGCAAATAAACGTTGTTCAGATAAGTACCATCCAATTTCGGTCATTAGAAATCGTTAATCAGCTCTTGATAGCCTTTTATATATTTAAATAACAGCTGCTATTAGAAAACCCTTTATTTACAGAATTTTAAAAGGATAATAAAAATTTATGCTTGCCATTACTTCTTTTACAATTTTTGCGATTTGTAAATTTTATAATTTTTATTTTATTAAAAATTAACTGTAATTTCATTCCTTTGTGGTACACGAACAAAACAGGAACCCCTTTTTCTCCCGCTCAACTCGAACTAGCAACTTTACAGATGCAGGGCTGTAATTGCGGCACGATGTTAAGCTAAATACACACCAGGCAACCGTTGCAGCAACTCGGCCATGTTGAAGCAACCGTTGCCTCGTGTGTAGCTGTGTTGCCAAATGATTTTCGTGTTGCTGCGAACGTTGCCTGAAATATCAAATAAATTTGATTTTTGGGATAGGTTGCTGCAACCGTTGCTTCGTGTGTATCATTGTTTACTGCTTTTACTCGTTCAGTTCGTTGAACACAAGCAAAGAAGAAGGTTCGTGCGGATTAAAATAAAGTGAAAAAGGAAAAAATGGCAATTGAAAATAATGAAAATTATGTTAATTTTATTAACGAATATAAAAATTTGAGAGAGCTGTGGGATATAAGTAGTGAAAAATATAAAAATAAAAATTTTAGAAAAAAAGCATACGAACAATTAAAAAATGAACACAATAAAATTGATAAAAATTTCAAGTCCGCAAAAGCGTTTCCTGTTGCAAGATACCGCAAAGTTATTGCCAGTCTAATTTCTGCTGATATTGCCTCTCTCATTATGGTATCTTGTTTCGTTATTTTGGCCGCTGGCTCATTTTCCTTCAGTTCTTTCAGCAGCCTCTCGTTCGAAAATTCGATTTTTTTAAAAGCCAATTTTTGGACCAGATTTTTTTTCTCTTCTTTTGTTGCATCTCTTCTTCCTCATTTTCGTACAAAAGTTCGTCAATTATAATAAGAGAAGTAATTTTACGCATTTCGTCGATCATTTAAAAAATTTAATTTTACGTATCTTCCGCTTGTACCTTTCCTGCACCACAGTTATACACAATACTGAGATTTAAGCAACGGTTGCAACGTGTTTCTTAAGCAAAGGCAACACGTTGCTGCAACCGTTGCTTCAACGGTTGCCTGGTGTGTATTTAGCTTTACGGTCGTAATCTGTGTGAAGGCTGTACCCGTCGGTCTCAGGATGCGGCTGCAACACTCTGAAGGCGTATGCCGCTATTCCCGTAACTGGGTCTGAAACAGAAATTTTTTTCACGAGCTCAGATTTTTCCAGCAGGGATGTGCTGGGTTTTCTGCGCCTTAATGTAGTTAAATTTAGTCCCGCACCATTATCATAAAAGCTTATTTGACAGATACACAATCGTAGTTTGTTTATTTGGTAATTACTGCAGGTGAATTTGAGTACAAAAATAGTCACATATACATATATACGCATATGCATATACATATGTAGAGAATATATACATACATACATGAATGTAATATATGTCTATAAAAGAGTCACAACGCTAAGCGTAAATATAAAATTAAGAAGATATACCAAATAAAAACCCCTTCCACGTACTCTCTGCACACTGCGTCTATTGTGGAAGACAAATTGGTTTCGTATGGGCCATTTTTGGCGATTTCGATTTGCGAATGCCCATGGAAATGAGGTGAGTTGGTGGCAGTATCGGTGACGATGTCACCTCTCAGCGAACAATGATCGATGATGCATTTGCAAATTGATAAGCACCAGTGTTACTGTAACGTAAAATAATTTAGGGCACTTCAGCATTGTTTATAGATAAGGACCGGAAATGTATCTGTTGAACTTTTGTGTGATTTTTTTGATATGAACCATCTTGAGGTTTGGATGGGGTCAAATTTTGCTCAGAAGTAATGCTGTAAAGTGTAGCGCAATAAAGCTGTACCTTCGTAATCCTATAGTAGATACAATAGGAATGGAAATATGGATCTTGATACGATTTTGAACTGTTTTTGTCAGCAGAATGGTACCTGAAAGTATCACAAGGAAGCGAGTTATTAATTTCTATATCTATTCCAAGGTATGTCAACGAAAGAAGTAGGAGAATGGCACTTAACTTAAATTTTATACTTGTTGCTGAATGCTGATTGCTTACTTTAACAGATACCCAACCACTAAAGGTGCAGTCTCGATCTATTGAGCTTAATTTGTTTACTAAATAAACAGTAACCAGCCAAATTTTACTAGGCTGGTATAGAACAACATCATCTTGCAAAGTCGTATTAGTGTTGCGGGGATACCAAATTCACACATCGCGGCATACATATGTATATGTATGCAGGCAACTCCTTTCCGTCCTGTCGAATGCGGTTTTTAAATCTACAAGAGCGCTAGAACTATATACGCCGTACTTCGAAGACTAATCCCGTGGTACCTCAGGCAGATTACAGGTTCAACCTTCTCATGAATTGGGTAGAGCAGACTTAAATTCCAATCGGCAGGCATTCTTTCGTCCGACCATATTTTGCATAGGAGCTGATGCATGCGCCTTACTAGCTCCTCGTCGCCGTGTTTGAATAGCTCAGTGGGCAGTCCGTCAGCTCTCGCGGCTGTTGTTCTTTAGTCCCGTTTTCGCCATTCTCGCCTCGTCATGGTCGCTTAGCGGAACGACAGTCCTGTTATCAGCGATAGGTGTATCGGGATCTTCTCACATTTGTCACTATTTAAGAGTTCCCTCCATAATTTAAGTATTCTCTGGATGCCAATTTCCCGAGTGCCGTCTTTGATCTTACAGAAAAAAAATTAAATTCTTAGAGGAAGGAAAATAGACATTTGAAATGACACTAGAAAGTTCACACCTATCACCTATTGAAAACGCTGGGGCAATATTAAATCTGCCCGTTTCATAAATGCGCTATTCGTAGCCGAATGCGTTGGTGCGTGACTGCCATTCGGAAGATGTAGGTCCGAATATCCGTGAAACATCAAAATAAAGAAAACGTTTTTCTAATCAGTCGCCCCTCGGCAAGCAATGGCAAACCTCCAAGTGTGCGAGTATTTCTACCATGAAAAGGCTTCTCTTAAAAAATATCAGGCGTTCGGAATCGGCTTAAAACTGTAGACCGCTCCATTTGTAGAACAACATCAAGACGCACCCCACATATACATATCTGGGGAGCTCAGCCAAAAACTTAACAGAAGTTTGTGCGCTAATTTATTTTTATTTATTTATTTATTTTATAAATAAGCACATCTAAGCCTCAACGAATTAATTGTGCAACTTGGCATAAAGTTACTTCGGATGAATGCAAAAACTTCTCACTACGCTAGGCGTTCGTTTAGCTAAAATGTATTGGATGGGCGGGGGTCATGTAGTTTTCTCATGCACATACCCATGCATACATGGATATGTGCACGCGTGTGGTATAAATAGAGCGCAGCGGGTAGGAGACCAAACAGTTCATAAAATCAATTCTTTACTGGCGACTGAATATGAAGCACAACTTGGTTATATTATGCGTGATCCTGGTGCTAATAGTGAGTATACGGACATAAAAATAATACACCAAAAAAAATATTTTGTTTCTTACGATTCCTATTTTCAGGCTGCCAACTGCGCATTGGATGGGCGGGGGTCATGTGGCTACTAATGTTAGTGGAAACGTACCTTTTTAACGCGTTTTAACATAAAACCGAAGGAGTGTAGGATTTAAACATTTATTTTTGGAAATATATTCAGCTTTGTTGCACTTTTGTATTCAATAATGTTTTTGTTGTTACTTTATGAAACCCAATTTCAATATTTTCGTTATTAAAAAAATATACTAGTTCGAACATAATTTCGCTATGCGGAAGCTTATTTGTGATACACTGTATGTACATATATGTATGTAATAATTTTTAACATTTTTAAAGTCGATGCAGTTGGTCATTGTAAGCAAAAGCATTCCCACGAAATTTTCCACTTTCACCAAGTGATCACCAAAAAAGCAGACATTTCACTTAATTTTTATAGTTCGAGGAAGACAGATAAGTTATTGTGTATTGATCATAAATTAAACAAATGCCAGCAACAATTTGGCTGATATAAAATCGTTGACATTTGCGCATCACCAAAAGCCAGTTCGTGTTCGTAACACAGGCAAGTTGCACGTCAACAAATAAAGCAATTAATTAACTATTTTCTATTCAATTACATTAATTACGCGTCGATAACACCTTACGATAGCATTGAAGTCATTAAGTAATAATTTAATAAATATTGAAACGCCTGGAACAATTGAACTTGCATTTGATCCAATTTATCACCGGGCAATGGCTTATTTAATTGTATGTCAAATGGGACATGCAACACCATTCGAACACCGAAATTTAGGATAGCAATCTGGTAGTTTTCTCATGCACATACCCATGCATACATGGATATGTGCACGCGTGTGGTATAAATAGAGCGCAGCGGGTAGGAGACCAAACAGTTCATAAAATCAATTCTTTACTGGCGACTGAATATGAAGCACAACTTGGTTATATTCTGCGTGATCCTGGTGCTAATAGTGAGTATACGGACATAAAAATAATACACCCAAAAAAATATTTTGTTTCTTACGATTCCTATTTTCAGGCTGCCAACTGCGCAAATGCTCAGGGAGGAGGTGGTGGACCAGGCGGTGGGGCGCGCGGGGGTGTTGGTGCAGGGATGAGCATGGGTGCTAGCGTAGGCGGTGGTGCAGGTGGCGGAGGTGCTGGCGGTGAAACTGGGGCTGGATTCAGCGTCGGTGCTGGGGCCGGTGCAAACGGACAAGCCGGTGGCGGTGCAGGTAAGCGCTGAGTGAAAGCTCCACCGGCCAATGCTGATTCGTTTTCTGATAACTACGAATGTAAATGAGAGCACCACAAATAAATCTATAGTTTGAGCAAAGTATTTCATTTGAAGCTAGTTTTCTTTTTGTTGTCTGTTTTAGCAGCATTTTTGTTTTTTTTTTTTTTGTGATTTCAGAAAAATTCGCCAAATCAACAACTACGTTTGGAAATCATTTTAAAAAGTAGGACACAACGCAAGTTAAACTTACAGAGTTTTATGTAGACATACAACTGTTTGAATCCTTACTGTGGGGATAAGTTAAGTAAAAAAATTAGAGGCATGCATGTGGGAAAGTTGGTGCAAAGTTTGACTTACTGGATTTAGTAGTGGTGCCAGTTGGACACACGAAGTGAAGCCAAGTGCTTCTCCAAGTCCTTTCCAAAGCAAAGGAGGCCTTCTTCCTCTGCTACCATCAGCTGGTACCGTATCGAATACTTTCAGAGCGGAGCGTTTGTACCCATTTAGACAGCACGACATCGAACCGCTGGATCTTTATTCGCTGCCCTATGCCTATGTCGTCGTAAGGCTCATACAGCTCATCGTTCCATCGCCTACGATACAGGCCGTCGCCAAAGTGCAAAGATCCAAAAATCTTCCACAGAATCTTTCTCTCAAACACTCCAAGGGCCGCCTCATCGCATAGTATCATCATCCAAGCTTCTGCACCATACGTTAGGAAGGCATGATGAGAGCCCGAGTGTTTTGTTCGTCAAGAGAGGAGTTTACTACTCAATTGCCTATCTAGTCCAAAGTAGCACTTGTTGGCAAGAGAGATTCTGCGTTGGATTTCAAGGCTGGTATTGCTATCGGTGTTAATACTAGTTTCTAGATAAAGGAAGTCTATAACAAATACATTAAAAATATGAATAACATTAAAAATAATTACTTTAACTCTTTCCGGCGCACTGAAAAAAATCGCTAAAAATTAAACACAAAGATTTTTTTATTTCATTTATTCAAGACATTTAATGAAGAAAACGTAAAAAAAAATATTTCGCCTTGCAGGATTTTGTACAAAGATGTGGTACAATTTTTATACCATCGCGCATAGAATGCGAGGATTATTTATGAAACTCATTGAAACAAGTTTTTATTTTGCTGAGGCAAAGTGGCACATTACAAGTTCAGCAGATCCACTGAGTCCTTCTTTGGCGGTTTGTTGTGCTGCAGTACGCACATCTACGTAAGTTTGTTCTGACTGGTTGGTGAGATGACGAGGATCGTAGGCTTGGATCTACGTACGGTTTGTTTTTCTTTATGCGGCCTCTAGCTTGCATTTTATTTTTGGTTCCAAGAGTAGGTGGTGAGGCTGAACTGCATAGTATTGAAATCAAATCAAGTTTGAAGTCCTTAAGGGGTAAGTGGTACCCTATACTTTTAGAAACCATCGCCTTGGCGTTGTTGTACCTTTACAAATTTACTTGGATCATGAAAGTTAGATAAAGCTGTAACCTTCAATCCACTTCATAAAGAGTATACCAGAATCACTAATTTGCCAATCATAGTCGCCCCGTTTTAACTGCTTACCAGGTCTAATATCGGTAGGAAGATATTTTCGATTAGTTCGCACTGTTCCGCAGCCATTTATCAACTGGTTTTTCAGTTCAAGAATCAAGTTGAACGAAGTGAAAAAATTATCGAAAAACACTTTATGGTGTTTCCCCCCAATATCAGTAGTTAAGCCGAGAACGACCCGTTCTACAAGTTTTTTTCGACTAGATCTCCTTTTTTACCCGTATAGGTATATCTCGAACCGATGGACATAACCGGTGCGGTCACACAACATCCAAGTTTTGAACCCTCTTTTTATTGGCTTCTTCGGTATATCAAAGTTGATCTGTAAAATACAAATACCAACGTATCTTAAAAATTACCTTTGAATCTTATCATTGATTGATACTCGCCAGGATTGAAGCACAGTTTGAAGCGTTCTTGCAGCATATCCAAATATGGTTGAACTTTGTAGAGTTTGTTGAATGATGGTGATCCTCTTTTTGGCATTATAGAAGAGTCGTTCAAATGCAAATTGCTTAAAATCCAGTCAAATCTGTTCGGGCATTATTTTGGATATATAGCTATCGTTCAGTTCTGGGCGAAATGACCAGTAATCTCGATAACTAGCCTGATGCTTTATTCCCATAAAAAAGTTGATTCCAATAAATGCATATATTTCTGACACACTTGCTGGAATGTATGACTTACCAGATTGCTGGGCATACAAATTAGTTTGGAATACTATATGCTCAACCACAGCTGGAGTTACAATTGAACTGAAAATTGTCGTGTGATGGCATGCTTTCGATAACATCAGTAGGCCCCTGCATCTCGCCAGCAAATACTACTAACGGTTCCATAGAATTTTGCTTACTCCACTTGGGTGGCCCAAGCAGTTCACGGTTTCTTCTTAAATCAGCTAGTGGAACTTAAGTTCTGCACCGCGCGGTGGTATACTTCTTGTACCAGGAACTTTAAACACTTTCCACACTAAGTATTTTGATTATTTTTATGGCACTGGCTGAGTAATTAATTCATAAACACTTTATTTTATTAAAATTGTAGGAAACCGATGATGCACGTGCTTTTATTTACAAAATATGATAAATTCTGAGTAACACTTTAATACTTCAATATTCCACTCATTTTGCGCATAAAAAACATAAGTACATATTTCTCTCTTTCAAACACTTTTTATATTTTTTTAGAAAATATAAGCTTAAATTTGTAAATTAAGTGCTAAAAGAATTATACCAATGCGCATAAAATGCAGGGAAATGTTTAAATAAGTGGTATAAATTTTATACCAGCGCCCCGGAAAGAGTTAAAACAAAACAAAAATTCCTAAACAAAAATTCCTAAACAAAGTCACACTCGTTACTCGTACAACAAAATGTGTATAAATTTGTACGTTAATGAAAAAAGAAAAATTATTAAAAATTAGGGTGTCGGCAGGTAGGGTCAACCGAGGGGCTTTGACTGTGTGACTACCGCTCAGGTGATACCGGATGCGCGTGGCATCGGCGGCGCCGCTACAAAGCTTAACTCGCAACGTGTGCATTTTGTCATAAATTGCGCTAAAATATAAATCCACGAATTTACGAGCTTCTCCACTTCAATAAAGTGTAAACAAAATGTTAATACAGCGCACGAGCATTCCTCAATTGAATCGTTTCAGTTTCATTGTTTGCATTGAGCTACGGCGACTGATTACTTTCTTCGTTCCTTCGTTACCTCAACGTCCAAACTATGCAAGTATTCATGTATGTGTGTAGTCTGTAGTTCTACACAAATGAAAGAAAACAAAAGCAAAGAATGACAAAAAGACGGTGATTCCATAAAAACCAAAAATCAACGGCTACGGCACATTGCGAAAGATAAGCTCGCGAGCGCAGAGGCGTTTATGGGGCTGTACGAAGTCGAAATGGTATTGATCACGTGCAGGTGGGACAAGCACCAACGTCGGCGCGTCAATCTAAACTCCAATTAATGTCGCCTTAAGCAATAGGCGCGATTTGTTATTTTTGTTTCACATGCGTACAAAAATAGTTCGCAATTTAAGCGCCAACACAAAGCGATAAGCGCGACTGAAAGCAAGTGAAAAACGCCAGTGTGCGTGAGTGAGTGTGTGTGCAGGTGGTTAATACACTGCTGCGATTCTTGTCGAAATATTTATTTATTTATAGCGCTCATGTGATATTAATTGATTTACGGACAATTGTAAAATGGGGAATTTCGCGTAAAAAAATTAGCACTGAGCTGTCGGGCCGCACGTCCAGGCGTCTGATGATACAATCAATGCGGCGGACTATGGTTTTTCAGAAAGTTTCAGTAATAAATTAAACTGAAAAATTTTGATTTCTACATATCATACATACGTATGTGTACATATGTTTGTGAATGAAAAAGTGAATTGCTTAGCTTGGAATACTGTCATGCAATGCATTAAATTCTATGCGGAATGCAGTCAATATTCGCTTTGTGGGTGGCTGATGAATTCGGGGCCGTCTTGCGACTCGAGCAACGGATTGGATTGTACAAGTTGGCGCAAAAATAATCACCCTATCGGAATATTTATAATTGTTGCAAATGAGGTCGTACGTCAGTCATATTTTACACTGGAGCGCGTAAAGGTCAAAATAAAAACTGCCATCACTAAAAATAATTTTTTTTTGGTTTTATTTAGTAAAAAGGTCATTCAAAAACAAAATTAGATGCTCAATTTTGCGCCACCTGGTATACTAGAAACATATGTACGTTAGGCTAACTCATCAAAAAAGTTGCAAAAACTGCAATTGTAAACCGAAGTTGTAAAATTTATTATATTGGATCGATTTGAAAATGTCTCCAATATATTAGTTTTATGTAAATAAGATTAACTTTTCAAAATATTTTCTAAAAGTATTTTTTCCAAAAATTCACCTCAGGTAATAGAGGAGTTAAAACTTAAAGGTTTGCATACAAATATTATACAGGGTGGCTGATGAATTTCGCTACATTAAGAAACTCAAATAACTTTTTTTTTAGTGTATGGAATTCATTTATTTTTTTTTCAAGTTGAAGGTCATTAAATTTTATTAAATGTAGCTTAACTAGTTTTAAAAATAATTGAATTTAAATGTCCCCCATGCTCGTTGACACAAGTGCGGCATCTTAGTAAAAAGTTGTTCATTGCTGCTTTGAGAGTTGCGACAGGAATAGCCGCAATTGTTGCCCGAATGGATTGTTTTAGTTCATCCAAATTTGTTGGCTTTGTTTTATAAACATCTTGTTTACATAAACCCCACAAGAAAAAGTCAGGTGCAGTAAGGTCAGGCGACCTGGGGGGCCAACGGAATTCGGAGTTTCTTGAAATCAGTTTATTGGGAAATTTTCGTCCGAACTCTGTCATAACAGTCTGGGCTATGTGAGACGTTGCCCCATCTTGTTGAAACCACACAGAGTTGAAAGGAATTCTCTTTCGGCGTAGTTCTGAATAGAAAAAATCTTTCAGCATTTTCAAATAACGGTCTCCAGTAACCGTAACGGTGTGACCATTTTCTTCAAAAAAATAAGGCCCGACAATACAGCGTGAAGAAACCGCACACCACACTGTCACGCGAAGAGGATGCAATTCCGTCTCGTGGAGTATCTGTGGGTTAGAAGTACTCCATATTCGACAATTTTGTTTGTTCACATTGCCGTTTAAATCGAAATGGGCCTCATCAGACATGAAAAGGCAGTTTAACATGTTTTGGTCTTCTTCCACCATTTGCAGGATCTTCTGGCAAAATTCCAAGCGAATCGGCAAGTCTGCTGCATTCAGTTTGTTAACCATTTGAATTTTGTAAGGAAATAAGTCTAAATATTTGTGCATTATTGTTTGCAAAGACTGTCGGCTGACACCAAGTTGAGCAGATAAGCTTCTTGTTGAAACCCTTGGATTGCTTTGTATAGCTGCAGCTACAGCAGCGATCGTTTCCTCCGTCCGAACTGATGGGTTTCGATGATAAGGCCTTCTTGCGACTGTTCCTTGCTCAGCAAAATTATTCACCAGTCTCATTATGGTCCATCTGCTCGGGGGATCGCCGCCAAACATCCGCCTGTACTCTCTCTGTACCAAAACTACGGACTCCAGTGCGTGATAGCGGCGGACTATCCAAATTCTTGTTTGCGTGTCCCAGTTATCCATTTTAATAAATTTTAAAGATCAATCTGCAAATTAAAACAAAAATGGAACAGATAACTTAAAAAGAAAAAAAGTTATTCAATTTTTTTTGGTAGCGGCTTTCATCAGCCACCCTGTATTTGAAAATTTTACGAATGGAATACCATTGAATACAATCAAAACGCAACGCTCCAAAACGCAACTATCAAATAAACACAACCGTTTTATGGACACAGTGCATTATTCTAAAAAACAACCTTTTGCAACCTGGTGACCACGATACAGCTGCAGCGATGAAAACTCATCTGAAAGCAAAAAACCAAAAAAAATCTTAATACATATGTATGTACATACATCAATGGCTATCGTCGTACGTGGCGGATTTTTTTTTAATTTTTTTTTTTTTGAGAAAATGGTGCAGGTTTGAAAAATGAGTTTGTTTTCGAAAGGCTTGAAAAAATATTAATTTTTGGAATTTTAAAAAACGGCTATGTACAAAAATTAAAAAAAAACTTAAAATCGGTTCATAAGTCTTCGAGAAATCTAGGCCACCGTGTTCAGAAAAGCCGTTTTGAGAAAAACGCGTTTAAAGTTTCATTGGCCGTTGTAACTCACTACCTGCACTTATTGTATTGGGTATAACTTCGTCAATTTTGAAGATTTAAAGTTAAATTTTTTTTACATATTTTTGAATATATATTATCTACTTTAAGAAAATCCAAAAATAAAAAAAACAATTTTTTTGAAAAATCACAGCGGCGCTCTCCCTTAATGGCACACGTACTACTCTGTGTCTTAATGTGTAATTTACTAAATATTCGCATTAAGATAGTTGGGATTCATTTCTCAAAATCAAAAAAGTGATGCACGCACAAGGCGAATTGAGTCCCATAGGTGGCGCTTTGTCCACACAGTTACTTTATTTTACACAACTTTAACAAGTCTGAGGTCAACTCCCTTTCCAATACAAAACAAACGACCAAGCCAAATAAAAGGAGGAAAAATTACATGTTTGTGAAAATTTGTGAATGGCTTCATAATATTGTGGTTTGTGCGATATAAACTAAATAAAGTAATGAAAACGGACTGCCGTGCGTTAAATTGTGAAAGCACAAATTAATATAGAGCCTCGAAACGCAATTTGTTTGGGTGACAAGAAAGTGTGTGTGTGCGTATACTTTCTTGTATTTGGTTGTTTCCATTGCTTTCGCCTACTCTTCCTCTTCCCAAACAAGTAATTCCACTTCCGTTTGTTTGTCTATTCATAGGTTCTTACGACACGGCATTCGGAAGGCGCAACAATGAGCTCTATTATCCTTCTTTACTAGTTTCAATGAAGTGTCGCACGATTTTACCCAATCTTTTCTTTTCATTTTGTCTTTTGGAACATGAATAAACCTGGCGCCCTCTCCCCCACGTTTTGTGGTACAACAAAAACAGTATTAATTTCTAGTTTTTCAAGTTTCTATACTTTCGAAAATTAGACATCATGCATTACCTTTAAGTATTGTTTTATGAGTGCGAGCTTTAAAATGATTTTTGGGTCGAATATGCGCATGCATACTGGCCCCTATTATGAGTTAGATTCGATCTTCGATATTCGCTGGTTGTCGAAGATCGAAAAATCGAATGTCAATTTGGTATTATGAGCGGTGCAACCCCATCGAAATTTTCTTTGTTTACCGAATTTAGAGTCGAATGCAATTTTGCATTCGATTGTGTAGCGTATTGTGGGAAAATTAGTTAAAATGTAAGTTGTTTGCGATTATTTATGGTTTTTTAGTAACCAAATAATAAATATACATATACTAATTTTGTTAATTTTATGCAGGTCGAAAGTCGTGAGTACCAAACAGCAATTAGAAAGGCTAGTTGCATTAATGGAAGAGAATCCACAATTCGCAAAAGGGATTTGCGCCAAAGTTCAAGCAGCAAAAAAATGGGAGGAATTTACAACGGAGCTGAATTGCTTGGGACCACCAGTTAGAACGGCACCAAAATGTATTAAGGTTAATAATGTTTTTTTTTTTTGACGTTTATGGAAATACATTTTTATTTTCTCTTGGCAGGTATGGGCTGAAATACATATCGTCACATGAAATCAAAAAAGCCCTAAGTTACATTTTAAAAATTTTACGAGAGAAGCAAAAAACCTTTTAAAATGAAAATGTTTTATTCACCGTCACCGTCACCGGCTTTTCGAATTTTGTTTATACCAACGTCATTATTGGTTGTTGGATTATAAAATTTTAAAGGAACATGTATAATGATACGGTGCATGAAAATCAACTAAAAAGTCGATTTTGAATTTTTTGTAACTTAGGGCTTTTTTGAATTCATATGACGATATTTTTTTCGAATGACGAATAATTGAATACAGAAAATTTATAACAAAAATAAAACAGAAACTGTGGCGTAAAGGTTTTTATGTAATACTTTTTAGATTTTTCTATAATATTCTAAGAATTTCATTTCTTATGTTTTCTGCTTCTCCGTTATTTGACTCCACTTCAATATCTTCAGCATCATCATTGAGGGTAATTTGTGTTGCTTTTTTTGGAGAATAGTGAAGAGCTCTTGCCTGCAACAAACATCTAAATCGATTTTTCTGGACTCCAATTGTTTTCTCAATGATACTTCTCGCTTTAGCATGTTGTTTTTTGTATGTCCTTTGTGGAGACACTTCTGAGTTTCTGAACGGCGTCATTAAATAAGGTTATAGAGCGTATCCAGCATCACCTGAGGCAGATAAAAATTATTAAAAACGGAGCTTCAATTGGTGTTTATTACATACCGAGGAGCCAAGTATTGCGACGGCCATTGAGATGTTGCTCTTCTAAATGCGCTTTCAATGGCGACATCTTGAAAGCCATGGAGTCATGAGTAGCTCCTGGATTTTTCGCATTTATATAGGTGGAAGCCATTTCTAGGGGGTTGGATGCGCCCCTCAACTTTCTACTTCTAGCTAGTTCCACTAATCTTTCATCGTCCGATGAATCGTCGAATCACAACTCCGTTGTACTCATTTTCACAAAAAATACTTTTTTTAACTTTTAAAATTGTTGTTAGCAAAGAATTTCAACACGATCGGTTTTTCTTTTATTTTGATTTGCTGTATCAGCTGAGCAAAAAATAATCTATTGTAAATGCGTCGAGCGATCGAAATTCACAATAGTCCTATTCTTCAACGAATGAGCACCATAATGCCAAATGAAAATTCGTTCGAACAGCACTTTCGACTACAGTCGAAGATCGAATGTTGCTCATAATAAGGGCCACTAATATACTACTGAAGAAGAATACATTTTGGTAAATAGTTAATTAACAGAATGAACTACCCGTTCATTTACTACGCACATCCACAGCCGATACACCCATTTCAATGAAGATTCCACAAGTAGTTGTATGATTTGCTCTAACAAAGAAAAAATAATAAAAAGCATTTAATAAGCTTACTCAGCATAAATCGTCTGTATACATACATATACATATGTATTCATGTGTACATATGTATGTACATAGATAAATTGATTGACATAATACACCAGAATAATTTGTTTATAATTTGCTTCTACTATATTTTTCCAATTTGTTTACTATTTAGATTTTTTACTCTCCACTGATTTTGCTCTATGTTGTATTTTTCTTTTGTTTAATTTCGCAGTTGTATTATTTGCAATTTAATAGTCGGATGTTCTGCGTTGGTGATTTGTTATATTGCGATGCATTTACATTCAAATTTGTTTACGACTTTCGCGATATGCTTATGACATTATAATGTCTTTGCCTTTTTCCAATTTTTTCTTCGTTTGTTGTACACGCAGCGCTTGAATGCATGTTCCATATGAGCTTTGCTAATGTCTGCTTTTTATACCCACTTGCGCATAAGGGTATTATAATTTTGTTTACATAACGGTTGTATATAGCGGTATAAATGGATCGAGATAGAAATCTATATACAAACTTGGTGTAAGAGTTTTAATGCTCTGAGGGATAGATGGGAAATGAGATGAAGCCGTTTTAGCCATATCGGTCTGGCCATCTGTTCGACGGGTGTGCGATACCTCGAGGAAAAATTAAATATTTCAATTAATGAACAAATTGGTAAACAAGTTCCTCTTAGTCAAAGGGAGATTCGTATTGAGAATGGACTATAATCACGCTCACAGCCGGTAGAACAGTAATTTTCACATGAGATGTCTCGGTTAGTAAGTGTCATTAAGTAGTTTTGTTGTAATCTGCAAAAAATCCTACATTTCTAGATTTACTATATATATGTATACTATATAATTGGCGCGTACACCCTTTTTGGGTGTTTGGCCAAGCTCCTCCTCTTCTTTGTGGTGTGTACCTTGATGTTGTTCCACAAATGAAGGGACCTACAGTTTCAAGCCGACTCCGAACGACTATATTTTTTATGAGGAGGTTTGCCATTGCCTGCCGAGGGGTAACCGCTATCAGAAAAATGTTTTTCTTAATTTTGGTATTTCCCCGAGATTCGAACCTACGTTCTCTCTGTAAATTCCGAATGGTAGACACGCAGCAACCCATTCGGCTACGGCTACTAAGAATAAATAAATAAATAAAGAAATGAAAACCCCAAAACAAGAAAAATAATGCAAGCGAAATTTTGAAAAAGGGGCGTTGCCACGCCTACTTTTGAGTAAATTCGTGCATTCCACTAGCGGCTTTCGGACTCGCCCAAAATTGATACATTCGTAGTTCCCCACTTCACTCTGATCCGAAATTAATATAATTGAAATCAAATAAAACCACGCCCACTTTTTTTATACCTATGTTCGTCTAATATTTGTATATTTTTTTTCTTTGATTCCAAAAATGAACAGCCAAAAATTTCATTGAAATGTGTGCGTGAATACAAAGTTGTTCCGGAACGAATTTAGAACTTCCTTACATGCTTTTATTTTTTTTATTTTCTTTTAATTTTTTGCGGAAATTGCGAAATTCATTGTAATTGTTTGTTTACAATTCGGAATTTCCAGCAGTGTCTGAACCAAGCGTCCACGCCACTATCTCCCACCGCCTCTCACTCATTACTCGCCAAACGCAATTGAATGAGTACGGCAAGCAAACGATTTAATTGAACAACAAAAACAAATTCGTGTCGGCAATTTCGCTGGCATTGAATGGCGCGCCGGCTGATCGCCACATTGATAATGATAATCAGCATGATAATCGTATTTATTAGCAACGGCATTGCAGTTTCGATAATGTTATGTGAGCGTACAAATACATACACACACACACATACATATGCGGTATTTATGACTGCCATTTAATTTTTTCAAGTGTCATTGCTGATTTGCACAGGCGCCAGGTGGAAAAAGTAAAGGAGTATAGGCAAAGAAAAACTACTTTCCAGCAACAAATTGCATAGAATAAAAATGCTCTTTTTTACTTAACCTCAACCTATGAATGAATGTTTTTGCTCTAGCGTAAAATAATGTTATTCTCACCATTTTAAATGCAATAAATAACGAAATTCAATATTTTTCCATAATTTGTGCTTTGCTGTAAATCGTAAACCTTGGTTTTAATTATGAACAGCAACTTTATTTAAGTGGCTGCCTCGATTGGGCCTACTATAGCTCATCCTGTCCAATTTTGCAGCACGTTTCCGTGAGGCTCGGCACCTATTTCGGCAAAGACTGGCCCACTGCTTTCAGAGCTACAAGATTCATAAAAATTGGCCGCCAACTTAACAGTTCGCACCTGGCTTCCAATAACTTTTTGCTTTTTTCCATTTTTTCTAGTAACTAAGACTTGTGCCAGAATGGAGATTTGTCACGATTGAGGGGATAAAGACGGCATCGTTGAAGAGGCTTAAGGTAAGACTAAAAAGCGTGTATCCGAACTACTTCGAAGACTGTGTAAATGTGTACGGAGGATTACTTAGAAGCAGGCAAAATTGATATTGATAAATAAATAACAATTTTTAATGCTGGTCTTAAAAGCCTGCTTGTACAAATGTGCACCTTAAATTAAAATCATCATCATCATCCAGCCGTTTACGTCCATTGTTGAACATAGGACTACTCCATTTATTTCCAATTTTTTCTAGCTTGTGCTGTTTTTATCCAACATGTCATTATTTTTTTTGATGTCATCGCTTCATCTCGTGGACGGTCTTCCAATTTTCTTCTTGTCTTCTCGTGGTCTCCATTCTCGGTAACTTTTGCTTATTTTCCCAGAGCTGCATTTGAAATTCTGTGTCTTCTGTTTACACCTAATATCGATCTTACCATTCGTCTTTGAGCCCCGCGCTTTCTGAACAGTACTCCTAGTTAGAGTAGAAGTAGAAGCCATAGGTTATATCGGGCAGAGCGCACTGATCATAAGCCTTTCTTTTAAGGCATACACGCAAATTGCTTTTAAAAATATCTTTTAACTTCCCAAACGCCGCCCATTCTAAGCCAATTCTTCGTGATATTTCCCAAGTTTGGTTAACTTTGCCGATTGTGTTTTCATATCCGAGATATTTATATTTAAAAACCTGCTGCATTTCAACATCTGCATCACTTATAAGATGACCATTTGCTACTAAATTTGTCATAAATTGTGTTATCTGTACGCTCATGCTTAAACCAGCGCTGCCTGTAGCTGGTTCCAATTCTTAAAGCATTTCTGTCGCATCGCTAAATTTTTTCGGCTATCAAAACAATATCATCAAAACTCAAGTGGCTGAGGTAACCACCATCAATTTTTAATCCATTACTGTGCCACTTTAGCTTTTCAAGGCAAACTCCAACACTAAAGTGAGTAGCTCATCGTGATATCGTATCGCCTTGTCTAATTTCCTTCTGTATTCGGAATTCCCTGTATTTCAGGAGTAGTTATTTCAGATTAACTGACCGTAACTAGAATCTGTCCTGCATTCTTGGAGTGCTTGTTTTATTACTCGGTGTTCTACAGTATGGAAGGTTTTTCTAAAATCAATGAATGTTAAAACAATTGATTTGTTATATCCCAGGCTTCTCTCGAGAACTATGAATTTTAATTGCCTGATTGCCTACCATAATAAGAACGGAGTCCAGCTTGCTCCCGCAGTTGATAGAACTTTAGCTTATTTGTCAGTCTTTTTGTTAAAATTTTGGAAAGAGCTACTCACAGGTGTGATAGCCTGCTGATCGTTTTATAGTTTTCCAAATTTGCAGTGTCAACTCTTTTATGCAAAATTATGGTGACGGCATTTTTCCAATTTAATAGAATATTTTTTTTTCCAAGCACTATTAAACAATCTGGTTGTTGGAATGCAGTCTGCTAAAAGTTTCATCTACATATTGGCTCTTCTTATGACTGATGTCTTTCTGAGCGCCTGCTCGTCCCCTCCTATTATATTCGTAGTATGTTTCCTCAACAGCCTGTGTCTATGGTGACTATGTATCTACAGTATCGTCTGTGGTACTGCACGGCCTGGAACCAGTCTCATATGTATTTCCCAATTCATGACTATAGGACTATGTTCTCATGTTTTCATAGACTATGTTTTCTGAACTTGGTGGGTTTTCTTTAAGAGCTGCTATTATATAAGTATATCTGTCTCTTTATCTTCATTGCACTGAAAACCGAGGTGAATCGTCGACACCAATGCTTTAATGATATTTTTCAGGAAGGACGGGTCAATAATGCCGCAGGTAAAAACCGACTTCTAATAATAACTTGTTCTACGACTAGTCGTGGATTTCTCCTCCTATTGAAAAAATGTTGTTTAGGCAAATCGTCATTATTTTCCAGCTGCTCCAAAACTCATACACAGAGCGGTATTAAGATAGGTGATAATTTCCCAACAAAAAAATATTGCATATGAAAATATGACAACGTGGCGAGAACCTTTCTCAACATGTGGAACAAATTCTACTACTACCTCCTTTATGTTATGCAATCATCGATGTATGTATGTATGTATTAATGTATGTAATCCTGTTCTTCTTCTTCTTATATGTACGTATTCAAATTTCTTCTGGAGTCGTGGATATGATGTCATTAAACTGGTATCATAGAACCAAGTTCCCGAGGAATTTTATACATTATTGGTACATATTTTCTTCATTTTGCCAGCCTGCCTGTCGTATTTATGAAAGGTCAGCGAACGCTTCAGCCAGTCTGCAGCAAATTAACGCAATTTTTTTTATGTTGATATGAATGTATGTTGCTTTCTAATGTGATCCAGCACCAGTGTCCAGTGTATCAGCCTCGTATTAAAAATTAATGCCATGACGAGTCCTTTGCTTTATTCCAGCCACAGAGGCAGATGGGGAAGCAAAGACAAACAATCATGCGGGCACATTTAATTCGGTTACATCAAAACCTTTGTAGTCGCTTTAGCTATCCATCAAAGGGCAGAGTGCTGGGCCTCCAGGCTCTTAATGTAACAACCACAACTCAAACCAATTTTCTCATGCCATACGGTAGAATCACGTGCTACGAGCTATAAAGAGTATTATCGGCAGGAGCTGGGGGCAAGTCGTAAGACAAAGCCTCAGACAAACCCCTGAATTGTACCACATAAATGAACTCAAACGACTGATTTGATTTGATTATGCGGCGGTTTGCATAGTCCGACACTCTGTTCTCTTTTGCAGTTTTGCGATCTGACATGCGCGTGAATGCGTGTGCGTGTGTGCGGGTATTGGGTTTGCAGGTCATTGCTCTGGTCAGCGCGTACACGTAATTAGTCCAGGGTACATAGATGAATGCTGGTTCACAGCTGTCGTGCAATCGCCTACACCACAAACGATGGGTCTTCGCATTGCGTCCTACACATGCACATTCGTATCTATGTGTGTATGTATGTATGTGTATATGGGCAATGGTATTCCACTGTTTTCAACATGCACGGCAACCAAGGATAATTCAATTCGTCCATGATAAATTCATTTTACACTTGGAAACCTCAGAGACGATACGATAATGACTATGAATACGCTCATGAAGTGAAGTGGATGATGATTATGCTTATGATGATGATGACCGCATTGTTATTATAGCAGGTAACCCACACAAGCGCATTCGAATAAGTTTCCCAACGCCCACCACAGCCTGCTTGTATGGCTGCCTGACTGCCTGCCTGTTGACATTGGCTGAGCCGCAAACTTCTGCGATATCTACAACATGCAATTAAACCGCCCACACATTCAATAAAGATTGTGTACAAGCGTTTGCCTACATCAACAATAGCGCGTCAATGCCGACACAATGGGCGCCCTTTAAGGACATACAGGGCGTATGAGTGCTGGTTAGCTTGAATGAGTGGGAGAATGTTTGCAGTTGAAATTTATGTGCGCATTCGTTAGTGGGTTTTTGTTGTTACATTGATACGCTTACCACTTGCCGTATGATTGGTTTAAAGTGAAACTCAATTATTTTCACAATATTGCATTACAATGTAAGGTCGGCCAACGCAGGCGATTGCCAAAGGCCCAGTGATGATCGATGCTGTCAAGCACTTACGGATGCCAGCTATTGCCGTAGGTCACAAAAACAAACAAAACACGAAGCAAGCGTGGGCTGGGAGTGCTTTTCAAGCGTACGCATGTAGATACATAGATAAACAAGCGCAGGGGTTAATAAGACACTCTCCCATTTGCAGTAAGAGCATGGATTTTTTGTGCTGCCTTAAGCTTTTCTCCAACTTATTTCCCACAAACGGAGGAAGGTAATGTGATACTCAAATGTGAAAAGAATTGGATAATGTGAAAAATTCTAATTTTTATTTAACTTTTAAAAATAATTATTTACAATTAACTCTGCATGAATAAAGCGTTGAAAAAAATTGTTTATCGGTGGAAGCTTTAGTTAATCATCAATAATACATATTAAAAGAAAAAAATGGAAAAGTTTTAGGTTTTGGTTTTTGCTTTACGGAACCATATATAAAAACTAGTTGTAAACTATATAAAACAGTTGAAAACCGGAAAAAACTATTATCCGGCATGATGGAAAGAACAATGGGATGGCGCCTATCGTGGTCCCGTTACTTTGCTCTCAGCGAATTCGACAACGAGTTACGTGATTTTAGCTCCAGTCTGGCCAGATTACCATTTTCGTAACTTGATTTAGAATTTTGTTTTTTTTTGTTATTTAGTATCGGAGTTTTAGTTATTTCTTCTTGACATTTTTCTAGCCTGTTCTAATTAAAATATAATGTTTATAATTATGTAAAGTATACATTTTTTAATAATTATTTAAATAATTCACTCTGTTTTATTTAGCTTTACTTTTTTTAACATCTGGTGGCATTGCCCGCGATTGCAGTTGTTGTTGGTGTTCTTCTGCTTTCGGCAGTCAAATCTCTCTCTCGCTACTGCAGTGTTGCCTAGCTTTGGATATAGAAACGCACTAAAATGCCCATTCAAGGGAAATTAAACAACAAATTTTTATTGTGCGTTTTTTTTTAAATAAATGTGTTATGCTTATGTACAATTTAATTTATGAGTTTTTTTTGTTAAGCGAGACTCTTTTGTTAAGTGAAAGACTTATTTGCTATATTTGAGGTTATATAACTAGATAAGATAATCTTTTTGTAAAAATGTCAGTATGGTTTCTTTAGTATTTTCTTATATTTTGTGGCTTATTTTTACAATGAATACGCCTTTTTATGCCCTATGCCCCACTAAGGATTGATGGCCAAAAGAAACGATTACACCTCTGGTTTTAATCCGCATTCAGTAAATTCAAACGCCTTTTAAAATGTGTAAAAAGGTTTTCAATCTTAAGAAGAGCTGAGAGAGGGGCATTTAATATTATTGCATAACCTTAAGAGGAGCAAAAAATTAAATTCACACTTTCAAAATATTAAATTTTATAAGAATCAACTAATTTTCATTAGCACTAAAATCTTCTCAGAGTGGCATTTTTTAACCTTCTTTTGTATAACAATACAGTTTTTTTTAACTTAAAGTTTCGGTAGTGTTGAATGAAAAAAAAGAAACAAATTTTTGACTATCCGTCGCTTCCATGAAAATATTTTTTGTTAAAAAGTACTTGCGTTTTACTCTCTATATCGGTTTTTGAACAAGGACCACTCACACTTCATTTCTGATTTC
This sequence comes from Anastrepha obliqua, assembly GCF_027943255.1. Lineage (NCBI taxonomy): Eukaryota > Metazoa > Arthropoda > Insecta > Diptera > Tephritidae > Anastrepha > Anastrepha obliqua. The sequence continues at coordinate 3,681,768 of NC_072894.1, forward strand.
ACCCACTGGCACAAAGTGAGGTTATTTCGAAATTTCATTACATCATAGACAATTATTTTGCGTTCTGTGATTGCAGAATATGTATTAGTTTAGGGGGGGAAATCCATTATTTTTGCGCAAATTGTTTAAAACTATTTTATGGCCGATCTTTAGCATCTGGGCGATGTTACGGCTACTAACATACCGGACAACTTCGATTATTTCAGTGATTTTGAGTCAAGACTACATACATATATGGGCTCATATGCGGTAAAGAGTTAACGAGCTTTAGTGAAATATATCGTTTGTCCATCAATTTATAACATTTTTAATTTTAGAGCCATTTTATGCCAAATTTTTTTCTCCCCTACTCACGAAGTAGCCAACCTTTCTTGAAGTATAACACAGCATGCCCTATCGTACGGAAATTCTCTCCATTTGAAAAAATGTGCAGTTTTCCACCAATTTAGCAACCACTTAGTATACCGTCTCATTTGGCGTTTACATTTACGAGGTGCGACAGTAAATTAACAAGAAAACTGTTTGGCTGTTTAGCTGGAAGGCTTCTCTTTCGTGTGCAGGGCCCTCAGTGCTGTACACTATTTAGCGCAGCCATAGTCTCTGTTCGTTCTTAGAGTTGCTGTTTCGCTTCTCTGGAAATAATTTAAGTATAAGAATTGCGCATGAAAATTAATATTAATCACGAAAACGTGTTTTTAAGTGGTTAAAACATTTTCGAAATGACAGAGAATATGCTGAATATGAGAACAAGAGAATAACGAAAATATTAGTAATCTGGGTCTCTGGACTTCAAGCCATGAGGCAGCATTCTATCTTTACATTTTCGCTGAACTCCGTGAAGGCTGTGTGAAAAAGCGACAAACTGTTATGGTTATTGTTATTGTTGTTGCCATTCCGCTTTGACACGCGGCCAAAACATTTCCAGGTAGGAGCAGCATTTGTCTCATTCACCGTGCGACTTTTATTTGCTCCAAATTAAAAACCTGCCTGTGAAAAAGAAATTGATATGCGTTTTGAAGGAGCTGACAAAGAAAGCTTCCAGCAGTGTTTCAAAAATTCAGCTTCTTAGGGAAGAATGGATAGATAGATAGAAATGTGTGTATTTAATTAAAAATAAAATAAATGTTTTATACCGCCAGTGTCGTTTTTTAATGGTCACAGGGTGCACTACAAAAACGTGAGCAAATATGTGTAGATTAGATTAGATTAAATTAGAGTAGATTAGATTAGATTTGTGGGTGGTTGGACAAGTCCAAACACTCAGTCAGTAGACCATTGTACTACACCCGGATGATTTCAGTAGAAAGAATAGAGATAGGAAAGATAAAGATTGATAAATTAGTTTGAGGTCACTCTTACATAAAATCTCTCTTGGATTCATTGATTCTGGAAAATGCAGGACAGCTACAGAGAAAATGATCTGCAGTGTCGTCATTCTCAAAACAGGATAGGCCCATGGTAGTCATATGCTGACCACAGACGTTGTGCCCTGTTACACACACCAGTACTCTAAGGTCCTTTCTGCTGTATTTTAGGAGAAAGGTCGCTATTTTACTGTTTGGTTCTTTCACAAAGCACTTGGCTACTCTGCACGAATTCAACTCAGACCAACGTCCTCTATGGGTAGACCTCATGAAGTCGTCAATCCATAGTTGAATCGATACGGAATTGACACCTAGAAAGGGTTCAAGACCTAGTGGGATACTTGCAGAGCCTTCATTTGCCAATTTACCAGCTAACTCGTTCCCTGCAATACCACAATGTCTAGGCACCCAAATAAGACTAACTTTGTTTTGCAACACTGTTCAATTTGGCATAGCCTTCCGTAAGGAATACCGTGGCCATCTATCCTGTGGCATAGGAGTACTTAGTGTCTTCTTCTAAGTACCATCCAAATCCGCTTCCATCACTGGTTTTGGATCCGCCGGTGTAGAAAGTGTGCTGATATCCCGTTAATAGGCTCTCTGGACTTAACCATTGTTCTCTATCTGGGATCAAAACATCATACTTCCTCCCGAAGCTAACGACAGACACCCGATTGTCCACCGGCATTGAGAACAGTGTGCACCGCACCGACAACTGGTGGTATATCTGTATACTGTACGCCACCTTCATTGCTTCCTTTCGAATTTGAAGATCTAGAGGTTGCAAGTTCAGAATGGCATTAAGGGTATCACCAGATGTCGTACTCATGGCACCTGTGACACCCAAGCACACACTTCTCTGAAGCCTGTGTAGGAGTTTTACTCTGGAATTAACCATTGTGGCTTTCCACCATGCTACAGCAAGTATGTATAAGTAACCAATGTCTACATATGAGGCTCTATGCTCCGATAGGAGAAAAAGGAGAGCTGATGATGGTGTTGCAGAATTTTCAGTTCGAAGACGGCATAGGGCGCTCCATTCATACGTAAACATCAGACATAACACTCAATTAGGTTCTAGTAATAAATACTTTGTTCGAACATTTTCGTTTGAAAAACTAAAAAACTCGCCCATTTTCTTAAGACCCACAGGAAATCTACCCAAGAGTATTATTCCTTTCTTGTTGGTAATTTTCATTAATTTTTTTCCTACATTTCCTATGTTCAGCAGCTTTGCCAGCAGCGCATCGAAAAGTCAGACAATTACAAAAACAGCCTGTGAGGCTCGCAGACAAAGTGACTGATTGATTGTCTGACTGGCTATCCTCCTTGCCAATGTGCAGATCTTCCGAACCAATAATGTCTAAATTATGTGTGCGACAATACAACAACAATGGCACTGCTTTGCAACGCCACGGCCATTAAAATGTGCATTTAGAGTGAAATTAGACTGCAGGGAACGTGTGCAGCATAAATAGACACAAATATACGCACTTACTTACTTGCACAATTCCTTAAATGCATTCACAAGTAAAACAAAAAAAAAGAGTAAGGAAGTGCTATATTCGGTTCGGACCGAGCTTTGTATACCCGCGCACATTTTAATGAAATTTCATTTGGTCTGCCTATTAAGTTGTGGGATCACACAAACTCATAAGCAATGAGAACTATGGCTTGTAACACCAGACGGACGAACGGTCATTTAGTTTTAACATATAGTATACCACCTTGACCAACAGTTTCCGGAGCAACCGCCAGATGACGCTCCAAAGCAACTGATTTGAGTTCTGTTTTTTTTTTTTGTTAAGTTGCCACATCTGTGGCTAGCAATCCCAGCAAAATTGTATGGCCATTGCTCGCCATTTGTAAAAGTTACGAAGTCTGTCTCTGTACATGCTTTCGATTTTTTACAGTTTTAAAATATTTTTTTAAATCCATTTGTTTATTGCAATCTGTTTTTTAAGCAATGATCAATATTTTGAAAAAAATAAAAAAAATAATTGGCGCGTACACTTCTGTTAGGTGTTTGGCCGAGCTCTCCTCCTATTTGTGGTGTGCGTCTTGATGTTGTTCCACAAATGGAGGGACCTACAGTTTTAAGCCGACTCCGAACGGCAGATATTTTTATGAGAAGCTTTTTCATTGCAGAAATACACTCGGAGGTTTGCCGTTGCCTGCCGAGGGGCGACCGCTATTAGAAAAATATTTTTTTTTTCTTAATTTTGCTTTCACCGAGATTCGAACCAACGACCTCTCTGTGAATTCCGAATGGTAACCACGCACCAACCCATTCGGCTATGGCGGCCGCCAATATTTTTACTTAAAGTTTTTATTCATTTAAGAGATAGAGATAAGAGTATATAAAGAGAATATAATTTTAAAAATGGATTTGAATTTGCAACAACGAATTTGCGAAAACGTGCGAATACCTTGAGAAACAGTTCCAGTAGTGATACTTTAAAGAAAAAAGCCACTTGCGACTGCCACGAACGCTTCAGAAGAGATTGTGAGGCCATTAATTAATCACCAAAGCTCGCAGAAAACTTGAACATTGCTTATCAACTCATTTAGGAAGTTATAGTTCATGATTTGGGTTTTGCGCCGAGATGCCGCCAAGTTGGTCTCAAAGGGCCTGAGGTTCATGTAAAAAAGGGGCTGTGTTGATATTACCAAAGTCATGATATCCAAGGCTGAATCCGGCCCAACGTTAATCCAGCCCAAAGGCATCATTACTGGAGACAAGAAACGGAGTTTGTGGTACGACAGGCATTCCAGGTACCAGACTCCGAATGAGCCAAGACCAAAAAACCACGTAGTTTTCAGTCAAAAAAGAAAGCGATGCTCACGGTTTTTATGGATTGAAACGGTATTGTACACAACGTATTTTTTTTGCAATGACATGAAAAAGAAAGGATTTATGAGAAAGCAATTGGTGGATTTTGCACCATGATAACGCACTGCCTCGTGTGGCACCATTATACGTGAACTCTCCAAAAATGAAACGAATGCCATTCTGTAGCACTCTTCGATCTAGTCAAAAACCACTACTGTGTATGGAGAACGCGTTTTAATAGTCAAGAGGAAGGCGGCCCTCATGGCTCTATCGAAATCAGAGTTCTAGAAATGCTTCAAAAACTGGATCAAACGCTGGAGTAAGTGCGTTGTAGTTGATGAAGAGTTTTTTTGAAGGCGATAACAAATATAAAACCTCCGAGTATACCACGGTATAAAAAAGCTTCTGTTAAAGAACCGTCTGCCATACAGAGGCAAACTTCGAAACGCATACCAGAAAAATGAGAAGGAACTCAGGCAATTCCCAACCGAGAGCTAGGTTTCAAGAGCACGGATCCAATGTGTATTATGTGCAAAGCGAGATTTTTGTTTTTCAAAATTGGGACTGCCACCGCCAATTTTGTAAAATTCTACTTGCGTCGTATTTCTTGCTTCGGGTTCATCATTTGTACCAAATTTCAGTAATTTTGCATAATTTATAACATGAATGTTTTTTCTTTTGTGAAAATTGCCGTTAAGGGATGGGTGGGTGTGGTTAATTACCGACTTCACCCATTTCCAATACAAAAAAGTTTCATTGAAATGTTTAATTTTTGCTCAAGTTATCGTGACCCCGAACGGACGGGCGGGTAGAGGGACGTAATTAAATCCACTCCTCGGGATTATTTTGGCTGTTGCAACTATTATGCGAACCAAATTGTGATACCCTTGGGCACAAGTGCGCGGGTATAAAAATATAGGCATAAACAAATAATTGAATTAAAAATTTAAATTTTATTCGACACTCGTACTTTCTTTTAGCACAAGAAAACACTCACCATCGTACATATGTATGTGTGCTTATGTAAACTTAAACATGTGAACATACATTCGATTACGCAAACGAACGTCTAGACGCCAGACACTATCTAGACTATAATAAGAAGGTGGTCTATTGGTTGAGGGCATGAATATACGTATTCTCCTTTATGCCGATGATATCGTTCTCCTAGCGGATAACCCTAAAGTCATGCAATCCATGATTAATAACCTGGAGAAATACTGCGCTGAATGGAATATGGAAGTAAACCAAAATAAATCGGAGATGATGGTGTTTAGAAGAGGTGGACGACTTTCCCAGGCTGAAAAATGGTGGTACCAAGGTAAAGAAATTAAATTGGTGGCCGAATATAAATATCTTGGTGTCATTCTCACACCCAAAATGGCATTCGGCAAGCACTTAGAAGCCAGAAATACTTCAGCAAAAGCTAGTATTAATTGCACATGGAACGATTTTTTAGCGAAGCCATTCATTTCATTAAAATCAAAATGGAAGCTGTTCCAAGCGGTATGCAGAGCGATACAAACCTACGCAGCGCAAGTTTGGGGATATGCCTTATTCGATGAGGTAAATAAACTTCAACGCTACTTTATTAAAAGAATCCTCAAACTACCCGAGTTCACTCCAAATTATGCAATAACATTAGAAACTAATATAGAAGATAGCCACATGTATTCTTTAGAATTACACATGAAGTATATCTGGAAAACTATTTACAAATATAATTGCAACAGACTCCCACACAAACTAACGCAAGGCATCTTAAATAAAAATGTATTTTGGCTTAAACATCTGAACGACATGGGAATGGAGTTCGGTCTGAAGTTTGAAGAAAACATCACTTCTATAGACTGGCAAGATCGCTGTGTGCAACTTCTTACCGAAATGAGAGTAAAAGATATCAACATGGCAAGGCAAAAAGCACAGTCAAGCGAGAAGCGAATTTATAAACATTTAGACTACTCAAAAGGGGAATCATATATTAAAGAAGATATGCGGCTAGCTGATATTACGACAATTTTCAAAGCAAGATGTGGTTTACTGAAGCTAAATGCAACTACGTATGGAAATGCTCAGAAAATATGCACCCTCTGCAATTTAAACGAGGAAGAAAATATGCAGCACTTCTTAGGAAGATGTCCGGTACTGAAGGAGATCAGAATAAAATACCTAAACGCAGCGAAGCTAAATGAAGCAGAAGTAATAGATATACTTAATGGCCACAATTGGAAAATACTAACTTGCTTTATATACTCAGCCTTACGCTATAGAAATTTTCTTATTGCAGAGTTCAATTTTTGATTAATTTTTGAGTTGTGACAGACAACATTGTTATTGCCACAAATTTATTATTTCTTTCTTTATGTATTTATATGTATATTTAAACGAATTATTGTAAAAATTATTGTAATGTAAGATGAAATATTTATAAATAAATAAAGAAGAATTACTACTACTAAAAAAAAAAATAATCTAGACTATAATTGGAAATTGGGATGAGCGGGCGCTCCACGTTGAACGAGGACACCTCGATGGTTCTTCTGATAACTTAATGCGCGATTAATGGCAGACAAGTATATTTATAGTCTATGTTCATATGTATCTACATTCATACATATGTATATTCATATAAATGTGTTTAAATTTGAATGGCTTAGCGCTACAAAATTGAAGGTGGATCATGAACAGAAGGGTGATGGATATACTCGTGTCCACATATTTACATTTGTGCATACATATGCACATACATATATGTGTACTTGTGCAAATTTACAGGAATACATTGATATCTGAAAATGTATTTCAGGCATATGCGGTCATCGTAGCCTTGTGCGTTGCTAAATGACTATCAATCGTTGGGTTCGGGCTCGAAGCCTACTGTGGGCATGGGATATCAAATTGTAGAAAATTTGTATTTGTACTTCTGTGTATCTCATAAAAACCATTTGAGTTTCGGGGCCAACATAGGTCCCTCCATTTATAGGACAATATCAAGACGCAAACACAAATTGTTCTCCTCCACTCTGCTCGGTCAAGCGAAGCCTCTGAATTATTCGTTCAATATTTGTATTTTAATTTATTTAATTTCATTTTATAATATTTTCTTTTTATAATATTTTATTTCAATAGTATTACAGTATTTTTATTAATAATAATAAGAAATATGTAGCTTCTACACAAAAAGTTCAGCATCAAAACTTAATTAAATTTAAAATGAGATCGCATTAAAAATGATAATGTAAGCTGAACAGAAAAGTCTGCGTTCACTTAAAAAATAGTGGAAGAAAGTCAATAACAGCTAGTCAGTTAACTATGTCTTTTCATCAGCTCTAAAAGCCGATTTTTTATTGGCTTCATTCGCTTCTTTTTTAATTTGTATGGCTGACTTCATGGGAATCTCCTTGGAGCACCTTACATTTTTGCAATCGTTTTGCAGTGAAAGTTTTCATTTTCCTCCTCTTTTATCCTACTTTTCCACAAATTTGACTATATTTTAAGCTGAATGTGAAGGAATATTCTATATTTCTGTAAAAAATCTTCCATCTGCTCTCAATTTCAGAATCTGCTCTCATTGTTCTGTGGTGAAGTGTTTCGCTCTACCCACTATAGTCACAACAAATCAAAATATATGCATAACTCTCACCATAAATTAAGGAAAACAAATTAATTAAAAACCGTCATAAACCAAGCTTAGACATATGGTAAACAAACTGCTTCGATACATTACTGATTTTGTGTTGGTATCATATACTTTTGGTTTTGTGAAAATGTGTGATTTTGTGCCGAATAATCGTCATTTGCGGGAAGTGTTGATTTTCCTCTTTCATTCGAAAAAAACGGCGGCTGAAGCGCATCGAGAGCTACAAAAAGTGTATGGAGATGCTGCTTTAAGTGAAACAACGTGCCGAGATTGATTCCGTCGCTTAAAAGACGGCGATTTTAATGTTGACGACCGTCTACGTGAAGGTAGTCCAAAAACCTTCGAAGACGCTGAACTGGACGCATTGCTCAATGAAGATCCGTGTGAAACACAAAAAGAGCTTGATTCAGTATTAGGAGTTACCCGCCAACACATTTCCAATGCTTTGGGAACAATTCAGAAACAGGGGACTTGGGTTCCTTACGAGTTAAAACCAAGGGATGTTGAACGTCGTTTTTTCGCCTGTGAACAACTGCTCCAGCGGCAAGAAAAGAACGGTTTTCTTTATCGCATCGTGACGAGTGATGATAAATGGATTCATTGCAGCAATTCAAAGAAAATAAAGTCATGAGGACTGCCCGGTCATGCTTCTACATAGTCGCCTCGGCCGAATATTTACGCTGCGAAGGTTATGCTATGTACATATTTGGTGGGACCAAGTTGGTGTTATTTATTATGAACCGTTAGAACCAAGCGAAACCATCACTGGGGATCAGTAGCGACTTCAACTGATGCAATTGAGCCGAGCACTGCACTACTGAATAAGTGATTCTACATCATGACAACGCTCGGCCTCACGTTGCCAAACCCCTTTAAAATCTACTTGGAAACACTGAAATGGGAAATTCTACCCCATTCGCCATATTCTTCAGATATTGCGCCGTCCGATTATCACCTGGTCCGATCGATGACACATGGTCTAGCTGACCAGCAGTTCCATTTATATGAAGACATCAAAAAATGGCTTGATCCGTGGATAGCCTCAAAATATGAACAGTTTTACCGCAACGGTATGCGAGATCTACCAGAAAGATGGGAAAAAGTAGTGGCCAGCGATGGGCAATACTTTCAATGATCACTTGTAACCATTTTTTCAGAATAAAGTTGTATTTTCATCAGAAAAACAGCGATAACTTATTTTCACACCTAATATAAAAAATAAAAAGCGTACTTTCGTCTAAGCCTCTGCAAAATTTGTATCAACATTCCTTGTATAACCTTAAAAAACTGAAGGATCTGCATTGCAATGTTGCACTTTGTATGATTTACAGGAAAAAATAAATGACAGCAAAATAATTTTTAAGGCTACTGTTATTTTTGTTCACAACTGTACATAAGTGTTTATATGTATGTATACAGTTACGTATTTATTTAAACGTTGGAAAAAAGGAACATCGTATAATCTCTTGAAAGAACTCTAAATTCAGAACTTTTCAACGCCTTTGTAAATATTTTGAAAAAAAATGTATGTACATATGTATAAGCAAGTTTGTTATTTCCATTGAATTAAATGCACAACTTGTTGGTCGAGCCTTGTTTACAGAAAACATTGCAAATTTGGTTTTCTCACACAACACAGTAATTTCTAGAAATAACCACTTGTTTGGTTTTCGTATTTCTTCGAACACTCTAAACCACATTGCAAGTTTGAAATAGTCATAAATGCGATATTGACGCGCCAGAATGCGATAAGCAATTTCTTTAGGTCGTTCCCAGACCTCAATATGACAAAAGAACAACACACCCTGTAGGAAAAATATAGACTCATGAAACACGTTTCTCTTTGCGTTGTGGCTACTATGAACATCAATTCAATTAAATGCTTATATATTTCTATATTCTATATACAGTCTTGGCCAAAAGTATTAGGCACACTTTCATTTGTAAAAAATGAAGTAATGACCTTTTATTCATAAATCAGTACAAATAAAAGCAATTAATGATAATAGCATTAATATTTAGTGGGTCCACCCTTTGCGTAGACTCGGTACAAGCTTTGCATATTCGGCTGCAGTTATGGCGCTCCACTCGTGAATTAAAGCATTTTTCAAGGCTGTTTGCGATGTTATGCTGAGTTCCTTTATCTTATCTCTATCGCTGATTTGTGACAAGAAGCATTGTCTTGTTGGAATTGAACTGTTCCTAAATTAGTGTCGCCGAAAATGCGCGCTAACGAAGGCAAAAGTATAGTTTCTAATACGTTTATGCACTTTTGACTGTTCATACGACCCTCGTAAATGAACATTTCGCCGACATCACCAGCAGCCAGACAGCCTCAGATGATAGTGCTTCCTTCCTCATGCTTAACAGTGAGTGCCACGCAATCTCGAAGGTATTCCTCGGCAACCCGTCGCCTCACGAACTTCACACCGGGTGTTCTAAATACCTGCAGGAAAAGAAATAAAAACGTTTTATAAGATTTGAGTTGAAGGCTGTTGATATTTTAAAATAATGTAAACTAAGCCTCCCTCGAAGTTCGATTCATCAGACAACAGAACATTCGACCAATCTTCCCTCGTAAATATTCCTCCCATTTTAAACGCTTTTTCGATGCTTTTCTTTGCATTTTTTCGTATTTTAGTGGAGTGCCTAATACTTGGGGGCCCAATATTTTATACATATGGGCAAATGAAGTGGTGAGGCGAATATACAGCCTATACCGTCCAACTGTCAACCTCCTCGGGGTACCCGCCATCTAAGCTAGCGAGCCACTGACGACCGAGGGCAGGCGGTATAACTTTAACACCCCGCACTGAGGAAATGCGGTCTCTATCCAGTATAATTGGACACTTGTCTGGAGCATCAGCTGGCAGCCCCAGCACAATCACCTATTCACCTTCATTTTTTTTAGATTAACGAAACCACAACAAATAATAGCAACCAAACGGATCCCAATTTGACGACTTTTAGCATGAAATCTAGGACGCGATTTGGAATTGTGGCCCTACGTTGCACCCTGGAAGTCTAGGAACTTATGACGAATACTTTTGGACAAGGCTCTAAGCACTCTACAGGTCTGCTGTGAAGCACCGCTAGATATAATTGAGAACTGACGCGTTGAAAAGAAATGGCACCCGGTTCAAAATTCGCTAAAAGCGCTTCAGCTCGGAACCTGTAAAATTCCCTGCAGAGTACGCCCTAATGAGGTGTACAAATGTACGTGAATGAATGGTCGAGTACATATTTATTACTCATTGCCTTACCGTTCAAATATTTCAACGAAATGTTGACAATTTGCATTCTTGGGCTTGAGTTGTTGTGATGCATACATAAAAGCGGTTACGCCATGGCGACACTCGGTATTTTCCCCAATTCCACTGAAAAGTACATGTTTACATACTTCAAGCAATGAACTGGGTAGGCTTTCGTGGTGCTTTAATGTGTACATGCATACATACGTGGAAGTGTGTTCACATACAGATAGGCTGATTACTGATTCACTTTACTTTCGTTTCACGCCTTCTGACTCCTGTTAATTGTCGATAAACATTTTATAAACAGAATAAAAAATATCAAGTGAACTTCCCAACAACTGTGCACCACACAACGTTCACGGAAATCAATTTCAATTATCCACTGCTTTCTGCCACGCCTGTTGCGATATTTGTCTCACAAATCAAATCACTTCAAAATTAATTAGGGAAAGAATGAATGCATCTGATACAGTCCAAAACATACAATACATACATACATTTCCGCTTTTGTGGAATAATGAATGAGAATTTCAAATGTAAATATGATAACTTTCATGATAAATATACCTACTTATACATACATATACACGTACAAATGCAATACTATTTTTTCGTTGACGATTTATTGTAAACAGCCTTCGGCAGATTGAGAAGAGAAACGCGAGAATGAGTTATGGCCGCAGTCGATAAACGATGCCTCGAACTCCAAAAGCGTAGCACCTAATCAGAGCAGAAACCAAACCTTTGTGCTACTTTTAAAATTATGTATATTTCTTTTATATTATACCAGAATTTTTATACATATATAGTAATGTCTCTAAAACCTCTTCTACTCATCCATATGGGATGTCGTCCACTGATTTTTGTCATTTGTGCGACCAATCCCACGAGACTCCAATGCACCCTCTCCTTGAATGCAGCGCTAACTGCAGCCAAAAGAAGAGCGCCAACCCGGCTCTACTTGAGTTTAATAAGAGAACTGGATCTGGATGAAGTACTGTGATGGGTAAAGAGCACAAAAGACCATGAGGTCGAATTCCAATCCTGCCTAGTTAAAATAGTGACTATCCCAGCTAAAATTGAATAAGCTCGAAATATCAACCTCAATTAACTTTACCAGGCGTCTAACCAAGTGCTTAACGCATTTTGATGTAGCCCTGCGCATCGTCATAGGAAATAGTGATTCTTTCTTTACCGTGCAAATTGTGTGTATCGGTCATCGCTGCATTTCCATCGATAAACTCCGAATACAATTTAATACATATTTTGTTGGGTGCAAGATCACTATACCTTGGACCCAGCATTAATGCCTTTATCGGCTTGCCTAAAAACCATGTTTCACTTTTTGATGCTCTGTAGGTCCTCTAGAAGAATCCTTATGAATTGAGAGTACAAGAAATTTAATTCCACAAGTTTCTCGGAATGGAGTATTGAATTAAGTCATTCGATACTTTCAGCTAAAACTAAAGCTTCACATCACACTTTCCGCACTTTGTAGGTTGCGAAGTTGGACAGTCTTTGATGTTGTGTGAAACTTTTCTACTCCTCCGTGTTGGACCTACCATTTTAAGCCAACTCCGAACGGCAGATATTTCTTATGAGGAGCTTTTTCATGGAGAAATACACTCGGAGTTTTGCCATTGCCTGCCGGGTGGCGACCGCTACGCAGTTACGCATCAACCCATTCGGCTACGGCGCCCGCCTTCTGCTCATAGCAATAACATAAAACAAGGTGCTTTTTATTTCGATAAATTTGAAAGTTAAAGGTCAAAAGGTTTCTGTTAGTCAACTATCTTTTGAGGTAATATCTAAATGTTTATAAATTTTTCTTAGTTGTTTGATCATGTACAAGGAATCCTATAGAAACAAACAGTTGTTGGTCAACTTATGAAGAAAATTGGATTGTCTCGCAATTAGATTGAGATTTCGGGCCACAAGCCAGGATTAAGCTATGGGCACTCTAGTATTCTTAGGAACTTAGAGTTCATCCCCACACCCTTGCGAAAGACACTTTTCTCAAGGCCTCAACTTGTAGGTACTTTGGGCTCCAATGAAGAAAGGAACTCGTATAGATTTCCCTACACTACGTATTTGCTCACACAGCTTTTTAATTTTATTTATGAGCTGTGCCATACTGTGACGAAATACCAAGTTTCATATGTAGGACTCATCTGATAGTGATGGCGTACAATCTGCACTCAAACACGCACACATATAAATGCATATGGTAATAAGTATTTGTTTTGGTTTCTCTAGTTTTTCCGTTTTCGGCCCAGTTGGCAACTTTTCATATTCTTTAAATCGCATTTTATTTGAGGGTGAATTGGGTGGGGTCATGATCAATGATGGATATGACGAACGCGGTGCTGTTGTGGACTTGTTGTGTACTCATTTGCTTAGTATTTATTTGTACGTACTTACATATGTATGTATGTGTGTATGTACTATGTTTGTAGTACTGATACACAAAGTCACATGCATTTGAATGATTCGTCTGTTGTTTATTTGTTGTCTTCTCACAAACCACGAAATTGTTGTTTATTTTTGCCATTTGGGATGTTATTGCCATTTCAATTAATCTGATTGCCTCCGCGACATTATTGTTTTTATTGTTATTGGCATTCGACGAAATTCATTTACCAAAAACAAAAATTTGCAACGCAAGGAAATAACAAAAACAACATACATACATACATACATACTAGCGAGTGCAGGCCAATGATGTTGTTGTTGTCGGCATATCGGTGATGTTGCTTGTTTGTTATTGTAAACGCATTTTTCTGGTGTCAGCTAAATTTAGCAGTGGCATTGGGGCTTGTTTTTGTAAGAGATTTTTCTAGTTATTTTTCTGCTTTGAGTTTTTTCGTTCGCAAATTCGGTGCAAAATTGGGGGCCACCAACCGGCGAACTACGTCGCCAATTGAACATCCATTGTCGCTTCGCTCATTTGCATATCGTTGCATGATCGTGTCTGCGCATTGCTTCGGTATCTTTGTTGTTGTCACTTATGTGAATTTCGCTCATTAGTCTCATAAATTGAAATTGCGCAGTTTTACCGTTTAACAAACGATATTGTTTTTGCAATTTGTTAACGTTACGATTTTGCTGCTTTGTTAATTAACTAAACATTACAATAACAATAGCAAACACCAGCATAAAAAAAAAATAATAATAAATTGCGTGCACAAAAATCTGAGGAATTCATCTCTGCTGACGTAGATAAGCGAGAGTAGTGATATAAACACACACACACACATGTGTACACATACGTACGTGCATGTGTACGTGATAAATATTAAAAACACGCTGTAAATGAGATGCAAAAATTGCAAAAATTCGATAAGAAGTTAATTTATTATGAGAAGGTCAAAATTTGGCCTCCGGATTCACCCGCAAAAGTTCAAATTTGCGAAACTGCGCGTCTTGTTTATTTTGAAAAAATTGTTATTGTTATCGTCAATGCGTTTGTCACATTTTTGCTGGTACTGGTACAACAAAAAGTCATTGCAATAAGTGCACGAATGCGAATAATAAATGAAGTTCGACTTTGGTGCATAAAGCAAAGGTTTGAGAGAAAACAATGGAATACTCACATAAATATGTATGTATGTATGTATGTGGGAAGTATTGTATTCATAAATGGTTAAAATATGTATGTACATATGTATATAACATATTTAAGGTGGCGCAAAATTACTCACCCTATCGGAAGATGTATAATATTTGCAAATGACTTCTTACGTCAATCATATTTGACACTTCCGAAATAAACAGCTGCAGTATGCAGGCATACAAGCAATGCGCTGCGTGAAGTTCAAACTAAAGATATCCATCGCTCAAAATTATTTTTTTTTTATTTGGTAAAGCAGTTATTCAAATACAAATCGGATGATTAATTTTGCCTACTTATGTATAACATTCCATATTCTTCAAAATTCTATAGTGGAACCAGCAAAACTGTGGGTTAGGATATGAGTTTTCCATCAAGGGTTCGAGCGTTCAGACGTCATTCGACTTTTCCTCTAAGGGCTTTTCAAATATGGTAGAAGCGCCGGTGATCCACTTATGATTTTAGACCCAACTAGAACTTGCCCATTATTAAACTGAGAATCGGACTGCGAATTTTGAAAATGGGGTGAAATTTCGTAAATTTTTTATTATTTAATTATTTATTTCAGGCTGTAGATGAATGTTGAAGTAACCATATATTACAAATAAAATTAGTTAAAGTTTTCAGAAAGTTGCTGTTTAAGGTTAACCACAACGCAACGAATTCGAAAATTTTTTAACTATTTTTTCCTATTTACTATTTTTTATGTTTTTTTAGTGTAAATAGGTGCATTCTACAACAAAATCCTATTAATTTAAAGCTCTGAATTAAAAAAATTGGGAAAAATTTAACAAATTTTAAAAAATTGTCGTAAAAATTTTCAACTTTTTAATCAGAATCTTTAGAAAACTTCAAGATTTGTAGTTTCAAAGCCCATTTATAAAACCACAAACAAAAAAATTTGAACGAGTTCGCCGCCCAAATTCGCCCCACCATGGACTTAAACACAAACACGTATTTTTCTAATAGCGGAGAATGGCAAACCTCCGAGTGTGTTTTTACTATGAGAAAGCTTCTCAAACAAAAAACCATCTGCCCAAACCAGTAGGCCTCTCCATTCGGAGAACAACATCAAGACGCGCACCACAATCTGGAGGAGTAGCTCACCCAAGCACCCAACAAAGGATATAGCAATTATATATAACAATATTCCGTTCTTTTCGAAGAAAGATTTATCAATCATGTCCAAGGTCACACCATTCTTGCAACTTAGTTCACAAATGAGAGCCTAAAAACTAATAGTGAGAGTCAAAATGTAAACTATTGTTGTTGTTATGCAACAAAGAGAAAACGATTGATTTAGATAATGTCATTAAAGAAGATATCACTCAGTAAGGGAGCAAATTAAGAAACGTGGAGAAGAGATGTATGACTATAAGTAGGAGAGGTAAGGAGAGAATGAGTATGGAAGTATATGTTGTTGGTAGAGGGAGCATGGGTGTGTGACTAAATACTAATATCGCCCGCGGTCGACCAATAAGAATCCTCCGTGTAAGGAGTCGGATTTATCCAATTCAATTGAACTATGTTACAATAATAATTGAACTCACTAAATAATAATCATAACACAGTGCGACATCAAAAATCAAACCGCACCGGACCTTTTTTTTCTGAAAATATACCTATTCAATAGCAAAACCCTCGCTGGGTTTTTAAAAGTTAGCTCGATTTTTTTTTTATAGCGTTTTGAAGTTTTCTATTTTCATGAGATTTTGGAGTTTTACCTGTACGCTAAATTTGACTTATAAATCGACCTTTGTTTGATTTAATCGATTTATTTTGTCATACCTTGATGCAGAAATTTCGTACATGTACAAATAAACTTATTTTGAGAAGAACCTATGTCTCAATACGCAATTTTGAATACCAAAATTTCGAAAAATTGTATGTTTTTACCATTTTTTACTGTAATTATGAAAATAATTTTATACGTAACCACCCGTTATACACATTTTCAGATTTTTCTATTTTTGCTAGTATTTTTTCCAGATACGGTTTTCCAATGAATATTGGATGTAACAAAATGTGATCGTGAGTAGTGATAAGCAAGATTGGTCTCACAAGACTTTTAGCCTGTTAAGTACATAGAAAAGTGGCTAGCACACATTCCAAAATAAAAAGTATAAAGAAGGTTGTAGTCTGTCTTATCAGGAAATGTTTGTTTTAGAAATTCCAAAATTTGTTCCCAACGATTTTACCTGTTCTAAGATCGCAGCAGTCTTGCGAAAATACACGGAGGGTTAAATTAATTTGATGTGAAATATTTTTTTGTGAACAATACGGTTTTTGTTAACATATTTGAATTTATTAATTTCATTTACGTGAATTTTTTATGAATTAAGAAAATAAAAAATGTACAATTGTCCTGCAAATATTAACGTTTTCTGCTATTGTTGTGGAGTAAACATATTTTTCAATACGACCAGGAAGAAAATGAAGGAAAATGGAGTAACCAGGAGGAAAAAGAATATGAGGTAGAAGAAGAAGAGACAGGCATGGAATTCTTTACTGATGAATCTGATTACTCTGATAATGATGATGTTGAAATTCAATCATTGTCGAAAAGAGCTCGTCTCTAAGGTTTTAGTACGTAAAAATTCTTTATTTTAATAAAAAAAAAAAATTATAAGAATTCAAGTCTATATTCTTTTTACTTAATCTATTTAATATTTTTACCTACAGAGTTTTTAGATTTAAAAAAAAAATTTAAAGCAGAGTATAAAAAAATTATTTTTATGGAGAAAAATCTTGTTAAAAATTTATTTTTTTAGAAAATAACAAACTTAAGGTTCAGTTTTATGTCTGTATCTTATAAATGACTTTTTTAGTACATTTTGCAACATTTTTGCTAGAAGAAATAGTGAGAAATTTTAATTATTTTCATAATTACAGCAAAAAATGGTAAAAACATACAATTTTTCGAAATTTTGGTATTCAAAATTGCGTATTGAGATATAGGTTCTTCTCAAAATAAGTTTATTTGTACATGTACGAAATTTCTGCATCAAGGTATGACAAAATAAATCGATTAAATCAAACAAAGGTCGATTTATAAGCCAAATTTAGCGTACAGGTAAAACTCCAAAATCTCATGAAAATAAAAAACTTCAAAACGCTATAAAAAAAAAAATCGAGCTAACTTTTAAAAACCCAGCGAGGGATTTGCTATTGAATAGGTATATTTTCAGAAGAAAAAGGTCCGGTGCGGTTTGATTTTGATGACCCCAAAATTGTCGCACAGTGTAATTATTCTCTTTACAAATACCAAGAAGTTCTCTATAGGAGAGAGTTTATTTGGGGTTCTCGAACTCAAAACCCATTTTTTTTTTTATTTTCCTGTGATAAAATGTGTCAATTTGTCAATGTCATGAAATGAGATTTAAGTTTGTACGGGAAGTACCACACCCCTTATTCCAATGCTCAATGCTTGTCAACTTAAATACGAAATTCGTAATTTATGTCACGTGTATTTCATTATCGTAGCTTATTTGGTTTCGGAGATAAGCGATTTAGAAATTTCAGTTTGTATGGGAGGTACCATAAGTACGGCATATAGAGTTAGAATTTGTGTCAAGTTTCAGTTCCCTAGCTTATTTGGTTTTAGAGATATATTTGTTTTAGATTTTAGTCCAGATATCAGATGCCATGTCCCCAATATATCGGGCTTAACACTTTCTGAAACTTGTTTCCTTCAAATATCTTCATTGAAATCGGTTTTCCCAATTTTTCCCTCAAAAAAGTGTTTTAAATATTTTAGTTTGGCGTATTTATAAAGGGTGATCAATTTAGAGGTATCGGATTTTAAATTGAAATAAAACAACTGAAGTTGAAATTGATCGGGCAATCTTTGTTAATTTTGTGTAGAACCATTCATCACATTTATTTTTTAATGATAATCCCTTTCAAATGTTAGTCGCAACTCCGTAATTCGGCCATCCGTAAACACCAATTTTGAATTGATCGCGACTCGCTGGAGGACTTCGGTCGGCATCTCAAGAATAAGTTTAGTAATGTTGGCTTCCAATGCCTCAATCGAAGCTGGTTTATACTCGTACATAAAGCAGTTAGACTTTACCTACCGCCGTAAATAGAAATCCAAAGGTGAGATATCACACGATCTTGGTCGCCAATCCACTGATCCGAGAAGAGAGATAAATTGCTCACCGAAACAACAGAAAACGATAGCTTTGGGTAGCTCTGCAGCTCAAATACGGCAATTTTGCTTATTGACGTAGGCATTGAGCCAAAAATGGGTCACAGCGCTGAACCAATTTCAGGTACCAAAATGAGGATCTTTGGGAATTTTTTCAAAAGCCCTACGACATTATGACGCTTTGGAAGATCGACCGCCTTCAAATCTTGGACTAGCTGTATTTTATGTGCTTTCAAACCAAGGTCTTTGCGTAAATCGCCCAAGTAGTGCCATAAGATAGGCCAAGCTGTTTAGATCGGCGCCGAATCGATTCTTCAGCGTCTTCAACAAAAGTCTTTGCATGATAAAATGTCAATGAATGCTAAAAAAGTTATGTATTTATTATAGTTTGACTATAGTCTCGCGTGATCTGTCAAAAAACTTCTATTGGAAAAAGTACCTCCGATCGGATTGCGCCTTTTTTGCTTTTTGTTTTTTGGCGAGTGACATAGGGCTCAAAATGCCTTCGCACTTACAACGACCGTCGTCTACTGCGTCGAGTAGTTTGGTCACTAAAACAATCCCTCCTCTTCCTCTGGGGCGGCTCCCTCCCATGTGCACACTCGTACGTGGTATTATTGTTCATTTATGTAACATTAGCCGTTGAAATTAGTAGTCAACGGAAAAGCCAATTTATTACAAACGAAATTCCCAGGAAGATTAATTTCACGATATTCCGCAGCAATTCGATTTAAAAATGAAAATTATTATAATTTGAGTCCTTCAACAAATTTCACCAAAAATATCTCGTCTTATAATCAGACACCCAAGTGACATGTAGAAATTGTCATTAATTATGCATTCATAAAAGTTTCAATAACCAGTTATTGAATTCCCATCCAAAATATGCATTTAATTTTAATTTAAAAAGAAACTCGAACATGAAAGATCCTCATTTATCTGCATTTAATACCGAGTCTACCCTCTGTGTGTTGGCAGGTTGAGTAGGTCACGGGTGTACTACCAAAATGGAAGATCCCTTTATTTTTTTAATGCATTATTTTTCGTAAGCTTTGGGGCTAACAATTGCGCACCACTGCTTAGGTCTTAAAGCTTATAGTTTTATTGTCCTTCACGTAAAATGCATAGGTGGGTTGAAAATACTCGTAAGTGCAAATGGCCAGGGGCCACTCTTCTATTTTCACTTACTCCAACATATTTATGTTCTGAATGTCCTTCCTCATACATAAACTCGCACATATACATACTCGTAAACTTACATACACGTACTCGTACATATGCTTTATTGGATAATTAAAAATGAGCGAAGCCCGTTTGCTGGAAAATTGCATTTGATTTTACAATAGTTGCGCACAAAACGAGAGTCTAGTTGTCGAAGGGGAGAAGTCACATACCAATAATTTCTTTTTGCTTTTAATATTCCGATGCACACTCGCATACCCCTAAGCCCATAATCAAGAGTCCTTGAAATTAGTAGTTCTTGTGATTCACCCCAAATATTTTTCAATCCTTCTCAGCTGATAATACGAAACCTGTGTGGGCTGACCTGACCGACTGCAGCGTTCATTGGCCAACCAGAGTTGCCTTCCTCTTCTGCAAATATTACCAGTTTGTGTGCATTGCGTGCAACAGCAAATCTGCTGCTGCCGTTGCCAAAGCTAAAATCGAACGGAAGCAATGTTGCAAGTGTATTGCAGCGCACACGCGTACATACATACGTATAAATCTATTTTTGGTATGGCACGTTTCTAGTGGTCTCCGCTTACCCCTCATCGATTCTTTCCACAATTCAACACTGCCAGCTCAACTTGCTTTTAAGCTGCAAATCCGATGGATACACTTTCGGTCGCGCGTGCAATGACAATTTACACTTGTTATTGGTTGTTACGGTTTGTTTCGCTTCTGCAACACAAATGTTGAAAGCAGGAGCATGAAATTTAATGACTTTGAAGGAGTTGAAACAAAAAGGAAAACACTCAAAATAATTGCGAGAAAAGGTCAAAGAAGCTTATGGGACTTGGCACGTTTGATTTTGTCAGAGACTTATTTGAAAAACTTCTCGCTGTAGGAGAGTCGCTTTAAAATTCTAAGCTTGCAGTGCTGGCAATGGAATAGCCACATAGCAGACTTGCAGTTATCAGGACTTTTTTGTATCCTTTGGCTGTTTGTTTGTTGGTTGTGCTTGTTGAATTTAATTTTGAGCCATTTTGCCAACGTTTGCTTTTGTGTGTGTATGTGTATATACATATACCTATAAGTACATAAATATTTGATTTTGGGTTTGGAAATTGGCAATTATTGAAAGGCGCTTGCAAGCAATGCAATTGACTGCACGGGCGAATTGTGGATTTGGGGTTTAAGTTGGGCTTTGTCCATGTCAAATATATTTGCCGTGGGGCTTTGAGCACAAGACATGTGCATGCATATACCTACGCACACATCCGCAAAAACATACTGGAAAATGTTTTGATCAAAATTAAGTTAAATAAAAGCGTATCCTGCTGGAAAGAGAAGTGACGTAGATTTTCGAAAAATTAATTAACAAATTCATACGAGGTCGGGCTGATGATGCAATACTACATCCTAATCCATCTAGTGCATCAAACGACGAAAAATTTCATGTTTGGGGCATATTTTACGAAGCCCGAAATATGAACTGTTGCAACAATATTGCAGGGCAAGATTGAAAGAAGAAGTTAATATAATCCTTTAAGAATATGTCAAAAAGTTTTAGAACCGTGACGACTCTATTCTTTGCCTTCGAGCGCTGGGACTATATTGAAAAGTTATTGACCGATCTCCGAAATTTTGCATACATCTTTTTCGAAAAATAATTTTTCCGAAGCAAAAATAGTAGGAAAATTCGCCACAAAATTCATTTTGTTATTTTAAGCATTTTATTCCGCGAATTTTTTTCCATTTTTGTTTAATTCAGATAGAAATTATGACATTTATAAACAAAAAAATGTTTGCTTTTTTGTATTCAGGTCACTGACGCCGATGCTACAATGCCCGCTGATTGAGAAGCCCCGCTGCGACCTTCCTGGAAGAATTGAGTGTACATCCGTCATTTTAAATAATTAAAATAAAAAACAAATTTTATATTATTCTAATGTATAAATAAACTGTATGACAATTTTGAAAAAAATATATTGACTTCTTCACTTTAAATAATTTTAATGAAAATCAGGGAAAATATGGCCGTTTACAGGTATCTGTCCCCTTAACCATTTTTAAGGAATTATGTTATTAAAACTTGCAATTCTTCTTTACACAATTTTTTTCTAGGCCCAATAGATTTCGGGGTAAAAGCTTATGAAAAAGAAAGAAAGATCAATTAGCAAAACGATTTGCCACACTTCAAATGCCCCAAATCTGATGAGTTGTCCCACTTTTGTATGCAGATATATATGTATAGGCATATGTATGTATGTATGCATGTGTGTACGTAGATAAATTCATGCTGGCGTGTAAATTCTAAGTTTTATTGGCTCTAATGTTTTGTGTACCTTTTCTCGAGTCATTTAACGCTTATCAAATATTTTTTTAATATACTTGCATAGTAAATGACGTACAATATGAGGAAAAGACTGACTTTAACATCCACAATCGACTGGTGGAAATAGTTTATTTTAGAATAAATATTTGCTTATTTGTTCGGCAGAGCTCGAAGTATTGAGATATTTGACAACTTTTTCTCCTACTTCAACTTAGCGAAAAATTTTGTTTTGTACAATTTTCGGCCCTCGCTTTACCCACTTTTGTTTTTCAACTTTTTATTTGAATTCACTGCAAATTGACGTCAATAAATTGGAATTTGCGAATACCTAGAATTTCGCCCCACATTTTTTTAACTTACATTGAAAATGTTGAGCCAGTTTGTTATGTCCGCGTGCACAACTTTGTCGACGTAACGGTTGTATGTATGTGGGAAACGACGGACACGACAAACTGATATTATAGCCGACAGTAATTATAGTGGGTAACCGGACTAATACGGACAACATATGGGACTCAACGAAAAGGACTGCGATCAGCATACAGGGAAAAAAACCAACGAAACAAATTCGCCATACGAACGAAGAACAGATTAATTCAATGTAATTTCGACCGCATTCAAGCGCAGTGCAATTTGCAGATAATCTTATGTTTAATTTAATGTACTTGTATGTAACAAAATCTATATAAATGTAGGTATACATATGTACCAAAATGATCGGCGTGATGAGGGGAGTCAATTAGTCAAGCCTGGGCACGACACTCGTGCAAAAATTGCTGTATTTAGTGAAACTTGGGACCTGTATTACCCCTTTTTTCAGGGTAGTTTCGCATTTCAAATAGACAAAATCCGTCAATGACCACGCCCAACTCCCTTGTAACGTTAGTTAAAAAAAAAACAAAATTACTCAAATTTGGTGCAAAATATCAAACTATGTGAACTAACTTCTGCAGCGCAGAAAATTTTTCGAAAATGGGCGAGCTCCCCATCCCATTTGGATCCAACGTAAACATTATTGAAAGCTCATTTTACCCATAATCCTTATTTCTTCTATATATCACCAACACAAAATTATAAAAAATTCATAAGGTATCTTCTAAGCTTTAACTAAACATATCCGAAGAGATTTTTTCAAAATTTTTATCATAATTAAATGCATCGTGCAGTAGTTTTATAAAAAATTCATGATTTCTCAAAGAATCGGCCTAACACAAACGACCCATCGACATGGATCTATTGTTATTTATATGCGGATACTAAGTTAAATTTAAAGTTCGATGCGATCCGCATTTAGTACTTCCTTACTTGTTTTGTTTTTTTCTCCGATTCCAAAGGTGTTTTATGGTTGTAAGTAAGTATGAATGTTTTTATGTGCTTGCCCATATAAAAATTTTATGGGTTCGCTGACAATTACCACGTCTCTCTAAAAATAATATCTGACGGCTAATAGTTTCCGAGAAATACGTGGCATAATCAGTCAGTTGCTTAGTTCCACAGAACTTTGCTGGCGACACCTCAACAGTAACTCTCAAGAGGGTCATACAAATTTATCACCCATGCACTATTTACCTATTGGGAATTATTGTGAATGAATAAAACTTTCTCATTCAAACAAATAAAACGATTTATGAGATGTATGTATGTATTAGTTGGAGCTATAGGTAAGCGTGGCGAAGTGCTTCAAGTACCGATAAGAGAGCTGCGTCACATCGTGTTAGAGGTGTTTGAGCATGCTTACATACATACACCCATATACATACATACCTATGGCGTCTATAGCAGATATTGAGAAGCGAACCGGGTGAACAGAATTCTGTTGTCAAAGTAATATGGCAATGATGATGTGGCTCATTAGCAACCGCTTAGCTATGAGCGTCTTATGTTCTATTCTCATAGCATGCGCTTTCATCTTTGCCTGACTATTTAAGAATTAAGGAAAGATTTGCATTCTAATGCAACTACAGGTGGCATCCTAAAACATTCCAAGGCCCCTTGAAAAAGGCACCTTCTTGCACGCTTTGCTGTGGTCGGATTGTATGGAAAGCAATCATCCCTTTGCGGCATATGCGCGATCCTCTTCAGTTTTAGAGCTTTTCGAGCTTAACAAAGTCAAGTACCTAAGGGGAAAGTCTTCAAAAATGTAATCATAAGTTGCAAGACCATTTGACGAAAAAATGAGTCGTAAAAATCTACATACATAGTTTATTGGCACTTAAAACGGAACAGCAAACAAGAAACGTGGCCTTAAGCTAATGGTAGCTGAACTCCTTAAGTTAGGTAAACGTTCCGTTTAAAGCCTGTTCATAAATGCTTCGTAATAAATCGGAAAATCGGATATATCACCCATAGCTTATCTTCGTTGAAAGTTCTTTAGAATTTAGACAACTCTCTAGTCTTCAGTGGCTCATGCCGAGAAGGGCACAAACCTTGCCATGTTGAGCCAAAAGTAGGGCCCTTTTCCATTCAGGCTACTTACCTATCACCTTTCTAAATTAATCTTAGAAAGTGATTACTCGATTAGTTAAAATTTAGTTTGGGGTTTGCAATTCGACTTCATGGTCTTTTGTATCCTGTACTCATACAGTACCTCATCCGAACCCAGTTCCTTTATTAAACTTAAAATAGAGGTGGCATCCCACTGCAATTGGCCAAAATGTCTCAAACTTCTCCAGGTTATAGCACTCCACCCAAAGAGCAGGTGGAAGTCTCCGGGGATTGGTCGCAGAAACAACTCGAGTCAGTGAACCATATCCTGATCATGTGCAGTTGACTACGCAGTCTGCGGTAGCCTGTGAGAATACCCGTGAGCATTCTTTGCTTTTCCATGGGCAGGGTTACGAGTTTTCTATCCTCTTTCTGGAATGCAGGATTTTTTATTATCTGGCAGACCTGGAAGTTGCTTATTTATATACAATCTGTCTAATGGAGGCGTGGCCGTCAAAATTGAAACTTAGAGTTCCGTTATAAAAAAATTTAAATGCTTCCAAATAGGCATAACCTTTACGCCATATGTGCGAGTTGTAAATTTTGTGAGTAACTTAGAAAGCGTATGTTGTTTTTTGAAAATGAGTTCCGCGTATGAAAAACGATTTGAAGCAGCTTTTCTATGTATAAAACAACCGAAAGGTTCAAAAATGTCACATGCTTCTACAGCAAAATATTGGAGGAAATCGAAGACATTCATAAATAAATGGGTGCAAAGGTATACCAAAGTTAAAAACGTTGACGATCTGCCTGAAGAAGACCCAAAAAAATACCTCTCAAAAGCAAGATCAGAAGATCATTTACTTGTTTGTGACAAAGCCGAAGTTAACGTTGTGTGAAGCTGGAGCAGTTTAAGTACAAGTAGCATTAATGTAACCAAAGACTCAATTCGAGGACATTTATGTGCAGAAGACCTCACAGGAATGACCTTCTTTTGGGCGAATAGCTGCATACGTCGGTGTTTGTTTACTGCTGATAACCAACAACTTCAACGAACTGTTAAGCATCCAGTTAAGGTTCATGTTTGGGTTGTTTCTTCAAAGAAGTATTTAGCGACAATTTGTGTGCCCAAAAGGCATCATTGCTTTCAGCTGCGAAGATATTTAGAAGAACTAGCCGACCGTGGATTTAACAAGAAGACAACGGGCCCAAGTATCGCAGCCGAAGGTGTACAGAGTGGAAAAAGCAAAATGGGATTGATATGTTGGATTGGCCTTCACAGTCGGCCTACACAGTGAGGGCCACTATTGAAAATGTTTGGACAATAGTTAAGCAAAAACTCAAAGGAAACCAATTATGGACGCTCAAACTGATATCAAAGAAAATTCGGCTAACTTGGAGGACTTAATAAGGGGATTGTGATTCAACTGTGACTATTTCTATATCCCTCTCATTTATACTATTTATCTTCACCTTATATTTTTCTATTTATATGCCTAACTATTCTTATATTTATATCTTAATAAATGAGTTGCTTTAGCAACAGAAAAAGTCACACGTGCCTTGTTGCTTTCGTGTCGCTTTTCTCATCAATTCTCTTCTCTGTACGGAAGACTTCATTACAGATCTACATAAATATGTATTGGAATATGTAAATAAAAGCACTTGTAAGAGCGGCATGAAGTCCGCGTAACTATAAAATATACATCAATTTTGCCCCTAAGTGCCCATTTACACGATGTCTCCTCTGGAAGGGAAACATTTTGTTCGGGGGTGAAGGACGGCCGCGGAAGAGAGAAGGGAATTTGTCTCCTGTACTGGCGACACGCTTTGTGCTTCTTATTCGTATTTCCAATCTTAAAGCAATTTTTGACAGTTGCTTCATTCGTTTTCTTCTTTCGTGGAAGAAAGTTCTAAGTTAGTGTTGGTTTTCAAGCAAACGGAAGATAACAACGATGACAAACATACGAACGCTGCTTGGGAAATGCACAATTATTTTTGCTAGTAAAGTAGTATAATTTAAAATAGTTATGGGACATGTTTATGTTGATTTCTAATTTTTCCCTGCATTTCTAGATACTCAGTTTAATTTTAAGTTAATTATTTACATATGAAGTATTTTTAATTTAATTTTTTTTATTAAAGTATAAGAATTTATAAATATATTTCAATAAAAAAAACAACAAATTATTTATTATTTAACCAGTTTGCATTTTTCATTCATATATTTAAGAAACTGTTGTCGAACGCTCTCTGCTTTACATGTAAGCGCGTGCTAGAATACATCCGAACCAGACGATGCTAAAGTATTAAATGTCAAAATGTCGCCGAAAACAATTTTGCCCGTGTGTCCGCGAATGACCCGATTTACACGAGGAGACATCTGGAAGGGAGACACTGGAAATTCTCTTTTGATGTTTCATTCGCGTTCACACGGGTAAAAATGTTTCCGCGACATTTTGACATTTAATGCTTTGGCATCGTCTGGTTCGGATGTATTCTCGCACGCGCTTGCATGTAAAGCAGAGAGCGTTCGACAACAGTTTCTTAAATATATGAATGAAAAATGCAAACTGGTTAAATAATAAATAATTTGTTGTTTTTTTTTATTGAAATATATTTATAAATTCTTATACTTGAATAAAAAAAATTAAATTAAAAATACTTAATATGTAAATAATTAACTTAAAATTAACTTGAGTATCTAGAAATGCAGTGAAAAATTAGAAATCAACATAAACAATTCCCATAACTATTTTAAATTATACCTACTTTACTAGCAAAAATAATCGTGCATTTCCCAAGCAGCGTTCGGATGTTTGTCATCGTTGTTATCTTCCGTTTGATTGAAAACCAACACGTAACTTAGAACATTCTTCCACAAAAGGAGAAAACGAATGAAGCAACTGTCAAAAATTGCTTAAGATAAGAAATACGAATAAGAAGAGCAAAGCGTGTCGCCGAGTACGGGAGACAAAATCCCTTCTCTCTTCCCCGACCGTCCTTCACCACCGAACAAAATGTTTCCCTTCCAGATGTCTCCTCGTGTAAATCGGGTCAATGAGACATGAAAAGAGAATTTCCAGTGTCTCCATTCCAGATGTCTCCTCGTGTAAATCGGGTGTAACTTGCATGAGTTTGCGTGGCATTGCGGTTATTAAAGCAGGATTGGAATGTTTATAATAGCGAGCAACACCCCATTTACACACGGAGACATCTGGAAGGGAGACACTGGAATTTCTCTTTTCATGTCTCATTCGCGGGCACACGGGCAAAATTGTTTTCGGCGACATTTTGACATTTAATACTTTAGCATCGTATGGTTCGGAAGTATTCTCGCACGCGCTTACATGTAAAGCGGAAAACGTTCGTCAAAAATTTCTTAAATATATGAATGAAAAATGCAAACTGGTTAAATAATAAATAATTTGTTGTTTTTTTTATTGAAATATATTTATAAATTCTTATACTTGAATAAAAAAAATTAAATTAAAAATACTTCATATGTAAATAATTAACTTAAAATTAACTTGAGTATCTAGAAATGCAGGGAAAAATTAGAAATCAACATAAACATGTCCCATAACTATTTTAAATTATACCTAATTTACTACCAAAAATAATCGTGCATTTCCCAAGCAGCGTTCGGATGTTTGTCATCGTTGTTTTCTTCCGTTTGTATGAAAACCAACACATAACTTAGAACTTTCTTCCACAAAAGCAGAAAACGAATGAAGCAACTGTCAAAAATTGCTTTAAGATTGGAAATACGAATAAGAAGAGCAAAGCGTGTCGCCAGTACAGGAGACAAATTCCCTTCCCTCTTCCCCGGCCGTCCTTCACCCCCGAACAAAATGTTTCCCTTCCAGTGGAGACATCGTGTAAATGGGCACCAACTCTCTGAACTCTTTGATCATGAACAGTTGTGGAACTCTATGCTAATATTACATTGGTAGTCATTTAACTCCGTCTAATGGAAATACTATGAAATTTCACTTACATAATTGCTTACGATTTTTGTTGTTTACCCCTGCAACATTTACTTAACCGCTGCATATAAATAAAATAGGAGAAAACAAATAAAAATGATTTGTGGCATATAGTTATAATGAAAATAATAACAATATAAATGATAAAAAGCCCGCTATACTCATTTGGCAAAAGCATTTATGGCGACAGTTTGCTTGCCGAATTTACTCATATCGCCTTCGAATCGCTCCACATGAGAATCTTTGCCATTAAATCAGATATAATTACATATTATTTGAACATTTTCGTTTTGTTTTTTTTTTTTTGCCTGTTGCCAGTGTCGAATGCATTCCTTGTGCAAGTGTGGAGCAATACGACAATTTACAATTTACAATAAATCCATTTTTTACAAGAAAGCACATCTAAGTGCAGCCAAACATTCTGAGGGGCGAGCGGAACCGCATTGGTATGAGCTTAGGAGGATGTACCCAGCAAAAAATGTGGGAAAAACCTCTGGAAGCAAATGTTTACATATATGTATATTAGTGAGAGCCAAAACAGAAGCGATTTTCCTGTAATGAATACTTCTCCAACGATTTATGTACAATGAAATACCTTTTTTTGCCAAACGATATTCGTGAATTCCTTCTCGCGCCAATCAAGAAGAAGAATGATTGCTTAATATTTATTTCTAATCTCTATTTCTATTTTATCTTTTTTTTTGCAGTGGTCCTCTCACAATTTTGGGCTTCCTTTGGTGCAGTAAGGGAGTTATAAATATAATTGAAACTGATAAATTGTATGCAAAAATGAATAGTTTGCTCAGAAAGATGACGCCTAGGATTAATCACTCGAAGAGGTAGTATCCCATTGGGTATAATTGCAATTTTATATAACACCTTGGTCAAAAAGTTCCCAGGACAACCACCACGTCTGAGTTCCGTATTTTTTGCTTTTGTCAGGTTTTTACATCAGTGATTAATATAGTATTCCTACCGAAATTTTACTGTCATTGCTTAATATTTTTTAAAGTTCCGCAAACTTGAGTGAATCTACCTTTGCACATGTTTTCGATTTTTTACAGTCTTAAAAATGGGTTTGAACTTGCAACAAGGAGTTTGTATTAGATTTTACGTTAAAAATGAATTTCATGACCTAAGAATTGTTGAGAAACTGTTTCGGTAATGAAAATCTAAAGAAAAAAACCTGCGAGTGGCATGAACATTTCAGAAAAGATTGTAAGTCCATCGAGGATAACGAAAACTGATGAAAAAATCAGTAAAGTGAAAAAGTTGATCGATAACCGCAAATTAACCATCAGACGATCAAAGCTCGCAGAGCACTTGAACATCGCTTATCGATCCGTTCAGGGAGTTTACGTCGCGTTGCTGCCATGTTGGTCCCAAAGTACCTGAGTCCATCCAACGCATTTTTTCTGGAGATGAAACGTGGGTTTATGAGTACGACACGCAATCCAGCCATCAGGCGAGCGAGTGAACAGCTCCAAATGAACCAAGACCAAAAAAACACGTCGTTTTTAGTCAAAAAAAGAAGCGAAGCGGTGTACATTGCGAATTTTTTTCCATAAGGCCAGAGAGCTAATGAAAGTCATTTTGACTTTATAAGACATTTAATTGAAGAAATTCGCCAAAACCAAAGGATTTGTGGGAAAATAATTCGTAGATTTTGCACCACGAAAACGCACCGTCGCACAGGGCCCATTATCCGTGAATTCTTCTTGACCCAGAACGAAACGAATACCATCTAACAGACAACGAATTCACCTCATATGGCTTCTGTAATTTTATACTCTATGATCGGGTCAAAGAACCACTACGGAGACAGGGATTTTAGCAGCCGAAAGGAAGTAGAAAACAGCTCTGACGACTATACTGAAAATAGAGTTCTAGAAATGTTGCAAGAGCTGAATCGGACGCTGGCGTAAAGCGATAATATCACTTTTGAAGAACAAAATAGTATTTTAAATTTCTGGGAACTTTTTGCCCAAAGTGACATGCACTCGCATATGCGATTATGGCGCCAGTGACGTCCAGTTTGGCAAAAGCTCATTTCGAAGCGCTGCAACACTTCATGCCACATGCCAATTATTTATGAGTAGTTACATAGTCAAACAGCCAGAAATCCGGTGGTGGAGTACACCCCAAAACATTTTATTGTCCACACGCTGTTAAATGTGCGTGCGATGTATCGACAGGATTGTCATAAATGTTTTGACATCCTTTATGGAGTGTTTACAAGGATATGATCCTTTCCATGTACATCACACACATGTAAATACTTTCATACTTCACTTACAACATACAAATGTAACAGCACACAATGCAATGCCAAAACGTTCTCGCATTCGACAAATGTCGTCGACAGACAAACGACAATAGTGCGCTCCATTTCCTTGTCACAGCATTTACAAGTAATCGCTCTGCATTATTTTTATTATACCCTCAAAGGGCAATGACGGTGTCTCTCAACTTCTCCCTCTGTTCCTCTGTGTGCGTCGTGTCTAATAGGTTTTTTTTGTTTTGGTTTTTTATGTGAACATAAAAGTTGAACAAGTTCGGCTGCATACAAATAAAAAACAAAAAACGCCGATAAATTATTTCATCGCCGAAAAATGTAAATTATGCGCCAGTGAGTAAAATGGAGCGCAACAAATGGGTACAAACAAGCATTCGGGCATGCATGTAAGGATATGGCCCTAACCGAGGTTATGGCGAGAAGTAGCGCTGAGGCATTTGTTCTAATACGAATGAGTGACCTGACCTTTTCGCAGTGCTAAAGAATTTTTCAGTTACACAGCAAAACTTTTCTAGTAAATTCATAGCAGAATGGCATTTGAAATTAGTCAATGATTCAAAGAAATCGTGAATGAATTTGTGTTGTACACGAATATGGAAGTGGAATCTTCTGCTGTATGAGGCATTCACAAGGCACCATTTGCTTCCCTTTCTTTACTCCAGAGTTACTCCAAAGAGTATATAGTTAGTAAAACTTAAATAATGATGCTCTGATTTGGCAAGCAAAACATTTTTAAGCTTCACACTTAGATACATATAAAACCTGTTTTACATTTTATCGGCCATAACGCTAACTTTTATGGAGAAATATTATGTAACATAAGTTCTAATTGGATACCTCTACGGCGAGTCAATTACAAATATTGGGTTGTCCGAAAAGTAATAGCCGATTTTCCATATAGACGGCGTTGATAATTGTTTTGAACAGCTTGTGACTATTTATTTTAATTTTTTCTTTTGACAGTTACTAGCTGTCACTTTTAGCTGGCTTTAGAAAAAAAGTGCGCGTAATTTTGTTTATATTTGTTTGTTTGGTGTCAATTTTAATAAGAGCATTTTCGACATATTTTAGTTTATTATTTCCATAAAGGAAAAAGGGCAGAGAAGGTTGTAAATTGTTGCGTGATTTGTATGGTGATAAAGCTTTAAAAGAAAGACAGAGTCTAAATTGGTTTATCAAATTCCGTTCTGGAGATTTTTCACTTACAGGTGGCCCAGGTTCAGGTCGGCCAAGTGATGTCGATGAAGACGTTATCAAAGCTTTAGTCGAATAGGATCGTCATGTAACTTTGCGTGAGATTGGAGAAAAATTAAATACACCAAAATCGACCGTTCATGAGCATATAAAGAGTCTTGGAATGGTAAAAAAGCTTGATATTTGGGTACCACATGAATTGAAAGAAATTCATTTAACAAACCGAATCAACGTTTGTGATATGCATCTTCAACGCAATGAAGTCGATCCGTTTTTGAAGCGGATTATCACTGGTGATGAAAAATGGATTGTTTACAATAACGTCAATCGAAAATGATCATGGTCCAAGCATGATGAAGCGCCACAAACCACTTCAAAGGGTGATATTCACCAAAAGAAGATCATGCTGTCAGTTCGGTGGGACAGGAAGGGTGTGGAATATTTTGAGTTGCTTCAGAGGAACCAAACGATTAATGCGGATGTCTACTGCTAACAATTGGACAAATAAAGTACAACCATCAACGAGAAGTGACCAGAATTGATCAATCGTAAAGGTGTTATATTTCATTAAGACAACGCTAGACCGCATACATCTTTGGTCACTCGCCAAAAACTGAGAGAGCTTGGCTGGGAACTTTTGATACATCCATCATATAGCCCTGACCTTGCACCGTCAGACTACCATTTGCTTCGGTGATTTCAGAACTCCTTAAATGGTAACACTTTCGGCAATGACGAGACTATAAAATTGCACTTGGTTCAGTTTTTTGCAAATAAAGGCCAGAAGTTCTATGAGCTAGGCAAATAATGGATTTGCTGGAAAGATGGCAAAAGGTTATCGATCAAAATGGAAAATGTATAATTGATTAAAGTTCATTCTAAGTTTTAATAAAAATGTATTAACTTTCTTTTAAAAATCGGCAATTTCTTTCCGGACAACCCAATAGGTGCACGAGTAGGTATGTTGAATGAAATAACTCCTGACAAACACGGCTGATGTAAATTGAGGAGAACTACGGCTGGAGTTAAAGTCCCCATTCGCCATTTGCTTAGTTAATCATAGAGCTTGAAAGGAATTTAAAATTTGGTGTTTAACTCTAATCGTCTAAGGTAAAGATGAGGTCCCATATTCATAAATTTGCACCCATTTGATAATCAATAAAATTAGGTAGTGTTTTTTTTATAAAAAAAGAACCACATAAACCCATGTCTCGTCTCCAGAAATGATGCGTTTAATGAATGTTGAGACGGATTCAGCCTTGGAAATCATGTTTTTGGGCTCTATTAACACGGTTACTTTTCTGGATGAAATTCACATCCTTTGGGACCAACTTTGCAGTAACAGAGCGCAAATACAAAGCATTTTTTTTTTTTTTTTTTTTTTTTGGCGGTGAGGCTGGGTTAAAAATGCCTTCGCACCATATAGTAACCGTCGCTACTACGTGTGTGGTGATTCCACTAAAAATATCCCTCCTCTTCTCTTGGATTTTTCCCTCCACCCCGGGACTGCTTCCGCATTGCTTCGAGGTAGAGGGCCAAGACGGCGTCCTAAGAAGGACACTTACTTACTCACCAGGGTCCAGGGTCGCCTGTTTGGAGAAGCCTATGCTCAATGCTCTTCAGCATAGCTTTCCATTTCGCGCTTCTTTTTTCGGATAATATCCTCCACAAAATTTGCGACGGCATTCCATTTTTCTTCGTCTATCATCATTTTCTCGATAATTTCTTCAGGTGTAAATACACCAATAGCTCGCTGCAGACCTGTTCTCTCTACGTTCCACCTCTCGCACTTAAAGAAGGTGTGTTCCACATCATCATACTCAGTATCTCCATACATGCAGTTTGGTTGGCTCACTTTTCCCATTCGCCACAGATACTTACGAAAGGACCCATGTCCGGACAAAAACTGTGTGAGGTAATAGTTAACCTCACCGTGCTTTCTTTCTACCCACTTTTTTAGATCGGGTATTAGTCTCGCTGTCCATCTACCATACTTTTCAGAGTTCCATCTTGCCTGCCAAAGTGTGAGTGTTTGAACTCTATTATCGGAGAAGTATGTTACTGGGATTCCTGTGTTTTTTGCCTCCCATCTCCGTTTACGCTCTTGTGCTAGAATATCTATAGGAATGGTTCCGCTGATAACTAACACCGCTGCTTCAGATACTGTTCTGTATGACGAAGCCACTCTGAGAGCACAGGTGCGTTGCACAGATTGCAGAATTTTCCGCCGGCATTGCACCTTAAGCGAATCTGCCCATATTTCGCATCCGTATAAGAGAATCGAGTTCGTCGTGTCCATTAAAAGTTTGCGCTTGTTCTGCGTTGGACCTCCAAGGTTTGCCATGAGCTTACTTAACATGCCGCTTACCTTGGCAGCTCTTGTGGCAGTATGGTTTATATGCGCCCAGTAGGTTAGCCTTGTGTCTAATTGCACTCCTAGGTACTTGACCACTCTTTTTGTGGATAAAGTGGCATCAAGTACTTGTATGTCTACTTCTAATGGGATACGTCTGTTCGTTAGAAGGATCAGCTCTGTTTTCTCTGTGGCCAGCTTTAATCCGTGGTCTTCTAGCCATGTCTGGACTCGGATCATCACCTGATTTAACTTTCTTTTGGCTTCGTCGGTGTTTCGGGCGATTATTACAGCTGCAATGTCATCTGCGTATCCCACTAAATGCACATCCTCAGGCATCTCTATCCGAAGGATTTCATCGTAGCTTATATTCCAGAGTTCAGGTCCAAGTATTGATCCTTGAGCCGCACCTGCTGTTAT
Organism: Anastrepha obliqua; assembly: GCF_027943255.1. NCBI lineage: Eukaryota > Metazoa > Arthropoda > Insecta > Diptera > Tephritidae > Anastrepha > Anastrepha obliqua. The sequence continues at coordinate 3,716,797 of NC_072894.1, forward strand.
TTGTTTAGTCTTACACCCTTCTCGCGTTTCGTATAAGAGCACGCGATTGCTGAGATAGCTACGAATAATCTTCAATAGATTATTCGAGATCTTGAATGTTACCTTTAAGGCTTCAATTACGTCGTTCCAGCTTAAAGTGTTGAAAGCATTTATAATATCCAATGTGGCTAGTAATACTAAGCGTTTGGAGTATCGATTACCCGCCTGGGCATGTTCTACGCTAGCTATTACATCTTGGATGGCTCCTAAGGTGGATCTGCCACTTCTAAAACCGTGCTGCCTGTCGGAGAGGCCGCCACTGATCTCTACGGCTTCGCTAAGCCTATGCTTTATCAGTTTTTCAAAGAGTTTTCCTGCGCTATCCAGCATACATAACGGTCTATAAGAGGATGCTAATGTTGGGTCTCCCTTCCCCTTACTGAAATACAAAGCATTAACTACTTATAGAATGCCCTGAATGGACCCATAAGCAATGATCAAGTCCAAGTTAAACAAAACCAGTACGAATCAGCCTCACTAAAATAACTTTCACGTTTAAGTAAAGTGCCGCTACAGGGTAATGTTGTTATTATTATTTGACTTTTTATTCCAAGGAAAATGTTTACACTGAAATGAAAATTCTCTCACGCCTTATTACTTATGAATACAATGCCCATCTTTTCTTGAAGGTTCAGCTCAGTGTATGCATTCATGTGAAGGCAGTGGCGCGAAAGGGTACTTTCTTTTCTACGAATAACTGTTATTGCCTGAATATTAGATGTGAACATGCACTGATTTATGCAACTGACAAATATAACTTTTACCGCCACTTCTCATTTACTACTCTCTGCTACTTTTTAGCACTCAACAGAAAGTTAAGAGATTTGTGAATTGTGTGGCTGGCCGTTGGACCATCGTCAGTCTGGTCTAATCTAAAAATGTCTTTTTGGCGCCTCAAATCAATTCGACATGTGCAATTCGTCTTTGTTGGGGTCAAAATAAATTGAAATGTGTTGCAACATTATAAAAGCGAAATACAGCAGCAGACATGAGAGCAGCATTTTATACATATGTAGACATGTACTTGTACTTAGAAATAATATAATAAAATACCTCTAAATAAGGGCGTGCAAGAACCCAGTTGGAAATGATTGACTGCAAATACAGTATACAAGGAAGGTCATTAAGACGGGTAAGCGGGACCAACAAAAAAAAAAAAGATAATAGGTTGTTGGAATGGTTGAATATCTCCACTGAAATAATCCTAATTAGTGACCAGCACCGTTTTACTACCACTGTCTCATGTGATGATGTCTCTTTTTTTTTGTGTTTCCCAGTCAGGTCCAAGTATAACAGCAAATCCTTTATCTCAATGTCTGAGATTTCCTTAATTTCCTGTAAGAACGGCTTATCGAAGGAGCGGAGTCGTGCCCTAGCTAGCCCTGGACATTCAAATAAGTAGTGGAAAAGACTTTCGTTCACCCCTTCCCTTTGACAGCTTCTGCAGATGGGATTGAAGGGGAGGTTGACTCTGGTTGCATGCTCCCCTACTTTCGAATGACCTGTAAGGGTTGCAGTGATGCGTGAGATGTTTGGTCGAGAACATCCTAACACGTGATTCGCCCTTTGGATTTTGTAAGACGGCCATGTGTTTTTTGTTGTACTTAGTTTTTTTGTTGTACTTCCTTCTTGTTTCGGTTAAAGCATGATAGTGTGAAGCAATGGATGCTTTTATTGTGTTCATTGGAGGGGAATACTGCCACCGCCTCTGCCAAGTCTAGTGTCGAACCTTTTCTTGCTAGCTCATCCGCTATCTCATTGCCCGTATGTTCCTATGGCCGGGAACCCATATCAGAATAATTTCAAGCCAATGACTATGCAGTTCCAGCTCCTCTCTACACTGTAAGACTAGTTTGGAAGAAATGGAGTTGGACTCTAAGGACTTTATAGCTGCTTGACTGTCTGAGAAGATAGCTACTCTTGCACCAACTGCCTTGTAGAGTTTTAGTAATTTGCATGCTTCTCTAATCGCTAAAACTTCTGCCTGGAATTGACTGAGATAGGCTGTGTGGCTCCGAATGGAAGCCAGCTCCCACACCACAGTTCATCTTAGAACCGTCGGTATAGATTTTGATATCGTATCTTCATCAATCACCTACCCTTTGCTCCATTCGGCTCTCGGTGGAAAACGTACCGTAAAGTCTTTCTTGAAGATAAGGTCGGGGACTGTGTAGTCCGATCTGTTTTTGAGCAGCGACAACTGACCTTGTTGTCCAGCTTCCTATGTCTCTGAGTCTCACCGCGCTGCAAGTAGCGATTGTTTTAATGTGTAGATCTAATGGTAGCAGATAAGTTAGTACATTGAGCGCTTCAGTAGGACTGGTGCTAAGTACTCCTGTAGCTAAGATACACCTAGTTCTTTGTATCTTGTTCAGCTTAGTTTTGTTGTATTTCTTTACTCTGCACTCTACGTTGGACTTCCAGCTGACTTTGGGGTATGATAATGGGTAATGAGGGAACGGATTTCATAGCCTATGTAACATACATACATAAAAGTTAATATTTATTCCATTACTTCCTCTCAATCATTCCTCTTGTCTTTAAAAAACTTTTTTTATTTAATAAATTTTTGTTTATTTAATAAAAAAGTTTTTTAATGACAAAAGTTTTAAGTGATAGAAATCTTTATTTTGAACTTTACGTGCTTTTTTGCTTGCAAGTGTCAAATCTGATTGACGGACGATGCCATTTGAAATTGAAATTATAAATCTGCCGGTAGGGTGACTAATTTTGACCTAACAACAACAAATGCATTTTAAACAGAAAAATAAGCATCAAGTAGCAGTAGGAGTCGCAAAAAAGGCCACAAAAATGCTTTTATATCACAAATATTTATATTTAAATGAAAAATAAATAAAATGGCAAAAGGTGGTTTACTTATTTTATAGCACGAAAAAAATTGCACTTTTATTGACTCCACAGTGCGACAAAAATTTTCTTGTTTTAGAAAAATTGTATGTGTACATGAAACTATAGATTCTGCATGGTAATATTGCATGCCCATTTTTCATTTTCTTATGATTTCGAAATAAATAAAAAATTTTATTATAATAAAAAATGTTGTAGTATATTAAAAAATATTTTAAAATACAAAGAGAAAGACGTAAACGCATATGTACATTTGCAAAATCACATCATATAAATGTCCACCATGCGCACGTCTACAGGTAAAATCCACCAAACAGTCGATTTATGAACGCCTAATGGCGGAGAGCGTCGAGATATCGATGCTGAAGGTTGAAGGCGATACAGCAACAATATTCTGGACAGTACGGCCAGTTTTTGGTCTATCAGTCCTTTTTATATCCTCGACTAAACCATTTTGTTCAAAATTTTTCACCAATCTTTGAATTGTCGACTCATTCGGACGTTTATTCCCACCAAAAAATTACGAAGTTTGCGATGTGTTGCGCTTTCATAGTAAGTTTCTATCGTGTAAAATTGTACATCTGTGTACTTGAAAAATGTCAAAGATGACATAAAAAAGGTACCGACCAGAAATTGTTCACTACTGGCATCTAGGCGTCGCTTTTGAAAGTTCCTTTATGAACAGGACTTCAGCATAGCAGGCACATTTTTTTGAAACATGTTTCTAAATATTTAGATAGAGTAATACAAAGTAGTCAAATTGCATGGCATACACGGTCCATTTCTTACAACGATTCTGTTACCTGATTTTCGAAGAGTACACTTGACAGAGATGTTAAAAATGTATAGAGATATTCTTAACAAAAATTAGATAGCTATATAAATGTCCACCATGCGCACGTCTACAGGTAAAATCCACCAAACAGTCGATTTATGAACGCCTAATGGCGGAGAGCGTCGAGATATCGATGCTGAAGGTTGAAGGCGATACAGCAACAATATTCTGGACAGTACGGCCAGTTTTTGGTCTATCAGTCCTTTTTATATCCTCGACTAAACCATTTTGTTCAAAATTTTTCACCAATCTTTGAATTGTCGACTCATTCGGACGTTTATTCCCACCAAAAAATTACGAAGTTTGCGATGTGTTGCGCTTTCATAGTAAGTTTCTATCGTGTAAAATTGTACATCTGTGTACTTGAAAAATGTCAAAGATGACATAAAAAAGGTACCGACCAGAAATTGTTCACTACTGGCATCTAGGCGTCGCTTTTGAAAGTTCCTTTATGAACAGGACTTCAGCATAGCAGGCACATTTTTTTGAAACATGTTTCTAAATATTTAGATAGAGTAATACAAAGTAGTCAAATTGCATGGCATACACGGTCCATTTCTTACAACGATTCTGTTACCTGATTTTCGAAGAGTACACTTGACAGAGATGTTAAAAATGTATAGAGATATTCTTAACAAAAATTAGATAGCTATATAAATGTCCACCATGCGCACGTCTACAGGTAAAATCCACCAAACAGTCGATTTATGAACGCCTAATGGCGGAGAGCGTCGAGATATCGATGCTGAAGGTTGAAGGCGATACAGCAACAATATTCTGGACAGTACGGCCAGTTTTTGGTCTATCAGTCCTTTTTATATCCTCGACTAAACCATTTTGTTCAAAATTTTTCACCAATCTTTGAATTGTCGACTCATTCGGACGTTTATTCCCACCAAAAAATTACGAAGTTTGCGATGTGTTGCGCTTTCATAGTAAGTTTCTATCGTGTAAAATTGTACATCTGTGTACTTGAAAAATGTCAAAGATGACATAAAAAAGGTACCGACCAGAAATTGTTCACTACTGGCATCTAGGCGTCGCTTTTGAAAGTTCCTTTATGAACAGGACTTCAGCATAGCAGGCACATTTTTTTGAAACATGTTTCTAAATATTTAGATAGAGTAATACAAAGTAGTCAAATTGCATGGCATACACGGTCCATTTCTTACAACGATTCTGTTACCTGATTTTCGAAGAGTACACTTGACAGAGATGTTAAAAATGTATAGAGATATTCTTAACAAAAATTAGATAGCTACTCCAGGCGGCCGCCATAGCCGAATGGGTTGGTGCGTGACTACCATTCGGAATTCACAGAGAGAACGTAAGCTCGAATTTCGGTGAAACACCAAAATTAAGAAAAACATGTTTCTAATAGCGGTCGCCCCTCGGCAGGCAATGGCAAACCTCCGATTGTATTTCGGCCATGAAGAAGCTCCTCATAAAAATATCTGCCGTTCGGAGTCGGCTTGAAACTGTAGGTCCCTCCATTTGCGGAACAACATCAAGACGCACGTACGCGCCAATTATATATATATATACTCCAGGGCCTTCAGCTGCTAATACTAGAAATTAAAATTAAAATTTGTAATTTGTTTTCTTTTTTAAATAAATAATAAGAATAACAAAAATAAAAGTTTGATATATCAGCGCGCCCATTGAATTGCCTATTGGGCCAAATTTTTAAAAACCGGCTTCATATCTGACCAAAAAAAAGCTTTCAGCTGGGAAATTGTATGTGTTTGTACATGGATCTGTAAATATATGAAAGTATATATTTAAGTAAGTAACGGATTGTGTATTGATGAGAAATGCTTTTACGGCCTTAGACCGTTTTAAGCTTTTTTAAATTTTTTTTTGCTTTTTGTAAAATGCATTACCAGAAATTACAATCCCATATATATGTACATACATACCTACACACTTGCACGTCTAGCTAATATGTGCACAGTGCACTGGGTGGGGTAGGCAATCGGCATAAAACTTTGAAAGTCGTCCATCGTCCGCCATTCTCCATTAGCTGTTTGCCATTTTTTCGTCTAGCTGGGTGCTGCAGTCTCTGCATTTTTACTGCTGCCACAAATCGTATTGCTATAAAAATCCAGCAACCTACCGACCAGCTGCATCAACAATGGTGGTGGCAAGCGACAATTTTATATTTACCGTAAATCAATCTCACACCAGGCGCGTGACTGCCTGCCTGCCTAGGCCGCTCACCAATGAGCCGCCGGCTGGCCTTCTAATTAGTCGCCAATGCAGTCTAACGCGTTGCACAGTGTGGCAGCATTGAACGCACTTATTAGTGGGCTTTTAAACCAGTGTTGCCAGAACTGAAGTTTTATATGCAAAATAAGCAGAAAAATCTCAAAATAAAAATATCACCATAAAACCAAAACTAAATAAATAATTGGCGCGTAAACTTCTGTTAGATGTTTTGCCGAGCTCCTCCTATTTGTGGCGTGCGTGATGTTTTCGACAAATGGTGGGGCCTACTGTTTCAAGCCTACAGTCGGAAGCTTGCCATCGCCTGCTGAAGGGCGACTGCTATTAGAAAAAAGGTGTTCCTATTATTTGAGGTTCAAGTACGAAGATTCGAACCTACACACGCCCGAATGCCGCACACCGAATACCCATACCAAATATAGTCTCACTTCTCGAACACAACTCGAAATTTTCTGGGCAATTATTTAAGATGTACAAAAAAGTTGTTTATCAAATAAAAGGAATTTTTTTTATTTTCACTAGACAAAATTTTCTGGCAACACTGACTTAAATACATGCACGTGCTTGCACTTACGCGACTATTTGCCCCTTCACTTTAAGGTGCAGTCGATGGTTAATCGAAAGCCGCCAGTAACAAAGTGCAAACACTAGTAATTCCGCCCATATTTCGCACATATCGTTAAAAAAAATATCCACATACTTTTTGTATTTCATAAATCCCGTATCAAGAAGAAACGGGAGCGTAAGTGGCTTGATTGTGGTTTTTTGGCATCTGCGTCTGAAGCTCATAGGTTTTTGGAATTTCACTTGGTTGATATGCATTGGCGGCTTACAATTAGAATTTCCCCAATAGCAGCGCCTGAATGCCACCACTAAAAGTAGAAAATGAAAAGCTAGAAATTGAGAAGAAGAAGAAGAATAAATCGCAAACCGTGACCTAACTGAAAATACCGTAAGTGCGCAAAGCTCGTTAATGTTCGTGAATTGATGTTAGGACGCAATAAAAACAAGAAAGTGAAATTTTTGATGTGCAATGAATGATTGAACATCCAAATTCTTGCCACCTCGAATCCCATTGATGGTAAAGCATCAGCACCTTTTTAAAGTTTAGGCTGTGAGCAAATTTTTTGACATATGAAGCAATCGCTCCATAATTGGGCCTTCTTTAAATTGTATGAAGCATCGAAATATCAGCTGGCACTAAACCAAATAATTAGAACCAAAGGTGGTTAAAACTACTGCGCCCTGAGTAGGTAATTCAAATCGGAAAATCTCTGTAGACGAACAAAACCCGCAAATTGAAACCTCTTTTCATGTGCAATCTATGGTGTAAAGGAAAAGCTAGAGCCTTGGAAACTTCAATTCAGATCATAAAACGGCCCTTGAATTGCTCGAGAAAAAATCTGGCAAAATATTTTCATTTAATTAAGCATTGAGAATGTCGGGTATCGCCAATTATCGTACGATGAGTGAAACCCTTAAACAAATTAAGATTCACAGACTATGCTGGTAGTCTTTCGTGCTCTTAAAGTATTCAATACCAGTGGTGCCAGAGGAAAACATAGACCTACTTTCTATTGGGAACATACCTGGCATAAGGCTCATCTGCGAGGTGGATGAGCTAGCCAAACAAGGGACCTGTGAGGTAATTTCCCTGCGGGAGGGTAGGATTGGGCTCACCTTGACACCTGCCGTCTGGTCATGTGTGGATAGGAATCGTTCGAAGAATTTTCTGAGGTTAACACAATCTCAGCTCTCGAATTTCATGGGTGTTCTCACAGAACCCATGTGCCCTGCTCTGCGGCGCACAGTGCGGCCGATTCCCGAAAAGCTGGCCAAAACTCAAAAAATTAAGTAATTGATTCAAAATTTCTTACTCGGGGCTTGTCGGGGTCGCTGATTACGAATTTGATCTTAAAATTTTGAAAATCCACCCCCTTCCACCCCTATTGGCCACCCCCTCACGTGAAATAGCGTATATTCAAGAACATAATCAAGTTGCATGTAAATTTATATGTTTTCGGGGTCGCAAGGTAGCAAGTGGTAGCAGCTGAATCTTGTTTTAATCAGTAACCATTACTTTTTTGAGTAACCTTTAATAGGTTTCAAAGCAGCATATGACGGCGTTGTATTACTATACAGTTTGAAAACTCAAATTTTATAAAAAAAATTGCAAAAAATGTATCTACGTATTGCTGCAGCTAAAAATTTTGTGTCGAGGTATTGATATGTACTAAAGATTTCTCGTATTTTACTAACCTTCCGAAGATGATTCCATTTGGTTTTGTTCAATTTACTCCATTACAAAATCTTTCAAATGTGTACAACTTTCACTATTCATCGACAGTAATACGATGCTCAAACGAAGGCCACGTTGCGACTGAAAATACAGAGGATACTTAGGGTACAGGAGGTTGCTATGAACGGTTTTCACTACTCAAGGCATTACTGTAGCCAACCCAAAGACAAAAAAACTCTATCTAGAAACTTTTTTTTCGACTTTTGGCCAGCTTTTTGGGAATCGGCCGCACTGTGCGGCGCCAAGATTTAGACATCTTGGTTCTCATTTCTTTGCTACGTTTGCTGATATAGCAGGATTTGATATTAAAAATCTACTACAGCATAAAGCGGTTAACACCGCAACTTAATCACCATTCATAATCCCCAAAAGCCTTCTCTCCTTCCCCTTCTCTTTCCCCCAACAAATCCTCACTCTGCTTCCATCCTATTGTTCTTCCTCCACCTTACTGCCTTCGCAATGATATCACAAAGGATGAATTTAATTTTTTCGTCCAAGTGCGCCCACTCTTTGGGGAACCACTTTAACTTAACCTAACTAATACAAGACGACTAATGCAGCATGTGCGAAATATTTATAGGAGGAATTAAAGTTTTAGTTTATTTACTTTTTTTCACTCTCCTCAGCATATTTGAGCTCATTTTTTAAGTGAATAAGTAGTTGCCATGTGCCGTGTGCACTTGTCATCAAGGTGATCTTCCATAGGCGTTGGGCTGGGCAACTTCAAAGTTACTTTCAAACTGCATTCTACAGCACCCATGATTTTTCAGTTTTACATAAATAAGTGTGTAGCAGCTTGTACAGCTTATCCACATGACTAAACATACATACCTACGTAAATAATTATTCATTTTCAATTGACAATTTTCCACTGCCCACCACGTTTTCAATGCTGGTGTTTTATGTTGTTTTTGTCCTTATATTTTTGTTGTTGCTGCTTTTGTTCACAAAGCTACGTGTTGGCGCGCACATTTGCTGCATCTTCAATCTCAAAACTATACTGGTCTTACCTGGTCACCTGGCATGAACTTGCAAAAGTGTCTCAGCCAACATTTGCAAGTGTGCACTTAATGATTCTAAAACAATACCTTCAGCCACCTCCGGACTACCGACGCATTGACCGTCGATTCTACAATAGTTTCAAATATGCTTGCTTCAACGCCAGTTGCTCAACACTCAGTCAACAAGGCAGCGAGTCAGGCGGCTAAGTGACAATAAGACGATCTATCAAAGACTTGTAGAAACCCTGCAGGAAAAAAAAGCTGAGTGCCTTTTTCATAACAGAAATGCACTTGGAGATTTTCCATTGCCAGCCATTAGAAGCAAATGCCCCATAAATTCATATTTCGTGTCCACAACGAGCTAAGGTGGCTGTTTCGCAGTATTTCGCAGTAATCCTTCAGGAAAAATGTTGATGGAAGATTTTGCGTTCCTAACTTTAAACTCTTCCTTAAATAAAAAAAAAAAAATAATTGGCGCGTACACTTCTGTTAGGTGTTTGGCCGAGCTCCTCCTCCTATTTGTGGTGTGCGTCTTGGTGTTGTTCCACAAATGGAGGGACCTACAGTTTCAAGCCGACTCCGAACGGCAGATATTTTTATGAGGAGCTTTTTCATGGCAGAAATACACTCGGAGGTTTGCCATTGCCTGCCGAGGGGCGACCGCTATTAGAAAAATGTTTTTATTAATTTTGCTTTCACCGAGATTCGAACCAACGACCTCTCAGTGAATTCCGAATGGTGATCACGCACCAACCCATTCGGCTACGGCGGCCTTAGATAATGTATAATTGGTGCGTAAACACTTCTTGGGTGTTTGGCCGTGCTCCTCCTCTTTTTGTGCGTGCCACTTGATGTTGTTCCACGAATGAAAGGTTCTACAGTTTTAAGCCGACTTCGAACAGCAGATGGTTTTTATGAGGAGCTTTTTCATAGCTGAAATAGAATCGGAGGTTTGCCATTGGTGTTTCATCCTGAAACTCTTCCTTGGATACTAAAAATCTTGATATTTTGTCGGTTGGTTGAAAGTTGGCTGAAAACGAAACTAGAAAAAAACTTTTTTAAGAAAAAGAGCAGTCAAGGAATTCCAGCATGATGCCATTCCTCTCGAGAAAGAGTTTCATCTTAGGTTTGCTGCTAAGAAATTTGCGAAATTCAAACTTCTTCAAAGTGGGAATAGAAATGGAATAGAGCAGAAAAGCATAGTAGGCACCCTTGAAGCCGATAATCAAACCAGCAATTTTCCCTATAAGACCTTCAAGTACGTGATAGCTCGTAAGTGTGCATTCATCTGCATTTACTCGTCAGTTCTCGGCTCACTTCTGTTAAGCTCTGCCTGTAATTCAGTCACGTGTCTATGCAAATGCTCAGATGCTTTTGTCGTTTGCCGCGATTCACGCCGAGTCTTTCGGCAATGGCTGGGTGATGTCTTAACGCCTCTGAAGTGCGGGACAGTAGCAACAGAAATAAAAAAGTGAAACAAGCGCAACTACATGAGACGCGTGAAAGGAACGTGTGCCCGCTTCGAACCAGCGACTGTTACGTTTCAGGTGAATGTGCGTTCGACTGGCCGAGCACTTATTCCACCTGTACCCCTATATAAATATTCGCATATCTCGGTGTGTGCGCGTCCGTGATGACGACGTGTCACGTGTCCGGGCAGATTAAGTTGTTTACATTTCGCATTACCGTTGCTTTTAGTTGTCTATTGCTTTGCTTTAATCTACCACTATAATTTTTGCTTGTTTTGTTGTAGCACTTATTGCCATGTTCAGGCAGCAGCACGCATTTGTTGGTTTTACTGTTTTACTGTTGTTGCATTTGCAAATGCATTTGACAAGGTGCGAAAATTAAAATGAGCTAAGCCCGCAACGCCGCGTGCCGTTTGTTTTCATTTGACGTAGAAGATAATCAAAGCATATCCTCTATTGCCCCCTGAAATTCACACGCTGCGGTTTAAATATATAACTGTTTTTTTCTATTTCATTAATCGCTACATATGTACATAAGTGCATGCACAAAAAGAATGCAATATATTTTTCATTCGATTTCGATTGCTTTTAAAATGCAGTGATTCCGCTGCTTCGTCGCTGCCACCACCTTCGGCGCCGCTTATTAACCTTCGCCCACTTTGCTGCTGTTTTTGTTGTTATCCGCATATTTGATGAGTGGCCGCACTATGCGTTGGAATTTGCAAGTCTGATATCGTAAATAACGGTAAATTCCATCAGGTTGCTTTACCACTTCAAGGTGGAGTGCAATGCATATTTAATCGATTAATACGTGGCAGTCACTATTCCACATGTATGGATGTACGTAAATATGTACTCACTCTCCCATTAATGGCTGTATTTGTATACGATATCCCAGAATTTCGGAAAGCGACAAATCTTAATGGGTGGCTATTAAAAATTCTCAGTCTCGTCGTTGGTTTATAAAGCAGAGTAGAGTTTCTTAAAGGACATTGCCTGTAGTAGCTGATAGGCTAAGTTATATTCAGCCTCCCTATCGATTGCTAAAAGTTTCTTGTTCTTGGTAAAGGAACTCTTAGCGAGTAGGAACTCGACTATAAAAGTTTTTAATTTTTAAACTTTTGTTTGTTCTTTGCCGTACTTTCACAGAAAATGGACTCAGATTTCTCCTTTACAGAGTTAAATTCAACAAACTCAATAAATCTTTCTGCCGAAGTTATATTTGTAATGTAGGCAGCAATATTAAATGTAATCCCAAATCACTTTGGAGTTGTATAAAATCTGAGAAAAACTGCTCAAATATACCTGGTTCGTCCTAAAGAGGTCTCCGCTAGTTCCACCTCTAATGCTGTTAATCCTTTGCTAACTTTTTTTCGAATTTTTTTTCAGGCAGTACTGATTTTGACGTTGTTCATGAAGACATCCTGTTTGAGGGGTTATGTATATATATATATATACAGAAGGCCAAAAAAAAAGGAAAATTTCCCGAATTTTTTCTGAAAAAACTTTTAATTTTATTGATCTAAAAATTGCACTACTTAGTATTCGTAAAATTATTTATTCTGAAAGGAGCTACAGCTGTTCTTCGGGAGCTCCTCTCAAAAAAGATGTTTGCGGTGACCACTATATCTCTGAACTGGATGCTCTGAAATTAAAAGACCAAACAGATTTCGTCAAAGTAATATTAAATGTAGTAATTAATCGAAGGAATAAGCAAAATACATTTTTTAAAGGAAAAATCGAATTTTGACCAAAACTTCGGTTTTTGAATTGTTAAAAAAAATATTTATCGATGAGAAAAGATACATTCATCAAATCGGGAACATAAATTTGACTGACGAGGCTTTTATTGTTGGCATAAATCAGCTAAGCCATCAACTAATACCACAGTTCATGGCCTACCCGTTATTCTCATTAAAAGTTGTCCTGCTTTGATTACACCTTTATTTTCTAATGTCACTTTCTGCTGGAGTATTCCTTGATGACTGAAAATTAACTTTTATTACGCGTATCCTTAAAAGCGGCAATAAAATTAATATTGAAAATTAAAGACCGCTTCCTAAGCTTAGTACGGTTTCAAAATTGGTTGAGCGTGTAGTCAAAGAAAAAAAATTATTTACCGTTAAATATTTGCTATGCCCCAAACACCATGGGTTTGGTCCCTTAACGAATTTAGCTGCCTTTACGGAGAATTGTTTGGATACCTTTAAAAAGAGTTTTCAAATGAATGCATCTATACAGATTTTTTTAAGGGTTTTGGTAGGGTACCTCAGCAAATATTAATAGCTAAATAGCGGGTTTCGACTTTCACTCTCAATTTCTTACGTGGTTAATTTTCTATCTTAATAATAGGCACTGAGTTGTGCGACTCGATAATGCATCGTCTTATTCTTTTGTTGCTTCATCTGACGTCCCCCAAGGTAGTGTCCAAGGTCCGTTACTAGATATTCTCTTAATTAACGATATTTCCTTCTGTTTTCCTCTATGCAATTTTCTTCTATAGGCAGACGATCTGAAAATCTGTTATGAAATTAGATATACAGAAGATTCAAAAAGACAATCTGTGAATTAAAGTACCTGTGTGTTTATTTTAACTCCAACTCAACTTCACCATTCACATAAGTTATATTGTTTCTAAGTCGTTTCGAATTTCAATGCTGGCCTGTATTCGTCAAAATAGGTCTTCCTTTTCTGATCTTTATACTCTCATACTGTTGTGCTCGTCCTTAACGGCCCAGATTAGAATACGTCGTATTCGTTTGAAGGCAGTTTCATGCAATCTGTTTCAATGGATTAGAGTCTGTTCAGAGAGCTTTTGTGCGCTTTGCTTTGCGCTCGATGAAACTCGTTGATCCCATTCCGTGCTGTCGCTCTCGTTGCTTAGGAATCTCATGTCTAAGAGTCTAGGCGTGTTTCTGTTGTCGATGTTTGATATTTGTGCGGGCTCAATAGATTGATAGAAAAAAAATAATTTTAATGTTCCCTTACGCATTTTCCATTGTTATGAATTGTTCTTTGAGGGTATTGCTCTCTTTACGGGATGGATGCCTCATTAGGAGGACGCTAGCTCAATTTAATGTTAATTCTTCTTACTTAGACTTAAGGTTTCTTATAAAATTGTTGTCATAAGACCTTTGAATGTAACTATCTATCTTATAGTCTGTAAGCATCCTGTTTGTTATTTAATAAATAAATAATTCACCTTTCATCCCTCTGCCGACTGATGCATTAGTGTAGCTAAACTACCCCGAATATCTGCACATACTTATATGTATGTATGATAATATCCGCATTGTTTTGTCAAATGCATTTCTAAGAGTTCCTCCATCAAGGTAGAACCTATTTATAAAAAATCGCTTATAGCCACACATGCAGACATGCCACATTTACTAGAAGCAATGTGCGTTAATTGGATACTCCTATTCCTCAGCACTTTCCCAACCGTTAGACTGACGCACTGCCTTGTGTCCGTCGACCACAACCACTCGCTTTCACTATTTCACAACCAGTTTCGCACGCACTTCCGTTGTTGACCCTCGACTAACGCAGCGTTGGTTGCTTCTTCGTATTTTTCCAACGTGAAAAGGCCTGACGCAAAAATATCTGCACCAGCTTATTTGCTAACCCCCACTTAACCTCGAACATTTGAGTCAGCTGAACTGTGCGAAGGCGTAAAAATTGCAACAATTACGGTAAAAAGCCACACTGCTTAGCCAACGTATCCTGCACTTCATCAAAAGAAGGGCGCGATACTTCGTGTGTGAGTTACCCATCCCCTTGGATAGCCAAATAATTACGCGCCATTGATGTTGCCTGCAGGGCCAAGTGTCTTAATTTCGAGTAGTAATTATCGTAATTTATTGTTTTCCGTTCTTGTTTTACGGATATCCGCCAACATTATTCGCATTAGTAAGTGGATTTTTGCCATATAGTCATTGTATCTGCCAAGCCCTTATATGCTAAATGATGGTGGATGCCCCTAAACATCCATCCATCCCTAAACATACAGCTTTGGCTTGGCTTTAATATCTAATACGACTTCAAAAAGGTATTTAAATGCTGTTAAAGTCCTAAGTACCTATAGGATCTCATCTAGAGTTGTATTTTAATGGCCAATTGAGTTTTGCAATCCCTACTGCCGCAGATTAGAAGTTCACCCTATTTGTGCTTCCTTTCTGAATCTGGATACAATTTTCGAAGTTAGCTCAATTTCATTGTCTTTCAATGTGGGAGAATTGCGAGTAACTATTCAAAGGTTCATATGAAATACAAGGCTATGCACGCGCCTTCCTCAACAAGCACGCAAAAAGTGTTATCAAAATCAGAACTCGAATCTATGATAACAGAGGATCGATACAGTCCGCAATTAAGAAAGCCGGTCATGCGAACTCACCTGTGCATAGCAAAATTGCTACCAAAGTCTACCTCTACATTGAGCTTCCAGTATCTACCTCGCTATCGTTTTCAAGATCCTATGTTTTAGAGAGAGGTTCTTCCATCATACCGACAATGTTGTATCGAGTAAAACAATCAACCCAACGTGACAGCTTGGTGATATGGCTCTCGATATGAAATTCAATTTTAAGAGGAAGATACAGGTGGCAGAATCCGCGTTTTTTTTTCTTTGGTATACACATTTACCCACATATGGTAGATGTATATGTACATAGGGACATGAAGATATTTTGTTACGAGTTACAAAATCTCACAAACTTCAAAAAGTTCCTTCTTATCGATAAAGTTGTTGTTGTTGAGCATGTCGGGTACTTTTGGAAACCGTTATTTCTTATATTTCTTAACCAATTGGATTATTATTTTATGCAACATTTTTGTCGTGCGCTTTGCTAAACCTCAAATGTTAAATAATAGGGGCGAGAGAACACAGCCTTGAAGTACGCCTGTCAATTACTTAACCTGTCACCCAGGCGTCGTTCATGCATTATCCGACACCCGGAGTCAGCATATAGTGCCGCTACGAGTTTGATGAGTTTCTGTTAGACTCCCTTACACTCAAGAGCGCTGCCTACAGCGACTTGCTGAATCGTATCAAAAGCTTTGCGAAAGTCGATAAATATAAGGTATGTTGGGTTGAATTATGTCCGCGCTGGCTTCGAGATCTGCTTTCAAAAGTTCTGGGAAGGTAATATCTTGCCCCGGAGCTTCATTGTTTTTCAGCAATTTTATAGTTGTCGCAATCCCGGACGCGTTTGGCAATTCTGTTGGAAAGCCAACCCATTCTATGTGGGCTGCGACTTGACATATCTTCTCTACATATATCGGTGGTTTTGAAATTGTTTCCGAGAAGTGCATGAGGACTTAAAAGAATAAGGCCAACAATTTGTAGAATAACACCAAACCATATATAATATTATAAAAAATTGCTGGGGGAGCTAAGTCTAACAATTCTTGGAGGAAACGTGCGCAAAAAAAGGCAAATTAAGGCCGTGCAGATTTTGCTGGTTCCTTTTTCAACTGGTTCTTCTTTAACTGCACTTCCTCTCTAGAAATTTAACTGATGAACTTAAAATTACGAAAGCTCAAAAACAAAAAGAAATAGCCCAGCTATTAAAAAATTTCCAAAATAGGTTTGAAAAGAAAAGAACAGCGATCTAAATTTCTATATAAATAAAATTCTATACATACAATATAAAATTGTTATCAGAAAAATAATTTATAGTATAAAAGAGAGTTACGTATAGCCCACTTTCTGATTATGATCTACTGATTTCTGAACAAGTTGAAAAAGTGCATATATGTAAAATTAGATAAGGTTCTTGTATCATTGGGTAAATCCAAGACAGTAAGTAGGTACTGATTTTAAAATAGCGAAAGCCACTTTTAATCTATTGCGTATTTATATTTAACTTTATTTTCATTTGACAATTTATTGCGACTGATATGAATTATTTTATGAACTACGTTTTGCTTCTATTTGCAAATCACGAATTAGAGTAAATGTTAAATTGGGGGAAATGGGGGAAATGGCAACTGTTTTCCAAACGGAAGTTTTTGCCATCCTGAAAGTAGCCGAATGGATAATCGAGAGGAGACGGAGCAGGAAACAGATTGGAGTTTTCAGTGACAGTCAGGCTGCACTGAAGGCCCTGGAGATCACCAAGCAAACGTCAAAGATGTAAGAATGTTAGAAGAAGCCTAATTCTGTCGCAAGGAAAAACAGGCTTGTACTTATATGGGTTCCAGGACACTCCGGTGCTTAGGGAAACGAAATTGCGAATGAAATGGCCAATCGTGGATCGGAATCAGTTCCGCAGGAATCATGAATTGGATCAGCGATTATGTAGGCAATCTGCATAAAGAGCTATGGTCCGGTCTAGAACGCTGCTGAACTGCAAAGTGTTTTGTGACAAGTCCAAACAGAAAACTGTCAAACTTTCTACTAAAACTTGGAAGGAAAGACGTTCGGTTGATGGTCGGTATTATTACAGGACACAACCCATGGGGTCAGCATATAACCACCATTGGAATCATTGAGGACTCAATGTGCCTGTCGGGCTTGGAGGAGCACTTTCTCTGTGAGTGTCCTGCCTTTGCTTGAGCACGGCTACGAGTTTTGGGTTCCGATGTCGTGGGATATTCGTTCTCTGAAACTGGAGCATAACTACAGATTTGCCAAAGAATCCGGAAAACTCTCACAGGACTAACTATCTATATCTCTGTCTCTATTCTTTTCTATCTCTTTCTCTGATACTTTTCTCCTTCCCTCATTGACTATCTACCCCTCTTTCCAGAGCTTTAAATAAAATGGGATTTTTGGGCCACCAAATCCCCTGGTGCTCCTTGGCTCGACCTTTTCAAATTTCAATTTCAAATGTTAAATTATATATATATACCATATATACTTATTATACCACGTTTGTAAATAAATAAATAAATAAATAAATTATTGGGCACAAGATTTGAAAAATTAATAAAATAGTTGAAACTTTAATGGTAATTCTAATCAAACGGAATAAAACGTTTCTTTTGTGGACTGGTCGAATTTCGAACTCTGAATAAACTACATATATTCACGAGAAGCGGATCAGTTTAGTCTTAGTTAGGTGTATTATAAAAGAAAATCTATTTAGCGATTGGAATTTAGTTCGGCTATAAATAATAGACGCAAAAACATTTTTCAATGAAATTTTCTATATGGAAAGAGCAAACCTTGCCATTAAACATAAAACACAACTTCATCAAAAATGGTTTGCACGGCTGGTTTTAGATTAGCGCTTCTGTTTGGTACTTAGTTCACCAATGGTCACTTCAATTTCATGTTTCAACTCCAAAACCGTCTCTGAATGCTTGGCACAGCATTTAACTTCACAAGCACGTTTAAAAAAAATAATCTAATGGAATTAAATCGCAGTTCAGGGCGTGTAAATGCCATCCCAGTTTCCGCTATTAATTAATTTTCGATAATCGTCAGAAATTTTCTAAGTCAAATTAAATATTTCAAATGGAAAATATTTTTGCGATTTTGTTTTAGAGTTCTTGAGACTTACATATTTTCCAAATCGAAGAATTTCTGCGCTTTAATAATATCGTTCAAAATGTTCAGAGCAAATCAAATCACTGACACATTATCGCTATTTACATATTTAAAAAAAAATACAAGCAACCACGAAAAGCGTTTCGGTGAAAAGCGAAAATTCGTTTTAAGGCGATAGATTAAAAATGCCGCTCATTTGCATTTGAGTAGTAAAGTTGCACAATCCGGCCAACACATGGCCTGACTCAGCTCTAACCGACAAACAACTGCGGGTTTTGCCACCAATGCCACAGCGGATGCGAGCTAGTGAGTTGGTGCGCAGCGTGCAATTGCAACAACAATAGCAATGATAAAATACACCACAAATGCAAACTGAACGGCACCATTGCGCCCAACTGTCTCCCACGCAAACGACTGTTCGCCTGCTTCACACAAACAACAACCAGCCAGCAACCTTATTGGCAACGCGGCCACCTCCAGGCCAAAACAGCAAAGCCGCGGAAGTTGTTGAATTATTTTTTGGCGGCATTGTTTTTTTGTTTGCTTTTTGTTTTTATTTTTATTTCTTTGTTTGTGTCGTGAACGTTTAACATTGCGTGTTGGTGTCACAGATGTGGACTCTTTAGGCGCTGCACCGTTGGCGTTGGAGCTAGATGACTTTTCGTGTTTAATTGGTGCCATCAGAGCCGCCACAAACAGCAAGCAACACCACCGATAGTCTGACGCAATAGGGCGCCCACCCACTATCTCCGTTTTTTATATCTTCACACCAACTATGGCAGCTTTCAGCCGCTCCTCGCCGGCGCACAGTGGGTTCAATGGTACGAAAACGATTCCTATTTTTTAATTTATTTCAAAACATTTATTTGATAAACCCAAAAAGTCTTAGTTCGTATGGGTTCATATCAGACAGAATTTTAAATGTTGGTAAAATAGTAGAGAAGATTGGGCTACCATTCAAGTTGATACACCAAATTAAGAGTTAACCCTGAAGTGATGATATAAAGTTAACACAATGTCCATTCACAATATTTTATATCATATTGCGGTCCAATGCTTATCAATAAAACCTATTGGGTGGATCTATCAAGAGACCTTTGTGGCACGGGCAGTCCTTTACGGGCAGAGTTTTGAGCGAAAATATTCTAGGGAAGAATGGAAGCTTGTATGAAGGTCTACGCTACGTTATTACTTAACCCAGACGCTCGCATCAAAAATCAGTCATAAAACAAAAGCAAAACATTTCAATTCAGAAGGGATTTGAGAACTCGTAAAAGCGAAAATAAATCTTAAAAAAATACTGGCATATTTATATCTGTATTTATATTTTCTTAATGGCTAAGCGAAGGACCTGAACACAATTTGCAACAAAACTGCAATAAAAATTAACTATTACAATACACAAAAGCGGGCCACAGTGCATTGCTCCCTAGACGCTTTTCACGTAGCCGCCGCTTGACGAAGTCGCAAATTCAAACCTAAAACCAAAACGATTTTACAATATCGCGGTGGCAGCGGGAAACCATTGAAAGCGTGAATCACACGCCGCCGACAGCGCTTGACAGAATGCCTGTCTGACGAACTGCAGGACTACAGACTGCGCTTTGTTGAAGCGTTGGTACGAGTAGTTTGGCAAGTATAAGAGGCTGTTTGCTTGCAGGCTGCTGGTTGTCTCTGTGGGAAAGGTTAGAAAATACAACATTGCAGGCAGCTTTACGTGACGAATGTGGAAATTTTAGTTTCATTGGAGTTGCCGAAAGGTGCAGGTAATGGGTGAGACTTTGATTTGTGCTTCCATACAAAACATCCATCTATATACAATCCGTAACAAAAATTATAAATGTGACTATAACAAACATACATACATATTTACAGATTCCAAACATTTTGAGCATTCACACTTACATACATACTTATATAAATATCTGTGATGTTATGTATAAAGATGATAAGTTCAAAATCTTATGTATGCCTTTAAGGAATTATACTGAAGCATTAAACAAATGAAGCTTCGCTGCTTTATTAATAAGCATTGCGCTGCTAAGGAGGCTTCCGAACTAGATTCCAATGAAAATTCAGTAGCTGGACGTGCTAGTTCCTTCCATCTCTAATACGGGCATGAAACATGACCTTGCAGGGATAATACAAAAATCGAGCAGCAATAAATTATTGACTTTTTATTGAGCATTAACTTAAGTAATGACGATAAAAACATACATTTTCGTAAATACCAGGTCAATGGGACAGTCAAGCAACGACAACTTCTCCACGCATCATTGTTCTGTCATATTCACACAGCCACTGAACTTGTAAACATCCCTTCTCGCGACTTAACCATTGAAGCATCACCCTCTTCGCAAAAATAAATGCAGTTTTGGATCCACAGTCTTCATCCAACGTAAAGCGTTTCCAGATATACCTTCGTCTGCACTGGGTCGTTCAATACTCAAATCCAATGAAACCTCTACACAATCTTCTCAGGGAATTAGGTATTTCTTCTGGTAGTCGGTTATCGTTCCGCCGCTTACTGGAGAATGGAGCAGACTCGTCATTTCTATTATCATTCTCATCGTTCTAATTGTTTGTTTGTGGTTGAATATTTTGCTGCATGGTGACTTTCCGTTGTTTGCACCGGGCCAGGTCATGTGGATCAAAGAGATCTTCAGGTATCTTGCTTTCATCAACTGGAAAGAGCCCGGATGACTTGAAGCCTTTAACCTGTCCTAGTAATGCTGAAAACTCGTTTTTTTTTCAATGAGAAGGCCCCAACCACATTTTTTATTCGCATGGGGAACCAAGAATTTGTCCACTCTGTTGTCATTGGGCAAAAAACACACTTGTCCAGTGGTTGGAGTTGATCGGTAAGGTAGGAAGTGAACTTGATGAGCTCCACATTGTTTGATTTTGCCTGCTCAATGATTCGAATACTCATGTGGCTCGCATGCCTCTCAGAAAATGCTCTGAAATAAATTCTCATAATTACCCCATATTTTCTGTGAATCAGTGAGAATCGGTGCCCAAATTCACCGAAACCGTGATAGCGCATTAATAACCGAATGTGAAATGGTTGAGAACAACATCTTATTTGGATTTCCTGTGACGAGGCAGTCCCGAAATTGAACACACGACAAAATGATTATCACTTTCCTGAGACATGAACTTTGATAATAACTGGAATGGCGTAATCAGTATTGTCAAACTGGCAGAGAACAGCTGTTAGTGCTCAGTCGAGTGATGCACCATCACATTTTAATACTTTTTGGTTTATACACTGCGCATAGAAGCGCTAACGGCGTTTGTTCGGCACTACCCCATATTCATATTTACCACAGCTGACCCGAAATGTAATAATAAATAGCAGATTACTGCATTTATTTAAAATTAAATGTCCCACTTTTTCTGTGTATAAACGAATTTTTCCACTCGACATAAAGAAATGACGTCGAGTCGTTGAAAAATTATTTATTTTGCATTGGAATTTTTTCTATTTAGTAATCAATGATTGTTTTGAAAAGTATCTCGAAAACGACTTGGGCGATTTTACCAATTAAATTTAAATATAGGTACATCAATACTGAGGACTTTCAAATATTCCAGCCAGAATTTGTAAAATTCAATAGCGTCCGGCTTCTCTTTTCAGCTTTTGCGGGCACTAACATTTCATGTACATTTCCTCTGTAGTAAAAAAATTCCATTAGTTCGATTAGTCCAGTTCACAGCATTTTTCTGGCTATCGCTCTTCTTTGGTGCGGTTGTGTCACAAAAATTCCATTGAATATTAGTGGTCTTATCAATTTTATTATCTCAGGCTAGCCTTGCTTCGGACATTCTGTTCGTCGGTGCACTTCCCACGACGGTCCGCGGCATACCAACGCTCCTACATAGTAATGTGTATGTACATATGTATGTATGGATGCTCTCCGAGTATACGTGCCTAAGTTTGGTTGTTGTTTTCGTTGTGGTTTAATTTCATTCATTAATTCACTCATTAGTTACTACATTTGAAAGCCTTTGTAGCGGCTGGCACGCGCATCCAAAGCTGGGAATGCAAAGCACCGCACAAACCAATGCCGACGGCTACTAAGCTTGACATGCTACGAGTCAGTAGTAAATATTTACGCCTGTATTTTATGTGCGCCTTCTATACTCATCGGGGCGTTATCACAATCATTCACTGGTCATTCGACACGCGTATGGACTCATCCATTTATGTTAGTGTCGATACGATGGATGTGCTTCTTTTTACGCTGTGTCACAACCAAGGTTGCCACAGTTGGTAACTTTCTGTCAAACTATTTGGTAACTTGGTAACGTTATTTTTATTTTGGTAACTTTTGTAAATAAAAATTGTTCAAAAGAAATGGTTAATTAATTGTGCCATGCAAGTAAAGGGGCAGCACCACTTTTACAATGCTATCGATGTGCTCTGATAAAGTTTAGGTTCTATCATTTCACATTCTAATTATAATTCTAAAAATTTACCTTACATCCTGTGTTGCCCAGCTTGCAAGTTCCAGCATGGATTGGCGAATTATTGAGTACAAATGTCGATGATAGCCAAAGCAGTGACGACGAAGCTGACCCCTCACAGGGAATTAAAGCGTATTTATATTACATATTTATGGATGCTGGATATTGAAAAGTACTCAGTACCAGACATTAAATTGATAATTGTGCTCAGTCTGAATTCATAGCACACAGTGTCAAGTCCGGAGTAGATATTGTAATCGGCCTAAATCCTGGCATACAGTACTCAAAGGAAGTCTTGAGTATTAAAGGGAGATGAACGAAGTGGATAAGATGGACTCATTAATGCTCGATTGATTATTTTTTGAGTTCTTTTCCTTCCAAATTAAAGATCTGCGAATTTTAAAAATTATCGTGCCGCCAGATAGAGAACAATGTACGCTTTATTCCGAAGGACTCAATTCCCTAAAGTACTCGATACTTTCCATCAGTAGTATTTATAGTATGAATGCTTAAAAAACGTTAACGATTTTTTATAGCGGTTGGAAAAAAAGAAAAAAAATTGCTGTGCTTCTTCTTCTGCCTCCCTTTTTTTATCCCATTTCACTTGGGGTCAGCTCACCCAATACGTTATCTCCAGATTCTTCGATCCTGGCTCGCCGTTTTCCATTTGCTTCGTCCATGTATGTTGCGGTGGCTTTCTGGGCGACGTGGCGATGTTTAACATATTTTTCATGTCTGATTCAGGTTTCCTCTGGACATGCCTATACCAGCGAAGACGACTTTCTTGTATTTTTTGCTCAATCGGCGCGATTTTAAGACTTACACGAATGAATCGGTTAGACTCTTCTAATTTAATTGGCTGCCGTGCAACAAAATTGGCGTTAAGTTTGTTGTTGTTGAGCTGTACTTTTCCTGCTTATTTGTTGAATGACTGAAATATTAGGTGACATAAAATTAATCATCCAATTTTGTTGGCGAATAACTTTTTTACTTAACTTTACTTTTAATAAAAAAAATATTTGAGTGAAGAAAAATCTATTTCCATCTCTACGCGCTCCATTACTTGTCTGTTGGTATACTGCAGCTGTCTGGTTCGCAAAGTAGACATGCGACGCCATGTGCCAAATGATAAATCTTCTGACAGGGTGACTAATTTCGCTCCACCTTGTACTTGCATTCTCCATATGATGAGTTGATAAATTTACTTTTAAAGTAACATTTTTTGTGTTAGCTTTTCCTGAGAGGTTTTGGTGGAGAGTTTTTTATGCGATTGGCAACCGTGGCACTAAAGCATAGTCACTTCACTGATAATTGACTTTTACCCATGCTCGTATGCTTCTTTGTGTATACTCGTGTGTATGTATGCATGTTTCATGCATGTTTATAGAGGAATTATTTCAGTTGTGAGCTGATTTGGGTTACGACTGTTTACTTTATTAAAACCGCAAATCATTTTCATGGGAACATATGAACATACATACACAGGAAGTTATTTACTGATGAACTGGTACTTAATACAAGAATTATCATCGCAGAATAGAAGAATAATCAGCTTTATCGTGAATTACATGTGAACAAGTGGGAGGAAAGTTCCCAAACAAGCGGCTTCCTCAAACAACTATTCATATACAATACATACACATGTATGTGTGCATCAGTGGCGGATCCACGGGGATATTTTCCTCAAGGTTCGACTTCTCTGTGTTTTCAATCTAAAACAATAAGTAAGAAATCCAGAATTTGTAGTTTATTTTTACGTTCATTCGTATTGTAAATTATATTGTGAATTTTGAAACTAAAAATGATATTTCGTAGAGGTAAAGAACGTAAAAAGCCAACTACGTAGAGTGATACATTTCCTTAATCAAGCTCTGCATGTTGAGTTATAATAAAAATATGCACGAGTTAAAAAGATTTGGAGTGAAAACACTTGTATACACAGAATGATTGTTTACAGTAAAATATCTTGTACAAAAAACGTTAACTTTTTACTTACAGTGGGTGCTCAAATTATTAGAATCATACTGTAGAGGAACAAATTGCCGAGTTTAATGACGTGTAGTTTGCAAAAATGTTAGGAAATGCTACTTTTTTGTATAATGTGAAACATTGTAGCAATCATTGCTTTGTCGAAATTACCGTTCGATATATTTGGCTTTTTGTGAGCAGCTTTTTGGAAGAGCAAAAAATTCAGGTTCTTAATTGGCCAGGAAACTCACCAGACCTCAATCCAATTGAGAACCTTTAAGAGTCAACAAAGACAGAAATATCGAAAGATAATATTACAAATAAAGAACAACTGAGCGAAAGACTGCAAAATATTTGGAAAAATGACGACCAAATAAAAACAAACTGCTTAAAATGCGTTGAAAGCATACCCAAAAGGATTCCGGTTTTAATTGCTGCACGAGGTGCTCACGCAAAATATTGATTTTTTGATTTTTTTTTTGATATTTTTTTAATAAAAGACTGGTTTGAATATTGTTTTTGTCGTATTATAGAAATTTAATAAACAACATATTAAAAATAGACTATTCTTTGATTATTATCAGTTAAATGGCTGAAACTTGAATTTTTCATAGTGATTCTATTAATTTGAGCACCAACTGTACACTGACTGTTCTTGGATACAAATTTTTAACTTTACCTGTTTTTCCTTCTTTTTTATTTTTGGTTCTGATTCTGGATCAAGGCGCTCGAAATAAGAAAATAATGTTCTCTTCATGTTAGGAGGCGTATTAACAATCACATTAACTACTTGTCAACAAATGCTCGACACAATGTGTTCTGCTCGTTGAAAGAAACAAAAGAATAGAAGCATGTTCATGCATGTTTAAAGATAGCCTAGTTATTCACCAAAAAAACTTAGGGAAAAATCACTCGGCGCCGTCATCGCGATTTCGTTGGCGCGCTATTTAAAATTTCGAGTTAACAGTACACAGGGTGTCGCCGTTACGATAAGGAAAAGCTGCAACGGCTCTTTCATGGTAACTTTCTTGCCGTTATATAGCAACACATGTTGTTAGAGAAAAGCGCAATTAAATATATAATATTATATATAAACACGACCGTTTCGTTTGAAGAACTTTATTGGAGTGAATTGAGTCACAGTAAGCATTAATACAAGAAGAAGAAGTAAAGAAGTTACAAACAGGGTTGATATTTTTTTCGTACTTAAACTATACATGGTTGAATTGCAAGTTGGCTCCAACACATGTTATAATATATTGTATCTTAAATAGGCGTAATTATTTATGAAGGTGTCCCACGATGTATAAAAACCGCCAATTATTCTTGTAATTTTGAATCAAAGTCCTTTACTATTTTTAGAATTTTTTTTACAAGATATCTAGAGCTATTAGTTTTTTCATCGGCTAGTCACGACATGCAGCGCGAATAATGCCATATTTTATTCACGAAATTGATTTTTAATAAAAACACCCTTCTAAAATACCCCGGACCCCCCCCCCCCCCCCCCCTTTATGAAATCCTGGATCCGCCACTGGTGTGCATGTATGTGTTAACATATATCGGTAAAAAATCTTGTAGTGAATGTCGATCCAGGTTAAATAACTTGGCCGTAGCTGAAAGGGTTGGTGTGTAGCTGATAGTCAGTCGGTGAATCCCACAGCCATAAAAAGCCGAAATGAAATTGGAATGCAATCGCGTAATATAGGAAATATTTCAATCTTTTTTTTTCATTGAAATTAACATTGATTGCATGTATCTTGGCGTGCAATTTGCTATCGGCAGGAAAAAATTGAGGCTCTCTTATAAGGCTCTCATTATGCCCGTCCTAACATATGGCGCAGATGCCTGGATGGTATGTCATGATAATTTATGAGTAGTATGCATACGAGCTAAAGCAAAAATAACGGAACTTTTTTCTGCGAATTTGTTTGCTTTTAATTTTGTTTTATAATACCTTCAAATTCAAAACAAAAAAATTTCGCCTTCGACAAGCAACCGCAATGAGCAATCAATGCCACTTTCTCTGGCTACTCGGTCTTATTAATTCTTTTTATAATTTAGTTGATTTTCGCCTTACCAAAGCTGGGACTCGAAACTTTTTCTAACATCGGTCGCCCTTCGGCACTCGAATGCTGTCATGAAAAAGCCTCTCGGCTTAGAATGTATTTTTTTTATAATCTGGTAAATAATGTTTTAATTTTTTTAAATGCAAATAATATCTGGCTTATTTCCGCGCAGGCCACGAGTTACAAGGTTCTTTCGATCGGCCCAATTTTTGATTACTTTTTCCAATAAATTTGAATACTAAATGTCAATCAGCTCCATCAGCAAAAATGTGACGCAAACGATGCTAATTTGGCTTCAACTCTTGCACGAACTGTGTTTTATAGGCACGAAAGCTAAGGTCCTTACGCAAAATTTCCCACGTAGTCAATCAGGTATTTTTTCCCCCGGGCCCGGAGTTCTCAGATGGGCCCGGACTCGAGATTATACGTATTTATATGAATTAGACATTATTGGAAAAGGACCGTATTTGCAATTTTCCCCCGGGGCCCGGAATTTTCCCCCGGGGCCCGGATATGATCTCTACGGCCCTGCTCAGCCCACACCCTAATGGGCCATTGTGAGACCATAAAAGGTCATCACTTATTGCAATAACAATTTGGCAGTGCCTTAAATACTTACACACATACAAATCTTCTTCAGAATATTAACAATTACATTATTTGTAATTATCATTACATTATTTAAATTATCTATGATAAAAACTATTTTTATATTAACACAATTACGTGAACAGTTCCAGTAATGCAATAAAAACGCAAATAAATTGGATATTCAACACGCATTTGCAATGACGCAATGCCACTCGCATTCATACGTAGTTGACCATATGGCCGCCCTGACTGCACAAACGATCTCATCATTCAAGCAAATGCGCCCGCCAGCGTCAATCAGCAGCAGCAACACCCCTGCACGTAATGTCGCCTCGTTAGCGCATCATCCGCAACATCAATAATGATTATAGAAAATTCGCAATCACTAAAACGCCGTGGAGAGGCTCAGCCTTCAGTTTTGCGTGCACACAGCCCACGCATCGAAAGTCCCGCCGCATAACAATGCAATTTCAAATCAGAATTTCCCATCAACACCCATTAATCTAAAAGCCATAAGCATTGAAGTCGTTTGCTATAAGCTGCTAAACTAATGTTGTCCATCTGTTCGTCAGCAACGTCAATGGCAAGACCCATCTGGACATTTACTCGTGCCGGGTATCAATAGGGATTTCTTATTTCCTTCAGTGCTTAGCTCTGTTCATTTTACTACTAAATATTTCACCATTTCCGCCTACACTATTCTAATATTAGACGCAATTTGAAATGCAAAAATAGATACAAATACAGATATACACATCCATAGGTACGTACGGAATCCATACAACATAGCATTGCAATGGAACCCTTCGACCAGAAAGATTTTTTTTATCTCGCTAACACGTACCTGAAGGGCGCCGTGGGTGAATGCATTTGTACGTGACTACCAATCGATGGATATGGATTCGAATTCGATTGTGGACATAAAACATCAATTTACGAAAAAAAAATGTGTTTTCTAATAGCTGAGCAAAACTTATGAGTGCATCTCTGCTATAAAAAAGCTTCGCATAAAAACCATCTGCCTTTGGGCTCGTCATAAAACTCTAGGTCCACCCATTTGTCAACGCTTACACTACACTAAAACAGCTAAGTCTCAATAAAGGATGTGCACACCTATTATAAAGGTGAAAACCTGATTTTCCAGCGTTTTTGGCGAAAGAGACATTCCAACGTTCCCACACAAACCCCATAACTGCTATATCAATTTCCATATGAGTCCCTATAACTGTTTTCTATTACCCAAGACGAAATCTCTCCTCATAGAAACTCACAATGGCATGATTTGGATCAAACTCAGCAAACTCTTTATTTTTTCTAAGGGCTGGATTTTACTCTCCTCTATTGCAAACTGCAAGTACTAGAACGACGGAACTGGAGAACTTTTCTGCCAAACATTCCAAGAATTTTATATACTCAGTAATTTTAACCAATAAGTAATTGAAAACTCTCTGAGACTTTCTTGCGAAACATGTCTTCTGATAAGAGAGATTTTGGTTTTCTGAAATGGCATTGTATAGATACCCACTTTTTCCCCAACTACAAAACAGACGGCTATCAAATTGTGTGATTTTTGAGCTGCATGAGAATTATCAATATATAAGTTGGTAACTGTGGTATGACATCTGAGAACGGCAAAATGTGCCAAAATTTATATTCAGTAAGATTAGGACTGCCATCATGAATCGTTTAAACCCAGAACAACGTTCCCAAATTGTGGAAGAGTAGTCAAAAATTGAGCTGCGCGAATGGACCAAGTAATTCGTAGCGGTGGTGAACATTTTCAAAAACTAAGTGCCATTAAATTATCTACCATATTATAATAAAAAAAGTTTATGATCATTTCAAGTTCTCAAGCTCTTAAAAAATAAATACCCGATAGTAGCGCATTTGTTCAGTGCCGTTTCGTATTTCCGCATAGCAATAATCCAAGCCACTGAAGCCGCTAAAAAAATTATAAATCGCTTCTGTGTTCTGAGGAAGTAAGTTATTTTCATCATTACATATAGGTATACATACACATATATATATAAGTATATAGTAAAATATTAAAGGTGGTAAGAGAAGTGACCACATAAATACCTCTTTGGCCGAAACCAAATCTATCACATTTCTCAGTGGAATATCAGAATCACTTTTTATTAGGTAAAATATTACCTTCATGAAGATTTAGCAGGTGGGTTATTAAATGATAATTAGAATATCAGAATTTTACTTTATGCGGATGATACAGTGCGATACAGTGCCTGCCGGGTGAGCTATTCAAACATGGCGGCGAGGAGCTGGTAAGGGGCATGCATCAGCTCCTATGCAGAATATGGTCGGATGAAAGCATGCCTGCCGATTGGAATTTAAGTGTGCTCTGCCCAATCCATAAGAAGGGCGATCCTGCAATTTGTGCCAATTACCGCGGAATTAGTCTTCTAAATATCGCCTATAAGGTTCTAGCGAGCGTATTGTGTGAAAGGCTGAAGCCCACCGTCAACCAACTGATTGGACCTTATCAGTGTGGCTTCAGACCTGGAAAGTCTACCATCGACCAAATATTCACAATACGCCAAATCTTGGAAAAGACCCATGAAAGGAGAATCGACACACACCATCTTTTCGTCGACTTCAAAGCTGCATTCGACAGTACGGAAAGGAGTTACCTGTATGCCGCTATGTCTGAATTTGGTATCCCCGCAAAACTAATACGGCTATGTAAGATGACGTTGCTCAACACCAGCAGCGCCGTCAGAATTGGGAAGGACCTCTCCGAGCCGTTTGATACCAAACGAGGTTTCAGACAGGGTGACTCGCTGTCGTGTGACTTCTTTAACTGATATTGACATCATCGGCCTTAACAACCGCGCTGTTAGTTCTGCCTTCTCCAAACTGGATAAAGAGGCAAAGCGAATGGGTTTGGTGGTGAACGAGGACAAAACGAAGTACCTCCTGTCTTCAAACAAACAGTCGGCGCACTCGCGTATCGGCACCCACGTCACTGTTGACAGTTATAATTTTGAGGTTGTAAAAGACTTCGTCTATTTAGGAACCAGCATTAACACCGATAACAATGTCAGCCTTGAAATCCAACGTAGAATCTCTCTTGCCAACAAGTGCTACTTTGGACTAAGTAGGCAATTGAGCAGTAAAGTCCTCTCTCGTCGAACAAAACTAACACTCTACAAGACTCTCATCATGCCCGTCCTAACGTATGGCGCAGAAGCTTGGACGATGACAACATCCGATGAAGCGACGCTTGGATTGTTCGAGAGAAAGATTTTGCGTAAGATTTTTGGACCTTTGCACGTTGGCAACGGCGAATATCGCAGACGATGGAACGATGAGCTGTATGAGCTTTACGACGACATAGGCATAGCGCAGCGAATAAAGATCCAGCGGCTTCGTTGGCTGGGTCATGTCGTCCGAATGGATACAAACGCTCCGGCTTTGAAAGTATTCGATGCGGTACCAGCTGGTGGTAGCAGAGGAAGAGGAAGGCCTCCTCTGCGTTGGAAAGAGAGAGAAACGACTGGCGCGCTTTGTTAATCTCGGCCAAAATCGCGTAAGCGGTTATCGCGCCAATTAAGAAGAAGAAGGATGATACAGTGCTTCTTTCGGACGATATATTGGTATGTATACATATAACGAGAAATTATGAAAAATTTAGAAAGGCATTGCGAAAAATGGAATGTGGGAATCTTGCGAAATCGGCGATAATAGTTTTCAGACAAGGAGGAAAGTTAGGAAAAGAAGAAAAATGGCAGTTAATAGGAAAATAAATAATAATCGTAAATGAGTATTGATCCATAATGAGAAAAATCTACGGTCCTATGCGGCTTGAAAATGGCACGTATCGCATCCGTTATAACAATGAAATTGAAACCTCTTTAAAGCGCAGCGGATTAGATGGATTGGCCACATCATAAGAATGCCCAACGAAAGAATCCAAAAGAGGGTGTTTACTTTGCGTCCAATTGGAGGAAGAAAGAGAGGCCGACCAAGAAAGAGATGGCTTGACGACGTAGAAGCAGACTTAAATGCGATGAACGTTCGTAATTGGATTAAAGAAGCAAAAGAGAGACTGAATTGGAAGAGGATTGTTGATGAAGCTATGGTCCATCACAGACTGTGAAGCTAAGAGAGAGAGAGGGAAATTGGTATTGATATTAAGGGGTATTTATACCAAAAATGTCCTTTAAAAATATTTCGAAAATAAAAACAACGCTGCGATAGCAAGAATAAAAAGCTTATGGAATAGTTGCTTTCTATGTAGAT
Organism: Anastrepha obliqua; assembly: GCF_027943255.1. Lineage (NCBI taxonomy): Eukaryota > Metazoa > Arthropoda > Insecta > Diptera > Tephritidae > Anastrepha > Anastrepha obliqua. Next base: position 3,748,384 of record NC_072894.1, read on the forward strand.
CTAGATCTAAGTGGAAGATGTTCCAGGCTGTTTGTCGAGCCATTCAAAGTTATGCTGCTGAGATGTGGGCGCATGGATTATTTGAAGATGTGAATAAATTACATTTGCATTTATAAAGAAATTATTAAATTACCCGACTGTGCACCCTCTTAAGCTCTCTATATTGACACAAGATTAGAACAAGAACATATTTGTGCTCGAGCACTACACGTGAAATATACGCGGTGTGTTCAAAATGTATCGCGAATTTTGTGTTTTTTCAAAAATTATTTATTTATTCATTAATATCTATTTTGTTCCCTTCAAAGTAATCGCCATGAGATATTAGGCACTTGTGCCAACGTTTTTTCCAATCTTCGAAGCGCTTCAAAAAATCATTTTGTTTTATTTTGTTCAGCTACTCCTTCGATGTCGCCTTTATCTCATCAATCGTAGCGTCGTCCTTTCATGGGCCTCTTCAGTTTCGGGAACAAGAAAAAGTCACAAGGGGCCAGATCTGGGGAATACTGTGGCTGTGGCATCTTTAGTGTTTTTGGCCAAAAAGTCGCGCATAAGCAACGATATGTGAGCAGGGGCGTCATCGTGACGCAAGAGTCAATTCTTGTTCTTCCACAAGTCCGGGCGTTGCTGTAGGATTGCTTCGCGCTAATTGCGCATAACTTGCAGGTAATATTCCTTATTGACCGTTTTACCCTGGGCAGGAACTCATGATGCACAACGCCCCTGCAATCGGAGAAAACGGTAAGCAACGGTAAGCAACATTTTTCCATTCGACTGAACTTGGCGCGCTTTTTTCGGTCTTGGTTCGTGCGGCATCTTCCTATGAGATGATTGAGCTTTGGTTTCCACATCATAAGCATAAACCCACGATTCGTCACCAGTTATGACGCTCTGGAGTAAATTTGGGTCGTCGCGAACAGAGTCCAACATCTCATTAGCAATGTTCATGCGATGTTGCTTTTGGTCGAAATGGCTCATTGACAAAAAATAGAATGGCACGAGCCAATCGATAGGACTAGATCCTCAGCAACTTCTCTAACGGTGATTCGACGATTGGCAAATAGCTTTTACTTCACTTCATCAATTTTTTCGTCTGTTGTTGTAGTGGTCGGGCGTCCGGTACGTTTTTCGTCGTTCACATCTTCTCGGCCTTCTGATAACATTTTGTACCACCGATAAACGTTGCTTTGGTCCAAAGTAGCTTCTCCGTATGACACCGCACTGAGTCAACATTCGAAATACATCCGCGCACTTAATTTCGTTTTTCAAAAATCGAAGACGAGCCGAAACACGTCTAAGCAAAGCAACTATCAACAATTAACTGAACATTCAAAATGGCCGAACTCGCCGGCATGAGTACCAACATATCACCACAAAAAAATTGAAATTCGAATATGCGTAACCTTAAAATTCTCGATACTTTTTGAACACACCTCGTATACTCATTCATAAGAGACTATTCGAATGCAAGAATGAAAGGCTGCCTCATATTCAAATTCGGTTCTTCTGCTTCTTCTGGGTTTGAGAACTCAACGAAACAGGAAATGCTTATGACCTAAAATGGGATGACGTGACAAGAAATTGGAACGAGAAATGCGAAACAATGTTGAATAGCAT